>NC_058080.1:583783190-586183190 GCF_014858855.1 Bufo gargarizans | reverse complement strand
CTGCTGATTTTGTACCTTGCCGCCAGATCGTGAATGACCTTAGCCTGCCTGACTCTTCTCCGGATTTTGATTCTGAACTATTCGCCTGACGACGCTTTGCCTGGATCTCAAGCACACTATTTCCACTTCGGACACTACCTTTTACAGGTACCTTACATAATAAACGGGCCACAATGGCAGTGGACCCTGCTGAGATTGTTAAGGCGATTACACGTCAGGGACAATTGATCGGAGCTCATGAACAGCATCTTGCTTCCCTGGACGCCAAGTTAGATGAACTTTGCACCATGCTCAAATCTTGTTTGCCTGGTTCCTCTGCAACGGTTCAGACTCCGGATCCTACTCCTACTACGGTCCAACCCGCCTCTTCTGTACCACCAAAACTTCCCTTGCCTGACAAGTTTGGTGGTGATACTGAGGACTGCAGAGGCTTTTTAAATGTTTGCCGTTTGCATTTCCGCAACAACCCTGCAACTTTTAGCACTTCGTCTGCCAAAGTGACTTTTGTAATTTCCTTGTTAAAGGGGAAGGCCCTGGCCTGGGTCTCTCCTTATTTGGAACGCAACGATCCTGTACTCCAAGATGCTGAAAAATTTCTGGCCTCTCTCCAGATTGTATTTGACAAGCCAGGTAGAGTTTCTGCAGCTGAGTACTCCCTCTTGGACATACAACAAGACACCAGATCTGTGGCACAGTATGCTATTGAGTTCCGTACCCTTGCTGCTGAAACAAATTGGGACTCAAGGGCATTACGTGCAGCCTTCCGAAAAGGTCTTACGGATCGCATCAAGGACGAATTAGTCTATAAGGATCTCCCAGAAGACCTTGAGAAATTCATAGAGCTGTGTGTTCGTCTGGATGTCCGGTACCATGAAAGGTGCCAAGAGAGACTTAGAACCCGCAAGTTTCCTAGGCCAGCTTACCGTTTGGCCCCTAACTTCCAAGCACCACCTCAGCCAGAACCTGAAACCTCTGTTGAACCCCAGACACCTGTGGAACCCATGGAGGTGAGCCGTCTCCACCTAACTGAGTCAGAGAAACAAAGGAGGCGTTCATTGGGCCTGTGCCTGTACTGCGGACTTAAAGGACATTTAGTATCTGTCTGCCCCTCCCGTCCAGTAAAAGGCAGGGTCTAACCAGTGTTGGAGGAGCTGGCTTAGACCTTACAGGTAAATCCTCCAAGACCAAGATTACTGTTCCGGCTACTATCCATTTATCTTCTAAGCTTGTTTTCTGTGAGGCTTTTGTGGATTCCGGAGCGGCGGGTATATTCTTGGACTACACTTTTGCAAGAAAGAACAACATCCCGTTTGTTCCTAAGTCTAGACCCCTGAACATTACCACCCTGAATGGACAGCCCTTGGGAGATGGTATTGTGAAATTCGAGACTACGACAATCACCCTGCAGGTAGGCCTCCTCCACAAAGAGGAAGTTGTCTTGTCTCTTATTGATTCTCCGCTTCTGCCTATCATCCTTGGTTACCCATGGTTACAACTTCACAACCCCTCTTTTGATTGGGAAAATGGAGAACTAACCTCCTGGGGATCGTCCTGTCGCCTTCGCTGTTTGTCTCAACCCAAAAGACTTTCTGCTTGCATGTTGGCTCCTGTGACTATCCCACCTACCTTGCCTCGTGAATACCATGACTTTGCAGACGTATTTTGCAAACAAAAGGCAGAGGTGTTACCCCCACATCGTCCTTTTGACTGTACAATTAAATTGATTCCCGGAGCACCTCTTCCCAAAGGAAAGACCTACCCCCTGTCTCTGCCCGAACAAAACTCTATGGAGGAATACGTAAGAGACAACTTGGAAAGAGGTTTTATCCGACCCTCTTCTTCTCCAGTAGGAGCAGGTTTCTTCTTCGTTGAAAAGAAAGATGGGGGCCTTCGACCATGCATAGACTATCGGGGGTTAAATCAAATCACCGTAAAGGACTCCTACCCTTTGCCACTCATTCTTGAACTATTTGATCTACTTAAGGGGGCTGTTATATTCTCCAAGCTAGACCTACGAGGGGCTTATAACCTGATTCGAATTAATGAGGGGGACGAGTGGAAGACAGCATTCAACACTCGTAATGGACACTTTGAATATTTGGTCATGCCATTTGGCTTGTGTAACGCACCTGCTGTCTTTCAACGTTTCATGAATGAAATTTTTCATGATTTCAGCAACCGTTTTGTGATCATCTACTTGGACGACATTTTAATCTTTTCCAAGACTCTTCTAGAGCACATCTCGCATGTGAAACAGGTATTACAACGGCTTAGAGAAAACCATCTTTATGCAAAAATCGAGAAGTGCAGTTTCCATCAAAGCTGTATTCCTTTCCTTGGGTACATCATAAGTGCTGACGGTTTCCAAATGGACCCTCAAAAACTTTCCGCTGTCTTGCAATGGCCCCAACCGACCACTTTAAGAGGACTCCAAAGCTTTTTAGGATTTGCAAATTACTACAGACGCTTCATTAAGAGTTTTGCCTCCATTGCGGCACCCCTTACTGCCATGACTAAGAAGGGTACAAATTGCAAGGCGTGGTCTTCAGAAGCAAAATCAGCTTTCCAGCGATTAAAGGACATGTTCAGTAAAGCTCCAATTCTTCTGCATCCAAATCCTGACCTCCAGTACACTGTTGAGGTTGATGCCTCTGAGGTTGGAGCAGGTGCCGTACTCTCCCAGAGACAGCCAAAGTCTGGTAGAATCCATCCAGTAGCTTTTTTCTCTAGAAAGTTTTCTCCGGCAGAGATGAATTATGATGTTGGGAATCGAGAACTACTGGCCATCAAATTGGCATTGTCTGAATGGCGACATCTTCTGGAAGGGGCTTCCAAACCTTTTACTATCCTCACTGACCATAAAAACCTACTGTATCTTCAGACTGCTAGACGTCTGAACTCACGTCAGGCTCGATGGGCTCTGTTTTTCTCCCGTTTTAATTTTGTCCTTTCTTACGTTCCAGGACATAGAAACAAAAAAGCCTGATGCTCTTTCCAGACAGTTCGCTTCCTCTGAAGAAGATCAACCAGCCGAGCAGTATATAATCCCACCTCACAAAATTGTCGCACAGATCTCTACGGCCCTTTCCCAACAACTACAAGAAACCCAGAATCGTGTTCCCCAGGGCTTGAAGATACCACCAGGTCGCCTGTACGTAGCCCCTAGTCTCAGAAAACCTATACTCCTCTGGGCACATGATGGCGTGTTATCCGGTCATCCTGGTGTCACCATCACTCTTAAGACCTTGCAGCGTCATGTCTGGTGGCCTCGTATGAAAAAGGATGTTACTGACTATGTGGCTGCCTGCCCAACTTGTGCTGCTAATAAAGTACCCCGCACATTACCTGCTGGACTGTTACATCCACTTCCGGCACCTCGCCAGCCTTGGACCCATTTGACCTTGGACTTCATTGTAGACTTACCCAAGTCCGAGGGCATGACTGCTATATGGGTCACAGTGGATCGCTTTTCCAAAATGTCTCATTTTGTGCCGATTCCGGGATTACCTACAGCGAAAGCACTGTCCACTCTTTTCCTTTCCCATATTGTAAGACATCATGGCATACCTACCAATATCATCTCAGACCGCGGATCCCAGTTCGTTTCCCGATTCTGGAGAGCGTTCTGCAAGAAACTGGGAGTAACGCTCTCACTCTCTACCTCACATCACCCTCAAACTGATGGTCAAACCGAACGCATGAACCAGACCCTAGAAACCTACCTTCGACATTATGTCAATGCCTTACACTCCAACTGGTCTGAGTATTTGCCTTTAGCTGAGTTCGCCCTAAATTCCCGTTGGCACAGTGCTCTTCATACCACACCATTCTACGCAGCCCTAGGCTATCACCCTCAGACTTTTCCCCTACTCCAGCCTTCTTCTGGTGTACCAGCAGCAGATCAGCGGGTGAAAAATATTCTACTACATTGGAAGAAGATTTGTTTATTACTACGGAAGTCAGCAGGCAAGTACAGGTTTTTTTCCAACAGACGAAGACGCCATATACCTCCATATGTGGTGGGGGACAGAGTTTGGCTATCAACCAAGTATGTGAGACTGAAACAACCTTCTACCAAATTGGGCCCTCGATTCATCGGTCCTTACAGGATCATTGCTCGAGTTGGACCAGTTTCCTATCGCTTAAGATTACCTTCTTCTCTCCGGATACATCCCGTCTTCCACGTTTCACTCCTCAAAAAAGCTATTTTCAACCGCTACTCCAGATCACAACAACTACCTCCTCCTGTTCTTGTTGATGGACAAAATGAGTTTGAAGTCTCCAAGATTCTTGATTCCAGAAGACAGGGCCGTGGCCTTCGGTATCTGGTTCATTGGAAGGGGTATCCTGTCACAGACCGCTCCTGGGTTCCAGCCAAAGATCTGCATGCCCCTTCTCTTATACGAGACTTCCATACCTCGTTTCCCACTAAGCCCCGCTAGGCCCCCGGAGGGGTCCATTGGGGAGGGGGCCCTGTCATGACCCGGGTTGTATTCGAACCGGGATCTTCCTGGTCTCTTAAACCATAGCCTTACCTGTTGTGCTACAGAAGAGATCTAGACTTTGGGAATGTCCTTACTGTGTTCAACACTACATCATACTCTCTAGCTCCACCTGCTGCCAGCTGTGGACAATTCTCAATCTGGACAGCCTTTAAATAGGAAGTGAGGTCATCACTCAGTGCCCGTTTATTTGGATTTCTTCCCTGGGTGTTTTGACTTCAGTGATCTTCCTTGTATTGAACTCCTGCCTGATATCCCGACTATTCTACAGCCTGCTGATTTTGTACCTTGCCGCCAGATCGTGAATGACCTTAGCCTGCCTGACTCTTCTCCGGATTTTGATTCTGAACTATTCGCCTGACGACGCTTTGCCTGGATCTCAAGCACACTATTTCCACTTCGGACACTACCTTTTACAGGTACCTTACAGTACCCCCATAGATCTTCCTATCCCTCAGCTCCTGTGTGTTAGCCTGTCTGTGTGCTGACTAGGCCTCAGCTGTGTGGGCTGATTAGGCCTGTGTGAATGATCTGGGATCACTTGTGATGCCGTCATCCCATTACTGCCAATTTTTTTTTACAAAAGTAAAAAAATTATAAAATAAAATTGTAATAGTAGTAGGCTAGTTAGTATTAACTACAGTGGGGCAAAAAAAGTATTTAGTCAGCCACCAATTGTGCAAGTTCTCCCACTTAAAAGGATGAGAGGCCTGTAATTTTCATCATTGGTACTCTTCAACTATGAGAGACAGAATGGAGGGGAAAGAATACAAGAAATCACATTGTAGGATTTCTAATGAATTAATTGGTAAATTCCTCGGTAAAATAAGTATTTGGTTACCTACAAACAAGCAAGATTTCTGTCTTTTACAGACCTGTAATTTCTTCTTTAAGAGGATCCTCTGTCCTCCACTTGTTACCTGTATTAATGTCACCTGTTTGAACTTGTTATCAGCATAAAAGACACCTGTCCACAACCTCAAACACTCACACTCCAAACTCCACTATGGCCAAGACCAAAGAGCTGTCGAAGGACACCAGAAACAAAATTGTAGACCTGCACGAGGCTGGGAAGACTGAATCTGCAATAGGCAAGTAGCTTGGTGTGAAGAAATCAACTGTGGAAGCAATTATTAGAAAATGGAGGAGAAAGAATGCTGTGTTGCATCCAAAGAACACCATACCTACTGTGAAGCATGGGGGTGGAAACATCATGCTTTGGGGCTGTTTTTCTGCAAGGGGACCAGGACGACTGATCTGTGTAAAAGAATGAATAGGGCCATTTATCTTGAGATTTTGAGTGAAAACCTCCTTCTATCAGCAAGGGCATTGAAGATGAAACATGGCTGGGTCTTTGAGCATGACAATGGTCCCAAACACACCGCCCGGGCAATGAAGGAGTGGCTTTGTAAGAAGCATTTCAAGGTCCTGTAGTGGCCTAGCCAGTCTCCAGATCTCAACCCCATAGAAAACCTTTGGAGGGAGTTGAAAGTCTGTGTTGCTCACTGCTCTAGAGGAGATCTGCATGGAGGAATGGGCCAAAATACCAGCAACAGTGTGTAAAAACCTTGTGAAGACTTAAAAAAAAAAACATTTGACCTCTGTCATTGCCAACAAAGGGTATATAACAAAGTATTGAGAGGAACTTTGTTATTGTTTTCCACCATAATTTGCAAATCAATTCTTTAAAAATCAGACAATGTGATTTTCTAGATTTTTTTTTTTCTCTCATTATGTCTCTCATTGTTGAGGTATACCTATGATGAAAATTACAGACCTCATCTTTTTAAGTGGGAGAAATTGCACAATTGGTGGCTGACTAAATACTTTTTTGCCCCACTGTATATTTTATAGTTCACATTGATGATGCGGCAGGGGGAAGGTGTTCCATATACCTCTATGCCCCAGTCTTTGCCCCAGATGTGCATATAACACATAAGGCTACTTTCACATTAGCGTTTTCAATTCCTCTATTGAGATGTCATAGGATCTCAATAGCGTAAGAAAACGCTTCAGTTTTGTCCCCATTCATTGTCAATGGGGACAAAACTGAACGAAACGAAATGCACTTGGTTTGGTTGTGCTCTCATCGTGGACAGAATAACGTTGCAAGCAGTGTTTTTCTGTCCACAATGTGGTGCGGAGCAAAATGTATTTGTTCTGACACACAATGTAAGTCAATAGGGACACAATAGAAAACTGATCCGTCCCCCATTGACTTTTAATGGTGTTCATGACAGATCTGTCATGGCTATAGAAGACATAATGCAACCGGACATGCAGTTGTATTATGGCAGATCCATGACGGATCCGCAAAAAACGCTAATGTGAAAATAGCCGTAATTGGGCTGTGATCTATTGCAAGTGCGACAAGATGCAGGGGAATTAAGTGGCCTGATGATTGATCTGGAGGTAATTAACAGATAGCAGGTGATGGTGGTATTGTCACAGTGGGGAGTGGGTGAAACTCCCCACCATCCAAAGTCTGAAATTAAGGAAAGCCATTAGGCCTGGAAGCCAGGATAAGGGGGAAGGACACCTCCTATCGCCATCCTCATCCTATCCCTGACCTCCTAACTGTATGAGCCGCCCTCGATGGTAGGGAGGCTCATACTCTCGAACCTGGGCCCTACTGAACCTATCGGTCCCTGCAATATGGAAGTCAGGAATAAGAGATGGCCGATTCATCCATGACACAGATAAATTGGAGTCTCCCACAGGCCTAGTAACCAGGAGGAGACAGCAATCAAAAACTAAATGTCAGGTAAGTATCTTGTGGCCAAATGACCACAGATAACAGAACGACAAGATCACTTTCCGGAAGCCACAGCTTGCTGTCTTGTAGTTCCCCCTCCGTGGAACCCCAGGGACCCCCTTCCGGAGGTACAACAAACAGGACATGTCTGTCTAGCAACCATGCATAGACAAACCACACATGGAACAAACAACTAGACAAACATCAACCCATAAGTGCAGCACCACACATAACAATAGGGAAGGGTAGACATAGGCAAGGACCTTGATGTCCAACAAGGTGGCCCTCAAAGACTGGGCAGATGGAATAACCACAGAATGGAGCATAGCTTCCAGCCCCGCAGCAAGGCTAGAGCACAACTAAACTCCAAGCTACAAGCAAAGGCTAAATAGCTAGAAGAGACCACACCCTGATCTCACCAAGTCAGGATATTAACCCGACGCACACCACACAGCAGGGAGACACAACTTAAAGGGAAAGTGCACGTGCAATCCACAAACTACATGTTGCCACAAGCAACGAGTCTGCACGGCAACCGCCTCACGGTCCAACACCAATATGACCGTGACAGGTATTGATGGGGTATAAATGGATATTCTCGCAGTGATGATGCCACCCCCAGATGAAGGCATGCCAAAACGTGCATTGGGGTAGGCACCATCTTGGAGTGTGGGACGCAGTATGGGTAATGGCTCTCTTTTGAACGATATTCTATTTTGTATAACCACTTGCAGATTATTGTATTAGGCTTGTGATTTTCTTTGCACTTTATGATTTGCCTTTTATGTGCATAGTCGAATCTCTTGTTTACATATATACATACATTGCCAGTACTGTCTGTGTCCCTCTTCCTCTGATGATGTCATATTTTTTTGCAAACCCTCTTTTTAACTTTTTTTTTATTATATGAACTAATATATTACATGCACTATTGTAATTGTGTGCGGTCCAGTCATTTTTGTAGGTTTAGGTAATTCATACACAATTTTCATACCTGAATTTTAATTCTGCTCTAACCCCAGAACATACATATTTTGTACAAACTTAAACAAACTGACTACACTAAACAACTATGCTGGATTTTTTGTGCTTCAGGGGTTGCAGTTGCAGAAAATGTGTGACTCCTGCTGCAATTCCTATAATTTCTGTGGGATCACCGCTACTCGGAGATGCCCCTGCGATCCTGGCCATGACAGCAATTGTCCCTATGTAGCCCTACTTTTAAACTCAGAAAGGCACCAGTGGAGTCAAAATGCTCATATGCTTATTGTACCCTTAGATCTGGGGTGTAGTTTCCACAATGGCTTCACTTATTGGGGGTTTCCACTGTACTGGTACCTCGGGGGCTCTACAAATGCAACATGGCACCCAATAATCTCTGCCAAGACAGCATAGTATTCTGACATATATGGCTATGGGTAAACTGATGATAGCTGGTCGTAACAAACATCCTCTTTAAAAGCACATTACACTATAATTCTTTTTAATTAAAAAATGGTCCAAAAACATACATTTTTGGTAAGAGATGCCTTTTTTCTCTGTCTTCTGTAGGTGGGCACCATTTTAGGAGATTCTTCCAAAATGAGTTGCAAAAGTATTTAATTTGCTCGAAATTTGTGACAAAGGCAATTCATTTAGAATTGATTTGCTGATCTCTAAGGTTGATCAAAATGGACAATTTCAACCAAAACAATTGTTCAATGGGTAAAATCTAACAACAAACGACTGTTTTAGCTGACCAATGACTGACCCCCATCAGCTGAAAATAAGTGTCTTCCTTTGAAAGAATGTTCCCAGAAAGATTGTTCACCCATCATTCACCCATGTACAACCTGTAATGTAAAGGCCAGTATGGGCTACAGTGAGTCTGTTCCCCAGACAATCATTCTTTCAGTAGTCATTCAACCATCCACCTACTGTACTTCTATCTATTGTGTATGGACACCTTTCAAAGAGTGCTCATTTCAAGTAGCAAAACCAGAGGACTCCTGTAAGAATAATGCAATCATATTTTTTTTCCTTCATCTAAAGTTAGTACATAAACCAGAATTCTTATCCGGCCTCAGCTATTAGTTTATTTCCTCCTAAATGCAGATTAATAGGTTTTTAATTCTGCCACTGTTCAATTCATCCATTTGGGGTTTGTCATCACATCAACGTTATTAGTTCTGTCAGAAAACAGCCGGCCGGAGTGCTCTTGTTTTTTTTTCATGGCGAAATCCCAACATATTTGCCGGGTAGCGGCAGGATCTCCACTGGATCCCATTATGGTCAATGGGGCCGGCGGGCATTACGGTAACATCCGGCAATGCCTCATCCAGAGAGCTCTGGCAGGCTGTTCTGCACACAACAGTCCAATATCACAAAATCTGTTGTGAACCTCCTGTCTGGGTGTCATCTCCGATTTACATCCGAGCCTATCTGCCTGGTTTACACTTTGAGAGGCAGTCATGTTCTTTTGGTTATCACCCTGGGTAACACTGGCATGGAAAATGACCTAGGAATTTTATTATACCTGCAAACTAAGCTGTAGAACCCAAAGTCAGGCAGCTGCTGCCAAGGCCAATAAGATAATGGGTTGCATGAAAAGGGCCATCGATGCCCGTGATGAGAACATAATCCTGACACTTTACAAATCACCAGTTAGACCACACATGGAGGACTGTGTACAGTTCTGGGCTCCTGTGAACAACGGCAGACATAGCAGAGCTGGAGAGAGTTCAGAGGAGGGCAACTAAAGTAATAACTGAAATGGGTGGACTACAGTACCCTGAAAGATTATCAACATTAGGGTTATTCACTTTAGAAAAAAGACGACTGAGGGGAGATCTAATTACTACAAACCGGATTCCCAAAAAGTTGGGACACTAAACAAATTGTGAATAAAAACTGAATGCAATGATGTGGAGATGGCAAATGTCAATATTTTATTTGTAATAGAACGTAGATGACAGATCAAACGTTTAATCCGAGTAAATGTATAATTTTAAAGGACAAATACGTTGATTCAAATTTTCACAGTGTCAACAAATCCCAAAAAAGTTGGGACAAGTAGCAATAAGAGGCTGGAAAAAGTAAATTTGAGCATAACGAAGAGCTGGAAGACCAATTAACACTAATTAGGTCAATTGGCAACACGATTGGGTATAAAAAGAGCTTCTCAGAGTGGCAGCGTCTCTCAGAAGCCAAGATGGGTAGAGGATCACCAATTCCCACAATGTTGCGCAGAAAGATAGTGGAGCAATATCAGAAAGGTGTTACCCAGCGAAAAATTGCAAAGACTTTGCATCAACTGTGCATAACATCATCCGAAGATTCAGAGAATCTGGAACAATCTTTCTGCGTAAGGGTCAAGGCCGTAAAACCATACTGGATGCCCGTGATCTCCGGGCCCTTAAACGACACTGCACCACAAACAGAAATGCTACTGTAAAGGAAATCACAGAATGGGCTCAGGAATACTTCCAGAAACCATTGTCAGTGAACACAATCCACCGTGCCATCCGCCGTTGCCAGCTGAAACTCTACAGTGCAAAGAAGAAGCCATTTCTAAGCAAGATCCACAAGCTCAGGTGTTTTCACTGGGCCAGGGATCATTTAAAATGGAGTGTGGCAAAATGGAAGACTGTTCTGTGGTCAGACGAGTCACGATTCGAAGTTCTTTTTGGAAATCTGGGACGCCATGTCATCCGGACCAAAGAGGACAAGGACAACCCAAGTTTTTATCAACGCTCAGTTCAGAAGCCTGCATCTCTGATGGTATGGGGTTGCATGAGTGCGTGTGGCATGGGCAGCTTGCATGTCTGGAAAGGCACCATCAATGCAGAAAAATATATTCAGGTTCTAGAACAACATATGCTCCCATCCAGACGTCATCTCTTTCAGGGAAGACCCTGCATTTTTCAACAAGATAATGCCAGACCACATTCTGCATCAATCACAACATCATAGCTGCGTAGGAGAAGGGTACTGAAATGGCCAGTCTGCAGTCCAGATCTTTCACCTATAGAGAACATTTGGCGCATGATAAAGAGGAAGGTGCAACAAAGAAGGCCCAAGACGATTGAACAGTTAGAGGCCTGTATTAGACAAGAATAGGAGAGCATTCCTATTTCTAGACGTCTGTTGAGTGTTGTAAGAAGAATGGGAGATGCCACACAGTGGTGAAAATGGCCTTGTCCCAACTTTTTGGGGATTTGTTGACACCATGAAATTCTGATTTAACATATTTTTCCCTTAAAATGGTACATTTTCTCAGTTTAAACTTTTGTTCCGTGATTTATGTTCTATTCTGAATAAAATATTAGAAGTTGGCACCTCCACATCATTGCATTCAGTTTTTATTCACGATTTGTATAGTGTCCCAACTTTTTTGGAATCCGGTTTGTATGTATAAATATATCAGGGGTCAGTACAGAGATCTCTCCCATCATCTATTGATCCCCAGGACTGTGACAAGGGGACATCCTCTGCATCTGGAGGAAAGAAGGTTTGTACACAAACATAGAAGAGGAGTGAGACTATGGAGCTCTCTGCCTGAGGAGGTGGTGATGGTGAGTTCACAAAAAGAGTTCAAGAGGGGCCTGGATGTATTTCTGGAGTGTAATAATATTACAGGCTATAGCTACTAGAGAGGGGTTGTTGATCCAGGGAGTTATTCTGATTGCCTGATTGGAGTCGGGAAGGAATTTTTCCCCTAAAGTGAGGAAAAGTGGTTTCTACCTCACAGTTTTTTTTTGCCTTCCTCTGGATCAACTTGCAGGATAACAGGCCGAACTGGATGGACAGATGTCTTTTTTCAGCCTTATAAATTATGTTACTACATTACCCTGAGTAACATTCTTAACTACCAGAGCCAGTCTAAATGTGGATCTGCCTCCACAACTCATGTCCCCCTACTGACAAGCCACCCTGCAGTTAAACTTGTGGTATGTTCATGTGGACCATAAATAACCCTGACTGAGTGTGTAAAGTACCGTGGTTCCACCTTGTGGACCAAACATCAAAATGTAATTAAAGCTAGAAACCCTTCTCCCTCCTTTTATTGTTCTATTTATTTACCACTCAGGTTTCCTGGATTGACCACTGCCACTTTCCTTCACCTACTCCCCATGTCACTGCTCTAAAACCTGCATCTAGTCCCCTATCCTGGGAGCCACATGACCCCCTTATGGTTTCTCCCTGGGAGTATCCCAATTCAGCCTTTTACTCTTAAAGACATTTTCCAGTATTAAGATATTGATAACCTATGCTCAGGATAGGTCATCAACATCTGATTGGTGGGGGTCCAACTCTTAGCACCCCCGCCCGTCAGTTGTTTAAAGAGCAGTGATGTCATGTTCGTAGGTCACATAGCCTAGTCGCAACTCATTCCCATGCAAGTGAATGGGGCTGGACTGCAGTACCAAGCACAGCCACTGTACAATGTATGGCGCTGTGCTTGGTCTATATAAACGATAAACTCCTGGAATTTTGATGAAAACTTGTGAGACTTTATTTGGAAATGCGGCTGTATAAATCCGGTGTAACGTTTCAGCCTCACTCGGCCTTTATCATACTGGTGCCGCTGATAAGTTTATGTGCAGAGCTGCACTGAAGGAATAGTGCTGTTGCACAGTTATAAGATGCGCCTCTCATACAGCCGCATTTCCAAATAAATTCTACCCAGTTTCTCATTTATATATACGTCCGGGGTGGAAACCCGACTCCCAGGAAGAGTAAGCAGAGTGCCACGAGGTTTACTTGCATTATAGTCTACCCTGGCTGTGCTTGGTCTGCAATGAAGAGGCCGCAGTGCTCATTAGAGCTTGGCGGTCTCTTTAAACATCTGATCGGCTGGGAAGCCAGATGTTGGAACCCCAGTGATCAGATATTGATGACCAGTGATGGCCAGTTCGCCGTGTTCGCCCGCGAACACATGCTGGGCTGCCATCTTAACTCACAAGTCCGGCAATGCACAGGTAAGCCCTTACCTGTGCCTGCGCCGCGAGCTGGTCTGAAACAATTGCGGTCACCGGGAGCAGGCATTCCGGAACAGCCGCTGGGGGGCCTTCATCGGACTGTTCTCAGAACTGCCTGCTCATGGTGACCGCATTTGTTTCAGACCGGCTTGCGGCGCAGGCACAGGTATAGGGCTTACCTGTGCATCGCTGGACTTGTGAGTTAAGATGGCAGCCCGCATGTGTTCGCGGGCGAACGCGGCGAACTGGCCATCACTGTTGATGACCTATCCTGAGGGTAGGTCATCAATATTCTACTCCCTTTAAAAGCAGATAACCCCTTTAAATGGATATGTCAACCCTAAAAGTACCTATACATATATATACAGGTCCTTTAAAAAAATTAGCATATTGTGATAAAGTTCATTATTTTCTGTAATGTACTGATAAACATTAGACTTTCATATATTTTAGATTCATTACACACCAACTGAAGTAGTTCAAGCCTTTTATTGTTTTAATATTGATGATTTTGGCATACAGATCATGAAAACCCAAAATTCCTATCTAAAAAAATTAGCATATCATGAAAAGGTTCTCTAAACGAGCTATTAACCTAATCATCTGAATCAACTAATTAACTCTAAACACCTGCAAAAGATTCCTGAGGCTTTTAAAAACTCCCAGCCTGGTTCATTACTCAAAACCGCAATCATGGGTAAAACTGCCGACCTGACTGCTGTCCAGAAGGCCATCATTGACACCCTCAAGCAAGAGGGTAAGACACAGAAAGAAATTTCTGAACGAATAGGCTGTTCCCAGAGTGCTGTATCAAGGCACCTCAGTGGGAAGTCTGTGGGAAGGAAAAAGTGTGGCAGAAAACGCTGCACAACGAGAAGAGGTGACCGGACCCTGTGGAAGATTGTGGAGAAGGACCGATTCCAGACCTTGGGGGACCTGCGGAAGCAGTGGACTGAGTCTGGAGTAGAAACATCCAGAGCCACCGTGTACAGGCGTGTGCAGGAAATGGGCTACAGGTGCCGCATTCCCCAGGTCAAGCCACTTTTGAACCAGAAACAGCGGCAGAAGCGCCTGACCTGGGCTACAGAGAAGCAGCACTGGACTGCTGCATGTCATTCGGAAATCAAGGTGCCAGAGTCTGGAGGAAGACTTGGGAGAGGGAAATGCCAAAATGCCTGAAGTCCAGTGTCAAGTACCCACAGTCAGTGATGGTCTGGGGTGCCATGTCAGCTGCTGGTGTTGGTCCACTGTATTTTATCAAGGGCAGGGTCAATGCAGCTAGCTATCAGGAGATTTTGGAGCACTTCATGCTTCCATCTGCTGAAAAGCTTTATGGAGATGAAGATTTCATTTTTCAGCACGACCTGGCACCTGCTCACAGTGCCAAAACCACTGGTAAATGGTTCACTGACCATGGTATTACTGTGCTCAATTGGCCTGCCAACTCTCCTGACCTGAACCCCATAGAGAATCTGTGGGATATTGGGAAGAGAAAGTTGAGAGACACAAGACCCAACACTCTGGATGAGCTTAAGGCCGCTATCGAAGCATCCTGGGCCTCCATAACACCTCAGCAGTGCCACAGGCTGATTGCCTCCATGCCACGCCGCATTGAAGCAGTGATTTCTGCAAAAGGATTCCCGACCAAGTATTGAGTGCATAACTGAACATAATTATTTGAAGGTTGACTTTTTTGTATTAAAAACACTTTTCTTTTATTGGTCGGATGAAATATGCTAATTTTTTGAGATAGGAAATTTGGGTTTTCATGAGCTGTATGCCAAAATCATCAATATTAAAACAATAAAAGGCTTGAACTACTTCAGTTGGTGTGTAATGAATCTAAAATATATGAAAGTCTAATGTTTATCAGTACATTACAGAAAATAATGAACTTTATCACAATATGCTAATTTTTTTAGAAGGACCTGTATATATATATATATATATATATATATATAATGGTTCTACACTAAGTTTCTTCTCTTTATGGGACTTAAATATTTTAGTTGTACACAATATTGGGAATTGATTCATGTGTAGTAATATCGCTGCCTTTTTCTACACTGAATATGCCCTTGTATTATAAGTTTCTGTACTGTATAATATATCTGCACTGGCCCGCACTCATCTGTACAGTGATTTAGAGCACATTCATGTCCGGTAATGACTAGTAAGAGCACAATAGCTATTCTTCTAGTGTTTGAAGAAGTTTTGAAATATGATTATGCTTGCTAGGGGAACCTGAAAATGAAGCAACTAAATGTAGCATCATTACTAAAACTGAGGACAGTCATGAAGAATGGAATTTTATATTACAGTCATTGCTCTGTTAACTTAATGTATCCCTGTCATGGAGGAATAAGTATTCTATAGTCTTTTTGGAATACACAAGTGAGGGGATATTTTTCTCTCTATTAAATCAGCCTTTTTATATTAGACAATTGGCTTGAAACTGTTCCCAAGTACAGAAATGCTTTTCTATGAATCACAATATATCATTTAAATTATTATTTGTTCCCTTTGTACACTAACATGCTGAAACCCTGATCTTTCTTCCCCTGGTGTTGTCCAGGCATTAAAAGCCTATTTTTAACACATTAGCACCAATTCTGTGCTTTCCCACATTTTTCATTTCTATGTACCACCCTAGCGTTGCCATACATATAAAAGAGCAGTAAGTTGATGGTTGAGTAACCAACGGATTGTCTGGTGAACGATCTCCTCACAGATACAACCATACACATTGTGGTCTGTATTGGCCACTACCATTGTTCAAACTGGCCACACATTTACAATGAGGCTGGTGAAGGACGAATAATCTTCCTGGCAACATTCTTTCATGGATGAACAATCTTTATTTGGACGATATGGCGAAAGTTCTTTTGTACGACTGTCCGGTGAAAATTTCAAACACTGCTGACATCTTCTCAGTCAATAGCAGTCTGTCATCGGTTGGCTAAAATGACAGTTGTTAAATTTCACTTGACAAATGATCATTTTTGGTTGAAAGTGTTCAGTTTGATCACCTTTAGACTAATGTGTATGGGTTCTTTAATTTTAGCCTATGGCCATGGATGTACATAACTATAGCCATAGCACTTGCTATGGTGTCCAGAGATTGGAAAGGGCTCTCAGGTTCAAGAATGTTGTACCTTTTTGTGGTGG
Organism: Bufo gargarizans; assembly: GCF_014858855.1. Classification (NCBI taxonomy): domain Eukaryota; kingdom Metazoa; phylum Chordata; class Amphibia; order Anura; family Bufonidae; genus Bufo; species Bufo gargarizans. Next base: position 586,166,805 of record NC_058080.1, on the reverse strand, counting down.
AATAAGAATATTGTGGGTTTTCTGATATAGGGTGCTATTATACATACCTTTGACTATTGCTTCCTTGGATGCTGTTTTAATTTTCTTACAGTAGGTGGTGGGGCCCCCATCTTATTTTGCTATGGGGACCTATGAATCATAGTTACATACTTTCTTATGGCTTTTAGGACAACTCACGCTCATCTCCAAGATTTCTCCTGTTCTGCCCCTAACCACTGTAATGGCCTCTTTTGAAGTAGTTTTGCCATCACTGAAATGTGAGGCATGTTGATTGGATATGCCTTGGAAGATTTATCGGAGGTGTCTAAAAGCTGGGCCCTCTTCAGTCTTGTGAGCAAGTGGTGTCTGACCCTATTCTTGGAGAAAGGGTGATTGCACTGAGCATTTATGTAGCATGAAGGATTTTTACATCAGCAAGTGGTGTATTAAAAAGTTTATTGTATATGTACATTTTTTGTTTCTTTGGTATAACTCTCTTCAGTGTCTACGAGTGTAATTCAGAAGATAATAAAGAAACATAGGACATAAATACCTGAAGGCCTAAGCTAAAGGAAGACTGTAAGATTGTGTGTCCTAGGGCAGTAAAAGCACACAGTTTTGATAGTGTAGCTGGTCTGCCCAGAAGTAGAATTTCAGTCTTCTGTAAAATGGCTCATCACCTACCATGTGGCATTTATAATATCAAAGTTTTTATATATACCGTAGTAGGGAGACCTTTAAACCTCCTCAGGCATCAGGGCAGGTTCAACTGCTATGTCTATGCCAAGAGCTACACCCTTGCACCTTAGATTGCACACAGCAAGCCGCTCTCTAGTACTAATCAAGCAGAATTGACAATTATTTATGTTTTATATTAACATGAGCAAACCATATGTCTTTGTTACTGTGTTATTTGGTATATACTATGTCTAATCAGTCATTTACATTCTTTGCTTTTAGGGAATGGGATACCTCCATGCCAAGGGCATTCTACATAGAGACCTCAAATCAAAAAATGTTTTCTATGACAATGGAAAAGTAGTGATTACTGACTTTGGCCTTTTCAGTATATCTGGTGTGTTGCAGGCTGGCAGGTATGGTGTAATATCTTTCATTTGTATTAAATATGATACTTGCTAACTAATACTGGTCCCTGATGATTACAACTGAGAAACACATGTGGAAAAAGCAAAGGAAAGAGAGGGTCAGGTCTGCGGAGGTGCTCTTAGGGCAAGATTTATCAAACTGGTGTAAAGTAGAACTGGCTTAGTTGCCCATAGCAGCCAATCAGATTCTACCTTTCATTTTTCACAGCTTCTTTGCTATAGGACACTAAGCCAGTTCTACTTTACACCAGTTTGATAAATCTCCCCCTTAGGCTACTTTCACACCTCCGGCAAGACGGATCCGACAGGCTGTTCACCCTGTCGGATCCGTCCTTCCGCTATTTCGCCGTGCCGCCAGACCGCCGCTCCGTCCCCATTGCCTATAATGGGGACGGGGCGGAGCTCCGGCGCAGTACGGCAGTGCACGGCGAAAGGCTGCCGAACTAAAAGTACTGCATGTCCGACTTTTAAGTCTGACGGCCTCTCACTACGAACTGCCGTGCTGCGCCCCCGTCCCCATTATAGTCAATGGGGACGGAGCGGCAGTCCAGCGGCACGGCGAAATAGTGGAAGGACGTATCCGACATGGTAAACAGCCTGTCGGATCTGCCCTGCCACGAGTGTGAAAATAGCCTTAGTTTGCATGTCTCTTGTCTGTGACACAATTAAAAGTTATGTTTTAGCAAAACCAGTGATATTGTCAGTGATAGTGATTGACTCTTCAACTCCCCAAATTGTGTCAGGTCTTGCTGGGCCCCCTTAGGATTACTTGTAAAAAGGATTTAGTTTCCATGTTCCCCAGTTGTCCCATTTACAAATGATCGGAAAAATCTGCAAAATGTGTTAGCACTGAAACATGATGTATTACAGGATGAGCTCATATGCATTATATCTAGGCACTCTGTGGAGAAAGCATATTTATTACTTAAAGGGGCTATCCAAGTCCTATAATGGCCCGGCACCTTCTCATACCGGCACGGACGCCTCTGCATTGGGGCAGTGTGGGCATGCAGCCAATAGCAGGCCGCGATGGGAATGAGCCTCCCTAGAGTTACTCGCAATACTAGGGAGGCTTGTTCCTATTGCAGCCTGCTTTTGGCTGAACCACCCCTACCCCCCCCCCCCCCCTGACATTTTCATTTCCAAGATGGGAAAATGCAGTGTTCCGGCATCAGGAGCGACATGGGTGCTGGGGAGCGAGGTAACTAAACTAATGCATGTTGGAACAAAGAGACACAAAATTGAGGCGTCCCTGCATGTATGTCTGTTTTCCGAAAGGTAACTATAGATTTCAGAAAATGTATAATTAGAAAATCAGTAATTATAGGGAAACTGCCAACCTTTTTTTCTTCAAGTCATTTCATGAGTATTCCATATATTGCACACATTACCTGTGGGCTGTGGAGCTCATTGAGAGCATCATTTGACATATTTGACCAACTCTTTTTGGAACAAATAAATGATATGCTAATGTATTATTATGTGGGATGTATTATGTGGTAATCCCGGGTTTCCATAAGATACCACTTAAAATATTACACATGCTGATCATAATTTATGTTCTGACAACCTGAGCTCAGCCTTGACAGGAGAGCAGAATCCCATTATGATCCAGTCGTGTCTCCTTGTGTTCACATTACTTATTCTTCTACTATAAATGGTTGTCACAGAGACTGTTGCTTGGCAATTTTATCAAACCATCTCACCACTTACTATCTACACTTATACCCATTAATAATGAGAATTATTTTCTAAGAATGCCATCTGTGAAATGGTCTCATATGATATAGGGTTGTGAGAATGTATGTGTCTCCTTCCAGGTGACGTCAGGTAATAGTCATTCAATTGAGTACTTTATGGTCTTAAAAAAAATGCTAAATTTGACAAAGGGATCCAAAACATGGTGATGAGAACATAGTCCTGCCACTTTACAAATCACTAGTCAGTCCACACATGGAGTACTGTGTACAGTTCTGGGCTTCTGTGAACAAGGCAGACATAGCAGAGCGAGTGAGGGTTCAAACAAAGTAGGAGTAGTCAAAGTGCTGGGTGGGTGACTACTCCCCATGTTCCAGGCTGGGTTTTGCTATCGAAAACTCGTGTTAGAGTTAGCCCACCAACATGTTCTCGGGGGTCATCTGGGACTGCAGAAGACAGAGGACCGGATACTGCAACGGTTTTACTGGCCCAGTGTCTTTAGAGAGGTGGATGACTTTTGTAAGTCTTGCCCGACCTGCCAAACCACTAGCCCCCAGCACCTGTTCCGTAGTCCCTTATGACTGACCAGGGGACTCCATTTATGTCCAAGGTCATGCCGGAGCTCTGTAAGTTGCTGAATATCAAACAGATATGGACATCCTTCTATCACCCGCAAACTGATGGCCTAGTAGAAAGGTTTAATCAAACGTTAAAAACTATGTTAATACGAGTAGTAGCTAAGGATGGAAAGGACTGGGACCTCCTTCTGCCCTATTTTATGTTCGCAGTGCGAGAAGTGCTCCAGGCCTGTACTGGGTTCTCGCCCTTCGAACCACCATATGGCAGACATTCACGTGGTCTGTTGGACATAGCCAAAAAGGCGTGGGAGCAACAACCCACACCATATAAAAGTGTTTTTGAATACGTCACCCAGATGCAGGAACATATGGAAACCGTGTTGCCGCTGGTAAAAAAAAACATATGGAGGCAGCTCAGTGAGCTCAAAGTAGGGTGTATAATCGTCAGGCTCGGGTCCGGATCTTTATCCTGGGAGATCGGGTTTTGGTTCTGGTACCGACAGTGGACAGTAAGTTACTGGCTAGGTGGCAGGGACCCTACGAGGTACTCGAAAAGGTTGGAGAAGTAAACTACAAGGTACACCAGCCAGGGCGGTGGAAGCCAAAGAAGGTGTACAATGTGAATTTACTCAAACCGTGGAAGGATAGGGAGACCAGTACTGACGATAGCCCGCGGCCGAGTTTTCTAGGGGGAGAGGTTCCGGCCCCTAAGTCTGATGTAAGGGAATTATATACATAACAAAAAAGTGTGAAACAACTGAAAATATGTCATATTCTAGGTTCTTCAAAGTAGCCACCTTTTGCTTTGATTACTGCTTTGCACACTCTTGGCATTCTCTTGTTGAGCTTCAAGAGGTAGTCACCTGAAATGGTTTTTACTTCACAGGTGTGCCCTGTCAGGTTTAATAAGTGGGATTTCTTGCCTTATAAATGGGGTTGGGACCATCAGTTGCCTTGTGGAGAAGTCAGGTGGATACACAGCTGATAGTCCTACTGAATAGACTGTTAGAATTTGTATTATGGCAAGAAAAAAGCAGCTAAGTAAAGAAAAACGAGTGGCCATCATTACTTTAAGAAATGAAGGTCAGTCAGTCTGAAAAAATGGGAAAACTTTGAAAGTGTCCCCAAGTGCAGTCACAAAAACCATCAGCGCTACAAAGAAACTGGCTCACATGCGGACCTCCCCAGGAAAGGAAGACCAACAGTCACCTCTGCTGTGGAGGATAAGTTCATCCGAGTCACCAGCCTCAGAAATCGCAGGTTAACAGCAGCTCAGATTAGAGACCAGGTCAATGCCACATAGAGTTCTAGCAGCAGACACATCTCTAGAACACATGTTAAGAGGAGACTGTGTGAATCAGGCCTTCATGGTACAAACCGGATTCCAAAAAAGTTGGGACACTATACAAATCGTGAATAAAAACTGAATGCAATGATGTGGAGGTGCCAACTTCTAATATTTTATTCAGAATAGAACATAAATCAGGGAACAAAAGTTTAAACTGAGAAAATGTACAATTTTAAGGGAAAAATATGTTGAATCAGAATTTCATGGTGTCAACAAATCCCCAAAAAGTTGGGACAAGGCCATTTTCACCACTGTGTGGCATCTCCCCTTCTTACAACACTCAACAGACGTCTGGGGACCGAGGAGACCAGTTTCTCAAGTTTAGAAATAGGAATGCTCTCCCATTCTTGTCTAATACAGGCTTCTAACTGTTCAATCGTCTTGGGCCTTCTTTGTTGCACCTTCCTCTTTATCATGCGCCAAATGTTCTCTATAGGTGAAAGATCTGGACTGCAGACTGGCCATTTCAGTACCCGGATCCTTCTCCTACGCAGCCATGATGTTGTGATTGATGCAGAATGTGGTCTGGCATTATCTTGTTGAAAAATGCAGGGTCTTTCCTGAAAGAGATGACGTCTGGATGGGAGCATATGTTGTTCTAGAACCTGAATATATTTTTCTGCATTGATGGTGCCTTTCCAGACATTCAAGCTGCCCATGCCACACGCACTCATGCAACCCCATACCATCAGAGATGCAGGCTTCTGAGCGTTGATAACAACTTGGGTTGTCCTTGTCCTTTTTGGTCCGGATGACATGGCGTCCCAGATTTCCAAAAAGAACTTTGAATCGTGACTCGTCTGACCACAGAACAGTCTTCCATTTTGCCACACTCCATTTTAAATGATCCCTGGCCCAGTGAAAACGCCTGAGCTTGTGGATCTTGCTTAGAAATGGCTTCTTCTTTGCACTGTAGAGTTTCAGCTGGCAACGGCGGATGGCACGGTGGATTGTGTTCACTGACAATGGTTTCTGGAAGTATTCCTGAGCCCATTCTGTGATTTCCTTTACAGTAGCATTCCTGTTTGTGGTGCAGTGTCATTTAAGGGCCCGGAGATCACGGGCATCCAGTATGGTTTTACGGCCTTGACCCTTACGCACAGAGATTATTCCAGATTCTCAGAATCTTCGGATGATGTTATGCACAGTTGATGATGATAGATGCAAAGTCTTTGCAATTTTTCGCTGGGTAACACCTTTCTGATATTGCTCCACTATCTTTCTGCGCAACATTGTGGGAATTGGTGATCCTCTACCCATCTTGGCTTCTGAGAGACACTGCACTCTGAGAAGCTCTTTTTATACCCAATCATGTTGCCAATTGAACTAATTAGTGTTAATTGGTCTTCCAGCTCTTCGTTATGCTCAAATTTACTTTTTTTTGCCTCTTATTGCCACTTGTCCCAACTTTTTGGGGATTTGTTGACACCATGAAAATTTGAATCAACGTATTTGTCCTTTAAAATGATACATTTACTCGGATTAAACGTTTGATCTGTCATCTACGTTCTATTACAAATAAAATATTGACATTTGCCATCTCCACATCATTGCATTCAGTTTTTATTCACAATTTGTTTAGTGTCCCAACTTTTTTGGAATCCGGTTTGTAGAATATCTGCTAGGAAACCACTGCTAAGGACAGGCAACAAGCAGAAGAGACTTGTTTGGGCTAAAGAACACAAGGAATGGACATTGGACCAGTGGAAATCTGTGCTTTGGTCTGATGAGTCCAGATTTGAGATCTTTGGTTCCAACCACCGTGTCTTTGTGCGACGCAGAAAAGGTGAACGGATGGACTCTACATGCCTGGTTCCCACCGTGAAGCATGGAGGAGGAGGAGTGATGGTGTGGGGGTGCTTTGCTGGTGACACTGTTTGGGATTTATTCAAAATTGAAGGCATGCTACCACAGCATCCTGCAGCAGCATGCTATTCCATCCGGTTTGCGTTTAGTTGGACCATCATTTATTTTTCAACAGGACAATGACCCCAAACACACCTCCAGGCTGTGTAAGGGCTATTTGACCATGAAGGAGAGTGATGGGGTGCTGCGCCAGATGACCTTTCCTCCACAGTCACCGGACCTGAACACAATCGAGATGGTTTGGGATGAGCTGGACCGCAGAGTGAAGGCAAAAGGGCCAACAAGTGCTAAGCATCTCTGGGAACTCCTTCAAGACTGTTGGAAGACCATTTCAGGTGACTACCTCTTGAAGCTCATCAAGAGAATGCCAAGAGTGTGCGAAGCAGAAATCAAAGCAAAAGGTGGCTACTTTGAAGAACCTAGAATATGACATATTTTCAGTTGTTTCACACTTTTTTGTTATGTATATAATTCCACATGTGTTAATTTATAGTTTTGATGCCTTCAGTGTGAATCTACAATTTTAATAGTCATGAAAATAAAGAAAACTCTTTGAATGAGAAGGTGTGTCCAAACTTTTGGTCTGTACTGTATATATATATATATATATATATATATATATATATATATATATATATAGTCAATACAGTAAAAAAAAAAAGACATAGGTCCATCAAGTTCAACCATGGGATAGGTGGGGATGTGAATCCCAGAAGGAAGTGAGACTCAGATTTCTTCACATTTTCATAAGCATTAATGTCATTTACTTTCAAGAATTCATCTAAACCTTTTTTTAAACTGTCCACTGTTCCTGCTGTGTCCACATCCTAAGAAAAAGTCTATTCCACAGATTCACAGTTCTTATAGTAAAGAAGCTTTGACGCTTCTGGAGACTGAACTTTTTCTTCTCCAGTCGGAGGCAGTGCCCCTTTGTCTTTTGAGGGGATTTTACATGGAACAGTTTTTCACTGTATTTTTTGTATGGCCCATTATATATTTGTATAGGTTAATCATGTCCACCCTCAAACGTCTCTTCTCAAGACTAAATAAAAATGTAATTATTTTAATCTTTCTTCAAGACCTTCCATGCCCCTTATGAGTTTAGTCGCTCTCTTCTGTACTTTTTCCAGTTCCATTTTCGACACCTAAAACAGGCATAGAAAATGATGATTTTCCAGCCTGTCGTGAGCGGGAAAAAAGTCGCAGATTCTGCCGCAACATGGCATGTGACAGAATCTGCTCCAGCAATACACCATAAAAGTGGTGTATATCTGTTCATAAATAACTCTCTTAGCGTTTTTTGGGACATTTTTACCCCCTTTACTCTAAGGGAACCTTGCGCAATGACAAAACTACATCTCTTGTCTTGCAACTCATGTACATTATATCAGACCATTGTTCAGTTCCAAACACAACATTGAACTACTTAGGCCTCTTTCACATATCCATGTCCCAGATGACATCCCTGACAAGATGGTTAGTGGTTCATCCGTGAAGATGTCTGTGAAGAATCCATATTTGATCCATGTGTCTATTTATTGTCTTTTCCACGGAAACTGCTAGGATGAAAATTAATTTCCAGAGAATCTTCTACCAATGGTCTGTCAAACTCACAGACCAAACATGGATGGCATCCTTGTTGTGTCCATGTTTTTCATGGACCCATAGACTCTAATATGCATGAGAGATCTGTAATCACTGAACAAAATAGGCCAATCTTCCGTGGTGTCACCACAGACTCATGGTCTGTGGACAAACCACAGAATGTGTGAAGTTACACTTTAAAGTCGATGGGTGTGTGTGTTATCTGTGGAGACCACGGACAGTACATGTCCATGATTCACTGATGTGTGAAAGAGGCATTCATTTCCAGTGACTGACTGCTAGCCATGCCTCAGCTGAAATGTTTGCAGTTGAAACGGGTTGTGTGGTTTATGTAAAAGCTTAAAGGTGTTATCCAGGACTTTGCCATTGATGGTCTATCCTCAGTATAGGTCATCGATATCAGATCGGCGGGGGGGCCTGACCTCCTGAGCTTCACTGTAGCAGATGACTGTTGGAAAATGAACTTTCAAAGTCACATTTGGTATCTCCGGACTTGGCAGCGCTCCATGCCTCTGCTGTTATAAAACACAACATTATAAACCAATGAAGGTTAGAAGTGAATTGACTATGAAACCCACTCCTCTGTGTGTGAAGCTTTGTCACTTACTGCTATTAAGTTTAATGACCTGACTTACCTCCCACTGCTATCTAAATTCTTCCCCACACTCCTGATGATCTGTCACCGGGTAAATGGAAATCCTCCATCCTCCACTGAGTATTATCTCTCTGTATATCAATATGTATGCAGTGCAATAGCTGTCTAAAAATATATGCCGTGTCCTTATGGAGTGGGCATACTCTACATCTCCTGAACAGAGTTATGAATTCTTCTAGCAGGATCTTAATATCGGCAATATTCCCTGTTCTGCATCAGATCTCCCACATCTCATAATTAGTAGTGTCTCTGGGATATTATACTGCATTATCTTATACGCTTTACTTCGTAAGCCAAGCTATAAGGCAGTCGTTAAAGATTTTTTTTCCATTTCTTGTCTTTTTGTAATTATGGTTCATCAAAGTAAGCGAGTAGGAAAAAAAAGATAATAAAGAGAGAAATGATTGTCTCTTAATTAATCAGATTGTGCTGGAAATATATTAGCCCAGCATTTCGTGAAACATACATATATACAACGTGTATATATAGAGTACATAGGATCCATTAGACACATTCTGATTACATATATATATTTTTTTAATTTAAACAGATATTAAGCTTTTCAAGAAAAATTGGGAAAATGTAATTAAGAATAAAATTAAGTCTGCATTCTTCAGACTCTCCTCATTGCCTCAAATTAGTTCTCCTTAAAGGGAACCTGCCACCATGAAAATGCAGTGTAATCTGCAGGCAGCATGTTTTAAAGCAGGAGGAGCTGAGCAGATTGATATATAGTTTGTAGTAAAAGATTTTGTAAAGCTTGTAATTTATACATTTAAATTTCTGCTTGTTCTGGGCTTTGAAGTCAAGGAGGCGGTCATGTCAGTGATTGACAGTTATCTGTGTACTGTACATAGAGTCATAGAGGGAAGGTCGTCAATCACTGGCAGGAGCGTCTCTTTGACATCAAAGCCCAGAATGTGCATGAATATAAATGTATAAATTGCAAGTTTTGCAGAATCTTTTTCCACAAAGCTATATATCAATGTGCTCAGCTCCTCCTGCTCTATACCATGAGGCCTGCAGCTCAGACACCCTATACAACATAACAGGTTCCCTTTAAATTCTTCTTAAATCCTTATAAAAAGTTAACCTATGTTATTGTTGCGTATTTTTTTATTTTTTTTTGCCTTTGATTGTCCTCCTATATTTGAGAAAAATAAGAGGCAGAATAAATGGTCCTACTTGTTTTGGTCCTCATGGTATTACCATTCCCCTTGTGAAATGGTCGTGCCCCTACACACTCTGGTACTGTCAGCACTCTTTGGACAATATCAGAATTCGAAGGACACACCCCTTGGACAAAAGAGGTGGTAACTTCCAGTTGTCAATTAAAATGTAATTTTCCTGGAGGAATAATAAAGGAATTGTACAGTGCAGAGTTCTCAGGAAATGAGCTTTAGAATTGATAGTTTATTGGGAATTTACTCGTTCTGTGCAATAGCTTCTTTATGATTTATTTGTGGAGGTTATTGACAATTTCTATTACAAAGCAGCACGTACTGTATATAAAAGTCCAAGCACACTCCATGTATCTACATAGGCAAGAACTATATAAATGCATCATGTCTTATTATTTATTTCATTTGTGCTGGTTGCTGGCTTTCTCATTTGTCAGAGTTTACACAACAGGCCTGGGGCAGGACTCATTTATGGGAATTACATGGAAGGAGGGTATTTTTGTAGCATTGCGTCTGCTGATTAAATATGGTATTTATAGAGCTCAGCGTGTTTTTGTGCTTTGACAATCCCTGTTTCGTGTCCTGAAAATAAGCCAGTCTAGAAGTAAAGCTCCTTATACGTGTAGCTGAAATAACATGGATACTTAAGCTATTTTTCATTTTCCCAGATGTTGCTACCAGTACTCGTAGAACCATTCATGGGCGCTGTTTGCACAGCATTAGGGCTACACCGTCTACATGTATGTGATATAATGTGCCAAGGTATCACGCTGCTGTAAACCTGGGACCATAGTATTATTACTGGTAGCTCCAGGCACTACAGAGTAACATTCTTACTAGTGACGAGCAGGCAGTGATTCTGGAAATTACAGCTGCTTCAAATTCTGTAGAGTGTTTGCCCTCACATCACAAAGCATTGAATAGATGGTTGGAATCTACAGTAGAAAGCCACCCTGTCCATGGTTTTGAAGCAGGACCTGTCACCACACCCTTCATATAACAATTCTAAAGCAACTCTTCTTAGAGTTCTGCTGTTCCTTTTTTATTCCTCCATTTGTCAATTTTTTCATAAATTAACAGAGGAATAGCAAAATATAGAGCTATATAAAGATCCTCCACAATTGCTATTACGTGGAGAATACAAGTAGTAATGAGGTTTTCCAGGAGTACAAGCATTGGTGACCTGTCCTCGGGATACAACATCAATATCTGATTGTTGGTCCATCCAAGCCACCCCCACTGATCAGCTGTATGAAGTGGCTGTGGCACTCTGATGAGCACTGTAGGACCTCCCCACAGCATACCAAGCTCAGCGCCCTCCATGGTATAGCAGCTGTGCTTGGTTTTACTGTCCAGGCTCGGTCACTTGAATGGAACTGAGCTGCATATATGCCATGTGACTGATGGATGTGATGTCACCGACCTAGGAAGAGGCAACAGCACTTGCCGGAGCCTCTCAAAACAACCAATTGGCAGGGGTGCCAGAACTCGGACCCCACTGATCAGATATTGATTACTTGTCCTGAGGAAAACTCCTTTAACTAATGCAGACATGTCAGGAGAGGAGCTAGATCCACTTTAAAGGGAATCTGTCAGCAGATATATACCTATGAAAATGGCTGACCTGTTGCATGTGCGCCTGGCAGTGGAAGTCATTTGTGATGGTTCAATGTTAATATGTGCCTGCATTACTGGGAAAAATGAAGTTTTAGTCTATACAAATGAGCCTCTAAGAGCAATGGGGGCGTTGCCGTTACTCCTAGAGGCTCTGCTCTTTGCGCAACTGCCGCACCCTCTGCACTTTGAGAGGGCCAGGTGTGATGTTTTTACTGCCTGGCCCTGGCAGAGAGAGCAGAGCCTCTAGTTGTAACCACAACGCCCCCATTGCTCCTAGAGGCTCATTTGCATATATAAAAAGTTCATTTTTCTTAGCAATACAGGCACATATGAACATGGGACCAACACAGATGCCTTCAGCTGCCAAGTGTACATGGAACAGGTCAGCCGGTTTCATAGGTACAAATCTGCTGACAAATGCAATTTAACAGCCTGTGAATGGCTGTAACAAACCCACAGCAAAGATATAAAAGTACAAAAAATACAAATTCTGAAATACAATTACTTTCTGTGTGTAAGGCAAAGGCAATATTACATAGCAGGGAGTTTTCCCTTTTTTCATTTAACTTCTTTGCATCGTATGATCATCTTGAGAGTTCTTTATTAATGTGTATTTGTTTTTGCATGTCCTTAAGTGAAATATTGTGTGTATATAAAAATTCTCGGAATGGATGTTTTTGCTTTTACTATCACATATGGTGCTATATTATGTTCATAAAAAAAATCACAACATCCTAATGCATACCAGGGCCAGTTATTATTCACGATAATTACTTTATATAAGAATAATGATGTAAGTGAAATGGAAGATTTAACCGAGAACATTACAATAATTAAACAGCTGGATTTTTTACATTTTTAAATGATGTTTTATGGAGGTCTGCATAACTCTATTAGGAGAATGTAGAGCATACTGTATATGCTAAAACCCCCGAAAAACATTTTAGAATGAATTAGGTTGCTAGACAAATTTATGATTATGTGGGGAAGGGGAAGAATGGTTCTTGGGAGAGTTAGAATTGGAATTAAACAGCACCTGACATCTTGTTTGTGTTTGAAGCTGCCTACAGTACCATTTTTATCTAGTTATGGTGCTCCAGAAGTGATTCTTGATTACTTTGAATAACTTACAAATCCACAGAAAAGGCACTTTTATTCTTGTTCCCACCATATGTAAATTAAGTTGACATCAAGGAGGCTGGCACAAATCTCCTGGTATTCAGGCTTCCCCTCCCCCTGGAGCTTGATTGTTGTTCTCCAGGCCAAGGAACATCCTTCTCTGTTCTCAATAGATCCCACACAGGCTCCATTCGCTTTCACTTCCAGTGCATGCCCAGTAAATAGTGCTGAGACAGCCCCTGGCTTCAAAGTTTCAATGCACATGTGCTGAAGGGAAGGAACCTTCTCATCTCCACAGCTGATGTACTGCATAAGTAAAAGAAAACAGAGTCTGATGTTCTTTGGTCTGGAGAACATCAAGAACATCAATCAAGCTACAGAGGAAGGGGTGGGGGAGGGGAAATTCTGACTTCCAGGTGGTTTGTGCCGGCCTCCATGACTTCAACAAGTTAACTTATATGTGGTTAGAACAAGAATCTAAATGCATTTTCAGCTGTTTTGCAAGTTTTGCAAGGAATCAAGAGTCCCTTCCGGAGCACCATAACCAGATGCAAAAGTTCTGTGGAGAGTTTCAAACACATAAAAGAGAAGTCAGGTTCCCTTTAATTCCCAGAAAGTAGTTACACAAAGGAAAATGGGGTTAGTAGTTCAGTGGTAGGATTCATGAATGTGACATCAGACATTGGGGTCAATTTATCAAAACTGGAAAATAAAAGGTTGAATCTGATTGGTTGCTATGGGCAGCAAGGCCAGTTTCCCTTCACACCAAATTGATAAATTCCCCCTATTAAAGGGATTGTCCGGGCTTTTAATCTTGATGACCTATCCTCAGGATAGGTCATCAATATCAGATCGGTGGGGGTCTGACACCCTGCACATCACCATTGTGCATGTGCCATCTCCCATCTCTCTTCCTGCTCTGCCGCTGCTGTCTATGGCAAAGCAGCAGCGAGCAGGAAGAGAAACAGGAGACGTCACGTACACGCTGCACTCACTGTCTCTTCATACAGCTGAACGGCGGGGGTGCCGGGTTTCGGACCCCTGCCAATCTGATATCGATGACCTATCCTGAGGATGGAGAAATCAAACTGCGGTGGCAGCATCTCCCATTACTTCATCTTTATTAGGACTTCACAGCATACAAAAAACTGAGCAACGTTTCGGCTGTACAACCTTCATCCTATGTCTCTATGCATATATAAACTATGTTGTTTTGTATCAACAGAACTAATGCCTGTCCAACACCTCTTGTTGATCTAGTCTATATTCGCTATGTTGAGATATGGATATAGATCGCATCTGTGATAACAATGGGTTTCTATTGTGGCTTGGAATCATGTTTTGATCCATACGCGGTTCCGGTGCACTGGCGCGGTGGGATCTCCTTGGCAACGCGACGCTTAAATCTGGGACTGCACGATCGAGTGGGCGTGATCTCTGCGCTGCTGCGTTCGGCTGACAGCTGACGTCAGCTATTGCGGGATCTCACTCCTGACGATCGTGCGTGACTCAGAGTAGAGCCGTGCGCAGTACGGAATGGAGGACGCGAACCACAATGAGAAACATGTTGTCGACAAGGTGAAGGAAAAGCACAGGTGATGATTAATTGAAGTATGGTAATGAAAGGAGGGTTGAGATCGATATAAGGATAGATAGTGAGATATATGGGTGTGTTTAGAGTGAGCCTCGATTGGCTTTGACAATAGTGGGTGGACCGTGATTTTAGTATTTATATGCATATGTGTTACATTATTTTTATGCTTGATAAAGGCGCTTGTACAGCCAAAACGTTGCTCAGATTTTTGTATGCTGTGAAGTCCTAATAAAGATGAAGTCATGGGAGATGCTGCCACCGCTGTTTGATTTCTACATATTTTCTGGCTTACTGGATCCACGGCTGGTGCGGGGCTGTTGCATCTTCCGGTTGGAAGTACGGACCGTTGTGTGCTGTTCCTGCATATTTATTTCTACTATCCTGAGGATGGGTCATCAATAGTAAAAGAGACAACCCCTTTAAGTTTTACTAACTATCCTCATCTTTTCTTCTATAAATCCTTACCAGTCAGAATAAAATGTGCTTTTACAATTCTATTCATGCTGTATCAGTAAAATACAACTTTTTTGTGAATACAGTGTAAATAACAGTCTGAGGCTTCAGGTGAGGGCAGATGTTTCTGGGGTGGGTGGCAATAGCATAGTGGTATAGCATATTTACTATAAAGCAGTGGTGCCATGTATTTTTCCATACTGTAAAATTGTGCACAGCATATTATACTAGTGCATGACTACCGTACCTTGCTATAGAGATTACAGTAAATCTAGAAGTACAGTTTCATAGTCTGTACTAAATCTGGGACAACCTGTGCGCATTTTCTCTCCCTGTTTCATCTTCAAGCCTCTCTATCTCTACTTCTTGATTAATAGAAACAGGTTCCTGCATAGTCATTTTTCCTGGTCCTGTCAATCCAGTAGAAGAAGGAGCTGCTTGTACTGGAAGCAGGTGGAGCAACTGTGCACAGAGCGACTTGGGCCCGCACTCTGTGCACTTAACTATTAATTTGCATATGGTTTAACTGTGAATTTTCTGGTGATAGATTTCCTTTAAGCATGCCAAGTATAAGATTTATTTTATGCCCAATTTTTCAGGTTGATTTTGGGGCCCCAAAAGAAAATAGCGTGGAAATTGTGGCAAACATGTCACAGTGGGCTTCTTTGTAACACTCTCCCATTGGTGTAGCACCTGGGCAAACAGCCTGTCCTATCTCAGGATGGGAGCCAGATCCTGCCTCAGATTTCTGGGTCTTCGTTGTCTACCGTACCTCACTAGTACTACTGTTTTTACACAAATTTACAGGTGTTCCATGTACTGTACAATATATTTGACTAACTTTATGTTTCCCAGTAACTATGCTTTTTGCACATTTTCTCTAAAAAAAATTCAATTCTTTTGAAGTTGTCAGGGCTCGAAGATTAATTTATTTTAGCCTATATATAGTGTGTTCCCAAAGACAGCAAATGCCACATGTAAATACCATACATATTCCTGGAAATGAGAATTGATAGAGAAAGGAATGATTCAGTAAAATAATATATTTCAAACCAGGTTATCACAAAGAGCAATAAATTACAATATGAGGCCTGTATAAAAGTGTCAAGTTCCTATAGTTTAGGGCTCTGGTTTTCATATGGTGGTATAATCACCCTCATTTCATTTATAGATATTAATGCAATATTCCCGTGCAGTTTAGACTTTGACAAATGTGCTTGACGTAAAAGGTAGATGTAGTTTATTGTAAGACAATCCACATTGCATTTCTAGATAAAGATTCAATGGAGAAGACAATATAGAAATAATAAATTATACCCGTGTCAACCCAAATTCATCAGTCTGAGACATAACCAATGTATTTCAAATAACTTGAGAGATCATAAAAGTTCCTCCTTGGGTGACAAGGAAAAAGTAAACTCATTCCACCTCTCTGAACAAGAGTCATAAATACCACTACACTGTAGTTCTAGGAGTATACTGAATAAGTGATGGAAACACTGCATAAGAATTTAAAAGTTGTCGAATCCCAAAAAATACTTTCTCCCCACCATTTGTATTTTGCATAGGCCTTGGATGCTTCAATTTTGGGTTATTCTGCTGTGGAATCAGAGAAGTTTCCTTATAGGGGTTCTCCTGGAATTAAGAAAATGAAAATACTTAAAATACTTAAATATTACTTCATTATAAATATATTCCCAAATAGCTTACATTAGTTATAAGTGAAACAAAATGGCCACTGTCCTATTAGTACACACAAAACCTATCCTAATCACACAGCAGGACAAATGACTTCACAACACTGAGGTAAAGAGCTGCCTCATACTCATCTCTGCTCTACCTGTCAGGAATTATGATCCTGAATACAGATGATAAGATCTTTAGCTTAATCTCTGTTGGAATTGAGTTCATGAGCAGATGAGGCCAATGAGCAGCAGCACTTGTATACAGTCTCCATTACCACAGCTCCACATTACCACAGTCTGTCCTGTCCAACCTTTCTGTACTTCATGTCTCCTCATGAACTCTATTCCCACAAATATTCTGCTAAATATCATATTAAACTGTATTCAGGATCATGACCCCTGACAATCACAGCAGAAAGGAGGATGAGGCAGCTTTTTACCTCAGCGTTGTGAAGTAACTTGTCCTCCTGTGTAATTAGAACAGATTTTGTGTGTACTAATAGGACAGTGGCCATTTTGTTTCTCCTAATCATTGCTCCCTAGACAAAACGAGCCATTATAACTAACGAAAGGTATTTGGGAATGTATTTATAATAAAGTAATATTTACGCATTTTCATTTTCTTAATTCCCAGAGAACTCCTTTAAAGGTATATTCATATTCTAGACAAAGAATTGCTCAAGTTTGCATTGTCCTCAAGACCTTAAGGTGGCCACATTAGATAAACTTTGGTTGATGGTGGGACAGCAGTTGAACAAACAATTATCTGGTAAACAATCATTTCACAGACACAGTCACACACATTTTAGTCCATATTGGCCATTACAGGTGTTAAAACCCCCAATACAAGTTCAATTAAACCGGGCAACACAACTCCCATAGAAATTAACTGTGTGCATGCACACATGCACAGTGCATAATAATAGTAACAATAATCTTTATATAGTGCCACCATATTCCGCAGTGCTTTACAATTCAGAGGGTTCATGTGCAAAACAAAATACATCCCAAAATTACAGGCTGATATACAACTGATACACTAAGAGTGAGGGCCCTGCTCTCATAATCTATGAGGAAGTAGGGGGGACACAAAAGGTAAAGTCGATTGTACTAAAAGGAAAGATGCAGGCTGAGCTGCGTGAGATAGTGCTTTGGGTGTGGGGATTACTGTCAGAAGATGGCATTCAGTTTTGAAGAATAAG
Organism: Bufo gargarizans; assembly: GCF_014858855.1. NCBI lineage: Eukaryota > Metazoa > Chordata > Amphibia > Anura > Bufonidae > Bufo > Bufo gargarizans. Next base: position 586,149,119 of record NC_058080.1, on the reverse strand, counting down.
GGTTGGGGGGGGGGGGTGAACATTAAGGAGTCTGTTTAGGGAACATGATAAGCCTGCCTGAAAAGATGTTTTTTTAAGGCATTTTTGAAGATAAGGAGGTTGGGAATTAACTTGATTATCTGGGGCAGAGCATTCCAGAGATTAGGTGCAGCTCGAGAAAAGTCTTGAAGATGGGAATAAGAGGTTTGAATTATGGAGGATGTTAATCTTAGATAGTTAGAATGGAGAGCACGAGTAGAGTGTTAAACAGAAATAAGGGAGGAGATGTACTGAGATACAGCACCCTGGAGAGCTTTGTGGGTGAGGATGAGGAGTTTGAACTGTATTCTGTGGTGGATGGGCAACAGTGACGTGACAGGCACAGGCTAAAGGCATCAGTGTAGTGGGTGGACAAATAGATAAGCCTGGCTGCATTTAGGACAGACTAAAGGGGGGAGATTTTAATGACAGGAAGACTGATTAGTAATGAGTTACAGTAGTCAAAATAAGATTAAATCAAAGCAACTACAGGAGTTTTGCCTGTTTCTACAGTGAGAAAATTGTGAGTAAAACATAACCCCACGACAGAGGGTGTTCTCCCCAGGGGTTATGATAGTACCACAGAATGAAATGTAAATATCAAGTTTAGGTGGGTTAGTAGTTGGGGAAAGACAATAAGTTCAGTTTTTGAGAGGTTCTGTTTCAGATAGAGAGAAGCCATGTTAGAGACAGCTGTCAGACAATCACTGATATTTTTCAGTAAATTAGGGGTGTTGTCATGGGATGAAGTGGTATAGTTGGGTGTAATCAGCATAGAGATGGTACTGAAAAATACGTTTACTGATAGTCTGTCCAATTGGCACTGCCCCACTGCTAATTTAATAACTGCTTATAGCCGGCGTAATGTTTTTGTTGCGCCCGAAATCTCGCGCATTTCCGGGCACTTCGTTCTGTGTGGCCGATGCCTAGACACCTGTGCGGGCACTGACATGAGTATCCATGGCGCATGTGTGAGATTTCGGATTGAACAAACACATTACGCCGGCGATGAGCAGTGAATAAATTAGCAGTGGGGCGGTGCTGGGCTCTGAGATAATAGGCGTGGCTGGAGGGACAGCCCCTTAGGCTCCTTATCGAGGTAATTAACATATGATTAAAATCTATTTTCTAGACAAATGAAAGACAAACGGCTGTAATACTAGTATATTTTAATGTAAATCTTGGAGACTGATGTGGTGATGTTAATAGCTCAGTAAGTGAAATCCAGGTGACAGTGTCCCTTTAGGCATAAATTTATAATGAAGGAAATTTGCAGTTATTTGTTATTTTCTCCATAAGTTTTTTGCGTATTCACGTGTGTGCCAGGGTTGCCACGTTCTACTTCGGGAAGGTCAGACTGTAATTGGAGCTGCTTCATCCAAGGTGGTCTTTAGGAAATGGTTGTAATAATTAGCAGCAAGATCTGGCCAGGAGAAGGAAGAGACTGCGGCAAGAGATAACTGTAGGGTGTCAATGAGTTGCTGGGAGTTAATGGTGTGTAGACTTCTGTATGTGTGAAAGGTTGGAATGTCACAATATTAGTGAGAGATCTTTATAGTGAAGGAAAGAAGACTGGGGTCAGAAAGAAGGAAGGTGGAATTAATAAAGTCTGAGATTCAGCAGAGGTGGACAAAGACTAGATCAAGCGTATTGCTGTCTTTGTGTGTGGCAGAGGAAGAAAGTTGTCAGAGGCTAAAAGAGTGGGTTATGGAAAGAAAGTGAGAGGCTGATGGGGAGATAGAATCATCAATGGGGATATTAAAATCATCCATAATAAGATTTGGTGACTCAGATGATAGGAAGTGATGAAACCAGGCAGCGCAGTGATCCAGATGGGGGGAACCTGGGGGCGATAGACAATGGGCAGAAGAGTCTGATGGTGTGGACCTCAATTATGGGGGATGTGAGAGAGGGTACAGGGGGAATGACCTGAAATGTGCACTGTGGAGAAAGTAGAATGCTTACTGCCACACTATGCCTGTCATCAGGTCTAGGGATATTGGAAAAGGTGTAGTCCACCATAAGAGCAGCAGGGTGTCAGACAGTTTAAGCCAAGTTTCTGTGAGGGCCAGCAAATACATTCTCCTTCACTTTCAAGTGACCAAGTGAGATACATGTGGGTCCCAGAGGTGGACCACCACCTTACTGACATTGGTGGCATATTCGAGTGATATTCCACCAGAGTCTAAAATAAGAGAACAACCTCTTTAAGTTGGCTTAAACAGTAAGCAAGATGGTTTCCATTAGCAACAACCCTGGCCATCTTAGTAAAGCTTATAGGGATATTTTGATTACAAAACTGGAAAACTGTTATATTCATTGGTGTCTGATTGCTGTGAATTACAAGAATAGAGGGGGGGGGGGTCCTCTGTTTGAATGGAGTAGCAGTTGAGCATGCACACTGCCACATCTTTCAGACTCTGTGGGACAGCCAAAGACAACTAAGAGCTGTACTCGGCTATGTCCGACAGCCGTATAGACAATAATAGAGCGGCAGTGAGCATAATTGTATGTCACTCCATTCATATGTGTGTGACCCAGAATCACCAGTCTTGAGATCCCAGAGATCAGTCATCCATAGATCTAACTGTTATCCCTTATCCAGTGGAAACCCCTTTAAGGACAAAATAGCAGCCCTCAGTGGTCAAGCACATCACACATTTTTCACAGTAAAACAGCAGCCACTAGTGATCAGCGTTCAGAAAATCAATTTGTTCATGAAAGCAGATTTCCAACAGACCTCGACTCCATGCTGTCACCATGCACTGACTGTGACAGGCTTATGGGAGTATAAGGAATTTATTGACCAGTATGTCTTTCACACAACAGAAGATGGCATATTTTAATGGTATGTGCATGGTCATAACTAAGATCTGTGTGTGTTTTGGAGATGCCTAAAACATACAAGATATCTCTCTGTTTTCTACAAAGTGCAAAATCTCTCTGTAAAATAAATCTCTCTACCGTGACAGCAGGGGGGAAGCACTACGTTCCCGGTGAAGTAAATTGCTAGGAATAAAAATAGCAATGCAAGAAGAGACAATTCCTTCGCCACTCGATTTACGAAGTCTTACAACAATGTCTTAAGCCTAAAATACAGAACTCAGCCATATCTAGAGAAGACATGTTTGCATAGGTTGCTGATATATGCTGTATAAGATAACATACATGTTGCAATTTGACACCATGACCTTAGCGGATGGATTTTTGCCATCTCTGTCTGTCTCCATTCTCAAAGGTTCACTGTTAGTTAAAGTGTCTTGGGAAGCACATGTGAAAACTGCTATTAGCAGCTGTAAAGTTTCTGCATTATTATGTGGGAGATCCTTTCTTCTATGCCTTTTATGATGAGCGTTTCATTGTAACATACCTTGCAATTAAAACACAGCAAAAAAAATGATGTTGAGCAATTATTTTTCTTATGATGTGTCAGGATGAGCTGCAGAGTCGGGAAATGAGGACACCTGGCGCAATCTACTGTGTGCTTTCTGCACTGCCTCTCTGGGGTTTGAAAGGCTTGGGATGCATTAAACATCAGTTCCAACTACAGAAAAAACCCTTCTAATTATACGCTTCAAGGTTATCTTTAAACACCCAGCTTTGTTGTTCTTTGGTCTTAGGGCAGGCGGCCTGCGGAGGTGGATAGCCTCTTCCAGACATGTATAAATACAATTTATCCCATATGATACCAGGGCTATGACAGCTCAGCAGAACTCCCATCTTACAGTCCACTGCAGTGCAATGAATTCTCTTCAAAACTTCTTTATCATACATCTTCCTAGTTTACCACAATGTTTTGCACATATTGAAATTGTATTAACTCATTTTTGTACTATTTTCATTAGGACTCCTCATCTAGTTTAAAGAGGATCAACATTTTTTATAAATAAATATATGAAAAGTGTGACATGCATTTGTATTCAGCCCCTTGTACTCTGATAGCCCTAAATAAAATCTAGTGTGACTAATTGCCTTCAGAAGTCACCTAGTTATTAAATATAGTCCACCTGTGTGTAATTTATTCTCAGTATAACTATAGCTGTTCTGTGAAGGCCCCGGAGGTTTTCTAGTGAATATTAATGATCAAATAGCATTATGAAAACCAAGGAACACACCAGACAAGTCAGGGATAAAGTTGCCAAAAAGTGTAAACCAGGGTTAGGTTATAAAAAAATATCCCAAGCTCTGAACATCTCCTGAAGAACTGTTCAATCCATCAACTGAAAATGAAACGAGTGGTACAACTGCAAACCTACCAAGACATGCCTGTACATCTAAACTGACTGCACAGGCAAGGAGAGCACTAATTAGAGAAGCAGCCAAGAGGCCCATGGTCACTCTGGAGGACTAATTAGAGAAGCAGCCAAGAGGCCCATGGTCACTCTGGAGGAACTGCAGCGATCCACAGCTCAGGTGGGAGAATCTGTCTACAGGACAACTAATAATTGTGTACTCCACAAATCTGGCCTTTGTGGAAGAGTGGCAGAAGAAATCAAGCAATAAGAAATCCAGTTTGCAGTTTACCACAAGTCATGTAGGGGACACAGCAAACATGTGGAAGAAGGTGCTCTGGTCAGATAAGACCAAAGTTGAACCTTTTGGGCTAAATGTAAAACACTATGGGCCAGATTTATCATTACTCTGACAGCTCACTCCACTTTCACATATGGCTAAAGTCAGTTTTAGCCAAGTCAGATTTATGATCGGCCCTTTAAGACTGTAATAAATGTGGTTTGATGGTAGCAGTTTATCCGTCAGTAAGCAGCTTTACGAAAAAGTCGCACGTTTTTATGAAAAAGTCCTTTAAGATAAGCATGGTCCTCACTGGAGTGAAATTGCGACTTTTCTATTAATATTGAGTTTAAAAAAAACGCACTGATAGAACTGTCCTATTAATGAGATCTAGTGCCAGATTTCAGAAATCTCTAGACATATTTAAAGATCTGACAAACTTATCAAAGTACAGTGTTAGATGAATTTGGCTCAAGTAAGGCTAATATCGCACTTGCAGAAGAAAACTCCGGCAGGCTGTTCCAGTAGATAACAGCCTGCTGGAGATCTCCATATCATTGGGGTCCGGCATTGAGGGGTACTACCACCTTCCCGCCGGACCCCATTGACTATAATGGGATCTGTTCTACCAAACAAAACCCGCTACAGCAGCAAATATCGATCAGGGAAGAATAAACACTATTATCATGAACACCTTCCTTATATTCTAAAATGTACCTTTTATTAAATTATCATATAAAATTGGCCCCAGGCCGGACTAAATCCCAAGGATCAGGGTGACAAATACATATATAAACAATGCTCAGTATGTTATTGCCCTCAGTATAAAAGATACTCCCTGGTTACTCACGGTTAGTTGAAATCACAATAGGTAGGGATACGAATGATGATCAGGAACTAGTCCAGGGATAAAGATGATGAACAGGACCTTGTAAGACTGCTTTCACACTAGCGTTCGGGTGTCCGCTCGTGAGCTCCGTTTGAAGGGGCTCACGAGCGGACCCGAACGCAGCCGTCCAGCCCTGATGCAGTCTGAATGGAGCGGATCCGCTCAGACTGCATCAGTCTGGCGGCGTTCAGCCTCCGCTCCGCTCGCCTCCGCACGGACAGGCGGACAGCTGAACGCTGCTTGCAGCGTTCGGGTGTCCGCCTGGCCGTGCGGAGGCGTGCGGATCCGTCCAGACTTACAATGTAAGTCAATGGGGACGGATCCGTTTGAAGATGCCACAATGTGGCTCAATCTTCAAGCGGATCCGTCCCCCATTGACTTTACATTGAAAGTCTGGACGGATCCGTCCCAGGCTATTTTCACTATTAGCTTTTTTTTTTTTTGCTAATATAATGCAGACGGATCCGTTCTGAACGGAGCCTCCGTCTGCATTATTATGAGCGGATCCGTTCAGAACGGATCCGCCCGAACGCTAGTGTGAAAGTAGCCTTAGTGGTGTCAAAGATTAGAAATACACCAACAGTGTATTTGGTTAATCAAACAATAATGAAAAACCTAAAATATTCCCTGAAAATCCCTAGCGTAGCTAAGCCCAGGGACACCCCTTGAAGGTAGGGGTTCCCTATCCTCGTTCCTAGTCTAGTATCCCCTAGACACCCCTATTCTAGCGAAGGAAGGCTGAGCACATAAACATACAAAACAGGACATAATGAATGACAAACAACACAAAATTATCCCAACGTTACGTTTCCCCAGCCGGTATACATCGCGACTGGTTCGTCAGGGGAAGAGGAGGATGATACTCCAACCACAAGGTCTCACAGTGGAGACTAACATTCAGTGTCCTGCAATCGAGCCCCTCTAGGAGAAGAAGCCCCAGGATGTAGGCTCAAGATGACCGGTGTCCCCATGTCAGTTCAAAAACTGGCGCCTTATAAACAGTCCTCCCATAATTAGTCCCTCCCCCTCATACGGCCTCATCATCACTTCCTCCAATGTTTTGTCCCAGATCACTTCACACAGTGGGCCCACCCATTCATAATACATATTACATACAAACAATGGGCCCAATCTTAGAATCGAGGAGTACCTTCGAAAAATACCATAGCCCAAACAGGAACGCACATGCGTTTCACCAATCGGAAATGACGCAAAAAGCCAGAGTTCCAAACGAAAATTACGTCAGTCGCTACAGCCCTTAGATCAAGAAGCAGCTCTGGAACGCAAATGCGTTCCACCGAGCAGATGTAGGAGCGACGTCGGGCTCAGAGACCGGAAGTGATAATATCTCTATGCGTTCCACAGTCCAGCAATGACATCAAGGACACTCATATATAACCATACAGAACGGAAATATATTATTATGCCAGAATATTTTATACACAGCCAGAATAATATCTGCATAAGGTACCCCCTATCATAAGTATCTTTTTGATCCCTTAATTATAAAGACATTTGAAAAGGCTACAGGTTATAGTACTTTTGGATAACTATTCAGATAGGACATGACAAGATGGAGGGGACATCAGAGACCGATACAAGGACAGACAATAGATATACAAGGGAGGATAGACTAATACATCCAATTCACTGGACATTTATTTTAATTGCCCACAAATACCAAACCACAAACAGGACAAGCACATATGATAAGGGTGACCCAGTTGTGGCTTTACAATATATATTTTTTAGATCTCTTACGATCCGATATCGAGTAAAATGGCATGAATAACAATACATATAGGATGGGATTAGCTCAATGATCTGAAAACCTAAAGAATTGGCATTCCCCCCATGAAACTCTTGGACATGGTTTGCCACAGGTTTATCTTGTCTATGCTTGATATCTCCAAGGTGCTCCCCCACTCTCCTCCTCAATTCCCTCTTAGTCTTCCCCACATAATTTATGGGGCATTGACATATGATCAAATAGACCACTCCACAAGTTCTACAGTTGCCAAAATCCCTCATTTCAAAGACTCTCCCCGTTGAGACACTTCTAAATGTTTTGGATACAGTAATGTATGGACAAGCTATACAGCCACTGCATTTAAACATTCCTAGCAGTCTTCTTTCTAGCCATGTTCCCTCAGTTCTTGATGTAGTGTAGAGACTGTGTACTAAATTATCCCTGATGGATCTCCCCCTCCTGAAGGTAATACCTGGTCTCTGTGGGAGTACATCAATGAGGTCCCTATCGGTACGTAGGATACCCCAGTGTCTTCTAAGGATTTTTCCTTTTTCTTGGGGTCCAGGAAACAGTCTTTATCTGTGGCCAGGAAATGTTTAAAAGCTTTTTTTCAGTGTCTCATCCGGGTAGCCTCTACTCAAAAACCTGCCTCTTAAGTCCCTTGATTGTGTCACAAACGTCAATGTACTAGTGCAATTCCTTCTAATTCGAATGTATTGGCCCTTTGGAATGCCTTTCTTGACTGGGTTTGGGTGGAAACTCTCCCAGTGCTGGAGGCTATTGGTAGCTGTTGGTTTCCTGAAAGTCTCAGTACATAACATACCCTCCCTTTCTGAGATCTTTATATCCAGGAATGAGATTTCCTTATTGCTGATCTCACAGGTAAATCTCAATCCAATTGGATTGTGATTTAGTGACGTGACAAATGACCTGAAGGCAACCTCTGGACCATCCCACAGTAGAAATATATCATCAATATACCATCCCCAGAAGGTTATGTGGGTGGTCCAGGGTTCCTCCACGTCACTTTAACACAAGTTGGTCCTCCCACCAGCCCAGGAGCAAATTTTCGTAAGTCGGTGCACATGGGATACCCATCGCGGTGCCCCTGAGCTGGTGGTAAAACACATTTTTAAACAGTAAAAAATGATGGGTAAGTTACAAACCTCAGGATACATAAAACAAAAGAATTATGGGCTTTAAACTGAATGCCCCTCGTTTCCAAGAAGGAATGCACTGCCTTTATTCTTCATTCATGCGGTATACTGCTGTAGAGGGCCTCGACATCAATAGAGGCCAAAAACGTATTCTCCTCTACAGCAGTATCTTGAATGCGCAATAGCAAATCAGTTGTGTCCCTGATGTAAGAGGGCAACGCAGAGACAAAAGGTCTCAGGACTCTATCAATATACAGGTCCTTCTCAAAAAATTAGCATATTGTGATAAAGTTCATTATTTTCTGTAATGTACTGATAAACATTAGACTTTCATATATTTTAGATTCATTACACACCAACTGAAGTAGTTCAAGCCTTTTATTCTTTTAATATTGATGATTTTGGCATACAGCTCATGAAAACCCAAATTTCCTATCTCAAAAAATTAGCATATTTCATCCAACCAATAAAAGAAAAGTGTTTTTAATACAAAAAAAGTCAACCTTCAAATAATTATGTTCAGTTATGCACTCAATACTTGGTCGGGAATCCTTTTGCAGAAATGACTGCTTCAATGCGGCGTGGCATGGAGGCAATCAGCCTGTGGCACTGCTGAGGTGTTATGGAGGCCCAGGATGCTTCCATAGCGGCCTTAAGCTCATCCAGAGTGTTGGGTCTTGCGTCTCTCAACTTTCTCTTCCCAATATCCCACAGATTCTCTATGGGGTTCAGGTCAGGAGAGTTGGCAGGCCAATTGAGCACAGTAATACCATGGTCAGTAAACCATTTACCAGTGGTTTTGGCACTGTGAGCAGGTGCCAGGTCGTGCTGAAAAATGAAATCTTCATCTCCATAAAGCTTTTCAGCAGATGGAAGCATGAAGTGCTCCAAAATCTCCTGATAGCTAGCTGCATTGACCCTGCCCTTGATAAAACACATCGGACCAACACCAGCAGCTGACATGGCACCCCAGACCATCACTGACTGTGGGTACTTGACACTGGACTTCAGGCATTTTGGCATTTCCCTCTCCCCAGTTTTCCTCCAGACTCTGGCACCTTGATTTCCGAATGACATGCAACGGTCCGGTGCTACTTCTATGTAGCCCAGGTCAGGCGCTTCTGCCGCAGTTTCTGGTTCAAAAGTGGCTTGACCTGGGGAATGCGGCACCTGTAGCCCATTTCCTGCACACGCCTGTACACGGTGGCTCTGGATGTTTCTACTCCAGACTCAGTCCACTGCTTCCGCAGGTCCCCAAGGTCTGGAATCGGTCCTTCTCCACAATCTTCCTCAGGGTCCGGTCACCTCTTCTCGTTGTGCAGCGTTTTCTGCCACACTTTTTCCTTCCCACAGACTTCCCACTGAGGTGCCTTGATACAGCACTCTGGGAACAGCCTATTCGTTCAGAAATTTCTTTCTGTGTCTTACCCTCTTGCTTGAGGGTGTCAATGATGGCCTTCTGGACAGCAGTCAGGTCGGCAGCCTTACCCATGATTGCGGTTTTGAGTAATGAACCAGGCTGGGGTTGGCTGGGAGTTTTTAAAACCCTCAGGAATCTTTTGCAGGTGTTTAGAGTTAATTAGTTGATTCAGATGATTAGGTTAATAGCTCGTTTAGAGAACCTTGTCATGATATGCTAATTTTTTGAGATAGGAATTTTGGGTTTTGATGAGCTGTATGCCAAAATCATCAATATTAAAACAATAAAAGGCTTGAACTACTTCAGTTGGTGTGTAATGAATCTAAAATATATGAAAGTCTAATGTTTATCAGTACATTACAGAAAATAATGAACTTTATCACAATATGCTAATTTTTTGAGAAGGACCTGTAGATACTAGTATTTTGAGAAAATTAGTCCACCCCAGATACTATTGGTCTTCCTTTCAGTGGGTCTACTCCCTTATGGATTTTCGGGAGTGAGTAGAAAATAGGAATTTGTGGGTTTCTTGGAGTCATGAATTTCAACTCCTCCGATGAAATCAATTTTTCCTCGAAGGCTGTCAGATGAATCTGATTCAGTTCGTCAATGAATTTAGTAGAGGGATCACCCTGCAGATGACCATAATACCCAATATCATTAATGAGTGAACCACACATCCCACTATAGAGGATATGGTCCATAATTATAATATTTCCCCCCTTGTCGGCAGGTTTCACAATTATATTGTTGTCCCTCTGTAGTCCAATCAAGGCGTCCCTCTCTTGTCTGGTGAGATTAGACATGCGATCTTTTTGTGGTCGAATTTTCTCTAAATCCTGAATTACCAGTCTAGAGAAAATATCTATTGCTGAGTTCTCCTGGGGGGGGGAGGGGGGGCATCTTTTTACTCTTGGGACACAAATCCGTGAAGGGACTCAAACCATCTCGTTGGGTTATACCTTCATTTAGGGAAAGGAGGAGTCTCGTATCATTAGACCAGGCATGCTCAACCTGCGGGATCCCCCCCCCCCCACCAGCAACAACAGTATCCGATGAGGATGAAGAATAACCCCTGCCACTTTTTTGCCATCCTCTTCCTCCTCTCGGTCGCAAAACCACCCCTGCTACGTCTTCTATTGGGTGCTCTTGCCCTAGTAAGCCTCGCTGTATCGGAGGAATCTATATCCATGTTAGAGTCCTCGACACTTTTAATCTGTCATTTTTCTTTGAGAAAGTCAAAGGCTCTTTTCTCTCTAAAGGTGGTCAGATCAGTAATAAACTATGTTTTCTTTCTTTTAATTGCATTTGGAAGTGTTTGACCGAGATTTGAAGAGTGGCCTCCCTTCTATTGAAGTCAGGGTCACCCTTAAGTGTTAAAGCTAATTCTATTTGTTTGTTCAATTTATTACAAGTGTTGTTGAGAATCTCTTTTTCTTCTTCTAGAAGAATTTTCATAAATCTTTTAGAACTTCCAATTGATTCTTTCTCCCACTTCTCTTTTTTTTTTTTTTATTAAACTATTTTATTTTTATTTTTCAACATACAAAAAGTTTTCCCTATAACTCATAAGAAAGTACAGATAACATACATATTAACCAAGTAAAAAAAGTTTACAGGCATTTAAAATCAATTTCTTCATTAATCATATCGATAATCTATCCCTATCTTTATTCTGTTTCTTTTCTCATATCAGTAAACATTTACCATCCCCTCCCTCTCCCACCCCTATCCCTCCCCACTCTCCCTTGGTTGTCCTGTGGGGTTTCAGTCTAAAACATTACTTTCCTAATCCATCTTCAGGGGTTTCCAACCTATTCTTTGATCTTCGGGTTTAGTCTTCATTTAATCTGTTTCTTCCTTCTTCTTATTATCCCTCTTTACTCCTATCCGTTTGCGTTCCCTATCATTTTGTTTTACAGGCATATTCATATCTCTGCACCCTTTCGCATAGGTTTTTCCATTCTTCAATGTTTGGTGGTCTATCCGCTCCCCACCCTCTAGCCACTACGACCCGGGCCAACATTAGGTTTTTGGTCCATTTCATTTTATTTTTTCTTTCCAAGCCACTTTTCCTAATATATCCGAGCACTGCGGTCGAAATCTCTAATGGCACGGAGCCCCCAGTTGTTCTGGTAAACTCCTGAAATACCTGAGTCCAAAAAACCTGCATAGGGGGACAATACCAGATCAGATGTATAAAATCTGCATTATTCGCTTTACATTTCCAGCATCTGGAGTCCTCTGTTTTATACATTCTACTCAGCACCCACGGGGTGATATAAATTCGGTGAAGGATAGAAAACTGTATCAGCCGAAAATTACTCCATAATGTGCTTCCTTTTATACTTCTGTAAATATATCTCCAATCTAAAGTGTTAGAATTCACCTCCAGTGCCCATTTATTTTCACTATTAAATTTTGTCACCCCCCCTAATCCCCTTTTAATTTTTTTTATATATCTGTGAGATTGATATTTTCGTACCGATACTGTAATTACAGAATTCGGCAAATTCTGAGTGTTCAGTAACTAAGTACTCTTTATTTTTAGTTGACTCAAATGCGTGTTTTAGTCGAAGATATCTAAACCGTGTAAGGGTATCTAATTCTATACTAAGCTCCATTTCCTCTAATGCCCTAATCTTTCCTTCCACCACAATCTGTGATATGTACTTAATACCATTTTTTTTCCAAAATATATAATCATCTAACCTCTGAAACTCACTTAAATTTAGATTCCCCCATATGGGGGTAAACTTTAGTGAAAAATGTATTCCCAGTAGCTTTTTAACTTTAGCCCCCGTCTTCTTCATCCAACCATAAATATTTTTGTTTCAACCTAACCCTTTTTTTCCCCCATATAAGGTCATTTATCATTCCTTCCAGTGCCTTAAAACAGCGATCCCCTATCCACACAGGGCATGATGATATGACATAAAGAATCTGTGGTAACAGGACCATCTTAATAATGGCAATTCGGTCCGCCTGGCGCATCAGTAATTTTTGCCAAGTACTTATTTTATTTTTTACCCTTTTAATCATAGGGGAGATATTAAGTTCTATATACTCCTGGGCCCTAGAACTGATTTTTATGCCAAGGTATTCAAATGCTTCTGTGGATTTTAATATCTTCACATTTATATCCGTTCGCTTAATTTCATAACCAACTGGGAGCAGCACCGACTTCATCCAGTTCACCCTGAAACCGGAGATTTGTCCAAACTGGTTCACTATCCCCATCAGGTATGGCAACGTTTGTGCCCCCCCGTCCAGGAAAAACAGAATGTCATCCGCGTATAAACATATTTTGTCTAATGCCCCCCTTCCCCCAAACCCCCTGATCTTATCGTCGGCTCGCACCTTGCATGCCAACGGTTCCACAAATATGGCAAACAATAATGGGGAGAGTGGGCACCCCTGCCGAGTTCCCCTCTGTAACCCAATTGCCTCAGATATCTCCCCGTTTATTTTTATTCTCACCTTCGAATGGTAATACAACAATTGTACCCATCTAATAAATTTTTCCCCTAAGTTCATCTCATGCATTATTTTCCAGAGGTATGCCCACTCCACCCTGTCAAACGCCTTTTCCGCGTCCAATGACAGGATGGAGTGGGCACCCTCACCACCCATCTGGATGTTTAATAGTGCCCGACGGATGTTCGTTTGAACCTGACGTTTTGGTACAAAACCCGATTGGTCTGGGTGTATTATTTTCCCTATAACTCTTTTTAAACGATTTGCCAACAGCTTAGCACATATTTTAAAATCAGTGTTGAGAAGAGAGATGGGGCAATACGAGTCCACCCTTCTCTCATCCTTCCCCTTTTTCCCTATCAGGGTTATTACAGCCTCTGAAAAGGAGGCTGGAAGTTCACCCCTGTCTGTTGCATCGTTTAGAACCTGCAAGAGAACTGGGAGAGTGACGTCTCCATACCTTCTATAAATCTCGAAAGGGAGACCATCCAGCCCAGGGCTAGTGTTCCCCTCTATAGATTTCAAGGTATCCCGAAGTTCGTCCAATTCTATAGGTCCATTCAATAGTTCCCTATCCTCCTCCGAGAGTCTGGGGAGCCGCACATCCTTCAAGAAGAGTTTTATATCCTCACCCCCCCCCCCCCCCCACTCCCTCCGAGGAGTAGAGGTCCTTATAATATTTGACAAATTCCTGCTCAATCCCTCCCGGGTCGGATGTTATCCCCCCATCTCTCCTCTCAACACACTTAATTCTATTCTCCCCCTTTTGATTGTGTACAAGTGTGGCCAGCAATCTCCCCGGCTTCCCAGATTCCCTGAAATACCGGGCCCCCTCAAAAAAAACTCTTTGTTGTGCCTTATCTGCCAGATAATTTTTTAATAGTGTTTTGGCCTCTTCTAACTGAGCCGCCATTTCGGGGGATTTATTTTCCAAGAGCTCCTCTTCTATTTTCTTTATTTTATCCCCCAGCTCTTTATCCTTTTTAGCGAATTCCATTTTTAGGCCCTTGATTCTTCCCACTTCTCTAATAGGCGTGGGGAGCTAGACCTCAAGGCTGGGACTATGCGAATTCTCAGGCCCTTTGGTATAATTCTATTTTTGATGTAATTCTCCAATGTACGTGTTTCCCACCAGGACTTCAGATTATCCTTTATAATTAATAAACAGATCTTTGAAGACAGACTTCAGTGATAAATGTCCACTGTTATCATATACACCCTCCTGTTCTAAAAAAAAAAAAAAAAAACTCTTCCTCCTCCAACGAGCTATCTGTATTTATGGGATCTTTAAGAAAACATACCATACTAGTTCGCCGTCAGTTCTACCAAACAAAAACCGCTACAGCAGCAAATATTAATCAGGGAAGAATAAACACTATTATCATGAACACCTTCCTTATATTCTAAAATGTACCTTTTATTAAATTATCATATGAAATTGGCCCCAGGCCGGACTAAATCCCAAGGATCAGGGTGACAAATACATATATAAACAATGCTCAGTATGTTATTGCCTTCAGTATCAAAGATACTCCATTATTACTCACGGTTAGTTGAAATCACAATGGGTAGGGTGATTTTCGACCAAGTGGAGGGATACGGATAATGATGAGGAACAAGTCCAGGGATAAAGATGATGAACAGGACCTTGTAAGTGGTGTCAAAGATTAGAAATACACCAACAGTGTATTTGGTTAATCAAACAATAATGAAAAACCTAAAATATTCCCTGTAAATCCCTAGCTTAGCTAAGCCCAGGGACACCCCTTGAAGGTAGGGGTTCCCTGTCCTCGTTCCTAGTCTAGTATGCCCTAGACACCCCTATTCTAGCGAAGGAAGGCTGAGCACATAAACATACAAAACAGGACATAATGAATGACAAACAACAATCCCAACGTTACGTTTCCCCAGCCGGTATACATCGCGACTGGTTCGTTAGGGGAAGAGGAGGATGATACTCCAACCACAAGGTCTCACAGTGGAGACTAACATTCAGTGTCCCGCAATCGAGACCCTCTAGGAGAAGAAGCCCCAGGATGTAGGCTCAAGATGACCAGTGTCCCCATGTCAGTTCAAAAACTGGCGCCTTATAAACAGTCCTGCCATAATTAGTTCCTCCCCCTCATACGGCCTCATCATCAATTCCTCCAATGTTTTGTCCCAGATCACTTCACACAGTGGGCCCACCTATCCATAATACATATTACATACAAATAATGGGCCCAATCTTAGAATCGAGGAGTACCTTTGAAAAATACCATAGCCCAAACAGGACGCCGCTTTGGAATGCACATGCGTTCCACCAATCAGAAATGACACAAAAAGCCAAAGTCACAAACGGAAATGACATCAGTCGCTAGAGCCCTTAGATCACAAAGCAGCTCTGGAACGCAAATGCGTTCCACTGAGCGGATGTAGGAGCGACGTTGGGCTCAGAGACCGGAAGTGATAATATCTCTAAGCGGTCCACAGTCCAGCAATGACATCAAGGACACTCATATATAACCATACAGAACAGAAATATATTATTACGCCAGAATATATTATACACAGCCAGAATAATATCTGCATAAGGTACCCCCTATCAAAAGTATCTTTTTGATCCCTTAATTATAAAGACATTTGAAAAGGCTACAATTTATCATAGTACTTTTGGATAACTATTCAGATAGGACATGAAGGACGGAGGGGACATCAGAGACCAATACAAGGGGGAAGAGGGAGGACAGACAATAGATAAAAAAGGGAGGATAGACTAATATATCCAATTCACCGTACATTTATTTTAATTGCCCACAAATACCAAGCCACAAACAGGACAAGCACATATGATAAGGGTGACCCGGTTGTGGCTTTACAATATATATTTTTTTAGATCTCTTACGATCCGATATCGAGTAAAATGGCATGAATAACAATACATATAGGATCCCCATCGGAAGCTGGGGACAGATAGGAGAAGAAAGGGGGAGGGGGAAAGACGAGAGAGGGAGGTGAACCACAAGGGAAAAACGAGAGAGGTATATATATAGAGATAGAAAAGGGTATGAGGAGGAGAGGGAGAGCATCCTGGTATTACAAGAAACAGCCAAATGATAGCTGTTCATTCAAGCCATCAGGACTGGATGATTTTAATCTGTAGATCCATTGGCATTTTTTCTGTAAAATCCTTTTGTCCCAATCGCCCTTACGTGGAGGGGATGGGATTAGCTCAATGATTTGAAAACCTAAAGAATTGGCATTCCCCCATGAAACTCATGGACATGGTTTGCCACAGGTTTATCTTGTCCATTCATGATATCTCTAAGGTGCTCCCCCACTCTCCTCCTCAATTCCCTCTTAGTCTTCCCCACGTAATTCATGGCCCACATAGCCATGTTCCCTCAGTTCTTGATGTAGTGTAGAGACTGTGTACTAAATGATCCCTGATGGATCTCCCCCTCCTGAAGGTAATACCTGGTCTCTGTGGGAGTACATCAATGAGGTCCCTATCAGTACGTAGGATACCCCAGTGTCTTCTAAGGATTTCAAAGATCATGTCATGGGAGTTATCAAATGTACCGATCACTCTTACAATTTTTCCTTTTTCTGGGGGTCCAGGAAACAGTCTCTATCTGTGGCCAGGGAATGTTTAAAGCTTTTTTCAGTGATTCATCCGGGTAGCCTCTACTCAAAAACCTGCCTCTTAAACCTCTCTTAAAGAGGACCTTTCACTAGAATAAAACTTTTAAACTAACTATACAAACATGTAGAGCGGCGCCCAGGGATCCCCCTGCACTTACTGTTATACCTAGGCGCCGCTCCGTTCTCCCGGTATAGCCTCCGGTATCTTCATAGTTAGGCTCCACCCAGGGAAACCTGCCGGCGTCTCATTCTCCCATGCTGTAGCGCTGGCCAATCGCAGCGCTCAGCTCATAGCCTCAGAGAAAAAAAAGCCTCTCAGGCTATCAGCTGAGCGCTTGATCCTTGGGATTTAGTTACGCCTGGGGCTAATTCTATTTAATGGGATCTGGCAGCGATACGGCCGCTACATGGCAAATATGCAGAGAATCGGAGAGACAAAAAACGCTGAAACAGCTATTTTTGTCCGGCCAATTCCTAGCATTGTCTGTTGTACCTGCAAGCTGAAACACCCTAGGTGTGAAAGACATCTAACAGCAACAGAGATTCAAACAAAACTGACTACAAAAATTGCTCTCTTGATAAACACCCCAAGTGTTTTCTACAGTGAAATCTTAGATATCGAAAGATTTCTTAGTTTTTTACATGTTATACATCATCAGATCATTTATTACAATGGAAATTGTGCTTTCATTTCATATGATGTTTTTTCAGGTAAATGAACGCTTAAAAGTGTAAAATAAAAAGGAAAAAAGTCTATAGTAAATTTAAAAGTTGTGTTAGGCCCTCTTCACATATGAATTTGGCCCGGCTTTTTTTGCCACTAAAAATATGCCCTATAAATGACATGCAGAGTTTTGCATGTGTTTTTTATGGTGTTCTTTTAAATGCTGGTTTTATCTACAGAAATGTTTGAAGTGTTTTTTTTTCCAGGTGTTTTTTCCCTATGTAGAAGGGGATGAAAAAATCCTTCAAAGGCTACATGCACACGACCGTGACGTTTTTTGTGGTCCGCAAACCGCGGATCCGCAAAAAACGGAAGCCGCCCGTGTGCCTTCCGCAATTTTCAGAACGAAACGGGCGGCCCATTGTAGAAATGCCTATTCTTGTCCGCAAAACGGACAAGAATAGGACATGTTCTATTTTTTTTGCTGTGCAACGGATGCGGACAGCAAAAACTGCGGCTCTGATGCGGACTCGAACAGCGGTCGTGTGCTTGAGGCCAACAAGACATCATTGTTTTATCATGCTGTATTTTAATCACTTGCCGACCACCCGTTGACTATATACATCTAGACGGTCGGCATATAGCTATGCACAAATGTTTTAAAATGTCCGGGCAGAGATCGCATTCGCACACTAATCATGCAGCTGCGTGAACGGGGAGCCCTGCTGTGTACACAGCGCCCAATGAGATCAGTAAACGGCAATTATGCTTCCTGCTCCAGTCCTAGCGATCATGTGATCGCCAGGAGTCTGTGGAGCTGGATAGTTCTAGACTGACTGTATTCTATACTGCAGGGATCAGCAACCTCCGGCACTCCAGATGTTCTGAAACTACAACTCCCTGAATGCTCCATTCACTTCTATGGCAGCTGTGAGAACAGCCGAGCATATTTGCATGCTAGGAGTTGTAGTTTCACAGCAGTTGGCCTGCTGAAGGTTGCTGATCCCTGCTATACTGACTGTCTCCTCCCTATGAGCAGGGTGGAAAACAGCCCCACCTTGCAACTGGTTGCTACAGCCTGTTAACTCCTTCCTGCCCATTACACAGGAAAACGCTTAGATACGTGAAATGCATATTTTTAACTCTTTGGTAGCATACATACGGGAAATGCACATAAAACTCTTTAGCGGGGACCACCGTCTTAACAGTAGGGCAGTGCATTTTGTAAATGTAGGGGAAATTCTTTACAGGAATATCTTTTCGGCAATCGTATTTTTGTCACTCACTGCCAGAAACATGAGCATGCTATGAATATTGTCAGAAGATAAAATGAAATGACTTGAATATCTTATCTCAATCCTTTGTGATGTCTTATTCCACTTTCCGCTCTATGGCTTTCTCCTCACTTATGGGAATTTGTAAGTTTCGTATAATCTATGGAGCACAGCAACTACAAAAGCGGCTATTCCCTCTGACAACAATCATGCTTTAACCCCAAATGTCTGGCCTTGTTGCCCATAGCAACTAATTAGATTCTACCTTTCATTTTTCATTGGAAAACAAAAGGATCAATCTGATTGGTTTCTATGGGCAACTAAGTCAGTTTTCCTTTGCATCAGTTTTGATAAATCTCCCTTCGATGATACTAGTGATGTTTATTTTTTTATTATATATATTTATGTTTAATATGAGGAAAGGAGGTGATTTGAATTCTTATTTTTTTATATTTAAAAAAAAAGGTTTTTACTTTTTTTTTTTTTTACAGTCTTGAACTTGCAATCATCGGATTGCTTTTCCCATAGACTTCAATAAATT
This sequence comes from Bufo gargarizans, assembly GCF_014858855.1. Lineage (NCBI taxonomy): Eukaryota > Metazoa > Chordata > Amphibia > Anura > Bufonidae > Bufo > Bufo gargarizans. The sequence continues at coordinate 586,129,793 of NC_058080.1, read as the reverse complement.
ACCATTGCAGTCCATGGGAGATTCGCTATGTTCCTATGTGGCATTGCTCCTTTGGAAAATTGCTATGGCAGGCCTCCAATCCCTCAATCTTGGTGCAGGCGAGCCTTTCGGGCCCTGGGAGCATAGCGCTCCTGGAAAAAGACCTCTTTAGATTCCGTGGTCGTATCTGAGGGTCTTAAAGTCTGTGCACGACTTCGCTGATCATGGACTTTGCCTCCTGGTGTTTGCTGTGTCAAATCTTTAAAGAACCAATATCCAGCGTACATGCACAGGGGATGTCCGTAAGGGGTTAATAGAACTTGCATATGCATATGATATATTACAAGCAATATGGCTGCACTTCTTGCTGTCAAAGAAATGGTAAAAGCTCAAAAAATATTTACTAATATGTAGCATTTTTTCATTTGGAGTGAAAATCCTGGTTAAGGAATGTCATAACAAGAAATTCCGTAATATACTGTTACGATTGGATTTGATTTTGAAATAATTGTTATTCCAATAGTTCCTCTGCATTCATCTCATCACAGTCAACCCCTGATCTCTGCTGGTCTACCTACTGAGATCTGTAACGCAAAGCTGATGAAGATTTGTCCATTTCAGAGGTCACAATGTACAGTTGTACAATATGGCCTCTGCAGGGGAATTCTATTTTTATAGACTACATACAGTTTAGGCTTTTTTTTTTTTTACTGCATCCTGCAAATATCATACAAGTGTCCATCAAACTGTTCTGTTCATATTTCTGGAAATATGTTGCAAACTGTTATGCTATGTGGTTTAGGTGCATCCTTTGTTAACTGGTTTATCCCATGATTAATGTAAAAAACTAAAGGTAAAGCCCTGTACCTCCCATGGATCCAGAGATCTCCCCCATACATTGCTCCAAATGCTCTGCTAGATTTATTTTAAGCTGACAGCTCAGGGAGTGTGTCCTTTCTTAAGGTGTGTGTCCTTTCTAAAGCAGCTCAGGGGGTGTACGTATATCCATTCTGCTGCAGCTTTCTCCCTGCCACAGTTCAGGGAGCATGTCCTTTCTCAGGGGGTGTTCCTTTTCTGCTGCAGCTTTTTGCCTGTGGCAGCTGGGGGTGTATCTTTTCTGCTGCTTATCTCTCCCTATAACTGTCACAGTTTCTAACAGAAGATAGGACTGGTGGCAGTTGAAGGATGGAATTGAGCATGTGTGTCCAGCTCTACGATGCTACTGAGACTGGATGCAGAAATAAGGAAAGGAACAAACAGCAGGTGGCGCTATACACATAGATTTTATTGTATAACTCAATGGCTATACAAAATATTCAATTACAATCAATTACAAGAGTATTTAGATCCAGGAGATCGTTTAAAAACTGTGGAACCCTGTAATGCTGTGAGGTTGCGATTCAAGCTGGACATTTGTTTGTTCGTAAATTACGGTGTAGGTTCTATTTTCTCTTTTTTCCAAACCATTTAATTCTAATTCATAGAACACTATTTTCTAGTTATTTCACTCAATGAAAGTAATCCCATCAGGCTTTCTGTAATTACTGCTTTTTCCAGTGGCCAATTTGTGGTGTGATTTGTTGTCTTGTGGTCTTTATTGCCAAATGCATAATCTAATTTCACTTTAATGTCATCAGAATGTTTTCTTATTTATGAGAGCTGCTCTGTAAACCACCACCAGGCTTTGGAGATTACACGGAATATCTGAAAGAACAGATTATTAGAGATCCATGTTGATGACCTTATCTTTCTACGAGTGCTGCATTCTCTTCATTGTTTACCTGCTCGCTGCCGGCATTGTAGTGGCAATCAGTGTAATTACAGCTAATATGTCCCATTCACTTTGAATAGGAAGGGCCAGTTCTAGTTACACTCCATCCTGTTCAAATGAATGGGAGCTGTAATTACACTGCAATGCTCGCAGGAGCACTGCGTTCTCTTCAAACAGCACCCCCAGCATACAGTAAACAGCACCCCCGACTACCAGCACCCCTGCCGATCCGATATTGATGACCTATCCTTCAGCTAAGGAGGTGGAAATAGCATTTGTTTAGTAACGTAAATCATGCCAATGGCATCCAAAGTCCTATCCGCTGTTCTACCTGCTGGTTAAAGCTAACAACAAAAAATCCAAACCCAAGTAATTCTTGTCCAGTCATAATATCACCATCATCATCCTACTGAATGTGCTATATATTGTAAGCCCTCGCGGGCAGGGTCCTCCCCCCTCTGCATCAGTTTGTTGATAGTTTCATGTTTTTTCGTATTTGTATTTTTTATATTAGTAGGTGTAACCCTCTCTTGATGTACAGTGCCATGAAATGAATGGCGATTTCAAAGCAATAAAAATATCAGTCCTACATTGTGCTGGACAAATAACATGATATTTTAGTAGTTTGGACATTTTCATATGATACCAATTATGTTTGTTTTTTGTTGTTTTTATTTTTAATATGATAAATTAGAAAAGGTATTTTCATTTTTTTTTTTTTTTTTTTTTAATATCTCTAAAAAAGCTTATTTTGCTGATTACTTTTTTTTTTTTTTTACTGTTACGGGACTGAAATTTCTGATTATTGAATCAATTGTACTATTCATAGCAATTTCTCTGCATTCATGTGAATAGAAACTGCAGTGGCATTTTATTACACCCTACCAGAGGTACTGTACAGTGTGATAGGTGCCATAATGTGGCAAGCCTGGGGACCTTCAGAATGGCCCTGGCTGCCATGACAACTGATTGGAACCCCACAAATTTGTCATGCAGGCCCAATTGGAGGACAAGGGGAGCCCACTCCCTCTGACTAAGGCCTCATGCACACGACCATTATTTTTTAAGGTCTGCAAAAACGGGGTTCGTAGGTCCGTGATCCGTGTCCGTTTTTTCTTCCGTGGGTCTTCCTTGTTTTTTGGAGGATCCACGGACATGAAGAAAAAATCGTTTTGGTGTCCGCCTGGCCTTGCGGACCCAAACGGATCCGTCCTGACTTACAATGCAAGTCAATGGGGACGGATCTGTTTGATGTTGACACAATATGGTGCAATTGCAAATGGATCCGTCCCCCATTGACTTTCAATGCAAAGTCAGGAGTCCCTATTATACAATCGGATCAGAGTTTTCTCCAATCCGATGGAATATTTTAACTTGAAGCGTCCCCATCACCATGGGAACGCCTCTATGTTAGAATATACTGTCGGATATGAGTTAGATTGTGAAACTCAGATCCGACAGTATATTCTAACACAGAAGCGTTCCCACGCTTCAAGTTAGAATATACAAAGAACTGTGTACATGACTGCCCCCTGCTGCCTGGCAGCACCCGATCTCTTACAGGGGGCTGTGATCAGCACAATTAACCCCTCAGGTGCAGACCCCCCTCCCTCCCCAGTTTTAATTTCATTGGTAGCCAGTGCGGGTTCCCCCCCCCGGCCCCCCTCCCTCCCTCTACTGTATTAGTTTCATTGGTGGCCAGTGTGCGGTCCCCCTCCTTCCCTCTATTGTATTAATTTCATTGCTGGTCAGTGTGCGCCCCCCCCCCGGCCCTCCCTCTATTGTATTAGTTTCATTGGTGGCCAGTGTGCGGCCCCCCTCCCTCCCTTTATTGTATTAATTTCATTGGTGCCAGTGTGCGGCCCTCCCTCTATCGTATTAGTTTCATTGGTGGCCAGTGTGCGGCCCCCCCTCCCTCTATTGTATTAATTTCATTGGTGGCCAGTGTGCGGCCCCCCTCCCTCCCTCTATTGTTTTAGTTTCATTGGTGGCCAGTGTGCGACCACCAAACAGGGACTCTGATCTGAACTCTCCGCTGCCACCAATGATCGGGGGGGGGAGTCCGCACACTGGCCACCAATGAAACTAATACAATAGAGGGAGGGAGGGGTCGGGGGGGGGGCCGCACTGGCCACCAATTAAATTAATACAATAGAGGGAGGGAGGGGGGGCCGCAGTGGCCACCAATGAAATTAATACAATAGAGGGAGGGAGGGTGGGCCGGGGGGAGCCCGCACTGGCCACCATTGAAATTAAAACTGAGGAGGGAGGGGGGTCTGCCCCCTGCTGCCTGGCAGCCCCTGATCTCTGTTAGGGGGCTATGATATGGTGCGGCACCTGAGGGGTTAATTGTACGGATCACAGCCCCCTGTAAGAGATCGGGTGCTGCCAGGCAGCAGGAGGCAGTCATGTCCACAGTTCGTAGTATATTCTAGCTAGAAGCGTCCCCATCACTATGGGAACGCCTCTGTGTTAGAATATACTGTCGGATCTGAGTTTTCACTAAGTGAAAACTCAGCTCTGAAAAAGCTTTTATCTTCGGATCCGTCTGTATGAAAGTAACCTACGGCCACGGATCGCGGATGCCAATCTTGTGTGCATCCGTGTTCTTTCACGGACCCATTGACTTGAATGGGTCCGTGAACCATTGTCCGTCAAAAAAATAGGACAGGTCATATTTTTTTGACGGATCACGGCCGCTGATGAACAACGGTGCATTTTCCGAGTTTTCAACTGACCCATTGAAAATCAATGGGTCCGCAGAAAATCACAGAAAACGGAACAACGGCCACGGATGCACACAACGGTCATGTGCATGAGGCCTAACTGTTCAGATGTTGCAGTCACTATTGACCACAGCAGCTGAGGGAATAAATGGTTGGGATCAGCATTATCTCAGATGCTGGCAAGAGCAAGCGGGTGTCAGCTGTAAAGCATTTCTGACACCCACTGTTTTTGGAGCAAGCTCACCTTGTGAGCCTGCTCCATTCATTACCTGCGTGTGAATGTGGACAAAATTGCTTAGCCCCAGTACTTTAATTACACCTACCGTACTGCTTACAAAAGTACAGCCCCATGAAATAAACATTACCTTAGCACATTTCACTAGCATAGACGGTTGGGAGGGCTTTCCAGAAGGTAGCCTAGAAGTCTAATGACTACAACTTTAAATGCATCCAGATTCCAGGCCCTTCTTGAATTTGTACTGTCAACCAGGAATGACCACCTTCTGTGGTAGAGAGTCCCATAGTCTCACTGCCCTTACAGTAATCCCCTTCTATGACGGTGGTGAAATCTTCATCCCTCTAAATGTACAAGATGCCCCCTTGTCATGGTTACAGGCCTAGGTATAAAAAGAGCATTAGAAAGATCTCTGTATAATCTTTTAATGTATTTGCACATTGTAATTAGATCTCCCCCAAGGCGTCCTTATTCAAAACTGATTGAGCCCAAGTCTGATAACTTGTCTTGTTACGGCAATCCACATATTGCCTTAATTTAAAAGGTTATTAAAAAGATGAGAGTAACACATGACTGCAGGGTCAGATTACACGGGGTTTGTTTGTCATCTGTAATCATGGTGACACACAGGTCTACCAAGGAACTCAAAAATATCTCTTTGATCGGCACATTCCTCAGACAGAATGCTTGTACATGCCCTCATTATCTCCCGCCTAGCGTACTGTAAGATCCTCCTCTGTGGCCTCCCATCTAGCACTCTTGCACCCCTCCAGTCTATACTCATCTCTGCTGCCCAGTTAATCCATCTCTCGCTCCCCCCCATACTCCTCTGCCTCTCCTCTCTGCCCATCCCTTCACTGGCTCACCATTGCCCAGCAAATTCAGTTTAAAATATTAACAAATACATATAAGACCGTCCACAGTCTGTCTGTGCCGTACATCACAGAGCTACATCCCCTAAGGTAATCTCCAATCCTCACATGACCACCTTCTCTGCTCTCCTCTTATTACCTCTTCCCACAATCGCCTTCAAGATTTCTTCTCTGCATCCCTTACACTCTGGAACTCTCTACCCCAATATATCAAACTCTCACCTACCATGGAAACCTTTAAAAGAAACCTGAAAACCCACCTCTTTAGATAAGCCTACAGCCTACAGTAACCCTGCTGCCACTATACCGCCGGATGACCAGCTTTATCCTCACCTACTGTATGCTTCCCCCATCCCTTATAAATTGTAAACCCTTCCGGGCAGGGTCCTCTCTCCTTCTATACCAGTTTGTAACTTGTCTTGTTCGTGCTTATTGCAATGCTTTTGTATTATAAATGTACACCCCTTTTCATATGTATTGCACCATGGAATGAATGGTGCTTTAATAATAGGAACTGTACATACAAATGATATTCATAACCAAGTTTTTGTAAAAGTGCTTTTTTATTTAGAAAATCGTTGCAGCAATTGAAAAATAAAATGGTTGGTATGCAAAACTTTCCATAGTGAAATTTATTTAGATCTGAGAAAATGAAATGATGAATTACATAACTTTATAATCACAGTAAAGTTCCTCTACCTGAAAGAAAGTTAGTATACTGCAACTTTAAGCATGTCTGTGGTCATAAGACTCCTGAGGCACTCCTTACATCCTTCTGTTGGACAGCAGATGTTTCATTACTCCTGTTATTTCATTTGTTTATCGCCATGTTTAAATACATGGAATAGATCTAATCCATGGCACAAATATTTATATAGACTACTCTTTTTTGCATTGATCAGACGAGTAGACAAGCTGCGGATCCCTAATGGTTGGCTTTGTCATTTGGCTCCTGAAATAATACGGCAGCTGTCTCCTGACACGGAGGAGGATAAACTTCCATTCTCAAAGCACTCTGATGTATTTGCACTTGGGTAAGTAGAATTAATAAAATATTTTAGTGTGGTGGGAGACTGCATAATAGAAAACAACAATAATTCCAAGGAATGTTACATTACAAACAAAGGATCGTGGTTCATTTAACTGAGCATGTACAGTGCCACCTCCCTTCTTTGGTGTTTTTCTAGTTTTGTTGCATTACAATCTGGAATTTAAATGTGTGTTAATTTAGAGTTTATAATGGACTTGACCAAATAGTCCAAACTCTTAGGCCCCTTTCACACGGGCGAGTTTTCCACGCGGGTGCAATGCGTGAGGTGAACGCATTGCACCCCCACTGAATCTGGACCCATTCATTTCTATAGGGCTGTGCACATGAGCGGTGATTTTCACGCATCGCTTGTGCGTTGCGTGAAAATCGCAGCATGCTCTATATTGTGCTTTTTTCACACGCAGGCCCCATAGAAGTGAATGGGGCTGCGTGAAAATCACAAGCATCCGCAAGCAAGTGCGGATGCGGTGCGATTTTCACGCATTTTTATCTGGGTTGTACACCTCAGCAAACTTGGTGTTAAAGTAGTCATTGACAGGCCTAACCTTGAACCGACGGTCAAATGTTGGGTCATTTTCGGATGGGCACTGTGCATTGTCGTTGTAGTGTAGGAATTTCCTAATTGACTCAAATCGCTTCCGGGTCATGGTCTTACTGTAAATTGGAGTCTGGTAGAAAATGTCCGAACTCCAATATTGTCTAACGTTTGGCTTCTTTACAACGCCCATATGCAGCAGTCCCAAAAACTTAATCACCTCTGCTGCACTTACTGGGGTCCAACTTAGGGGTCTAGCATATGCCGATGTAGGGTTCTGATCAATGAATTGCTGGGTGTATAAATTGGATTGGGCCACTATTAAATTTACAAAATCTTTAGAGAAGAAGATTTTGAAAAAATATAGTTTAATGAAGCCCGCACAGTCTAAGGTGGGGTCCATATGGGCTCACCCTGAGGGGCTGCCTCAGCTGTTATTCTGGGTTGCCTTCTAGAGGGTCCCTCATCAGCAGATGATGATGATCCGGGGGTAGAGGAGAAGATGAGTATGGGAAGCACAGGCCATTTTTATTTTATTGGGGTGTGACGTGTGAAATGTGTAAACCTTTATTTAGTGTGAGGGGTGTGTACGTTGGGTTTTCACACGTGAAGGGGCTTGTAATAAATTTGAGTAAGGCCTCATGCACACGACAGTATTTTTTCACGGTCCGCAAAACGGGGTTCCGTGTCCATTTTTGTTTCCGTGTGTCTTTCTTGATTTTTGGAGGATCACCAGACATGAAGGAAATAGAAAAAAAAATTAAGTCAAGTTTGCCTTGCAAATGATAGGGAAAAAAACGGACACGGATGCGGATGACAATCTTGTGTGCCTCCGTATTTTTTCACGGACCCATTGACTTGAATGGGTCCGCGAACCGTTCTCCGTGAAAAAAATATGACAGGTCATATTTTTTTCACGGACTGGAAACACGGATCACGGACGTGGATGACAAACGGTGCATTTTTTTAATTTTGCACGGACCCATTGAAAGTCAATGGGTCCGCAGAAAATCACGGAAAACGGAACAACGGACACGGAACACAACAACGGTCGTGTGCATGACGCCTTATAGAGAAAAGGAGTAGAGAAAAAAAGTTTTTAAAAAAATTGCATGATGCACGCACACACAAACATGTTGCGTGCAAAAATCTACACTAACACTGCCTAACTAAAATTGAATTCTATATATATGTATATGGAGATTTATATACATATATAGAAAAAATATAACACTGGGCAGCACCGCAATAAAGACTGAGGAGTAGGAGTGCTAGCGGCTATAGGTGCGATCCACCAACCAAATATATAAAGAAAGAAAAACTCCATGGCAGTTCCAAAAATAACATGCGTATTTTATTCCACCAGATGCGACGTTTCGGTCCTCTCAATGGAACCTTGCTTGAGAAAGGTTCCATTGAAAGGACCGAAACGTCGCATCTGGTGGAATAAAATACGCACGTTATTTTTGGAAGTGCCGTGGAGTTTTTCCTTCTATATATAATATATATATATATATATATACAGTGGGATGCGAAAGTTTGGGCAACCTTGTTAATCATCATGATTTTCCTGTATAAATCGTTGGTTGTTACGATAAAAAATGTCAGTTAAATATATCATATCGGAGACACACACAGTGATATTTGAGAAGTTTATTGGATTTACAGAAAGTGTGCTATAATTGTTTAAACAAAATTAGGCAGGTGCATAAATTTGGGCACCACAAAAAAGAAATGAAATCAATATTTAGTAGTTCCTCCTTTTGCAGAAATTACAGCCTCTAAACGCTTCCTGTAGGTTCCAATGAGAGTCTGGATTCTGGTTGAAGGTATTTTGGACCATTCCTCTTTACAAAACATCTTTAGTTCATTCAGGTTTGATGGCTTCCGAGCATGGACAGCTCTCTTTAAGTCACACCACAGATTTCCAATTCTATTCAGGTCTGAGGACTGAGATGGTCATTCCAGAAGGTTGTACTTGTTCCTCTGCATAAATGCCAAGCAGCACTTTTTGTGCTGTGGGCAGAGAAAAGGCTTCCTCTGCATCACTCTCACATACAGCATCTCCTTGTGTAAAGTGTGCCGAATGGTTGAACGATGCACAGTGACTCCATCTGCAGCAAGATGATGTTGTAGGTCTTTGGTGCTGGTCTGTTGGTTGACTCTGACTGTTCTCACCATTGGGCGCTTCTGTCTATCCGAGATTTTTCTGCCACTTCGAGCCTTAACTTTAACTGAGCCTGTGGTCTTCCATTTCCTCAATATGTGGAAACAGACAGCGGAAATCTCTGAGACAGCTTTCTGTATCCTTCCCCTAAACCATGATGGTGAACAATCTTTGTCTTCAGGTCATTTGAGAGTTGTTTTGAGACCCCCATGTTGCTACTCTTCAGAGAAAATTAAAAGAGGAGGGAAACTTACAATTGACCCCCTTAAATACTCTTTCTCATAATTGGATTCACCTGTGTATGTAGGTCAGGGGTCACTGAGCTTACCAAGCCAATTTGAGTTCCAATAATTAGTTCTAAAGGTTTTGGAATCAATAAAATGACAACAGTGCCCAAATTTATGCACCTGCCTAATTTTGTTTAAACAATTATACACACTTTCTGTAAATCCAATAAACTTCATTTAACTTCTCAAATATCACTGTGTGTGTCTCCTATATGATATATTTACCTGACATGTTTTATCGTAACAACCAAGCCTGTTTTTTTCAATTGACAAGTAACTGCCTCATCCATACTACATCTATTATACAAATATACCAGCCATAAGATCCATTCATTCACACAAACATTAGGCATCCCACAATGAGGCATGACACGCCACACATGGCGCATGCGCACCCTCGATGCGGGAACAGCGAGCTCTATTAAAAGGAGCTCTTCCTACACGTGGCTCACCTACATTTATGTGTAACACAAGTCCAGGACTTCCCATCACCCCAAGAAAACCATTCCTACACTGAAGCATAGTGGTAGCAGCATTATGATGTGCTAATGCTTTTGATTGGCAGGGAGTAGAAAACTTGTCAGGATTAACCCCTTAGTGACCACCCATATGTGTTTTTACGGTGGTCACTAAGGGGCCTTAGGCTGGGCCGCCGTGTTTTTACGGCGGCCCAGTCTGAGCGCGGACCCGGCTCTCGCATGAGAGTCGGGGCCCTGCTCTAACAGCCCTGATCGGCAGAAGTGCCGATCAGGGCTGTTTAACCCTTTACATGCCGGGTGCAGTGGCGCCCGCTAAATGTAAAGTGGTGACAGAGGGAGCGGACTCCCTCTGTCTCCCATTAGCACCCCGAAAATGCGATCGCGGGGTGCTGATGTGTTGTGAAGCTTACCTCGCTTCAGATCAGGGCCCCGAGCCTGTCTTCAGTTCTCTCCAGCAGGCTGTGCCTCTCTGGCGCAGCCTGCTGGTCAATCTTTGAATAGCATTGCTTTTGAAATGTAATGCATTATAGAGATAATGCATTACATTTTAAAAGCAAACAAAATACTGTATATTATAGTCCCCTTGTGGGACTTTTAAGTAGTAAAAAAAATACACATTTATTAAATAAAAAAAATTCCATAAAATAAAAAAAATTCATTTTTTCCCATTGAAATGAAAAAAATAGCAAAAAAAAAAATATCCCCCATATGTTTGGTATTGCCGCGTCCGTAACGACCCGGACTACATAAATATTACATAAATTATTCCCTATGGTGAACGCCATAAAAAACAAAAAAAAATAAAGAATTTGTAATTTATTCTTAGTTTCCACTAAAAAAAAACATAATAACAAGCGATCAAAAAGCGGCATTTACTCCAAAATGATACCAATGAAAAATACAAGTTGTCCCTCAAAAATCAAGCCCTCACACAACTCCATAGAAAAAGAAAAAAAAAAGTTATGGGTCTTGTGAAGTGGCAATGCAAAATCATTTTTTGGGTTAATAAAAGGGGTTTTATTGGAAAAAAAAAGTAGTAAAACTAAAAAAATATATAAGTAGTATTTAGTATCACTGTAATCGTACCGACCCAGAGAATAAAGATATTATGTTATTTGTACCGAAAAATGAACGCCGGAAAATTTATAATGTAAAAACGCAGTGGCAGTATTGCTATTTTTCCCCATCTCCCTCCCAGAAAGAGCTAATAAAAGTTAATCAGAAAGTTATGTGTACCCCAAAATGGTGCCATTAAAAACTACAACTTGTCCCGTAAAAAACAAGCCCTCATAAAGCTATATAGACGAAAAAATAAAGTTATAGCTCTTGGAACGAGACCATGAAAAAAGGAAGAAAAACGCTTGGTCATAAAGGCCCAAACAGGCTTGGTCACTAAGGGGTTAAAGGAAAGAATGGCCCATTCAAAGCCCAGACTTCAGTGCAATTCAGAACCTGTGGCATGACTTAAAAACTGCTGGACACTATCACAACCCATCTAACTTTAAGGAGTTGGATCCTTTTTTCCTGGAAGAATAGACAGACACCCAGGGTCTACATGTGCTAAGCTAATAGAGACACAACCCAAGAGACTAGCATCTGTAATTGCAGAAAAAGGGTAGCTAAAAAATGCCGATTTTTTGTGAGGCACATTAAAGTTTGCTGTTTTTTGTATTAATTGTTTGTGTCACAATAAAATATATTTTGCACCTTCAGAGTGGTAGGCACAAGCTGCCAAAAATCCATTTTAATTCCAGGTTGTAATGCAACAAAACAGGAACACCACCAAAGGGGTGAATACTTTGAGTACAAGGCACTGTACTTTTTTTTTAAATTAAGGATGGGTGGCAGGAAAATCGTGCTCCCCTAAATATATAGAGATTTCAATGGTTAACCGTAATTTTAAATATTTTTCTATTATTTTTGCCTCACTTTTGATAACATCAAATTCAATCCAATTTTTTTTTAAAGCGGTACATAAACATTTTCAACTGCATTATACTCCTGGTATATTAATCCTGTATTGCATATCCACAGAACTATTTGGTATGAATTACATGCTCGGGAGTGGCCATTCAAAAGCCAACCTGCAGAGGCTATTATCTGGCAAGTGGGAACAGGCATGAAGCCAAATCTTAGCCAAATTGGAATGGGGAAAGAGATATCGGTAAGTCAAACTAGTCTCACAAGATGCTTTCCACCACAGATAACTATTTTTTTGTGACATTTTCTGTAGCTAGAGCAGTGATGCCAGACCCTTCTCATGGACAATAATATATATTCAGCACCTTTCAAATGTGGAACTAATGCTAACATGAAATATGCTGCAGGAATTAAGCCTTATCGTCATATGCAGAACCTGCTTATCAAATTGTTTTCTGTGTAAGCATTTCATGCAGCAGGCCATTAAGGATCATTTTAATATTCAGATAGAAATTTTTATATGATTATTTATCCAACTAGGAATTTTTGTTCATTTGATAAACACTACTAGATGTTCCTACAGAAATAGGAACATTTATATATATATATATATATTTTTTTTTTTTTACTCATTTTCCTAGTTCCCTGTTCTGGCCCTTTGTTTACATGCAGTTGCAGAGCTGTAGGGGCATGAATATTTGTGGGTGTCAACAAAGTCTGTCTTTCCCCTCCCCCTGCTCTGCAAAGGGATTGAATAAAATTGCTGCCCTGCCTGCACTCTAACTGCTGGGATACTCGTGTTGTCTGTATGAGACTACAAGTCTCAACTGTACAGTACAATGGCATTGGTGATACACACAGGATCTTTCCCCTACCTGTTCTTGCAATGCTCTGCAGACACTTCCTCACAGCCAGCAGAAGAGTACAGAGGAGAGAATTCCTCAGTTCTGTGTTTGGAGGGTGAGGAGGGAGGAAAGATCCTGCACACAGCATTTATCTCTTCAGTGCCTGGAGAAGCGGAAACTCTGTAGCACCTGAGGCAGAGCCTCCAACCCTGAGTCTAAGCTGCTTATAGTAGAAGGGGTTAAACTTTGCTGAAGAATCGAGTGGGAGGAGACACAGGGCAGACTGCTCAGCCAGCAGATAGCCAATGCAGGGAGCATAGCTTGTTGATCCAACCAGCACAGCCTTCACAGTGATGTTCTGTGCGCAAAGGCAGACCTGCTCCCTCAGGATTGGGGTCCATTCACACGTCTGCAATTGTTTTGCGGTCCGCAAATTGTGGATCCACAAAACACAGTCACCGGCCATGTGCGTTCCGCATTTTGCAGACCGCACATGGCCGGCACTATAATAGAAATGCCTTTTCTAGTCCATGGCTGTGGACAAGAATAGGACATGTTCTATTTTTTGGTGGGGCCGTGGAACGGAAGTGCAGATGCGGACAGCACACAGTGTGCTGTCCGCATCTTTTGCGGCCCCATTAAAAGGTATTTTTGAGATATTTTTACTGTTAACCTATCCTGTAGATAGGTCATCAGTATCTGATCAGTGGAGGTTTGACACTCGGGATCCCTCAGCAATCAGCTGTTTAAGAAGCTTTGTGCCGTGGTCTTCTCACAGCTTTCTTTAGGCCATGTGACGTCATGTTCATCAGTCACATGGTCTAGGCGCACCCTTCGCCCCATTGAAGTGAATGGGGCTGAACTGCGATACTAAGCACAGCCACAAAACAATGTACTGCACTGTGCTTGGTGAGCTAAGAGAAGGCTGTACAACCACTGCAAGCGCCGGTGCCTTCTCAAACAGCTGATCTTTGGTTATCCTGGGTGTTTGACCCCCATCGATCCGTTAAAATATCTCGGAAAACGCTTTTAAGTCCAAAATACTTCTTTAAGCATACAGTACTGTTGTAGAAATATTAATAGTAGAAATCCGCTCGCATCAGACTTTGTGTAAGGAAAGGTAAATATCTTCACGACTCAGTCAGACAAAGGTGTTACCATCTTGAGTTCTTGCTGAGCACTCCTCCCAGCTCCTGCCCAGTCTGTTTACTTTTATTTACTCACAAAAGGTGTAACAATAGAAAAGGGGCTGCCCCATCACCCGACCACTTACTTCATATAGCAAGGATGCAGGAAGTGATGACATACAGGAAGTGATGACATACAGGAAGTGATGACATAGAAAGACAAGACACCATCATTTAGAATAACATAGCCAGCTAACACCTATTACCACTGGAGCAAACGTTATCCAGCCTTGTTTAGTGATCAATGCCAGATAAAGTTACTATGATCCTCATGCATGTTTATTTACAGGACAACATCATTATCTCCAGCGGCTGATCAAGCGCACTAGAGACAACAAAAGCACGTTCCTTTCATATATTGTTCTCTTAACAAATGCATCCACACCAAGCCAATAAATCCGCGTCTTGCGCGGGGGCCCTAGTCGGCTTCTATACATCAGTGTAAAGGGGGAATATTAATCACCAATATTATGCGAATATCGATAATTAATATTCCTAAAAAGGAGGAGCCGTCTAGTGATGACTCCGCCTATTTATACCTTTATATAATAATAGCAACAATATCTTCGCTCTGCCTTACACTAATCACTATACTAGCTGCATGCGCCTTACTTACTACCGCTAACAAGTACACACTACACAAAGGGTACAAGTAACACAGTATTTATTACAATACACTCCGCACGCAATACTGACAACACAACACTAAATATACAGTACTCAACTACACTACACGTTCCCAAATTCCACCCACAAACTAACTATACAATACACACATACAAGTAACATTAACAACCCACCCACCTGACTAATTCTATTCCTAAGGTGTACGACGAGGATCTACGGTGGTCGTGCTGGGGTAAAGCAGACCACAAACACAAACGGTTGACAATGGGGAGCTGTACAGCAATGCAGGGGTGATAACCAAGGGAATGGGGGTATGGCAGGGGTTAATCAGGGGAATCAGAACAAGGGGAATGTGGGTATGGCAGGGGTTAATATAATAACCAGGGGAATGAGGGTATGGCAGGGGTTAATATAATAACCAGGGGAGTGGGGGTATGGCAGGGGTTAATGAGGGTATGGCAGGGGTTAATATAATAACCAGGGGAATGAGGGTATGGCAGGGGTTAATATAATAACCAGGGGAATGAGGGTATGGCAGGGGTTAATATAATAACCAGGGGAGTGGGGGTATGGCAGGGGTTAATATAATAGGGTTTCGTTGGTGGGATAGTGGAGGGGGTTAATAGGGTTTCGTTGGTGGGATAGTGGGGGGTTAATGGGGTTTCGTTGGTGGGATAGTGGGGGGGGTTAATGGGGTTTCGTTGGTGGGATAGTGGGGGGTTAATGGGGTTTCGTTGGTGGGATAGTGGGGGGGGTTAATAGCGCGATACTTATGATCCTGCTCGTTGTCCAGGGGGGCTCGTCAGTCCAGGGGATGATCCTTCAGGGAGGGTGGGCGGCCGGCTCTCTTCTAGCGCAGGAAGCGCTCGCCTTACAGGTGGGGGTCCGGTCGGGGGGGGCCCTCTCCTGAGCGCAGGATGCGCTCCTCTTCTCACGTGGGGGGCCCAGACCTTGACTGCTGGAGTGCCGGGGCCGCCGGCATTTAACCCCGGCGGTCCGCACTCCCGCGCCGCGCGCCCCCATCATCCACGTGGGCCGGCGCAGTGATATGACGTCACTGCGCCGGCCCGCACATCGGGGACGCACTGCAGACAGGCGGGAGATCCTTTGATCTCCCGCCTGTAGCTCTCGGCATTCCGGACATCGCAATGGTAATTGCGATGCCGGAATGCACATAATAGAGGGAGCGGAGGTGTCTCCACTCTCTCTATCATGTTTAATTATCTCCAGCAGGGCTGCAGATAATTAGAACAAAAGGATTCAAATTCATTAGAATTTGAATCCTTTTGAGGTCACCAGAATGACCGGACCTTATCTGGTCATCCTGGCGCCTTTACTCAGAATACATCAATGTGAATGCTTGGGCCACATTCACATTGATGCATCTGGGTCCATGTAGGGGGGGTTTATATGGTATGGGGATATGATAAGGGGGCATAATATGATACAGGGGGCATTATATGATATATATATCTCTTAAGGGGGCACATACATATATATCAGGGAGCACAAGCCCCTACAATATAAGAGGGCACAAGCCCCTACAATATAAGGGGGCACATATTTCCCACAGGGGCCACCACGAGCCCCTGGGGATCATCATGGGCAGATGTGCGCAGATGCTGGGCACATCTGCGCACATCGTCCCATGATGCTGTGGTTAATGTATGCTCATATATACCATACATGCCCGCACTTGTTTGCAGGCATGCATGGATATATATGCATACGTCTCAACCGTTCCTCAACAATCCCCCTGTTGTCGGACTATATAATACGACAATATATTGGGGGAAAGGGTTGCCTGTCCCTATCGTGTCCTAACCTTATCCCCATTCACACAAAATACATGTTACATCCCTCCCAACACCACCAAATTCCATTACATGTGTGTACCCATAGAGACTCATGCAACCTGGCATTCCTCTCTACCTCCAAAGACACAGGTAGGTCGTAGACCCCTGTGTCAATGGGAAACGACTATAGGATACAAATGTGTACAGTCAAATGATAGCTCACCGCAGTGTGTTGGGCGAGTTTTGGGCCGTCACACATTTGTACCTAGAGTGTCTATGGGTACACCATCGACGACAAACAAAATCCAATACAATGTGCTATGGGGTTTCAGGGTAGTACAAGTTATACATCCCGAACCCTCATAGAAAACAATGTGTGTCCATACAATAATATTTGGCTACAGGAACAATGTTTGGTTATGTCCTGAGCCTCCTCCTCCGGATAGTTCTGTACAGTTCTGTCTGGTTCTGGTGTATTTTGGTCAATAAGTCCCTTGACCCTCCGACTGTAGATGACGATCACCAGAACCAGAAGAAGTTTCACTGGGTGAAACAAGTGATATGCTCTTCCACCCGAACGTCTCCAAATCTTCCTCCAGAGTCTGAGATAACGCTCCCGCTGGATTGTGGCACAGTCCTCCATCTCTAAGACACCTCTAGGCAGAGGTCGTTTGGTTGCCAAAATCCAGTGGGATCCTCTGCAGCCTCACAAAAGTGTCAGGGGGAATAGCTGGCCTCTTCCGTGGCCTCTCCTGCGTTTTTCTTCCGCTCCATATAAAATCTATGGCAGAAGAAAATACCAGGCGCTCCCAGGGGAATTTCTCCCCTAACGGTGCAGTTAAATGTACAAAAATTCCCAGCACCAATACCTTTGACCCATGGGTAGAGAAAGGTATTGGGCTGCCCTTTATCTCACAGGACTCCTCATTATCCCAACACTGGTGTCTGAACACCCTACCTTCAGAGGAGCGTGTCCTCTGCTACACATCCCTCTGCACCAACAGATAAGGATGGCCTCCCTACTAGGTTAGGATAACTGGAGTTCTGTGGACAAAGCACCATCTTGATGGCACCGCATCCCTGTCCACTCATGTGTACCCAGGCTGACTTCCCCCTGTGATCCCATCTTGTGGAGGCCCGCAGAACCAACGGCATAGGCATGCCCCGGCTCCTCAGGACCCCACAACACAAGAACACAGTCCACACTCTGCTGCCAAACACTCTGCGTCCAATCCCTATCAGAGCTGTGCTACCTGCTCGGACTAGAATTAAGTGCGCAGCACAACATTACACCAATGTTGTCTGTCCGCCCCAGTCCCCAGCGCAACACAGCCCTACCGAAAACCTTGAGCACAACAGTGTTATCCGTATTGATCCGAGACCCTGGTTGCCCAGAATAATATCACATCATCCTTTGTGTGCTGCATGAAGAAGGTCCTTATGCCTTCTCCCGACCAGCAGGATTTCCCGTGTGATATTATCTGCTCGCGACCCTATACGTTCTCGATCCACAGTATAACACTGCTCCACTCCAAGGGGACACAGAATGAAACAAGACAGCATACGGGACTTACAACACTACATAAATCAGCATGGTGGAACACACTCATAGACAAGGACCACCATCAACATTAAGAAGAACGTTACAACAGACAACAAAAACACACAACACGGACATGTACAGGGAACAAACGGTGTAACAAATAGTACAGGGGTGTCAAATGTTGCCTAGCCTAGCTTGGCCACTCTGGCCCCTCAGCAGCTGATGATGCTGCCAAGAGGTTACCCCTTTATGGCCAAGCTGACTAGACCCCGCTGCACCATTCGTTACCTGCCTCCCATCACTGGACACATTGCAATTACTTGCACAAGGGCAATTCCTTGCAATGTGTCCTTTGTTCCCACACCTGAAGCACCTGATTGGGCTTACTGTCCTGTATGTTTTGCAGTGCTTCGCTATATGACCCAAGCCACCACACGCAAAACATTTGATGTTTGCCCAGCATGGCTTAGGTCCGTCCACACTGCAACCGCGCTCCCTGAATTGTTCCATCTTCAGGGAGGCACTTTTCATGATGTTTCTTTTCCCCAAAGTCAGGGAAAAATCTCTGTTAGTCTGGACAGGCTTGGTCTGGTGATTTGGCCTGTCACAGACTACTCTCCCCCCTATTTGCCCTGTATAGGGCAAAGTTTTGGGATATTCCGACCCTGACTTTATGGGAAAAGAAAGGGCCGGCACCAACTTGGTGATGACCTGTTGCATGCCAGTCATTATCTGGGAGCTTACAGCAACCTGAGCCTTCAATTTGGCTACCGTCATATTAGTAGAGGCAGTCCGCTCCTTGAAGGCCTTGACCTCAGTATAAGACTGGGTCAACTTAGCCTCAATTTCCTCCTTCTGCAGCTCCACTAATTGTGACTGTATCCTAGCCACCTGCGCATTCTCGGTCAACAGTAGACTGCACATTCTCCGCCAGCTGTGCCCGTAATGCCAAAACCTGGTCGGAATTATTGGCACAGCACTGGCAGTGACCGGCCGGAGGAATTGTCTCCGTTGACTGAGACACCAGCGCCACTTCCTTTGGCTTACAGATGCTAGCCTCAAACGTATGAACGAGTTTGGCCAGCATCTGAAGCCGTTTGGTGGCCTTGTTTAACACCATCCGTTTGTTCACACAAAGCTTGTCATAACTACAAGCCTGTGCCAACAAATCGGACCACAGCATTTCTGCTGACTTGTATGTGATGGGGAGGATGGGATTGAATGTGCTGTGTCTGCTCAAGTGTTGCAGTGTGGGGAAGTCCATACTCACCGTTTGAGCGTCCATCTTTTCCTTGGGGCCATACCTCTTTGTCCTAGCAGCTGCTTGGAAGAAGTCAATTTTCCCGGATCGCCTCTTCCCGACCAGCCTGACTTTGTACGCTGCTCCCACGAAGATGGATCTCCTTGTCCTCTTCTCCCTCGCAATCACTTGAGCGATGCAGTGACCGTGTAAAGCAAATAGCAAAATATTAATTCACAGAACAATTATAGATTCTCTGCTAAAGATTTTGATCTGCGCTTGGTGCTGTGAGGAAGAGTCGCGTTACCTGTCCGAATTATCAGGTCCTAGACGCTCAGACTGCTGACCACGTCTCTCCTAAACGCTCAGACCGCTGACCACGTCTCTCTTGCCTGACAATTCACAGAACAACCGACCTCTAGCCTCAAACACCATAAGGAAGAGTCGCGTCACCTGTCCGAATTATCAGGTCCTAGACGCTCAGACCGCTGACCACGTCTCTTGCCTGACAATTCACAGGACAACCAACCTCTAACCTCAAAACCAAACACAGATTTCAAAATCTAAGCAGTGGGCCTGACTCGCCAATGTAAAGGGGGAATATTAATCACCAATATTATGCGAATATCGATAATTAATATTCCTAAATAGGAGGAGCCGTCTAGTGTTGACTCCGCCTATTTATGCCTTTATATAATAACAACACAATACTTTCGCTATGCTTTACACTAATCACTAATGCTAGCTGCATGCGCCTTACTCACTACCGCTAACAAGTATACGCTACACAAAGGGTACAAATATAACGATATTTATTTAACACACTAAGCACGCAATACACTAACAATACACAGCACTACACATATACAATAACTACACTACACGTTCCCAAATTCCACCCACAAACTAACTATACAATACACACATACAAGTAATATTAACAACCCACCCGACTAATTCTATCCCTATGGGGTGCGACGAGGGTAGACGGTGGTCTTACAGGGGTGTAAGCCAACCACAAACACTAAGGATTAACAATGGGGTGGTGATATCAGAACTGTACAGCAATGCAGGGGATAAATACCCTGCAAGTGTACAGTGAGGGGGGGGGGGGGGGTGGCAGGGTTTAAGCAGGGGTTACCACCAGGGGTTAATGGATTAGGGACATCAGGGGCACAGAATCAGGGCCACCAGGGTCCTGGCAGGGAAGGGGTTAAACATTCAGGGGTATGAGACCAGCAGGGGAGCTGGGGTGGCAGGGAAGAGGTTAAACAGTAGGGTTAATCAGGGGTAACAAGGGGCAGCATGGGGTCTGGGATACAAAGGGTTAGGATAGTGGTAGGGAAATAAGGGGGGTGAATATGGTTGGCACTGCAAGGGAGGTACAATGCCATGCCAGCGTATACTCAGCCATCTCCAGGGCCAAATGGGCCTCTCTTCCTTCAGGCAGCAGTCCTCATGTGTCTCTGCTTCTAGTCTGGTTGCAAGAGAGGGCCCACCTCTGTTCGGTTTGGGTTATTATAGCCCCAAAACAGCCCCCTCCTCCTTCCTCAGGCATGTGACATCATAGTGTGGTTTTTGATGTCTCTGGTTAGAATGTCCCCTCACAAATGGTGCCAAAGAGTCTGATTGCTTTGGGCCTGAACAAAAGGGGACTAGATGCTAATCAGCTGTTATCCTACAGGCTATCAGCACAAGTTTTTCTCTAAACAACTCTGTTGATAACAGTTGGAATTGAACCGGGGGTATGAATGGGCAGCAATAAGCCCACATACATACTGTCATGCAGGCACAAGTGTATATACATAGACACGTGTGCAAATACATACACACATATCTATATATACACACACCCTCGCATATATCTGGGGCATCACATACAGGGGACATGCATATGTCCCCACTTGCCATACAGGGCCAATATATACACAGTCATACAGGAAATATATACTAACTATAAGGGGACACATATAAGGGGGCACATATATACTAATATAAGGGGGATTATAAGGGGGCACAGCTTCCAGGGACCACATATTTCCCACAGGGGCCACCATGAGCCCCTGGGGATCACCATGGGCAGACGTGGGCAGATGCTGGGCACATCTGCGCACATCACCCCATGATGCGGTGGTTAATGTATGCATATATATACCATACATGCCCGCACGTGTTTGCAGGCATGCATGGATATATATGCATACGTCTCAACCCTTCCTCAACAATCAGCCAACAAAACAATGCTCTGCTGAACACATCAGTCTCCCCCGGCCCACAGCCCAGTGCTTAGCACATGGACCATTCGCAAACGGAGACCTCTGCGCCCAGCAGCTCTGTCTCCACATACACGGGAAGATATCCACTCCCATGGTTTACCCTGACACTGAGAGACATGATGACAATACACAATTTATTAAATACACATCCTAATACAATTTCCACAACAGTACATATTTGTTGCCCTCTATATATTATTTTTTCATCCCAAACATGTTTAAAGTATCTTTGTGCATATAATTTTTACCTCTCTTCGTGTTGTTTTATTCTGAGTGATATTTTTTATGTTTTAGGATATTTTGCTTTTCTGCTGGGCCTATGAGCAGGAAGAAAGGCCAAGTTTCACCAAACTGATGGAGATGCTGGAAAAACTGCCAAAGCGAAACAGACGCCTGTCTCATCCAGGGCACTTTTGGAAGTCAGCTGAGTGAGTACACTGAACTGGTGATTGATTTCTGTTCAGTTATTTATTTCCATAAGGTGTGAATTAATTGACATTATGGCTAATGGTATGATGTTTTACCTATGTCACATTTCAATACCATATGGGACATTATCCTAGAACATTTTTCTAAAGGGAATCTACCACCACACGCAATTTAGTTTTAAACTATTCCGGATGTCCTGTAGTTAATATACAGTGTATCCCAAACGTACATTTTTTCCCTTTTGTTGATTTTTATAGCCTTTAAAAAATAACTCATGAGCAAATTAGAAGAAAAGAACCCTGCCGTTCCCATTTGAATCAAGCCCCATTCCTCCTCTGCACCTTTTCGCCACCTCCCTCCGCTCCCAACATCATCAAGCCACCTCTTGAAATCTTGTGCAGGTGCACAGCTATGCTCTGTTCGCACCTGCGCTGTCTGTGCCCTTCTGTGGGCAGCGGCATTATCGTATCTTCTGCACATGAGCCCGAAGTCTGTGCAGTGCAGACAATCCAGTCATGTGAGATTTCAAGCAGTGTCTTAATGATGTCAGGAGTGGAGGAAGGTGGAGAAAAGTGTTAGGCCTCCTGCACACGATCGTATATTTTTTTTTCCATTTCTGTTCCGTTTTTTTGCGGTCCGTATGCGGTCTGTATGCGGAACCATTCCGTTTCCATATTTTCATTCCGTTCAAAGATAGAACATGTCCTAATATTGCCCGCAAATCACGTTCCGTGGCTCTATTCAAGTCAATGGTTTCGCAAAAAAAAAAACCTGAATGAATCTGTATGTCTTCCGTATCCGTTCTGTCTTTGCAGAACCATCTATTGAAAATGTTATGCCTAGCCCAATTTTTTTTATGTACTTACTGTTTAAACATTATTGTATGCTTCCATTTGCGATCTGCATAAAATGGATCACAAACGGAAACCAAGCGGAAAAACGGAACGGCAAAACGGAACAGAAACACTACTGAAACAAAAAAAATGGAAAAACGAATACGTTTAAAACGGACCGCAAAACCATACCGTTGTGTGCAGGAGGCCTTAGAGAGGAGGAATGGGGCTCAATTCAAATGGGAGTGGCTGGGCTCCATGAGCTCGATGAGTATTGCCCCTTGGGCTCTTTCCTTCTAATTTGCATAGGAATCAAAAGTCATTTCAATGAGGTTATAAAAATCAACAAAAAGAAATAAAGCTATGTTTGGGATATCTTGTATGTCAACTACAGGGCTGCCGAAACAGTTGAAAATGTTAATATTTGGTGACAGATTCCCTTTTAACATAGTAACATAGTTTATAAGGCTGAAGACATGTATCCATCCAGTTCAGACTGTTATCCTGCAAGTTGATCCAGAGTAAGAAAAGCCCCTGTGAGGTAGAAGTTTCCTCAATTTAGGGGGAAAAAATTCCTTCCCGACTCCAATCAGGCCATCAGAATAACTCCCTGGATCAATGACCCCTCTCTAGTAGCTATTATTCCAGAAATACATCCAGGCCCCTATTGAATTCCTTTATTGTACTCACCATCACCACCTCCTCAGGCAGAGAGTTCCATAGTCTCACTGCTCTTACCGTAAAGAATCCTCTTCTATGTTTGTGTACAAACCTTCTTTCCTCCAGACGCAGAGGATGTCCCCTCGTCACAGTCACAGTCCTGGGGATAAATAGATGATGGTAGAGATCTCTGTACTGACCCCTGATATATTTATACATAGTAATTAGATCTCCCCCCAGTCGTCTTTTTTCTAAAGTGAATAACCCTAATTTTGATAATCTTTCAGGGTACTGTAGTTCCCCCCATTCCAGTTATTACTTTAGTTGCCCTCCTCTGAACCCTCTCCAGCTCTGCTATGTCTTTCTTTTTCACAGGAGCCTATCTTATTTTAACCTACTCTGTTATGGAGAATCAATACCGGTATATTCAAAATGATTTTGCTTACCTTCTTCTGCACACCAGTCCATAACCCACTAGTTATTACATGAGAGGGTGTTATGCTGGTGTCCACTAGAACTAGTAAAATGACACATATGAAATTGCTTACTTCTGACCATTATAACTGAATAATTCATGGTTTTACAATATCTTGTTTTTTGTTCTAGGCTGTGACAAATATCTTGTGTGGTACATTGGCATCTTAGTTCCCCTTTTCTACATCTGCCTTCTCCCTGTCCCAGATACTACTGTTCTCCTCAAGCTTTGGAACATCTGAAGGTAGAAGAACCTGTAGGAAAGACAGTGAAGATTGATCACAGGGGAGCCTTGCACTCTTAAATGAGATCATGCCATGGGTGTTCCATCTGTTTTAGCCTACCTGTCTGTGGCATCATTTTAAAGGGAAGTTCTAACCTCCCCAGAGACTGGAGTGCTGGAAGGAGATTAGAAGATATGTTTTTGGCCAGAGCTGTTAACATTCTTGATGGTCATTATATGCGCTGTATTGATTTGTGAGGGCCAGTTGTGCACATACCTCTAAACTGACCCTCAATATGCACCTCTTTTATGCTAGAAAGTGCTGCAGAACCCTGCGATATCACAGTCCTGTGGCCTTCTCTAGAAGTTAATGCAGATGGGAAAAATTTCTTGACTTTACCTACCATAAATTGTCTCACGTTTGTCCTACACACTCTGAGGAAGGCAAACGAAGCGCCAATTTTTTTTTTTTTTAAGATGTTTTTTTGATGATGGAAACTGATTGGGAATTATGATAGACCCTCAACAGTTTTTCACATCTGACCGATTGATGTGAGATTGTACATTAGTGACTGGATTGGTTGGAAGATGTCTTTCATCTGTGTCTAATTTGTATTCTTTGTTAGGTTACTGGCAGCATGCTGCTTTTCCCAGGCGGTACAGGGGGCACTTTCACAGAGCAAATAACTTTCCAGTTCAAAATATGTACATTGTTTGACCTCCCGAGAAATTATTCAGAACTTATTTTAATGACATTACACTTACTGTATGTGTAAAATTTTACCCAACCATAGAAACCAGACTCCAGTTTCCATGTTCTGATAGGAAGTAGTCTGTGAAAAGCAGATAACTTGACATTGATCCATATCATTCATTGTGTTTTCTTTCCATTATTGTTAATGGCTGAGCCGTGTTCACACTTTGTATTGACGTCTATCAAGATGTGACATAATTCAAGTGTTCTCTATTGTATGTGACAGTTCACAAGGCATTTTTTCATGTTTTAACACTAAGGGGTAGATTTATCAAAACTGGTGCAAACAAACACTGGCTTAGTTGCCAATGGCAACCAATCAGATTTCACCTTCCATTCTCCAAAGGAGCTCTGAAAAATGAAAGATGGAATCTGATTGGTTGCTATGGATAACTAAGCCAGTTTTCCTTTCCACCAGTTCTGATAAATCTCCCCCATAATATGTAATGTGGTTTCTTTTATGGCATAAAATATGCTATTATAATCATGTCACTGAAGACAGTCCCTTCCAATTTATGTACTGACATGTTCCATGGCACTGTATGTAGAAGTGATTACCACACCAGTCCTTGCCCTCAGGGACTAGAGTGATTTATTTTATTCCAAACTTGTTTCATGAACTAAACCGTAGTGTATTACATAGAAAGCTATTTCCTACTTATGATATCTGTCGGGCGCCAGTGGCCTCTATTATGACCAGAAACAGCAAAGCAGAAGTGAACAGAGCCTTAGGCCTCATTCACACTTCAGTGTGTGGTCAGTGATTTCCATCAGTGATTTGTGAGCCAAAACCAGAAGTGAAGCCTCCATAGAGATAAGGTATAACCCTAAGTTCACACCTGAGCGTTTTACAGCGCGTTCCTACGCGCTGTAAAACGCTCAACAAGGAGAAACCAATGCTTCCCTATGGGAATGGTTCTCACCTGGGCGTTTTACAGCGCGTACGATCGCGCTGTAAAACGCCCGACGCTCAAACAAGTTCTTGAGCTTTTTTTGGGGCGTTTGTCGCGCGTTCCCGTACATAGACTTTCGGGAATGCGCGACAATGGGCGTTCGCTTGTCTCTGTATGCGCGATTGTAAACGCCCGTACAATCGCGCATACAGAGCGCTCGTTTCAGAACGCTCAGGTCTGAACCCAGGGTAAGGGAAAGATCTGCACCTGTTCTGTGGTTTTGCCCCGCACCTGGTTTTGGCTCACAAATCACTGATGGTGATCACTGACCAAACACTGAAGTATGAATGAGGCCTGATATATGTTTTTGATTGTTTGTTTTTGCTGAGGAATGAAAACCCTGTGGACGTGCAAACCCAGTGCACCTGGTTAGATTCAAATACAAGCTCCCAGTGCTACAGCACGTCAAACCTAAAGACAGGGCAGCATGACACCTTATAAGTAGGGATGAGCGAATTTCATATTTTGAAATTCGTTTTCGGTTCGTGTTGTGGTATAATGTGAATTGCGTTATGGTTTCCCTTACTACGGACCATAACGCAATTCCATGACGGAATGCCTTTAGAGGCACTCCGTTATTCATTCCAGCATAATAGAAGTCTATGGGCTGCATAACCGATCCGTCCTGTTTCCGTTATGCAGGAGAGGACTCCAGCATAACGGTCACGGGACGGATCCGTTATGCAGGCCATAGACTTCTATTATGACGAACTGAATAACGGAATGCCTCTAAAGGCATTCCGTCATGGAATTGCGTTATGGTCCGTAGTAAGGGAAACCATAACGCAATTCACATTATACCACAACCCGAACCGAAAACGAATTTCAAAATATGAAATTCACTCATCCCTACTTGTAAGCAACAGGAAAGTGAACTAGAAGCTTAGTTAGTTATGACAGTCAGGTAAGTTTAGTCTTGTAGCTTTTATGCACTAAAGACAACTTACCTTGATCAACTTCTGTTCTATGTGGAATTTTTTAATTTCTGAATAATTTTCTCTACATTTGATAATCATACGTAACATGGTAAGGCACATCATTTTTTAAAATATTTGCTAGAATAGTTTTTTTTTTGTTTTGTTTTTTAACTTATGGGTTTGGCCAAGGGGACCTAGATATGTCCTTTTTGTTTGGACGATTGGGGGTGCTACTGTGGATTTTGTACCCCTTTGCAACCCTCACTACAGCTCAGAGTCCAGAATCAACGTTCTCTCCATTAACTGTAATGAAGAACCATTTTCTACAAACCACATACATAGATTTACAGTTTGCGCATCTCATTAATTGAAAGCACATAAAGAAAAATGACTGATAATTACTTGTAAAAAAAAAAAGTCTGATACAGTCTTTATTCGTATTGTCCCTTGAGAAATAAGAAGTGCTGATTAAAGGAATTGGATCAGATCTGAGTGTAATATTAGACCTTTCTGAAGCTTTAAACATTCATATTCAGAAAATGTATCACAGAGATCCCAAATTATTCACCTGAAACATTGAGGCAAGATTTAAGAAGACATTTACATCCCGATCGTGGTGTAAAAATTAGCTAATTATGGTGCATGCGACTATCTGTGACATTGTGTGCTTCCGAGCACATTAGAAAGGGATGGTGCTTAGAAGGAGGGTTTACTATAATTTATGTCAGAAACTGGCGTACATTATATCTTAAGTCTATGCCAGACTCTTACTGGTGCTCAGAGGGTCAGAGATGCACCTAATTTATTAAGAGGCATGTGCGTCTACCTCTGGATAAAGCTCACTCAAGAGCAAAGAAGAAGATCAAGCCTGCCAAAGGAAATGTCACTCTTGATAGAGCTCCCCCACTGCTTCTAGTAGAGATTACATGGCCTCTGCGTACACTGTTATACAGGGTCCATGTACGGGGGAAGGTGGGGTAAGCTTGTGTTGAGGTTCTAGAAGGAAACTAAAAATATCTGGATGACATGGAGGAATCATGCAAACCACATGCAGAACTTGCCGTGTGGATGGTAATACTAATGGAAGCTATTTTCTCAACAGGACAAGACCTGTTAATATGCCTTTTTACGAAATATGGATATCATAGAAATGGGTCCCTTGTGTAGGACCACAACCTATTGTGTGGTCATGGTCATTTGAACAATATTATCAATTTAGGAATCTCATAAATGTCCAACCCCAGCCCTTTCTCACTCTTGGACATGTTATTAGGTCTCACGAGCTATGCCCCTTTTTTGGTCTTTTTTTTCTTCGTGCCTATCCAACCAGTCCATCGCTATGAAAAACTTTAGGGTACAATTAACTACATTCCTCGCAGGATCTGCATATATCCAGCAGTTCGTTATTGTTTTTTCCCCCCATCTCATTCTGTTGGTTAGATTCTGAATCTGCTTATGACCAGGACATGTCCATATACAATTCAATAAACCTGCTTTTATTTTCTGTATCAGTAAACAATGCAATATTATAATTAAAGGGGTTTTCCGAGATATTTTTATTGATTACCTATCCTCAGGATAGGTCACCAATATCAGATCGTGGGGGTCTGACACCCGGCATCCCCGTCGATCAGCTGGTTGAAGAGAAGGCCTCATGCCTTGTCAGTGCAGCCTTCCCTTCAGTGTTTACCTGCTCACCGTTGACATCGCAGCGGTGAGCAGGCGTAATTACAAGTTGTCCCATTCACTTCAATGGAATGGCACCTTCCTATACGATCGGATCTGATATTGATGACCTATCCTAGGGATAGGTCATCAATAAAAAATATCTCGGAAAACCCATTTAATACTAAAAGCTAATAATATTTCAGTTTCAATTAATAGATAGATAATTCCCTTTCTTATTAATACTTTTTCTACCTCATTTGTATCTATTATATCTGTAGGAACAATCGCCTTTTTCCAACCTTTGGGAATCATTTTCTAACTCTAGATGTTCACTTGGATTTTCTTAAAATACTAGACAGTAGGTTATAGACCATATTTCTCCATATTCCCTATGTGTCCTGATCATATTTGCATACTAGTTTAGGTGGCCACAGTGTCGGACTAGGGTGCCTGGGGCCAACCAATAAAATTCATTCTGGGGGCCCACTATACAGCCACATGAAAATATTACCTGTTCACACAGCAGTAGTGATGGCCAGTTCGCATTGTTCGCCCGCAAACATATGCGGGCTGCCATCCTTTTTCACAAGTCCGGCGAGGCACAGGTAAGCCCTTACCTGTGCCTGTGCGCGAGCCGGTCTGAAAACAAGTGCGGTCAGCGGGAGCAGGCAGTTCCGAGAACAGCCACCGGGGGCCTTGATCGGGCTGTTCTCGGAACTGCCTGCTCCCGGTGACCTCATTTGTTTTCAGACCGCCTCGCAGCACAGGCAAGGGCTTACCTGTGCCTCGCCGGACTTGTGAAAAAAGATGGCAGCCCGCATATGTTCACTGGCGAACAATGCGATCTGGCCATCACTGCCCAGCAGCAGTAATATGCCACAAGATACTGTAATTATGAGAGTCCATGCAGTAACTTTTAGAGGGCAGATCCCTGAGAAAAAAAGGATACTGGCTGATGTGCCTCTGTGCCTAGAGGTCATCTCAGCCATCTGATACATCTATAATAATAAATAGGTACTTTGTTAAATAATGTAACCGTTTTTTTATATGAACATAGGCTGAGTGAGATGCTGTACACTGCATATCTATATGTAGTGACGTCAGAGCCAGGTGCCATTTGTGTAGAGGGTGAGAAACTAGGGCCCACCTTGCCCAGGGGCCCACTGGGGAATTCACCTTTTCCCATGCGGGCCAGTCTGAGCCTTGGTGGCCGTTACATTTGCACCTCGGTCGGCTGACAGCTACCTGGTGTGTATGGCGTGTCTAGAGAAATATATTTAGTTTCAGAGAACATGATACCTTAGATACTTCTCAGTGCATAGAGATAAAATAATTCTCTCTCTCTACCTCTGCATTAGCACAATTAGTGTCCTCTTTGATCTATTTTGCACTATATTCTCATGGTTCAAGTCATCCATTCTTTTATGTGATACTACACCTGCAACACCTCCATCAGAAGAACAGAAAAAAAAAATATATATTAAAACCTTTACTTTGAGCCTCTGTTATGCTCATTTTGTATCCGTTTGCATCCATTTTTGTCAGTTCCGTCAGAGATCCGTTTTTTTTTTTGATGGGAGAAACAGTCCTGCATGCAGAATGGAAAACAAAGAGATGATGTGAAGCCAGCCTTAGTCTGGTGTCACACATAGGGTGGGTTTTTTTGTACATTTTTGAGGCATTTTGCTGTTTTGGTGAACTTTTGTTTAGCATTTTTATACAAAAAATGCCAGCACCAGATATTGCATGAAATTCTAATGGTAAATCACATATCGTATCAGTAAGATTACATGCACAGGAACGTTGTTTGTTTCCGTGTCCGTTACGTTTTTTTTGCGGATAGGATGCAGGCCCATTCATTTCAATGAGTCCGCAAAAAATGCAGACAGCACACCGTGTGCTGTCCGCATCAGTATGTCCGTTCCATGGCCCCGCAAAAAAAATATAACATGTCCTATTCTTGTCCGTTTTAGGCATTGTTACAATGGATCCGCGGAAAAAAAAAACGGGTGGCATCCGGGTTTTTTTTTCGGACCGCAAAACACATTCGATCGTGTGCATGTAGCCTAACTCTCAGAAAGTCTGGTAATTATGGTCGTGTCAGCTTAATAAGATTCACAGAACCACCACTTAAGTAAGGGACATTACTTGTATATACAGTACAGACCAAAAGTTTGGACACACCTTCTCATTCAAAGAGTTTTCTTTATTTTCATGACTATGAAAATTGTAGATTCACACTGATGTGTTTGGGGTCATTGTCCTGTTGAAAATAAATGATGGTTCAACTAAACACAAACCGGATGGAATAGCATGCCGCTGCAAGATGCTATGGTAGCCATGCTGGTTCAGTGTGACTTCAATTTTGAATAAATCCCCAACAGTGTCACCAGCAAAGCACCCCCACACCATCACACCTCCTCCTCCATGCTTAACGGTGGGAACCAGGCATGTAGAGTCCATCCGTTCACCTTTTCTGCGTCGCACAAAGACATGGTGGTTGGAACCAAAGATCTCAAATTTGGACTCATCAGACCAAAGCACAGATTTCCACTGGTCTAATGTCCATTCCTTGTGTTCTTTAGCCCAAACAAGTCTCTTCTGCTTGTTGCCTGTCCTTAGCAGTGGTTTCCTAGCAGATATTCTACCATGAAGGCCTGATTCACACAGTCTCCTCTTAACATTTGTTCTAGAGATGTGTCTGCTGCTAGAACTCTGTGTGGCATGGACCTGGTGTCTAATCTGAGCTGCTGTTAACCTGCGATTTCTGAGGCTTGTGACTCAGATGAACTTATCCTCCGCAGCAGAGGTGACTCTTGGTCTTCCTTTCCTGGGGCGGTCCGCATGTGAGACAGTTTCTTTGTAGCGCTTGATGGTTTTTGTGACTGCACTTGGGGACACTTTCAAAGTTTTCCCAATTTTTCGGACTGACTGACCTTCATTTCTTAAAGTAATGATGGCCACTCGTTTTTCTTTACTTAGCTGCTTTTTTCTTGCCATAATACACATTCTAACAGTCTATTCAGTAGGACTATCAGCTGTGTATCCACCTGACTTCTCCACAACGCAACTGATGGTCCCAACCCCATTTATATGGCAAGAAATCCCACTTATTAAACCTGACAGGGCACACCTGTGAAGTGAAAACCATTTCAGGTGACTACCTCTTGTAGCTCATCAAGAGAATGCCAAGAGTGTGCAAAGCAGTAATCAAAGCAAAAGGTGCCTACTTTGAAGAACCTAGAATATGACATATTTTCAGTTGTTTCACACTTTTTTGTTATGTATATAATTCCACATGTGTTAATTCATAGTTTTGATGCCTTCAGTGTGAATCTACAATTTTCAGTGTCATGAAAATAAAGAAAACCCTTTGAATGAGAAGGTGTGTCCAAACTTTTGGTCTGTATGTATGTATGTATGTATATATATATATATATATATATATATATATATGTATATATTTATATTTAGGTCTATATATATTTAGACAAAGACAACAGTTTTCAAATTTTTATACATGTACATTACCACAATGGATTTTGAACAAAACAATTCAGATGCAGTTGGAGTTCAGACTTTCAGCTTTAATTCAGTGGGTTAAACAAAATGATTGCATAAAAATGTGAGGAACTAAAGCATTTTTTAAACTCAATTACTTCATTTCAAAAGTAATTGGACAAATTAAATAATTGTAAATAAAATGTTAATTTCTAATATTTGGTTGAGAACCCTTTGTTGACAATGACTGCCTGAAGTCTTGAACTCATGGACATCACCAGATGCTGCATTTCCTCCTTTTTAATGCTCGGCCAGGCCTTTACTGCAGCAGTTTTCAGTTGCTGTTTGTTTGTGGGCCTTTCTATCTGAAGTTTAGTCTTTAACAAGTGAAATGCTCTATTGGGTTCAGATCAGTTGACTGACTTGGCCATTCAAGAATATTCCACTTCTTTGCTTTAACTTTTTCAGGACCAAGCCATTTTTCACCTTTCTGCCCAGGCCATTTTTAGCAAATCTGAAGTGTCACTTTATGTGGTAATAACTTAAAACGCTTTTACTTATCCAGGCCATTCTGAGATTGTTTTCTCGTCACATATTGTACTTCATGACAATGGTAAAATTTTGTCAATAAATTTCATTTTTATTTATGAAAAAATAGCAAATTTACAAATTTCAATTTCTCAACTTTTATAATAGATAGTAATAACTCCAAAAATAGTTACTACTTTACATTCCCCATATGTCTACTTCATGATTGGATCATTTTGTGAATGCCATTTTATTTTTTGGGGATGTTAGAAGGCTTAGAAATTTAGAAGCAAATCTTGAAATTTTTCAGAAAATTTCCAAAACCCACTTTTTAAGGACCAGTTCAGGTTTGAAGTCAATTTGTGAGGTTTACATAATAGAAACCACCCAAAAATGACCCCATTTTAGAAACTACACCCTCAAGGTATTCAAAACTGATTCTACAAACTTAGTTAACCCTTTAGGTGTTCCACAAGAATTAATGGAAAATGGAGATGAAATTTCTGAATTTCACTTTTTGGCAGATTTTCCATTTTAATTTTTTTTTTCCCACTAACAAAGTAAGGGTTAACAGCCAAACAAAACTCAATATTTATTGCCCTCATTCTGTAGTTTACAGAAACACCCCATATGTAGTTGTAAACTGCTGTTCGGGCACATGGCAGGACGCAGAAGGAAAGGAACGCCATATGGTTTTTGGAAGGCATATTTTACTGGGATAATTTTAAGCTGCCATGTCACATTTGAAGACCACCTGATGCACCCCTAGAGTAAAAACTCCAAAATAATTACCCCATTTTGGAAACTATGGGATAAGGTGGCAGTTTTGTTGGTACTATTTAAGGGTACCTATGATATTTGGTTGCTCTATATTACACTTTTTTTGAGGCAAGGTAAAAAATAATAGCTGTTTTGGCACCGTTTTTATTTTTTGTTATTTACAATGTTTATCTGACAGGTTAGATCATGTGGTAGAGCAGGTTGTTACGGACGTGACAATACCAAATATTACAACTTTTTTTGTTTTTTTGTTTCAGTTTTACATAATAAAGCATTTTTGAAAAAAAATAAAATAATTTTTAGTGTCTATATTCTGAAAGCCATAGTTTTTTTTTGGTGGGGCGACTGTCTTATGTACGGCTCATTTTTTTTGCTATGAGATGACGGTTTGACGGTTACTTTTTTAGGGTGCGTATGACTTTATCGCTTGGTATTGCAATTTTTGTGATGTAAGGTGACAAAAGATGGCTGTTTTGCCCCTTTTTTTTTTTTTTTAAGGTGTTCACCTGAGGGATTAGGTCATGTGATATTTTTATGCAGCAGGTTCTTACAGACGCAGCGATACCTAACATTATATATATATATATATATATATATATACACACATACTTTTTTTTAAATGTATTTAAGTTTTAACATAATAACAGCATTTTTGAAAAAAAAAAAAAAAAAAAAACTAGTTTCAGTGTCTCCATATTCTGGGAGACCTAGTTTTTATTTTTTTGGGCGATTATCTTAGGTAGGGGCTAATTTTTCTGGGATGAGATGACGGTTTTATTGGTACTATTTTGGGGTGCTTATGACCTTTTGATCGCTTGGTATTACACTTTTTGTGATGTATGGTGACCAAAATATGGCTTTTATGACATTTTTATTTTCTTTTTTTACAGTTTTCACCTGAGGGGTTAATTCATGTGGTATTTTTATACACCATGTCCTTACGGACGTGGCAATACTTAATATGTATACTGTAAGGGATCGTCTCTTTTCAGGGGGTCACACTCACAGATATCTTTGCAGACACGATTATAATGTCCAAACTCTTGCTTTATTTCAGACACTTTAGCAAAGCACAGGTTAAGAAGTCGCAGCTTCAACTTATCACGTGTGACATCAACACAAAATAACAAACGCTTGCCCGGCTAGGCTCTAACTAAACACATAAGTGTATCCCTGACTCACCTAGAGAGCCCTGTTCACACATGGAACACGAATGCGGCTTTCCTCAGCCATTCAGTCCAGCAACCTCCAGGCTGTGACCTTTTGGGGAATTGTGGCCCAGTAGTCCTCCCGACTCTGGCCTCGTGATCCTTGTTTCACAGGCGTCACCGCGTCCCCCAAAGTTCAGGCTATCTCATGGCCCCTCAGCCCACCCGGCAGAGACCACTCACACAGAGCCTCACCAGGACTCTGCTTCACAAGACACTCCAGAGTGAGCCACACCCAAGATCCAGTAGCAGGATTTATTAGGATCCCTGGACATGAGCATGCCCTAAGTCCCGGACTGGAACCTGGGGAAACAACACCTCAATGTTCACATTGCCACAATACTTATTTTATTTATTTATGATTTACACAATAACAGCATTTTTGAATAAAAAAAAAAAATCATGTTTCAGTGTCTCAATATTGTGAGAGCCCTAGTTTTTCTATTTTTCAGCCGATTGTCTTAGGTAGGGGCTCATTTTTTGTGAGATGAGATGTTGGTTTTATTGGTACAATTATGGGGTGCGTATTACTGTGATGCAAGGTGACAAAAAAATGGCTTTTATGACACCGTTTTTATTTTTATTTTTTTACTGTGTTCACCTGAGGGGCTAGGCCATGTGGTATTTTTATACACCAGGTCCTTATGGACGTGGCAATACCTAATATGTCGAGGTGTCAGTTAGATTGCTACTATTTTGGGGGGCATACGCCTTTTTGATCACTTGGTGTTGCACTTTTAGTAATGTAAGGTGACAAAAAAAGTTTTATGTAATATTTTTATAGAGTGACAACAGTGCGGAGGCACGGAACGGAAACCTAAGAAGCGGATGGGTCCGCACCCGATCGCCCGCACTTGTATAATAACTGTGGTGGGATTTGTGGTGATTTTATGCAATATATTAAAAAAAGGTGACATCTTAGATGGAGGTTCTGTAAATCCCATGAAAGTTGATGGGAAATATGAAACCCAGCACATTTTTTAGTGCAATTTTTTCACCCTTGCAGTGTGTTTTTTAGTTCATTGGCCTTTTTTTTATGCAGCATACTCTGGTTCTAGCATTTTTTCCCTCATTGTCTTAATGTCAAGGTTTTTTTGTAGCAATACATTATTCTCATACTGCTGTACAGAGAAATTAAGATTGAAGAGGCTATATAAAACTGCAAGGCATTTAAAACACACTGGCCAAAAATGTTGCACAAGTCAGTAATTTTTTGCAGCATTTTTTGTTACAAAAAGGAATGCTCAAACTATTTGTAGAGGGTTTGTTCACACAACAAATTTTGAAAACACAAGCGCCAAATTTGGTGCGGTTATTGGCGTGTTTTTTAAGGTTCCCATTGAGTATCATCGTGGATTTTGACCAAGATAGAGCACCCTGCTTCTTTTTCCCACATTTTTTTTTTCTGCCTCCCATTGAAATGAATGGGAGGCATTTTAGAGGTGGATTTCACATGGAAAACACGTGAAAAGAAGCTCCAAATAACCTTCTGTGAACAGGCCCTAAGGGTGGTTGCACTTGGGACACGTTATGCGCAATTTTTCAGCATGAATTTATCTTGGAAAAAACTCAGCTTTAGAGCCCATTCACATGAACGTTTGCTGCCCGTTACCGTATTGCGGCCCGTTCCGACGTCGTTCCGTGTGCATTCCGCATCACTGATGCGGACCCATTCACTTCAATGGGTCTGCAAATCCGGAGATGCAGAACGGAACACAACGGAAGCACTACGGAGTGCTTCTTGGGGTTCAGTTCCGTGCCTCCGCACCGAAAAAAAGATAGAACATGCTCTATCTTTTTGCGGAACGGACGGATCGCGGACCCATTCAAGTAAATGCGGCTGGGCCCACAGCACGGGCACGGTATTCACATGGTTGTGTCAACAAGCCCTAAGGCTACATTCACATGAACATATTTTGTTTCCGTGTCTGTTCTGTCTTTTTTGTGGATTGGATGAAGACCCATTCATTTTAATGGGTCCGCAAAAAATGCGGACAGCACCTCATGTGCTGTCCGCATCCATATGTCCGTTCCATGGCCCCGCAAAAAATATACAGCATGTCCTATTATTGTCCATTTAGCTGACAAGGATAGGCATTGTTACAATAGAGCCACAAAAAAAAACGGATGCCATTAGGACATCATCCGCATTTTTTGTGGATCAGTGTTTTGCGGACTGCAAAACACATACGGTCGTGTGAATGTAGCCTAATGTATGTGTGAATGTATGCCATATGGTATCCGTTTTCTTTTTTTTTTTTGCGGATCCTTTTTTTTTTTTGCGGATCCTTTTTTTTTTTTTGCGGATCCATTGTAATAATGCCTATCCTTGTCCGCAAACTTGAAAAAAATAGAACATGCACTATTTTTTTTTGCCGGGCAACGGAATGGACATACTGATGCAGACACCACACGGTGTGCTGTCCTCGTTTTTTGCGGACCCATTGAAATGAATGTGTCCGCATCCTATCCGCAAAATAAACGGATCGGACACGGAAACAAAATACGGTCGTGTGCATGAGGCCTAATACAGTACCAGCACAGTGAATGCCAGACCCAGAGTAGTTTGTGTTTCTAATTCCTGTAGACTTTCATGTAACATCTGGGACTGGTGTTTTTTTTTTTGCCTAAAAAACATGGGGGGAAAATGGCAGCCAAAAAAAACAAAAAAAACAAAAAAAGAAACAGCAAAAACGTAAAACATGCCAGAAAATAACCTATGTGTGACACCAGCCTAAAGGACTTTTTAGGCTACCTTTTAATTGTGGACTCGGCCTAACATGACCCTTTAGTACAGGGATGGCCAACCTACGGCTCTCCAGCTGTTGCAAAACTACAACTCCCAGCATGCCCAGACTGCCTACAGCTATCAGCCTACAGCAAGGGCATGGTGGGAGTTGTAGTTTTACAACAGCTGGAGAGCCGCAGGTTGACCACCCCTGCTTTAGTAGATGCTTTGCTCTTGAATTTTCCACTTAATTTGCTCTGGTAATTACCTAGGTTGCTCAAATGAACTGATGACTCGGCTACATTTTAACATCATTTAGTTTATGCAGCTGAAGTAGTTGATATATTAAATTAAGCAAGGAGCACGGGGGCAGGGGATGTTGCACCGTGTGGAATGAGTGTTTGGTGATGTTCCAGATAGGGCTTGATGACAGCAGGCTGGCAAATCTATAACAAATGTACTTCGTATTGTAGCCTAGAGCGTAAAAATATGAGCTGCCCTTTCCAGTGCATTTACTTACTGCGCTCAGTTGTGTGCCTGACCATTTTTCTGCCTGAGTCAGCTAGTGACATGGCACCTTTCTGATCACCGGTAAATATATGCGCATGCATCTGTTTCATGCAAAACACGTTAAATTTATTATGATAGCACCATTTATTGACAGAGACAATTTCATTTCTATAATTACATTTTTATTGAAATATATATATATATATATATATATATATATATTTCTTACCAAAAGGAACAATAATGAAGAGAGAACAATAGAAAACAAAAAATGGTCACAATAGCACAAAAAAGTAAAAATGCAACAGCATTGTGTAGACATTACATAATTATATATTACTTCGATCAACGTGGGAATTCCACAATCCCGTAGACACTGATATAAATCAAACCAGGGCCATTTATCATACTTAACTACCCACACTCACTGACCATGGGTCAGATAGGATAACCACTTATAAACTCTATAGTCTCAAGGTTTACAAAATTCAAGGAAAACTGTCATATTGACTATTACCTCTGTGGATAGCATGCTGCAGAGAAGGAGAAGCTGAGCAGATAGACTACAGTGCACTGACTGCATGCACATAGCTTATGCAGTGAGACATGTCTAAAATCACTTGATCTCTTATCTTTATATTCTCCTTTTTTTTTTTTTTTTTTTTTTTTTTAACCCAAAAAAAAAAAACACACAAGAAAAAAAAAAAACCATAAACCCAACCCCCCTCCGCCCCGCCCCCTCACCCCCCACCCGTCCACCCGGCTTGGTGCGGCCGCCGCGAGGGGCGGCGGAGTATTCCTGCCCCCCTCATAAGGATTTTCATTAGAGCCTTTACAATTTCACACGTATTCTGGCGTGGGCTGTGTTGGTAGAGTTTATCTAGGAATATATAATGGTTTGTTGGGGTATATCAGTGGTCTCCCCAGTTACTAGCCATCAATTCTGCTCTGGGGTATTACGGCTGGCTATTTCCCTTCTCTATGGGCCCATTCCGGTAGCGTCGTTTAATCCACGTCGTTTCATGCCCTCAAAATGTGTTATTCGCGTCATTAAACTTTGCCAATCATTGATTGTTGGGGGTCTATCTTTCACCCACTGTCTCAAGATTATCACTTTGGCCAAAAGAAACCCCTTTAACCAGTATACCTGTTCATTTTTAGTGGTTTTGTTTTTATACTCAGGAGGAAGCAATCCAAGAACTGCTACTTGAATAGTCATGGGAGGACTGTTCCTGCTGTTTGCCACCATTGTCTGAAATATGCAGCCCCAGAAAGTCCTAATAGCTGGACAGTCCCACAGCATATGTACAAGCCCTGCGGCTACACAAGAACATTTAAGGCAGCTAAATTCTTGACCCTTGTTAGTGTACATTTTAGTCAACAGGCTCGGAGTAACATATAAGCGATGTATTATTTTGAATTGTATCAATCGGTGTTGTCGTGAAAGAGAGGCCTTCTTTATATTTTGATATATTTCCTGCCATTGTGAGGGGTTACATTCCCCAATATCTGAATAAATAATGAAAGTGGGGCACACTCTAAAAGTATAGGGATCTTTATTAACACTATTAGTAATAAAAGCACTCAAATAGTAGCAGATATTAAAATGACAACAGATCTTGAAAATAAAATTACGAAAAAAGGTCTAAAAGTATAATAATGTAGACAATAAGATTAGACCTTAAATTATAAGTTACCATAAAATGGATAAAATATAAATAAAATCTATTAAATAGGATACTATGGTTAATTTCATGGATCCCAATGAAAACTTAGTGTACGAGTGATCGATCACTATGTGAACTCACTTGTTGCTTGGTACAAAGTCCCATAAAGTTGGTATATTATTTATATACTTTGCAGAAAGTCCTTGCTTGCCAATGCTGGCAGTAATCAGTAGCGTATGTAGCCTGTAAATTAAATGTTATACAGTGTTCCGGCTGTTCATACGCACAGCGGCGTCCCGCTGTATTTGCTTTAATAATGCGATCGCTTGGCGAGAATCTGGAGAGGCTTACCCGAGGGTCTTTTAGAGCTGGATGTTGTACTCGCGACTCGGCATACCTGTCTTGATTCCGGTCTCACGAGCTGGTGTCCAGATTTGAATTTTTAAGCGCCAGTGGAGTTTGTTTGTTGCACGCGGTGTCGATGTCTTTCATCACCAGCGTGACAGCAGTTACTCACTTCGGCGGCTCACTGGTAAAAAGATGATTATCCAGACTTCCTCAGTTTTGCAGGGTCTCTCTACTCCATAGGGGGGCTGATACCAGACGCGTTTCGGGGATTTACGAAAATGACCCCTTCCTCAGTGGTTAGTTACCCCCTACTTGTGTTCCATTTTTATAGTGGATGAAGTCTATCAGAAAAGCTGGTTCAAAGTCCCGGATTTTTTCTCGGATTGGGATCCATGTATATCATTTGGCTTCATACATATGTCAAAAATGGTGTTTTCAACTATTCCATCAGTATCTTATATAAATAAATAACACACATTGTTTAAAAAGTATATATATATATTATCTAAAAGTGTAGGTACCAAACATATGAATATAAAATCATTAAATATATAGATATCAAAGGGGGAAAGAGTGGAATCTTTATATCCTGCTTCAATGAGAGTATATCTCATTGCAACCATAGTATGTAGGTGGATAGCAGGTTTTTCTTAATGCAGACCTACTTACATTATTTAACAAACTCTTTCAATGAATTTCATAAAACAAGGGATCATACCCATTTTATACACACATCACAACAGACGCATATAGATCACATAAAAAACGCACTGGTGTACTTGCAATATGTCCCCAGATAATTTTAATTTACTCCCCTCCTCAAAGGTCTTTGATTTATTTTATTCAAATAAATAAATAAATAAATAAATAAATGGTTGCGGTTCCAGTGCGTTTTCATTAACAGTTTGATATTGCAGAGTTACCCTTGATTTTTTTCTTTTTTTTCCAAAGATAATTTTATTTTCAGAAAGCTCTGCAATATTCAATGCATTATAATCAAGTAGTCTAACTGTCAAATTATTGTTAACTTCAATCTCATGGAGAAAACGCCATATTAATTTCACAATGTCGTGCGGTATGAGTGCGGTTCCGATATCTTCTTTTGTATAGTTGTTCTAACGAATACTGTATTTATGTATCATGTTTACGTAGTTTACGTACTAAAAATACAGTATTCGTTAGAACAACTATACAAAAGAAGATATCGGAACCGCACTCATACCGCACGACATTGTGAAATTAATATGGCGTTTTCTCCATGAGATTGAAGTTAACAATAATTTGACAGTTAGACTACTTGATTATAATGCATTGAATATTGCAGAGCTTTCTGAAAATAAAATTATCTTTGGAAAAAAAAGAAAAAAATCAAGGGTAACTCTGCAATATCAAACTGTTAATGAAAACGCACTGGAACCGCAACCATTTATTTATTTATTTATTTATTTGAATAAAATAAATCAAAGACCTTTGAGGAGGGGAGTAAATTAAAATTATCTGGGGACATATTGCAAGTACACCAGTGCGTTTTTTATGTGATCTATATGCGTCTGTTGTGATGTGTGTATAAAATGGGTATGATCCCTTGTTTTATGAAATTCATTGAAAGAGTTTGTTAAATAATGTAAGTAGGTCTGCATTAAGAAAAACCTGCTATCCACCTACATACTATGGTTGCAATGAGATATACTCTCATTGAAGCAGGATATAAAGATTCCACTCTTTCCCCCTTTGATATCTATATATTTAATGATTTTATATTCATATGTTTGGTACCTACACTTTTAGATAATATATATATATACTTTTTAAACAATGTGTGTTATTTATTTATATAAGATACTGATGGAATAGTTGAAAACACCATTTTTGACATATGTATGAAGCCAAATGATATACATGGATCCCAATCCGAGAAAAAATCCGGGACTTTGAACCAGCTTTTCTGATAGACTTCATCCACTATAAAAATGGAACACAAGTAGGGGGTAACTAACCACTGAGGAAGGGGTCATTTTCGTAAATCCCCGAAACGCGTCTGGTATCAGCCCCCCTATGGAGTAGAGAGACCCTGCAAAACTGAGGA
The DNA here is from genome assembly GCF_014858855.1 of Bufo gargarizans. NCBI lineage: Eukaryota > Metazoa > Chordata > Amphibia > Anura > Bufonidae > Bufo > Bufo gargarizans. Next base: position 586,087,990 of record NC_058080.1, on the reverse strand, counting down.
AGTCTGGATAATCATCTTTTTACCAGTGAGCCGCCGAAGTGAGTAACTGCTGTCACGCTGGTGATGAAAGACATCGACACCGCGTGCAACAAACAAACTCCACTGGCGCTTAAAAATTCAAATCTGGACACCAGCTCGTGAGACCGGAATCAAGACAGGTATGCCGAGTCGCGAGTACAACATCCAGCTCTAAAAGACCCTCGGGTAAGCCTCTCCAGATTCTCGCCAAGCGATCGCATTATTAAAGCAAATACAGCGGGACGCCGCTGTGCGTATGAACAGCCGGAACACTGTATAACATTTAATTTACAGGCTACATACGCTACTGATTACTGCCAGCATTGGCAAGCAAGGACTTTCTGCAAAGTATATAAATAATATACCAACTTTATGGGACTTTGTACCAAGCAACAAGTGAGTTCACATAGTGATCGATCACTCGTACACTAAGTTTTCATTGGGATCCATGAAATTAACCATAGTATCCTATTTAATAGATTTTATTTATATTTTATCCATTTTATGGTAACTTATAATTTAAGGTCTAATCTTATTGTCTACATTATTATACTTTTAGACCTTTTTTCGTAATTTTATTTTCAAGATCTGTTGTCATTTTAATATCTGCTACTATTTGAGTGCTTTTATTACTAATAGTGTTAATAAAGATCCCTATACTTTTAGAGTGTGCCCCACTTTCATTATTTATTCATTACTTATCACTTTCAGACTGGGTGTTGTCTGTTAAGTGGGTGCACCCCTGTGTGGTTCTCCACCTCATTTTTGTGCGACATTCTCTGTTTCATTCCCCAATATCTGTCTTCCATTTATCCACACTTTTAAATTTAGTGATAGTGCTTATTTCCTCGATGAATCTCCTATATATTAGTGAAATCTTAACTTTATTCCCTACTATGTTATAACAAAAGGATAAGAACCCCGGAGTAACTTTTATCAAGGGTGTTTTTTTGAGAGTGTATGATAGTGCATGTTGTAGTTGACAATATCTATAGTGCTCTAGTGCAGTTATTGGTGCTTGTTTTATCAATTCCCGTATTGATTTGCTATTCCCTTTTGTGTATATATGTGAAAATAATGAAATACCTTTTCGAGTCCAGAATTCGTTTTCGTTAAGTGTCAAAAATTCAGTTAGGGCAGGGTTGTCCCATAAGGGGGAGAAATCCAGAATTTGAGGGGCATGGATCAATATCTTAATTTTATTCCAAACTTTCTGTAGCGCGGCTCCGATGGGGCAAAAGTAATCTGTACGTTGAAACATTCCGGATTCCAATATACTAAAAATGTTATTGGAGTGTAGTGGGCGTTGACCTAGGATATGTGATATTAATACACCATCCCCGACATTGACGCACCATTGTAATTGTGCACAGAGATAATAGATTTGAAAATGGGGCAGGCCTAGGCCCCCGTTACTTACGGCCATTCGCAGGTATTGTAGTTTAATGCGGACCCTTTTTCTGCCCCATATCAGATCATTTATCAAGCGGTCAATCAGATTGAAGACGCTATCCTCAATCCAAGTGGGGCAGGAGCTGACCGTATACAATATCCAGGGTAACAAAACCATTTTAATCAACGCAATCCTATTGATCTGCGAAAGTGGGAGTTTCTGCCACACTCTTATTTTGTCTTTTATTCTCCCCACTAAAGGGGAAATATTTAACTGATTATATTCCCTGATATTATTGCTGATTTTTATCCCGAGATAATCTAAATGATCTGTCGGGGGAATAATTCTGATCCTAAGATCGTTAGGGGGGGGCATCCGGTTCAGGGGGAAGAGTACAGACTTAGACCAGTTTATCTCATACCCAGCAATTCTGCCGAATTCCTCTGTTATCCGCATAACATTGGGGACGCTTCTCCAACCATCATTCAGGTAGAGTAAGACGTCATCTGCATATAAGCAAATCTTATCGTCCGTCCCTCTCCCCCCGAAGCCGGATATGCCAGGTTCAGTCCGTATCCTGCAGGCAAGGGGTTCCATAAAGATTGCGAAGAGGAGAGGAGAAAGGGGGCAGCCCTGACGTGTTCCCCGCTTTAGGGAAACAGCAGGGGTAAGCACCTCATTGACTTTAATTCTAGCAGTTGTTTCACTATATAGCAGTTTAACCCATCCAATAAATTCCTGGCCCAGATTCATCCTATACATAACACGCCAGAGGAAGGGCCACTCGACACGATCGAACGCTTTAGCGGCGTCCAATGATAGTATCGAGCGGTCCTCCCCTCCGCCAATCTGGATATTAAGAAAGGTCCGCCGTATATTGGTCTGTATCTGTCGCCCAGGAATGAACCCTGTCTGGTCCACATGTATCAGGCGCGCTATTACTTTTTTTAAGCGATTGGAAAGGACTTTTGCAATTATTTTATAATCTGCATTGAGCAGTGATATTGGGCGATAGTCCTCAACTTTATTTCCCAGTTTCCCCTTTTTAAGGATCAATGTAACCGTTGCTTCGGCCAGAGACGGGGGCAGCTTTCCGCGTTTACTAGACTCATTTAGAACAAGCAACAGTCCGGGCAAGAGTATCTCCGCATGGCGCTTATAGATGCCAAATGGAAGTCCATCCGGACCCGGCGCAGAAGAACCCCGAGTCCCCTGCAGGGCCGTTTGTAATTCCTCCAATAAGATGGGGGCACACAAAGAGGCGGAATCGGAGACCGAGAGCGCCGGGATCCTGACTTGTTCCAAAAAGGCATCTATTTCGGTCACTATATCTACCGCCTCAGATCGATATAAATTATCAAAGTGATTAAAAAACTCTGCTACCATCTCCATTCCTCTTTCCAATCTACGCCCATCCCCCGTCAGTATCTGTCTAATTCTTTGGGGGGGTTTTTGATTTGCTATAATAGAAACCAATAGCTTACTCGGGGTACCCGCCTCGCAGAAATCTTTATAGCCCATGAAAAATAGTTGATTCTGTGCTTTTTCCTTCATAAAGGTAATGTAATGATCTTTGGCAGATTTTAGCTTAGTACGCGTATTCATATCATTTCGTACTCGGATACAGCCCTCCAGATATGCAATATTTGCCTCCAGCTTTTTTTGTTCGGCAGAGAAATCATTTTTTTTCGTTTTTATTCTAGAAAAATACAGCCCACGCATAAATGCCTTCATGGCATCCCAAACAAAATGAATGTGAGCTGTACCGATATTCTCTTGCCAAAATTGTGAGAGTTCTTTATCTATCCCAGCGGAATCATTTAATATAGTTAGCCAGTGTTCGTTCAATCTGAACGATCTGCTGATCCCGGTTTTTTGTCCGGTCTTCATCACCAGTAAGATCGGTGAATGGTCGGATATGCCATGGGTCTCGTATGTCATTTTTGAGATAGATTCAAGCATCTGCTCGTTGGCCAAGGCCATATCGATCCTAGACATAGCGCTATACGCTTTGCTAAAGCAGGAGAACACCTGTTTGTTGCCGTAAAGCCATCGCCAGACGTCGGTTAAACCCATCTCCTCACAGAACCCGCGAAGTAGAACATGTTTATCCTGCGCACTTTTCCGGGCGGTTGAAAATCTATCCAGCGCCGGGTCGAGCACGCAGTTAAAGTCACCACATATTAATATCGGAGAGCGCTCTCTATTATGTATAAAGAGTGCCAGCTGCTTTAAAACTGTCATTGTGAACGGTGGGGGAATATACAAGAAAGCAAGGACGCACCTACTACCATTCCATTGGGCGAAGAGGAAGATATATCTCCCATCTCTATCGATCGACTGGTCTAGCAGGATAAAGTCGATGCTATGGTGTATATACACACTGATCCCTCGGGAATATGCCGAGAGACCAGAGTGAAATTGATGTCCAGCCCATCTCTTTATTAAATACTCAGGGATATTCGGTGTGGCATGCGTTTCTAATAAAGCAACTATTGCGGGGAGGTGTCGAGTAATTAAATCGAAAACCACTACCCTTTTCATTCTATCAGCCAGTCCACGCACATTCCATATCATGACTCTATTACTAGTCATCATGAATTATGGAGGAGGCGTCCGTCACCCCCCAAAGGCAGCCGCAACCAAGCCGGGGTCCCCCCCCCACCCATTATCCACCCACACCCATTGATACCCACCCCCCATCAACCCCCTTACTGGTTCACTGATGCGAAGCATCGTTGTCAACCTCTTACATTTCGCCCAACCGTCCATGGGCCGCCCACCGCTATTACCCCACCCCTAGGTTGAGGGGCGTTGCTGCCACATCAACCGAGGTCCGGCATCTAAACCCTGACAGAGTCAAGCCATTCAACGGTTTCTCTGGGGGAGTGAAAAAACATTACGGTGTCTCTATACACCACTCTTAACTTAGCGGGGTAAAGCATTGAATATTTAATATTCCCCTCACGTAATCTTTTCTTAATATCAAAATATTCCCTACGCTTGCTTTGGGTGTCCCTAGAAAAGTCGGGGTATATCTGTATCGAATGTCCGTCAAGTGTAGTGTCAGCTAGATCTCTCTTCCGTCGGAGCACCCAGTCTCTATCACTAGAGGAGAGTATCCTAATTAGGATGGCTCGGGGGGGGCTACCCGGCGGCATCTTTTTTACAGGGATTCTATGGGCTCTCTCCACACATAGTGCGGGAGTATCTCCACCAGAACCAAGCATTTCAATTAACCATTTTTGAATAAACGCCACGGGGTTGCCCCCCTCTACCCCCTCAGGGAGGCCGACTATTCTCAGATTGTTACGTCGTGCCCTGTCCTCCATATCAGTTAGTCTTGCATTAATACGTTTATTTTCCTTATCCAATTCTACAATTTTTTTTCCCATCTGTAACTGTTCTGTTTGAACCTTAGTTAACCCGGTTTCAACAAGTGCGATGCTGGCCCTAATTTGGTTCATATCTTCTCTAATAAGAGTAAGATCCGTCTGCAGTGTCTGTACGGTGATGGAGACATCTAAAACTGATTGATTGGTGGTCTGTACCACCGATAATATATCCGTTAATTTGTTCTCGATATTATCAAATCTCGTGTGTTGCTCAGTCTGAATAGATGGATCTATCTGTGTTTCAGCCAGTTCAGGTGTTTTCTTTCCCCCCCTCTGTCTCGGTGGGGGCGATTTCAAGTATTTATCCATTCTCGTCTGTGGACTACTACTGCCACCTGCCCTGGGAGATCCCGTACCCCTATATATATTCTCCTTTAGTGCATTTTACGGTAGCGGTCACAGAAATACTTTCTGCCATACCATACAAGAGCCTGCCTCTCCATGCTACACGTGCTTGTTTTAGGTTCCGCACACTGAGTTAAAAAAAAAAAAGTTTGCATAATGGCTGTGCTTCTTTGTACAATCATATCTGTGAAGGAAAATGTCTTTTTGGGCTTCCCTAATGTCTCTTTCAGCCATATTATTCCCTGTTTCAGCTGCACAGACAGATGCATTTTACTCAGAAGCAGGAGGCGTATCCCTTCTGTGAAATCTGCCAGCACTGTACTGCTGTGACATCCTTTCCCTTACTTTCCACTATGTTTGTTTTCAGCTCTGGAGCTCACAGAACAGATAAGGAAGGGGAAATCACACTTACAGAGTCACAGGAGGCTCCTATAATCTTCAAAAGCTGTGTAGAAGCAGTTGTTTTAGCAGGCTTAGGATCTCAGCTAGCTCTGACACGCTCCCACTTCCTCTCTGCCGTCTTCTGTGTCTCTGTTACTAGGGACATCAAGCAGTGGACTGTAAATTAAGTGAGACCCTCTAGTGGCCATTACTTTGCAGGTTTTTTTTTTCAGGTGCATGCATGCATATATTTTAAATGAAGTGATTTAGAAATTAGATAGTTACATGATTTTCTATTCAATTAAATGAAATTGTTTGAAAGTACAGCAACTCTTTAAGCTACAGAAAGCAAGAGAATGTTCCAGAATGATTGATGCAGCTTCGAAGATTTGTGCTGCTTCTGATTTAGAGGAAGTTTGAAAGAGACTTTACCCTGATTTATCAAGACCGATATGTGCTACACCAGTCTTAATGGGCCCTGCACCACCAGAGGAGGCATGTAATTTATTCACATGCCTCATCATAAATTAAAGGGGTATTCCGGTTGTTAAAAGTTACACATAACTATTGTATCGGTGAAAGTCCTTCTGCTAGAACCCCACAGATCACAAGAACGGGGGCCCCATGCCCCCTGCAGCCCCCTGAAATTAACAGAGTGGCCAGCTGCTCCATTCATTTCAAGGGGAATGTAGGGGGTTCGGGGCCACCATTCTTGTGTTCAGTAGGACCCCCACCAATCTAATATTTATCCCTTATCCTATAGATAGGGGATAACTTTAAACAACCTGAATACCCCTTTAAATGCCTCCTCTGACAGTCCATGGAGCACACTGAAATCTAGGGCAGCTCATAGCTGGCATACATTTAAGTCATCATTTATACCAGTTTCTGGTTTAAGTTATGATAAATGTCTCGGGAGTTGATGGCCTTGCCCACACACTTCCAACACCATACTTCTTTACGGAAACTGGCAAAGGGAGCCGTAAAAACACCAATTTGGTCACAATGACGTTTTTTTACACCAAAAGCATGGCGTATGAAGATGATAAATCTCTGCCTTTGTGCAGAGAACATTACATATTCAGTTTGCCTGAGCTGAAATAATAGAATTCCAGGATTCATCCTTCTACTTTACATTGTCCAGTCTTAGCACCTGATGCCCCCATACATACCCCCATACAGACAAAATGTTGATGGCTTTTAATCATGAAATGCTGCATTAATAAAACAGATTTCTATGTTAAATATGCAGTCGTTTTTATGCCTTGTGTTACTTTCACTGTTATTTTCACTTGAATTATCTCAGCTGGGTATCAGTTCAGTAACTTAATTTGTTCCTCCAGCTAAGAAGCATTCTCACACAGTGGTGCATTACCCATCGTGCGGCTTATTGGTGTTTGTTCAAATGAAATAAATCTTTTCGTTCCTCTGCTGAAAACTGTAAATGCCAATTAAAGTGTATCTTTCACTTAAACACAGTGGAGGCAGTCCTCATTGTGTGGTGAAGGCCACAAATAGCTGGGATTTTCTAATTTAAAGAAGACCTAAAACATAGAATTGGAAGATCTGATTATCAAAATCCAAACCAAACTTGATATCAGATTATGACAAATTTCATCCTATTATTTGATTAAAATGGGATGAAGGCATGAATCTATTAGGCTAGTGCTACATGAAACCTTTTGTGTACTGTGTTGTTTCAGTTAGAACTATTAAATGGTCAGCAACTTTTCAACAAACTGCATAAATCAATAGTACAGGTGCATATAAAACTTTGTAATATAGCTTATCAGAGGAAATGCCTATTTTTTCCACTTATCAGGCTAAATTCTCTGCTAAACCCATCTTAGAAGATGGAGATGGATTGTTAGCTCACTGAGGGATCATATCACAGCTCTCCATATAAGTCTATGGATAGGAGAAGGAAAGAGAGCTTCTAGAAGAAGAAATTGCATTATTTCTGATAAGCTGTATTATAAAGTTTCTTATATTTACCTGTACTATTTATTTATGCAAAGTCCATTGAAAGGTTAGTTACGGTTTCAACTACAACTGCAGTCCAGAGGAATACATTCGATTGTATGCAGCTAAGTACACTCTGTCACAAAAGCATTTATGTGGCCTGGGCCTAAGTGCTTAAGCACACTGCAGGGCTGTATACAGAGGGGCTGCACGGCAGTCAAAGGAAGCCCTAGTACTGTGCTACATGACCTCCATATATATAGCATTGCTTGAAGTGGAGAATGCCTCTGCACATACAGCATCCAGTGGCACATACCACTATTTATTTTCTGTCAGATTCATACAAAATAAATTAAACTTTCTTATGAAATTGATGGAAAATGTATACATTGCTATAATACAGCTGCGAACATAAACCTGTAGTCTCAGGTTTTTCTAAATATGGTTTCAATCCACATGATGACTGCCTCTTCTATATGTACAGGTATAATAGTGTTTATCATGTTGTACATTATCAGTGATGCTGCTCCATTTTGTATCAAACGTCTGCTGGATGAATTTTTGTAGATTATTTTGTTTCCAGATAAATTGGTTTGCAATATTGTTGTGCAAGCTGGATATCAGTAGCTGTGCAGTCATGAAAGAACAATGCATAGACTGTGATAATGTATGAAACTATTGGGGGAGGGCAGTACAGGACGGAAGGGGGTCTTATTCTGTAAATTTTGTACAGAAAACATTTCTAACATTTTCTACACTTTCGAAAAGTATTTATAATTTTACGCTGAATGTCAAACTGCAGAAAACGCTCTACAGATGGGAGCTAGTTAAATATAGGGATATGGTTGAAGCTCAATGTATCTCTGGCCTGCAACAGAATTGCCTTGTGCTACGCCAGTGCATTGATCTTGAAATGTGTTTTTTTTTTTTTGCCTACCCACCTGTGTTTTTTCATGCAGTGTTTCGTAAAAAGTGCCGCTGTCGTCTATTACTTACGCCAATAAAGAATTTGAAAGGGATTGCATCAAACCTGAGACTGACTCTGGCCTTTTTTTTTCTTGCCTGTTTCTATGTATCTCTCATTTACCGTATATTTACCGTTTTGTGTATTTTTTTGACTTCTTATGTTGCAAAAAGGGTAAATGCAGTTGTTTTTATGTCTGTTTTTTGGGGGATAGGAGAGAACAAAAAGATAATCAGATTGTTATTGGAGTCAGTCATTTTGGCCAACCACACACGAGAGACTAAAGTGGCTGACCAGAGGACTAGTTTATGAAGCACACACATACACATTGGGCTTCTGCAAAATGGCAAATAATCAGCCATATTTGGACCATCATGCCATATGCTTCTACTTTTGGGTGACCATGGCCAAAATTTTTAAACAGAATGGATCGCATTTTTAGTAGGCATAAGTCTGCCATTGACCTTGACAATGATGATTGGCATTAAATTTTCATGCAATGGTTGGCCAGAACTGCCAAACTTGGCAATTTCTTATTATTTCTATACATCCTGATGCTTACAGTATATAGCGACAACATGTTTCACACTGGTGTACACAGATTATACTTGTTTATATTACACCTTCATGAGGCATATGATCTAAATTCTGCATCTCTGACATACTTTGGAACCAGTTTTCTAAGAAGTCAATGATGCTACCAGTATGGTAGAATGTGGGATAAGGAAACCCAAGTAAAATCATAAGGAAAGCATATACAATCTACATGCAGGCGTTGGCTGTGTCTGAAGCCTACACAGCCCTAGTAATCTAAAACACCAATGCTAACCACTGACCCACCATCCCCTCCTATCCAGTATGTCAAGTGTATGGTCTGTTTGGGATTCATATTGCATGGAGGTAGAATGATTTCCTTTCATACTATAGGGAAGTATAATAGCAAAATGTAAAAACGTTTGTGAGCAGAGTATTGAGTCAGAATAGAGCCACACATAATGCCCATACATACAGGACGAGAGAGAGAGAGGCCAAACCTTTGAAATATGACATTTCCTGTGCCTATGATACATATTTCAAAGAGGTTATGCATTGTCCGAATATTCATGACCTATCCTCAGATAGGGGTCGACTCCGGGCATCTCACCGATCAGCTGGTTGAAGAGGTTGTGGCGGGGCAGTGTAATTACTCCTTGCTCTCTCCTGTATAATTACACTGCACTACTGCTACAAGGGAGACATCGCGCAGGTAAACTTTGAAGAGGGTGCAGAGCTTGCACGAGCGCCACAGATTCTTCAACCAGCAGATTTTTTTGACCACTGTAAGGTTGATTCATGAATAAGGTTTGTGTGGATTGGAATAAGATGTTTAATCAAGTTCTGAGGCATGTGTTATTCAAGCATCACACAAGTCTTCCTCTACGGGCAGTCGAGATAAGCTTAGTTTTTTTGGGGATATCTAAATTTGTTGAAACAACCGTGTTAAAATCACAGCACAATAATATTCATCCTTTCTTTTTTCTTTTCAAATTTCTTTTTATTATTTTCAAGAACATATATAAAGCAGCCAAATACAATGATACTGCGTCAAAAAACAGTAGTACTGTGCAGTATATCAGGAATTTGCAGAAGAATATTGTTATCCATACAATAAACAGGGAGGGGGGACCCCCGATGGAACATAAAATATAGAAAGGCACATAGCTACCATAAGTAATGTAAATAAAATACTATAACACTAACCAATAGCTTTTACTAATATTGATCCTTTCTTGATCGGTTTAATTATGTCTACGACATTTTTCATAATTAGACCAAGCGATGTTTGGGCCAGTTGTGGGGAACAAGTGTCCATAGGAACGCTCATTTCCAATTATTGGACCGTGAACAAGCGCACATTCATTTGTCGGCTGATTACCTGATTATCAGCAGCACATCTCCCTGTGTAATCAGGGACGTTCTGACAAAAATTTCCATCAGTGAATGTGAGCCAATACCAGGAGTAGAGGCAAGACAGAGATAAGGTATAAGGGAAAGATTTGCACCTGTCCTGTGTTTTTGACCAGCATCTGGTTTTGGCTCAAAATCACTGATGAAAATCACTGACCACAACTGACTGTGTGAATAAAGCCTCGTGCACAAGACCGTATGATTGAATCCGGATCCGTTCCGCAATTTTGTGCAAAGGGTGCGGACACATTCATTTCAATGGGGCCGCAAAGGATGCGGACAGCACACCATGTGCTGTCCACATCCATAGTTCCGTTCCACGGCCCCTCGAAAAATATAGGCATTTTCTATGATAGCGGTGGCCATGTGCGGTCTGCAAATTGCGGAATGCACACAGGCAGGTGTGCGGTGGTGTGGATGGGCCTTAGGCATTAATCAGGCTGGTGCGAACAAGTGCCATGAATGTCTTTATCATCCATTGGCGCTTGTCTTGCCCGAATGTATTGACCTTCGTGGTCTATTCTACAGTCAAGTAGTTGAAAAGCTAGGACTTTTTTTTATATTGATACATACACCTTTTTTGCTTGTTGCTAATACAGACAACATATTTGAGAATTGTTTTTTTTTTTAATCTGAATATGCCGCCTGAGTTATGATGTGTTTCTTGGGCACAGATAACATCACATTTCAATAGTTGGTCTCTCTCCAAAATAGCGACCTCTTAAAGGGAGTATTCAAGCCCTTTGTTTTAGTAATAGCTACAGTAAATACCATTGTTCTGCAAAGAAAAACATACTTAGCGCAGCCTGAATGGCAGCAGTAGATACCATCAGTCTAACACCTCACTGCGTATTCATCTGACAAAATAAGAGACCACTTTTGAAAGCACATGTATTGTTTTTTATTGGAAAAGTCTGATCTGACCTCTTTTGGTTTTGAATGACAAATAGCCTACCATCTAGTTCTGCATTGTAGTGTATATCGTGCACCGGATGTAATAGTGAATTACGTTACACTTAACCTTAACTGGATGCCAAGTTATTTTACCACTGCAGACTTAACACTCTGGCATATGAGTACAACATGTAATGATTAATACATTTCTAGTAAAACTGCTACTTGCACCAAATATTTTCCAACCAATTCATCAGTTATATAAAACATAACCATATTTTGCTAATGCAGCAATTTAGAATCATAGACTCTAATGAAATAGTGAAATGTATAATAAAACTGCGCATATGCCCTAGAAACAGATAAAACATCTTTTAGCTCAATTTATCATTGCTTTATCGTCACTTTTCTGGTGTTAAAAGGATGCCAAAGTTTATGGTGCACCATAATTTGCAAATTTTTGTCCTTCACGAACAGGATCTTAGGGCTCATGCACAAGACCATTGTTGTTTTGCGGTCCATTTTTCACAGATCCGTTGTTCTGTATCTGAGTATTTTTTCTCTCTGATTTAAGTCCTCTTCCGTTCCGTTATTCCACAAAACATATCCGTATAGTTTCCGTATGCGATCCGTTTTTTGCGGATCGGAAACAGAAACAGTAACTTATTAATCACCAAACACATGAGCAATATGGGCTGGGCATAGCATTTCTACAATATGGATCTGCAAAATATGGATGACATACCAATGTGTTCCGTGTGCGTTTCTTATTTTTTGCGGACCTATTGACTTGAATTGGGCCTCAGACCGTGATTTGTGGACAATAATAGGACATGCACAATTTTTTTGCGGAATGGAAATACGGAAACGGAATGCACACGGAACGGAAGCTAAAAGAAAATACGTTTGTGTGCATGAGCCCTTATTGGGAGGGGTGGAGCCTTCATGACCCACAGGATTTACTATCATTTACACCTGAAACTGGTTTAAGTTATAGCTAGTCTGCGCCAGCCCCTGGCTGGCATAGATTTCAGTTTCTGCCACACGGAGGTCCAGAGATGTGCCTAATTTAATAAGAGGCAACTGCCTTTATTAAATTAGACACATCTCATTCCGATGCACAGGAGATCAAGACTGGCGTAGGGAAACACCAGTCTTGATAAATCTCCTCCACAAATCCAAATGAAATAGTAAACTATATAAAAAAAGCACATGTGCCGAAGAATGAGGGAAAATCTCCTTTTAACTCGACATAATGAAGGGTAAAAAGAATGAAATTGAAAAGTCTAGGATTTGCCATAATCAATCAGATTTGAGCTCTCATCTTGTCTTCCGTCTTGCCCTATATGTAAAGTGCATGGTGACGTCCAGGATTGATTTGCATTGAGGTGGAATGACTTCTTGAAGTACCATGTATTTTCATTGCAATGAAAGCAGAGTATTGAGTTCACACATAATGTCTAAATGTGTGTGCAAATCGCCTCCTTTTTAACATAAAGTGCTCTGACTATAACGGAATATCTGGCCTCTGTGAAGAACTAGTACTTCATAGCTGCCATACTGCACTGAAAAAGACTGAGATGACCTCTTTTGGATTTGAATAAGAAACATTCCACCAAATAGCCCGGCTGTAAACTTGGAGACTGAACACAGCAATCTGATTGCTGTTGTTTTTTTTTTTTATCATATCATTTTTGTTGGTTTTTCAAAAAACAGGAAGCACAAAAAGTCTTGTAAGTCCACATTTTGGGTACATCAACAGGAAAATATACCTAATAATACTAAGATGAAAAGAACACTTCCGCTAACATACCCTCCTCCCTCCCCTCAACAGCACCACACCTAGACTGAAAACTATACCCTCATTCGCAGACGAGCATGTACCTTGATCATCCAGAGACTCCTCAGACCTGCAAGAACACCACTGTATTGACATGACCTTCCTAAGTATCTCCAACTCACAACTGGACACACATCAGATGCCGTGATTGGAGACCCAGAGTTGAATCTAATTGCTGTCTGAATCTTACTACGGACAGCTTGGTTTCCTTTGCACCTGTTTTCTTTGTTTTCTTTTCAAAATCTTTTTATTGATTTCAAGGGAATACAATTGGCATAACGTCAGAATAATAATGCAGATGAAACAGCAGCATGTGGTCTAGATACACATACCGTAATGTACAAACTGAAATGGTCAAGACATATCCAGAGAACATAACAGAAGAAAAGGTCTAACAAAAACTTGTGCAGATTTGGATCATGTCGGTGCAAAGCTGTACTTGACTCTGGTGGTAGATTGAGAGGGGGGCTTAAAAAGAATAAAACCTGAGGAGAAGAAAGAAGTAGCAGGTCCAATCCATCTATCGAAAGGTGAGCCTTCGGGGATAACACAGGTTCCTGAATGTTATATCAAGTCCCGCTAGTTGTCCTCCAGTCTTTCGAATTGGACCATATAGAAGTGTATTTGCTGTGAAGATACGAGATGTGTAGCACCTGAAACTACGGATACTGGAAGCCTGTGCTAGCATTTCTCCTGCGGTGTTGCTATCAGTGTGTGAAGAGTGGGAGATGAGGTTTGCATTGACAATCCAACACAATGGGCAGCACATTGAACACGTTTTATAAGTGGTCATAAACTTGTAAATAACTCATGAAAGAATAAAGTTACGTTAAAACCAAGCACGCCATTGTTTTTCTTGTGAAATTCCCAATAAGTTTGATGTGTCACATGACCTTCTTCCTATTGAAAAAACAAAAGTTGGATTCAAAATGGCCGCCATGGTCACCACCCATCTTGAAAAGTTTCCCCCCTCACATATACTAATCTGCCACAAACAGGAAGTTAATATCACCAACCATTCCCATTTTATTAAGGTGTATCCATATAAATGGCCCACCCTGTACTAAGAAGTACCTTAGATGTATTCACTTACTGGTGTGACAGATAGTTACCTCATAATATACACACAAAGATGCCACAGGCTGCACGCTAATGAGCTGATTTGAGTCCAGCGTATATTTAATTCAGAGCTATAGCCACTCCCCTGCCCACCTGCTGCTGATTCATATGGAAAACTGTCAATCTGCTGCCGGTAGGCGGGGAGAGTCAGGAGCTCATGAATATTCATGGCTCATCATTATCAGCTGGAGCTTTTCAATACAAGATGTTGGCAGATTGACTGGATCAATTAAAGAAAGTGATTTCAGTCACTTATTTAAGTTGCCCTTAGTTAGGCTGATTCCTTTGCACCTGTTTTTAATAATGCCCGGTTGTATTTTATGGAGCAGCTTTCCAATGTTGTCAGTGAAACTGGCATAGGAGTCCTGAAAAGAGTTACAAATGCCATGTCTGTTTTAGTAACTACTTGCATTCCCCATGTAATAACAATTCTGGAACATCTATTCCTATGATTCTATGTTGTGTCATTCCAGCGATACATTTCATGAGCTGAAGAAAACTGCCCCACGTTTTTGTCTCAAGGCACTTAGGGGCAGATTTACCAAGACTGGCTTTTACTTTTACTCTTATCTTATTAAAAAGTACATTGCAGTAAGATGTCCCAAATTCTTTAAGAGTTCAGGCCTCTTAATAAATTTGGCACATCTTCGAGCTTTCTGTCCATCAGTTTCTGGTGTAAATTGTGCTAGTATGCCCCTATTCTCGTAGTCATGGGAGGCCACACCCCTCCTTCCTTGCCCCATTTCTAGCCACTATTAAAAGGTGGGGAGAAGCTCAAAAAGTCGCAAATTATGGTGCAAACATGGTGTTTTTATGCCACAATAGTGGCATAAAAACATTGGTAAATATCCTGTGGTTCTTCTTCATCAAGGGCCAGCAACCTCCAGCACTTCAGCTGTTGAGAACCTACAACTGTCAGTGCTATAAAAGTGAGTAAAATAAAATAAATAAATATTTCCTACTTTCCTAACTGAAAACCCCCTCAGCTCATTAAAAAAGAAGGATGGGGATGAAATACAGGGAGAAAATAAACTGGGAAACCAGTAGAAGAGCTCCAAAAAGAACAAACTGAGCCAATATTATTTAATGGAGGGTGCTGATGTACAGGTCTGGTCAAATGCCCCTAAATTAGTGACCATGTTAGCACTGGAGGGCTGTACAGTCATTGATGAAAACTGGACTAAATACAGTGGGGAAAATATAAAAATCAAGACATCAATACAATTCTTGTAATAATGATTAGAGATGAGCAAATCGAAGTTGACAAAGTGGAATTCAATTCGAATTTCAGGAAAAATGTGATTCGCACCAAATCCGAATTTCCTCACACTTCGTGGTAACGAATAGCATTTTTTCTGCGGCAGCACATGTTAGGACATGGAGCAAAGAACTCTGGGAACAAGGTATCACCCACAGTGCCATGCATGCAACCAATAAGCAGCCAGCCAGCCCTGTGATGTCACAGCCCTATGAATAGCCTCAGTCATCTTGGATTCAGCCATTTTCCAGTGTACTTAGTGCAGGGAGAGACATTAGCAGGCGCTAGGGAAAGTGCTAGGAAAGACTTGAAAACTTTCATTTTGATTAATTGAAGTTCGGGGAAAGATCATTAGAAGTGTAGGGAAAGGATAGGAAGGAATTATTCCACACTATAAAAGGAGAACAGGGTCCAATAGGGGAGTGTACAGCCTGGGTAATAGGAGCAATCCTATTACACCTTGCTTCTAACAAACACATGGTGCAACAGCACTCTACAAACCAAAAGTAGAGTACAAAAGTATATTAAATTGCAAATGCTATGCTAATAACTTAGAGATGCTTAGCAAATACATTTTGTACAAAATCATTTGAGCCCGTCTGCCGAACGTCAAGGCGACCTCTATAAGACGGGTCCTTAAACTAAAGCTCACCTGTTGGGTGCCATAACAGCGACCATGAATCCAGGAAGTGCAGGTCCCACATGCATGCTCGGCCCCCTTGATTTATGTCTATGTGGAGCCAAAATGGCCTTCATTGAATACAGGGGCTACAAGTACCAGCATGCATGCTGAGCAAACTATATACTCAATCTAATTAAAATCAGCTTGCGAGGCAGGGGAGGGGCAGGAGGGAGTGCACGACCCAGCATATAGGAGTCAGCCACTACTCCTATATATATTATACTAGAAACACACAAAGGGGGTCAGCACATCCCAATACGCAGGTGCACGTTGCTAGTGGCTGCAAATATACATCTAACAAACACATGGTGCAACAGCACTCTACAAACCACATTGCGTATTGGGATGTGCTGACCCCCTTTGTGTGTTTCTAGTATAATATATATAGGATGTTTCCTCTGCCTTCTCACACTCCCTGCTGTTACAAACACCCTTGACATAAGAGCCTTTAACCTAACTGGATCTCCTCAAAACATGCCAACCTAATATTTGGTGTCTCCCACTCACACACTACCTCCTCATCGTATCTCATGTCTGTCTGTGTCCCTCAAGACTCTGTCCTGGCCTGGTCTCTTGTCTATCTATACCTTTGGCCTAGGACAGCTCAATTCAATGAAAAACAACGAATAAACTGAAACAGGCTGTTTTTCAGCTGATCAAAATTTTAGTACCACATGCCTTTAAAAGGCCAAATCTGTGCAAAGATGTGGATTCATTGGCATTTTCTGTCAGGTAGTCACACGTTGTGATGGCAAAGGCAAAAAAACTCTCCCTTTTTGAACGTGGTTGGGTTATTGAACTTTATAAGCAGGGTCTCTCACAGCGCGCCATCTTAAATGATCGTGAGGATTATGGAACAAAAAAGTCAAGTGGAAGACCCCAGAAAATTTCATCAGGACTGAGCCGGAGGATCCAATTGTCTGTCTGTCAAGACACTGGGCGATCCTCAACCCAAATTTAGGCCCTTACTGGTGCTGACTGCAGCCCCATAACCATCAGACGGCATCTGAGACTGAAGGGCTTCAAAAACAAAAAACGTCTTCAAAGACCTCGTCTCCTTGAGCACCACAGAACTGCTCGTTTGGACTTTGCAAGAGAGCACAAAACATGGGACATTCTAAGGTAGAAGAAAGTTTTATTCTCTGATGAGAAACATGGGACATTCTAAGGTAGAAGAAAGTTTTATTCTCTGATGAGAAAAAATTTAATCTTGATGGTCCTGATGGTTTACAACGTTACTGGCATGACAAGCAGATCCCACCTGAGATGTTTTCTACGTGCCACAGTGGAGGGGGCACCATAATGGTCTGGGGTGCTTTTTCCTTCAGTGGAACAATAGAGCTTCAGGAAGTGCAGGGGCATCAAACGGCCGCTGGCTATGTCCTGATGTTGCAGAGAGCATTCCTCATGACTGAGGGCCCTCGTCTGTGTGGTAACGACTGGGTTTTTCAACAGGACAACGCTACAGTACACAATGCCCGCAGGACAAGGGACTTCTTCCAGGATAATAGCATCACTCTTTTGGCCCATCCTGGGTGTTCCCCTAGTCTAAATCCAATTGAGAACCTTTGGGGATGGATGGCAAGGGAAGATTACAAAAATGGACAACAGTTCCAGACAGTAGATGGCCTTCGTGCGGCCGTCTTCACCGCTTGGAGAAATGTTCCCACTCACGTCATGGAAACGCTTGCATCATGCATGCCGAAATGAATTTTTGAAGTGATAAACAATAACGGCGGAGCTACTCATTACTGAGTTCATGTTTGGAAGTTGGATTTCTGTTTTGGGGGGGGGGGGGGGTCTTTTTTTTTCTTTTGATCAGCTGAAAAACTGCCTGTTTCAATTTATTCGTTGTTTTCATTAAATTTAATGCTCAAAAAATGTTTTGTCTCCCTCCCATTTCTTCTTGTTGCATGTTGAAGCTCTACTTGGAACCTTGCATGTTGAAGCTCTACTTGGAACCTTGTTAAGATCCAGCCATGCTAAATATGATTTTTTGCCATTTTTCAAGTGGTCTTAAACTTTTGATCAGGACTGTATGTAAACCCTTTGTAATATGTACAGCACCCTTAAATTAATGGTGCTTTAAATTAATATTAATAATTATTAATTAGTAATAATAATAAATAATTTAAAAGAATTATTATATAAAATATTTTATAATATAAAAGCACAGTATCTTTAAACTGTAACCAATGACTATATACACGTACATTTTTTCATCGTACATTCTTCATGTAGCATGAGGTTCCTGTAACTAAGTGCATTTAAGGAAGCTGCAGCGCTAGCTCAAGACAGGTCTTCTTTGAATGTGCTAGCAACATATGATTTTCACAGTGGTTGTGTTCAAGTGTTAGGTTATCCTTGTGGCATGGAGGCCGTCATCATTTAAACGCATAAGGGTTCAGTAAGAAGAATTGGTTTCCTAGCAACTAAAAAAGCAAAGAATAAAATAAGCAGAAAGAATAAAAATAATCCTGCACCTAACACAGACTGCTACGAATGAACTGTCCATCACCTATTCTAAAAGCAAATATATTTGCAAGGCATGTCGTGCTGGAAAAAGGGTGCTACTGTATATAATAGCAGCAGAGTACCAAAAATGCCACTGTACCTCAAAATGTTAAAGCTATGAATACTAGTTATCATGAGCATTATATGATATGTATGAAGCTTAGGACAAATCTGTGCATGATACCCAATGGGATACAATGATACATGGAATACATAAATAACACTTCACTACAGTTTATACAGAAAATAATCAGTGAAATTATTACAAAAGCCTTTTTCACTGGGCCTTATGCATTATTCACAAAAGGAATTGCACTGCAAACAGCAGTAGAGTAACATACATCATACAATACATGTAATACAGTATGAAATAATGGTATTTCCACTGTGAATATTATGCAATATGCAGAGTGCTACTTAAAGGGAGCCTGTCATTATGAAAATGCATTAAAAGCTGCAGACAGCATGTTATAGAGCAGGAGGAGCTGAGCTGATTGATATATAGTTTTATAGGAAAAAAAATATGTAAAGCTTTTAAATTCCTGCCCATTCTGGGCTTTGAAGTCAAGGAGGCAGTCCTATCAGTGATTGGCAGCTGTCTCTGTATACACAGTCATAGAGAGAAGGCTGTCAATCACTGATAGGACCGCCTCCATGACTCTTAAACCCAGAATGACTATGGATATAAATATATAAATTTCAATTTTTACTGAATCTTTTCCTATAAAACGAGATATGAATCTGCTCAGCTCCTCCTGCTCTATGACATGCTGCCTGCAGCTCAGACACCGTGCACAACATCACAGGTTCCCTTTAATAACCATGTACCCCTGTGATGCACAAAAGGTCAAATGTCAAATCATAGGATGGCCCACTATGCACCCTCCAAATGTTCTTCACAGATATTTGTGATTGTGATCACATACTTTAGCTTCTTATGTGTTAAAAATTGGCAAACAAGCTGATCTTCACTTTTGAGCATGATGGGAAGTGAGAGGTAGCCTGAACCATTTGGCAACACAGTCTCCTGAATAGAAAGGGAGAGCAAAGGCATGTGACAGTCAGTCGTGTGAACCTACAGTAAGCAGCATCATGTGAAGCGATGGGTCATGAAGGTAACAATTAGTCTGCTCTGGGTTCTGCATGATAGATTAAAGGGGTTGTCCAGGTTCTGAGCTGAACCCAGACATTCCTCCATTTTCACCCTGGCAGCCCCCCTGACTTGAGCTTTGGAGCAGTTCTTGCTCCGATGCTCTCCTTTGCCCTGTGCTAAATCGCGCAGGGCAAAGGCATTTTTAGGAGTTCCGGTGACGTACCGGGGCTCTCCATGGGGCTGCCAGGAAGCACTAAAACACACCCATCAGAGCCGGTGACGTCACCAAACACAGTGCCGGGCAGAAGCTTCCACCTGGCAGTGTGTAATTGTAAACAAAAGAGCCCTTGCCCTGTACGATCTAGCGCAGGGCAAGGGAGCGCATCGGAGCATGGGATACTCCAATGCTAACATCAGGGGGGCTGCCTGGGTGAAAATATGGGTATGTCCAGGTTCAGTTCTGAACCCGGACAACCCCTTTAAAAAGAGAAAAAATGAACTCCAGACCAGGAATTTCCAGTATAATTTAAAACCCATGTATAATTAGTTTACTTCCATCATTCACCAACTAATTAAAGATGGCCTCTTGCTCCGCAGTAGCATATTTAGTATTAGTTCAGACCGATCAATCCCCTTTAATCACACTTACATGGTTTATATTATAGTCTTATAACAAATGTTACGTAAAATGCACTGTATGGAATATTCCAGTAAAGCTCAGCTTTACATAGATCACATCCATGTTGGGTAAAAGTAACATAAAGGCTATAAAATTGTAGAATCAATATGTTTTAAGTATTTTTCTTTAAAATTTTTATTAGGTCCCATGATATCTCACTTCCAACCACAGTTGGAAATCTTTCCCACCCTGGGCAGAGATTAGTTGGAGCATTAGCAGAGTCTGCCAACTGAATCCTCTGAAAGGGAGGAGAAGTAACATATGCTTTGAGCATATTTTTTACATAGGGACATATCCTACCACATAAACACAAATATATACAGTAACATATACTGGGTTTTTAGATTTCACGGCTTTTAACATATGTTCACAATTATACAACATTTATCTATAATTAAGGCACACAAATGACATCCCTATAATCACCCACCACTGTCCTGCGGGGAAAATACTAAGAAAGTGATGGGAAAAACACCACAACTAAACCCATAGCTATAGATAAGGATGTAAAATGGACGAATTCTTCCATTCATTTAATCCAGGGGTTCATGGATTATAATGAATACTTTCATGTTTATATCTTCTTTATAAGGCTGCTTTCACACCAGCGTTTTTGCTGTATCCGTCATGGATCAGCAAAAAACTTCAGTTACTGATAATACAACCAACTGCATCCATTATGAACGGATCCGGTTGTATTATCTCTAACATAGCCATGACGGATCCGTCATGAACACCATTAAAAGTCAATGGGGGACGGACCCGTTTTCTATTGGGTCAGAGAAAGCGGATCTGTCCCCATTGACTTACATTGTGTGTCATGATGGATCTGTCTTGCTCCGCACCGCAGCGTTATTCTGTCCGGAATGGGAACCCAAACAAATGGAATGGAATGCATTCTGGTGCACTCCATTCCCTTTAAGTCTGTGAAGGTTCTCATTCCCATTCCCTTTAGCTCAGTTTTGTCCCCAATGACAATAAAGGGGGACAAAACGGAAGCGTTTTTTCCCTACTATTGAGATTCTATAACCTTTCTCAATAGCGGAAAGGGAAACGCTGGTGTGAAAGTAGCCTAAGCTTGTTAAAAATATTGAAAAATCTGTTTACAAAAAATTCAGTCATTATTGACTTGTGTTGTTTCAAAGATCTGACCAAGTTCCTCCTCCTGCAAAACACTGTTATCACACCCGCAGGACAATTGCTACAGTTTAAATTCAATTGCCCAAATCATTTTCAGTAAAGTTGTTGACTGTCTGTATGTTGCCAGTGCACCTGCAGCTTACATGGGGAGCAGAAATTAGAAGGGAGCCATGTTGGGGACCAAGAATTTGACACATGATAAAAGACATGATATTGGGATTTTGATAATTATTTGTGTTAATTTATGTGCCGTACATGTTTGCTGACCCCATTATACATTTTAACCTGTATTCTGTATAATTAGTTCTTCGAGAGGACCATCCCATAAAAGACCCAAATTTGAGTTGTCCGCTGAAAGAGGTTTTGCTGTTTTGTATTAATTGCCAATGTTCAGTGCTTATCTCCATATCTCCATCATGTTACTGGGGGCATTGGTACCGCTCTTATATACTGTAAATTAGATTGTAATTTGATAATATTGTATTACTGTACTTTTGTACAACTACTGTATCTCAGATTATGTCCAGTGTAAATTAGTTAAGCACTATATAAAACTGCTACTGGGAAGAGAAATACATTACTACCAAATTTGTTGCACAGTGCCCTCCGCCAACCTCAATTTAGCCCTGTATGTGACTGGTGTCTATCAGTTATCTTCTACCAGTGTCTTTGGACCTCTGTAATATAATATCATTTCATTATGGGTTTTTTTCTGGATTTTAAACATCTTTATTGAGATATTCACAAATTACAAGAAGCTTACTATATTCCAGTAAGACAAAATGTACAATGTTACAAGAAGTTTGACATCACATTACATAACCACAACATTACCATGAATAAAGCGTTATACCACATCTAAGTAAGAGCTAAAAGAACATTAATGAGAACTGGATGACCTTTAGTAGGGACTAAAAGACCTTGAATATTTGAGGCATGGAGAGCCCAGGTGTCATGATCTGCTAGATTAGCAACCAGTATTGGTGCGGATATACCACGTTTACTACAGTAGTCAAAATGACACACTTACAATAGATTCCTAGTGACAAGAGACCAGGGAGGGATAAATCTCTAATTTCATCTGGGGAGGAATTCATAAACCAGTAACAATTATTTTAGGAAACAATTTTTCCCACAATCTCTGGCCCTTTCCAATTACACCATGTCCATTAATAGGTAGTATTTTATTTGCTGAGTGATGTCTGACATGGTGGGTAAAGATGGGTCAAGCCAGGCTCGTAATAAACAACGTTTAGCTACTATCAGAGTAATATGGACAATTGGTGGTATTTTCCCCGGTTTATCTGAGGGATCATCAATGGGTGAAAAAGAATGGAAAGGAGCAGCAGTGGAGCTACTTGGATCGGACTGGACCAAATGCTATTTATATAACCCACCACCTCACGCCAAAATATTTGTACCCTTGGGCATGTCCACATCCCATGGAACAGATCAGTGTCTTTCTTCTGGCATTTGGGACACGCCACCATCCTGTTAGGGTTAGCAGGAGAGATTGGTATGTTGAAGCCATGAAAGACCGAATGTATTAGTTTGAAATGTGTTTCTCGCTACTTATCACTATTTATATGTTTGCAGACCTGTGTCCATCCCTCTAGTATCCTTGGGCCTGCCTCTAGGATCTTAAGAATTGAAGCCCATGTTTAGAAGTTGTACGGGATTGGTCCTACATTAAATACATCTCTGGTTGATTCATATATAATGGTTAGAGATCTTTTCTGCCTGCCTGCCCCCAAAAAACGTCCAAAGGCTGGTCTCCAATTTCCATAGAATAGTCCTTGAGTCTAGCTAGACAAAAAGCCTGTACTTGCACATACCAGGTAGGTGGAAAACTTGTGATATTTCCTCAAGAGTTTTTAATCTGGGCTCGGACTAATGGAGAATCGGCTCTACTCTATGGATGCCAGCTGATCTCCATGGTGCTAAAAGTTTGCTCTGGTGGCCCGCCAGAAAATCCACATCGTGCTAAAGGGAAAGGTATTTGGATATTTTAAATGAGTGTTTAAATCTTTTACGAAGCTCCTTCCATGCCCTTATCGTATCGTATAGCGATTTCTTTAAGCCTGTGGGTAATTACGCCAAGGTAGTGTGAAGCAGGCTAGCTGGATCGAAGGAATGTGCAAGAGACGATTCCAGCTCATAGTTGGAGTAGTGGTTGGACTGATAGATCCATTCTATGACATGCCTACCTAGGCAGGCTATATTATATGCTCGGAAATTAATTCCTCCCTGTTTTTTAGACAACATCTTTGACAAAGCTATTCGTGGTCTTTTACCCTTCCACAAGAAAGTGGTAAACGCAGATTGTATTCTGTTAACATATGTGTGGCGCAAGAGGAGGGGGATGGTCTGAAGGGGGTACTGCAGTTTTGAGAAGCTCATCATCTTTATGAGGTGAGCCCTGCACAATAGGTTTATGGGCAGATGTCCCCAGCACTGGAGTTTGCACTCTATTTTTTTTAATTTTTAATAGTGTTTATTTAACACTTTTCAAGTTAATACAACAATCCCAAAGGGAAAAACAGTTCAGCATGACACAATCACTCGCATGAGTAAGTCCAGACAAAACCGTCATTATCATATTTCACGACAGTAAGAAACATAAATGTAGCTTTGTTACAGAGCCTCACTGTCATCAGAAAGGTAAATCCACCCTCACATACACACTCATGGGTAGTACAGTCCCAACCACCAACAAACCTCAAGCCGTGCCCTCTGCTTGCACCCACAAGCCCCAGATTTTGTCAAATCGATCAGGCACTCCCCTTGCTTCATATGACAATTTGTACATCTGAAGATCTTTGTTTAAAAGGTGCACCCACTGGACCATCGTAGGGCACTTTGGCGGTTTCCAGTTCAAAAGTATGTTCTTCCTCCCATAAAACATTAACAGACGTAGCAATGCTCTACTATATTTGAATGGAGTCGCATCAGAGACTAGCCCCATAACACATACCACTGGATCGCAAATCCCTGGCAGCCCCAACTTAACATTAATGAAATCGCACACCCCCTTCCAGTATATCTGCATTATCGGACACCGCCACACCATATGAAAAAAGGAGCCTCTGGCTTCCCCACACCTGTCGCACCCAGGGTTCGGTATTTGCCGCATCTGATAAAGACGCATCGGGGTCAGATACATGCAGTGTCCCAGGGGGTCAGTAGTGTATGCTGGGCTTTGTAGTGCAGATTTACCCACTAACCTGGGATCCACTGTCGTCTTCAATTCTGGTCAGATACCGGAACAGGCGGGTATTTAATGTTCGTGACGCCAGTGTCAATTAAACGGTGACACGCCGTGTATAGTAATGTAGAAGAATGAAGCAAGCACAGGATAGCCAACCAAAAACTGGAACTTTACTGAATATCAGTGATAATCATACATGGACGCAGTTGGAAGCGCAGTTCCATGAAAGACAGTTGGTTTCTATTTGAATACAGTTGGTTCTTAGAAGTACAGAATGGCCGGTCTTAGCAATGTTCTTTACAGAGTGTTAATTACAGGAGATGCAGTACAGGCGGCTTGCACACTATTCCTGACTGGTCCTGAAACATGTGACTTATCCTCCAAGGTCCAATGCCCTCTATCTGGCGTATCCTTGAAGCTGTCCTTATCTAGTACCTCCTCTGTTATCTTGAGTACCTCTTGCTTTATCTGATCGGCCTCTGTAGTATTCTGTGTCCCGGCTGGTTGCTTGCTTATGATGTTTCAGCTAAACGGATGATGACTCAGGAGGGGAACCTTTTCCTTGGATCCGGAACCCGGTTACAGGGCTTACTACCCTCTCCTAGTCGGCAGGCTTCAGGCCTGCGCTACTCTCACAGGCCCATAGCCTGGCCTTGACTCAGACACAGGATCATTTCTGACTCCTCTTCCCACTGTCTGACCTACTACTACTTCCTGACTGGGCCTTATATAAACTAGGGTTCCCTAGCTCCCTCTAGTGACTCAGAGCTGGAATGACACCCTAGCCGGCCTACACATGCACATTTCACAGTAACAGGAAGTACATAGCATGACATTAACAAGATATTTTATACCAACCTCCCCATAAATACAGGGGGAACGACAGTACCCAAGTGACCCTTCTGTAGTGACGGGGTATTACTCTCCCGTACACTACATACACCCTATGTATCCATTTAACCTGAATGAGCTGATCCCGAGCGCTTATAACAGACTTCCTCCACCCCAGAAGCCATTCCTCCAAATGAGAGTCTTCCAACTCTGGGATATCCACTGACCATTTAACAAATGATCGCTGGATAGGGGACTCCTGCATCTTAATAATTTCAACATAAAAGGAAGAAATTGGCTTGTGTGGTTTCTCTCTCCTGGCTATAGATTCCAGTGGGCCACACTCTAAGTTCAGGGTTAAGGATTGAAACTGCTTTTCACATGCATGCCTTAACTGGAGGAAGCGGTAAAAACTTGTCTGGGGTAACAGGAGGTCCGCACGTAAACTCTCAAAGGAGCGAAAAACCCCTTCCTGGAACAGTTGTGTTAGATACTTAAGACCTTTCCGAGGCCAAAATTCTAAATCTGAAAGGTGTAAGAGCTCGGGGAGGTGCTTATTACGCCACAGTGGGATATACGGGGACCAGGCTTCTCCTGTTTGGTTATCCATATGCGTGTCCACAAACCTCTCCCAAGCCTCCATAACCGTCACCATAGCTTCCGTATAACTCCTAGGATCCAGAGCCCCGCCACCCCTATATACCAGGTTCGTCAGGGCCTCATATGACCCAACTAGCGCCGCCACCAACACCACCGCTGGATTGTTAGCATCCGCCCTAATCCAGCAGGATGCATACATCAAGCGTGTCGCTATGTAATAAACCTACATATCTGGAAGTTGCAATCCCCCTTGTGAGTATGAGGCTTTCAGTGTCTTTCTTGCTATTCTTGGGGTTTGGTTACACCACAGGAATCGGGCCATGACTTTGTCTAAAGCATCGAAATGGGATTTAGGGATCCTCACTGGAGCTGCTCTATACACATACAATAGTTTAGGTAACAACACCATTTTAACAATGTTAATCCTGCCTATTAGGGTCAAGGGAAGATTTTCCCAAGCTTCCAACTTACGTGTGACGTAGTCCATGGTGGGCCTCAAATTCAGATGACAGAATTGCCGAGGGTCTCTATGAATAAGAATCCCCAAATAAAGGAAGCTGCCCACTACCTTCAGAGGGGACACCGGAGAGACATCTATCCCATCTTCCACGTCCACTATGCACAGACTGGATTTAGCCCAGTTCACTCGCAATCCTGAGTATCTACCAAATCTATTCACCACCTCTAGCAGAGTTTCTAAGGAAGGGCCAGGATCAGCTAAGTACACCAACAGGTCATCAGCATACAGCGATACCTTCTCCTGTACCCCGGCTATCGTCCATCCCTCTATCAAAGAGCTATTATTGATTAGTTGTGTGAGGGGTTCCATTATCAGGGCAAACAGCAATGGTGACAGAGGACAACCCTGTCTGGTGCCCCTATACAACCTAAAGGGTCAGGAAGTAAAGCCATTCACCCTGATGCGTGCTGTAGGCGCCTGATATAGCAACTGGACCCATTTAATAAAAGAGGGAGGGAATTGCAGGCGGGACATTGTCTCCCAAATAAAGTCCCACTCTACCGAGTCAAAGGCTTTCTCATTATCGTGAGACGCCAAGACCCTCGATCCCGCGTTATCATGTCTAACCTGCAAGTAAGTATATAATCTCCTAAGGGTCCATTCACACATCCGTTATTTCTTTCCTGATCTGTTCCGTTTTTTGCGGAACAGATCTGGACCAGATCTGGACCCATTCATTTTCAATGGGTCCTGAAAAAAATCGGACAGCACAATGTCAGATTTTTTTTCAGGACCCATTGAAAATGAATAGGTCCAGATCTGGTCCAGATCTGTTCCGCAAAAAACGGAACAGATCAGGAAAGAAACAACGGACGTGTGAATGGACCGTAAGGTTGATATCAGTTGTCTTTCCAGGCATAAAGCCTGATTGGTCTGGGTCAATGATGGACAGGACTACCCCACTAAGTAGCCTGGCCAGGACTTTGGCAAAAATTTTTGCGTCGGTATTCAGTAGGGAAATAGGCCTATACGACACACATTGGTCCGGAGGCTTCCCAGCTTTATGAATTACCACAATGGTAGCCTCTCCAAATTATGGAGGCAACCCACCGGATTCATAGGCGTAGTTAAACAGTTTTAGTAATCGTGCAGAATGTAAATCGACATCCAGTCCGTACCATTCAACCGGGAAGCCATACGGACCAGGTGATTTCCCTACTGCCATATCCCTGATCGCAGCTTTGATCTCCCCTTCATCAATAACTCCCTCTAAATACGCGCTATCTTCCTTAGCCAAGGGTGTAAGGGGGATGGTTTGAAGGAACGATCGGATCTCATCCGGGGTCAAACTAATTTTAGAGCTATATAGGCCTGCATATAATTGGGCAAATTGTTCGCAGATCTCCCCGGGCCGATGTACCTTCGAGCCATCACCACAGGTAATGTGCGGGACTACAGTCTGTGGCACCTCAGTCCTGGCTAGGAAAGCCAAGGCGCTCCCGTTCTTGTCTCCGTCAGCAAACACAAAGCGCCTTTGATACAATAGCTTCTTCTGGGTATACTCTGTTAGGTGTAAAGTAAGCTTCCTCTGTGCCTCATCCCATAACCTATGACTCTCTACATTCGGATCTACGGTGTAAGCCTGCTCTGTCTCTACCACCTCCCCTTCCAACTTGGTCCTAGTAGCACTCAACTCCTTCCTGTGCGTAGCTATCGCCTGAATCAAGGTGCCATGCAGTACCACTTTAAAGGCCTCCCACTCCACTGACGGGTTAGTCGAGCCCTCATTAAATTCCCAATAGTCCTTCATAACTTGCTGCGCAGCCCAAACTACAGGCAGGACCTCCAGCCAGTTACTATTGAGCCTCCATATTCTTTCAGTCAGTGCTAGGGGTTGTCTCAGAATTACCAGTAAGGGAGCATGGTCATAAATGCCCCTTGGCAAATAGTCAGCAACCGCCAAAGAGGATAACAGGTCCCTACTAAGGAACACTAAATCAATCCGAGAGAGTGCCGCGTGAGAGGCAGAATAACAGGAGTATTGACGTATCCCTGGATGCAAATACCTCCAGCCCTCTGTTAATGCAAATACATCTGCCCAGGAACTTAGCGCATCATTATGAGTATCAGTAGGGCGAAGCCGATCCAACGACCGATCTAGGACCGCATTGTAGTCCCCAAGCACAATCAGAGGCATCGGGGGCATGGATGCTACGCGCTTCATAATCTCGTCCAGTATCTCCCTCCGAAAGGGGGGGGGGACATAAACACCTACCACAAGGTAGTCAATGCCTCTGATTGCAGCATGAAGAACCACAAAACGCCCCATCGTATCAGTATGCACAGAATACGACCGGAAGGGAAGGGACTCTGCCCCCTCTGCTTCCCTGGCATCCTTAGTTGTTGGCAGAGACCCTAATGTCAGGTATGTATTGCATGTGATGCAAATGTTTCTTTTATATAATACACTCTTCAACATTGAAATTGCAACAAGAAGGACAAGCCGCAAGGTTATGCAAATTCTGTAAATATTAGGTGTTGCTCAAATCTGCAAATAATCACCTTGCTCCAATCTGTGTCATGTGGTAGGGGCATAAAAGCCAGCTTGAAAGCAAAGTTTTTTTAGCCACATACATTCTCAAAAATCAGATCAAGTTGTGTGGGATGATTGTGCCATGTCTCCTGTTTGCAGACATACTGTACCAGTTATCACCAATTGTCGCAAACTGTGAGGGACAAAATCCTTGAACTGAGAACTCTTGGTTTATCACTAGGCCTATGCGCCTAGGCCAAGATGTCAGCACTGTTTAACGCCGAGTGTCCTGGTGTTTGGGAGAACGACAAGCTGGAATGCCAGCAAGAGGTGCACAGAGGTGATGGACCTCATGCTACTGCTCTCAAAGGCTAATTGAGGCTAAAATGGAGGTCTATACTCTTAAGTCAAGAGTCCATCTTGTATGCAATATGTGGAGACTTTTCTGGAGACCACATGGGCAATGCCATGAAGGTCACACTGGTCCTACTCTCAAGATTAAGTTGTGGGGTGCCATAATGTATGGTAGCCGGACCCCTTCAGTCTTCATTTCAGGTATACTAGCAGCTCAACGTTACATTGATTCAGTTGTGGAACCAGTGGTATGGTGGCCATTTCTGTAAAGTGTCTCAGGAGCCTTTTTTTAGGGTAACAAGGCCTCTTCTTGCTTATGCTACTGTGAGCAGCCTATCTGGCCTAAACATGCTCCCATTTCCCACAGTGTTACCTAGCTTGTCTCACAGTAAGCACATCTGGGATGTCATTGGTCGTCAATTGCAAAGGGAGCTACCAGCAGTGAATCTTGATGATTTGTGTTCCCAAGTGGATTCATAGTGGCAGAGCGTTCCTCAGACAGCCACTAATAACCTTATTGATAACATGCCAAGGTATGTGTGTGTATTTCTGTGCATGGCACTCATACTTCATAGTGAATAAATTGAAATGATTTTAATACATTGTTTCCATTCTTTTATCATTTGCATATCATTAGCATGTAATAAACTTAACTGTCTAGGCTCCAGCGGCGTGATCCTCAGGTTCATCGTGGCTGTGGAGAGACACGCTGCTGAGCCACGCCCCATAGTGACGTGACTGCATCCCTAGCAATGGGATGCAATGCTCTGTTTCTTCTGCAGCTCGTACGGGGTTTGTGTTCTGACCTATGGAGTGCCGGGCCACTGGACCTATCAGGATCTTATCCAGGGACTGGGCACTCTACTTAAATCCTCTCCTATCCATTCACCATTAACAGTGATAGTCTTTGTTGGCTCACTAGCATTGTTCCCGGTTCCTACACTGCTATTGGTAATCTGTGTTTTTTACCCTGGCTTGTCTTTTGACCACTCTCTGTCTAATGTTTTGGTACTGCATAGCCTCTCTGGTTTTGATCCATTTCTGTCAACTCTGCTTTTGTGTTTGTTCTGTCCATGTGTTCGTCTATGCAACTATTTAGCGTAGGGACCATCGTCCAATTGCAGTTCAGCTGTTTAGGGCTGATACTGCAAATACGTAGGGACAGCGGTGTGATCTCAGTTCAGGGCCTCACTGTCCTTGCCTTTATCTCTGCTATATTCCTGACACAACTATCATTTATAAAATTCCCATAATTCCACAACTTTTCTTTGTCGGTGTGGCAATTTCAATGATGAGTAGTGTATATATCAGATAAGTGTAACAACAGTCATGTAAATAATTAAAAGGGTGTTCTCATGGTAGTAAGTAATGGCATATTACTATGATATTACATCAGTTACTGATCGGTGAAGGTCTGAATTGGAGCAGCAATACTGGGTATACATTGTACCTCCTTTATAAAATTTCTCTGCACGGTGAAACTAACTTGAATGGAGCCGTGTCATAGTTTCATGTACAGTAGGTGGCTGGGAGGACCAATGTTCAGGGAGTAAACTGTAAGGATTGGTGGAGGGTTCCAGTGGTCTGATCACCCCCAATAGCATATCTTTGTGATATCCCTTAACACAAGATGGGAATACCCCTTTAAGTTATACCCTGTGTAAACTTTATTAAACTATTATATGTTAACTGTAGTAATTGCTCCAGATTCCATACCAATCAATAACTTAGTGTGAGTCAATCCCAACTGTGTTTGACTACATCATAGTCTTTATTGTTGGACCCATACATTATCGATGTACATCTCTGTGGCTGACACATTTGCACATTCTTTTAAATTTCTTTTGCTTCCATCAATAACCCTGCTGTTGACACCCCTTGAAAGTGTATTTGTCGTCTATTATGTACAGTTTCATTACACTGCTCTTCTCATCAAAACAGTTCTTCTCTTCTTCATAGACAGTATTGGTCAAACAAGTTAATTTTTCTTGTTAGCCGAATCCTTGAACTGTACATGTTCTGCGTGCAAATGGCTTGTGTCAATAGAGGCTTCGGCAATTTCTTTCCTCTCATCTACAGGGATATGTGAGATTCTCAGACCGTCATCCTCTTGCAGTGTTGGGTACTTTTGAACAATTTCAAAGATTGTGTAAAAAGAAAAAAAAAAACAGAATCATCACAAAGATATATAAGAATTTTTAGTAGAAGGTAATGTGGAAGACAAGACACCAGGGAAGAATTTAGGTCATTGTGTGTCTCATTGCACATAGATACTGTAATTCCAATGAAGTGCAAACAAACCAGAAGATACCTCCCTTATCATGCAAGTTTTCAAACTGACTGTTGTCATTTGATAGCTGATGGATAATGGCCATAGGGTTACCTGCAAAATGGTCAATTACAAAATATACTTTTGGCCCTTGAGTGGCATGTCTGCCAACCCCCCTAGGATAGTGGAAAGTATTGAACACAGGAATACCTTAAAGACATTTACTAGGCTTAGGCGGACAAAGAGGTTTTCTCATGCAACAAAGTTAAGGGCACATATACTAAGACCGGCGTTTTATACGTCGGTCTTAATAAACCCCCAAGCTGGCGGTGGTTCTGCCCCGAATTATGAAGAGGCGCAGGCCTCTTCATAACTTCAGTGGATTCTTAACCACTTATAAATGTAAGACAGCTTCTGAAACAGGCGTAGAAAATGGTAAATGCCAGCATGTCCTCTTCCACACCCACATCATGTCTACTTTTTTAGACCTGCCGTGAGCGGGGAGAAGTTGCAGATTGTGGCGCAACAAGCTCTTGCACTATAATCTGAACCTGAAATACGCCTAATATAGGAGTATTTCAGCTTAATAAGTGATCCTCTTTGTGGTTACAGTCTTACAGTGAGGCAATTGCCTTGGTAATTTCAGAGTTTCTCTATGAGAGCACAGTCTTTATACAGGCAGTAACCCACTTTGTCCCTCGGCTGGCTGGTCACTACAGACCAATCACTCTTAAAGGCTGCAGCTGCTAACTCCCTGCACCAGCATTAACTCTAGCTCCAATTTGCCCTAGGCTCTTTAGGTCCCGAGGTGGTGCATTCTTATGGCTGACTACTATGCAGGTACTGTATCCTTGCAGTAACAGAACAAACCTCAGATCAAAGTGAAAACAGAATTTTAGAAATTTTGCTAATTCATTACAAAAAGGAAAACTAACATTTAGCATTACCATAAGTATTCAGAACCTTTGATATGACACTTGAAACTTAGCTATTAGGACTTTCCATTCCTCTGGATCACCTTTGACATATTTCTACACCTTGACTGGAGTAAATTCGCCTTCACCTGTGGTAAATTCAGTTGATCGAACATAATTTGGAAAGACACAGCCCTGTATACATAAGGTCTCACAGCTGACAATGCATATCAGAGCAAAAACCAAGCCATGAGGAGGAAAGAACTGCCTGTAGTGCTCAGTGACAGGCTTCTGTGGAGGCACAGATCTGGAGAAAGGTAAAAAAAAAAAAATTCTGCTGCATTGAGTTTCCAAGCGCACAGTAACCTTCATAGTTCTTAAATAAATGTTGGAACAACTTTGACTATTCCTAGAGATGGCCACCCCACCAAATGAAGTAATAGAGAATGGCATTGGTAAGAGAGATGACCATGAACCCAATGGTCACTGTGACTAAGCTTGAAAGATCTTGTGTGCAGATGGGAGAAACTCCCAAAAGGTCAACCATCTGTTACGTTGGCATCCTGTGCCTGCTGCTGTCACGCTCCTCCAAGCGGGCATAGGTGCCACGTCACTCACTGAGCTTCTCTCTTTGCTGTCCTGGTGGTCTGGACCTGTAATGATTAAGTACATGTAGTTTGTCTGAAACACATTTATCGTCGGGGTGCCATGATTATTTGTATGTGTTTACAGTTTTTAAGAATGGTGCTGGTTTTTACTTTGTAGATTACAAAAGGTCAGGAATAGGACTCCAACTGTGCATGTCTGGTACAAAAAAAGGTACAGGTGAGCTGGAGCTTACTTTTGCATATCAATCCTCTTACATACTACACCCTTGTATATCAATATTGTTTTCTGGTGCATGCCATACCTCAGCCGAGCAACAGCCGCTAGGTGTTAGCATATCCTTATAAAAACAAAAATCATCCCTTAATCCCTTCCTGATCTTCAGGGTACATGAACGGCACAAAAGGAAGTGAGTTGCTGACCTGATTGATGCAAGTATGGCACACTGATTGCCAAACACCTTGAGGGGTGTAGTTTTTAAAATGGGGTCACTTTTGAGGTGTTTCTATTGTAAGAGTACCTTACACCTAAAATCCATTTGAGGTAAATATGCCCTCTAAAAACCATATGGCGCTCCTTCCTTTCTTAGCCCTGCTGTGTACCCATGCAGCAGTTGACGACTACATCTAGGGTGTTATAGTAACTGCAGAATCAGGGCAATATTATGTTTTTTCTGGGGAAAAGCATATTAGAAGCTGTTTAACATACTGTATATACATTGGGGGGAAAAAGGATATACTTTTCCATCCTTCAAAATGCAGCAATTTTTTTTTTACGTCAACGGATAATTTTTTTTTTTTTACAGTGGAAACCTATAGTAACCAATGCCACCGTATGGCATCCATTAGAGTCATCTGTTTAATTATTATTTTTTATTAATTTACATTATGTGTATATTTTAAACATTAGACAAAACGGTGATGTGAATACAGCCTTAAAGTCATGTTCATTTTAACTTGAATATGGCATTACATACTGTATATACAGGGGGAGTCAAAAGTCGCAGGACACTCTTTTATTTCAGAAACAAAAGGTAAAATGAAATATCTGAATCTCAGCAAGTAAAGGGTGAAGGTTGCCTATCTTTTAGGCAATGTCCAGAACATGGCCACCATCTTAAAAGCCACCATATTGGATCAAGGGCAAATTTTTACAATGGGAAGGGGGTCGTGTAGCATATGAAAGAAGGCCAGACATTTCTCAGAAATTGATTTCAGCAATCAGATTTGCAATATCTCGTGTGGTTCAAAAGTTATTAATACATAAAGTTCAAAACTTTTGTTGTTCGATACAGGTAACTGAAGATGGAACACATTGAACACGTCAAATAGCTGTGCATCACAGGAAACTTTCCCGGTTGTTGTAGCAACTTTTTGTGTTTTGTTAACTTTTGAAGCACATGAGATATTGAAAATCTGATTGCAACAATTGATTTCTGAGAAGTCTTGTTTGATATGCTACATGACCCCCTTCCCATTGGAAAAATTTACTCTTGATCCAATATGGCGGCTTTCAAGATGGTGGCCATGTTCTGCACATCATGGAAAATATTACCGATCTCTCTGCAGCGGTCTCTAAATGGTAAGTATATTCCCTTCTCCATGAATCCAGCTCCATCTCCTGATCTTTTCTCATGGTCTGATGTTCCTTTCAAGTTGGTTCTGTCACTCTTTTAATGGAGCACAATCAACAGCACAAAAGTATCTTCATGCAAAATCCTCAGTAAGAAAAATATATAGTGAAGTTCCGCAACATACGATATAACAAAGATAATTTATTGACTCACAGGATAAAACTTTTTGAACAGCATAAAATCGGTCATCACCAAAAGTCTAAATATACCCGACCAGGGTTTCACTCCAGCTTCTTTAGGGGCAAACCTTCGTATCATTTTAATTTGGGTGCCTGACAATAGGAAAAAGTACAGTGTACAATCTTCCAATTAGACTTTTTGTGTGAACTTTACGAATAGTAAAGAAAGATACCAAAAACCCACAAAGGGGACACACAGTACATATAATAGCTTTATTAGACAGTAATAAATTACAAACAATTAAAACATGAATTCCGGCGTTCAATTACGACGCCGGAACTGCCCGCCGGATCCGGAAAAACGTGTGAAAACAGATTACATTTGAATCCTGATCAGGATTTTGATCACAATGTAAAAATGCATTGGAAAAAAACGGATCCGCTATTTATGGACTTTAACTTTTTTTCCACATTTTTCTGGTTTAACATGTAAAAGCCGGATCCGGTTTGACTGAACACACGCGCCGGATCCGGCGTTAATGCAAGTCAATGGGAAAAAGGCCGGATCCGGCGTTCAGTCAAAGTGTTCAGGATTTTTGGCCGGAGGTAAAAATACTGCATGCTACGGTTTTCTGAAAAGCCTGATCAGTCAAAAAGACTGAACTGAAGACATCCTGATGCATCCTGAACGGATTACTCTCCATTCAGAATGCATTAGGATAAAACTGATCAGTTCTTTTCCGGAATTGAGCCCCTAGGACGGAACTCAGCGCCGGAAAAGAAAAACGCTAGTGTGAAAGTACCCTAATATAGTTTATAAAAATAATAAGAGTGAAAAGGTTGCAGAGAAAATACTCTTATAATAAGGAGACTGACCAATTGACACCAAATTTTAGGAATACTATAATTAATTTGGACTTTGTGGTTGTATTGTGAAGTATTAAGACTGCCTGCATCACACATCTGATGGATTACAAACTCACCACACTTTGGATGGACTGATGGATTATTGTTAGGTAGATAGGAATATCAGCCAGCAGGTTGTTACTCCCATTGCGGTTACGAATATACAAGTCAATATGTATTAACTCTTACCAACCGAATGGGAGTAAGCACATCTGCCAGTTTTTAAGATTTTTATCCTAGTTATTTATTTTCCTGTATATAATAAACATTTATGATTTTATGTAATTGGGTCGTTCATGCAGCACTAGATATTTTGTGCCCTCCAATATATCTCATTTTACAGTTAACTTTTGGACCTTGGATGTGTCTTTGGAGTGAGCACCAGTTCTATTGTTCAGGGTAAGTTGATCCATTGTTCACACTTACTTTTTTCAATTTTCTGTATACCCATTCAGTGAGCCCCATGGATATCTGGAGCTGCATGGAGAACAAATGCAAACGTATAGAATCATATTCATTTGATCAAGGGTAATTACGTACAGAGGTTATTAATTGTGATTTTATGTAATCGGGTCGATCATGCAGCACTAGATATTGTGTGCCCTCCAACATATCTCATTTTACAGTTAGACTTTCTGCCTGTCTCTCTCGTCATGATCCCTTTTATGACTCACATCTGGTTTTGGCTTCAAAAATTGTATCAGAAAATCTGATGAAAACCTGAATATGCACCGTCAGCCCAAGCATACAGACACACATGCGGGTTTTTATTGCAGTTTTTGAAACCACAATCACTAGTAGATCATAAAATGAAAGATAGTATTAGGGCTCGTTCACACAAATGTTTTTTGAGTTCTGCATACGGGCCGTTTTTCGAGTTCCGTATACGTTCAGTATACGGAACCATTTATTACAATGGTTCGGCAAAAAAAACGGAATGTACTCAGTATGCATTCCGTTGCCGTATTTCCGTTTTTCCGTTCCGTTCAAAGATAGAACATGTCCTATTATTGCGCGCAAATCACAGTTCCGTGGCTCCATTCAAGTCAATGGGTCAGCAAAAAAAACGGAACACATACGGAATATACTCCATATGTCTAACGTATCCGTTTCCTTTTGCAGAACCATCTATTGAAAATGTTATGCCCAGCTCAATTTTTTCTATGTAATTACTGTATACTGTATATGCCATACGGAAAAATGGAATACAACCGGAATCACTACTGTAACAAAAAACGGATCCGTTAAAAACGGCCCACAAGCCATACGGTCGTGTGAACAAGCCCTTAAGGACATATTCTGTTTCTCCTCCATTTTATTCCACCCCTGATGTTGGCTTCAGAAGCGGAATAAAAAAAACTGAACATGTGGCAGCACCTTTCCGCTTGGTTTCCACAACCACGCTTTTTAATGCAGTTTTGGAAGATAAAGCCAAGAGTAGATTCAAAGTGAGGAGTGTTTCTTTTATGCATGTCCTCCATTTATGACATTGGCTTCAAAAACGGCTAAAAAACTTAGCTAGGTTGACCTATGTGTCCAAATTCTGGTAAGAACAGAATACCAGAATCACCAGATCTGGAATATGTCAGCACCATTCAGTATAATGGAGTCTGTGGAGTTTCCAGCCTGAATACTGGCATTCTTCATGCATGAAGATGCATTTCATCCTTATTTGCCACAATCTGCTATGCAGGCTCCTGCTAGAACGTCCTGTGCAGATGTGAACCTAGCCTAAAGCTGTCTGGACATGTTCAGGTTTTGTTCAGGTTTCCAAAAACAGTAACTTTCTTTAATATCGCCTCTTCTTTTGTAATCCACATCTGGTTTCATAAACTGCATCAGAAAAACTGAACAAAATGAAATCAAAACCTTAAAGGGAAATTAAATAAACAGTCCCCAGTAAGTCGATTGGTTATGGGATATAGGCAAAGCAAGCATTTCATGGTGGATCTATAATCTGCATTAGAATAATCTGTTGAGATCCTGTATAGCAGTTTAAGTTAATGAGCAGTTAACAATGCTTGTCAATTGCTAATTAACTGATTTATTACAGGCTGGTGACTCCGAATTAGCACTATTAACCCTCCATGCTTTCACCGCCAGCCAATGTCATGTGAAGCCATTCAAAACCAGATTTTAACTTGATGTGGATATGTTTCCAAATGAAAAAATATGCAATTACTGTTATAATTTCTGTATGAATTTCTGATGCTTTTCAAGATCTCTGCTTGCAGTCAATAACTAAAAATGCGTTCAATGTAAATATGAATTCTTTAGTTTCTCCATTCCTGTCTAGTTGCCATTTCCTAGTTATACCTTTTTCCGAAAAAGATAGGTGACATCCGGCTTCCATTACTACTCCCATAAGGGTTGTCAGTCACTGATTAAGAAATACAGCCTGTCTCAGAACAGTAAGCAGATACAAAATAATCTTATTGTCTCCGAGCTTGAGCAAGTATGGCAGTGTGTGACTGTAGATTGGCACAGTCCCTCAGGCACAAAGCTGATGAAAATTGTTCTCACTCTGTTAAGAAGAAATCCCATCAATAAACGGACGGCTTTTATGTAAAGAATGTTACACTGACATTAATAAGGAAAGGAAGCCCAAAGATTTACAGTATGTTCTGTATGAGAATGAAACAGCAGAACATGGTGTGCAATAGCTGCAGATGTAAGTGCATACAATCTCGTGACGATAAATACAGATTTAGTCATTAGAGAGGAAGGCGATCATTTACACTTCATGTAGGCAAAAGAAATGGAAGATAGTCCAGTGTATAAATGTAATTTATTGGATTCATAGTGCTTTTAAACAGAAGTACAAAACGTAGGGACTAGATAGATAGAATATTAGATAACTCAAAATAGATAAATATAGAATAAATTCAAAGAATAGATAGATAGCTATAGAGAAGATAAATAGGTAGAAAGACAGCTGTAGATGGCGTTAAATAGCTATAGATATATAAGCTCAATAGATGATATCTATATAGATAGATAGATAGCTATGAGATACCATACCATATTTTTGGGATTATAAGGGGCACTTTTTAGCTAGAAAAAAAAATCTTAATGGTCACTGTCTGCATAGCTGGGGCAGCAGGGTGAGGGGGAGTTAGACTGCTTTACCTATATCTCTGGATCAGGAGCAGCTAGAGATATGGTTCCGCAAAAACCTTTGCACAAGGGCCGTTAAAAAAGTCCAAAACCTGGAGTTTGCGACTTTTTCCCACCACAAAATTGACTTATGTTAATGATAAATTTGGCTCATTGCATGTAGACTGGTTAACTTAATTGCTGACAATAGAGTTACATACTGATTATACTAAATATTAACTGCTTAAATAAAGTACGTAAAAAAAAAGACACTTTATTGAATTAACCATTAAAAGGTTGGTTCTCCACCAATATAACAATCGGGAAGGTGGTGAGAGCCGGAGTGTAAAAATTGTACATATATACTACCTCTTCCGCTCTCACCACCATGAATCGTGTCCCTTTTTATATGTGGGGGGAGCACAGTTAAAACGCACAGGAGTAGTAGGGTAACTGCAGTGTGGTCCACACCAGGATACGTGAGGTCTGTCTTGCTAGTCTGATGCCTCCAGCAATACAAACCTGGAGTAGAAGACTAGATCCCTGGTTTTGTATAAATGGACCCCTAACTGAGTCCCCTATCCACTGGATTAGCGGCTCTTCACTAGTTTTCATCTATAAACACTGAACACAAGAAGGCGCATTTTTTAGCTCTACGCGTTTCACTGCCGATATCAGTCGGTCTTTTCTCAGGAGCAACAGCACACAAACAAAGAAAATGTTGTTCAGAAGATGTACTACATCACTCTGAAAGTGAGTGTGTAGTTGTAAGATCATATACCAAGCCTGCTTGCCTCTAATGTCGTCCAAGCAGACCTTACAAATCTTGTTCTAACAGGCGCTGCACGCCTCTGATGGCGTGCGTGCAGCAAGGTAGAGCCTCTGGCACTATGAGGGCCGTATCGCGGGCAATTCCCTCCTTGTTTAAATGGAGAACCCTCCACCCTCTGACTGGCCAAGCCTCCAAGACAGGGATCAATGGGGTACGGGTGTAGAAACTCCCATATCTCCTCCTGTCATTTTTCAAACGCTGTCGGCGCCAGAGTGAAAGATTTGCAATGTGATCTTCTGCTTAATTGGGTGTCCGCAGGTACGGGGGAACAAGCAGACGTATTCAGATGCTAAAGGAAGGAGAACTGGTCCCCAGGTGAACTAAAGAAAGAAGCCACCCCCCAGATTGACCAATGGGGTCTGTGTAAATTACACCAACCTTTTAATCGTTAATTCAATTAAGTGTTTTTTAACATACTTTATTCAGGCAGTTAATATCATTGTATGTAAAGACAAATATAGACTAATTTATTTTATTGAACTCCTACTCAACAAAAACTGGTATGTATCTGAACTCAACACTCTAGATTTGTGTAGTTCAATAAGGCAAGGTAACCCTATCTAAACTTTAATGACATGACTTTAATGACATATTATTCAAAGTCTTAGTCAAAGAACCCTCATTACTCACAATTCTCTTAGGCCTAAGAAATGACAAGGGACTGACTATATTCCAGGAATGGCAACTATTGAAGAGTAAAAACGTATTTCTGTCAGTTGGTTTTACATACAATTGCAAAGATGCAAAGTTGCAAAGATCCTTCTTCCAACCTGACCTCAACATCAAATGTAGAGTAAACCAAAGTAAATGTGATTCCTAGATAAATACTATTCAAAAAAGTTCCAAAGCATTTTGTTGGATCCAGTCATACAGTAAAGCAATTATGGTTTTGTATAACTGTTAATATTGCTCAGTTCCTCCTTATGCCAAAGGATGAGAACATTTGTAACAGAAAAAGTGGCCAACTGTGTAGAAGGCATATATAGAAATATTCAGTGCTGTATCCCTACATCACTAACTTATTTCATAAGTTATCCTCATATATGGTAACCTGCCCAAATGGACTGCAATTTTTTCCCAATAGAACCATAAATGAGTGTTTTGTTGGGGTATTAGTTATGCTGCATTTAGACCACTTATTGCAGCAGCCAGAATAATCATAGCTACAAATTGGAAATCACATGGCCCTATACCTGAGACACTCTGGTTTCTCAAAGTCGCCTCAATTTCCAGACTTGAAGAACTGTCGCATTGGGAATTGAGATCACATCATAAATACAAAAAAATCTGGTCCCCTTGGCACAATTGGAGATCCTCATTACCTTAATCCTTATTATAAGGTCCCGGACTCAAAAGACCACAAACTCTAACTTTAGATAAACCCGTTTTCCCTTTGGACTATAAAGACATAGTTTACCCCCTCTCCTACATCAGATACTTGCATATCTTGCTCTTTAAAGGTACTCCCCCCCTCCCCCTCCTCTTTCCTACCTCCCACCTGTTAAGTTTTTGTTCTTATCAATGTAAACTTGCTATTGACGTTACTGTCTCCTATCGGCTATTAATTCTATTGCCTCCTAATATAAGTCAACAGACTAATTACCCTTGCTTAACTACTCACTACGGGCGTAAAGTCCCATGTATCTATCCTTGATAACTAGGTTTTTTTTGTACTATGAT
The DNA here is from genome assembly GCF_014858855.1 of Bufo gargarizans. Classification (NCBI taxonomy): domain Eukaryota; kingdom Metazoa; phylum Chordata; class Amphibia; order Anura; family Bufonidae; genus Bufo; species Bufo gargarizans. The sequence continues at coordinate 586,046,325 of NC_058080.1, read as the reverse complement.
TCTTTGTATGTACACTACAATACCTCTGTTACTATTCAAAGGTACTATGGAATGTGACTATTGATAGCTTGATTTACAGACTGTTTGTAACCCCCTATATGTTTATCTTTGAAACCAATAAAAAGATATTAAAAAGAAAAAAAAAATAAATGAAAGTTATGCTGCATTTAGAGGCATTCCTTTACTGCTAATTTTCAAGCACCTAGCTGTGGAATGTGGAAGGGGCATAAATGCCAGACAGAAAGCAAAGTTTTTTTAGCCACATGAAACCTCATAAATCAGATCTAGTCATGTGGGATGATTGTGAGAAGCCTCCTGTTTGTTGATGTGCCAGTTATCGCCACTTGTGGCAAACGGAGAGGGACAGAATCCTTGAGCTGAGAGACCTTGGTTTATCACTCCTGTAGATTGCTACGTGCCGAGGTCTAGTTGTCAGCACTGTTCAGTGGTGTGTGTCCTGGTGGTTGGGAGAACAATGACGAACTGGAATGACAGCAAGAGGGGCACAGAGTTGAACCTCTGTAGGGATGGATTGTCTGATGAGAAGAATAACGCATCATCGATCCACTCTGTACTACAAGTGAAATTGGACATCACATCTTAAACCTAGGGTGGCAATTGGCAAACAGTGTCTACATAAATCAGAGGGCGTTTGCATGACATAGGGCCATGAGCCAGACGTCCAGCTACAGGTGTTCCACTGACCTCACAACAACGTACTCAAAGGCTATTATAGTGTACAGCAAAACAGCAATGGAGGCTGGAATAGAGGTCTATTTTCTTCAACGATGAGTCCAATTATTATCTCAGACGCAATGATAGCTGGATATTAATTTAGAGACATCACATTGGTCCTATTCCCAGAATTATGAAGTGGAGTGGTATAATGTACGGTAGCCTCACCAATCTACTCTTCAACTGATGCATGTGTCTTTACCCATCAGCTGTCTAAAATTGATACAAATAAGTCACAGGGGCCTGATGGGATACACCCAAAGCTATTAAAAGAGCTTAGCGGTGAACTAGCAAAACCATTAACAGATTTATTTAACAAATCACTGGCAACAGGAGTCGTCCCAGAAGATTGGAAATTAGCAAATGTGCCCATTCACAAGAAAGGTAGTAGGGAGGAATCGGGCAACTATAGGCCAGTAAGCCTGACATCAATAGTGGGGAAATTAATGGAAACCATACTTAAGGAGAGGATTGTGGAACATCTAAAATCCCATGGATTGAAAGATAAAAAACAGCATAGGTTTACTTCAGGGAGATCATGTCAAAGTAATCTTATTGATTTTTTTGATTGGGTGACTAAAATAATAGATGGCGGAGGTGCAGTAGACATCGCTTATCTAGACTTTAGTAAGGCTTTTGATACTGTCCCACATAGAAGGCTTATAAATAAATTGCAGTCTTTGGGCTTTTACTCCTATATTGGTGAATGACTTAGGCAGTGGCTGAGGGACAGACAACAGAGGGTTGTAGTCAATGGAGTATATTCAGACCATGGTCTTGTTTCCAGTGGGGTACCTCAGGGATCTGTTCTGGGACCCATATTGTTTAATATCTTTATCAGCGAATTTGCAGAAGGCCTCGATGGTAAGGTGTGTCTTTTTGCTGATGACACAAAGATTTGTAACAGGGTTGATGTTTCTGGAGGGATACACCAAATGGAAAAGGATTTAGGAAAACTAGAGGAATGGTCAAAAATCTGGCAACTAAAATTTTATGTTGATAAGTGCAAGATAATGCATCTGGGGCGTAAAAACCCAAGAGCAGAATATAAAATCAGTGATACAGTCCTAACCTCAGTATCTGAGGAAAGGGATTTAGTGTTCATTATTTCAGAAGACTTAAAGGTAGGCAGACAATGTCATAGAGCAGCAGGAAATGCTAGCAGAATGCTTGGGTGTATAGGGAGAGGAATTACTAGTAGAAAGAGGGAGGTGCTCATGCCGCTCTCCAGAGCACTAGTGAGACCTCATTTGGAGTATTGTGCTCAGTACTGGAGACCATATCTCCAGAAGGACATTGATACTTTGGAGAGAGTTCAGAGAACAGCTACTAAACTGGTACATGGATTGCAGGATAAAACTTACCAGGAAAGATTAAAGGACCTTAACATGTATAGCTTGGAAGAAAGACGAGACAGAGGGGATATGATAGAAACTTTTAAATACATAAAGGGAATCAACAATGTAAAAGAGGAGAGAATATTTAAAAGAAGAAAAACTGCTACAAGAGGACAACGTTTTAAATTAGAGGGGCAAAGGTTTAAAAGTTATATCAGGAAGTATTACTTTACTGAGAGAGTAGTGGATGCATGGAATAGCCTTCCTGCAGAAGTGGTAGCTGCAAATACAGTGAAGGAGTTTAAGCATGCATGGGATAGGCATAAGGCCATCCTTCATATAAGATAGGGCCAGGGGCTATTCATAGTATTTAGTATATTGGGCAGACTAGATGGGCCAAATAGTTCTTATCTGCCGACACATTATTTGTTTCTATCTCAGGTACACTAACAGCTTGGCGTTACATTGATTTGATCGTGGAACCAGTGTTACGGCCACTTTTCCACAACAGGCTACATGTTGCTTGTGCTACTGTAAGCACCCTGCATGGCCTAAATGTGCTACCATAGACTGCAGCATCTCTAGACTTGTCTCCCTTAGAACTCCTCTGGGACGTCACTGGTTGGCATTTGCAAAGTACGCTTCGAGCAGCGGATCTTGATGATTTGTGTGCTCAAGTGCATTCAGAGTGGCAGAATATTCCTCAGACAACCATTAATAACCTAATTCAGTGATGCCCAACCTTCGGCCCGCGGTCCGTGTCATGCGGCCCGCGCAGTAACAGGACTTTAGAAGCGCAGAGCGCGCTGCGGACGGCACAGGCAGCAAAGCGATGCTGCCTGTGCCTGCAATCTCCCTGCTCAGCACTGCCTCCTAGCTAATTTATTCACTGCACTTGCCTCTGTGAAATTGAAGAGAAGCACCGTAATCTCGCACAGGCGCACTGGCAGAGGCATCGAAGTGTGCATGCACCGTCTTCCTGGCCTCTGCCAGTGCGCCTGTGCGAGATTACTGCAATTCTCTTCAATTTCACAACTGTAGTGAATAAATTAGCTAGGAAGCGGCTCTGGGTGGGGAGGAGATCTGTGGATGACACTGAGGGGGATATCTTTGGATGACACTGAGGGGGATATCTGTGGATGACACTGAGGGGGATATCTGTGGATGACACTGAGGGGGATATCTGTGGCTGACACTGAGGGGGGATCTGTGGATGACACTGAGGTGGATCTGTGGATAACACTTAGGGGGATCTAGGGAGGGGTGTGGGGATGTTGGGGTGGGAGGTCCTGGAGGGGTGTTTGGGTGGGAGCTAAGAAAGGGGTGGGAGGTCAGATAGGTATGTGGGGGTGGGAGATCCTGGAGGGGGGGCCCATAATTTTTTTTGCTATGGGGCCCAGTCATTTCTAGCTACGCCCCTGATTGGTAAGATTGGGCGGGCACTGGAGCGATAGAGCGCCCTGCTGTAGGAGAAGCTGGAGAGAAGCGGGAGATGAAAGGAGGAGGGGCCAGCTCCTGGTGGTCTCGGGCACACAGCGCAAGCATGGCGGTGGAGGATCTGACTGAAGCCTAAAGACCAGACATCAAGGTAGACCTGCAGAAGAAGGTGACAGTGCAGTATGTGATGTATACATGTGTGCAATGTATGTAGTGCAGTGTGTGATCATCACATACTGCACTACATACATAACACACATGTATACATCACATGCCCCCTCACAGTAATAATGCCCAGATATGTGCCCTCTTCACAGACGTAATGTTCACACATGCCCCCTCACAGTAGTTATGCCCAAATTTGTGCCCCATTACAGTAAAAATGCCAAGATATGTGCCCTCTTCACAGACATAATGCTCACACATGCCCCCTCACAGTAGTTATGCCCAGATATGTGCACCCTCACAGTAGTTATGCCCAGATATGTGCCCCCTCACAGTATTTATCCCCAGATATGTGCCCTCTTCACAGTAGTTATGCCCTGATATGTGCCCTCTTCACAGTAGTTATACCCTGATATGTGCCCTCCTCACAGTAGTTATGCCCAGATATGTGCCCCCTCACAGTAGTTATGCCCAGATATGTGCCCCCTCACAGTAGTTATGCCCAGATATGTGCCCTCTTTACGGTAGTTATGCCATGATATGTGCCCTCCTCACAGTAGTTATACCCTGATATGTGCCCCCTCACAGTAGTTATTCCCAGATAGGTGCCCCCTCACATTAGTTATGCCAGATATGTGCCCTCTTCAAAGTAGTAATGCTCACTCGTGCCCCCTCACAGTAGTTATGCCCTGATATGTGCCTTCTTCACAGTAGTTATGCCCTGATATGTGCCCCCTCACAGTAGTTATGCCCAGATATGTGCCCCCTCACAGTAGTTATGCCAGATATGTGCTCTCTTCACAGTAGTAATGCTCAGACGTGCCCCCTCACAGCGTTTGCATTTCTTTCTGGCAAAGTTACCTGGTTGCGGCCCGCAAAATTTATACCAAGTCTAGTGCGGCCCTCAGACGAAAAATGGTTGGGCACCACTGGCCTAATTGATAGCATGCTAATACAGAATTCAGAAATACATTTCTCTAATCTTCTAAACCTGTCATCCTAAAATGCAAGGACTCGCTGAAGGCTCTATTCATCATTACATGTATAACCCAAGGCTCTGTCTAACATTACATGTGCCACTGATGGTTCTATCATTATATGTACTACTGAGGACTCTGTTACTGTATGTACCACCCAGTTCTCTGTCATTACATGTACCACCAAAGGCTCGATCTATCATTCCATGTACCACTCATGCAGGATAGTATCTGAGCAATGTATATTATAGTGGTAATTCTAAATGCTTTATAGCAGTGATGGTGAACCTTTTACAGACCGAGTGCCCAAACTGCAATCCAAAACCCACTTATTTATCGCCAAGTGCCAACACTGCAATTTAACCTGCATACCAATATAGTATATCTTCCATGTACTTTATCATTTAGCTATAATACCAGCCTGCATTCAGTGCGCTGCCTGTGCTGTTTATAGTGCGCCCTGTGCTGATGAATGGCAGGAAAGGTCGAAGGCATACTGGTACACCATAGACTTTTTCCAGGGAGCGGGTGCCCATAGAGAGGGCTCTTAGTGCCGCCTCTGGCACCCGTGCCATAGGTTCGCCACCACTGCTTTATAGCATCTGAACAACCTATACCAGGGGTCAGCAACGTCCGACACTCTAGCTGTTGTGGAACTACAACTCTATGGGAGTTCTCAGAAAAGCCAAGTACGTGTGCACGCTGGGAGTCATAGTTTCACCACAGCTGGTGTGCTGATTCCTGACCTATACTATAGTGACCATTTGCCTTTCAGCATGACTTTAGCTAATGATAAAGCTGGAGGCAGAATTCGGATTTAAAGGTAGAAATACGAAATGTTGCCGTTTTCAGAGTACACTCAGCGTAAATAGTGATTATTCTTTTCCATTGTTAATGAAGCTTTGTACAGAGTGAAAAATCCCAGAGCCGTAGAAGGGATGAGAGGGCTCTAGGAAAGCAGTCTGAGCATCCTGAGAAGGATTTGCAAATGTCGTGAGTGTAGCCGGTCCCCTTTATTTTGTGCGAAGGAGGAGATTGCTATGGGTGCTAGCTTTGCACAGAGAAGGAAGGTTAATCCTAGTACAGTCCCCGTTACACAAGCAGTAAAGCAGCCACAGGATTCCCACTGAGTAATTAGCGCTTAGAAACTCCAGATGTAAAAAAGGGCCTGATAGAGGTGGGGGTTTCATGGAATATAAAGGCAAAGAAGAAAGAGGGAATGTGAGCGATGGTTGGACAGAGTGATCGCATCAAAAGAATCATGAAAGTAAGATTTTTACCTATTCTTTACCTAGGCAGCTTTGTCTCTGGGAACTATGTTACTGTGTGTGTATTAGATAGCAATACCATAAGTAACCTGCATGTATTAGACACAAGTGCTCTTTAGATACTGCGGATATAGCTGACAGTAAAATGCCTGCAAGTGCAACCACGAGAACTTTACTTGGAACATAACATTTGCATGATGAGGACACATATGTCGCTTTAGTCTTGCATCACAGTATTGGAGGATGCTTCAAAAATTCAATATCCCGGAATGTACCTTAGATGTATGACCAGGTGGTATAACGTAAACCTGGAACGGCATGCCGGTACCTTGATGGATGGTCACAATGATTAATTCGTCCTTCATCAAACCCCACCCATCTTCTTCCTGCTTCCACGCAGATGTCACCCTGACATTTGGATGGTATGATGTCACTCTGGATATTACTTTTTTTTAGAAATATTAGTCCTGCAAGGCAATGAAATAAAAGAATGTATATGTATTACTAGCTGACATCGACCTAGTCTCCAGGTACAGTGCTTCCATAAAAAAAAGGCATTGGTTGCTAAAAATATGATTCTTTCCCTGGTTTTCCTCTGTATTTAAGACTGACATGTTTCTTTTACTGGCAGAAACCTGTAGCAGAGTCAGAGCATAACTCAATATTTTATCAGGGACATTTAAGATTCTGATGCACTTTTGGAGAACTTGCTAAATCCTGAATTTACATGATCATAAATCATATACTCATACAACTATGTAAAGAAGGATGCAGCTTTATAAAACAATAGATTTCATTTTAAGAAATCTAGTGAGTTGATATAAAAAAAAGTCAGTGCTTAAAGGAGTCTGTCATCAACATTTCACCTTTGTATCCCTTCCCATAGCTTTCTAGCATCCTTACAGTTAATAAAAACATTACCTTTATGATCAATCCTGGACTTATAAAACCGGCAAATAACATCTTTGTAGCATATGCAAATGAGGGCTTGCAAGTGCCCAGGGGTGGCGTTACCCTCGTAGGTGCCCTGCTAGCTCAGCCTTTTCTTCGCTTCCCTCCGCCCGGCCATCCTTTCCCTCTGACCGCCTATCTACTAACTTCTTGTTTCGCCGAGATCCCGACCTGCTCACTCAGTTCGTCGGCCGGCGCATGCGCACTGCGATGCCCATTCCTTGTACGGCATCACAGTAATTAATGCGGATGTGCTTGCATTTGCGCCGTTAGCCGGCGCATGCGCACTAATTTACTGTGATGCCGTACAAGGAATGGGCATCGCAGTGCGCATGCGCTGGCCGACGGACTGAGTGAGCAGGTCGGGATCTCGGCGAAACAAGAAGTTAGTAGATAGGCGGTCAGAGGGAAAGGAGGGGGCGGACGGAGGGAAGGAAGGGGCGGGGGGGAGCGAAGAAAAGGCTGAGCTAGCAGGGCACCTACGAGGGTAACGCCGCCCCTGGGCACTTGCGATCCCTCATTTGCATATGCTACAAAGATGTTTTTTGCCGGTTTTATAAGTCCAGGATTGATCATAAAGGTAACGTTTTTATTACCGTAACTATAAGGATGCTAGAAAGCTATGGGAAGGGTTACAAAGGTGAAATGTTGATGACAGACTCCCTTTAAAAGGGGTTATAAAAGTGAATAGTGTTGAACTGCAATACCAGTCACGACCCATTGGCAAGAGTGGCAATGTTTTTGGAAACAATTACAACCCTTCCAAGTGTGCAAGGGGAGGGCATTTCAAGAAGAATATTTCATTCACGCATATTTGAACTATTTATATCAACTGTTCTAGATGTTGATGGAACCTCCCATAGTGTATATATCTGAATTGACTCTAAGGGCATCACTTTTTGGATCTGACAATTAAATAAGGATGTTTATTACTACCAATTATGACACTAGTGGCTGTGTAGGTGACCTCGTTGGGTAACAATGCATGTAAGAAGCGCATTTCTAATAAAGTTGTCCTTATTTGTAATATTGCCCTTCTTATTCAGTTAGATATCTAAGCGCTAAGAAAGCATCACAAAATAATGATAGTGACAGAACATGCACCCTAAGGGGATTTGATTTGGTCTTCTTTTGGTCTAGCACAGCATGAACAGGATACAATAGGTTGGGCTCATTTCAACCAGATTTCATAAGCAACTACTGTGTGACCATGATTGCATTAGGGCTCATGCACACGACCGTATGCCCTCCGAGACATACGGTCCGTGAGGGGCCATATGTCCTGGAACGGCATACATCGTGCGCACAGGAGTACATAGCATCATAGGTTACTATGATACTGTGCGCATCGTGCCGCCCGCGGGACTACTGTCCTGCACTTATACAATCATATGAGTGCAGGACAGTAGTCTCGCAGGCGGCCCGATGCGCACAGGACCATAGTAACCTATGATGCTGTGCGCTTCTGTGCGCACGATGTATGCCGCTCCAGGACATATGGGCCGCTCAGGGACTGTATGTCTCGGAGGGCATACAGACATGTGCATGAGCCCTTAAAAATTTTTTTTAAAGGTGTGATGGTGAAGTAGAAAGTGAAACCAATATGCATAAGACATAAGGGAATTAAACACCTGACACAGAAGATATGGTCTTGATGGAAAGAGTAGTCGTCTCAAAGAAGTGGACTTTTGATTGTATGTGATTTAACTTCTGGCCAGCAAATCCTTTTCTCAGATAAATGCCTTTCTTAAGAGTACTGGGAGTCCAAACAACATATAATCCATATTACTAGAGAATGAAGAGTAGGATTGTGAAAAGAGAATATTTGTCTTGTTTATTCCATTTCTCAAAACACTATAATTTATATAAATAAAATAATTATACATTTATTTTTTTAAATGTAACAGTGTTATGGTTTATATGCAACAATGCTGTAGTTCTGCAAAAAGCCAAATCCAAACATTTAGTGGCATGATCTTCTTCTTGGCCTAGGAGATTTCCAATCTACTTCCGTTTTGCAAAGATACATAAGCCAGTGTATTAACAGGTGAGTGGAAAGTAGTGTTGAGCGAATCGACGTTGAATAAGTAAACTTAAATCTGAATTTCTGAAAAAGTTAGCCATCTTGCTTGAAGATCCTGCGCGAAATCTCGTGCATGGTGATGTATGACGTCACCACGCTGACCAATGTGATGGTGTCCTCACACGCCACGTAAGAGTTCTCACTGGATCTTCAAGCAAGATGGCCGCGTTGGCCTCTTCATGCTCAAATGGATGAGGTACGTTAATTTTTTTCTTTTAACAACCCATAAAAGGCCTTAATATTGATCTCAGGTCTGTGAACAGGGATGAACGTGCATCTAGGGGGTTCAATGACAGGGGGCGGTGCAATCGCTGTTCCTTGTTATTGCACCCACTATTTAAAAAAAACATGCTTCATGAGAAAGTAATTTGTTAAGAAGCAAATTTTTGGGTACAATTCAGCGAAGCAGAATTGAATTTTTAAGAAATTTTCTTATCTCTAGTGGAGGGTATAGTAGTCTGCTACCTCAATACTAAAAGTATAACAAAGTGTATATAAAATGGAACAAACAAACACATACAACAATACCAACATAACAGCTGTAATAAAATTGTGAAAGACCTGTACAGATCTAAAATATTGGAAGTAGTAGATGAGGATGGTGCCTCAGGGGGCTTTGGAGTTAACGGTATTTGACACTTATGGAGCAACAAGAAGTAGAAGCAGTTTAGAATATTATTAGGTGAGATGCTTAGAACGTCACAAAGGAGTAGACAATTTGTTTTAATGAAATGTGCCATCAGAAAAAAACCTTTTTTTTAAATCACATTTTTATGTTTAACATATGTTTTAGAATTTTTGGTGATTTTTTTTTCCATTTAACTATATATTTTTTTAAAATCCTAAAATCCTGCAGTTTTCACATTGTCACTAGACCTAAAATATATTAAAACTTTCTTTTGAGTCTTTTGAGAGTTAGTACATGGGCCCTGACACAATGGTAAGGAAGGGACCCCATTGATTTCTATAGGAGAGTTTTATAGGCATGTTCCGTGACCTCTACAGAGGTCCGGAGGGTATAGATAAGCTGTGATATCACTTATTGTGAATAGAAGGTCCTGTGCTATGTATACATAGGTGTTATTTGTCATTGTAAGGGTATAGGAGTTAATTGAAAAAAGAGAAGTCATATCTGTCCTTAAAACATTTCCTCCTTTTATGATCCACTCCTGATTTTGGCTTCCAAAACTGCATCAGGAAACCTAGCCATGTGACTGTAACCTAGTTTGATAATAATGAGAAAAGCTACTGAAAAGTTATCTGTACAGAACAGAAAATCGAGACCTATTACTAGACCCAGTGGCCAGTGTGAAAATTGCAGGATTATAGATATGTTTTTTGTTAACAATAGATGGTGTTAAGACAGTTGGTGTTTGACCTGTGTCAACCAACATATTTGACTTTGGGCTATTTCTAAGGCCATTATCCTAGTAGTTCCCTGGTATTCACCCTTATGCAGGGATTTGGACCTTGATGCAAGGGAGCCATCAGGCCAGTACCTCTTGGAGTAGTCCCGATGTGGTTGACAGCTGACCCAGGGTCAGAATCACTCGTGCAGAGCATGAGGGGTCAGGCAGACTCATAGTCAGGGATAGTCCAAGGTTAAGGCAGGTGGACTATGAGAAATACAGTAAATGGTCTGGGGTCAGGGCAGGCAGTGAAGGGTCAATACAGAGGTCAGGCACATGTCAGGTCAGGCAACGGAGGATAAGAATCCAATACACAGCAAACAAAGAAATTCAGCACACCTTTGCAGGAACTACACAGTTGAGTCACTTTATATGATCATCAGCTAATATCCACACCACGTTGTGCAGCACAGACAGCAGCTAGACAGGCTGAGAGTGATTGAATAAGGTCTAGGTAGGTTGTCTCAGGTATCTGGAGCCATGGTGACTGCAGTGCATCCCACAGCTGCTGGAGAGTATGTTGGAGGATTCATGAAGTGAACACAATGATTGAGATGGTCCCACTGATGCTCAACTGGGATCAAGTCAGGAATTAGGGGGCCAGGGTGGTACTTGGAAATCTTGGTCATGCTCTTCCAACAAATGTTGGGCATTTGCCATGTGACATGTCACATTGTCTTGCTGGAAGATCCCATATGCCCCAGGGAAGACAATCAGCATGTATGGGTGTATGTGATCTGCAAGGATATATTCATACCCAAATCATTTGAAAGTGCTTCCACATGGATGAGTGGGCCCAGACACCACCACAAAAACATTCCCTAGACCGTAATGCTGCCACCACCATCTTGTGTTCTTCCACCAATGGTTACAAAGTCTTTGTTCTCTGATGTTTTTTGCCTGACATGCCAATGTCCATATATTTAGTGAAGCAGAAAACATGACAGAGAAGGCAACCCTTTGTCAATCAGTGGAGGTCCAATTCTGATACTGCCTTAAAAATGTAAGCCTTTTCGGATGATGCAGCTTTGTCAGCAGAGATGTAGTGACCAACCGTCTGCCTCAGAGGCCCATACACAGTAGGGTTTGCTGAACTGTTGTGTTAGACACATGTCTGGTAACCCCCTAGGTCCATCTGGCGGTCAGCTGCTCCCCTGTAGTGTGTTGGTCTCCCCATGCGCACCTTTGTAGCTGATGTTCACCTCTCACATCAATGGTACATAGTGCTCCACAGTTTCCACATTGCTTATTCGCCAATTGTCCACTCACTTTCACCGCAGCAGCATGCAAACAGTTCACAAACTGGGCAGTTTCATAAATACTGACACCCTTGGCTTGAAAGCCAATAATTATCAGTTTTTGCCACTTTTACCCATGACAGCAATGAGAGATATGTGTGCAGACAGATAATCGTACACTGGACATGCTCACCCAGCTAGCTCACAACAAATGACTTATTTCAATAGCTACGTGCTGTTGTATTCGAAAGTAGGAAGTGGTTGAAATAATGTGACTCGATTGTGTAGAAAGCTTGACAACCTATTGCTCAAGCACCCTTTGGGTATACAAACTGGCCCTTTAAGAGCTGGAGGGAGTGCGTGCACATTACAGGCAGAGGCCTTGCCAGCAAGAGTAGGACACGGCCTGCTTAGGGAAGTAAGATGGAGGATTTCACTGGCGAGACCCGCTGCAAGGAAGTAGGGGAAGACAAGAATGTCCAGGCTGCAGGAGAGTGAGTAATGCTACACCTATGCCCGCCCAGGTTAGTAGAACAACTGCCAATATAACATGAAAAATGGGGAAAAAAATAAAATAAAATAACATATGTTTAATGTAAAAATGTGGTTTAAACAGCAGGTCATTTTCTGTTGACATATTCTCTTTAAAGCACAAGGTGCACCCATGGAGTCCTTTTGGGAAAAATTAGCAATCCCCACATGTAGGTGACAGCAACTTTTATTTTAGGCTGGGATCTTCATCGCCAAATTCCATTGTGACATATGTGGATGGAGAAATATTGATACACCGCTGATGTTAATAGGACCAGTTTTCCACTGCTTTTGCATTACTGCAGGCTTTTCATGGAACTGTCTACAATTGTCTTGTGGTGCCCATATGTGGGGAAAAATATTAGCATAGCTAAGCTTAAAGGATTACTGTCGAATTTTTTATTTTTGGGGAGTATTGGATTGTGGTGATTAATATCACCTTGTTGGCCCTATTTCAACTTTTCACTGTGTATTCAATTACCCCTTAATTCCACAGTTTTGTTCCCTGTACTGCCTACTTTTACCTGTGCTTAAAATAGGGTTGCTAGGCATGGTCCGTCTAGACTGAGCACGCAGCGTGCAAGGTCAGATTACTGACAGCCAGGGACTGTAAGTAAATGATTAAAGCCAGGTCCTCCCCAGCAGCTGATAACAGTGCCTGGACTGTGTGCACTTCTCCCTGTCCCTGCGCTTGGCAGATGCTCCCTCACTCAGCAGACTGGAGAATGCAGAGTTGGAGCAGCGCAGACCAGGGAAGGGAGATCTGCCGTCTTCTCAGTGTATAAATGAAAGCAACGTGTGGTAAGAGGACCCCTTTGTGCTGCAGGGGATTAACCCTTTAGGGGGGAGGGCTCTGGTTACTTACAGTTTTGGGGGGCTATTGTTACTGGCTAGTGCATGTGAGGAGTTCAATGCATTGTGGGTAGTGAGGGCAGGCGGGATTAGCCTCAGGGTGAGGGCAGTGGCGGCCATCTTAACTGAATAGTGAAATTGCAGTTTTATGCAGACTGGTTGCTAAGGGCTGAATCTTATTAAATATCGGTTAAGTCAGTCTAATAGTAACTGATTCTGGAATATCATGTTATTAGTAACTACATATATGAAAATTTAAATTAGTGTCTAAATGTGACAGTTATCCTTTAAAAAGTGTCGATGGCAGGCTATGATGATACCAATGTGTGTGTGAGGAATATTGGTACTAATTATGTTTGTGATATACAGTGCCTTGCAAAAGTATTCACCCCCCTTGACTTTTTTTGTGTTTTGGTGCCCACAACTTTGAAGATGTTTTTTTTTTAAATATTTTGAAGCAAACAACAAATAGGACAAAATAACAGAAAAGTCAATGTGCATAACTATTCACCCCCCTAAAGTCAATACTTTGTAGAGAAACCTTTAGCGTCAATCACAGCTCCAAGTCGCTTTGGATAAGTCTCTATGAGCTTGCCACATCTTACCACTGGGATTTTTGCCCATTCCTCTTTGCAAAACTGCTCGAGCTCCTTCAAGTTGGATGGGTTGAGCTTGTTAACAGCAATTCTGACCACAGATTTTCTATTTAATTGAGATCTGGGCTTTGACAAGGCCATTCCAACACATTTACATGTTTCCCCTTAACCCGTAGAGGACCCGCACCATACATGCACGGCGCAGATGTCCGTGACTTAAGGACCAGCGCATTACATGTACGGCGCTGTGATCGGGCGGGTGCAGGAAATGCGCCCGCCCGATCCGAGGCAGAGGTCTGGCAGTCACTGATAGCCTGACCCCTGAAATCACTGATGCCGGTGCATTAACCCATGATGTCCTCATGGGTATCGGAGCTGCCATCGGGTCCCCGTGCTGCTGTGACTGGGACTCGATGGCATGGAAGGCAGAGCGATGCCTTCCTTAGGCATCGTGGCTGCCTTCCGGGGGAGACCCTGTGAGATCCAGCCCCCTGGATTTCACAGGCAGGAAGCTATATGTGTAATTCACACTGTATTACACTTACAGCCAATGCATTCCATTACAGAAGTATTGGAATGCATTGTAAAGGGGATCAGACCCCCAAAAGTAGAAGTCCCAGAGTGGGACAAAAAATTAAATGAAAAAAAAAGTGAAAAAATTAAGGTTTTCCCCAAATAGTTTTTTAAACTTTCATGTAAAAATATCCTTTTGCCAAAATAAAGGTAAAAAAAATTGTAAAAAATAGGGGAGGAAAAAAAAGTACACATATTCGGAATCGCCGTGTCCGTATCGACCGGCTCTATAAAACTAACACATGTGAACCCCTCAGGTGAACACCGTCAAAAAAACAAAACAAAAAAAACTGTGCTAAATAAACAATTTTTTGGTCACCTTACATCACTAAAAGTGCAACACCAAGCGATCAAAAAGGTCAAAAAGGCATGGCTCATTAGGAAAGGTGTCAAACCTGCTTGACTGCAATAGAATTCTGTTGTAGTTTAAAAATAAGTCACAGGGGCCTGATGGGATACACCCAAAGCTATCAAAAGAGCTCAGCGGTGAACTAGCAAAACCATTAACAGATTTATTTAACCAATCACTGGCAACAGGAGTCGTCCCAGAAGATTGGAAATTAGAAAATGTGGTGCCCATTCACAAGAAAGGTAGTAGGGAGGAATCGGGCAACTATAGGCCAGTAAGCCTGACATCAATAGTGGGGAAATTAATGGAAACCATACTTAAGGAGAGGATTGTGGAACATCTAAAATCCCATGGATTGAAAGATGAAAAACAGCATGGGTTTACTTCAGGGAGATCATGTCAAACTAATCTTATAGATTTTTTTGATTGGGTGACTAAAATAATAGATGGCGGAGCTGCAGTAGACATCGCTTATCTAGACTTTAGTAAGGCTTTTGATACTGTCCCACATAGAAGTCTTATCAATAAAGTGCAGTCTTTGGGTTTGGACTCCCATATTGTTGAATGGATTAGGCAGTGGCTGAGGGACAGGCAACAGAGGGTTGTAGTCAATGGAGTATATTCAGACCAAGGTCTTGTTACCAGTGGGGTACCTCAGGTATCTGTTCTGGGACCCATATTGTTTAATATCTTTATCAGCGAAATTGCAGAAGGCCTCAAGGTGTGTCTTTTTGCTGATGACACAAAGATTTGTAACAGGGTTGATGTTCCTGGAGGGATACACCAAATGGAAAAGGACTTAAAGGTAGGCAGACAATGTCATAGAGCAGCAGGAAATGCTAGCAGAATGCTTGTGTGTATAGGGAGAGGAATTACCAGTAGAAAGAGGGAGGTGCTCATGCCGCTCTACGGAGCACTAGTGAGACCTCATTTGGAGTATTGTGCTCAGTACTGGAGACCATATCTCCAGAAGGATATTGATACTTTGGAGAGAGTTCAGAGAAGAGCTACTAAACTGGTACATGGATTGCAGGATAAAACTTACCAGGAAAGATTAAAGGACCTTAACATGTATAGCTTGGAAGAAAGACGAGACAGAGGGGATATGATAGAAACTTTTAAATACATAAAGGGAATTAACAAGGTAAAAGAGGAGAGAATATTTAAAAGAAGAAAAACTGCTACAAGAGGACATAATTTTACATTAGAGGGGCAAAGATTTAAAAGTAATATCAGGACAGGAAGTATTATTTTACTGAGAGAGTAGTGGATGCATGGAATAGACTTCCTGCAGAAGTGGTAGCTGCAAATACAGTGGAGGAGTTTAAGCATGCATGGGATAGGCATAAGGCCATCCTTCATATAAGATAGGGCCAGGGGCTATCCATAGTATTTAGTATATTGGGCAGACTAGATGGGCCAAATGGTTCTTATCTGCCGACACATTCTATGTTTCTATGTTTCTATGTGTATACCCCCAAAAATAGTACAATCTAACCGTCACCTAATCCCGCAAAAAATGAGCCCCTACCTTAGACAATTGTCCAAAAAATAAAAAACTATGGCTCAGAATATGGAGACATTAAAACATTGTTTTTTTAGTTGCCGTTATTGTGTAAATAAAAAAAAGTATACGTATTAGGTATTGCCACGTCCGTAACAACCTGCTCTATAAAAATACCACATGACCTAACCCCTTAGATGACCACCGTGATAAAAAAAACATTTTTTTTGTCACCTTACATCACAAAAAGTGTAATAGCAAGCGATCAAAAAGTCATATGCACCCTTTAATAGTACCAATAAACCGTCATCTCATCCTGAAAAAAATGAGTACCTGCACAAGACAGTCGCCAAATATAAAAATAAAACTACGGCTTTCAGAATGTAGAGACACAAAAAAATATTTTTCTTTAAAAAATGCTTTGTTATGTAAAACTGAAACAAACAACCGAAAAAAGTTGTCATATTTGGTATTGTCGCGTCCGTAACAACATGCTCTATAAAAATACCACATGATCTAACCTGTCAGATGAATGTTGTAAATAACAAAAAATAAAAACGGTACCAAAACAGCTATTTCTTGTTACCTTGCCTCACAGAAAGTGTAATATAGAGCAACCAAAAATCATATGTACCCTAATATAGTACCAACAAAACTGCCACCTTATCCCAAAGTTTCCAAAATGGGGTACATTTTTGGGAGTTTCTACTCTAGGGGTGCATCAGGGGGTCTTAAAATGTGACATGGCAGCTTAAAATTATCCCAGTGAAATCTTCTTTTCAAAGAGCTATGTCGTATGCAATTGCTCCCCATATCATCACACCAGTAGTTGGGTCATTGTGTGGCTCTCCAGCAAAGGCAGAATTGAAGCACTCTCGACGAGGCCTCCATACTTGAACCCGTGGATTGTGGACAACAAAACTGTGGGAGCTGCTCATGCTTACTGGTAGATAAAAAAACCTCTCTACTGGTGGTCTTATTTGGCAGTCCAGAAGCTGTTCACCATGTGTGCCTGCCCTCATGTAACCACTGCTCCCAAAACCTTCTAACAGCCAGTTCATCAAAACATCCATGTTGTGTCTCTCAGTCCAATGATGCAACCCCTCTCAAAGTCTGTCAACTGGGAAAAATGTCTTTGCGTGCACCATAGAGGCTTTTCTAGTGTCAAAGATCTCTCACCAAGAGGTGCACTACCAAAAAGTGCCCTCTGAGAGCATTTTTTTAGAGCAGCAGAGGAAGCAGTTTTAGTCCCTCTTGTGGCAAGACCCAGTGTGTTATCGGACTGATAAAACCACAATTAGATAGATAGATAATCTATTTTTTTACAGACATGGTAAAGCAAAATAATACATACACAGTGATGCTACAGTGCCTTGCAAAAGTATTCACCCCCTTGACTTTTTTCGTATTTTGTTACATTATTGCCTTAAGTTCACTGTTTCTTTTTAATCTGAATTTTATGTGATGGATCAGAACACA
This sequence comes from Bufo gargarizans, assembly GCF_014858855.1. Lineage (NCBI taxonomy): Eukaryota > Metazoa > Chordata > Amphibia > Anura > Bufonidae > Bufo > Bufo gargarizans. The sequence continues at coordinate 586,028,841 of NC_058080.1, read as the reverse complement.
ATAGTCTAAGTTGGTGAAGAGAAATGAGAAAAATATATAAATAAAACTATTGTTTAAAAATAGAAAACATAAAATTGGCATCCTGGAGAACTGGGCCGACTTCTCTATTGGCTACAGGCTCTATCGTAGGGACGGGCTGCACCTCAATGGAGAAGGGGCAGCTGTGTTGGGGAAGAAGATGGCTAGAAGGTTGGAGGAGTGTTTAAACTAGGGACTGGGGGGAGGATTATGTACTAGAATGGGAAGATAGTGCAGATAGAGACCGGGGGCAAGGTAGTGAGACTGGGGGAGGAACGGAAGGAGGAAGTAGAACAGTTCAGAAGGAAAGGTGTAGAGTAAAAAATATACATAAACCTCTTAAATGTATGTATACTAATGCCAGAATCCTGACTAATAAAACTGGTGAACTGGAATTAGTGATGTGTGAGGAGGACTATGACATAGTGGGAATAACTGAGACATGGCTGGATGATAGCTATGACTGGGCAGTTAATGTACAGGGTTACAGCCTGTTTAGAAAGGATCGTCAAAACCGGAGAGGGGGAGGGGTCTGCCTTTATGTAAAGTCCTGTCTAAAGCCCACACTCCGGGAAGATATAAGTGAGGGACATGAACATGTGGAGTCACTGTGGGTAGAGATACATGGCGCTAAAAACAATAATAAATTACTAATAGGAGTTTACTATAAACCACCTAATATACCAGAGTCCACAGAAAATCTACTACTAAACGAGATAGACGAGGCGGCAAATCATAATGAGGTGGTTATTATGGGGGATTTCAACTACCCAGATATAGACTGGGAAACTGAAACTTGTATATCTCATAAAGGAAACAGGTTCTTGGCAATAACCAAAGACAATTACCTCTCCCAACTGGTTCCGGACCCGACTAGAGGGACGGCCATACTGCACTTAGTATTAACCAATAGGCCTGACAGAACAACAGACGTGCAGGTTGGGGGACACCTGGGAAATAGTGACCACAAAGTAATAACCTTCCAATTATCATTCAAAAGAGCGTTTCTACAGGGAGGAACAAAAATACCAAACTTCAAAAAAGCTAAATTTAGCCAACTAAGAGAGGCCATAGGCCTAACTAAATGGGATAAAGTTCTCACAAATAAAAATACAGCCACAAAATGGGATATCTTTAAAAGCATCCTAAAATCTAATTGTGAGAGGTACATACCGTATGGGAATAAAAGGTTAAGGAACAAAAAGAAACCAATGTGGATAAACAGAACTGTAAAGAAAGCAATAAATGACAAAAGGAAAGCATATAAAACACTAAAACAGGAAGGTAGCACGGAAGCACTGAAAAACTATAAGGAAAAAAATAGAACATGTAAAAAACAAATAAAAGCGGCCAAACTAGAGACTGAGAGATTAATTGCCAAAGAGAGTAAAACTAACCCTAAAATGTTCTTCAATTATATAAATGTTAAAAAGTATAAATCTGAAGGTGTCGGCCCGTTAAAGAGTAATGAGGGGGGAGTCGCAGAGAGCGACGAGGAGAAAGCAAAGCTGTTAAATATTTTTTTCTCCAATGTATTCACTGAGGAAAATAAACTGTCAGATGACATGCCGAATGTTGAAATAAATTCCCCATTAAAAGTGTCCTGCCTGACCCAGGAAGAAGTGCAACAGCGACTTAAAAAGATTAAAATAGACAAATCGCCAGGACCGGATGGCATACACCCCCGTATCCTAAGGGAATTAAGTAATGTCATAGCCAGACCCTTATTTCTAATATTTGCAGATTCTATATTGACAGGGAATGTCCCACAGGATTGGCGCATGGCAAATGTGGTGCAAATATTCAAAAAGGGTCCAAAAACAGAGCCTGGAAACTATAGGCCGGTAAGTTTAACATCTGTTGTGGGTAAACTGTTTGAAGGTTTTCTGAGAGATGCTATGTTAGAGCATCTTAACGGAAATAAGCAAATAACGCCATATCAGCATGGCTTCGTGAGAGATCGGTCATGTCAAACAAATTTAATCAGTTTCTATGAGGAGGTAAGTTCTAGACTTGACAGCGGCGAATCAATGGATGTCGTGTATCTGGACTTCTCCAAAGCATTTGACACTGTACCACATAAAAGGTTAGTATATAAAATGAGAATGCTCGGACTGGGAGAAAACGTCTGTAAGTGGGTAAGTAACTGGCTCAATGATAGAAAACAGAGGGTGGTTATTAATGGTAAATACTCAGATTGGGTCACTGTCACTAGTGGAGTACCTCAGGGGTCAGTATTGGGCCCTATTCTCTACAATATATTTATTAATGATCTTGTAGAAGGCTTGCATAGTAAAATATCAATTTTCGCAGATGACACTAAACTGTGTAAAGTAATTAACACTGATGAGGACAGTATACTACTACAGAGGGATCTGGATAGATTGGAGGCTTGGGCAGATAAGTGGCAGATGAGGTTTAACACTGACAAATGTAAAGTTATGCACATGGGAAGGAATAATGCAAGTCATCCGTACTTATTAAATGGTAAAACACTCGGTAACACTGACATGGAAAAAGATCTAGGAATTTTAATAAACAGCAAACTAAGCTGCAAAAAGCAGTGTCAGGCAGCTGCTGCCAAGGCCAATAAGATAATGGGTTGCATCAAAAGGGGCATAGATGCCCGTGATGAGAACATAGTCCTACCACTTTACAAATCATTAGTCAGACCACACATGGAGTACTGTGTACAGTTCTGGGCTCCAGTGAACAAAGCAGACATAGCAGAGCTGGAGAGGGTCCAGAGGAGGGCAACTAAAGTAATAACTGGAATGGGGGAACTACAGTACCCTGAAAGATTATCAAAATTAGGGTTATTCACTTTAGAAAAAAGACGACTGAGAGGAGATCTAATTAATATGTATAAATATATCAGGGGTCAGTACAGAGATCTATCCCATCATCTATTCATTCCCAGGACGGTGACTGTGACGAGGGGACATCCTCTGCGTCTGGAGGAAAGAAGGTTTGTACACAAACATAGAAGAGGATTATTTACAGCAAGAGCAGTGAGACTATGGAACTCTCTGCCTGAGGAGGTGGTGATGGTGAGTACAATAAAGGAATTCAAGAGGGGCCTGGATGTATTTCTGGAGCTTAATAATATTACAGGATATAGCTACTAGAGAGAGATCGTTGATCCAGGGATTTATTCTGATTGCCTGATTGGAGTCGGGAAGTAATTTTTATTCCCCTAAAGTGAGGAAAATTGGCTTCTACCTCACAGGGTTTTTTTGCCTTCCTCTGGATCAACTTGCAGGATGACAGGCCGAACTGGATGAACAAATGTCTTTTTTCGGCCTTATGTACTATGTTACTATGTTACTATGTTACATGTGCATATGTATTCACAGCCTTTGTTAGGAAGACCATAAAAAATTCTGGTGCAAACAATTACTTTCAAAAGTCACATAATTAGTGAAATGATGTCCACCTATGTGCAATGTAAGTGTCACATGATCTGTCATTGCATATACACACCTTTTCTGACAGGCCCCAAAGGCTGCAACACCTAAGCAAGAGGCATTACTAACAAAACACTGCCATGAAGGCCAAGGAACTGTCCAAACAAGTAAGGGCCAATGTTTTTAAGAAGTACAAGTCAGGGTTAGGTTATAAAAAATTATCCAAATATTTGATGATGCCCAGGAGCACTATCAAATCTATCATAACCAAATGGAAAGAACATGGCACAACAGCAAACCTGAGAAGAGACGGGCGCCCACCAAAACCCATGGGCCGGGCAAGGAGGGCATTAATCAGAGAGGCAGCATAAAAACCTAAGGTAACCCTGGAGGAGCTGCAGAGTTCCTCAGCAGAGACTGGAGTAACTGTACATAGGACAACAATAAGGAGTACGCTCCATTGAGTTGGGCTTTATGGCAGAGTGGCCAGAAGAAAGCCATTAATTTCAGCTAAAAACAAAAAACAAAAAAAAGCAATGTAACCACTGCTCCCAAAAACAATACCGTTGTGCCCAATGCCCCAGGTACTATACTGCTGAAAAAATAGTGACCCCAGTAGACATAATTGGGTTCATTTATCAAACTGGTGTAACGCAGAACTGGATTTCCAAAAGAGCTGTCAAAAATGAAAGATGGAATCTGATTGGCTGCTATGGTCAACTAAGCCAGTTCTACTTTACACCAGTTTGATAAATTACTCCAAATGTCCCTATAGTGTCTACAGCAGCTATAATGTCCCCTAGAGTACCCCCAGTAATAATAACACCCTATACTGTGCTCCAGGCAATAATCCCTGTATAGTGTCCCCAGAAATAATAGAATTCCCCCTACAGTGCCTCCCCAATAACAATGCCCCCCATGCTGCCCCATATAGTTATATCCCCCACACTGCCCCTATAGTAATTTCCCCCCCCACACACAGTAATTTCCCCCACACTGCCCCATACAGTAATTGCCCCCACACTGCCCCATATAGTAATTTGCCCCCCACAGTAGTTTCCCCCACACTGCCCCCCACAGTAATTTCCCCCACACTTCCCCCCACAAAGTAATTTGCCCCACACTGCCCCCACACAGTAATTTCCCCTACACTGCCCCATATAGTAATTTCCCCCACACAGTAATTTCCCCCACACTGCCCCCACCCAGTAGTTTCACCCACACTTCCCTACAGTAATTTCCCCCAATAACTAAGCCCCCACACAGTAATTTCCCCCACACTGCCCCCACACAGTAATTTCCCCCACACTGCTCCCCACACAGTAATTTCCTCCACACTTCCCCATATAGTAATTTGCCCCACACAGTAAATTCCCCCACACTGCCCCACACAGTAGTTTCCCCCACACTGTCCCCACACAGTAGTTTTACCCACACTGTCCCCACACAGTAGGTTCCCCCACACTGCCACCCACAGTAATTTCCCCCACACTGCCCCATATAGCAATTTTCCCCACACAGTAGTTTACCCCACATTGCCCCATATAGTTATTTGCCCCCACATAGTAATCCCTCCAATAATTATTTGCCCCCACATAGTAATCCCTCCCATAATTATTTGCCCCCACATAGTAATCGCTCCCATAATTATTTGCCTGCACGCAGTATCCCACCTTAATATTTCCCCCTCCTGTGTGCCACCCCCCATGACCTAAAAAACTAAAAGCTAAATACTCACCTACACTTGCAGAGGAGAGGAAGACGCGCACATTTTCCTGTGCTGCTGTGTCCCAGCACAGGTGCGCGCAACGATGTCATTATGCACGCCTGCGCCGGGATTTCACTACTGCATAGCCCTCAGGTCTACTAGGCCTGACGCCTATGGCAATGATCAGCGGCGGGGCAGGGAACTATGGGCCCCCTTGCCCAGCCGCAGTATGTGGGTGTCAGCGCTCCAGCAATAGGCGCTTCCATCTGTATTGATGGAAGCGCTCATTGCTTCTGGCACCCCCCCCCCCGAGAGCTGGCATCCGGGGCAGACCGCACCCCCCCCCCCCCAGACAAACCACTGTTCCCAGGAATGTCTCCGCCAGATTGCAACACTTCCTTGGCCTGCCTGGTCTGATTTATTGCCAATCAAGCATTTAGGGGAGCTCTTCTTACTGATATATTTTTAGCACACCATCTCAGAACTGGAGAGCCATTCTTAGCTCACAGAGGATTGTCTGGACAAGTTCATTGTAGCTAGCAAAACCAGGTGATGGCAGGTTTTCCGACTGAAACTGTAAATAAGAATGCTTTTTTCCCCAAAAATTATCTTGTAAATTATCTTGTAAATGGTGAATAATTTAAATAATCAAACTCATGTTTATTACACTGGACAGCAATTATTCTAGTTGCCCCACACTTGCTTGCTGCTGTACAAAAACGACCAACATCGGCAGGTTTTTTTTCCGCAGAGGCACTGCTATCAGGATCGCAGCCAGCCTTTCGCTGCTTTTAACCTTTGCATATCAAAGTAAGTCTCCCTGGCTAAATTAACATGCTGCAGATTGAAAACCCATAGAACAAGTCAGTTCACACTGCGTTTTTTTCACACAGCGCGTGGATGAGATTTCCGAAATCTCAGCCACTTTGATCCTACTGTAAATGTCATTTCATTCTGCATTGCATAGGGTGAAATCTACAGCAAACCTGCACCAAAAGTTGCAACCAAATCAGCATCACAGCATGTTATATTTTTCCACATGGATTCATCATGGATTTTGTAGTGCATTTGCAGAAAAATGTGCAGCAGAAATTCCGTGGAGGACAATATTGTTACTATCCCTATAGACACTGAATGTGTAGTGCTGGCATTGTGTCTGTGTTTACAGAATTCTAGATGGCTGCAAAACAAGCAATACCACAGCGGAGATGTGGCATATATTACAAGCGTCTTTATGACTCATACGTCAGTTGCCAACATGTCTTAAATTAGTCTCGTCATGTCTGAACTGTTAGTATGGATAATGGTTTTCAAACCAATGTAGCAAATTGTGCATACGTTTCTACTTCTGAACAGTGCAGCAAGAGTCTGCGTCTCGGGTAAAATGGGACTTGATTGTTGTGTGTTACATCGCTTCTGACACTTCTCTGTGCATTATGCTGCTGTAATTGTTTGCTCTACCCCCACTTTCTCTATAAGTCATTGTTCCCTGTCCCTCTTATTTTCATAATGATTTTTTTCTTTTTGATCTTAGTTGAACATGTCATAATTTTCAGATGTTCCTGGGTTGACAGAGCTAATGGTTAACTCCATCTAGGTTTATTGCTAATTTTGTAACATGAGTTTATTTAGTAATAATTATTTTGTATATTTGTACAGTGTAGATGTCACTTTTGCGAGCAGGTACCAGTGATGGAGTAAAAGATGTCAGGTGAAGCTGAAAAAGGTGGCGGCATTTATATACTTAAAGGGGTTCTCCAGGAATTACTAAAATGAAAATACTTAAATATTATTTCATAATAAATATATTCACAAATACCTTTCATTACTTTGAATGTCTTGTTTTGTCAATGGAGCAATCATTAGGAGAAATAAAATGGCCGCAATCCTATCAGTACACACAAAACCTGTCCTAATCACACAGGAGGACAAGTTACTTCACCACAATGAGCTATAGAGCTGCCTCATCCTCCTCTCTGCTCTGCTTGTCAGGAATCATGATCCTGAATACAGGTGAATCTCTGTGGGAATGGAGAAGATGAGGAGACATGAGAGGAGGGTGAGGTGTGGCTAATGAGCAGCAGCACTTGTATACAGTCTCCATTACCACAGCAACACATGACCACAGTCTGTCCTGTCCGTCCTCTCTGTACTTCATGTCTCCTCATGAACTAAATTCCCCAGAGATTCTGCTAAAGTTCTTATCAGCTGTATTCAGGATCATAATCCCTGACAAGTAAAGCACGGAGGAGGATGAGGCAGCTTTTTACCTCAGTGTTGTAAAGTAACTTGTCCTCAAGTGTGATCAGGGCAAGTTTTGTGTGAACTGATCAGACAGCCGCCATTTTGTTTCCCTTGATGATTGCTCCCCAGACAAAATGAGCCATTATAAATAATGAAAGGTATTTAAGAATATATTTAGAATAAAGTAATATTTAAGTGTTTTCATTTTCTTAATTCCCGGAGAACCCCTTTAACGAAGAAGCCAATAAGCTGAGCCTACTGAGGCAATTTTCATATGGGACTAAATATTACTTAGGCTCTGTTCACATGTGCATTTTGTTTTTCTTTTGGGGTTTTGTTCATTTTGACAGCAGAAGTATTGCGACATGCAGTACTATTCTTGCTGCCAAAATGGCAGAATTCATAATGGGACTAGGGCGATCTGTTACACCAGGCAAACTGCCTTGTAGGACTGGCTCAGCTGAATGTAATGATATATTTAACTTTGCGATCTGTTGCTTTATTCTGGAGAAAAAGTACTGTTAATCCACATGGAAATGGTCAGTGGCCCAAGCTCCTCCTGCTTCCTCTGCTAGCCCCTCCGTCTCCTTCTTGATTAACAGATTGCAGGAGGAGCAAGGATGCACAAAGTGGCTTGGGCCGCCCTTGCTGCACTTTAACAGCTTTTTTGCATATGGATTAAAAATACTTTTTCCCAAATGACGTAACAGATCACTAAATGAAGGGTACTGTAGGGATTCACTCTGGTAAGTTTGGATAAGCGGGTGCAGTACAGAGGCAAAGTACAAGTTTGTAATTTAAATGTCCGTGTTTATTCACACATAAGGTCAAACAAAAAACAATCTTTGCAGGGTTGGTGTTTGTTCACACCGAGTAGAAATTTCATGCATAACAAAAAAACGTCACCTTGTCCGCGGTTCTGCTTCCAGCAGTCTAAATTCAGGCTTTAGGTGGCCTGCTCTCCCAACACTCGAGTCTCAGATTTTCAGCCCAGTACAGGGCTCAGATCACAACACACAGGGCGTTGCCTGCTGCTGAGACCAGCAGTTTTTTTTAAGGATAGCCAAGTGCTGTCAAAACCCGGCCTGGAATGTGGGGAGTATTCACCCACCTAGCACTTTGACTACTCCCAATAAGAGCCATCCTGGATCAGCTATTTACAGTCATACTAAAAAGCAAAAGTGTCAATCAGCATTAGCTGCCGCTCACACATGAAAAAAACGTCTCTTACTTCATCGAGGCCAGGAACCTCGGTGACACATACCTACCATCAATGACGACCCCTTGTACCTTCAATATCTATTTGTCCAAAATCAATCTATCCAAAATGAATTGGGATATGGCACATATATCATTGCGCTCCATGGATGAAGTAGGTGAGCGTTTGCAAAAGATGAATGCCATTTTCAATATCCCTGAGTTATGCAGGACAATCTCAGTTTGAATGGACTTATGTCTACACTGGAAAAGCTTCTGGTGAAAGAATTACTCACATGGTGGGACCTAACCTCAATTCAGAAATATATCGATAAAAACATGATTCCTTGAGGGCTGAGGCTTAAGAAAAAACCTACAACTGTATATTCGGAATCCTTCACTTTGCAAAGGCACACAATTCTCTCGGAGTGCTCCAATAAACTCATGCAGCTAATTGTGCAACATGAGCAGCAAACTCTTACGGATCTTGTAATAGAGATAAAAACCACACAAGACTCCCTCAAAGCGTTTATAGATAACCCGACTTTTATTGACATGGACAACAAGCTCAAGGAAAACCCCAATAAATTGGAGGTCAATTTGATTCAGCTGAAGCAATCCAAATACAATAGGGATTTGATGGACTATAACACTGATACGGTATATACAGTGGATATAAAAAGTCTACACACCCCTGTTAAAATGTCAGGTTTCTGTGCTGTAAAAAAATGAGACAGATAAATCATTTCAGAACTTTTTCCACCTTTAATGTGACCTATAAACTGTACCACTCAATGGAAAAACAAACTGAAATATTTTAGGTGGGGGGAAGAAAACAAAAAATAAATAAATAATGTGGTTGTAGCTGTGTTCAGAATTAAGCAATCACATTCAAAATCATGTTAAATAGGAGTCAGCATACACCTGCCATCATTAAAGTGCCTCTGATTAACCCCAAATAAAGTTCAGCTGCTCCAGTTGTTTTTTCCTGAAATTATCTTAGTCGCATCCCACAGCAAAAGCCATGGTCCACAGAGAGCTTCCAAAGCATCAGAGGGATCTCATTGTTAAAAGGTATCAGTCAGGAGAAGGGTACAAAAGAATTTCCAAGGCATTAGAAGACAGTCATTGTGAAGTGGAGAAAATCTAGCACAACAGTGACATTAGCAAGAACTGGACGTCCCTCCAAAATTGATGAAAAGACGAGAAGAAAACTGGTCTGGGAGGCTACCAAGAGGCCTACAGCAACATTAAAGGAGCTGCAGGAATATCTGGCAAGTACTGGCTGTGTGGTACATGTGACAACAATCTCCTGTATTCTTCATATGTCTGGGCTATGGGGTAGAGTGGCAAGACTAAAGCCTTTTCCTACGAAGAAAAACATCCAAGCCAGGCTACATTTTGCAAAAACACATCTGAAGTCTCCCAAAAGCATATGGGAAAAGATGTTATGGTGAAAAGATGTTATGGTCTGATGAAACCAAGGTTGAACTTTTTGGCCATAATTCCAAAAGCTATGTTTGGCTCAATAACACTGCACATCACCAAAAGAACACCATACCCACAGTGAAGCATGGTGGTGGCAGCATCATGCTTTGGGGCTGTTTTTCTTCAACTGGAACTGGGGCCTTAGTTAAGCTAGAGGGAATTATGAACAGTTCCAAATACCAGTCAATATTGGCACAAAACCTTCAGGATTCTGCTAGAAAGCTAAGCATAAAGAGGAACTTTATCTTTCAGCATGACAATGACCCAAAGCATACATCCAAATCAACAAAGGATTGGCTTCACCAGAAGAAGATTAAAGTTTTGGAATGGCCCAGCCAGAGCCCAGACCTGAATCCAATTGAAAATCTGTGGGGTGATCTGAAGAGGGCTGTGCACATGAGATGCCCTTGCAATGTGACAGATTTGGAGTGTTTTTGCAAAGAAGATTGGGCAAATCTTGCCAAGTCAAAATGTGCCATGCTGATAGACTCATTCCCAAAAAGACTGAGTGCTGTAATAAAATCAAAAGGTGCTTCAACAAAGTATTAGTTTAAGGGTGTGCACACTTATGCAACCATATTACAAACCGGATTCCAAAAAGTTGGGACACTATACAAATCGTGAATAAAAACTGAATGCAATGATGTGGAGGTGCCATCTTCTAATATTTTATTCAGAATAGAACATAAATCACGGAACAAAAGTTTAAGCTGAGAAAATGTACCATTTTAAGGGAAAAATATGTTGAATCAGAATTTCATGGTGTCAACAAATCCCCAAAAAGTTGGGACAAGGCCATTTTCACCACTGTGTGGCATCTCCCCTTCTTCTTACAACACTCAACAGACGTCTGGGGACTGAGGAGACCGGTTTCTCAAGTTTAGAAATAGGAATGCTCTCCCATTCTTGTCTAATACAGGCTTCTAACTGTTCAATCGTCTTGGGCCTTCTTTGTTGCACCTTCCTCTTTATGATGTGCCAAATGTTCTCTATAGGTGAAAGATCTTGACTGCAGACTGGCCATTTCAGTACCCGGATCCTTCTCCTACGCAGCCATGATGTTGTGATTGATGCAGAATGTGGTCTGGCATTATCTTGTTGAAAAATGCAGGGTCTTCCCTGAAAGAGATGACGTCTGGATGGGAGCATATGTTGTTCTAGAACCTGAATATATTTTTCTGCATTGATGGTACCTTTCCAGACATGCAAGCTGCCCATGCCACACACACTCATGCAACCCCATACCATCAGAGATGCAGGCTTCTGAACTGAGTGTTGATAACAACTTGGGTTGTCCTTGTCCTCTTTGGTCCGGATGACATGGTGTCCCAGATTTCCAAAAATAACTTAGAATCGTGACTCGTCTGACCACAGAACAGTCTTCCATTTTGCCACACTCCATTTTAAATGATCCCTGGCCCAGTGAAAACGCCTGAGCTTGTGGATCTTGCTTAGAAAGGGCTTCTTCTTTGCACTGTAGAGTTTCAGCTGGCAACGGCGGATGGCACGGTGGATTTTGTTCACCGACAATGGTTTCTGGAAGTATTCCTGAGCCCATTCTGTGATTTCCTTTACAGTAGCATTCCTGTTTGTGGTGCAGTGTCGTTTAAGGGCCCGGAGATCACGGGCATCCAGTATGGTTTTACGGCCTTGACCCTTACGCACAGAGATTGTTCCAGATTCTCTGAATCTTCGGATGATGTTATGCACAGTTGATGATGATAGATGCAAAGTCTTTGCAATTTTTCGCTGGGTAACACCTTTCTGATATTGCTCCACTATCTTTCCCCGCAACATTGTGGGAATTGGTGATCCTCTACCCATCTTGGCTTCTGAGAGACACTGCCACTCTGAGAAGCTCTCTTTATACCCAATCATGTTGCCAATTGACCTAATTAGTGTTAATTGGTCTTCCAGCTCTTCGTTATGCTCAAATTTACTTTTTACAGCCTCTTATTGCTACTTGTCCCAACTTTTTGGGGATTTGTTCACACCGTGAAAATTTGAATCAACGTATTTTTCCTTTAAAATGATACATTTACTTGGATTAAACGTTTGATCTGTAATCTACGCTCTATTACAAATAAAATATTGACATTTGCCATCTCCACATCATTGCATTCAGTTTTTATTCACAATTTGTTTAGTGTCCCAACTTTTTTGGAATCCGGTTTGTATTTTATTTTTATATATACCGTATTTTTCGCCCCATAAGACGCACTTTTCCCCCCCCAAAAATCGGGGGGAAATGCCCCTGCGTCTTATGGGGCGAATGCGGACAATTTAACATCGCTGGATGCGATGTAGCGTACGCTGGGGCCGGGGGAGGGACTGGAGGAGGAGCTGGGGGCCGGGAATAGCGGCGGGGCGGTGCAATCAATGTACTATAGCCCCGCCCCGCCGCTCCGATATACTAATATTAAATGTCTTATTCGATTAAAATGTATTAGATATGCCCCCTCACTCCTATATTGCTAATTGTACCTTAAATCCTATTCCTAGCTCCTGTAATGCAGGACGGGCGGGCGGCAGCGTGACTCCCTGATGTCACGTGCCTGCGCCGCCTACTTTATGAATGAAGCAGGCGGCGCAGGCAAGTGACTTCAGCGAGTGATGCGCCGGCCGCCCGGCCTGCATTACAGAAGCTAGGAATAGGATGTAAGGTACAATTAGCAATATAGGAGTGAGGGGGCATATCTAATACAATTTAATCGAATAAGACATGTAATATTAGCACTGGGGGCGGCAGAGGCGGGGGCGGCGGGTGGGTGAGCTGATCTGTAGATGGCACAGTTAAGGGGGGGGGTGTCTGTGGATGCCACTGTTATGGGCTGGGGGGTTGTGGATGCCACTGTTTTGGGCTGGGGGGCTGTGGATGGCACATATATAACAGTGCCATCCACAGATCCCCCCTGTAACAGTGCCATCCACAGATCCCCCCCCTGTAACAGTGCCATCCACAGATCCCCCACCCCCTGTAACAGTGCCATCCACAGATCCCCCCCCTGTAACAGTGCCATCCACAGATCCCCCCCCCCTGTAACAGTGCCACCCACAGATCCCCCCCTATAACAGTGCCATCCACAGATCCCCCCCCTGTAACAGTGTGTCAGTCATCCACAGATCCCCCCCCCATAACAGTGTCAGTCATCAACAGATCCCCCCCATAACAGTGTCCGTCATCCACAGATCCCCCCATAACAGTGTCCGTCATCCACAGATCCCCCCATAACAGTGTCCGTCATCCACAGATCCCCCCATAACAGTGTCCGTCATCCACAGATCCCCCCCATAACAGTGTCCGTCATCCACAGATCCCCCCATAACAGTGTCCGTCATCCACAGATCCCCCCATAACGGTGTCCTTCACAGATCCCCAGTAATAGTGCCACCCACAGACCACCATTAGTTCCAAACCCACCAAAAGCTAAAAATAATTTTTTTCTTATTTTCCTCCCCAAAAACCTAGGTGCGTCTTATGGGCCGGTGCTTCTTATAGGGCGAAAAATACGGTAGTTTGTTTTTAAATTGAGTTGTACAGTTTATAGGTCACATTAAAGGTGGAAAAAGTTCTGAAATGATTTATCTTTGTCTCATTTTTTCACAATAGAGAAACCTGACATTTTAACAGGGGTGTGTAGACTTTTTATATCCACTGTGCATAGGCTGAGCTCACACACCACGATCGATTCTAAGGAGATCAGGCTTCAGGAGAAAGCAATCGAGAAAGGTGTCTTTTAGCTGCACAGATATCGACTCCTCCGATTCACCATCTGGAGAAAATTCTATGTCAACCTACATACCTCATACAGGTTCCTCCAAGATGATTACTTCTAAACAGAGGAACTAAAAAATCAGAGGGCTGGCAGAAAGCACACAGGAAAGCGTTCATCGATATCCTTCCCGACACAGTAGAAAATAGAGGATCTACAAGTGATTAACATGTCTGCTTCAATACTTACGGCAGACGAAATCAGTGTACTGGAAAGGGGTCTGTCTTTTTCTCCTACACACCACTTTGATCTTTATAGGACTATTTTGGATGTGAATAGGCTTGCATGCAGTTTCACTTTAAAAAGACACTTTCAAGATGCCTCAGTAAATATTGATAAAGAAGTGGACTCTGCCACCTCTCTTTTATCCGCCATCCTCTTCTGATACTCTGCTGTTTAACCTCTTCAGGACACAGGACGTACCGGTACGCCCTGATGTCGTGGTACTTAAGGACACAGGGCGTACGGGGATGTCCTGTGTATTTATGATCACCACCGCCCGTCGGGCGGTGATCGGAACCCGGTGCCTGCTCAAATCATTGAGCAGGCACCTTGGCTAAATGCGCGGGGGGGATCCCGTGACCCCCCCCCCCCCCATGTCGGCGATCGCCTCAAACCGCAGGTCAATTCAGAAATGCAGTTTGTGGCTTTACCTGCGGTTTGCGGCTGCTGTCAGCGGTGCCATCGGGTCCCCATGCAGCTGTAGGGGGGACCCGATGGCATGGAAGGCAGCGTAATGCCTAAGGAAGTAAAAAATAAAAACTGTGCTAAATAAACCATTTTTTGTCACCTTACATCACAAAAAGTACAACAGCAAGCAATCAAAAAGGTGTTTGCCCACCAAAATAGTACCAATCTAACCGTCACCTCCTCCCGCAAAAAATGAGCCCCTACCTGAGACAATTGCCCAAAAAATAAAAAAACTATGGCTCAGAATATGGAGACACTAAAACATCATTTTTTTGTTTTAAAAAAGCTGTTATTGTGTAAAACTTACACAAAAAAAAAAAGTATACATATTAGGTATCGCCGTGTCCGTATTGACCGGCTCTATAAAAATATCTCATGACCTAACCCCTCATTGAATCAGTAATTTATTAAGATTTACAGGTGTATTCCTTCCTTTCTGCATTTTTGAGACACTCCCATAGACTATACTGTAAGTATTTGAAAGCAAACATGCACAAAACTGGAACGTGCTGCGGATTTTAAATACTGACGAAAATTATACATATGAATAGCTCTATTTATGAACATTAGTAGCTGATTCCGGTACATAAAATCTGGGCCATATACGTTTTGAAAATACATTAGTGTGACAGTGGCCTAAGGCCCTGATTTATTAAGACTGGTGTGTGTTGCAGTAAATTAAAGGGGGTGTCCAGGATTAGAAAAAACATGGCTTTCTTCCAAAATCAGCACCACCCCTGTATGTGGGTTGTGTCTGTATTGCGCCTTGGTTTCACTAGAGTCAATAGGACTGACCTACCACACACAACCTGTGGACAGAGGTGGTGCTGTTTTTGGAAGAAATTCTGGACAACCCCTTTAGATGCCTCCTGCAGCAGTCCATGTGCCAGACTGAAATCTCATACCTAGTATAGATTTCAGTCATTATCTACATCTCTTTCTGATGTATATAATGATTAGAGATGAGAGAATCGAAGTTGAAGAAATGGAATTTCATCAGAATTTCAGGAAAAATTTGATTCACACTAAATCCGAATTTCCTCACGCTTCGTGGTAATGAATCACAAATTCCTAAAATGGCTGCTGCGCGTGTTATGACATGGAGCAAAGACTTTGGGAACGACGGATCACCCACAATGCCATGCATGCAGCCAATCAGCAGCCAGCCAGCCCCTGTGATGTCACAGCCCTATAAATAGCCTAAGCCATCTTGGATTCAGCCATTTTCCAGTGTACTTAGTGCAGGGAGAGACGTCAGCAGGTGTTAGGGACAGTGTTTGAAAATACTTTATTGTGCTGAAATGATTCAGGGAAAGATTATTCAAGGTGTAGGGAAAGGATAGGAAGGGAAATCTACACTATAAAAGGAGAACAGGGTGCAATAGGAGAGTGTACAGCCTGGGTAATAGGGGCGATTCTATTACACCTTGCTGCACTAAATGGGGATCCAAATTGCTGTCATACTGCTGATTTTAGATTGTTTGCACTATATGATACCTCACGAATTCCAGCAAACCTGGCTTGTGATTAGAATGCAAGTTCTGTGCGATACAGCCATTTACGGGGTGTATTATTAGGAAAGATATGTACGTCCCATTAGCCGTTCTGCATTGATTTTTTTCCTTTTTTTGGGGGGGGGGGGGGGGGGGTGGGGTGTATTAATAGGAAAGAAAAAAAAGAATAAATATGTCATAATTGCTGTTCAGCTGTGAAGTTACATTTTACTACAGCCATTTACGTGGTGTATTAAAATAAAATATATGTACACCCCATTAGCAGCTCTGCGGTGAATTGTGATTGTTATATTTCTTTGTTTGGGGTGTAGTAATAGGAAAAAGAATACATATTAATTGCCGTTCTGCAGTGAATTGTGATAATTTTTTTTTGGGGGGGGGGGGGGGGAATTCATTAATCAGAAAAAATATATAAATGTCTTAATTTCCGTTCAGCGGTGAAGTAACATTGTACAACATCCATTTACGTGGTATAAAAAAAGGAAATATATGTATGTCCCATTAGCCATTCTGCTGTGAATTGTGATTGTTATATTTCTTTTTTGGGGGTGTAGAAATAGGAAAAAATATATATGTCATAATTGGGGTTCAGCGGTGAAGTAACATTGTACTACAGCCATTTACGTGGTATATTAAAAGGAAATATACATACGTCCCATTAGCAGTTTTGTGGTGAATTGTGATTGTTATATTTCTTTTTTGGGGGTGTAGTAATAGGAAAAAGAATACGTCTTAATTGCCATTCTGTGGTGAATTTTTTTTGAGGGGGAGGTTATTAATCATTAAAAAATATATATAATTCTTAACCCCTTCCCTAAATATGACATAATAGTACGTCATGGCGGCAAGTCACAATGGAGACAGTAAAATATATATATTTTTGCTTCAAAACTGCTTTTATTGTGTTGAAGTGAAATGAATTTTAAAAAAGGAGTCATATTAGGTATTGCCACGTCCGTAACAACCTGTTCTATAAAAATATCACATGATCTAACCCCTCAGGTGAACATCGTAAAAAATTTAAATAAAAACAGTGTCAAAAAAGCCATTTTTGTCACCTAACATCACATAAAGTGCAACACCAAGTGATCAAAAAGGCGTATGCCCCCCAAAATAGTACCAATCAAACCGTCACCTCATCCCTCAAAAAATGAGACCCTACCTAAGACAATCAGCAAAAAATAAAAAAAAGATATGGCTCTCAGACTATGGAGACACTAAAACATAATTTGTTTTGTTTAAAATTAGCTATTATTGTGTAAAAATAAATAAATAAAAACTGTGCCAAAATGTAAAATTTTTTGGCCACCTTGCCCCATAAAGTGTAATAATAAATGATCAAAAAATCATATGTACCCAAAAAAAGTACCAATAAAAATGTCAACTCTTGCTGCAAACAACAAGCCCCTGCACAATATATGGTGTTCAGAAAATAGAGACACGAAAACATATTTAAAAAAAAAGATGCTTTATTATGTAAAACTGAAACAAACAAAGTAGACATATTTGATATCATTGCGTCCGTAACAACCTGCTCTATAAAAATAGCACATGATCTACCCAGTCAGATTAATGCAGTAAAAAATAAAAACCATGCCAAAACAGCCATTTTTTTGTTACCTTGCCTCACATGTGGAGTGTATCTGTAAACCGCAGAATCAGGGTAATAAATATTGAGTTTTATATGGCTGATAACCCTCAATGTGTTAAAGAAAAAAATTGATTAAAATGGAAAATCTGTCAAAAAAGTGAAATTTTGAAATGTCATTTTCCTTTAATTCTTGTGGAACACCTAAAGAGTTAACAAAGTTTGTGAAACCAGTTTTGATAGTTTCTACAATAGGGTCATTTATGGGGGGTTTCCACTATGTAAGCCCCACAAAGTGACTTCAGACCTGAACTGGTCCTTAAAAAGTGGCTTTTGTAAGTTTTCCAAAAAAAATGTAAGAATTGCTTCTAAATTCTAAGCCTTCTAACATCCTAAAAAAATAAAATGAAATAAAGTAGACATATGGGGAATATTAAGTAATAAATATTTTATGAGGTAACACTTTCTGTTTTAATAGAAATAGAAATTTAGAAAATTGCGCATTTTTCAATTTTTTGGGGTAAATTTGTGATTTTTTCATAAATAAAGGTGAAATATATTGACTCAAATTTATGACTATCATAAAGTACAATGTGTCAAGAGAAAACAATCTCAGAATGGCTTGGATAAATAAAAGTTTTCCAAAGTTGGAAGCCTTCTAACGTCCTAAAAAAATAAAATGAAATTTTCAAAATGATGCCAACATAAAGTAGACATATGGGGAATGTTAAGTAATACATATTTTATGAGGTAACACTTTCTGTTTTAATAGAAATTTTGAAAATTGTGATTTTTTTCTTTTTTTTAGTAAATTTGGGATTTTTTCATAAATAAAGGTGAAATATATTGCCTCAAATTAATGATTATCATAAAGTACAATGTGTCACGAGAAAACAATCTCAGAATGGCTTGGATAAATAAGTTTTCCATGTCAGATTTGCAAAAAATGGCCTGGGCAGGAGGGCAAAAACTGCCCCGGGATAGAAGGGGTAATTGCCGTTCAGCGGTAAAGTAACATTGTACTGCAGCCTTTTTTTTGGGGGGGGGTATTATTTTAATTTGACTTTAATTCGATTATTATACAGTATGTCAGACAGACAGGTAACAGGCCTTTCAAAGGGAACGGGCAGTGGCCTAAATGTTTCTGTTGCAGGCAGCAGAAGAAAGGGGGTTGGGGGGGGGCAGCAGGAATCGCAGCAAGAGGCCTGAGTGTTATTTAGCGGTCGTGTCTTGACCATCAACCCAGCGGTGCTTCAATGGTTGACTCGGTCTTTGACTTCGTCGCAAGTGACATCAGACCAAGAGTCGGTGGGTTCCTCTGACACGACGCTTAGTTGGCATGGCCTGGGAGCAGGCCCTGTGCCCCCACCTGTCCTGAACCTTCCTCTCTCATTTTTAGTTCCCTCAGCGCGAGAAGTATTATATGCCGTAGTCTTGGCTCCAAATGCTGACCGAGTGAAGGCGGATGCTCAACAGACAGGATCTGTTTTTTGGGGGTTATTGTTCTAACGGATCAGAGGAAGGGCAAAATAATCAGTGACGTCAACACAAACTTACTGCTGACACCCTCTCCACTCTGTCAGGGGGGCTCTACTTGTATAAGCATTTAATAGAACAGATTCTGCAGACATCTATGTGGAATCAGCTGACAAGGGTGTAAAAGGAGTGCGCTTCTTCTTGACGCTAACATCGACCTGTAAGGCTGAGTTCCCACTTGAGTTATTTGGCCCCATGACTGCCCTAATAAGTGAAGTGTGCAATGATTCTAAGAGCGACGCCTGTCATCTGCATGTCATACTGACTGACAGTTTTGTTTCACTACCACAGCAGACTCCCTATGCGTGTTACTGCAAGGCACAGTGTTCTACACCACTATACAGGCTCTCTGCAGCCAGGAAATAGCTGTTTAACGCGATTCGCCACAAATAAATTCGGATCAAATTGAATCTTTTCAGAAAATTTGGCAAACCGTCCAAATCGAATTTTTGAGAAATTTGCTCATCTCTAATAATGATGAATGTGGCGGGGCTGATGATCTCATCCACACCTCTTTCTCATCACACCATCTTTTCAGAAACCTGGCAAGGGTGGAGTAAAAATGCCAGTCCTGACAAAAAAAAAGTTGCAATGGCATTTTGCTGCATTTTAATGCCAAAGCCTGACACAGGGGGATAATATATTCACCCCTAAATTTTTCATTTATTCCTCTTCATTTTGCGATAGATAGCACAATAACTATCTAACCCAGTAATAAAGGTAGTCAAAAATTACATAATGATAAATAAGGGGAGACCTCCAGGACTCCTGAAAGAGGTAGGAAATTTTCAAGGCACTGCAGAACCCTCATGGCACCTCCCAGAAAGCTGGCTTACATATAGACTGGCGCAGGATACGCTGAAGTTATGTGGGGGCCGCCAATTTCAGTGGATCCACTGCTAGTTATTGGGGCTATTAAGAACGGTGTCTAAAATGCCGGTTTTAATAAGTGACCCCCGTAAGGCTTACCATCATTAAAAAGGAAAAGAATTAGAACCTTACTTGGATCTACCAGCAGGAAACACCCCTAAAATGGCTGGGACACCTACATGATCCACCCTTTCTCCGCCCCATTTGTGGAATTGTCTCAACAAAAATGAAACTGTTGGCACAAGAACAAGGGGCAGTAGGAGATGAGCTCTTCCATTGTGCTCATCTCCATATTCATCTGTATCGCCGTCCTCAGGACAGCGATATAGATGCCTGTGCTGCGGCAGTGGAGGGAGAGGCATGTCCCTCCCCTGTTCTTCTGATAGGCCGCAGGCACTAATGCCTGCAGCCTATTAGAGGCCGGCTCAGGCCGGCCCTGCAGCACACAGCAGGGACACAGGCCGGAAGAGGCCTGCATCGCTGCTGATGGAGGTAGGTATCAGTGTTTTCTTTTTCCTTTTTTTTTTGGAGGGGGTAAGCTGGCACTATGGGGGCATCTGACAATTCTTACAGCCCAATTTTTTTTTGGGGGTGGCACTCTGGGGGCATTTAATACTGGCACATTATGGGGCGGGCACCATGGGGGAGAGGAGCACTATGGGGGCATCTGGGGGCTCTAAAGGGGCTTTTTTTTTTACACATTATAGGGGGCACTATAGGGGAGAACGGCACTATGAGGCATCTAGTGGCACTATAGACGCATTATTTGGGGGCACTATGGGGAAGTGGGGGTTCTAAAGGGGCCTTTTTTTCTTTTTGGCACATCATGGGGGGCATTATGGCATCTGCTGCCACTAAGGGGGCATTTTTTACTGGCACATTATGGGAAGCACTATAGGGGAGAGCGTCACTATGGGGGAGTGGAGCACTATTGGGGCATATGGTGGCACTTTGAAGGGGCATTTTTTACTGGCACATTATGGGGGGGCACCATGGGGGAGAGGAGCACTACACTATGGGGGCATCTGGGGGGTCTAAATTCTTTTTTTTTTTTATTGACACATTATGGGGGGCACTATAGGGGAGAACAGCACTATGGGGCATCTGGTGGCACTATAGGGGCATTATTTGGGGGCCTTTTTTCTTATTGGCACATTATGGGGGGCATTATGGCATCTGGTGGCACTAAGGGGGCATTTTTTACTGGCACATTATGGGAGGCAGTATGGGGCATTATTTGGGGGTTCTATGGGGGAGTGGAGCAGTATTGGGGCATATGGTGGCAATTAGAAGGGGCATTTTTTACTGGCATATTATAGGGGACACTATGGGGAAGGGGGAGAGGAGCACTATGAGGGCATTTACTGGGGCACTATATAGGGGTATTTTATACTGGCGTACATTATGGGGACATTAGCACAACAGCGAGCACTAATCGGGGGTATTTTATGAACTGTCATATTATAAGTAGAATTATTACTACTAGGGGGTATTATGGGGAGCTTTACTACTACTGGGGGGCTATGAGGAACATGATTACTAGTATGGGCACTATAGGGGCATTATTGCTACTAAGTGTGCTCTGGCAGCGAATTATTTCTATTGGTGGGATTTTGGGGAGCACTGTTACTTTGGGGGGCACCCTGCCACAGTATCAGCTTAGCATAATTATTTTTGGGGGACATTATCTTAATACTATTAGTGTCTGGGCACAGTTATTTTTTAGAGCACTGTGTGCCAATAATTGTTGAAGGTGGCATTAGTATTTCCAAGGGGACTGTTTCTGCAGTATAGTATTGGGGGTGGCAGGAAAGGGTGTTCAGAAGATGTGAAGATGATGTAAATGTGGGAAACTAATGTCTGTTTGTCAATCTCTGCAGAAACGGGAGATGGCTGAAAAATCATCATGGCGGTCTGGTCTGAATGGAGAAGATAAAGGAAAGAGAACGTCTACAACAAAGGTGACATCACTGGATGTAAGAGGTTTGTGGCACAATGTAGGAGAGGAGATGCTCCGGCTCCTCCCCCTGCGATTTGCAGAAGGAGGATTCAGAGCTGGGTGAGGATGGCCAAAGGGGGCAGCAGGCCACGGGTGGGTGGCAGATGGTAGGGGGGAACCACAGGCCTTGAGCAGGATCTGGGGAGGGAGGAGAGCGGAGGAGCTTCCTGGCTGTAGCCTGCTGTTTATTGTATAATGTGAAGCAGCCAGGACAGGTCCTCCCCTCTCCGTATGATGTCTAGAGACAGGCCGCAACTATAGAATGTCAGCTGTACAGTGTTTGTTGGTAGTGGCCTATTATATGTAGGAGGGGCTTTTAATAATGGGCGAGGCTAAGAAATGTGGCGCTGCTGCGTAAGAGCAGTGAGACTATGGATCTTATTCATTGAACAAGCTCAGGATGGGTCTGGATGTCTTGAAAGTTATGATATCACAAAGTTACTGGATTTTGAAGATGGGGCGTATGGTAGGTATAGTAGATCCAGGGATTCATCTGATTGCCAGATTTGGAGTTGGGAAGGCATTTTTCCTCAAATATTGGGTAATTGGCAACAACTTTTATAGGGGTTTTTCCTTCCTCTGGAGTAGGATTATAGATTGGACTTGATAGCCCTATGCATTTTTACATCTTTATCAACTATATAACAATGGCTTGGAGTCAAAGCATGGCAAGGGCTGATGTGACTTCAAGTTGACAATAAATATTGTTCTGAAACGTGAAATTTGGATACAGGGACATTGATATCCTCCGGTTACAAGTAGAGATGAGCGAATTATTCAAAAAAATCAATTCGGCTGCTTCGCTGAATTTTACAAAAAAATTTGCTTTGTGACAAAGTGCGCATTTCTGTGTAAGTAGTGGGTGCAATAACAGGGAGCGGTCATTGCATCGCTCCCCGTCATTGTATCCATACATATAAGGGTACTGCATGTCCGAATTTTTAGTCCAGCGGCCTCTCGCCGCGCACTGCAGCTCCGCCCCCCCGTCCTAATTATAGTCAATGAGGAGCGGCAGTCCGGCGGCACGGCACAATAGCGGCAGGACGGATCCGACAGGGTGAACAGCCTGTCGGATCCGTCCTGCCGCTAGTGTGAAAGTGGCCTAAATAGCAGAGTGTAAAAAAAAACAAAAAAACATACCTGATCCATTTGCTTGTGACAGGCCAGCCACTGCCATCTTGTATGAAGATTTGGAGTGAAATCTCGCGTGGCCCGTGGTTTGATGTCATACGTCACCGCGCATTGGATTTCGTGCAAGATCTTCAAACAAGATTGCGGCGCCAGCCCGTAGAGATGCAAATGGGTCAGGTAAGTATGATTTTGTTTGTTTTTTACACTATTACAGGTTCAATCTATTCACTATCACGAAGCACGAGGAAATTCAGCTTCACGGCGAATCGAATTTATCCTGAAATTCGGATCGAAGTCCAATTCGTGGACTTCGATCCGCTCAACACTAGTTACAAGGGGTTAAGGAGCCCTTACTAAAAAATAGTTGAGATTTTAACCTGAGATTTTAATGAGCTTTTGACCAGGCTCATCACTTTACTTGATGATGTACACAACATATACGGTAGATCTGCCGCCTATGATAAAGAACTGCATTTTTAAAGTAATATTCTATGCATGCCAAAGATCGGAAATTGTGTGCACCAGTTCAGTGCATTGCAAATTATAGAAGAAGAACAAGAAATACAAACCAGCTGCTCTTTCCACTACGCTGTATTTTGAACTCATCCAACAAATTATATAGGAAAAATAATTGCCGATACAGAAAATGTCTGTAGGGCTCATTAAACAGCGATGAACATTGCACTTTTGTCGTAACTACTTTTAAAGTCTCTTTTTATTACTGCAGGGCTATGTGTTTTATAGGGAAATAGCACTCGGTGTACAAATGGTTTGTTTTTCCACCTAATTTAGGCATAAAATATGTAGACATAATTATTTTTGTGCATATACATTTGTATAAAATCAGGTGGGTGAGGGGCAGAGGGGATGTTTTGTATCTGAGCAACTGCAGAGTTATCGTACGGATGGTGTGACTTTATTATTTCAAGTTCAATGGGAAAGTCCACCTTTGATTTAGCTTTGATCAGCCCAGTGTACACTGTCCGATGTGATCAGCTGTCGTCCTATCCCTGCAAATGTAACTAAGGTAAGTGAATGCGTTGTTTGTTGTTTACTTAAAGGGACTTTCCGTTTTGCACCAAAATCCTTTCAAACAATCATTTATGAGGTTGCTGTAATTTTATGATGTATTTATTATACTTTTATTGCTCCCTTTCTGGGCTGTGGTCGCATGACCATGTCCATGCAGCTCCTTTTCCTGTAATGCAGTGTCCATGGGTGGGGCAGTAATAGGTGGGGCAGTGATAGGGGGCTGTCTATGTAACTAGCTGGGTGGGAGGAG
Source organism: Bufo gargarizans (assembly GCF_014858855.1). Lineage (NCBI taxonomy): Eukaryota > Metazoa > Chordata > Amphibia > Anura > Bufonidae > Bufo > Bufo gargarizans. The sequence goes on along the minus strand of NC_058080.1, from coordinate 586,004,396 downwards.
CTATAAACTAGTTTGGTGTTGTTAGGGGCAGTGATAGGGCAGTGTCTATGTAACTAGCCGGGTGGGAGGAGCTATAAACTAGTTTGGTGTTAGGGGCAGTGATAGGGGAGTGTCTATGTAACTAGCTTGGTGGGAGGAGCTATAAACTAGCTGGGTATTGTCAGGGGTGGTGCTGGAGCTGTGGCAGAGAAAGGCGAAGTGCATTATGGGTTTGGTTGGATACAGCAACAGGAAGTGCTACATGCAGGTGATTTATTTACATGGTAAAAAAAAGCATGGGAAGAAGCACATGAGGTAAGCAGCTACATCAGAGTATATGTTAATAACTAGAAATGCTGGAAAAACCCTTTAAAGTTATTTTTTTTACTTCCCAGAATTCTATAACTCTCCTCATGCTGTCTAAGGCGTTCTTCACAAGGAGAGATAGCACCTCCCAAATCCTGAACTAAGTCTCGCAGCCAGTTAAGCCAGTACTCTCTGCTCTGATGAGGGGCAAGCACCCCGAAACAGATGACTGCAGATGAGGATAATATCCAAGTTATGTCTCAATAGTGATGGACGAACCAGTGGCGGATCCAGGGGGGGGGGGCAACGGGGCAATTGCCCCCCCCCCGAGCTGGCGGCGGCTGGGCACAGGGAGATGAGTGCTTCCATTGTGGAAGCTCTCATCTCCAGTCATCTGTGTTGCCGTCCTCAGTACAGCGATACAGATGCCTGTGCTGCGGCAGTGTCACAGCTGAGGATGGGGAAAATCCTTAGCCGTGTGATGCCAGATGATGTCCAGTCGCTACTCGGCCAGGGCAACAGAATTAGGGAGTAGGTCACCTCCTATTGCGTCCCTAACGCTGACCCTGTCTCCTATCTGTATGAGCCGACCCTGGTAGTAGGAGGGCTCATACGCTGGAACCTAATAGTCCCTGCAAGCCCTCAGGATGGCCCTGAACTAAGGAGCAGGGTAAGACAACCCACTCCTCCTAGGCACGGAGGAGCCGGAGTCTCACTGGCCAAGCAGCATGAAGATGGGGAACATAAACAGAACTATGGACATGACAGGTGAACCCAACAGTTCCTCACTAACCTGCCAAAGCCTTGCTGACTGGAACCCGTGCTCAGAAAACGCTGTCCACAGAAACATAAAACAAACAGCACACACATAAGAACACTCAGGAACCAGGACATCCATAGCTGCACAAAAACCAAAGACATAGGACACCAACAAAACATCAAGGTAAAGGATTTATGACTGGAAGGGTGGCCCTTACTAGAAGGACGGTTACAGGGTAACAGGAGGACGACTCCAGCAACATGCCTGGAGTACTCCACCAGAGAACTGATCTGGACTGAGACTTTATAGCCCATGTAACCACACCCCACAGTCAGACACACCCAGTGACTCACAGACACACTGGGAAGGGAGTTAACCCTTCCAGCACCAGGGAAGGGAAACACCAACTAAAAGGGGAAGTGCACACAATAACAAAACCTAGTGCACACATACACACACACCTAACAGAAAGGTTGCTAGGTGCAACCGCATGCACAGCATAGAAAGCTGCCACATACATAACGTTGCCAGCGGCAACCACAGGTGAGGCAAATACCACTGCCCTCACCTGTGATTGACAACCAAACCAAACCGCTGACAACCGCATGCGGTTCAGGAGTCACGGTCATGGCCATGGCCGTGACACTCCCACCCCTCAAAGCCCCCCCACCGGAAAAAAAAAAAAAGGAAACTGGTGAGAGACTAATAAAAGGGGATAGGAGAAGGGAACGTCCACTCTCATGAGATGGTTCCCAGGAAGTCGCTGCCAGCTGCATCTTCTCCCAGCACAACTCAGCCAGTCCAGCGAGGCCTGCAGCCCGACACAGCGACACAGGGGAGAGAACCACTGAGAAGTGGACGAAGGGACTCTCCACTCACGTCCCCACTCCAGTCGTTGCCAGCAGACACTCCTAACCAGCACGCAGCCGGAACAATAACAGAGTGCTGCCAGCAAACGACCAGAGATGGGAACATGGAGAGGGACGAGGGATCACCAACACGGACACGGAAAGTAAGGTGGCGGGGAAAAAGCCACCAACCGTGCCGTTAACGGTGATCCCCCCGGAACACTCTCCCTCCGGAGAACGCGCATGCAGGCCACAAACAGATGGCACTGCATGCTGCACTCTTTTGAAGGTGGGCATACCGCACACCAAACAAACACCACAAGTGCAATAAAATCAGGAGGACGCCAAGACAAAACACGATGAAGAGATGGCGGGGAACGCCACTCACCGCGCTATCAGCGGCAAAACCCCCATAACGCTCTCCCTCCGAAGAGCGCGAATGCACCCCATCAGCAGATGGCGGTACATGCTTCACCCTCTTTCGAGGAAAAGACAACTCCAAGCAAGGAGCCATTCCGGTCATACTCTCACGGCTGAGGATGGGGAAAATCCTCAGCCGTGTGATGCCAGATGATGTCCAGTCGCTACTCGGCCAGGGCAACAGAATTAGGGAGCAGGTCACCTCCTATTGCGTCCCTAACGCTGACCCTGTCTCCTATCTGTATGAGCCGACCCTGGTGGTAGGAGGGCTCATACGCTGGAACCTAATAGTCCCTGCAAGCCCTCAGGATGGCCCTGAACTAAGGAGCAGGGTAAGACAACCCACTCCTCCTAGGCACGGAGGAGCAGGAGTCTCACTGGCCAAGCAGCATGAAGATGGGGAACATAAACAGAACTATGGACATGACAGGTGAACCCAACAGTTCCTCACTAACCTGCCACAGCCTTGCTGACTGGAACCCGTGCTCAAAAAACGCTGTCCACAGAAACATAAAACAAACAGCACACACATAAGAACACTCAGGAACCAGGACATCCATAGCTGCACAAAAACCAAAGACATAGGACACCAACAAAACATCAAGGTAAAGGATTTATGACCGGAAGGGTGGCCCTTACTAGAAGGACGGTTACAGGGTAACAGGAGGACCCCACCAGAGAACTGATCTGGACTGAGACTTTATAGCCCATGTAACCACACCCCACAGTCAGACACACCCAGTGACTCACAGACACACTGGGAAGGGAGTTAACCCTTCCAGCACCAGGGAAGGGAGACACCAACTAAAAGGGGAAGTGCACACAATAACAAAACCTAGTGCACACATACACACACCCCTAACAGAAAGGTTGCTAGGTGCAACCGCATGCACAGCATAGAAAGCTGCCACATACATAACGTTGCCAGCGGCAACCACAGGTGAGGCAAATACCACTGCCCTCACCTGTGATTGACAACCAAACCAAACCGCTGACAACCGCATGCGGTTCAGGAGTCACGGTCATAGCCATGGCCGTGACAGGCAGGGGAGGGAGAGGCGTGTCCCTTTCCCTTCCTCTGATAGGCTGCAGGCACTAGGCCGGCAGCCTATCAGAGGCCGGCGCAGGCGGCGCGATGACGTCATCACGCCGCCTGCGCCATACAGCGTAGGAAACAGGCCAGAAGAGGCCTGCATCGCATCGCTGACATGGAGGTAAGTATGTGTTTTTTTATTTTTTATTATATACAATACTTTTACTGGCGGGGGCTGTTATTACTGGGGGCTGTTATTACTGGCACAGAGGGGTTGTTATTACTGGGGGCTGTTATTACTGGGGGCTGTTATTACTGGCACAGAGGGGCTATTACTGGGGGCTGTTATTACTGGCACAGAGGGGCTGTTTTTACTGGCACAGAGGGGCTGTTATTACTGGGGGCTGTTATTACTGGCATAGGGGGGCTGTTACAAACCGGATTCCCAAAAAGTTGGGACACTAAACAAATTGTGAATAAAAACTGAATGCAATGATGTGGAGATGGCAAATGTCAATATTTTATTTGTAATAGAACCTAGATGACAGATCAAATGTTTAATCTGAGTAAATGTATCATTTTAAAGGAAAAATAAGTTGATTTAAATTTTCACGGTGTCAACAAATCCCCAAAAAGTTGGGACAAGTAGCAATAAGAGGCTGGAAAAAGTAAATTTGAGCATAACAAAGAGCTGGAAGACCAATTAACACTAATTAGGTCAATTGGCAACATGATTGGGTATAACAAGAGCTTCTCAGAGTGGCAGTGTCTCTCAGAAGCCAAGATGGGTAGAGGATCACCAATTCCCACAATGTTACGCAGAAAGATAGTGGAGCAATATCAGAAAGGTGTTACCCAGCGAAAAATTGCAAAGACTTTGTATCTATCATCATCAACTGTGCATAACATCATCCGAAGATTCAGAGAATCTGGAACAATCTCTGTGCGTAAGGGTCAAGGCCGTAAAACCATACTGGATGCCCGTGATCTCTGGGCCCTTAAACGACACTGCACCACAAACAGGAATGCTACTGTAAAGGAAATCACAGAATGGGCTCAGGAATACTTCCAGAAACCATTGTCATTGAACACAATCCTCTGTGCCATCCGCCGTTGCCAGCTGAAACTCTACAGTGCAAAGAAGAAGCCTTTTCTAAGCAAGATCCACAAGCTCAGACGTTTTCACTGGGCCAGGGATCATTTAAAATGGAGTGTGGCAAAATGGAAGACTGTTCTGTGGTCAGACGAGTCACGATTCGAAGTTCTTTTTGGAAATCTGGGACGCCATGTCATCCGGACCAAAGAGGACAAGGACAACCCAAGTTGTTATCAACGCTCAGTTCAGAAGCCCGCATCTCTGATGGTATGGGGTTGCATGAGTGCGTGTGGCATGGGCAGCTTGCATGTCTGGAAAGGCACCATCAATGCTGAAAAATATATTCAGGTTCTTGAACAACATATGCTCCTATCCAGACGTCATCTCTTTCAGGGAAGACCCTGCATTTTTCAACAAGATAATGCCAGACCACATTCTGCATCAATCACAACATCATGGCTGCGTAGGAGAAGGATCCGGGTACTGAAATGGCCAGTCTGCAGTCAAGATCTTTCACCTATAGAGAACATTTGGCGCATCATAAAGAGGAAGGTGCAACAAAGAAGGCCCAAGACGATTGAACAGTTAGGCCTCATGCACACGACAGTATTTTTTCACTGTCCGCAAAACGGGGTTCCGTTAGTCCGTGATCTGTGACCGTTTTTTTTGTCCGTGGGTCTTCCTTAATTTTTGGAGGATCCACGGACATAAAAAAAAAGTCGTTTTGGTGTCCGCCTGGCCGTGCGGAGACAAACGGATCCGTCCTGAATTACAATGCAAGTCAATGGGGACGGATCCGTTTGACGTTGACACAATATGGTGCAATTGCAAACGGATCCGTCCCCATTGACTTTCAATGTAAAGTCTGGAGTCCCTTTATACCATCTGATCTGAGTTTTCTCCAATCCGATGGTATATTTTAACTTGAAGCGTCCCCATCACCATGGGAACGCCTCTATGTTAGAATATACTGTCGGATATGAGTTATGAAAACTCATATCCGACAGTATATTCTAACACAGAGGCGTTCCCATGGTGATGGAGACGCTTCTAGTTAGAATCTACTAAGAACTGTGTGCATGACTGCCCCCTGCTGCCTGGCAGCACCCGATCTCTTACAGGGGGCCGTGATCAGCACAATTAACCCCTCAGGTGCTGCACCTGAAGGGGTTAATTGTGCGTATCATAGCCCCCTGTAAGAGATCCGGGGCTGCCAGGCAGCAGGGGGCAGACTCCCCCCTCCCCAGTTTGAATATTATTGGTGGCCAGTGCGGCCCCCCCCCACCCCCCATCCCTCCCTCTATTGTAATAATAGCATTGGTGGCAGTGTGCGCCCCCCCGCCCCTCCCCTTCCTCCCTCTATTGTTTTAATACATTGGTGGCAGTGTGCGCCGCCCGCCCCCCCCTTCCTCCCTCTATTGTTTTAATACATTGGTGGCAGTGTGCGGCCTCCCCTCTCCCCCCCCGATCATTGGTGGCAGCGGAGTAGAAGCATCATACTTACCTGGCTGCTGCAATGTCTGTGTCCAGCCGGGAGCTCCTCCTACTGGTAAGTGACAGGTCTGTGTGGCGCATTGCTGTCACTTACCAGTAGGAGGAGCTCCCGGCCGGACACAGACATTGCAGCAGCCAGCAGGCAAGTATGATGCTTCTACTATTGCTAAGGCTAAGTAACCATGGCAACCAGGACTGCAGTAGCGTCCTCGTTGCCATGGTTACCGATCGGAGCCCCAGCGATTAAACTGGGACTCCGATCGGAACTCCGCTGCCACCAATGATCAGGGGGGGGGGGGGGGGAGGCCACACACTGCCACCAATGTATTAAAAGAATAGAGGGAGGAAGGGGGGGCCGGGGGTGAGTCGCACACTGCCACCAATGTATTAAAACAATAAAGGGGGGGGGCGCACACTGCCACCAATGTTAATGCAATAGAGGGAGGGAGGGGGGGCCGCACACTGTCACACTGTGCCACCAATGCTATTATTACAATAGAGGGAGGGAGGGGGGGCGGGGGGGGGCGCACTGGGCCACCAATGAAATTTAAACTGGGGAGGGGGGGTCTGCCCCCTGCTGCCTGGCAGCCCCGGATCTCTTACAGGGGGCTATGATACGCACAATTAACCCCTTCAGGTGCAGCACCTGAGGGGTTAATTGTACAGATCACGGCCCCCTGTAAGAGATCGGGTGCTGCCAGGCAGCAGGGGGCAGTCATGTACACAGTTCGTTGTATATTCTAACTAGAAGCGTCCCCATCACCATGGGAACGCCTCTGTGTTAGAATATACTGTCGGATCTGAGTTTTCACAAAGTGAAAACTCAGCTCTGAAAAAGCTTTTATGCAGACGGATCTTCGGATCCGTCTGTATGAAAGTAACCTACGGCCACGGATCACGGACACGGATGCTAATCTTGTGTGCATCCGTGTTCTTTCACAGACCCATTGACTTGAATGGGTCCGTGAACCGTTGTCCGTCCAAAAAATAGGACAGGTCATATTTTTGGGACGGACAGGATACACGGATCACGGTCTCGGCTGCAAAACGGTGCATTTTCCGATTTTTCCACGGACCCATTGAAAGTCAATGGGTCCGCGAAAAAAAAAGGAAAACGGCACAACGGCCACGGATGCATGCAACGGTCGTGTGCATGAGGCCTTAGAGGCCTGTATTAGACAAGAATGGGAGAGCATTCCTATTTCTAAACTTGAGAAACTGGTCTCCTCGGTCCCCAGACGTCTGTTGAGTGTTGTAAGAAGAAGGGGAGATGCCACACAGTGGTGAAAATGGCTTTGTTGACACCATGAAATTCTGATTCAACATATTTTTCCCTTAAAATTGTAAATTTTCTCAGTTTAAACTTTTGTTCCGTGATTTATGTTCTATTCTGAATAAAGTATTAGAAGTTGGCACCTCCACATCATTGCATTCAGTTTTTATTCACAATTTGTATAGTGTCCCAACTTTTTTGGAATCCGGTTTGTATTACTGGGGGCTGTTATTACTGGCACAGGGGGGCTGTTTTCCTGGGGGCTGTTTATTACTGGGGGCTAATATTACTGGCACAGGGGGGCTGTTATTACTGGGGGCTGTTATTACTTGGGGCTGTTATTGCTGAGGGCTGCTATTACTGGCACAGGGGGGCTGCTATTACTGGCACAGGGGGGCTGCTATTACTGGCACAGGGGGGCTATTATTACTGGCACATAATTGGGGGCACTATAGGGGCATCTACTGAGGCCACAAAGAAGGGGTATTTTATATGGGCTCTCTGTACAGTACAATTTTATACTGGGACACATTATGGTGGGTACTATGGGGAAGGTGGGAGAGGAGTACTATGGAGTCATTTACGGGAGGCACTAAGAAGGGGTATTTTATACTTGTAAATTATGGGGGACACTGAGGGCATCTACTGGAGCATTTTATACTGGTACATTATGTGGGCACTAGGAGGAAGAAGAGTGTGGAGCACTATAGGGGCATTTACTAGGGGCACTATATAGGGGTATTTTATACTGGCACATTATGGGGGCACTATGGGGACATTAGCTCAACTGGGGGCATTACAAGGGGGTATTTTTTGCACTGTCACATTATAAGGAGAATTATTTCTACTGGGGGGGCATTATGGTGGGCTTTATTACTCCCCCATGGTATGACCCCCTAGTAGCAGCACCATCCTCTCCCTGCTCTGCTATCCCTATCACGATTAAATGTTCGTGAACAGCAAGTTCGCGGCGGGCCCCATTCACTTTAATGGCAGGCGAATCTGAAAAACCTTCAGGTCATATTTGCAGCCACCAAATACTTAGTAGAAGTGTACAAATAGTCCCACAACATGGACAGTGACATACTAGAGGGGGATCAATGACAAGAATTCCAACAAAAAATATGTATCTTTATCAGGAGAAATTTTAATGCGTCTTAAAGGGAAATTCTCTGAAATGTGCCCTGTCGGAGCCTAGATAATTTTTATTTTAGGCACAGGAGTACAGGGCCTTAAACATTAGGCATTCACCTGACATAAAAGAAATTGTGATTATGAGGCTCGAGGTACATTATGCGGTCACTGAATAACAATTTAACTGTAGCCCACTTTTTTTTCCACATTTTTTGGGGGGCAACTGGTATATCACACCAGTAGAAATTATTTGTTCCAATGTCATTTGTCACTATCTGTAGCTGAGCTAACGCAGCTAAACCGCAAACAAATGCTGCGCTACCTAAATGCACTATATAGAAAGTATATTATTGGTATATAATACCCCTGCTTCAATCAGTTTTTTGGGGGGGCAACTGTTATATCACACCAGTAGAAATTATTTGTTCCAATAGCGCTTGTCACTCTGTGTAGCTGCGGTAACACAGCAGAACAACACACAACTGCTGCACAATACAAATGCACTATAATATACTTTCTATGTTAGAAAGTATATTATAAGTGTATTACACCCCTCTGTACTGCACACCTATCGATAGTACACCTATACCAGTCCTTAAATGGACTTTTGTGGCCCTATTAGCTAGCGTTTGGTGTACCTAACAGTCTGTCCCTGCTCCACACAGCAACCTCTCCCTACACTGGCAAAAGACTGAATGTAAAATGGCGGCCAGATCAGGTTTATTTATAAGGTTGTATGTCCATGGGCTGAAACATCTCAATTGGCTGTCCTGTACCACCTGATGGATGTGACATGGGTCAAAGTTCTTCACAATTTAAAAGAATATGGCGCCGGCGGACATCATCATATGTACGCCCGTTCAGCGAATCGCGAACGAGCAAAGTTTGCCGCGAAACGACCGCCGGGCGAACCCCAAGGCCATCTTTATGTCTCAAGACCTATTTAAAGTCTTAAACATTGACTTATAGGATACCTGCCTTACATCTTGTGGTATCAGAGGCAGAGCTTGCAAACAGCTCATTTGGATTCCTTCTTCTTTAAAGCAACTAAGCAGATTTGAGTAACACTTGCTTCCTTCGGTGATAACTCTGAATCTCCGTACAGTATTTAAACAAAGTTTTGAGCAAAGAGACTTCGGATCTACGATACGAAGCTCGCTTCAGTCATCACTAATGCGTCTCCTAAGCTGTGATAGGGAGAGAGCTGCAGAAGAAAAGACACGCCCCCTGAGATACAGCAGAAAAGACACGCCCCCTGAGATACAGCAGAAAAGACACGCCCCTGAGATACAGCAGAAAAGACACGCCCCCTGAGATACAGTAGAAAAGACATATATACATATAAACATATAAATCTAGCAGAGCAATGAATAGGGAGACCTCTGGATCCATGTGAGGTACGGGGCTGGTTCTAGCTTTGTTAGAAAGAGATTGTCCTTTACTATATGATGTCTCGTTTTAATTTTTTATGTTAATCATGGGATAATCCCTTTAAGGCTACATCCACAAAAGTACAGAATTACAGAAAAAAATTGTAGTAGATTTGTTTTGGAATTTGCATTTTTTTTTTACAAATGTGGATTTTTTCACAGATTTTGCTGCAGATTTCATCCAAGGTTTTGCAAAGAAGTGAAATCTGGAGTGAAAATTAGCAAACTGACATACAGTAGGTCACACACACAGATGCATGTGGCTATAATGTATGTTCAAATTCCATAGTAAAATTGTGGCATGCATCATCCTATTTCATATTACAGAGATTACAAGTGTTGCTTGTAGGGGAGAATTTCTCTAATATATGACACTCGATCGTCATCATATGGCGGCACAAGGAATCCCTATGGTAAAAGAGTGTGGAGACTCTGTGTTCTGCTGTACAACCTCCTGCACATACCTCTACACTGTCTGTATTGTGTATTCACAGTATTGACAACTGGCATTCAGCTTATGTGCCAGGAAAGCATCTGCCAGGAATCTGACCTTTTAACACAAAGTGACATAATGTTTGTGTGTAAGGGAAGTATTGAGTGGACTTACAAGTTTGCTCCATGTGCAGCAGGTGTCGGCTAATGTTTTGAAATAAAATACAATTATGGGTGTCAGAATATGATGATGCAAATATTTTTTTTTCACATTTTTTTTTTTTTTAACATAGTACGACATCATAAAAACTATATAAATTGCTATCACTGTAATTGTGCAGTGCCCAAGTAGGGTTACTGAAAAGGGTTAATTGTTGTAATGACATATTATTGATTTAAAATAAATGTTATGATTTTGGACAATTAATGGTTAACACCTTGACTTACTGTGTTTGGTTGCCAGGAGATGGACCTAGGTCCGTCCCCTGGTTATTTACAGTCAGCGTAGTTGAGTTCTACCTGTGCTAAAATGAAGACCTACATGCAAGCCCCTCATAGCTGGGCCCAAGTTCAGAGAATTCCCATCTCTGAGACTTCTACAGCCAAGAAAACACCTTTACCATAAACGTGCCCCAGAAAGATAGAAATTAGAAGGTTTATGACCCTGAAGACCATGCACTGAAGTCAGACAGGAAGATATTGTGCACATTTATGGCTGAGAGACTTTTCTGCTGTGAGAGGGAACATTGTTAACCCAACATTCCACGCTTTGAAACAGTGTGGTCAATCGTATCCTATATCTGCACCGCTCAACCCGGGATGTGCAGAAATATTCAACAAGAACCTCATTGCATGCTCAAAGATCTGTAGAGAGACTTGAGAGAGAGACAGAGAGAAGGAGTGCTACAACCTCCATTGTTGTCGCTGTCTATACGCTGCTATTATGGAGGGACTGCACTGTTATATGATTTGGAACTGTGCCTTGTGACTGTTCGATGTACAGTTGCAAGAAAACGTATGTGAACCCTTTGGAATGATATGGATTTCTGCACAAATTGGTCATAAAATGTGATCTGATCTTCATCTAAGTCACAACAATAGACAATCACAGTCTGCTTAAACTAATAACACACAAAGAATAAATGTTACCGTGTTTTTATTGAACACACCATGTAACCATTCACAGTGCAGGTGGAAAAAGTATGTGAACCCCTAGACTAATGACATCTCCAAGAGCTAATTGGAGTGAGGTGTCAGCCAACTGGAGTCCAATCAATGAGATGAGATTGGAGGTGTTGGTTACAGCTGCCCTGCTCTATAAAAAACACACACCAGTTCTGGGTTTGCTTTTCACAAGAAGCATTGCCTGATGTGAATGATGCCTCGCACAAAAGAGCTCTCAGAAGACCTATGATTAAGAATTGTTGACTTGCATAAAGCTGGAAAGGGTTAAAAAAGTATCTCCAAAAGCCTTGCTGTTCATCAGTCCACGGTAAGACAAATTGTCTATAAATGGAGGACGTTCAGCACTGCTGCTACTCTCCCTAGGAGTGGCCGTCCTGTAAAGATGACTGCAAGAGCACAGCGCAGACTGCTCAGTGAGGTAAAGAAGAATCCTAGAGTGTCAGTTAAAGACTTACAAAAGTCTCTGTTATATGCTAACATCCCTGTCAGCAAATCTATGATACATAGAACACTAAACAAGAATGGATTTCATGGGAGGATACCACAGAGGAAGCCACTGCTTTCCCAAAAAAACATTGCTGCATGTTTACAGTTTGCACAAGAGCACCTGGATGTTCTACAGCAGTACTGGCAAAATATTCTGTGGACAGATGAAACCAAAGTTGAGTTGTTTGGAAGAAACACACAACACTCTGTGTGGAGAAAAAGAGGCACAGCACACCAACATCAAAACCTCATCCCAACTGTGAAGTATGGTGGTGGGGGCATCATGGTTTGGGGCTGCTTTGCTGTGTCAGGGCCTGGACGGATTGCTATCATCGAAGGAAAAATGAATTCCCAAGTTTATCAAGACATTTTGCAGGAGAACTTAAGGCCATCTGTCCACCAGCTGAAGCTTAACAGAAAATGGGTGTTGCAACAGGACAACAACCCAAAGCATAGAAGTAAATCAACAACAGAATGGCTTAAACAAAAGAAAATACGCCTTCTGGAGTGGCCCAGACAGAGTCCTGACCTCAACCCAATTGAGATGCTGTGGCATGACCTCAAGAAAGCGATTCACACCAGACATCCCAAGAATATTGCTGAACTGAAACAGTTTTGTAAAGAGGAATGGTCAAGAATTACTCCTGACTGTTGTGCACGTCTGATCTGCAACTACACGAAACGTTTGGTTGAAGTTATTGCTGCCAAAGGAGGTTCAACCAGTTATTAAATCCAAGGGTTCACATACTTTTTCCACCTGCACTGTGAATGTTCACATGGTGTGTTCAATAAAAACATGGTAACATTTAATTCTTTGTGTGTTATTAGTTTAAGCAGACTGTGATTGTCTATTGTTGTGACTTAGATGAAGATCAGATCACATTTTCTGACCAATTTGTGCAGAAATCCATATCATTCCAAAGGGTTCACATATTTTTTATTGCAACTGCATACTATTCCCATTCTGCACTTTAGTAAAGATAGATATTTATTGATACCAACTGGCCGGTTACTGACTCCGCCATCTGCTGGCCCAATGCCAGTGTGTGCCCTGAGGGAAGAAAGGGTGTGCCCTCCATTCACTCCATGGCTCTAGGGAGTGCCAGAGGGTAAACTGCCACTGTAAACTGTGAGTACTACTACCCCTCTCAGAGCCACAACCATTACTCCCATCCTCTGCCCTGTGGCTCCCCTCTGGGTCGCTGCAATTGTACTAACTCGCAGTATAAGGTTGTCATGTGTACAATGAACAAGGAAAAAACAAAGCCTAAATAATCATGGCAGAAATACTTTTTTTCATCCCTGAAGAATCTTTTCCCTTCTTTGAATTCAAGACTTAGTAAATAAAATGGTACAATACAACTTGTCTCACAAAAAAAAAAAGGGCATGTTAATGGAAGAAAAAACACAAAAATGAAAATTGACCCAGTCCTTAAGGAGTTAAATTAGCTATATATGTTGTTTGCTAGTACGTGAATCACCACTGCTTGTAGCGGGATATGCAAACAGGTATCTCCCAGAGAAATAGAAACATCTCACTAGCGCCACCTATACCTTTTCGAATATTTATTTTTCCATTGGACTTTGCCAATAAAGGGTTATCTTGGTAGCATATCACTAGCATATTGGTGGCGTATCACTAGCGAGCATACTCTGCTATTTTGTGAATGGAGAGGACACTGCACATGCATGGTCACCTCTCCATTTACCACTATGGGACTTCCCAAACCGACAGAGCGCACTCATGCTGCTATTTTTGGAATTCCTATAGCAGTGAATGCAGAGGACGCCGCTCGTTGTGCGTGTGTTCTCTTTCACTTTGGGGGCTGTGTTCAGATAACAGGAGCAGGTCACAGAGGTGGGACCTGCACCCATGTGACATTGGTGACCTATCCTATTCCACCAATGTCTGAGATGAGACAACCCTCTTTAGTCTCCATACACAGCTGGTCTCCTTAAGGGGAGCCAGTACCTCCCTCTTAGGGGATGGCCACACAGTCAGGTTTAATGATGTGGTTTTAAAAGCCAAAATCAGGAGTGAATCATAAAAGTAGAGAAAGTATAAAGGACAGATACGATTTCTCAACTTTTTTTTTTATTCACTCCTGGTTTTGGTTTCCAAAACTGCTTGCAGAAAACTGACCATGGGATTGTACTCTTAAAGGGGCTCTCCGGAAATTAAGAAAGTGAAAATACTTAAATATTACTTTATTATAAATATATTCTCAAATACCTTTCATTCTTTATAATGGCTTGTTTTGTCTGGGGAGCAATTATCAGGGGAAACAAAATGGCCTCTGTCCTATTAGTTCACACAAAACCTGTCCTGATCACACATGAGGACAAATTACTTTACAACACTGAGGTAAAGAGCTGCCTCATCCTCCTCTCCTACTTGTCAGGGATTATGATCCTGAATACAGATGATAAGAACTTTAGCTGAATCTCTGGGGAATTTAGTTCATGAGGAGACATGAAGTACAGAGAGGACGGACAGGACAGACTGTGGTAATGGAGACTGTATACAAGTGCTGCTGCTCATTAGCCACACCTCACCCTCCTCTCATGTCTCCTCATCTTCTCCATTCCCACAGAGATTCACCTGTATTCAGGATCATGATTCCTGACAAGCAGAGCAGAGAGGAGGATAAGGCAGCTCTATAGCTCATTGTGGTGAAGTAACTTGTCCTGCTGTGTGATTAGGACAGGTTTTGCGTGTACTGATAGGACAGCGGTCATTTTATTTCTCCTAATGATTGCTCCCTAGACAAAACAAGTCATTCTAAGTAATGAAAGGTATTTGTGAATATATTTATTTTAAAATAATATTTAAGTATTTTCATTTTTTTAATTCATGCAGAACCCCTTTAATCTTGTAGAGGGATCAAGTGGTATAACGGATGTATCCTAGGGAATTGCTGAAAATGCTATTGCTTACAATGAAATTTGTAAATCATTATTATAAATTTATACTATTATAATCATTATTGTACTTAAATTGTATTTATCATTTTTTTTTATATTTTTGGCTGCAAGTTGTAGTTTCGCTTTATTAAAAATAGTTGGAACATGTATATGACACATTTTATGTGCAATCCAAAAGTCACAAAGTAACAAGTATAAAAGATTTTTACTAATAATTATAACTCTGTCATTAATTTTGGCTAAAGATTTCTTTGGCCAGAAACATGAATTAGCAATAAGCTGGCAATCGGCTTGTCTTTCTATATTACTATAGCTGAGCATGTCCATATTTAGCTGTTACTTTGATTCTGGGGCTCTGCAATCCCTGGCTGCCTCGTGTCATCCACCGTGGTATTAACTTCTGTCATACAATAATTTTTGTGTTTGATATATAGGTACTTGCATGTAAGCGGCATTTACATAGCCTCGCCATATACCATCATTCTGTTTACTTTGGCAGACAGCTGAATGAGGCCAGCTGCATTTGTAATTTTCTGTGGAAATACGTAAATTTTAAAATATTACATGACATGAATAGATGTTAATCACAATGAAAAAGACAAAACTTGGATACATTCATACTTATGATATTTTAGGAATCATTCTAGTCTGTTATTATCTGCATTTTCAGCTTCTAGTCCAAACTGCGCATTACATTCTTCACCTGTAGTACGCACTTTTCCCTTATTGTGCAGGCTCCAGAATTTAGATGCAAGGAGTTTTTTTCTTGAAATTATTTTTTATTTTGGTTAAAGGACCTAAATGAAAGTTGATTCACATGAGTATGCAGTGGTCTACAGCAATGGGAGAAGAAGATGCATGATTACGCAGTCCAGGTCATCAGCAGTTCTGCACAGTCCTTTTACACGGACCGATGATCAGGCAGATTATCAAGGATGAGTGTTTGTAGAAATGCTCATTCCTGATAATCTGCCTGTGTAAAAGGTGCTGGCAATCACCCGGGTGATCAGGTGATCGTGTCATTCAGGAACAAGTAATTTCTGTGGGGATCATTTGTTCCCATACAGAGGAGGTGATTGCTGCATATAAATGTAGTCCTCACGTCTGCGCTGACTATCAGGCAATTATTGGGAACGTTAGCTTTGTTCCTGATAATCTGCCTGATCATTGGTCTGTGTAAAATGACCCTTAGAAATGATAATGAGGAAGCAATACTGGATAACAAGGTATAAAACCATCAAATGCTGCAATGGAAAAAACAAGGAGCCAGTGAAATAAGACAGTCAGGTGTAACTGAGAGGCCAAGGGTCAAATACAGGCACACATGATATATGTCCAGTAACAACAATACATCAATATAATGGGCACCACACTCATACACAACGCATGGCCAAAAGTCGTGCTGTTTTTGGAAGAAAACTGCCCCTTTAAATAGAGAAGTCTGAGTTTTAAATAAGCATATTCATCCATCATCCCAGTGAGCTGCTTTTCTCATACATAAAAAAAATGGTCTATCAATTGCCAACTGATTCAAGTTATGACTAGAGATCAGGGAACCGAAGCTGACGAAGTGGAATTTGATCAGAATTTCAGGAAAAATTCAATTCGCACCGAAGCCAAAATTTCTCACGCTTCGTGGTAACGAATCACATTTTTTCCTAAAATTGCTGCTGCACGTGTGAGGACATGGAGCACTGAACTCTGGGAAGGCAAAATCACCCATAATGCCGTGCATGCAGCCAATCAGCAGCTAGCCAGCCCTGTGATGTCACAGCCCTATAAATAGCGGCAGCCATCTTAGATTTTGCCATTTACCAGTGTACTTAGTGCAGGGAGAGGCGTCTGCAGGCGCTAGGGATAGTGTTAGAAAAAACTTCATTGTGCTAAAAAAAACTATTTACAAGTGCAGGGAAAGATTATTCAAGGTGTAATGAAAGGATGGGGAGGAATCATTCCACAGCATTTCTGTTCAACGGGGTTCAGTAGGGGAGGTTACAGCCTGGGTAATAGGAACAATCCTATTACACCTTGCTGCACTGACTGGGGATCCAAATTGCCATTATACAGCTCTATAATTCCAGCAAATCGTTCTTATTAGGGTGCAAGTGCTGATTGATATAGGCATTAACAGGGGTTATTATAAGGCAATATTTATACATCTTATTTGCCCTTGTGCAGTGCAGTTATATGTTCAAAAGCCTTTTTTGGCTTGTATTAGTGGGAAAAAGGGCTTATTAGCTGTTGTCTCGTGAAGTGCTAAATTTACAGCCCTTTTGTTGTGTATTAGTGGCAAAAGTCAAATATATTTGCCGCTCAGTGGTGCAGTTATCTGTGGTAAAGTCTTTTGTGACATGTATTAGCGGAAAAAGAAAATATATATTTGCCGCTCAGTGGTGCTGTTATCTGTGGTAAAGCCTTTTGTGAAGTGTATTAGCGGAAAAAGGAAAAAATATATTCGCCCTTCAGCGTTGCACTTATATGTTGAAAAGCCTTGTGTAGTGTAAAAGTGGAAAAAAATTAGGGCCTAATTGCCGTTCAGTGGTGTGGTTATATATTCTATAACCCTTTTTGTGGAATTGACCGAATTACGTAGTGGTGAATTTTTTTAATGTGAAACAGGCTTTTTTGGGGAAAATTGATGGGTGATTGTAGACTTTATTCTGTATGAACCGATGTTATATCTTGAAAAGCCTTTAGTGTAGTGTGAAAGTGGGAAAAAAAATAGTTGGGAAAATTTATAGGTTATTGTAGACTGTGTTCTGTTTGTACCGATGTTATATATTGAAAAGCCTTTAGTGTAGTGTAGCCTTTAGTGTGACTCTGTTCGCCCAGGCAAACCAGGTGTAGAACAGCGTGAGAGTGATGAGAGGGGTCACACATGGCTTGCACACACTACATGCCTCCAACATAATTCTTGGATCTCTAGATAAAAATAATGTATTTGCTGTAAATCGCTAGAGGGGCATAGTTGGAGACATTGACTTCACAAGAGATACAAAGCAGCGGAGTTCAGCCACCTCTATTTGCTTCCCGGTGTTTACTGCTCCTGAATTAAAATGCCTATGGAGTCCTTTTGTTATGGCTTTGCACAGGGAGCAAGAATGTTACACACAATTCTCATGAAACTCCTGATCTGAGGAACTGGACTTGGACTCCAAAGCAGAGGCTCTCCTGTCATGTCTTGTGTGCTGTGGAGATCGAATGCAGATGGAGCAGATAAAAACACATGAATATTTTTAACTTACTGAAGCTGCTTGATTTCACCTCTTAATGACCAGCGCCGTACATGTACGGCGGGCTGATCGGGTGGGTGCAGGAGCTGAGCCCACCTGATCAGCGCAGGGGTCCAGCAGTCACTGATAGCATGAATATTTTCAACTTACTGAAGCTGCTTGATTTAATTGTGAATAGATGGTAAAGGCAAAGTCTGCTGGTGTGTTGTCATCAGCATCTTCATTATTTTTTTAAATGATTGTTCTACATCATTTAAAAACGAATGTTCCAGAAAGTTTTTAGAGGCCACCAGGTGAAAAGAGTATAATGGAAAGACTTACATCTAGGGATGAGCAAATCAATTACAAATCAAATGCATTACGAATTTTCCCCAAAGGTTCTAATGTCGGCAAACCCGTGACTATCGTGATTCATCCCGCTTGAATTGCTCAAAATGGCTGCCACCATTTTACTGGTCAAAGGACAAAGAAGAAGGCATGTGCCACCATAAAGGGGTAATTTTTTGAAACATTTTTTAATTAAGAACCAGAACTGACAATGCAGTATGCTATTAAACATTCTCTTTGTTACTGCCGGTTATCATCCGTTTACCCATAGCCATATATGTCACTGTCACTTTGATATTACTAATGATGTCTTGGCCCTAAAGGGCTTGAAAGGGGATGAATGCAGTCCTAGGAGACCTCAGAGTACCATATATAGTGCCCTAGAGCAGGGGTTCTGTTTCCCCTATGCAAAGTCATCAACTTCTTTATTTTACTTTAAAGGGTTAACTTGCATTGACTTATACTGTTAAACCCCTTCAACCACCATAATGTGCCTGTATGTCATGGTGGTTGAGGTAATGTATGGAGCAGGCTTCTGCAATGAGCCTGCTCCATACGTGGCGGTGTAGGTTGTATCCTACCCACTGACACCCAAGTGCAATGACAGGGAACAGCGATCCTGCCGAACCCCATCATCTAACGCCTCATGTGTCACGATCAACACTGATCGTGGCACCTGTGAGGCAAGGCAGAGGGATGCACTTTCGATTGGAGCCCCCCACAGTGAAATCACGGGGTGCCGATCGGTTACCATGGCAGCCGTTACACTGCTGAAGCCTTCCAGGCATGCCATGGTAAGCTCCCTGCTTGTACCCACAGAGCAGCAGGGAGCATGTAAATATCCTATTTAGCCTAACAGATCTATATTAGGGTGAATAAGACAATGGATCAAAAGACCACAGGTTCTAGTCCCCCTAAGGGGGCTAATAGCTATTAAATACAAAGTTAAAAATAAAAAATCAGTAAAATATTAAAAGTTTCCCTATTTTACAAATAAAAATATATTAACAATAAAAAAATAAACATATCAGGTATCACCGTGTCCGAAAATGTCAGAACTGTTTTTTTTTTTTTTGTTTTTTTTTATTAGTGTGCTGTGAATGCCGTAATGGAAAAAAAAAATTAAAAACATGATCTGCCATTTTCAAGTCACCTCCCCCCCCCCCCCCCCAAAAAAATTAATAACAGTGATCAAAATGTTGTACATACCACAAAAATGGCACCAATAAAAAACTACAGTGCGTTCCACAAAAAACAAGCCCTCATACAGCTCTATTTTTATTTATTTTTTAAATAGTAAAACAAAAAATTCTATACAAGTTTAGTATTGCTGTATTGGTATTGAGACGCAGAATAAGAGTATCGTATCATTTTTAGTGCACAGTGAACGACGTAAGGCTACTTTCACACTAGCGTTTTTGCTGGATCCGGCAGGGTTCATCAAAAATGCTTCCGTTACTGATAATACAACCGTCTGCATCCGTTCTGAACGGATCCAGTTGTATTATCTTTCAGGCTGGGTTCACACCTGAGCGTTTTACAGCGCGTTCCTACACGCTGTAAAACGCTCAACAAGGAGAAACCAATGATTCCCTATGGGAATGGTTCACACCTGGGCGTTTTACAGCGCGTACGATCGCGCTGTAAAACGCCCGACGCTCAAAAAAGTACATGAGCGACTTTGGGGCGTTTGACGCGCGTTTGTGGCCATAGGACACTGTAGTCAATCACCCAAACGCGCGTCAAACGCGCGTTTACTATTACAAAAACGCGCATAAATACGCGCGAAAAAATCGCGCATAAAACCGCGCGTTTGCGCAACGCTCAGGTGTGAACCCAGCCTAACATAGCCAAGACGGATCCGTCATGCACTCCATTGAAATGGGGGACGGATCCGTTTTCGATTGTGTCAGAGTTAAACGGATCCATCCCCATTGACTTACCCTGCATCCCGCAACCCACGACGGAAAAAAACCTGCAGCTTGCTGCGGTTTGCTCTCCAGCATGGGAACGCAACCAAACAGAACAGAATGGATTACCGGAAAATAGAAACTCTAGTGTGAAAGTAGCCTAATGACAAAACCCCAAAAACTAGATTAGATTTGTGTTTAGTTTTTTTTCAGTTTAACCCCACATATCATTTTTTCCCCGTTTTCCAATAACAGACATGCTAAATTGAAAGGTGGCCTTAAAAAATACAACTAATCCGGCAAAAAATAATCCTTAATATGGCTTTATGAATGGAGATTGGAACGTGGGGAATTAAAAACAAAAATGCGAAACCAAAAATGGTACGGGTACTTAAGGGGTTAATACTGTGTAACTGCATTATATAAAATATAGAGTTATATATATTCTGTTAATTTGCACTGTGAAAAAGGTTAAAAAATACCGGGAGATGTTATAGCTAATAATGAGAAGCTGGTAATTTTCCACAGTTACCACAGGGTTTAAAACCCCTTAATGACCCATGTTTACATGTACGTCATATCTGGCCGTGACTTAAGGACCAGTGATGTACATGTACGTCATGCTGATCGGGCAGGTGCAGGAGCTGCGGCCGCCCGATCAGCGGCAGGGGTCCGGCAGTCACTGATAGCGGACTCATGATGTATGCGGTGGCATCGGTGAAAACACAGATGCAGCACATTAACCCTCGCACGTGCGGGTTCCTGCCGGGTGCGGGGTGGCCATTGGGTCCCCGTGCTGCTGTGACAGGGACCTGATGGCAGGCAAGGCAGCTCGATGCCTTCCTTAAGCATCGGGGCTGCCTTCCGTAACAGCCTGTGAGATCCAGCCCCCTGGATCTCAGAGGCAGGAAGCTGTAAGTGTATTATAGTGTGTAATACACTTACAGCCATTGCATTACAATACAGAAGTATTGTGATGCATTGTAAAGGGGATCAGACCCCCAAAATTTGAAGACCCAGAGTGGGACAAAAAATTAAGTGAAAAGATAAGTAAAAAAATAAAGTTTTACCAAAAAGTTTTAAGTAAAAAAAAAAAAAAAGCGTCCTTTTCCCAAAATAAAGTAAAAAAAAAAATGTTAACAAATAGGGAAAAAAAGAAAAGTAGACATATTAGGTATCGTCGTGTCCGTATCAACTGGCTCTATAAAAATACCACATTACCTAACCCCTCAGATGAACACCGCCAAATGTTTTAAATAGTAACTGTGCTAAAAAAAACTTTTTTGGGCACCTTAGATCACTAAAAGTGCAACACCAAGCGATCAAAAAGGTGTATGCCCCCCAAAATATGACCAGTCTAACCATAACCTCATCCCGCAAAAAAAAATGAGCCACACAAAAAGTAGACATATTAGGTATCCCCGCATCCGTAACAACCTACGCTATAAAAATACCACATGACCTAACCCCTCAGGTAAACACTGTAAAAAATAAAATAAAAAAGGTGTCAAAAAAGCCATTTTTTGTCCCCTTACATCACAAAAGTGTAATACCAAGCAATTAAAAAGTCATATGCACCCCAAAATAGTGCCAATGTCACGGACGGTGTACAGGAAACAAGGCAAAGCAACATGTATAAATGACTCGCTGGATCCAAAAGCTAAGGAACCAAGGGAGACCCCTGCAGAAGACCTGGCACTTTCCCTGGCTGCTCAGCCTATGCAAAGATCCTAATGGTGGAGGTTTGCATATCCACGAACCTTGACTATAAAGCCCTGAGCACCCTACAATAGTGAGGGGACACGACCACCGGCTCCCTACACAAGATACGGAGGGAGTCAGGGTCACCTGGGATCCAGCAAACAGTAAATAACAGATAACGGTACAACACTTAGCTTTGTAGCAGACAGGAGAACAAGGTCAGCATGCACACACACTCCAGGAAGAAGTATAAGCCGCCCAGAAAAGCATTCTGGGGAGGAATTTAAAGGGAAGCAATTAGTCCAACACATGACAGCGGAGAGAGGCTAACGAGAGGAGGAACTGAATACCACAACACAGAAACTCAAGGAGGAGGTTCTGAAAGGCCTCTGTCAGAGCTTCTCAGCTGTCTGGTTGTGACAGCCAATCAAACCGTCATCTCATCCCACAAAAATGATACCCTACCTGAGTCAAAAAACTATGGAGCTCAGTCTATGGAGACAATAAAACATAATTTTTTTTTTGTTTCAAAAATGCTATCATTGTGTAAAACTTAAATAAATAAAAGAAAGTATACATATTAGGTGTCACCGCATCCATAAGACCCTGCTGTATAAAAATATCACATGAACTAACCCCTCAGGTAAACACTGTCAAAAAAAAAAACTGTAAAAAATGCCATTTTTTGTCACCTTACATCAGAAACGGTGTAATACCAAGCGATCAAAAAGTAATTTGCACCCCAATATTGTACCAATCAAACAGTCATCTCATCCCACAGAAAATTTGATGCTATCTAAGACAATCACATAAAAAAAAAAAAATATATGGCTCTCAGAATATGGAGAAACTAAAACATGATTTTTTTGTTAAAAAAATGCTGTTATTGTGTAAAACCTAAATAAATAAAAAAAGGATGCATATTAGGTATCACCATGTCCGTAAGAATCTGCTGTATAAAAATATCACATGACCTAACCCCTCAGGTGAACACCGTCACCTTACATCATAAAAAGTGTAATACCAAGTGATCAAAAAGTCATATGCACCCAAAAATAGTACCAATCAAACTGTCATCGCATACTGAAAAAAATGAGCCCCTACATAAGACAGTTGCCAAAAAAAGATAAAAAAAAACTATGGCTTTCAGAATATGGAGACACTAAAAAATATTTTTTTTCAAAAATGGTTTATTATGTAAAACTGAAACAACCAAAAAAGTAGTCATATTTTGTATTGGCGAGTCCGTAACAACCTGCTCTATTAAAATACCACATGATCTAACTTGTCAAATTAACACTTTAAATAACAAAAAAATGAAAAACGGTGCCAAAACAGCTATTTCTTGTTACCTTGCCTCACAAAAAATAAAATCATATGTACCCTAAAATAGTACCAACAAAACTGCCACCTTATCCCATAGTTACCAAAATCGGGTCTTTTTTTGGAGTTTCTACTCTAGGGGTGCATCAGGGGGTGTTCAAATGTGACATGGCAACTTAAAATTATCCCAGTGAAATCTGCTTTCCAAAAACCATATGGCGTTCCTTTCCTTCTGCGCCCTGCCGTGTGCCCATACAGCAGTTCACGACCACATATGGGGTGTTTCTGTAAACTTCAGAAACAGGGCAATAAATATTGAGTTTTGTTTGGCTGTTAACCCTTGCTTTGTTACTGGAAAAAATTGATTAATATGGAAAATATTCAGAAATTTCATCTACCCTATTTTTCGCTTTATAATACGCACTTTTTCGCCCTCCAAAGTGGAGGGAAAAAGTCAGTGCGTCCTATAAACTAAATGTGACCCCAAATGTGCAGGCTGCAGCAGCTCAGGAGCTCTCACTGCCGGCTCCTGAGCTGCCATTAAACTGTGGGCGGGCGGACGGGACTTCTGCATGCACTGTACTGCCGCCAGCCCGCACGTCCTTTACTCACCACAGCGCAGCAGGAGAATCCCCTTTTCCTCTGTGCTGCTTGTATCAAACTGATTGGTCCTGCTCCCCACCCCCACCAATAACCTCCCTAGATTTCTATATTAAAATGACTATCAACCTCCTCATCCATAGGAATCCACCCACGTACTGCAGTATATGGGTGGATTCCTACGGACATGGGGGAGTTATAGTCATATTTAAAATAAACACTGTTCTCTAATTGGCATGTGTCTATATTAAATATGACTATAATCCCCCTCATCCATAGGAATGCACCCATGTACTGCAGTATATGGGTGGATTCCTATGGATGAGGGGGGGTTATACGGTAGTCATATCAGTTACTGTAAGCTGCGGTAATATAGGTACAGTCCCTGGACAGTGTTCATAATTAATGTGACTATAACTCCCCTCATCCTTAAGAATGCACCAATGTACAGTACCTACAGTACATAAGTGTATTCTTTAGGATGATGGGGGTTATATTCACATAACAGCATCATCCACAGATTCCCCATAATAGTGTCATCCACAGATTCCCCCATAACAGTACGTCATCCACCAATCCCCCATAACAGTGCATCATCCACAAGTCCCCCATAACAGTATCATCCACAGATCCCCCCATAACAGTGTCATCCACAGATCACCCATAACATTGCATCATCCACAGATACCCCATAACAGTGCATCATCCACAGATACCCCATAACAGTGCATCATCCACAGATACCCCATAACAGTGCATCATCCACAGATACCCCATAACAGTGCATCATCCACAGATACCCCATAACAGTGCATCATCCACAGATCCCCATAACAGTGCATCATCCACAGATACCCCATAACAGTGCATCATCCACAGATACCCCATAACAGTGCATCATCCACAGATACCCCATAACAGTGTCATCCACAGATCCCCCATAACAGTGCATCATCCACAGATACCCCATAACAGTGCATCATCCACAGATACCCCATAACAGTGCGTCATCCACAGATACCCCATAACAGTGCGTCACCCACAGATACCCCATAACAGTGCATCACCCACAGATCCCCATAACAGTGCGTCATCCACAGATCCCCCATAACATTGCATCATCCACAGATCCCCCATAACAGTGCGTCATCCACAGATCCCCCATAACAGTGCGTCATCCACAGATCCCCCATAACAGTGTGTCATCCACAGACCACCATTAATTCAAAACCCACTAAAAGCATACCTTTTGGTTCAAAATATCTTTTTTCTTAGTTTTCTCCTTAAAAACCTAGGTGCGTCTTATCATCAGGTGCGTCTTATAAAGTGAAATATACGGTACATTTTCCTTTAACTCTTGTGGAGCACCTAAAGGGTTACCAAAGTTTATAAAATCAGTTTTGAAAATGGGGTCACTATTTTGGAGTTTTTACTTTAGAGGTGCATCTTCAAATGTGACATGGCAACTTAAAATTATCCCAGTGAAATCTGCCCTCCAAAAACCATATGGCTTTCCTTTACTTCTGCACCTTGCCGTGTGCCCATACAGCAGTTTTCGACCACATATGGGGTGTTTCTGTAAACTACAGAATCAGGGTAATAGAGCACCAACACGTAGTGACACCTCGACGGTGTCCAGGGGACCTAGCGTAGCATTGGGGCCATCCCAATCCCGGCCACTGCACATACACAACTTTTCAAGGCGATTGGATCAAATTTATTCAGACCAAATCATATCTAAAGGGTGGAATCTGACCTGAAATTAATTTTTGGAAATTCACTCATCTCTACAGTTGGATCTCATTTGTGTTTTTGTCATGCTAACGAAAATATTGCCATGTGATAGTGGCCTAAGGGCCCATTTATGCTGGCAGAAAAACAAGCACCAAGCATGTCGATCAGCTCTCATCATCATACAGCATGGAGATGAATGCCAATACACATCTCCTGCTTACAGGAGGGATCATTTTTTTCTGCGCACAATAACAAGCGAATGTTTGCTCGTTCAATGGCTGCTTGCTGGAATTGTTTACACTGGACAATATGTACACTGGATGTTCACATGTACATTCGGCCCATCACTGGTCCCTGAAAAAAAGGGTAGAAGGAGAATACTCTCTGCAATATGACAATTATTGGAACAGGCAAATAGTTTTCTCATGGAGTCCATTATTCCAAACCCCTGTTTGCCTCTGTGTAATAGTCTGAGGTCCAGAATGGGCCAAAATAATCCTAATACTGATCCTAAATATTTTTGTAATAATGGGTTCTAATGGTGGCGATATCATTCTTATGCTCCTGCTTTGCTCTCATAAAGAAAGAGATTACAATAGCAGAAGTGTATTAAGGGGAGAACTGGTATCTATGTGATTCTCTAACATATAACAATAGGTTTATTTCAGGTTCGCCAAACATGAACCTACTTTACTTGGAACAGAGGATCCCATGAAATAAACCAAGCATAGACTTGTGGGGGGGAAAGCATAACATGTATATTATTGTTGACTCACCCTATAATTTCTATGTGTTGTGAAAGAATTCTTTAGTCAGTGTAATTAGTTAAGCCTTTACAATTAGCTCGTTATTACAATTACTTTGTTTGTGTTTTTATTCACCATAGTATTCACTCCTCCATTTATGATTTACATTCAGTTTCGGAGAAGGTACGGAACTCCACAGAACATTTTGCCAGAATGCTAGCAGTATATGATGCAGCAGAATACCTCTAATGTCACAAAAAAATTGAATCCCAATTTACTAAGCTGTAGATGTGTATTTCATATAGTGTAGCCAGATATTTTATGTATAACCTGTATAGTATATTGAAGTTATTTTCCTTCCTTTTTTCCTCTTCATTCTTTTATGAGTGGGTGAGCTCTTCTTGGCGTGGTGTCCCACCATGATGCTCTCTCCCCTCTCTCACAGCATGTGAGTCACTCAGACTGAGATGGGAATATAATACTGCAGGTACATGCCCATCCTCTTTGTCTAGTTTCATTCTAGACAGTTTTTAGTGAGTGAAATGTTCAGAATATTTACTATCAGCCTCTAGGTAATGGTTAGAGATGAGTGAATCGAAGCTGACGAAGTGGAATTTGATCCGAATTTCAGGAAAAATTTGATTTGCACCGAATCCTAATTTCCTTGCGCTTCGTGATAATGAATCACATTTTTTCCTTAAATGGCTGCTGCATGTGTGAGGACATGAAGAAAGAAACTCTGGGAAGGCGGAATCACCCATAATGCCATTCATGCAGCCAATCAGCAGTCAGCCAGCCCTGTGATGTGACAGCCTTATAAATAGCCACAACCATCCATGTTAGATTCTGCGATTTACCAGTGTACTTAGTGCAGGGAGAGTAGTTTGCAGGTGCTAGGGACAGTGTTAGAAAAAACTATTATCAGAACTAAAGTTTGTACCGAACTTTAAGATTTTTGGACCCGGGAACCGAACCCGAACTTTTCAGTAAACGTTCGGGTTCGAGATCGGTGTTCGGCGAGTTAATGGCACTTTTTGAAAGGCTGCAGAGCAGCCAATCAACAAGCGTTTAACTTGTGTGCCCTTAGAAGCCATCACAGCCATGCCTACTAATGGCATGGCTGTGATTAGCCAGTGCAGCATGTGATCCAGCCTCTATATAAGCTGGAGTCACTCTGCTCTTACTAGTATAGGGATAGGATGCTGCTGCTGTGAGGGAGAGAATAGGAAAGAATCTGTTATCAGAAGTGCTTGTTAACTCAGTGATACACAGCGATTTGGTCTTGTGGGTGCAGTGCACCATTTTTTTTGCCCTGCCCTGAGCCCAGTGACACTGTAAGATTCTACATCGGGGGCCTTTGCTGCATTTGTCACAGTGAAATACAAGCTTTAAATACTGCAATTATATTTTGGTTTAAAAAAAACACCCATTTTGGGCAAGTTAATACATTTGCAGCCTTTACTGCATTTCTGACAGTCCAATACAAGCGTTAGATGCTGCTGTTATATTCTGTTTTTTTTTAAAAACACCCATTTTTTTTGCAAAACCCTACATCTGGGGCCTTTGTCACAGTGAAATACAAGCTTTAAATACTGCAATTAAATTTTGGTTTAAAAAAAAATACCCATTTTGGGCAAGTTAATACATTTGCGGCCTTTGCTGCATTTGTCACAGTGAAGTACAAGCTTTAAATACTTCAATTATATTTTGGTTTTAACCCCTTTGGGATACAGCCTTATTTCACCTTAAGGCCTCTTTCACACTACAGTATGTCCATTTCAGTGTTTTGCGGTCCGTTTTTCACGGATCCGTTGTTCCGTTTTTTTTTGCTTCCGTTGTGGTTCCGTTTCCGTTCCGTTGTTCCGTTCCGTTTTTACGTATGGCATATACAGTATACAGTAATTACATAGAAAAAATTGGGCTGGGCATAACATTTTCAATAGATGGTTCCGCAAAAAACGGAACGGATACGGAAGACATACGGATGCATTTCCGTATGTGTTCCGTTTTTTTTGCGGACCCATTGACTTGAATGGAGCCACGGACCGTGATTTGCGGCCAAATATAGGACATGTTCTATCTTTCAACGGAACGGAAAAACAGAAATACGGAAACGGAATGCATACGGAACACATTCCGTTTTTTTGCGGAACCATTGAAATGAATGGCTCCGTATACGGACCGTATACGGAACACAAAAAACGGACCGCAAAACGGAAAAAAAAAACGGTAGTGTGAAAGAGGCCTAAGGACCAGGCCATTTTTTGCAAATCTGACCAGTGTCACTTTAAGTGGTGATAACTTTAAAATGCTTTGACCTATTCAACCCATTCTGAGATTGTTTATTCGTCACATTTTGTACTTCATGACACTGGTAAAATGAAGTCCAATTTTTTTTTTTTTTATAAAAAAATACCAAATTTACCAAAAATGTGTAAAAAATAGCAAATTTCCAAGTTTCAATTTCTTTACTTCTATAATACATAGTTATTACTTTACATTTCCCATATGTTTACTTCATGTTTGGATCATTTTGGGAAGGATATTTTATTTTTGGGGGTTGTTACAAGGCTTAGAAGTTTAGAAGCAAATCTTGAAATTTTTCAGAAATTTTCAAAAACCTAATTTTTAGGGACCAGTTCAGGATCTGAAGTCACTTTGCGAGGCAAAAAAGAAACCACCCAAAAATGACTCCATTATATAAACTACACCCCTCAAGGTATTCAAAACGGATTTTACAAACTTTGTTAACCCTTTAGGTGTTCCACAAGAATTAATAAAAAATAGAGATGTAATTTCAAAATTTCACTTTTTGGCAGATTTTCCATTTTAATCATTTTTTTCCAGTTACAAAGCAAGGGTTAACAGCCAAACCAAACTCAATATTTATGACCTTGATTCTGTAGTTTACAGGAACACCCCATATGTGGTCGGAAACCGCTGTACCGGCACACGGCAGGGCGCAGAAGGAAAGAAATGCCATACTGTTTTTGGAAGGCAGGTTTTGCTAAACTGGTTTTTTTTACACCATGGCCCATTTGAAGCCCCCCTTATGCACCCCTAGTGTAGAAACTCCATAAAAGTGACCCCATCTAAGAAACTACACCCCTCAAGGTATTCAAAAAAGATTTTACAAATGTCATTAACCCTTTAGGTGTTCCACAAGAATTAATGGAAAATAGAGATACAATTTAAAAATTTCACTTTTTTCGCAGATTTTCCATTTTAATAATTTTTTTCAAGTTACAAAGCAAGGGTTAACAGCCAAACCAAACAGAATATTCATGGCCCTGATTCTTTAGTTTATAGAAACACCACATATGTGGTCTTAAATTACTGTACGGGCACACGGCAGGGCGCAGAAGGAAAGGAATGCCATGCGTTTTTTGGAAGGCAGATTTTGCTGGACAGTTTTTTTTCACACCATGTCCCATTTGAAGCCCCCCTGATGCACCCCTAGAGTAGAAACTCCATAAAAGTGACCCCATCTAAGAAACTACACCCCTCAAGGTATTCAGAACTGATTTTACAAACATCGTTAACCCTTTAGGTGTTCCACAAGAGTTATTGGCAAATGGAGATGAAATTTCAGAATTAAAATTTTTGGGCAGATTTTCCATTTTAATAATTTTTTTCAAGTTACAAAGCAAGGGTTAACAGCCAAACAAAACTCTATATTTATTGCCCTCATTCCGTAGTTTACAGAAACACCCCATATGTGGTGGTAAACTGCTGTACGGGCACACGGCAGGGCGCAGAAGGAAAGGAATGCCATACGGTTTTTGGAAGGCAGATTTTGCTGGACAGTTTTTTTTTTGACACCATGTCACATTTGAAGCCCCCCTGATGCACCCCTAGAGTAGAAACACCAAAAAAATTACCCCATTTTAGAAACTATGGGATAGGGTGGAAGTTTTGTTTGTACTAGTTTAGGGTACATATGATTTTTGTTTGCTCTATATTACACTTTTTGTGAGGCAAGGTAACAAGAAATACGTAGCTGTTTTGGCACCGTTTTTATTTTTGGTTATTTACAACATTCATCTGACAGGTTAGATCATGTGGTATTTTTATAGACCAGGTTGTCACGGACGCGGCGATACCTAATATGTATACTTTTATTTTATTTATGTAAGTTATACACAATGCTTTCATTTTTTGAAGCAAAAAAAATCATCTTTTAGTGTTTCCATAGT
Organism: Bufo gargarizans; assembly: GCF_014858855.1. Classification (NCBI taxonomy): domain Eukaryota; kingdom Metazoa; phylum Chordata; class Amphibia; order Anura; family Bufonidae; genus Bufo; species Bufo gargarizans. The sequence goes on along the minus strand of NC_058080.1, from coordinate 585,973,825 downwards.
CTGAGAGTAATAATTTTTTCAGTTTTTGGGCGATTACCTTAGTTAGGGTATCATTTTTGCAGGATGAGATGACGGTTTTATTGGCACTATTTTGGGGTGTGTGTGACTTTTTGATCGCTTGCTATTACACTTTTTGTGATGTAAGGTGACCAAAAATGGTTTATTTAGCACAGTTTTTATTTTTCATTTTTTTACGGTGTTCATCTGAGGGGTTAGGTCATGTGATATATTTATAGAGCTGGTCGATACGGACGCGGCGATGCCTAATATGTATACTTTTATTTTATTTATGTAAGTTTTACACAATAATATCATTTTTGAAACAAAAAAAAAATCATGTTTTAGTGTCTCCATATTCTAAAAGCCATAGTTTTTTCAGTTTTTGGCCGATTATCTTGGGTAGGATCTCATTTTTTGCAGGATGAGATGATGGTTTGATTGGCACTATTTTGGGGTGCATATGATTTTTTGATCGCTTGCTATTACACTTTTTGTGATGTAAGGTGACAAAAATGGTTTATTTAGCACAGTTTTTATTTTTTATTTTTTATGGTGTTCATCTGAGGGGTTAGGTCATGTGATATTTTTATACAGCCGGTCGATACGGACGCGGTGATACCTAATATGTATACTTTTTATTTTATTTATGTAAGTTTTACACAATAACAGTTTTTTTAAAATAAAAAAATTATGTTTTAGTGTCTCCATATTCTGAGCCATAGTTTTTTTTATTTTTTGGGCGATTGTCTCAGGTAGGTGCTCATTTTTTGCGGGATGAGGTGACGGTTAGATTGGTACTATTTTGGTGGACAAACGCCTTTTTGATCGCTTGCTGTTGTACTTTTTGTGTTGTAAGGTGACAAAAAAATTGTTTATTTAGTTTTTATTTGTTATTTTTTACGGTGTTTATCTGAGGGGTTAGGTCATGTGATATGTTTATAGAGCCGGTCGATATGGACGCTGCAACACCCAATATGCATACTCCCCCCCTATTTTTTACCAATTTTTTTTTACTTTATTTGGAGAAAATGACGTTTTTGTTTATTTTAACTTTAAACTTTTAATTTTTGGGGGGGAAAACTTTATTTTTTAAACTTTTTTCATTTTATTTTTTGTCCCACTTTGGGATTTTTGTGGGTCTAATCCCTTTACAATGCATTCCAATACTTCTGTATTGGAATGCATTGGCTGTATGAGTAATACACTGTGTATTACTCATACAGATTCCTGCCTGTTAGATCCAGGGGGCTGGATCTCACAGGCTCATCACCGGAAGGCAGCGCGATGGAGGTCCCGTGACACCCCCCGTGCGGCTTTCACTTGCGGTTGCGGCGGCGGCGGGTGGTGCCATCGGGTCCCCATGCGGCTTACCATGCCCAGTTTACCATGCCACAGGCCCAGTTTATCATGCCCCAGCAGCCCAAAACAGCTAATCATGGGGGTTGTTGGGTGTTATATCCCACCAAAATGATCCTGAGGATAGGTTATCAATATCTGTAGCCTGGAAAAATTAAGATCAGTGTATAAACAACATGTGGTATATGCATAGCCCTATAAAGATAATATTAATGGATAATATTAATGTGCCTATGATTTTGCACCTGTTTAGCTTCAAAAGTAAAGTTGTGTTCAAGGGTGGACATTCACATTAACTAAATATTCTTCATATGAACCTCCTTTATGATACTTAAAGGGCTTCTGTCACCCCACTAAACAGTTTTTTTTTTTTGTGTACTTATAATCCCTATACTGTGATTTATCCATACATAATGTGATTAATCATTTTGGTTCAGTAGATTTTGCTAAAAACTTACTTTTATAATATGTAAATTACCTGTCTACCAGCAAGTATCCTCCTATCATAATGACGCCCCCTCCACATCTACACCCGGCGCATTGAGGATGAAGCGGCCGAGCGAGCGTCCGCCTCTCAGTGCGCCTGTGCCGATTAAAGACAGGTACGGCGCAGGCGCGAGATTTTGAATGCAAACAGGGCCAGCAGAGAACGATCCCGTTCACTGACCCTGTCAATCAACATGCGGGGGGCGTCATTATGATAGGAGGATGCGGCTGCTACCAGCAATTAGCCGCCCTACTTGCTGGTAGACAGGAAATTTACATATTATAAAAGTACGTTTTTAGCAAAATCTACTGAACCAAAATGATTAATCACATTATGTATGGATAAATCGCAGTATAGGGATTATAAGTACACAAAAAAAAAAACTGTTTAGTGGGGTGACAGAAGCCCTTTAAGTCAGTAAAGATATGAGCAATGCTATGGCCCAATAAAGAAGTAAAGCTCTATTCATATTGCTTTGTTCACATTAGACAAAAAGTATGTAACTCTATTCCTGCAGAAGAAAAATGACAAATACCACAAATGAACCCCAATAGTTCATCAGGAGCCATTGGTATCCCTATTATGTATCTGGCAGTGCTACATGGCTTCCGTTATTTATCATCACATACAGTATAAACTAGAAGCTCGACTTGCCGTGAAGCTCATATCAACCTTGTTTACATAGGGCAGTTTTTATAGGTATTTTTATTGGAAAACCAGGATTGGATCCTAAACAGAAGATAGATGTAAGGCTTCATGCACATAAATAGACCTTGGACACATAGTCTGTACATTGACACATGAAGTCCCTATGCATCTGTATTACTGTGCCTCAGGCACTCTGCACTGGCACTGTATTATGGAAGTATTCTCTCCTAGCAGAATAAGCCAGAGATTTAGCCACCATTGTAACTAATATCTGCAGTCATCTACATTTCCAGAGTTGTCTACTTATGCAGTGATTTGTAGGTAGGGAATATATTAGCAAATCTAGGCATATTTTCTGTTTAGGTCTCTAGGAGCTGGGAAAACAATATAGGGGATGAGTTGACAGTCGCATCTAGGCCCTGGTGCCTGAAGAAACACAAAGACCCCTCGGGCATATAAGAAAACACCAGTATTATAAATGGCACATGATAACTGTAGGGCCATGTAACAGCTTGGGGACCAGGAGCTTCAAGTTATGTACCTGTCTAAGAAACATGACAGATGACAACATCTCTTATTACTATAATGGTAGCTTTATTGGATATTAGCCATTTCATAAGAAACAGATATAGAAGAGGTGATAGAAGAGGATGAATCAAATACTAAAATGGGATGTCCTCTTTGGAAAACCAACTTTTCTTCAAACCATTGATCACAAGTCAGTTGTAAACTATGGGAAACCTGCCACAAAGTTTTGTACAGTATTCCCTTGAAGCTCCAGTACAGGGGAAATAACATATCAACATTTCCACTGAAATGAATGGCCTGTCTGTGTAGTGCCTCTGTCTAATAGATTAGGATCCTGTATGGGAACCCTCTTATTATCTCCAGAATTCTTAACAGAATATTCGAAAATTAGTTTGGTAAACCAGACAACCCCTTTAACAATGTGACACATGAGAAGAACTGAAGGCTTGATATTTTCCTGGTGCATTTCAGATTCTAGTTAACATGCTCTTATTTTGGTAAATCCAAACTTCAATAGAAGATGAGATCAATGTCATGACTATATCCAGATTATTACAAGATCATGCCAGAAATGACCCAAGGAATAGTTCCTGATTAATATATTATGCTTTACAAAGTCTACAATAACTTACAGTGGAAAGAGGATTATATATGTCTGTCCCTAACAAATCTAACCCAGTGAGGTCAAACAAATTTGGCAGAAATTCAGATTTCTCATAGATGTTTAGCTATATGGGAATTCCATAGAAAGGAATAAATAAAGTAGTTAAATGTGCTTGTTGACTTAAGCTGCACAGGTATACAGTCCATGATAAAATCCAAGCCCAGGGACAGCGGAGCTACTTACCAGACCCATGTCTGTGTTTATACGTCGGATCATAGAGTGATGGACATCATGTAAGCCATTATTTATAAGTACTGCTGGTGCGTTCAATGCTGTAATGCTTTAAATAGTTGTATTTTAAGGTGAATGGCGCATTTAGTCCTTTTCAGCCTATGAATATTGAATTTAATTAAGTTGCACTGAATAAAGACTAATTGTATATGTAGTTTTTATATTAATCCTGATAATGTAAGCGTGATTCCTTTATATTTCCACTTTAGCGCCTTTGAGGGACTTATGAAATGAGTTCTACAGGATTAGAAAAATATGGGCGTTTTTCTTTAAAAAAAATAAAAAACAGCACCATATCTCTCTCATTGTTTCACACCCTTTAAAAGGGATTGTACATCTTTCTTAGGGCTCGTTCACACGAACGTAAGGGCTACGTGCCCGTGCTGTGTTCCACTGTGAGGAAGCCTGTCACGGTCCCTCCTGTGAGAGAGGGGAGAAGATTGGATAGACTTGCTGCACGTGAGGCTAACTGACAGGTCTCTCTGTTTTCCTCTATGTATGTTGTTGTTAGTCAGTTTTAACAGGGCTTTAGGTATCCGGTGTATGAGTATTTCCACCATCAGGATCTGCTCATACTGGCAGGAGTTAGGGAAAGGCCTAGGGATTGCTAGGAGGTCACCATCCCTCTTCCTTAGCTTTTGAGGCCTAGATTGTTGCTTATTCATTGTGGTGTGTATATGGTGTTTTTCCTTCCCCTTAACCTGTAACATTATCAACCTCCTAAACCGTTATCCTTTGTTTTATCAGTGCAGCTATGGATACTGTTTCTGCACTGGTCGATCGTATGCAGGGGCTGTCTTTGGAGGTGGCTGACCTCCGCACTGCCGTTGCACGGTTTCAGAGACCACAGGTGGTGGGTTCCGGCAGCGGGAACCAGGCCTGCCCTGAACAGAAGGTTGCTCTCCCAGATAGGTTTTCCGGGGGAAGTGACAACTTTGTTTGGTTCAGGAAATTGTGCAAATTATATTTCAGACTGTATCCTAGCTCTTCTGGGGACAAGAGTCAGAGAGTGGGGATTACTATTTCGTTGCTAAAAGGTGACGCTCAGTCTTGGGCTTTCTCTTTGCCGACTGGTTCACAATCCCTCCGGTCGGTAGATTAATTTTTCAGAGCTCTGGGACTTATCTACGATGATCCAGATTGGGTTTCCCTGGCCAAATCTAAGTTGCATTGCTTGCGGCATAGAGAGCATTCAGCTGAGACCTATTGCTCTGAAATTAGGAGGTGGGCAACTCATACGGAGTGGAATGACCCAGCTCTCCGTAGTCAATTTTGTCAAGGACTCTATCTGAGAACCTGATGGACGCCTTGGCATTTCACGCAAATCCAGAGTCATTGGAGGCGGCTATGTCTCTGGCGGTGCGTATTGATAGACCTGAGGGAGAGATCTAAAGTTCGCTCGGGACATATTATCATACAGGGAAGTGGTCTCTTATGACACTCTGGGTAAAGAGACACTCAAGCTCGTGTCACACCTGGACCAGGTGAAAAAACTTTAGGATTAAGAAAAGACTTAGCTTTTTCTGTGGTCAAGGGGGACATTTTTTCAACGTATGTCCTTATGTTAAACATCAAGGTGAAAAGGGAAAAAAAGTCCTAATGTGTCTAGTCCTCTTCTACCTCTTGGTAGTGTGGATGGGGAAGTTGAGAATTTACTTTTGTCTTTTACCGGTAGTAACCAATTTCTCCTGCCTGCCAAGGTGGCGCTAGATTCCAAAACTGTGGAAATGGAAGTATTTATTGACAGTAGGGCAGGGGTTAACTTAGTGGATGGCCAGTTTGCTGGTATGCATGGTTTGACAACAAGCTCATTAGACAAAAATATTTCTGTGTTTGTGATTGATTCCACCCCTCTCTCTCAAAAGTGTCTGTCTCAAATGGTGCAGGACATTCGCTTAAAGGTGGGAAATTCTCATATTAAATTAATTTCATGTTTTGTGCTGGAGGGTTTGCCTTCTCCTCTGGTGTTAGGTTTACCATGGTTAACCAAACATAACCCTACTATCGATTGGCAAGCGAGACAGATTCTCAATTGGAGGTATTTCTGCCTTGACAACTGTCTTAGCACGTCGCTTTCTGTTGTAACTATTAAAACGTTACCTCCTTTCCTTTTGGATTTTTCTGAGGTACTCTCTAAGGGTGGAGACCAGGAGTTGCCTCTTCATCGGGAGTATGATTGCCCCATCAACCTTATTCCTGGAGGTAGATTGCCAAAGTCTCGGTTGCGTAATCTTTCTGAAACCCGAAAGAGTACCCATGCGAGAGTATATCACCGAGAGCTTGGCTAAAGGTCATATTAGACCATCCAAATCACCAATGGCGGTGGGGTTCTTCTTTGTTAAAAAAAAGATGGAACTCTTAGACCATGTTTGGACTTCCATGAGCTTAATCGCATCACTATCCGTGATCCCTATCCCCTTTCTTTGATCCCAGATTTATTCATTCAGATTGGCGCCAAGGTGTTCTCTAAGTTGTATTCGAGGGGGGCATATCATCTGATAAGAGTACAGAAAAGGGACGAATGGAAACAGCCTTTAATACTCCTGAGGGTCATTTTGAGATTCTGGTCATGCCTTTTAGTTTGTCCAATGCTCCTGCGGCTTTTCAACATTTCATCAATGACATCTTTTATCTGGTGGACAGGTTTGTGGTGGTTTATCTGGATAATATTTTAATTTATTCCCCTGATATGGAGACGCATAAGGATCATGTGAGACAGGTCTTACAGATCCTAAGAGAGAATACATTGTATGTCAAAATGGAGAAGTGTGTATTTGCGGTCCCTGAAGTGCAATTCCTAGGGTACCTACTCTCATCTTTGGGTTTTTATATGGATCCGGAAAAAGTCTGTGCTGTGTTGGACTGGGATCGACCAGAAGATCTAAAGGCACTCATGCGATTTCTGGGGTTCACCAACTACTACCGTAAATTTATCTTGAATTACTCAACTGTTGTTAAACCATTAACTGATATGACTAAGAAAGGCGCAAATATTTCAGTCTGGTCATGAAGAAGCATTGCATGCTTTTTCAGTAATAAAGGAATGTTTTGCTTCTGCTCCTATTCTGGTGCAACCAGATGTGTCACAACCATTTATTGTGGAAGTTGACGCATCAGAGGTAGGGGTTGGAGCAGTCTTGTCGCAGGGTTCTTCTCCTAGCAAATGGCGCCCTTGTGCTTTTTTCTCTAAAAAACTCTCTTCTGCCGAGAGAAATTATAATTTAGGTAATAGAGAGCTGTTGGCCATTAAATTGGCTTTTGAAGAGTGGCACCATTGGTTGGAAGGAGCAATTCATCCCGTTACGGTAATTACTGATCACAAAAATCTGGACTACTGCAGTTGCCTTAATCGTCTGGTCGTTGTTTTTTAATTTCATTGTCACTTATCGTCCTGGGAGTAAAAACATCAAGGCGCATGCCTTGTCGTGTAGCCTTCCCGGGGGGGAGGGGGGGAGAATTCGGAGGATCCTGCTCTGATATCTGATATTGGCTAATGGGATGATGGGGTGGTTGTATCCGCCCTTTATGAACTTGAGGCAGAGGTGTTGGAGACCCAGGAAGAGACACCTGATTCCTGTCATTATCAGGTTTACCTAATGCCAAAATTCTCGCTCAAGTGTTTGTCGATAACATCGTGAAACTACACGGCATTCCCTCTGATGTGGTGTCTCAATTTGTTTCCAGATTCTGGAAGGCATTCTGTACTCGTCTGGGGGTCCAATTGTCCTTCACTTCGGCCTTTCATCCTGAGTCAAACAGGCAGACTGAGCGCACTAACCAGAATCTGGAGACTTATTTGAGAATCAAGAGGAGTGGTCTTCATTTTTGTCGTTGGCCAAGTTTGCCATAAATAACCGTAAACAGGAGTCCACTGATAAGTCGCTGTTTTTTTTGTGCATATAGGTTCCATCCACAGTTTGGCACATTTTCTGGTACTGAGACGTCTGGTATACCTGAAGAGGAAAGATTCTCCTCTTTGTTGTCATCTATTTGGCAGAAGATTCAAAACTATTTAAATAAAATGGGCAAAAGGTATAAACGTATGGCTGACAAGAGACGTGTGAGTGGTCCAGACCTGAGAGTGGGTGATTCTGTGTGGCTGTCCACAAGAAACATTAAGTTGAAGGTACCCTCTTGGAATTGGGGCCAAGGTTTATTGGGCCATAAAAGATCTCTGCCATCATTAATCTGGTTGCTTTTCATCTTAAACTTCCGCAGGCTTTGAAGATTCATAATGTATTCATAAGTCATTGCTGAAAAGATATGTTGAACCTGCTGAACCATCCTCCCTGCCACTACCTCCTGTCATGATGGATGGTAATCTTGAAATTCAGATTGTCAGGATAGTGAACTCATGTACTCTATGTGAATCTCTTCAGTATCTTGTGCACTGGTCACCATACCTTTTCCTTAGCTTTTGAGGCCTAGATTGTTGTCTATTCATTGTGGTGTGTATTTGGTGTTTTTCCTTCCCCTTAACCTGCGACACATCCGCATGCGGATCGCAGACCCATTCACTTGAATCGGGTCCGCGATCTGTCTGTTCCACAAAAAGATAGAACAAGTTCTATCTTTTTACGCAATGGAAGCACGTAATGGAACATCACAGAAGCACTCCGTAGTGCTTCCATGGGGTTCTGTCCCGCGCTTCCGTTCCGCACCGCATTTCCGGATTTGCGGACCCATTCAAGTGAATGGATCCGCATCCATGATGCGTAATGCACATGGCTGGTGACCCGTGTATTGTGGAACCGCTATATTCAGCCCGCAGCACGGGCACAAAGCCCTTACGTACACGTGAATGAGCCCGTAGGGCGAAGGCACATCTGCGTTAGAGGCTCCATTTGGGGCCTCCATCACAGAATCTGTTAAAAAAGACCCGACGAAAAAGTGTGCATGCGCTAAAAAAACTTGTTTCCGAATGGAAACTGAACAGACTCCACTGTAGTCAGTAGAGCCTAGGTAGCTCTACTTGGACCAGTTATGTGCCCTAGCAGACACTTCTGTTTCATTGTTTCATGCTCTAGTGGAGCAGAACAATGGAAAAGAAGCAGTGATGTGAACCTGATCTTAATAATATACATTTATCATGCAGTTTATTAAGGGATTCCTATGTTTAAAGGATTATGTAAAATAAAAATCTGAGATCATATAGTATATGAAAACCATTCAAACAAAGCTAGAACTAGCCCTGTACCTCACATGGATCTAGAGCTTACCCCATTCATTGCTCCAATTTGCTTGATTCCAAGCTGACAGATAAGTGGGCATGTCCTTTATCAGGGGGCATATACAGGTCCTTCTTAAAAAATTTGCATATTGTGTATAAAGTTCATTATTTTCTGTAATGTACTGATAAACATTAGACTTTCATATATTTTTGATTCATTACACACAACTGAAGTAGTTCAAGCCTTTTATTGTTTTAATATTGATGATTTTGGCATACAGCTCATGAAAACCCCAAATTCCTATCTAAAAAAATTAGCATATTTCATCCGACCAATAAAAGAAAAGTGTTTTTAATACAAAAAAAGTCAACCTTCAAATAATTATGTTCAGTTATGCACTCAATACTTTTGCAGAAATTACTGCTTCAATGCGGCGTGGCATGGAGGCAATCAGCCTGTGGCACTGCTGAGGTGCTATGGAGGCCCAGGATGCTTCGATAGCGGCCTTGAGCTCATCCAGAGTGTTGGGTCTTGCATCTCTCAACTTTCTCTTCCCAATATCCCACAGATTCTCTATGGAGTTCAGGACAGGAAAGTTGGCAGGCCAATTGAGCACAGTAATACCATGGTCAGTAAACCATTTACCAGTGGTTTTGGCACTGTGAGCAGGTGCCAGGTCGTGCTGAAAAATGAAATCTTCATCTCCATAAAGCTTTTCAGCAGATGGAAGCATGAAGTGCTCCAAAATCTCCTGATAGCTAGCTGCATTGACCCTGCCCTTTATAAAACACAGTGGACCAACACCAGCAGCTGACATGGCACCCCAGACCATCACTGACTGTGGGTACTTGACACTGGACTTCAGGCATTTTGGCATTTCCCTTTCCCCAGTCTTCCTCCAGACTCTGGCACCTTGATTTCCAAATGACATGGAATATTTGCTTTCATCCGAAAAAAAGTACTTTGGACCACTGAGCAACAGTCCAGTGCTGCTTCTCTGTAGCCCAGGTCAGGCGCTTCTGCCGCTGTTTCTGGTTCAAAAGTGGCTTGACCTGGGGAATGTGGCACCTGTAGCCCATTTCCTGCACACGCCTGTACACTGTGGCTCTGGATGTTTCTACTCCAGACTCAGTCCACTGCTTCCGCAGGTCCCCCAAGGTCTGGAATCGGTCTTTCTCCACAATCTTCCTCAGGGTCCGGTCACCTCTTCTCGTTGTGCAGCGTTTCTGCCACACTTTTTCCTTCCCACAGACTTCCCACTGAGGTGCCTTGATACAGCACTCTGGGAACAGCCTATTCGTTCAGAAATTTCTTTCTGTGTCTTACCCTCTTGCTTGAGGGTGTCAATGATGGCCTTCTGGACAGCAGTCAGGTCGGCAGTCTTACCCATGATTGCGGTTTTGAGTAATGAACCAGGCTGGGAGTTTTTAAAAGCCTCAGGAATCTTTTGCAGGTGTTTAGAGTTAATTAGTTGATTCAGATGATTAGGTTAATAGCTCGTTTAGAGAACCTTTTCATGATATGCTAATTTTTTTAGATAGGAATTTGGGGTTTTCATGAGCTGTATGCCAAAATCATCAATATTAAAACAATAAAAGGCTTGAACTACTTCAGTTGTGTGTAATGAATCTAAAATATATGAAAGTCTAATGTTTATCAGTACATTACAGAAAATAATGAACTTTAATACAATATGCTAATTTTTTTAGAAGGACCTGTACTGTAACAGTCACAGCTACCCAAACAGTAAGGGATAGGCTCAGCCAACATCGGTGAAGTGAGTAAAATACAATATTTGTGTGAATATTACATCAGAATCCACGTATATCATATTATTTTAACACTCTCTTTACCACCATTTGATTTTAGGGAGATAATATTTCTCCTATAGAACCACTGTGTCCCTACTTTGCACTATAAATCATCATCTACACCTTGGGTTCACCCAGTTCTGCTTTGATGCCACATTTGGCACACCTACAGGTTCCTGAACCTTTTTTTCCAGCTTCTTGGAGCTCCACTGTTCTCTACTTTTTTCTTCTTCACTTAGTGTTCTAACAGTAGATATGGCTGGTGGCAGCTGAATGTTGGAACTGAGCATGTGCGACGACCTCAGTGAGGCGGACAGAGAAATAAGGTAAAGAACAAGCAGATTTTATTAAATAAACCAGTGGCTATACAACATGAAGTTACAAAACTATTCAGATCTAGTTGCTGGTATGAAAAATGTTGATTATTTTTCATTGGGCAATCCCTTTAAATAAAGCGTGTTGAGTTATTCACTTTTGTAATATGATTAAAGGTTTTCCATGGAGAAGTAGAAGAAAAGTGGGCCAGACAAAGTAAAGATTGCAAAGAAGCATTACGCACCTCCACTGATCACCCGTCACTACCATTCCAACTCTGCTCCAGTCTCTGCTGCTCTCCACTTTCTGGTCCTGGGCTCAATGAATGGGAAATGCAGGAAAGGTCCACTCAGCCCATCACTGGCTTTAGTGGAGATTCACTTGAGCCAGAAATTGGTTGAGTGGGCCTGTTCTAGGCATTAGAGAGCAGGGGGGACTGGAAGAGCATTGGAACGGCAGTGGTGGGGAATTGTAGTTTTGAGGGTGTCATGTTTATTTTGCACAACCACTATAATTAAACCATGCAGTATTTTTTAACTATGGAAGTGCATTCAGACCACAGTGATGCTCAGAAACTATCTGGAAGGGAATGTGGCACTGAAAATAGCAAGTCTCTAAGATCTTCTCCTGGGGACCGCTCTGAAGCACAGAGCTTATTACAATAGCAGATGCATCAAGCATTACTTCAATTAAACCACATAACCCCTTTAATGGACTTCATTGATTGGAAAAGTAAAAAGCTAAGCAAAGAAGTTATACAAAGAATATGAGGAAAACTTGAGATACCAACACCACAGAACTCATAGCAACCCTACAAAGTGCACTAATGCTAGCTTAAAACGAAGACTACATTTCATATTAATCTGGCAATGAGCAGAAACTGTATTAAAAACAAGGATGGAAATTGCAGATTTTCTCTGTTAAAATTCTCTGATTTCTGCCAATACGACCTTAGCCAAGCCTTGAGGGATGCATCTGAAATGTAGCCATGATAAATGCATTATGAGGGAGAAAAATTAGATATTCCATAAGTATGTTATCCAGCCGTCTTCTGTGGTGACTTCATCACGTCCACTATATAAATGCAAAATGTCTCTATTAATTTGACAAATCAGGAACAATCACATAAATTTTTCTACTGATGTCCAATTTAACCATATTATATATATTTGCTGTACTCAGGAATAGACAGCTATGCACAGTCATACAGGGGAGGCTACCAGTCATTGAATGAGACCGCCCACTGGACTCCTAAAAATAGAAAGAGCAGCCATTTAAATGAATGAAATAAGAACTATACTGAATCTTTTCCCAAAAAAGCTCAGCTCCTCCTGCTCTATAACTAGCTGTCTGCAGATCGGCCTGCATGTTCGACATGACAGGTTTCCTTTAAATAGTTATGGCGTAATACATTACATGGGGAGATTTAATACAAATGGTGAAAAGGAAAACTCTCTTAGTTGCCTTTAGCAGCCATTCAGATTCCACGTTTCATTTTTCAGAGCTCATTTGAAAAATAAAAGGATCAATCTGGTTGCTATGGGCAACTAAATGAGTTTTCCTTTGCAGGGTTCTCCAATGTTTTAAAGTGGCCACCAGCAACCTGTCCTAGAATGTTATCAGGACTGGTTGCTACAACTTGCAGAGCTGCCATAAAATACACACAGTGCTGGGCTGGGGTTCCTTGGGTCCACCCCTTTTATCAATAAGGCCTAATAGGTTTTGAATCAAAGTAATAGACCCCAATGGCAAGTGGCTCCAAAGCTCAAAATGTTAGTTTTTTCTCTCCTGGGAATTTGGAGCCCACTATACAGTCTGGGTCCACAGAGGTTCCTCTCCTACTTTGGTGGACTAGCCCACCCCTGGTCGCACTATGATTTCAGTAAGTGCTGCTGTATAACTCTTGCCAAAACCCTGGCCATCAACTTACCACTGAGGGAAATGCCGCATGAATGACGGTTGTCCTAGGTAGACATATCTTCTTGACAAAAACCTAGGCCACTCCCACATTCATTTAATGCCATGACATATTTGAGAGTCACTACTTAGTGTAGGTCAGGGATCAGCAACCTTCAGTATACTCGTAACTCACACAAAAGTGAAAGGAGGATTCTGGGAGTTGTAGTTTCAGAACAGCTGGAGTGCCAGAGGTTGCTCATCCCTGGTGTAAAAAATTGCTATTTTTGTCACCCTAATGATAATGATGTAGGTGCGCAGGTCCCCCAAGCCCTCCAACTTAAAACAAGCAACTTTGAGGCTTACTGGCTCTCAGGCAGATGAGAGCTGGTCTTGAATGTCTCATTGCACACAAGGCTGCAATTGTAAGGTATGCTGACTGCACCTATCTCATGGATACGTTGTTAGCTTGCACATACCTGACTTCTGTCATATAGCCTTTGTGTGATTGTTTGTTATAGTTAATGAAATTGTGCATGCAATATGTGCATATTACATTGCTGATTTTTGCAATCACGTAATTAAAATGTACTAATTTATTGTGAATATTCAGTTAAAAATTTTCAAAATATTGCAAATTTGAATATTGCCGCTCATCACTTGTATTATTGTGTTTCTGCTTGTATTGTTGAACCAAACAATATTCCATCTCACAAAGGTGAATGCCTAGGGTTGAGCGAACCCAAACTGCAGAGTTCGGGTTCGTATTGAACTTTAGGATTTTTGGACCCCGAACCCGAACATTTCAGTAAAAGTTCAGTGTTCGGTGATTTATTGGCGGTTTTTGAAAGGCTGCAGAGCAGCCAATCAACAAGAGTTTAACTCTGTGCCCTTGGAAGCCATCGCAGCCATGCCTACTGATGGCATGTGACCCAGCCTATATATAAGATGCTGCTGCTGTGAGGGAGAGAATAAGACAGAATCTTTAATTAGAAGTGCTTGTTAACTCAGCGATCTACCAAAATTTAGTTTTGTGGGTGCAGTGCACAATCTTTTTACCTTGCCCTGAGCTGAGCCCAGTGACAGAGAAAAATAACTTTTATCCGTCTGTTAGTTAGGTGGGCGTCGGCGGCCATTTTATGCAAGCTCAGTGCACCAGCACTGCATATGTGCTTTTGTGACATTGAAATCCAAGCTTGAAATACTGCAATAATAATCTGGTTTAAAAAAAAACACCCTTTTTTGGCAATATCCAACATCTGGTGCCTTTGCAGGCTTAGTGTGCAATTTAAGCTAGAAATACAGCTATAATTTTCTGGGTTTTCAAAAAACACCTATTTAGGGCAAAATACTTAATTTGTGGCCTTGTCTTCATCTGTCAGTGTGAGATACACGCTTTAGATACTGCTGTGCTATTCTGGTATTAAAAAAAACACCCATTTAGGGCAAAAATCTTGATTTGCAGCCTTGTCTACATCTGTACATGTGAGATACACCCTTTGGATACTGTTGTTCTATTCTGCTATTAAAAAAACACCTTTTTAGGGCAAAAACATAATTTTGCAGCCTTTCCTGCATATGTCATTGTGAGAGACACCCTTTACATACTATTGTTCTATTCTGCTATTAAAAAAACACTCAAAAACACTTAATTCCCTCACTGGAGCGTGATCGTAAGATGCGCGAGTACAAGCGCACACTGGTAGACACGCTGCTGGTGACATTCTGCGAAGGCAGAGGAGGAGGAAGAGGTCGCCAACGCAGCTAGGGCACCGCCAGCACCTCAGAAGGCAGGGTTAGCGTGGCCAAAATGTCAGCACGCCACAACAACCAGCACCACCAGCTGATATGGAACGTCTTAGCAGGAGGCAGCATTTCACCAACATGGTGGAGCAGTATGTTTGCACACGCCTACACGTACTGAATGACGGGTCTGCCCCCTTAAACTTCTGGTTCTCCAAATTTGGCACATGGCCTGAGCTTGCCCTTTACGCCTTGGAGGTGCTGGCCTGCCCTGCAGCCAGTGTATTATCTGAACGTGTGTTTAGCATGGCAGGGGGCGTTATCACAGACAAGCGCAGCCGCCTGTCCACAGCCAACGTGGAGAAAGCTCACATTCATTAAAATGAACCAGGCATGGATCCCACAGGACTTGTCAGTACCTTGTGCAGAATAGTACAATAAATGTATAACAGCCTTAACCAGCCATTGTTATACTACTGCGCAATTGTTCATTCTTGTATTTTGGATATTTCACAGTCTTTTGGAGTGTACCCTAATAAAAAAATAAAATTAATACCAAAATCCAGTGTTGGCTACCTCGTCCTCCTCCACCGCCGCTTCCACCTACCCTGCTACGTCCACCGCCTCCTCAAACTCCTACTCCATATGGAACTCCACCTCATAAAAAATTTATTTATTTTTTGTACGTATTTTAATTTATGTTATGTCATTTCACTAATTTGTTACATTTTTGGGTGAAATTCACACATTTTTGGGTGTGATATACCACTGCTCTACCTAGTAGACAGGTAAAAAAAATCACTAATTTGTCTGTTACATTTTCGGGTGAAATTCACCAATTTTTGGGTGTGAAATATTACTGCTCTACCTAGTAGACAGGTAAAAAAAATTCACTAATTTGTCTGTTACATTTTTGGGTGAAATTCACCAATTTTTGGGTGTGATTTACCACTGCTATACTTAGCAGACAGGTAAAAAAAAAATCACTAATTTTTCTTTTACATTTTTGGGTGAAATTCACAAATTTTTGGGTGTGATATACCACTGCTATACCTAGTAGACAAGTAAATAACCGTGATCAACAAAGGTAGGCTCAGAAAAGAACATCGAAAGTTGATAGAGAAGATATCCAAATGGATGGTGGACGTCACAGGGAGGTACGATCAGGCAGAAGTTATCTAGAGTCAACAAAACGGCAGCAGGGTCTCTTCTGTCTAACGTTTCCAAATCCAAAATACCCCCGTGACATTCCCTATAATTTTTTATTAATCATTCCAATAACAGGGCATCTTAAGAGTCCTGTATTGTTACTTATCGTCAATACCTCCCCGAGTCGAGAGTGGGTAATTGGCGCGCGCCCCCTCCTTTCCTTTTATTCTTCAATTTTAATAACTTTTACCATATTTCCGCTCGATCACAATTACATTTCATCCATTGATCTCCCTTGGATGTGGTCTCTCTTTCTCACGCTCCCTCTCCGGCGTGGAACCCTGATTCGCCGATAACCGTGCTCAACATGGTCGGCTCAGAAGAAAACATCGAAAGTTAATAGAGAAGATATCCAAATGGATCGTGTCATGGTGATGTGCAACATGGTGTGGCAGTATGTGTGCACACGCCTACACAAACTGACTGATGGGTCTCCAAATTGGGCACATGGCTTGATCTTGCCCTTTACCCCTTGGAGGTTCTGACCTGCCCTGCAGCCAGTGCATTGTCTGAACGTGTGTTCAGCACGACTGGAGGGGGTTATCACAGGTTATATTTCCCAATGTTTTAGGGTGTACCCTAATTTAAAAAAATATAAATAAATTTAAAACCAAAAAGCAGTGCAGGCTACCTCCTCCTCCACCGCCGCTTCCACCTAAACCGCTGCATCCACTGCCTCCTCAACCTCCCACTCTATATGGACCTCGTCCTCCTAGATCAAGAATATAATTTTTTATTTTTACGTATTTTATGTTATTTAAAGTCATTTCCCTATCCACATTTGTTTGCAGAGCACTTGCCATGCTCTTAACCACATTTTGATGCCATTTGCAGCCCTCTAGCCCTTTCCATGACATTTTTAGAGCCATTTTAGTGCTCAAAAGTTTGGGTCCCCATTGATTTCTATTGGGCTCGGGTTCGGGGTCAAGTTCGGGTCCCGAACTCAAACTTTTTTGTGAAGTTCGGCCAAACCCGTTGAACCCGAACATCCAGGTGTCCGCTCAACTCTAGAATGCCTGACACATTGACATAAAAAATTCAAAATAACATTGCAAACATTTTTTTTAAATATGTTTAACATAAAATCATGATCTAAACAATACATCATTTTCTGATGAGACATTCACTTTAATAGAGATCATAATTTATAGCTTAGAGCAGATTTGTTGCCCAAGGTCTATAAAATTCTGATGCCTATTCTGTAAAAATGGATCCTGGCCCACACAGGAAATGGTGACGATTTAGTGAGCCTTTGGCTTTCCTTTTTATCTGTATTGGGGAAGTTGCAGAGAAATGTCAGTGATTTTATTTAGCTGTGTCTTACAAGTCCTGATTCAATTTCAGAAACAATGACTGGCTTTTTAAAGCGTAAAATCCCAAGGACATGTATGTACAAAAACACTCAGGATTTACAAGGTTTCAAGGGGTTGCAGTAAAATTAGAGAACAGATGGTAAAAGCTTAGCTTCAAGAGATATGTCCGTTTAAAATTCCTGGTTCCAGGGAGAGATTGCCACACTGTAAAGTAATGTGGTTTTCACTGTGCTAGTGTATTTTGTGTGCTGCTGAGCTATCACACAGTGCCAACAAGCTTGCAGGCTTTGTTAGTGTAGAGAGACCAGAGAACTGTGCCACCTGTTCCTGTTCTCACACTTGGCGGGTCTAGTTGTTGGCCAGGGCAGGTCTCGAGTACATTTACTGTACCAATACCATGCTTCACATGCCGGGACCATGTTCTCTCCAGAGATCCAATCGAGATTTATTGAGAAGTAGAAACCTCAACCAGTCCTAAATATTAACCCAGCAAAGGTAAGAGGATTTGGGGAGCACCTTGTCACGAGGGTGTCAAGAGCCACGTCTGACTCTGTTATACCCGGGGTCAGGAAGTCGCAGCGGGTGGCTGCGCGCTCTATGTCTAAAGATCACGGTGTTTCTTAGTGTTTGTTTTCTGTGTTTGCCTTGCTATCCTTTTTGTCTCACTCAGGGATCCGTAGCTTCTCCTCCTCAGCTGTTTCTTGTCTGCCACTCCCAAACTCCTTATATTCTCCTCTCACACTTCTCTTGTTGCCAGTTATAGAGCTTCCTGCCTGGACATCTATACTGACCCACTGGAGCTGAGAATCTGGTTGTTGTTCCAGAGTGATACCCTCCGGATCCCTGTTGGGCTTTTGTTGTCTCCTGTTGTTGCCCACCTGGGATTATATGTTTAGTTTGTATTGTCTGTCCTCCCCTTGGTGTTTTCCTCTAGAGCTAGTGGTGCGGACTAGTGTTCCCACCGCCCTGTTCACTATCCAGGGCTCATCCTAGGGAAAGCCAGGGTTTTAGGCACGTGATCGGCGTACGGGTGAGGAACCCGTCTAGGGACGACAGGGCAGCCAGGTGCCAGACGCAAGGTGAGTCAGGGGTCACCACCTTCCCTCTCACTAGGGCAGGGCCTCCCTCTGTTCCTCCCTCCGTGTCACGTATGTGACAGTTACGCCGATCGTGATATTATAACTGGCCCTTATTTTTTGAGAAAAAAATAAAATAAAAATTATTTAAATTTTTTTTTCTCTACTTAGAATCCAATATGGATCCTATTGCTGCTTTGGCAAAACAGCTTCAAGGCCTGTCTTTGGAGGTGGCAGGATTGAAGGCGTCTGTCCTCCAACAGCAGCAGCAAATGCAGCAGACCGTAAGCCCAGCGGTTGCTATGGGTAACCAGGTTGTTACAGAACCCAAGGTTGTTCTTCCTGACAGATTCTCTGGGGGAAGGGACAAATTTGTGTTGTTCCGTGAGGCCTGCAAATTATATTTTAAGCTGCGCCCTTACTCCTCAGGTAATGAAGAACAGCGGGTGGGGATTGTTATTTCCCTGCTTCAGGGGGACCCGCAATCCTGGGCGTTCTCGTTACCCCCTGGTTCCCAGGCTCTCCGGTCAGTGGAGGGATTTTTTGGGGCTTTGGGTCTCATATATGATGACCCTGACCGTGTCGCCCTGGCTGAGTCGAAGTTACGGAGACTCCTACAGGGAGATCGGCCAGCAGAGGAATATTGCTCAGAGTTCCGCAGGTGGGCTACGGATACTCAGTGGAACGACCCGGCTCTCAGGAGTCAGTTCTGCTCTGGGTTATCTGAAAGGGTTAAGGATGCGCTGGCGCTGTATGAGACCCCCCTTTCCCTTGATGCTGTTATGTCCCTCTCTATCAGGATAGATAGACGTCTTAGGGAGAGATCGAAAATTCCTGAGCAATCGGTAACCTCTCCCAAGCAGCAGTTAGTCTGTACGGACTTGGATGAGCCTATGCAGCTAGGAGGAACTTCTCGTCAGGTCCGTCCTCCTGAGGTTCGCCGTAGGTGGGGGGCTTGTTTTTTCTGTGGGGGGAAGGGTCATTTCATTAATGTCTGTCCCTCCTTTCCCAAAAACAAAAGACCGTCGGAAAACTACTAACCCCAGGCTGTGCGGAGGATGTCAGCCGGGGGGTATACGTTTCCTCCATACGAACATCTCAATTTGTGTTGCCAGCGGTTATTGTTTTTGGTGTTAAGACGGAGTCTATTTCTTTTTTTCTAGACAGTGGTGCAGGGGTAAATTTGATAGATGCCCATTTTGCCCGCACTATGGGTTTGTCTCTCTGTACGCTGCAGAGACCCATTCCCATATTCGCTATTGACTCTGCTCCTCTGTCTCAGAGAAACCTCACTCACGTTGTCCATAACTTACATCTTCGGGTAGGGGACCACCATAAGGAGCGTCTTTCATGTTACGTTCTGGAGGGCCTTCCCTCTCCTGTGGTATTGGGTCTTCCCTGGTTGGTAGCGCACAATCCAGTGGTGGATTGGCAGGCCAGGGAGATATTGGAGTGGAGTGAGCATTGCAGAGAGAATTGCTTAAATAACAATTGCTTAATCGCCTCCATAGCTTCCCTACCTACATTTATTTCGGACTTTGAGGACGTTTTTTCTGAAAAGGGTTGTCAGAAGCTACCACCTCATCGTCCTTATGATTGCCCGGTTAACCTGATTCCCGGTGCAAAATTACCCAAGTCCAGGTTGTATAATCTTTCGGGTCCAGAGAGACAAGCCATGAAAGATTATATCTCCGAGAGTCTGGCCAAGGGACACATCAGACCCTCTTCTTCACCCGTGGCTGCAGGGTTTTTCTTTGTTAAAAAGAAAGATGGGGGCCTGCGTCCTTGCCTAGATTTCCGTGAGCTAAACCGGATAACCGTCCGAGACCCATACCCTCTTCCTCTCATTCCTGACCTTTTTAATCAGATTGCGGGTGCTAGGTGGTTCTCCAAACTTGATCTTAGGGGGGCCTACAATCTGATTCGTATCAAGGAAGGGGATGAGTGGAAGACAGCTTTTAACACCCCTGAGGGGCATTACGAAAATTTAGTCATGCCTTTCGGTCTGACCAATGCCCCTGCTGTCTTCCAACATTTCGTTAATGATATTTTTAGTCATCTCATCGGCAGGTTTGTAGTCATATACCTAGATGATATCTTAATTTATTCGGCTGATCTGAAAACACATGAAGTACATGTCAGGCAAGTACTGCAGGTCCTACGGACGAATAAATTATATGCGAAAATTGAAAAATGTGTCTTCGCCGTTCAGGAAATACAATTCCTGGGATATCTATTATCTGCTTCAGGTTTCCGTATGGATCCTGGGAAGGTCCAGGCAATTTTAGATTGGGATCTTCCTGAGAACCTTAAAGCTCTACAACGGTTTTTGGGTTTCGCAAATTTCTACAGAAAGTTTATTAAAAATTATTCAGTGATCGTTAAACCCCTTACTGACATGACTAGGAAGGGGACTGATTTTTCTAAATGGTCTGACGCCGCTAAAATTGCATTTTCCTCTCTAAAAGAGAGATTTACCTCGGCACCTGTTCTAATTCAACCTGATGTCTCCCAGCCTTTTATTGTTGAAGTTGATGCGTCGGAGGTGGGAGTGGGGGCTGTATTGTCTCAGGGTCCGTCTCCTGGCAAATGGCGTCCTTGCGCTTTCTTTTCCAAAAAATTATCTGCAGCAGAAAAGAACTATGATATTGGAAATAGGGAACTGTTGGCGATTAAACTGGCGTTTGAAGAGTGGCGTCACTTCTTAGAGGGAGCAATCCACCCCGTCACGGTAATTACGGATCACAAAAACCTTCTGTACCTAGAATCGGCTAAGCGTCTCACCCCTAGACAAGCTAGGTGGTCGCTATTCTTTACCAGATTTAACTTTGTAATCACCTATCGTCCTGGGGCAAAAAATACCAAGGCAGACGCATTGTCTCGTAGTTTCCCTGGAGGGGGTAATGTTAGTGATCCGGTACCTATTTTACAAAGAGGAGTGGTTGTCTCGGCTGTACACTCTGTTCTAGAGGGAAAGGTGTTAGAGGCCCAGGGGGACGCCCCGGCCTCTTGCCCCTCAGAGAAATTGTTTGTACCGTTAAACCTGCGTCTTGAGTTATTGAAGGAACATCATAATTCGGCACTTGCTGGGCACCCAGGTAGTAAAGCAACCTTGGAGCTATTGTCTCGTCGTTTTTGGTGGCCAAGGTTGCGTCAGGATGTAATAGATTTCGTGTCTACTTGTTCTACTTGTGCACGCGCGAAAGTCTCTCATACACGTCCAGCAGGGTCTTTATTGCCACTTTTCATCCCCAATAGACCATGGACACATCTATCAATGGATTTCATCACTGACTTACCTTTGTCTGCGGGTAAAACAGTTATCTTGGTAGTAGTAGACAGGTTTAGCAAAATGGTACACTTTATTGCGCTACCCGCACTTCCTAATGCTAAGACTCTTGCTCAGGTGTTTATCAGTGAAATCGTGAAGCTTCACGGGGTCCCTTCCGATGTGGTTTCGGATCGGGGAACCCAGTTTATTTCTAAGTTTTGGAAAGCTTTTTGTACCCGTTTAGGGGTACACTTATCCTTTTCCTCAGCTTTCCATCCTCAGTCGAATGGACAGACTGAGCGTACCAACCAAAACCTAGAAACATATTTAAGGTGTTTTGCGTCTGAAAACCAAGAGGTGTGGTCATCATATTTACCGTTAGCCGAGTTTGCCATAAATAATCGCCGTCAGGAATCCACTGGCAAGTCACCATTTCTTGGTGCATACGGTTTTCATCCCCAATTTTGTACTTTCAAAGAGGGGGGGTCTTCTGGGGTTCCCGAAGAGGAACGGTTTTCTTCATCTCTTTCATCGGTATGGCAGAAGGTGCAAGCTAACTTGAAAAATATGAGTGGTAAATACAAATGCATGGCCGATAAGAAACGGTCGCCAGGTCCGGACCTAGGAGTGAATGACTATGTGTGGTTGTCTACTAGGAATATTAAGTTGAAGGTTCCCTCTTGGAAACTGGGTCCTAGGTT
This sequence comes from Bufo gargarizans, assembly GCF_014858855.1. Lineage (NCBI taxonomy): Eukaryota > Metazoa > Chordata > Amphibia > Anura > Bufonidae > Bufo > Bufo gargarizans. The sequence continues at coordinate 585,951,405 of NC_058080.1, read as the reverse complement.
CATTGGTCCTTATAAAATTGTAGCCGTCATTAACCCTGTGGCTTTTCGCCTGGAGCTACCTCAGACTTTTAAGATCCATAACGTCTTCCATAAGTCGTTGCTCAAGAAGTATGTTCCACCTCTAGAACCATCACCGCTGCCACCTCCTCCTGTTGTTGTGGATGGTAATCTGGAGTTTCAAATATCCAGAATTGTTGATTCTCGTCGGGTCCGCCGCTCTCTTCAGTATCTGGTGCATTGGAGGGGTTACGGTCCCGAGGAAAGAATGTGGGTTCCAGCGTCAGAGGTAAACGCCAACAGGTTGATTCAGGCTTTCCATGTCTCTCATCCGGAGAGACCTGGTCCTGAGTGTCCGGAGGCCCCTCGTGAAAGGGGGGGTACTGTCACGAGGGTGTCAAGAGCCACGTCTGACTCTGTTATACCCGGGGTCAGGAAGTCGCAGCGGGTGGCTGCGCGCTCTATGTCTAAAGATCACGGTGTTTCTTAGTGTTTGTTTTCTGTGTTTGCCTTGCTATCCTTTTTGTCTCACTCAGGGATCCGTAGCTTCTCCTCCTCAGCTGTTTCTTGTCTGCCACTCCCAAACTCCTTATATTCTCCTCTCACACTTCTCTTGTTGCCAGTTATAGAGCTTCCTGCCTGGACATCTATACTGACCCACTGGAGCTGAGAATCTGGTTGTTGTTCCAGAGTGATACCCTCCGGATCCCTGTTGGGCTTTTGTTGTCTCCTGTTGTTGCCCACCTGGGATTATATGTTTAGTTTGTATTGTCTGTCCTCCCCTTGGTGTTTTCCTCTAGAGCTAGTGGTGCGGACTAGTGTTCCCACCGCCCTGTTCACTATCCAGGGCTCATCCTAGGGAAAGCCAGGGTTTTAGGCACGTGATCGGCGTACGGGTGAGGAACCCGTCTAGGGACGACAGGGCAGCCAGGTGCCAGACGCAAGGTGAGTCAGGGGTCACCACCTTCCCTCTCACTAGGGCAGGGCCTCCCTCTGTTCCTCCCTCCGTGTCACGTATGTGACAGTTACGCCGATCGTGATACACCTATTGCTTGCTGTAGCACAGGCTTTGTTTGTTTGTTTTACTATTGATTGTTTGTATTTCACATGTTATAATGTATCAATCCTCATAGTCATGATACTGTATGTTATATTCTATATATTCGAAGAGCCTTGGGTATATACCATGTTACTATATCTAGAATTCTGCTGCTCAGTTGTGCATTTTGTTTTCTAATCTAAAATATATTAAGGCTGAGTTCACAGTTCAGTTATTTGGTCAGTTATTGTGAGCCAAAACCAGTAGGGAATCTACTCAGAGATCGGGTGTAATGATTTCATTTGTACTTGTTCTATGGTTTTGACCCCCACCTGGCTTTGGCTCACAATAACTGATTGAAATAACTGAAGTGAGAACTCAGCCTTAAGTGATAAGGAGCTAAGGAGCATAAAAGAATAAATGAATACTAAGTATCTATATCTATATATATATATATATATATATATATGACTTTGTAGCAGAGCATGTGTTACTGGATATTGGGATTGTACTGCAGCATATGTAAATGGTGGAACACACATGGCACACATACTGTACATGTACCTACTTGTATAGGAGAGATACAGTATTACTGTTTTTAAAAGATGGATGCAATTAACAAACCCATTACTATATTTGTAAGATTTTACTCTTACTTTGAAGAACTCACCACTGAACTAACAACCGAAATCCTTGTACACAGGCAGCAATGCTGAGTAATAAAGAAGTGTTCTTAGGCTGTGTTCACATACAGCAAATGTCACCTTTGCCAAAGTTCAGCGTTAAGGAATTGGAATGTATTCACACTTTAGCTTCATCTATTCACTTCAGTGGGAAGGAATGCCATATAGAAAACTGTAAGTGAATACGGCATGATTTATACAGTCAGTATGACACGAGAAGTTTCAGTAGAAATGATTTTCGGAATATTGCCTATCACAGTTTGAGGGCTATAGAATCAGGCACCTTAGTTCTGGCCGAATTGTTTTGCAAGCCGCGCAGCTATCTTTTGGCCTCTCTGTGAAGGGAGTCAGCAATCCAGTGCTGTTCAATCACTTGTTCGGCCATTTCTCCTGACTTCACCATACGCATGCACCTATACAGGTAAAACTCGAAATATTAGAATATCGTGCAAAAGTCCATTTATTTCAGTAATGCAAATTAAAAGGAATTGCATTAATGCAGCTTAAAATTCGAATTTTGTGAAAAGGTTAAATATTCTAGGCTCAAAGTGTCACCTAGTCAACTAATTAATCCATACCCCCTGAGCAAAGGGGACCTCAACATTGAGACTTTGGGGTTTCATAAGCTATAAGCCATATTCATCCACATTATAACAAATAAAGGCTTGAAATATCTCACTCTGCATGTAATGGGTCTATCTCATATGTTAGTTTCACCTTTTAAGTTGCATTACTGAAATAAATGAACTTTGCACGATATTCTAACTTTTCGAGTTTCACCTGTATATTTCGGCGGGGGAGAATAAGCTGCTGCCAGACACCTCTGGAAGTGCTTATTTCATGCTGTAACCAAGCATGCTGACATCTAACTGTCCGAGCCCTCTTTTCCCTGACGTCTGCCTTCAGGAGAGAGTTCCATCTACTTTTATCCTGCATGTTCTTGTTCAGCATAACAATCCACTGAAAACACATGTTCTAAGCATGGCCACACTGTCTCAGCAGAGAATTCCCTGCTAGACTGAAATTAAAGATGACCTGTCACCTTTCCATACCTGTTTTAGTAAATACTTGTAGTGATGGACGAACACCTTCAGGTCATGGACAGTGATATACCAGAGGGGGATCATTGGCAAAAATTCCCCCCAAAAAATATGTATTTTAATCAGGGGCCATTTTTATGTGTCTTAAAGGGAAACTCTCAAAAATGTGCCCTTCTGGAGCCTAGAAGTTTTTTTATTTCCTATCGGTTTGATGTATACAAATGTGCAGCACTCCACGTTTTTGCATCCTGCAGAGTCCATTAAAAAAAGTATACGTTAACGTAATTTTTTTTTCTACCATGGAACTGTATGGTGAACGGACGCCACTGTATGGTATCAGTCTGAGGCATCTGTTAACGCATACATTTTTGGTATGCATTACATGGATGGCAAAAATAGTGTCAGAATAAGCACCAATACACAGTGGAGCAGCGTGGCGGAGAGGAGAGGCCGCCATGTACTGACAGAGCGCTACCTGGTCCTGGTGATCAGGGATGAGGACTGTGCTTCCCAAGGATCATTTTCTACTAGGAAATACAGGGCACAGTATTATACACGAGAATCTATATAATATAAAGATATTAGCCCTACCCCCGAATAATAATACAATTAGGTGGTGATTTATTATATAGAAATACGTCTATGTTAGGCGTATTTCTGACACAGATTGTGGCGCAAAGGTCCTTAGCACCGCAATCTGAATATTTTTCCCGCTCATGCCAGGGCTAAAAAAGGATGGTGTGGGCAGGGAAAGGGATACAGTTATGGCCATCCAGTTATTGGATACCACCGCCATGCATTGACCAGATAACACCTCTGTACGGTGACCGGATAACACTGCCATACTGTGACCGGATAAAAGGGTATAAGAGGGCACAGTACAGGGAATGACTAGGGGCACTGCACAGGGTGTGGTAAGAGGGCACAATGCAGGGTATTAGGGGGCGAAGTCACATGACACTGTGACATTAGAAGGTCCTTATGGTGAATGCGGGTCAAATGCCACCATAATGAGAGGCAGAGGGGCCCCAAAAATGAGGCGATAGGAATTCACCTGACAGCAAAGAACTTTGAATTCTGTGGCTGGAGGTACATTAGGCGGTCACAGGATAAAAATGTAACTGTCGGCCAGTATAGGCCCCAATAATTAGGCAATAGGCATTCACCTGACAGCAAAGAACTTAGGATTCTGTGGCTGGAGGTACATTAGACGGTCACAGGATAAATATGTAACTGTCGGTCAGTACAGGCCACAAAAATTAGCCAATAGGCATTCACCTGACAGCAAAGAACTTTGGATTCTATGGCTGGAGGTACATTAGGCGGTCACAGGATAAAAATGTAACTGTCGGCCAGTATAGGCCCCAAAAATTAGGCAATAGGCATTCACCTGACAGCAAAGAACTTAGGATTCTGTGGCTGGAGGTACATTAGACGGTCACAGGATAAATATGTAACTGTCGGTCAGTACAGGCCCCAAAAATTAGCCAATAGGCATTCACCTGACAGCAAAGAACCTTGGATTCTGTGGCTTGAGGTACATTAGGCAGTCACAGGATAAAAATGTAACTGTCGGCCAGTACAAGCTCCAAAAGTTAGGCATTCACCTGACATAAAAGGCCTTTTATGCCGATGTATATACATGAGGCAAGGACCATTCTTTGTTCTGGATGGTGGCGGATATGTGTGGGCTTGCATGAGGAAATTCCATTACACGTGGTCATCACAGGTGTTGACTTCCTCTGAGATCCATGCCTCACTCATTTTAGAAAATGTGAGGTAGTCCACAATGTCGTGAGCTAGGCGAGTGCGCTTATCGGTCACGATCCCCCCTGCTGCGCGGAACGTCCTTTCGGACAGGACACTCGACGAGGGGCAAGCCAAGAGTTCCATGGCAAATTGTGCCGGCTCTGGCCACAGCTCAAGCCTGCACACCCAGTAGTCAAGGGGTTCCTCACTTCTCAGAGCGTCCACATCGACCATTAACCCGATGTAGTCGGACACCTGTCAGTCTAGGCGTTCCCTGAAGTTGGATCCGGAGGGCAGCAGTAGGTTGGGTTGGCTGCAAGAATGATCTCATATCCGAAATGACCAACACATCTTCAAACCGCCCTCTTCTTGCATGCGCAGTAGGATTGGTACCCGCAACAGTTTCTCTGTGGGTGGAAATTCCTCCACCAGCACCCTCAACAGCAGAATGCAGCATATTTCGAAGCAAGGCTTTGAAATGCTGCATTCTGATAGCCCTCTGCGATGCTGGCAACATGTCCGTCATTTTGTGTTTGTAGCGGGGGTCTAAGTACGTTGCCACCCAGTACAGGTTCTTGACCTTTATGCTTTTGATACGGGGGTCCCTCTTCAAACACTGGAGCATGAAGGCCGCCATTTGCGCTAAATTGGAAGCGGTGGAGCGCCCTGGCTCCTGCTCATCGCCCAGAAGAATGTCATCCTCAGTCTACTCCCCCCAGCCATGGACAACACCAGGGATCCCCGAAAATGTTAAAGCCTGCTCATCCTCCTCTAGCTCTTCTTCAGACTCCTGCTGACTTGTCTCAGATGGAGTAACTTCCAGCTCCTGCTCCTCGATGGCTTGATCAACGAAACAACGCAATGCACGCTCCAGAAAGAAGGCGTAAGGTACTATGTCACTGATGGCGCCCCAGGCTGCGACTAACCAGTTTGGTGATCTCAACAAATGGCCGTTGAAGTCTGCACAAAGCTCCCCAGAACCTGTCCTGCCGCAGAGTTCGTACAGGTAATCGTTAACGGCATGTTTCTGCTGGAGCAGTCTATCAAGCATGTACAAGGTGGAGTTCCAGCGCATCGGGCAGTCACAAATCAGACGTCTGACGGGCAGGTGGTGTCGCCGCTGAACGTCAGCAAGACGAGCCATGGCCGTGTAAGATCTTCTAAAATGGCCAAAGATTTTCCCGGCCTGCCACAAGACGTCTTGGACCCCAGGGTATTTGGCAACGAATCGCTGCACGACTAAGTTCAGGATGTGTGCCATGCACGGCACGTGTGTCATTTTGCCCTGTTTCAGCACGCTCAGCCGATTGGCACTGTTGTCGCACACCACTTTAGTAACTGTCAAATTGAGTGGGGTTAGCCACTGATCGGCCTATTACCGCAGAGCTGAAAGGAGTGCTGGACCGGTGTGGCTCTTGGCTTCCAGGCACAACAGCCACAGCACAGCATGGCAAAGTCTCACCTGGCACGTCTAATAGGTTCTGGGGAGCTTGGAAGTGGCTGTAGCAGTGGAAAAGGAGGAGTCAGCTGAGGAGGAGACGGAGGATGGAGTAGGAGAAGAAGAGGCCGGCCTTCATGCACTCTGTGGCGGTAACACCAAATCCACGTGGGAGCCACAGATTACTTGCTTGATGGCCATCAGAAGGTTCACCCAGTGGGCATTAAAAGTTATGTTCCTTCACTGCCCGTGTTTGCTAGACCACATGCCTGTGGTCAAATGTATCTTGGCACCAACACTGTGTGCCAGAGATATATTAACTTGCCGCTGAACGTGGCGATTGTCACGGCTGAGGTTGGGGAAAACCCTCAGCCGTGCGATGCCAGAAGATGATGGTCGCTGCAAGGCCAGGACAGAAATCAGGGAGCAGGTCACCTCCTATCACATCCCTAATTCTGACCCTGTCTCCTAGCTGTATGAGCCGACGCTGATGGTAGGAGGGCTCATACTCTGGAACCTAAGATTCCAACTAGCCCTCAGGGTGGCCCTGGACTAGGAGCAGAGTAAGACGACCTGTTCCTCCTAGAAACAGACGAACAGGAGTCTCACTGGCCAAGCTACAAAGAAAGGGGAACATAAACAGCATATGGCAATGGCAGGTGAATGAAACAAGTTTAACACCCACCTGCCACAGACACAAAGCCTGGAACCCATGTACAAGTGCTACTGTCCACAACAACACAAACGGACACAGCAGACATCACACATCACACAGGAACCCAGGACCATAAGCTGCAATAAACAAAGAGACCAAAGAAACATATACATAACATCATGTATAACTTATGACCACAAGGGTGGCCCTCACTGGCAGATGGTATATAACCAGGAGGATGACTCCAGCTAACCATGGCGGAAGTACCCCTCAGATACTGGCATCCACCATGAACTCAATAACCCCAAGTAACCACACCCACACACAGACACACCCAGTGTTCACACACAAAGAAGGGAATTAACCCTTCCAAAACCAGGCAAGGGATGGAAACTACTTATAGGGGAAAAAGCACAAAGAATCACACACTTCACCTGTTACCGTGGGCAACGGCATGCGTGGCAACCACGTCCTGGGGATTAGCCATAGGGCCGAGACACTGCCACCACATGCACACAACACCACACGTTGCCACGGGCAACCAAAAGTGAAGGAAAGTGTCACAGTGCACTCATAACATAAACCCCGTGCACACCAGACTTAGAAAGTGCATACATACACACAACACATAGCCAGAGGCAACTGCACACATCAACAGTGAGGCGCCTAGCAACCAGCTCAGGCTGCAACACTGCCAAATACACCTGTTGTCCACGGCAACCGCACTTGAGGCAAACTACTAACTGCCCCCAGCTGCGGTTGACAAAAACTCTCAGACCGCGGGCAACTGCATGCGGCTCCCAAGGAGTCACGACCATGAACAAGGGCGTGACAGCCATATAGTTCAGGAATGCCCTTCTGGGAGAAATATTTCCTTCCGGGGACCTTTCATTGCAGTGTGCCAATGGCCACAAATTTTCTAAAGGCCTCCAAGTCCACCAATTTATATGGCAGTAGTTGGCGGGCTAGCAGTTCCGACAAGCCATCGGTCAGCTGTCGGGCAACAGGATTATCCAGCGTCAACATTTTGTTTACGCTTAAATATTTAGGCCACTGGAAGCCTGCCTTGTGTCAGATGAACGCAACGACGGCACGGTGGAAGGTGGAGTAGAGGACAAATGGGAGGAGAGGAGAAGGAGAAGAGGCAGGACGTGGAGCGCTGGGAGTGTGGTTCTGATGGTGTTGCCCCCACTGGGCTCAGTGATGGGAGACCAGGTGCCTTCTTAAGGCGGTCGTCCCTAGGTGAGTGTTGGGCTTACCGCGACATATGCGTTGACAGCACAGGCTGCAGATGGCAACACTATTATCAGCAGCTGATAGGTTAAAAAAAAGCCCACACTGCAGAGCCATGTGCCTGCGTCCTGGGAGCGCAAGATGTGACCGTGCATGGTGGATGGCTCGCTCCAGATACATTTGCAGTCTGCTTTTTGCCTCCTGTGCACTGCGAGTTTTGCCTCCTTCTCCTCCCTATCTGCTGATCCATCTCTCCCTCTGAACTCCCCTCCTCTTCCTCTCTGGTGGGCACCCATGTGACGTCCATCGACACGTCATCATTGTCACCTTCACCACCACTGACACTAGAGATCTCGGAGTAGGCAACAACAGTGGGGACCATCCTCCTTGGGCTGATCTAGGTACTGTCGTCAGTCTGCTGGGTAGCGGCCGTTGCTACCTCCTCTTCCTCATCCGATGCCAAGAATGGCTGCGCATCAGTAAGGTCTGGGAATAGGTGGGAAAATAATTCCTCTGACTCGAGTGGAGGGGCTATGGTGGTGGTGTCTTTGGGGGTGCACACAGTAGAGAGTGAGAAGGGTGCAGATACAGAGGATGAGGAGGGTGCAGAAGCAGAAGGCTGAGTGAGCCACTCAACCAACTCTGGTGCGCCCTTTGAAGTTATTGCACGTGCCTTCTCCAACTTCCCACTTAGGCTCCGACCTGGTGCACCTGCCCGACCCCTACCATCAATGCAGAACGGTCTGCCTCTTCCTCTGCCTGTCATTTTCTAAATGATCCTCTGCCTAAGTCCATAGAAAAGTGCAGTATTTGTGGAAGAAGGTATATCGAAGCCCTCATTCAGTATTTTGTGGAAACAGGTATATAGCACCCCTCAATCAATATTTTGTGGAAGCAGAAGTATAGCAGCCCTCAATCAGTATTTGGTGGAAGAAGTTTTATAGCAATAGCACCCCTCAATCAGTATTTAGTGGAAGAAGGCATATGGCACCCCTCAATCAGTATTTTGCGGAAACAGGTATATCGCAGGCCTCAATCAGTATTTGGTGGAAAAAGGTATATAGCAATAGCACCCCTCAATCAGTATTTGGTGGAAGAAGGTATATGGCACCCCTCAATCAGTATTTTGTGGAAACAGGTATATAGCACCCGTCAATCAGTATTTTGTGGAAGCAGGTGTATCGCAGCCCTCAATCAGTATTTGGTGAAAACAGGTATATAGCTCCCCTCAATCAGTATTTGGCAGAAACAGGTATATGGCACCCCTTAATCAGTATTTTGTGGAAGCAGGTGCATCGCAGCCCTCAATCAGTATTTGGTGGAAGAAGGTATATAGAAATAGCACCCCTCAATCAATATTTAGTGGAAGAAGGTATATGGCACCCCTCAATCAGTATTTGGCGGAAACAGGTATATAGCACCCCTCAATTAGTATTTGGTGGAAACAGGTATATGGCACCCCTCAATCAGTATTTTGTGGAAGCAGGTGTATTGCAGCGCTCAATCAGTATTTGGTGGAAGAAGGTATATAGCGATAGCACACCCCAATCAGTATTTTGTGGAAGAAGGTAAATGGCACCCCTCAATCAGTATTTAGTGGAAACAGGTATATAGCACCCCTCATTCAGTATTTGGTGGAAACAGGTATATAGCACCCCTCAATCAGTATTTGGCAGAAACAGGTGTATCGCAGCCCTCAATCAGTATTTGGTAGAAGGTATATAGCAATAGCACCCCTCAATCAGTATTTGGTGGAAGAAGGTATATGGCACCCCTCAATCAGTATTTTGTGGAAACAGGTATATAGCACCCGTCAATCAGTATTTTGTGGAAGCAGGTGTATCGCAGCCCTCAATCAGTATTTGGTGAAAACAGGTATATAGCACCCCTCAATCAGTATTTGGCAGAAACAGGTATATGGCACCCCTCAATCAGTATTTTGTGGAAGCAGGTGCATCGCAGCCCTCAATCAGTATTTGGTGGAAGAAGGTATATAGAAATAGCACCCCTCAATCAGTTTTTAGTGGAAAAATGTATGTGACACCCCTAAATCAGTATTTGGCGGAAACAGGTATATAGCACCCCTCAATTAGTATTTGGTGGAAACAGGTATATGGCACCCCTCAATCAGTATTTTGTGGAAGCAGGTGTATTGCAGCGCTCAATCAGTATTTGGTGGAAGAAGGTATATAGCGATAGCACACCCCAATCAGTATTTTGTGGAAGAAGGTAAATGGCACCCCTCAATCAGTATTTAGTGGAAACAGGTATATAGCACCCCTCATTCAGTATTTGGCGGAAACAGGTATATAGCACCCCTCAATCAGTATTTGGCAGAAACAGGTGTATCGCAGCCCTCAATCAGTATTTGGTAGAAGGTATATAGCAATAGCACCCCTCAATCAGTATTTGGTGGAAGAAGGTATATGGCACCCCTCAATCAGTATTTTGTGGAAACAGGTATATAGCACCCGTCAATCAGTATTTTGTGGAAGCAGGTGTATCGCAGCCCTCAATCAGTATTTGGTGAAAACAGGTATATAGCACCCCTCAATCAGTATTTGGCAGAAACAGGTATATGGCACCCCTCAATCAGTATTTTGTGGAAGCAGGTGCATCGCAGCCCTCAATCAGTATTTGGTGGAAGAAGGTATATAGAAATAGCACCCCTCAATCAGTTTTTAGTGGAAAAATGTATGTGACACCCCTAAATCAGTATTTGGCGGAAACAGGTATATAGCACCCCTCAATTAGTATTTGGTGGAAACAGGTATATGGCACCCCTCAATCAGTATTTTGTGGAAGCAGGTGTATTGCAGCGCTCAATCAGTATTTGGTGGAAGAAGGTATATAGCGATAGCACACCCCAATCAGTATTTTGTGGAAGAAGGTAAATGGCACCCCTCAATCAGTATTTAGTGGAAACAGGTATATAGCACCCCTCATTCAGTATTTGGCGGAAACAGGTATATAGCACCCCTCAATCAGTATTTGGCAGAAACAGGTGTATCGCAGCCCTCAATCAGTATTTGGTAGAAGGTATATAGCAATAGCACCCCTCAATCAGTATTTGGTGGAAGAAGGTATATGGCACCCCTCAATCAGTATTTTGTGGAAACAGGTATATAGCACCCGTCAATCAGTATTTTGTGGAAGCAGGTGTATCGCAGCCCTCAATCAGTATTTGGTGAAAACAGGTATATAGCACCCCTCAATCAGTATTTGGCAGAAACAGGTATATGGCACCCCTCAATCAGTATTTTGTGGAAGCAGTTGCATCACAGCCCTCAATCAGTATTTGGTGGAAGAAGGTATATAGAAATAGCACCCCTCAATCAGTTTTTAGTGGAAAAATGTATGTGACACCCCTAAATCAGTATTTGTCAGAAACAGGTATATAGCACCACTTAATCAGTATTTGGTGGAAACAGGTATATAGCACTCCTCAATCAATATTTGGAGGATTTTGTGGATAAAGGTATATCGCAGCCCTCAAGCAGTTTTTTGGGGGGCAACAGGTATATCACACCAGTTGCAATGAGTTACTCCAATAGCATTTGTCCCTCTATCTAGCTGCGGTATCGCAGCAGAACCGCACACAACTGTTGCACAATACAAATACACTATAATATACTTTCTATGTTAGAAAGTATATTATAAGTATATCGCACCCCTCTGTGTATCACACCTATCGATAGCACACCTATACCAGTCCTTAAAAGGACTTTTGTGGCCCTATTAGCTAGCGTTTGGTGTCCCTATCAGTCTGTCCCTGCTCCAAAATGCAACCTCTCCTTACACTGGCAAAACACATACAGTAATGTAAAATGGCTGCCAGATAGGGTTCTGTTATAGGGTTGGGGGTGTGTCCATGTGCTGAAACGTCTCAATTTGCTGTCCTGTCCCACCTGATGGATATGTCATGGGTCAAAGTTCGGCGCTATGCAAAATAAAAAATGGCGCATGCGAATGTCGCCATATGTTCGCATGTTTGGCAAATTGTGAACGAGCAAAGTTCACAGCGAAACGACTGCCGGGCGAACCGCAAGGCTATCTCTAAATACTTGAATTCGCCATGAAATAAAAAGCCTGGAGCATTGTTTCTTACAACCCTACAATATACTATTCTTCTTCTGGAAGTCTCCTGGAAATGTATGAATAAACTGAGAACTTGTTATTACCTCCTTTGTGTGTCCCTACACTATCTGGAACTGTCTGTACTGATTGGACAATGTCTGAGTGTACAGGGACACTCCCCTCACTGGAAACAATCAGTTGTCGATTCATTCAGAAACTTCTAGTAGGAATAATAGAGGAATGGCACCATGTTCAGTTATAAGAAAGGTTTCTTGAGAATTATTTCATAGGGAATGCAAGTATTTACTAAAACAGACACGTCAGGAGTGGAAACACGCAGGGCATCTTTAACGGGCATCTGTCAGCAGATTTTTACCTATGAAACTGTCTGACCTGTTGCAGGTGCGCTTGCATGTTCATACGTGCCCGCATTGCTGAGAAAAATGATGTTTTAACATATGAGCCTCTTGGAGTAAGGGGGGTGTTGCCATTACTCCTAGAGGCTCTGCTCTCTGCAACTCTGAGCCCTCTGCACTTTGATTGACAAGGCCAGGCATCATCATGTGTACACTGCCCTGTCAATCAAAGTGCAGAAGGTGCAGAAGTTGCAGAGAGAGCAGAGCCTCTAGGTGTAACAGTAACGCCCCTGTTGCTCCTAATGGCTCAATTGCATATATTAAAACACAATTTTTCTCAGCAATGTGGGCACATATGAACTTGGGACAAACTCAGATGCCTTCAGCTGCCAGGCGCACATGCAACAGGTCAGCCAGTTTCATAGGTACAAATCTGCTGACGGATGCCCTTTAAGACAACAGAGCCCAAGAGGTAACATTAAAGTCAACCAAAACTGCCTATTTGCTTCTGAGGTTTGACACTTTTTTCAGCCCTATATATGACATGGTCTATGTGGGTAATTATACCAACATTAATATGCAATTAAAAGTGCACATTAATGAATTCTATATAATTAGATGGTAGGCCCCGGATCATTTTTAGAGATGACCTGAGTCTTGTATAAATCTGAGTTGCATCTGTATCCAAATTATTGGTAATTCAATATTGGGTACATTTTGAGAAGATAGATAGATAGATGATAGATAGACAGATATTTGATAGATATTTAAAGTGAGAGACTACAGAGATAAACATGAGTACTAGGTACCTCAGTGTTATACTGAAATGTTCAGGTCAATTGGAGCACTACTTTCCATTTGAGCATAATCAACTCGGATCGGAACCTGACCGATTGACCCATTCAGCTGAATTGAACTTGAAACTAATTTTGAGCGATTCACTTATCTCTAGTCTTTTTGTTTGGTGGGTCCAGGGTAAACTAGCGTGACACTCTCGCTGTAAGCTTTACTCCATCCATGACCTACAGCTCTTGTACATAAAGATCTCAGTTGTATTACACCCTATGGACCACTTCCAGCAGATTGGTGGTAGTAGTTATGTTGGGGCCAGTGTGAGTGACAAAACTAAGCGTCCTGCTCAAATCCCCATAATATCTATCTGCAGAAGGAACAATATGAGGAGGAAACCTTTACTTGTGGTTTACTTGCCGATGAATGGGTTACATTGAAATTTTGAATCTTTTTCTTGTACATATAAAACTGCTGTTCCTTAGCTAGTTGCTGAGTAAGCCGGATCCTTTGCAGCTCCCTTCACACTACGTGGCTTCAGTATTCATAGGCATTTGATTACAGCACAGTAGGATGGGAAGTAACCCGAGGCAGATGGAAGGGACTGCTGACAACAGTTGTGCACGGAGCATCTTCCCGGGAGACTGAAACATGTAAACTGTTTTGACACATAAAAAATTAGGAAAGGAAAGCTGGATCACTTTGTTCTCTCTCACCCTTGTAATACACTGTAGTTTCCTTCTACTCTGCAAAGTTCAAGAAGGCATAATACCAAAGTACTGTCCAAGTATTGTGTGCGCGGGCTTAGAGGGGAGACATCCAGGCGCTACTTCTTATGGCTCTTACTATGGAATAATAGGTTCTATGGAAACGTGATGAAAGCCAACATGGAAATTCAAGTGCCACACTTCTAATTCTAGATACCCATGTAGATAACCATGTCATCCTGTGCTGACTGAAGAGGGAAGAAGTCAATATCCAAAGGCTGTTTTTAGAATAAAATTGACCTAATCTCCAGGTAGCCAGTAGTAAAGTGCTAAGGAGAACAATACGTTGCAAAAACAGCATAGCCTGGAAGAAGTGAAGGGAAAGGAAATGTGTGCGCTTCCCTTAATTGTTAAAATATTACTAGTATTTCAAGAGGCGAACAATATTAAATGGAGTCTCAAGGGATTCTAAAGTTTTTACGAACTGCTGCCTAGCTACCAGATCCTAACCGAATCAGATTCAGACAAAATTTTGTAAAAAATTCTGTTAACATTGGGTTCATTTAAATTTGGGTGAATTTTGGAGAGAAACGGAAATAAAGAAAAAGAGAGAAAGCAAATAAAATTAAATAAAATTAACAAAAAAAAGTCAGAATCCTAGGAGACCTCAGAGTGTCAAACATAAATTGTCAGGTTAACTGGAGCACATCTGATTGGGGTAGAATCATTCTGACCTAAATGGAATCAGTTAACTAACTCGAGGCAAACCCGAATCAAACGTTGAGCTAATCTTTCCGATCATTACCTGCAGGATGGTTGTGTTTCTTACACGATCCCTTGATCTATACTCTGCATGAAAGGGATGTGCACAAATGGCTAGAAACTGACATGAATACATTTTCTCCAATTGTAGGACATATTCATCTGCTACAACATGGTGTAAAGTCAGTTGAGAAACATCTGAAGTACCCAGGGGGTTACTGCACATAGTTCATTTGCCACTAATGGGTTAATGTCCATTGTTAAAGGGGTTATCCAACCCCAAAAATGCCCCCCCAAATGCCCGGGCCCCCCACACAAATTGTACTTACCTCGCTCCCTGGCCCTCCCGTCGCTTCTGATGCCCGCATGGCCGCTGCTGCATCTGCCTGCCTAACGTCTCCCGAGATGCTAGGCTTGTTCCCGTCGCGGCCTGCTATTGGCTGCCCCCGTCAACGTATCTTTTGAACTGTGCAGCGATGCAGCGACGGCCATGCGGGCATCAAAAGCAACACAGGTGCCGGGGAGAGAGGTAAGTACAATCTGTAAGGGGCCCAGGCATTTGGGGGGCAATTTTGGGGTTGGATAACCCTTTTAATGTCAATGCATTTTTTCTAAGTGAGGTTTGTAATCCAAGAGCTGAAGTGAGAACACCGTTTAGTTTTTTTTACCCTGCTCAGTGGGAGGAGGCTCGTTCTTCTTCTCTGGGTCAGGAGCTTGGTAGTTAAGTGCAAGTGCAACTGCGCAGAAGTGAGACCTGCTGTTAGGAATCCTGAGTCTTGCATGACTAACAACTACATGTCCTGTTTACTGTTTCCTATGCTCCATACGGCTTCTGTAAAGCATATATGTAAGGCCTCTTGCAAAAAACGGATCTGCAAAAAATACGGATGACATCCGTGTGCATTCCGTTTTTTGCGGAACGGAACAGCTGTCCCCTGACAGCTGTACTATCCTTGTCCGTTATGTGGACAATAATAGGACATGTTCTATCTTTGAACGGAACAGAAATACGGAAACGGAAGGCATGCGGAGTACCTTCCATATTTTTTGCAGATCCATTGAAATAAATGGTTCCGCATACAGAATGTAAACAGAAAAAAAACATTTGTGTGCAAGAGGCCTAAATGCTGTTAACAACAGCTCAGGCAAGATGGCTGCCGCCGTGCAGATTAGGGCTCGTTCACACAAATGTTTTTGCTTTCCGTATACGAGCCGTTTTTTGAGTTCCGTATACAGAACTATTCATTTCAATGGTTCCGCAAAAAAACAAAAAAACTGAATGTACTCTGTATGCATTCCGTTTCAGTATTTCCATTTTTCCGTTCCGTTCAAAGATAGAACATGTCCTATTATTGCTCGCAAATCACATTCCGTGGCTCCATTCAAGTCAATAGGTCCGCACGGAACACACTCCGTATGTCTTCCGTATCCGTTCCGTTTTTGCAGAACCATCTATTGAAAATGTTATTCCAAGCCCAATTTTTTCTATGTAATTACTGTATACTGTATATGCCATACGGTAAAACGAAATGGAACCGGAAACACTACTGAAACAAAAAACGGATCCTTTAAAAATGGCCCGCAAAACACTGAAAAAGCCATACGGTCGTGTGAACAAGCCCTTACAAAAATAAAAAGGTGGTAACTCCTAAGGCTCCTTTCACACGGGCGAGATTTCCGCACGGGTGCAATGCGTGAAGTGAACGCATTGCACCCGCACTGAATCCAGACCCATTCATTTCTATGGGGCTGTGCACATGAGCGGCGATTTTCACGCATCACTTGTGCGTTGCGTGAAAATCGCAGCATGCTCCTCTTTTTCACGTAACACAGGCTCCATAGAAATGAATGGGGTTGCGTGAAAATCGCAAGCATTTGCAAGCAAGTGTGGATGCAGTGCGATTTTCACGCACGGTTGCTAGGTGACGATCGGGATGGGGACCCGATAAATACAGAATGCATAGTAAAATAGGGCTGGAGGGGTTAAAAAATAAAAATAAAATTTGAACTCACCTTAATCCACTTGTTCGCGCAGCCGGCATCTCTTCTGTCTTCATCTGTGAGGAAAAGAACCTTTGATGACGTCACTACGCTCATCACATGGCCATTCACATGATCCATCACTATGGTGATGGATCATGTGAATGGCCATGTGATGAGCGTAGTGACGTCATCAAAGGTCCTTTTCCTCACAGATGAAGACAGAAGAGATGCCGGCTACGCGAACAAGTGGCTTAAGGTGAGTTAAAATATATACGGTATATATATTTTTTTAACCCCTCTAGCGCTATTTTTCTATGCATTCTGTATTCAGAATGCTATTATTTTCCCTTATAACGATGTTATAAGGGAAAATAATACAATCTACACGACCTTGAACCCAAACTTGAACTTCTGTGAAGAAGTTCGGGTCTGGGTACCACAGTCGGTTTTTTATCACGCGCGTGCAAAACACATTGCACCCGCGCGATAAAAACTGAACAATGGAACGCAATCGCAGTCAAAACTGACTGCAATTGTGTACCTACTCGCGAGGGTTTGCCGCAATGCACCGGGACTCATCCGGACCTAATCCGGACACGCTCGTGTGAAAGAGGCCTAAGGCCCCTTTCACACGGGCGAGTATTCCGCGTGGGTGCGATGCGTGAGTTGAACGCATTGCACCCGCACTGAATCCTGACCCATTCATTTCTATGGGGCTGTTCACATGAGCAGTGATTTTCACGCATCACTTATGCGTTGCGTGAAAATCGCAGCATGTTCTATATCCTGCGTTTTTCACGTAACGCAGGCCCCATAGAAATGAATGGGGTCGCGTGAAAATCGCAAGCATCCGCAAGCAAGTGCGGATGCGGTGCGATTTTCACGCATGGTTGCTAGGTGACAGTCTATTCACTGTATTATTTTCCCTTATAACATGGTTATAATGGAAAATAATAGCATTCTGAATACAGAATGCTTAGTAGGTGATCAATTGAGGGTTAAAAAAAATTAACTTCTCCTCTTGATCGCGTAGTTCCCGGTCTCTTCTTTACTTCTTTAATGATGAGCTGTGGACTACGGTGATGGACCATGTGATTGGAGCATGTGATCTGACGTCACCACATGTCATTTACCCCACAGCTCATCATAAAAGAAGTAAAGAAGAGACCGGGAACAACGCGATCAAGAGGAGAAGGTGAGTTAATTTTTATTTTATTTTTTTAACCCTCAATTGATCACCTACTAAGCATTCTGTATTCAGAATGCTATTATTTTCCCTTATAACCATGTTATAAGGGAAAATAATACAATCTTCAGAACATCAATCCCAAGCCCGAACTTCTGTGAAGAAGTTCGGGTTTGGGAACCAAACATGCGCGATTTTTCTCACGCGCGTGCAAAACGCATTACAATGTTTTGCACTCGCGCGGAAAATTTGCGCGTGTTCCCGCAATGCACCCGCCTCTTATCCGGGCCAAAAATATGACGCCCGTGTGAAAGAGGCCTAACAGTTTGTTAACGGCCTTGTGGTTTGCCCAAAAACTTTGGCGGAAGGAGGGGCATTAACAAACTCTGATGAATTACCACTCCTTTCCTTAGCAATCTGCAGGTATCCGTAGCGCATGGTAGCATTACGACCTCCGCTCAGCCATGCGATAATCGTGCAGTAGCCTAAAGATGTAACAGCAGCCTATGGCTAAAGATTACAAGTATCTGGTGTAAAATGTATCAATTCAGTAAATGTCACATAAAACATACCGCTGTCACTAGATCAGATGATTGGTGACTCTTCTATTAATTTTTCTATTTTCTATTTCACATTTCAGTGTGTTGTAAAACTTATCAGCGTCTGCTTGGAACTGAAGTTAAACAGTTTTCTTTACAGTCTTCAAACTGCTTTAATAAATTACTAATAACAGTATTAGTGACTTCTGCCAATGTCTAGCATATAGCAGACAGGAAGCAGTGGATAAGGTGTGAGAGATCTTGCAGGTGGAATTTTAATAGTAAATATTGGCTAAAATCCAAAAAATCACAAGCGGATGAGCTAACAACCGCTTTAGTATCAGCCTTTATGCAGTGCTTCGGTTTATCAGCTAATAACTATCTAAAAGTGAATTTATACACTAGAGGTTATACATTACATTGCCGAATTTATGTGGACAACCCTTCACCTTTCATGAGCTTTGAGGACATCTATGACCTTGGGGTACAAGTAGCGTAAATCCCGCACATTCTCTGGAGAGGAGCTATGTGCGGAAAATCAGGAGCATTTGGCAAAGTGGTTAATATTTCCAAAACTGTCATCCACACGATGTGGAGCTAACATGCAGCTTAACCCTTTCCTAACCACCCACCATAAATTTATGGCGAATGTCTTGTCTTTAAATATAGCACCTATTCAGGAAGCGAACATGCGCCATAGCTGCCACGTGCCTGCTGTTTTACACAGCAGTCACCCGAATTCAGTCTGTGATCAGCAATAACGCTAATCACTGACTTTAAACCCCTCAGTTGCCATGGTCAATTGTGACCAAGATCTTATACCAAGATCACAGGAGCCCTTTGGTTGCTGTCAGGGGCAGATTGGCTATAGGCCTTACAGGGAAAGTTCCCGGTTGGCCGATGCCCAAGGGGCCGCCCAAACCCCCATCAATGCCGCTAGCTGGGTACAGAATACGTTCTAAGTGATAATTAATGCTTTGAGAATCAGGTACTTACAGTTGCAAGAAAAAGTATGTGAACCCTTTGGAATGAAATAGATTTCTGCATAAATTGGTCATAAAATTTGATCTGATCTCCATCTAAGTCACAACAATAGACAATCACAGTCTGCTTAAACTAATAACACACAAAGAATTAAATGTTATCATGTTTTTATTGAACACACCATGTAAACATTCACAGTGCAGGTGGAAAAAGTATGTGAACCCTTGGATTTAATAACCGGTTGAAGCTCCTTTGGCAGCAATAACTTCAACCAAACATTTCCTGTAGTTGCAGATCAGACGTGCACAACGGTCAGGGATAATTCTTGACCATTCCTCTTTACAGAACTTTTTCAGTTCAGCAATATTCTTGGGATGTCTGGTGTGAATCGCTTTCTTGAGGTCATGCCAAAGCATCTCAATCGGGTTGAGGTCAGGACTCTGACTGGGCCACTCCAGAAGGTGTATTTTCTTCTGTTTAAGCCATTCTGTTGTTGATTTACTGTTATGCTTTGGGTCGTTGTCCTGTTGCAACACCTATCTTCTGTTGAGCCTCAGTTGGTGGACAATTGGCCTTAAGTTCTCCTGCAAAATGTCTTGATAAACTTGGGAATTCATTTTTCCTTCGATGATAGCAATCCGTCCAGCAAAGCAGCCACAAACCATGATGCCCCCACCACCATACTTCACAGTTGGGATGAGGTTTTGATGTTGGTGTGCTGTGCCTCTTTTTCTCCACACATAGTGTTGTGTGTTTCTTCCAAACAACTCAACTTTGGTTTCATCTGTCCACAGAATATTTTGCCAGTACTGCTGTGGAATATCCAGGTGCTCTTGTGCAAACTGTAAACGTGCAGCAATGTTTTTTTGGACAGCAGTGGCTTCCTCTGTGGTATCCTCCCATGAAATCCATTCTTGTTTAGTGTTTACGTATCGTAGATTCGCTAACAGGGATGTTAGCATATGCCAGAGACTTTTGTAAGTCTTTAGTTGACACTCTGGGATTCTTCTTCACCTCATTGAGCAGTTTGTGCTGTGCTCTTGCAGTTATCTTTACAGGACGGCCACTCCTAGGGAGAGTAGCAGCAGTGCTGAACTTTGTCCATTTATAGACAATTTGTCTTACCGTGGACTGATGAACAGCAAGGCTTTTGGAGATACTTTTATAATCCTTTCCAGCTTTATGCAAGTCAACAATTCTTAATCGTAGGTCTTCTGAGAGCTCTTTTGTGCGAGGCATCATTCACATCAGGCAATGCTTCTTGTGAAAAGCAAACCCAGAACTGGTGTGTGTTTTTTATAGGGCAGCTGTAACCAACACCTCCAATCTCATCTCATTGATTGGACTCCAGTTGGCTGACACCTCACTCCAATTAGCTCTTGGAGATGTCATTAGTCTAGGGGTTCACATACTTTTTCCACCTGCACTGTGAATGTTTACATGGTGTGTTCAATAAAAACATGGTAACATTTAATTCTTTGTGTGTTATTAGTTTAAGCAGACTGTGATTGTCTATTGTTGTGACTTAGATGAAGATCAGATCACATTTTATGACCAATTTGTGCAGAAATCCATATCATTCCAAAGGGTTCACATACTTTTTCTTGCAACTGTATGTACCTAGCCAGTGACGTTCCCACCTGAATTCAACTATGTCCCACATCTCACCTTCTAAGCCTCCTTTTCCATATCTTAATCAGAGACAGCTGGAGGAGGAGGAGGACAGACTATAGCCGCTATTGATGGCCAACTCAGAGAGACAGCTTTTGGGGCAGTATATTGAGCGGCACTGTGGTATATGGTATTTTGTGTTATGCACTGCTGACCCCTCTACTTTTGTTGCTCCTCCTGTCAATTTAGACCCGTTCACTTTTTTAAGTGTTTTTTCCAGGGCCAATTTAAAGAGGACCTTTCACCACTCCTGACATGCCTGTTTTAATAGCTTCATGCATTCCTCATGTAATAACAATTCTGGAGCATCTATTCTTATGTTTCTATGTTGTGCCATTCCTGTATTATGTCTACTAGAAGCTATGTATGAATTGCTAGCAGTCTGCAATAAGGGTACAGAGGGGAGGTAACCAGTTGGGGGGGGGGGGAGGGTGTAGCTGCACAGACTCACTCTATCCATTCAGTGCTGCTATTTTCAGACTGTGCAGGTACACCCCCCCCCCCATCCCAACTGGTTACCACCCGTGTGTACCCTTACTGCAGACTGCTAGCAATTCATTCATGACGTCTAGCAAAAATAATAAAGGAATGGCACAACATAGAGCCATAAGAATAGATGCTCCAGAATTATTACGTTGGGAATGCAATTAGCTATTAATACAAGCATGTCAGGAGGGGTGAAAAGTCCTCTTTAAGTTCCCAATCTGCCCCTGGTTGCTGTGGTAGCCTCAGGATCTCTGAAGGCTCTGAGGCCTGTCATTGTAAAGTTCCTGTCAAGCCCTGCCGATGCCACTGATTTTCCCTTAACCTGCAATGTTAAATCATTGCAGTCTATGGGAGAAGAGATCAGACAATTGCTTGTTAAAGTTCCCTCTGAGGGAACTTAAAGTAAGTGTAAAAAAGTGTAATCGTACTGACCCTGGGAGATTGAAAGGAACCGGTCAGTTTTACTGCATAGGGAATGCCAGAAAAACAAAACCTATAAAACTGCGGAGGAATTGTGTTTTTTTTCCAATTTCACCCTATTTTGATATTTTTTTTTCAGCTCCTCACTACATCATAAGCAATATTAAATGGTGCCATTAGAAAGTATCACTTAAACAGCAAAAAAAAGTCCTCATACAGCTATCCGAATGGAAAAAAACAACATGGCTCTAGGAAGGCAGGGAGTAAAAAAACGGAAATTGTGCGCTTATGAAAGGGTTAACTGACTACCAATAGCAGATATAAGAGTAAGGCCTCTTGCACACAAACGTATTTTCTTTCCATGTCCGTATGAAGTTCCTCCGTGTGCATTCCGTATGTCCGTATTTCCATTCTGCAAAAAAACAGAACATGTCCTATTATTGTCCACATTACGGACAAGGATAGTACTGTTCTATTAGGCTACTTTCACACTGGCGTTTCTGGGTCCGCTTGTGAGATCTGTTTCATGGCTCTCACAAGCGGCCCAAAACAGATCAGTTCAGCCTGGATAACTGGATAAGGATCCGTTCAGAATGCATCAGTTTGGCTGCGTTTGGTCTCCGTTCTGCTTTTGAGGCAGACACCAAAACTCTGCTTGCAGCCACAATATGGTGCAATTGAAAATGGATCCATCCCCCATTGACTTTTAATGTAAGTCAAGACGGATCCGTTTTGACTTAGACTTTTTTTTAAAAAGAATAATGCAAACGGACCAGTTCGGAAAGGGATACAAGCGTTTGCATTATCGGTGCGGATCCGTCTGTGCAGATACAAGACGGATCCACACCGAACGCAGGTGTGAAAGTAGCCTTAGGGGCCAGCTGTTCCGTTCTGCAAAATACGGAATGCACAAGGATGTCATCCGTATTTTGTGCTGATCTGTTTTTTGCGGACCGCGAAATACATACGGTCGTGTGCTAGAGGACTGAATATGGCAGGTCAACCACCTTATTCTCTGACATGTACACTTATCCCTCTACAAAAATTACATTTCATTAATCTTGCTCAAGTTATTTCATATCTCACACCCTTCACAAGTCTTGTTAGGGATCTACTGAATGGCATATATGTTAAACAGAAGACATAAATGTGATGTGACCATGGCCTTTAAATGATGATCAGTGAATGCCCTGGACAGCTGGGGCCCATTTCCCCGGTGGCAAAGTCTAGCAACACCCCGTGCATAGCCGCCTTTTTCAGCTTGGAGCACTCCTAACCCCGACCTAGCCTTCCGTCTAAATACCCTGTATACTGTAGATGCTAAGTGAGTAATTGTTTTGTTTGAGTTGATGAAAAAAGTTGTGCTACCTACATATATTAATGCCTAGTTTAGATAGTTACATGCTAGTTTAGTTGCAGGGAGAATGCTCTTTATTCACCTTAAAGGAGTATACCATATTGGATTATTTGTGGACACCTCCCCCAAAAAACTGAAGGCTAACATTTCTGTATTTCATATATATTCTATAGAGATGACCCAATGCATGTTATGGAAAAACTTGCCAATGTTTATCAGATGTTAATTTATCTCCTACATTATGTCTATTGGGAGACAGTCAGTTGTTAAATGCGACCAAATTGATGAGTCAGGCCACAATTAGGGCTTTGATGGTAGCAAAAAAAAACATACTTAGACTATGGATGTTTAGTACTTAACCAATTAAAGAGGCATATCTCTTCATTCTCTTAAAGAAAGAGGCACATCAGGACACAATTTGAGACATTTTTCACAATCTTGCGAGCCTTGATTGCAATCTTTGCTCAGGTATATGAGAAGTGCAATAGCCCACCTGAGATGTATAGAGAGTTATAATTGTTAGGCAGTGGATCTGAAACTACTGTGTCAACCAAACAGATTTGACTTAAGAACTACTCCTCCTCCTGGTATTCACCATTTAACACATGTACATAGATCTGGACGCCACTGCAGTGGAACTACCAGGCCACTACCTCCTAAAGTAGTCCCTGTTTGGTTGACGGCTGACTCATAGGGTTCAAGTGACACCGGTGCAGAGTACCAAGTTTTTTTTTGCGAGCAACAGAACGGACATACTGATGCGGACAGTACACGGTGTGCTGTCCGCGTTTTTTGCAGACCCATTGAAATTAATGGGTCCGCATCCTATCCGCAAAAAAAACAGATCGGACACGGAAACAAAATACGGTCGTGTGCATGAGGCCTAAAGGACAGGTCAAGGTTAGGGCTGGAAGAGTATGTGCTATCCAATAAACAGTCCGTGGTCAGAGTAGGCAGCTCAGGGTCAGTACGGTAATCAGGCAGAGGTCACGTCAGCTAGAGAAGGGTCATATTTGGGAAACAGGAGGAAGTACACTGGCAGGCAAAAATATAACAGAACACCTTTGCAGGACACTAGTAGACTAGAACCTATTGCTCATTTTTTTTTTCAACCTAAGAACTATTTCTTAAGGAATGAGATTTCACAGTGGAGGACTTGATTCCTGTCAGTGCTATTTGTGACAAATAAACTCACCCAATTTTCAGAGTTTTCAAATAGTCTGCTGCTTAGTTAATTTCTGTTAAAATGGAAGTAGTTGGTTTCCAATAGAGATGAGCGAAGTTTTAGAAAATTCGATTCGGCTGGTTTGCAGAATTTTACCCAAAAATTTGCTTTGTGACACATTACTTTGTCACGAAGCGTATTTTTTTGTAAGTAGCGGGTGCAATGACAGGGAGCGGCAATATCGCCGCTCCACGTCATTGTAGCCCTCAGATGCCGCATTCATACATGTTCGTGGCACATGAGTGTAAAAGCAATGTAAAATTAACATTAAAAAAATAAAATCATACTTACCTCCTCCATTTGCTCGTGACGGGCCGGCCGCTGCCATCTTGATTAAAGATCTCGGGCAAAATCCTGTGCATGGTGACGTATATGTACGTCACCACATTGGCCGCCATGATGACATCATCTCGGGCTCGCAAGATTTCACGCCAGATCTCCAAGCAAGATGGCGGTGGCCGACCCATCGCAAGCAAATGGAGGCGGTAAGTTTTTAATGTTAATTTTACACTGCTTTTACACTCAGATGCCGCGAACATGTATGTATTTTTTACACTATTTCAGATTAAATCGATTTGCTACCACGAAGCACGAGGTAATTTGGCTTCGTGGGGAATCTAATTTATCCTGAAATTTGGATCGAATTCCACTTCGGTGGATTTGATTCACTCATCTCTAGTTTCCACCCTCTATCCTATTAGATGCCCAGCACTCCTCTAGCTCTCTCTCAGCCTAAGGCCTCATGCACACATCCATATCCATTTTGTAGTCCGCAAACTGCAGATCCACAATTTACGGATACCTGCTGTGTGCATGCCACAATTTATCACTCCCTTCACTAGAACTACCTATTCTTGTCTGCATGTTATATAATTTGTGAAACGGCCACACAGATTCAGACAGGAGACGGAAGACTTCCATGTAGTGTCTGCAATCTTTTGCGGACCCATAAAATATGTATAGGTCTGCATGCGATCCACAAAAAAATGCAGATTGGAGACAGAGCAAAACTACGGTCATGTGCATACGGCCTTAAAGTCCCACAGTTCTTTTTAATCTCAAAATACTTATTGAAGGAATAATAAGAGATGTACACAAAGAAATTGTGTCCTCCTTTAGGACAGATACAGTACATTTTCCCTTGATTTGAGATATTCTGAGTTGAGTGGCTGTTACAATGGCAAATCACTGCCCTGCGCTCACGGACAGGCATGGGCATTGCTCTACTCACCCTGTGTTTGTTGCATTTCCAGCCCCCTGACAGCAGGCCCAAGCGTCAGTTTCCTGTGTGTGCATTAGGGATACTATTCATTGAACCTCAACTCACCCTGCAGTACTGCAAGGGTTAATTCCCCTTTTCGCTTTGTGATCAGCTGCTTTACTGATGTGCTGATTAGCTGTGTTATGTATGCTGTGCTATTTGCTCCACCCTTGGTTTCACTATCTTGCTAGATCCTGCAAAAGGTGCTACAATCAGCTTGTCTGCCCGCATACCGACTTGTGCCTGATTCCCAGATTATGACTCTCTGGAGCCTGAACTGACCTGTGCCTGTTCACCATACTTACCCTGTGCTGCCTGTCCTGTCTGGACTGTTTCATGGATTTTCAAGAACTCTGCCTGCTCCAACCTTGGTCTGTTACTACTACGAGTTTTGCCTGATCTCTCGGTGCTTTGCACTGGTGTCTCTCACCCCCTTTGGTCAGCAGTCAACCACATGGAGACTACTCCAAGAGGTAGAGGCATGGTGCATTCCCTGCAGCAAAGATCCCTGCAGATCTCTGTATAGGGGTTAAATGGTGAAAACCAGGAAGCCGCCAGGATAACGTCCTTAGGTTTGCCCCTAAACCAAATCTGTTGGTTGTAACAGTAGCACACCATGACCATCTTCAGAATTTTTTTTTTTAGGTACTGAGGTTATTTATGCTATATGTGGCTTCAATACACTTTTGCAGAATGTGTATAGTGACAAATAGAAGTGACAAAAAAATAACACCTGCATTCTACCTTGCTGCAATATATAAGTCAGATGATCAGAGGGCATTTGACTCCTCCAGCATAATTTCATTTGCTGACATGCACCCTGTGTTTACATCCTGCCACAAGACTCACAGGGATTGTCTGTAGCTTCAGGTTTCTGTTTCTCCTTCTCCTACCAGCTCAAACACCAAACAGTACATCTAAGTCTACTTGAAAACTCCTCCCTAAGACAAAGCATCATTGCTGACATCCCGTCTACCAGGCAGGGTCCAGGAGAATGAGCAGAATACCTCTCTCAGAGGCAAGCTCATTGATGATGTTGTGTCTACAGGGCAGAGCCTTACTAGCCTTGATGTAGACATGATATCACCTTGCAGCACTCAGTACTGAAGTTCCTAGGTCCAAATCTGTCCAAGGCCAATTCTACATGGAGTTTGTACTGTATGATCTCCCTGTGTTTGCATGGGTTTTCTCACAGACTCCCAAGACACACTGATAGGGAACTTAGATTGTGACCTCCACTGGGGACAAGAAGTGGTGATAATGTCTGTAAAGGGCCGCGAATATATAAGTGAGTAATATATGTGAGTAAAATAAATACATTATAATACCCCAATTAACATAGGGGGCTGCTTTATAAAAATAATAATCTAAAAGATTTTAGGTGGAGAGGCTCACTAGGAAATGAGAAGTGAAGAATAGTCTCCACTATTCCAAGATGTGTATCACTCGTTCCCCATGAATAATGTGACTACCTGACTCAACTGGAATGGAATATATAAACTCCAACAGGCTTATCTGTCATCACATGGCCAGGAGCTGTCCGTCATTATTATTTTATTCTAAAATAGCTCTGTCAGTACCCATTCTGTTATAAAGGGAAGTACGGTGCAGATACTCAGTGCATTCAATCATCCCAGTTCTGAGCCAAGGGGAGGGGGAAAGGTTATGTGCATAAAGCACCCTCATTTTTCGGTTTAAAGGTCAGCAATGTGCCTGTTTATCAAAGCTGTTGCGGAGTCCAAAAATATAAATGAAAAAAATCTTTATCCCTTTGTGTTTTTTAAGACAAACTGAACTACAGTTGTGTTCGGTCTTTCTCTTACCCGCAGGGAAACTAGGAGGGATGGATGCTGAATTGTGAAGGACTGGCACGTAAGGAACATTTCTCATGGACTCATCACAGAAGACAATATAGTATATAATTATCATTATTTCATTCCTATCCCTTCTGGTGATGGGGTCACATTAGTGCAGCACTATGTGCTCGTGAGTCTTGCAGTAGGCTTTGGAGATGGAAGCAGATGGTATCAGCCGGGCACTAACGCATTTTACCCTTATTTATGTCACTTGATTGGGCAGCTGCAGATATTTTTAGCATCAATCTTCTGTCAGATACAAAGCCTGCTTTATGTTTATGGTTTTACTGGCCTCTTAACCCTTATATGTTGACCTAGTGGATAAGCAGTTTAGGTAGATTGTGAGGAATAACATAAAGAGTGAAATCAGCTACATCACTTTGGCATTTGTGAAAGCAATGTTGCTGATGAAGAGACATCATGTCTACAGAATGTGCAAAATGAATGCAATGCATTAGAATATGGATTTCAAGACTACATTGCAATTGGTGCATGCAGTCATATTTATTTATTTTATGCACTTATATAGCGCTACTATATTCCGCAGCGCTTTACAGACATTAGCAACCAACTGTCCCCAATGGGGCTCACAATCTAAGGTCCCTATCAGTTATGTCTTTGGAGTGTGGGAGGAAACCGGAGTACCCGCAAACACAGGGAAAACCTACAAACTCCATGCAAATGTTGCCCTTATCGGACCTAGGACCTCAGCGTTGCTAGGCACTAGTGCTAACCACTGAGCCACCGTGCTGCCACACGGGGCACGACATTCCACACAGGGAATAATATGTTCAGCAGTATCTTCTAATGTTCCTAAGTGAAGTAACCCCTAGTTTAAAAAAAACATCACCCCAAAGGGAAAGATTATTCCAGATTGTGTACATAAAGTTTTGATATTACACTGCGCTAAAGTTATTCCTGCTGCTTTGCTTATAAGTTACAGTTGCCTTTATATTATTACTTTTAAAGGCTACGTACACCTATTGGGGCATTATATTTTTTTTTACTATCATTGGATTGTACTTATTTTGAACTAAAAATCTTTTTTTCAATTAGTCTTTATTAACCACCTCAGCTCCCCTAGCTTAAACCCCCTTAATGACCAGATCACTTTTTAGAATTCTGCACTACACTACTTTCACGGTTTATTGCTCGGTCATACAACTTACCACCCAAATGAATTTTACCTCCTTTTCTTCTCACTAATAGAGCTTTCATTTGGTGGTATTTCATTGCTGCTGACATTTTGACTTTTTTTGTTATTAATAGAAATTTACCAAATTTTTTGCAAAATAATGAAATTTTTCACTTTCAGTTGAATTTTTTTTTCAAATAAAACTACATTTCTATATACATTTTTCTCTAAATTTATTGTTCTACATGTCTTTGATAAAAAAATGATATAAGTGTATATTTATTGGTTTGCGCAAAAGTTATAGCGTTTACAAACTATGGTACAAAAATGTGAATTTCCGCATTTTGAAGCAGCTCTGACTTTCTGAGCACCTGTCATGTTTCCTGAGGTTCTACAATGCCCAGACAGTAGAAACACCCCACAAATGACCCAATTTCGGAAAGTAGACACCCTAAGGTATTCGCTGATGGGCATAGTGAGTTCATAGAAGTTTTTATTTTTTTGTCACAAGTTAGCGGAAAATGATGATTTTTATTTTTATATTCCACTAACTTGTGACAGAAATTTCCATGAACTCACTATGCCCATCACGAAATACCTTGGGGTGTCTTCTTTCCAAAATGTGGTCACTTGTGGGGTATTTATACTGCCCTGGCATTTTAGGGGCCCTAATGCATGAGAAGTAGTTTGAAATCCAAATGTGTAAAAAATGCCCTGTGAAATCCTAAAGGTGCTCTTTAGAATTTGGGCCCCTTTGCCCACCTAGGCTGCAAAAAAGTGTCACACATGTGGTATTGCCGTACTCAGGAGAAGTTGGGCAATGTGTTTTGGGGTGTCTTTTTACCTATAACCATGCTGGGTGAGAGAAATATCTCTCTAAAATGACAACTTTGTATAAAAAAAGGGAAAAGGTGCTCTTTAGAATTTGGGCCCCTTTGCCCACCTAAGCTGCAAAAAAGTGTCACACATGTGGTATCGCCGTACTCAAGAGAAATTGGGCAATGTGTTTTGGGGTGTCTTTTTACATATACCCATGCTGGGTGAGAGAAATATCTCTCTAAATGTCAACTTTTCCCATTTTTTTTTATAAAAGTTGTCATTTCTCTCACCCAGCATAGGTATATGTAAAAAGACACCCCAAAACACATTGCCCAACTTCTCCTGAGTACGGCGATACCACATGTGTGACACTTTTTTGCAGCCTAGGTGTGCAAAGGGGCCCAAATTCCTTTTAGGAGGGCATTTTTAGACATTTGGATTCCAGACTTCTTCTCATGCTTTAGGGCCCCTAAAATGCCAGGGCAGTATAAATACGCCACATGTGACCCCATTTTGGAAAGAAAACACCCCAAGGTATTCCATGAGGGGCATGGCGAGTTCATAAAAGATTTTTTTTTCGCACAAGTTAGCGGAAATTGTTTTTATTTTGTTTTTTTCTCACAAAGTCTCCGTTTCCGCTAACTTGGGACAAAAAGTTCAATCTTTCATGGACTCAATATGCCCCTTGGGGTGTCTTCTTACCAAAATGGGGTCATTTGTGGGGTGTTTGTACTGCCCTGGCATTTGAGGGTCTCCGCAATCATTACATGTATGGCCAGCATTAGGAGTTTCTGCTATTCTCCTTATATTGAGCATACGGGTAATGAGATATTTTTTTTTCCGTTCAGCCTCTGGACTGAAATAAAAAATGAACGGCACAGGTTTCTTCATTTGCATCGATCAATATGGATGAAAAAATCTCTGCCCCCCAAAAAAAGGAGGGGAAAGGCGTCTGCCAGGACATAGGAGCTCCGCCCAACATCCAAACCCACTCAGCTTGTATGCTTTGGCAAACCCGATTTCTCCATTCACATCAATCGATGTGGATGAATAAATCATTGCCGGGATTTTATATATTTTTTTTATATACAAAGTGTTTGCCAAAGCATATGAACACCGCCCCCCAGCTCATAAGCCTCGGGAAACATATCTTTTTTACTGCAAAGGAGAAATCTCGTCTTGCAGCGCCGCATACACTGACTTTTGTGTAATCTGACAGCAGCGCAATACTTCTGTCAGAATGCACATCAGTGCTGCAGCTGGTTCATCGGTTGGTCCACCTAGAAGGTAAAAAAAAAAAAAAAAATGGCCGCAACGCAATAAATTTATTAACATTAAGTTAATATAACATTTGAACAGAACATTAACTTTGAAAAACTTTATTGAACTTTTGGAACAGAACATTAACTTTTTTGCTTACCGGTGATTTTTTTTTTGTTTTGCTTTTTTTAAACCTTTATAGGACAAACCTCTCCTTCCCCATGGGACAATGTGCAAAGCGCAAAGCGCCCAGAGATGTGGCGAAGTACATTATGCACTTTGTCCCAGGTGAAAGGATAGGTTTGCAGCAGCTGTGAGTGAAAGGGCCCTAAGAGCCCTGTGTGCCTGTCCTGTGTGACACAATCCCTATGCTAATAGTGTACCTGTGTGTGGTACTTCCGGAAACACTCCCCTAAGCATAGAGCAGGGTGGTTAGGGCAGTCAGGACAGAAATAGCGGGTGTCACGCCTTATTCCACTCCTGCTACAGACACCAAAACATTTTCGGGGTGACCGTTGGTTTGAGGTACCAGCAACGACATTAGAGAAATGTCGCTCATGTAGACGGCTCACTACACTGGTGGTTGGGGCCACGGAACCTCCTGGATACAGGAGGTTCTCGATGATCTCTTCCTGAAATTTGATGAAGGATCTTCTTTTCCCAGCCTTACTGTAGAGAACAAAACTATTATACAGTGCCAATTGAATTAAATATACAGACACCTTCTTATACCAGCATCTGGTCCTGCGGGAAAGTAAATAGGGAGCCAACATCTGGTCATTGAAGTCCACCCCTCCCATGAGCGAATTATAGTTGTGGACACAGAGGGGCTTTTCAATGACTCCAGTTGCTCGTTCAATTTCGATGACATTTCAATATTAAATATGTTGCTGAACAAATATCTTAATGTCTATGGATATGTTTTCAAATTGAAAACATTCAGAGGGAGATTTATCAAAACTAGAGTTGAGCGGACACCTGGATCTTCGGGTTCGAGAAGTTCGGCCGAACTTCCCGGAAATGTTCGGGTTCGGGATCCGAACCCGATCCGAACTTTGTCCCGAACCCCGATTGAAGTCAACGGGGACCCGAACTTTTCGGCACTAAAAAGGCTGTAAAACAGCCCAGGAAAGGGCTAGAGGGCTGCAAAAGGCAGCAACATGTAGGTAAATCCCCTGCAAACAAATGTGGATAGGGAAATGAATAAAAATAAAAATAAAATAAATAAAAATTAACCAATATCAATTGGAGAGAGGTTCCATAGCAGAGAATCAGGCTTCACGTCAGCCACCACTGCAACAGTCCATTGGCATATATTTAGGCCCAGCACCCAGGCAGAGGAGAGAGGTCCCGTAACAGAGAATCTGTCTTCATGTCAGCAGAGAATCAGTCTGCATGTCATAGCAGAGAATCAGGCTTCATGTCAGCCACCACTGCAACAGTCCATTGTCAGATATTTAGGCCCAGCACCCAGGCAGAGGAGAGAGGTCCCGTAACAGAGAATCTGTCTTCATGTCAGCAGAGAATCAGTCTGCATGTCATAGCAGAGAATCAGGCTTCACGTCAGCCACCACTGCAACAGTCCATTGGCATATATTTAGGCCCTGCACACAGGCAGAGGAGAGAGGTCCCGTAACAGAGAATCTGTCTTCATGTCAGCAGAGAATCAGTCTGCATGTCATAGCAGAGAATCAGGCTTCATGTCAGCCACCACTGCAACAGTCCATTGTCAGATATTTAGGGCCAGCACCCAGGCAGAGGAGAGAGGTCCCATAACAGAGAATCTGGCTTCATGTCAGCAGAGAATTAGTCTGCATGTCATAGCAGAGAATCAGGCTTCACGTCAGCCACCACTGCAACAGTCCATTGTCAGATATTTAGGCCCAGCACCCAGGCAGAGGAGAGAGGTCCCGTAACAGAGAATCTGGCTTCATGTCAGCAGAGAATCAGTCTGCATGTCATAGCAGAGAATCAGGCTTCATGTCAGCCACCACTGCAGCAGTCCATTGGCATATATTTAGGCCCAGCACACAGGCAGAGGAGAGAGGTCCCGTAACAGAGAATCTGGCTTCATGTCAGCAGAGAATCAGTCTGCATGTCATAGCAGAGAATCAGGCTTCACGTCAGCCACCACTGTAACAGTCCATTGTCATATATTTAGGCCCAGCAAACTAGGCAGAGGAGAGAGGTCCCGTAACAGAGAATCTGGCTTCATGTCAGCAGAGAATCAGTCTGCATGTCATAGCAGAGAATCAGGCTTCACGTCAGCCACCACTGCAACAGTCCATTGTCAGATATTTAGGCCCAGCACCCAGGCAGAGGAGAGAGGTCCCGTAACAGAGAATCTGTCTTCATGTCAGCAGAGAATCAGTCTGCATGTCATAGCAGAGAATCAGGCTTCACGTCAGCCACCAGTGCTACAGTCCATTGTCATATATTTAGGCCCAGCACCCAGGCAGAGGAGAGAGGTCCCGTAACAGAGAATCTGGCTTCATGTCAGCAGAGAATCAGTCTGCATGTCATAGCAGAGAATCAGGCTTCACGTCAGCCACCACTGCAACAGTCCATTGTCAGATATTTAGGCCCAGCACCCAGGCAGAGGAGAGAGGTCCCGTAACAGAGAATCTGGCTTCATGTCAGCAGAGAATCAGTCTGCATGTCATAGCAGAAAATCAGGCTTCACGTCAGCCACCACTGCAACAGTCCATTGGCATATATTTAGGCCCAGCACCCAGGCAGAGGAGAGAGGTCCCGTAACAGAGAATCTGTCTTCATGTCAGCAGAGAATCAGTCTGCATGTCATAGCAAGCAGAGAATCAGGCTTCATGTCAGCCACCACTGCAACAGTCCATTGTCAGATATTTAGGCCCAGCACCCAGGCAGAGGAGAGAGGTCCCGTAACAGAGAATCTGTCTTCATGTCAGCAGAGAATCAGTCTGCATGTCATAGCAGAGAATCAGGCTTCATGTCAGCCACCACTGCAACAGTCCATTGGCATATATTTAGGCCCAGCACACAGGCAGAGGAGAGAGGTCCCGTAACAGAGAATCTGTCTTCATGTCAGCAGAGAATCAGTCTGCATGTCATAGCAGAGAATCAGGCTTCACGTCAGCCACCACTGCAACAGTCCATTGGCATATATTTAGGCCCAGCACCCAGGCAGAGGAGAGAGGTCCCGTAACAGAGAATCTGTCTTCATGTCAGCAGAGAATCAGTCTGCATGTCATAGCAGAGAATCAGGCTTCATGTCAGCCACCACTGCAACAGTCCATTGTCAGATATTTAGGCCCAGCACCCAGGCAGAGGAGAGAGGTCCCGTAACAGAGAATCTGGCTTCATGTCAGCAGAGAATCAGTCTGCATGTCATAGCAGAGAATCAGGCTTCATGTCAGCCACCACTGCAACAGTCCATTGGCATATATTTAGGCCCAGCACACAGGCAGAGGAGAGAGGTCCCGTAACAGAGAATCTGTCTTCATGTCAGCAGAGAATCAGTCTGCATGTCATAGCAGAGAATCAGGCTTCACGTCAGCCACCACTGCAACAGTCCATTGGCATATATTTAGGCCCAGCACCCAGGCAGAGGAGAGAGGTCCCGTAACAGAGAATCTGTCTTCATGTCAGCAGAGAATCAGTCTGCATGTCATAGCAGAGAATCAGGCTTCATGTCAGCCACCACTGCAACAGTCCATTGTCAGATATTTAGGCCCAGCACCCAGGCAGAGGAGAGAGGTCCCGTAACAGAGAATCTGGCTTCATGTCAGCAGAGAATCAGTCTGCATGTCATAGCAGTGAATCAGGCTTCATGTCAGCCACCACTGCAACAGTCCATTGGCATATATTTAGGCCCAGCACACAGGCAGATCAGAGAGGTCCCGTAACAGAGAATCTGTCTTCATGTCAGCAGAGAATCAGTCTGCATGTCATAGCAAGCAGAGAATCAGGCTTCATGTCAGCCACCACTGCAACAGTCCATTGTCAGATATTTAGGCCCAGCACCCAGGCAGAGGAGAGAGGTCCCGTAACAGAGAATCTGGCTTCATGTCAGCAGAGAATTAGTCTGCATGTCATAGCAGAGAATCAGGCTTCACGTCAGCCACCAGTGCAACAGTCCATTGTCAGATATTTAGGCCCAGCACCCAGGCAGAGGAGAGAGGTCCCGTAACAGAGGATCTGGCTTCATGTCAGCAGAGAATCAGTCTGCATGTCATAGCAGAGAATCAGGCTTCACGTCAGCCACCACTGCAGCAGTCCATTGGCATATATTTAGGCCCAGCACACAGGCAGAGGAGAGAGGTCCCGTAACAGAGAATCTGGCTTCATTTCAGCAGAGAATCAGTCTGCATGTCATAGCAGAGAATCAGGCTTCACGTCAGCCACCACTGCAACAGTCCATTGGCATATATTTAGGCCCAGCACACAGGCAGAGGAGAGAGGTCCCGTAACAGAGAATCTGTCTTCATGTCAGCAGAGAATCAGTCTGCATGTCATAGCAGAGAATCAGGCTTCATGTCAGCCACCACTGCAACAGTCCATTGTCAGATATTTAGGCCCAGCACACAGGCAGAGGAGAGAGGTCCCATAACAGAGAATCTGGCTTCATGTCAGCAGAGAATTAGTCTGCATGTCATAGCAGAGAATCAGGCTTCACATCACCCAACATTGGAACAGTCCATTGGCATATATTTAGGCCCGACACCCAGACAGAGGAGAGGTTCATTCAACTTTGGGTAGCCTCGCAATATAATGGTAAAATGAAAATAAAAATAGGATTGAATGAGGAAGTGCCCTGGAGTACAATAATATATGGTTAAGGGGAGGTAGTTAATGTCTAATCTGGACAAGGGACGGACAGGTCCTGTGGGATCCATGCCTGGTTCATTTTTATGAACGTCAGCTTGTCAACATTGGCTGTAGACAGGCGGCTGCGTTTGTCTGTAATGACGCCCCCTGCCGTGCTGAATACACTTTCAGACAAAACGCTGGCCGCCGGGCAGGCCAGCACCTCCAAGGCATAAAAGGCTAGCTCTGGCCACGTGGACAATTTAAAGACCCAGAAGTTGAATGGGGCCGAACCATCAGTCAGTACGTGGAGGGGTGTGCACAAGTACTGTTCCACCATGTTAGTGAAATGTTGCCTCCTGCTAACACGTTGCGTATCAGGTGGTGGTGCAGTTAGCTGTGGCGTGTTGACAAAACTTTTCCACATCTCTGCCATGCTAACCCTGCCCTCAGAGGAGCTGGCCGTGACACAGCTGCCTTGGCGACCTCTTGCTCCTCCTCTGCCTTGGCCTTGGGCTTCCACTTGTTCCCCTGTGACATTTGGGAATGCTCTCAGTAGCGCGTCTACCAACATGCGCTTGTACTCGCACATCTTCCTATCATGCTCCAGTGCAGGAAGTAAGGTGGGCACATTGTCTTTGTAGCGTGGATCCAGCAGGGTGGCAACCCAGTAGTCCGCACACGTTAAAATGTGGGCAACTCTGCTGTCGTTGCGCAGGCACTGCAGCATGTAGTCGCTCATGTGTGCCAGGCTGCCCAGGGGTAAGGACAAGCTGTCCTCTGTGGGAGTCGTATCGTCATCGTCCTGCCTTTCCCCCCAGCCACGCACCAGTGATGGGCCCGAGCTGCGTTGGGTGCCACCCCGCTGTGACCATGCTTCATCCTCATCCTCCTCCACCTCCTCCTCATCCTCGTCCTCCTTGTCCTCCAGTAGTGGGCCCTGGCTGGCCACATTTGTACCTGGCCTCTGCTGTTGCAAAAAACCTCCCTCTGAGTCACTTCGAAGAGACTGGCCTGAAAGTGCTAAAAATGACCCCTCTTCCTCCTCCTCCTCCTGGGCCACCTCCTCTTCCATCATCGCCCTAAGTGTTTTCTTAAGGAGACATAGAAGTGGTATTGTAACGCTGATAACGGTGTCATCGCCACTGGCCATGTTGGTGGAGTACTCGAAACAGCGCAACAGGGCACACAGGTCTCGCATGGAGGCCCAGTCATTGGTGGTGAAGTGGTGCTGTTCCGCAGTGCGACTGACCCGTGCGTGCTGCAGCTGAAACTCCACTATGGCCTGCTGCTGCTCGCACAGTCTGTCCAGCATGTGCAAGGTGGAGTTCCACCTGGTGGGCACGTCGCATATGAGGCGGTGAGCGGGAAGGCCGAAGTTACGCTGTAGCGCAGACAGGCGAGCAGCGTCAGGATGTGAACGCCGGAAGCGCGAACAGACGGCCCGCACTTTATGCAGCAGCTCTGACATGTCGGGGTAGTTGTGAATGAACTTCTGCACCACCAAATTCAGCACATGCGCCAGGCAAGGGATGTGCGTCAAACCAGCTAGTCCCAGAGCTGCAACGAGATTTCGCCCATTATCGCACACCACCAGGCCGGGCTTGAGGTTCACCGGCAGCAACCACTCGTCGGTCTGTTGTTCTATACCACGCCACAACTCCTGTGCGGTGTGGGGCCTGTCCCCCAAACATATGAGTTTCAGAATGGCCTGCTGACGTTTACCCCGGGCTGTGCTGAAGTTGGTGGTGAAGGTGTGTGGCTGACTGGATGAGCAGGTGGAAGAAGAGGAGGACGAAGCTGAGTAGGAGGAGGTGGCAACAGGAGGCAAAGAATGTTGCCCTGCGATCCTTGGCGGTGGAAGGACGTGCGCCAAACAGCTCTCCGCCTGGGGCCCAGCTGCCACTACATTTACCCAGTGTGCAGTTAGGGAGATATAGCGTCCCTGGCCGTGCTTACTGGTCCACGTATCTGTGGTTAGGTGGACCTTGCTACAGATGGCGTTGCGCAGTGCACACTTGATTTTATCGGATACTTGGTTGTGCAGGGAAGGCACGGCTCTCTTGGAGAAGTAGTGGCGGCTGGGAACAACATACTGTGGGACAGCAAGCGACATGAGCTGTTTGAAGCTGTCTGTGTCCACGAGCCTAAATGACAGCATTTCATAGGCCAGTAGTTTAGAAATGCTGGCATTCAGGGCCAGGGATCAAGGGTGGCTAGGTGGGAATTTATGCTTTCTCTCAAATGTTTGTGAGATGGAGAGCTGAACGCTGCCGTGTGACATGGTTGAGATGCTTGGTGACGGAGGTGGTGGTGGTACATCCCCTGTTTGCTGGGCAGCAGGTGCCAACGTTCCTCCAGAGGCGGAGGAAGAGGCCGAGGCGGCAGCAGCAGAAGAGGCCGAGGCGGCAGCAGCAGAAGAGGTAGCAAGGGGAGCCTGAGTGACTTTCTTGTTTTTAAGGTGTTTACTCCACTGCAGTTCATGCTTTGCATGCAGGTGCCTGGTCATGCAGGTTGTGCTAAGGTTCAGAACGTTAATGCCTCGCTTCAGGCTCTGATGGCACAGCGTGCAAACCACTCGGGTCTTGTCGTCAGCACATTGTTTGAAGAAGTGCCATGCCATGGAACTCCTTGAAGCTGCCTTTGGGGTGCTCGGTCCCAGATGGCGGCGGTCAGTAGCAGGTGGAGTCTCTTGGCGGCGGGTGTTCTGCTTTTGCCCACTGCTCCCTCTTTTGCTACGCTGTTGGCTCGGTCTCACCACTGCCTCTTCCTCCGAACTGTGAAAGTCAGTGGCACGACCTTCATTCTATGTGGGGTCTAGGACCTCATCGTCCCCTGCATCGTCTTCCACCCAGTCTTGATCCCTGACCTCCTGTTCAATCTGCACACTGCAGAAAGACGCAGCAGTTGGCACCTGTGTTTCGTCATCATCAGAGACTTGCTGAGGTGGTATTCCCATGTCCTCATCATCAGGAAACATAAGTGGTTGTGCGTCAGTGCATTCTATGTCTTCCACCGCTGGGGAAGGGCTAGGTGGATGCCCTTGGGAAACCCTGCCAGCAGAG
The DNA here is from genome assembly GCF_014858855.1 of Bufo gargarizans. Lineage (NCBI taxonomy): Eukaryota > Metazoa > Chordata > Amphibia > Anura > Bufonidae > Bufo > Bufo gargarizans. The sequence continues at coordinate 585,912,851 of NC_058080.1, read as the reverse complement.
TCTTCAAACAGCATAAGAGACTGCTGCATAACTTGAGGCTCAGACAGTTTCCCTGATATACATGGGGGTGATGTGACAGACTGATGGGGTTGGTTTTCAGGCGCCATCTGTGCGCTTTCTGCAGAAGACTGGGTGGGAGATAATGTGAACGTGCTGGATCCACTGTCGGCCACCCAATTGACTAATGCCTGTACCTGCTCAGGCCTTACCATCCTTAGAACAGCATTGGGCCCCACCATATATCGCTGTAAATTCTGGCGGCTACTGGGACCTGAGGTAGTTGGTACACTAGGACGTGTGGATGTGGCAGAACGGCCACGTCCTCTCCCAGCACCAGAGGGTCCACTAACACCACCACGACCATGTCCACGTCCGCGTCCCTTACTAGATGTTTTCCTCATTGTTATCGTTCACCACAACAACAAAAATATTATTTGGCCCAATGTATTGTATTCAAATTCAGCTGAATATAAATTTGAGGCCTAGTATTTAGGCGCTGGGTGACAGGTATAGGTTCACTGACAGAATTAGACTGGGATATGCACAGTAGCGTGTGTGTGAAGTTATTCAGAATGACCCTATCAGCACCTTGATTCTGATATACCCTTTTAGGGATGTATTTAAAGTAGGCCTGATACAGCAGAAACCACTAAATTATGAAATTGCTAAATTGGGAATTGTATTTCAACCCAGAACAAAAAATGTGCTTTGACGGACACTAAATAACTTGCCCAGCCACAACAGTACAGCAGTAACGACAGATTTAGCTGGATATAAATTTAAGGCCTAGTATTTAGGCGCTGGGTGACAGGTATAGGTTTACTGACAGAATTAGACTTGGAAATGCACAGTAGCTAGCGGGTGTGTGAAGTTATTCTGAATGACCCTATGTGCACCTTGAATATGATATACCCTTTTAGGGATAGATTTCAAATAGCTCTGATACAGCAGAAACCACTAAATTATGAAATTGCTAAATTGGGAATTGTATTTCAACCCAGAACAAAAACTGTGCTTGGACGGACACTAAATAACTTGCCCAGCCACAGCAATAACCACAGATTTAGCTGGATATAAATTTGAGGCCTAGTATTTAGGCGCTGGGTGACAGGTATAGGTTTACTGACAGAATTAGACTTGGAAATGCACAGTAGCTAGCGGGTGTGTGAAGTTATTCTGAATGACCCTATGTGCACCTTGAATATGATATACCCTTTTAGGGATAGATTTCAAATAGCTCTGATACAGCAGAAACCACTAAATTATGAAATTGCTAAATTGGGAATTGTATTTCAACCCAGAACAAAAACTGTGCTTGGACGGACACTAAATAACTTGCCCAGCCACAGCAATAACCACAGATTTAGCTGGATATAAATTTGAGGCCTAGTATTTAGGCGCTGGGTGACAGGTATAGGTTTACTGACAGAATTAGACTTGGAAATGCACAGTAGCGGGTGTGTGAAGTTATTCTGAATGACCCTATGTGCACCTTGAATATGATATACCCTTTTAGGGATAGATTTCAAATAGCTCTGATACAGCAGAAACCACTAAATTATGAAATTGCTAAATTGGGAATTGTATATCAACCCAGAACAAAAAATGTGCTTTGACGGACACTAAATAACTTGACCAGCCACACCAGTAACGACAGATTTAGCTGGATATAAACTTGAGGCCTAGTATTTAGGCGCTGGGTGACAGGTATACGTTTACTGACAGAATTAGACTGGGATATGGCCAAAAAATAACCACACTATTGATGGTTAAATGCACTTGGTGTGACAGCTTGACCAACCACACTACTGAGGGTTAAATGCACTTGGTGACAGGCGCAGCTTGCCCCTGATGTAGTATATGGCCAAAAAATAAACAAACTTTTGCTGGTTAAATGCACTTGGTGTGACAGCTTGACCAACCACACTACTGAGGGTTAAATGCACTTGGTGACAGGCGCAGCTTGCCCCTGATGTAGTATATGGCCAAAAAATAAACAGACTATTGCTGGTTAAATGCACTTGGTGTGACAGCTTCACCCTGATGTAGGCTTTAGCCAAAAAACAAGCACACCATTGAGGGTTAAATGCACTTGGTGACAGGCGCAGCTTGCCCCTGATGTAGTATATGGCCAAAAAATAAACAGACTATTGCTGGTTAAATGCACTTGGTGTGACAGCTTCACCCTGATGTAGGCTTTAGCCAAAAAACAAGCACACCATTGAGGGTTAAATGCACTTGGTGACAGGAGCAGCTTGCCCCGATGTAGTATATGGCCAAAAAATAAACAGACTATTGCTGGTTAAATGCAGTTGGTGTGACAGCTTCACCCTGATGTAGGCTTTAGCCAAAAAACAACCACACCATTGAGGGTTAAATGCACTTGGTCGCAGCTTGTGCTGGCGCACCACAAGACACAAAATGGCCGCCGATCACCCCAGAAAAAAGTGACTGACAAACGGTCTGGGCAGCCTAAAAACAGTGAGCAATTGAGTATCAGCAGCTCAATGACCCACAGCTGCAGATCGATCAATTAATCAAGTCCTTTGGAGGAGTTAATCTGCCTAATCTCGCCCTACTGTCGCAGCCGCAACCTCTCCCTATGCTGATCAGAGCAGAGTGACGGGCGGTGCTATGTGACTCTAGCTTAAATAGAGGCTGGGTCACATGGTGCTCTGGCCAATCACAGCCATGCCAATAGTAGGCATGGCTGTGACGGCCTCTTGGGGCAAGTAGTATGACGCTTGTTGATTGGCTGCTTTGCAGCCTTTCAAAAAGCGCCAAGAAAGCGACGAACACCGAACCCGGACTTTTACGAAAATGTCCGGGTTCGGGTCCGTGTCACGGACACCCCAAAATTCGGTACGAACCCGAACTATACAGTTCGGGTTCGCTCATCCCTAATCAAAACAGGTGTAAAGAAAAACTGGCTTAGTTTCTCATGGCAACCAATCAGATTCTACCTTTCATTTTCCAGAGGAGCTCTGGAAAATGAAAGGTGAAATCTGATTGGTTGCTATGGGCAACTAAACTAGTTTTCCTTTAGTTTCCTAATGCTTTGTGCTGCTAATCTAGCTGTATATGTGCAGTACCCCAGACCTGGGGTATCTCCAAATGTATATACTGTAGCTATGTATTGTATTATGTATTGTATTAATCATGTTCATGTATTGGCCGTGTGTTCCAGCTAGAGGCAATGGTTGTCAGGAACAGGGCTAACCAGACTGTTATTATAGGGCATCAGTAGACATTATGTGGAGAAGGGTATGAGGGGAGAACTATAATTTCCAGCATTTTCAGACTGTTATTATATGGCATCAGTGGTCACTGCTGGGATAGAGATATGAGGAGAGAATTACAACTTCCTGTATCTGTAGACATTGTATATGGAGAAGGGTATAAATGGGGAGAAGTACAACTCCCAGCATTTTCAGACTGTTATTATATAGCATTAGTGGACATTGCTGTGAGAGAGGTATGAGGAGAGAACTGCAACTCCCAGCATGTCCAGACTTTTATTATAGGGCATCAGTAGATATGATAGGAATCAAGATATACCATAACAGGAGAGCGCTACAATTCCCAGCATGACCAGACATTTATTATAGGGCATCAGTAGACATTATAAAGATGGGGATATCAAGAGAGAAATTCTCCTAGCACATCCATATTGTTATTATGGGCTATCAGAGAACATTACAGGGAGTGAGTATAAGGAAATACCTACAACTTCTAGCATTTCACAACTTATAGAGGAAGAGATATCACTTAGGGTCCATTCACACATCCGTGTGTGTTTTGCGGATCAACGGATCCGCAAAACACAGACACCGGCAATGTGCGTTCTGCATTTTGCGGACCGCACATCGGCGGCAATTAATAGAAAATGCATAATCTTGTCTGCAATTTGCGGACAAGAATAGGATATGTTCTCTTTTTTTTTGGGAACGGAGATGTGGACCCGGAAGTGCGGAACCGCATTTCCGGATACGGGCGGCACATTGTGCAGCCCCAAAGAAATGAATGGGTCCGCAATTCCATTCTGCAAAATCTGCGATTTTGTTATGCATTGTATTGTTTATGTACCATGTACTCAAATGATAGGTGTTTGGCAATGCCTGGCAGGAACAGGGCTACCCAGCCTGTTCCACCCCTCTTGTTTGGAGGGAGAGTTCCAGAGTAGAGAGTGTGGAGGAAGGAAGCAGATGCTTGAGCTCCTACTCCAAGAGCCTGATACTATCTCCTGTGAGACCCTTACTCCAGGAAGATTGACAGAGTCAACATATAGCTTTTCCAAATGTTACAGTGGATAAAGTCAACAGAATGACCAGCAAGATTCAGCTTCGCAGATCCCCCTGCTGGTGAGGGAAAACAAGTCAGACACCTGTCACCTAGAATAACCACCAGGCCATACTAACTTGAAGCCTGTATCACATAGTGGACACCTATATCCAAAGTGCGTGCTAGTGCTATTAAATTGTCATCCAACCAGCCACCAAATCTCATTACATGGTGAAAGAAAATTGCACCTTGTAGCTACTATTGCTGGATGTGCCATAAGTTATATTCTGCACCAAGAACCACCTTTCTACTGCCTCGATTCCCAGGGAGCAAAGGCCTAAGGGAGTATATGTGACACAACACCTCATTATGGCAACTACCACTCCCATCCTCTGCACCAGCTCCTCGGCGGCTTGCTGCACTAACCTCTACTCCACACACAGCACAGGTGCTCTGCTCATATTGTGACATCGTACAGGTCCTTCACCACTTCTCCTCTGCACTTCTGAGCTCTCTCTTCATGCACTGGTCACAAGATGATGACATCACACAGGTCCTTCTCCATCACTTATCTCTCTCCAGTGCTGAGCTATGTCTAGGGTCACTGTAGACAGGGGGTCTAGCTATAGTGAAAGAAGGGGAAGCAGCTGCTATTGGGCATGAGCTCAGAGGAGTAAAACATTTTGTTTGTCAGGGCCCACTGAACAGTATTATACAATGACATTATATACAGTGACAGTATATCCACTCATGTGACATACCGTATATATGAATTGGGTGGCTGCCTAGACTGGGCTAGGTCTGAGCGAGATCGATGTTGACTAGAAATGAGGGTTGCACAGGAAGAGGGGGTTTTGAACAAATTGCTGGGGGAGGGTCCTGTTCAAAAATTTGCTGTGGGGCCCAGGCATTTTTAGTTACACCACTGACTGTAGGGCCTACATGCCATGGCCCTGAAAGATAATAATTACCAGGCCGCTTGCTGGTTTGGGCCCTGTGGCAGCTGCTATAGTTGGTAGTTATGCCCTGCCCTTCCAATGGATGGACAGCACTAGACATCAGTATAGCCAAGTCTTCTTGTGCTTGTGCCTGCTCTCCCGTACTCAGCGCTTGTGTGTTCTCCTGCTGCTCTCTAATTGCTCGGCCCTGTCATCTGTGCCACACTCAGTTCCTGGTCTTGGTGCTTGCTCAGTGCATCAGAAGATATAAGGGCACATTTATTAGGACCGACGTTTTAGACGCCGGTCTTAATAAAGCCCTGAACTGGTGGTGGATCCGCCGAAGTTATGAAGAGGCGAAGGCCTCTCCATAACTTTGGCACATACAGCTCCAGTTCTAAATGTAAGATAGCTTCCTTACTGTCTTACATTTAGACCATTTTCTATGCCTAAATAAGGATTTTCTTTCTTTTTCTTTTTTTTGCAATTTCACCTTGCAAATAATTTTTCTTCCATTTTCCAGTACGAGACATGGTCAATTAAATGGTGCCATTAAAAAATGCAAATTGTCCCACAAAAAATAATCCCTCATGTGAATGGAAAATGTAAAAAACTATGGCTCTTGGAATGTAGGGAGGAAAAATAATTAAAAAATGCAAAAACGAAAATGGGCCCGATCCTTAGGTTGTTGATGAAAATTAGAAAACCCCTTTAAGGCCTCATGCACTCGACCGTGTGCCAGCGGTGCCCGTGCTGCAGACAACAATTTCACTTGAATTGGGTCCATGATCCGCAATGAAAAAGTGTAGTGCATGCATTACTTTTTTGTGGTGCAGAAACACGGACAGAAAGCTCACTGAGGGACTCAGTAGTGCTTCTGTGGGCTTCTGAAGCATGAGTCTCCTCCGCACCGTATCTTCCGGATTGCGGACTCATTCAAGTCAATGAGTCTGCATCATTGATATGGTAGGCACACGGCCGATGCCAGTATATTGCGGACCCGCTGTTTGCGGGCCGCAATAAGGGTACGGCCATACTACGAACATGTGCATGAGCCCTTAGGAAAGTATTGTCTTTGTGAGACTTAACCCAAATAGACCGTCTGTACAGTTCTTAATTTTTAAAGACACTTTGGGGGTTATTTATTAAGACAGGTGTTTTAGTCGCCGGTCTTAATAAGGCCCTGCGCTGGTGGTGGATGCGCCGATGTCACGTAGAGTAGCCGGCCTCTACATAACTTCGGCGGGTCTACCGCCGCTTCTAAATGTAAGACAGCTTCCTTGCTGGCGTAGATTTAGACCATTTTCTACGCCTAAAACAGGTTTAAAAAATGATGAATGAGATGGGCCTGCTGGCACGTCCCATTCTCTGCCCACTTTGTAGACCTGTCGTGAGCGGGGAAAAGTCGCAGATTGCGGGCGCAAAGAACCTTTGCGCAGCAATCTGTGCCAGAAATACTCTGTTATTAAATAACCCCCTTTAAATTCCAGTCCTGCCAACATGTCCAGAATATGCAATCAGTCATGGAAGTGTTCTGCCGCTGCTCTGAACACCAAGCAAGTGAAATATGTTTTTTTTTATATAGAAAGCATTTGCGGCATGTTTATATGCCGGCTATTTGCAATATGCAACTAAATCAGTTTTCTCCTTCCTAATCCATGAAGTACATCTCCGTCTGTATGGAAGCATTACGCAGATAACGGCTGTTCTGGCTTGTTGCTAGAGGACTTGCCGAAGCAATATGTATATTCTCACACAGGGAGAAGAGATTGGGACTTGGCCTTTCATTAGATTGAGCTGTTGCTCAGTTCTTATCACACCTACTGGCAGATTTGTTTGCACATTTGATTGTTCACTTAATCCTTCTAGATACCTGTCTGCCTAATTCATGGTGGGTTAAGCTGCTGACTGCCAGGGCCAGCCTCACATGTGCAGCTAAACTACAGTCTGTCCAATTCAGTGCAGTATGTACAACGCACCTGCAAGTCGAGGCCCCCACCCACATAAACTGACAGCTATTGAACGTGCATGGGCAGCTTTAGTCCTCGTTCACATTTCCGTTTTTCACTGACATGTGCTGTCCGCATTCTCTGCGCACAGCACACGTACCCATTGATTTTAATGTGTTTTTTCACACATCAGTATTTTTTTACTGACCGCTGGTCAGTGAAAATATCATGGACATATGCACTACTTTGGTCGGTGATACGGACCAAACATGCACATTGTAGTCTATGGGTCTGTGAAGAAACACGGACACAACATGGATGGCATCCGTATTACATCCATGTTTGGTCCGTTTTTCACTGACCACTGATAGGAGATGTGCAGCATACGGGTAGGCTACCCGACACTGCTAGATTTGAGTGTGTAGTTCCCTTTAAGCCAGTCAGGCCGGTTACCGGCAATCCTTGTCACAGCCAGCAGAGGGAGCCCCCAGTTCAGTATAAATAGGCTAGGGCCTAGCTCAGGAAGTTTAGAAGTTTCCAGACTCAGTGCAGAGAGGGTTTCCCTCCTGAGTCCGTATGCATAGAAGTCAGAAGGGCATAGCTAAACAGCCTGAAGACACAGAATACCACAGAGGCCGATCAGATAAAGCAAGAGGTACTCAAGATAACAGAGGAGGTACTAGATAAGGACAGCTTCAAGGGTACGCCAGATAAAGGGCATTAGACCTTGGAGAGAAAGTCACATGTAGCAGGACCAGTCAGGAATAGTGTGCAAGCCGCCTGTACTGCATCTCCTGTAATCAACACTCTGTATAATGCCTTGCTAAGACCAGCCATTCTGTACTCCCAAGAACCAGCTGTATTCACTGATATTCAGTAAAAGTTCCAGTTTTTGTTGGCTATCCTATGCTTGCTTCATTCTTCTACAATACCATACACGGCGTGTCACCGTTTAATTGACACTGGCGTCACGAACTTTTAATCATCTGCCTGTTCCAGTATCTGACCAAAATTGAAGACGACAGTGGATCCCAGGTTAGTGGTCAATCTGCACTACAAAGCCCAGCATACACTACTGACCCCCTGGGACACTGCATCGCTCTTTTTGGCGTCACGAACAGGATCCGCATACTTCTGAAGTGCAGAGAAGTGTGAACTGTGTGCTTTAACTATTCCACCACCGTATTGCAAAGACTGTAACCTTTATTCCCAAATCTGTGGATTAAAATTGTGCCTGGGAGGAATCAGAGGCGCTGTACTGTGTTGCGCTACCCCCAGAGAGAAAATCGTATTTGTGGACTGTGATTTATTGGACTTTGCAACACCCTGCTTGCTGTCAGGGAATCGTGATCAAGATGGCCACCGGCCGCCTGGAGTAAAGTTTCCCGCGCTGCTGAGGACCTCCGTGGGCGGATCCCTTCAAAGACACAGAGAATCCCGCCCCTCTTCATCATCACACCGCCGCGGCCCTGCTTTTCCTGTGTCAGCAACGTCACCGCGTACACAGGACGTCCGGAGTCTCACGAGATTTGGCCTGCGCACACCCGGCGAAACCGGTAAGAACTTGTATCCGGAGGGAAGGGGATTGTTCCGGCCCCTTTAGTCACCAGCGGCCACCTCGTAATAAGTTAACATGTCAGATCCGGGAGTTGCCGAGCGGCCGGACCCGGGAGAGCTTGCGGCTCCTAATCATCCTATAGCCCCCAGCATGATGCCCTTTACCATGCCTTACTACTTTGGGGCCCCATGGTTTCCCCGCTATAACGGAGAGGTCCATACCCTAAGAGACTTTAAAGAAAAGTTGCTGGCCTTATTCAAACTGTACCCCATAAATGCCGATCAGCAAATGGAAATCTTGCTAGCGCAACTGGAGGGGGCTGCCCGCAGAGAGGTATTATCCTGGCCTGCTGCGGAACGGAGTACTCTAGAGCAGATATTCACCCGCCTCAGGGCCACTTTTGAAACGAGGACTGCCTCCGAGATAAAGATGCACTTCTTTGGCAAGAAACAGAAGTCCGGTGAGTCCCTCCGCGACTATGCCCTATCACTTCAGGAGGCTTTGGGGGCTGTAATCCAGATAGATCCCAAGGAAGCTGATAACCAGGATCAGACCCTGAGGGAACAATTTATTACCGGAGTGTCTAGTGAGCAAATAAGGACCCAATTAAAGATGCTGTCCGCCCAACACCCTAACAGTACCTTTCTGGACTTTAAAGAACTGGCTATAAAAATTCTGGGGTCAGCAGTATCTACAGAGCTGAGCACCCCACCTGAGTTATCAGCCTGCAGGTCAAAACCGCTTATCATTAACCGAGCTGAGGCCGGTCAAGCTGTTCAAGCTACAGCTACCGATACTATCGCCATGCTGACAGAGCAAGTAAATCACCTCACTAAAAGCCTAGAGAGAGTGTGCAGAAAAATGGAGGAATGGGAAAAACCTATGATGTCAGAAGAGGAGTTCCTGTCACCCTCTAAGCCGTTCCCACCTCCATACCAAGAGACTCACCCCAGGGATCCTGGGAGGCGCAATAGGGGTCGCCAGCGGCCCGTGTGTACATACTGCAAAAAGATGGGACACACAGAATCCACTTGCTGGCAGTTAAACGGGCAACCCCTGAGGCTGAGGACCACCCCTCGGGAGGTAGAACACTAGGTCCAAAAGATCCAAATTGGATGCCACGGTATGTAGGATCCCATCCTAAAATCAATGTGGAGATTAACGGGGTCCCCTTTGAAGCCCTATTAGATACTGGGTCTCAGGTCACTACTATTCAGCTGCCCGCCTTTGAAAGATTCTGGGACACCAATCAATTGACCCAGCCGCCTGAATCCTGGGTAGAGATTATCGCCAGCAATGGCAAACCGGTAAAGATCCATGGATACTGGGAACCCACCCTGCAGGTGGGAGAAGTAACCTTGCCTCAACAGGGGGTGATAGTAGTACAGGCCGGCGACAGAGGAGGACATCCTGTCATTCTAGGCACCAATGTCTTCAAAAACTGTTATGCTGAAATACTTGCCGTATTACATCAGACTCTGCCCACCGCTTCCTCTGCATCCAAGAGGGTGATTCAAAAGACTATCACTGTGTTAAGTGCCCAGCAGAGGTTTGCTAACGGGAAAGGAGAAATTTGTACTGCCAAGATTCGTGATAATAAGCCTGTGACTTTGCCTCCTAATTCCCAAACTCTCTTATGGTGTCGTGCTGTCCTGGGAGTCCAAGGCCAAGATTATCCAGCCCTGGTGGAGCCAATCCAGATGGAGAACTACCCTTATGTGAGAGCTGCCAAGTGCCTGGTGAACGTCTCCCAAGGTAAAGTACCTGTCCGTCTGATTAACCTGAGTGATCATCCTGTTGCGCTTACTAAGCATTACCCTGTTGCCCAGCTTTCTCAGGTGTTCTTCCAAGACATCATCCGTCTTCCAGTAACAGAAAAGCCGCCAGCTGCAGTCAGCGGATGTCCGCCGGTGCCCCAGTCACAAGTACCCTGGTGGGAAGAGCTACATGTCGGGGACGAGACTACCCCCCAATATCAACAAGAAGGGATACTACGGCTTGTCAAAGAGCACCACCAGGCCTTCAGTAAACATGCTGCTGATTATGGAGAGGTTAGTGCCATACAACACACCATACCTACTGGCTCTCATCCTCCTATCAAGGAGAGATACCGACCCTTACCGCCTACTTCATATCAGACTGTAAAAGAAATGATCCAAGAGATGAAAGACTCTAATGTAATCCGGGACAGTCGTAGCCCGTGGGCGGCACCCCTGGTCCTTGTAAAGAAGAAGGATGGTGGTACCCGTTTCTGCGTGGACTATAGAAAAATTAACCAAATAACCCACAAAGACGCGTACCCACTGCCCCGCATTGAAGAGTCACTAACTGCTCTGGGCTCCGCTGCCTATTTCTCCACATTGGACTTGACCAGTGGCTACTGGCAAGTACCCATGGCCCCGGCAGATAGGGAAAAGACTGCTTTCACCACTCCCATGGGCCTGTTTGAATTTAATTGTATGCCGTTCGGGTTATGTAATGCCCCAGGAACTTTCCAGAGACTAATGGAGCGGTGTTTGGGTCACAAAAACTTCGAAACAGTGCTGCTGTATCTAGATGACGTCATTGTGTACTCAAAAACATATGAAGACCACCTGAAACACTTAGCAGAGGTCTTTGAAATCCTTGTCAAATATGGCCTGAAGGTAAAGCCATCTAAATGCCACTTGCTCAAACCTGCGGTAAAATACCTGGGGCATGTGGTAAGCGGAGAGGGCGTACAACCTGACCCTGATAAGTTAGCGGCTGTCCGTAACTGGCCGGTACCCACTACCGTCAAAGAGGTGAGGGGTTTCCTTGGTTTTGCCGGCTACTATAGACGTTTCATCCCCCATTTTGCTCAAATAGCCGATCCTATCCAGGAACTCTTGAGGGGGCAGCCCAAGAAAAGTCCTAGAACTCCAGTGCTCATTGAGTGGAATGAAGAGAGAGAGGTAGCGTTCCAGTTGTTAAAAAAGAAACTGACCGAGCCTCCCGTGTTAGGTTATCCCGACTACAGCAAGCCCTTCCATCTGTATACTGATGCTAGCAAGCGGGGCCTGGGGGCTGTGTTAGCCCAGATTCAAGAGGGAAAAGAAAGAGTGATAGCTTATGCAAGCCGCTCCCTGAAAGGAGCTGAGAAAAATGACCAGAATTATAGTTCCTTCAAACTAGAATTCCTGGCACTAGTGTGGGCAGTGACGGAAAAATTCAAAGATTATCTAGCCGCTACCCCATTCATTGCATTCACTGATAATAACCCTCTGGCACACCTAAATACAGCCAAATTGGGGGCTTTGGAGCAAAGATGGGCCTCTCGTCTCGCCAACTATGATTTCTCTGTAAAATATCGCGCTGGACGTACTAATGACAATGCTGATGCTTTATCCAGGCTTCCCACAGAGACAGCTCCTGATGATGTGCGAGATGCTTGGGAAGATGTAGAAATGCCGGCCTTCTACCATAAATTTGCTCAACAGGATCAGGCTCGGGCTACCAGTAACAGAGCTGCAGTTCCTTCACCCCCCAGTAGGCCGGAACTCAAAGAAGAAAGGTGGGTGAAACTACAGTCTGAAAGTAGAGTGCTGGGTGAATTGTTGGACTTCATTACCAGTGGCAGAACCCCTGAGAGGATTCGGCGTAAGAGTACAGATCCTGAGCTCATCAAACTGTGGAGACAGCGCCATCAACTCTTCATACAAAAGGGCCTGTTGCTACGGAGAAGCCTAGACCCAGTGTCCAACGAAAGAGTGCATCAAATTCTCATACCCCGACGAGATGCAGGTATGGTGTTGGAGATGTACCACAATCAATCCGGTCACTTTGGGGTCCAAAAGACTGAGGCAAATATCCGCCAGCGGTTTTACTGGGTGGGCATGAGAGAAGACATGGAGAAGTGGTGTCGGGAGTGCGTAGCCTGTGCCTTGAAACGAGGTGAACACCATGATCAGAGGGCACCACTGAGACCCATTGTAAGTACTCGTCCTCTTGAACTTGTCGCCATCGACCATGTGAAACTGGAGCCTAGTCGCTCAGGGTATGTGTACTCTATGACTATTATTGACCATTTCACTAAGTTTGTTGTAGCGGTGCCTGTGAGAGACCAGACGGCCAAGACTACAGCCGAAATGTTCTGGAAACACTTCCTCCTGCCCTACGGTTGTCCAGAAAAGATCCTCACCGATCAAGGTCCTGCTTTTGAGTCCCATCTGTTCCATGAACTGTGCCGCCTGCACAACTGTAAGAAGATCCGGACGACGGCCTACCATCCGCAAGGTAATGGATTATGTGAAAAAATGAATCAGACCTTGATAGAGATGCTGAGGACCGTGCCTCCTGAAACCAGGGGAGATTGGCCTAATCTGTTGCCACAGCTCATGTTCACATACAATCATACCATACACTGTTCCACCGGGTATACCCCCTTTTATTTGATGTTTGGGCGCCAAGGATTATTGCCTGCTGACCACTCCTTGGATGTACTCGTACCTGATTGCATCAACCCATTCCCTAATACCGACTGGGTTGCTGAACACCAAAGGCGATTGAATACAGCCCAAGCTATTGTTCAGGAACGTATGGACTATGCTAGAGACCGGCAGCAGAGAGACTATGACCAAGCAGCCCATGCAGAACCCCTGAAGATAGGGGCTGTGGTATGGTTAAAAAATAACCGCCGTACCAGTAAACTGGACAGTAAATGGGAGCAAAGTCCTTATGTTGTCACTGCAATCCCAAATGTTGGAACTCACACTTATGAGATCACCCGGGAGGGCAGGGGATCCCAAATTGTACACCGAAACCGGTTAAAGCTCTGCCTGACACCAGGACCCAGTGCCGAGAGTTCTATATCTGAACCCCCTGTGTCAGAGTCATCGATACAGCCCGAGGATCCTATGCAGGCTGTCCGAAATCTAAGGTATGACGCTGATCCCATGCATTGGCTTCTGACACCATGGTTGAACTTGTTGGTGCCCGCTCCGGCACCTACTGTACCTTTACTTCCAGAAGAGCCGGTTCAGGATGCCCCGGATCCAGTTCCCCCTCTAGTGGATCCTGTTGTTCCTGTTGTTCCCGTTGTTCCTGACCAAGGTCTCACGGATGGAGATCCTCCTGTTGCTCCTCTCTCTTCTACCTCGGTGCTAAGGGAAGAGGAAACCCCTGTGTTGAGAAGATCCACCCGGATGACCAGGGGACGTCCGCCAGTCCATTTAAGAGACTTTGACTATGCTGGTGGTGTCTCCTCCCGAACAGTTACTATCGGAAATAGCCTGCTTGATGTTTGTGCGCAAGAATGGACTCCTCCACGTGAGCCCTTGCCTGTTCTACACCCACGGGGAAACCCTGTGTAGTTCCTTATTATACTTCAGTCAAGAAAAATAGACTAACCTGGTTCACCTTAAGTCCGCTGTGCCAGGTCAGCGGCCGTGCCTAAGAAGAAAGAAGACGCCCCTTTTTCTTGCGTCCTTTGTTGCAAATGTTATATTTTTGTGTGAAATAGTTGTTTATTATATTTATAATGTAATGGTTAAGTTATGCATCAGCTTATGTTGGTTCAGGCATGTGTGTGAGTACGAGGCCTTACTCACGTTAAAGTCTGGGGGTGTGCAGCATACGGGTAGGCTACCCGACACTGCTAGATTTGAGTGTGTAGTTCCCTTTAAGCCAGTCAGGCCGGTTACCGGCAATCCTTGTCACAGCCAGCAGAGGGAGCCCCCAGTTCAGTATAAATAGGCTAGGGCCTAGCTCAGGAAGTTTAGAAGTTTCCAGACTCAGTGCAGAGAGGGTTTCCCTCCTGAGTCCGTATGCATAGAAGTCAGAAGGGCATAGCTAAACAGCCTGAAAACACAGAATACCACAGAGGCCGATCAGATAAAGCAAGAGGTACTCAAGATAACAGAGGAGGTACTAGATAAGGACAGCTTCAAGGGTACGCCAGATAAAGGGCATTAGACCTTGGAGAGAAAGTCACATGTAGCAGGACCAGTCAGGAATAGTGTGCAAGCCGCCTGTACTGCATCTCCTGTAATCAACACTCTGTATAATGCCTTGCTAAGACCGGCCATTCTGTACTCCCAAGAACCAGCTGTATTCACTGATATTCAGTAAAAGTTCCAGTTTTTGTTGGCTATCCTATGCTTGCTTCATTCTTCTACAATACCATACACGGCGTGTCACCGTTTAATTGACACTGGCGTCACGAACTTTTAATCATCTGCCTGTTCCAGTATCTGACCAAAATTGAAGACGACAGTGGATCCCAGGTTAGTGGTCAATCTGCACTACAAAGCCCAGCATACACTACTGACCCCCTGGGACACTGCAGATGCTCTGGAAAAAAAATTTCAGCTGAGCAGTGTCCAAAGAATATGGATGACATGTGGAGGGCAAAAAACGGACACATGGACCAAACACGCATCCTTCATGGACATCTTCACGGATGAAAAATTAACTGATTTTTTATGGACGTCAAATAGACACGCAAATGTGAACGAGGCCTTAGGGTCATTTCATTTTTTATTTTATTTTTATGTCGACTGGAGGTATATGTCGGGAGTATGGAACTGTGTAAGCGGAAAGTGGCATACTTTGGATATTGACTCTAATAGTAAAAGGAAAAAAAAACACAAGGGGACAGCCCTCTGCAAACACAAATAAAGTACAATAATGCCATAGTTATAGAAAACATTCTGGTGGTAATGCTGTAAATGTGAGATTCTTGGCAAATACATTTTGTACAAAATTATTTGGGCCCATCTGTGGTATATATTTAGTTTTTTACTGTGTCGGACTGTATAAGAAAGCACAGACTACACTTCTCTGTACAGTAAAAAAAAAAATAGTATGCAATTTCCAAGTTATGATCCTTTTTAGTAATATGGAAATTAGGCCTTTGGTGCAATGAGGGTGACACCCTTGCTCTTGTTGCGCCCAAACTCCATTCCTTTCTGTGGCAAAACCCCTACCTGGCAAAAAAAATTCTGTTCGCGATGTGGTGAGGAATGAAAGACGGATCTGTCCTGACACATTGTAAGTCAATGGGGGTGGATCCGTTTCCTCTGACACAATAGAAAACGGTTCCGTCCCCCATTGACTTTCAATAGTGTTCATGACGGATCCGTCTTTGCTATGTTTTTTTTTTTTAATAATCTTTATTTGTTGAATTATTATTTTTTACAAGTTTATACAGTTGTTTTTTACATTTTTCCCTTCCTAAACAGACGTAAGGATTTTTTATCTTTTACACAGTATGCATTAAAACAGTATGTATTACCTTCCCAACCCTACCTGTTGCTTAGTCCACTCCTGAGAGGGGGCGGTGGGAGGCGTAGGGGAAAACAACAACAAAAAGCAAAAATAATAAAAATGAATACCACGCAGCTCTCCCAATCCTCTCCAAATAGGTATTTTATTAACTTGTTTTTGTAACAAAATGTCTGCTTCTATTAATTGGAAGATATTACAGTTTTCCAAACCTTTCTTAAACCCGGCTGCCAAACTCTTGTATTTCCTTGAATAACTCCAAGTTATCATATTCCTAATCTGTCCGGAGATAAAGTACAACTCCAAATCCAGAACTGATAAGCCGCCCTCTTTCTCCTGAATGTACAGTATCTGTGCTCTTATTCTCGTTTTTTTACCACGCCATACCAGATCTGTTATTAGAGTAGCTATTATCTTAAAAATTATTTTAGGAATTATTATTGGCGCATTCCATAGCAAATAGATAAAAGAGGGCAAAATACACATTTTCACCAGTGAGATACGACCTGCCATTGAGATATGATTTTTTTTCTAGACCTGTATTTTTTTTCCGCATCTCTTGTATTTTAGGAAGTACATTCAACTGTATATAATCCCTGGGATTAGATGTTATCTGAATACCCAGATATTTAACCGGTTCTTGCCTCGCTTTAATTTCAAGTAGCCCTGGTACAAACCCATTCAGAGGATCAATCGGGATACAAGCCGACTTAGACCAGTTTATATTCAGTCCAGTGTATTTACTATATTCTTCAAATACCTGAAAAATCTTCACTAGTGATCCATGAGATCCCACAAACAGCATAATATCATCTGCATACAATGAGATTTTTTCCTCATATTCTCCAAACCTAAATCCTTCGATTTCTTTATCCTGTCTGATCATATCTGCTAAAGGTTCCATAGCTAGAGCAAATAATAAGGGGGATAGGGGGCAACCCTGCCTAACCCCTCTAGCTTTGTGTATTTTCTCTGAATACTCGCCATTCAATATTAACCTTGCAGAAACTTCAGTATACAATAGCTTAACCCAAGATACAAAATAATCTCCAAATCCCATTCTCTTCAATGTAGCAAATAAAAAAGACCATTCTATCGTATCAAAGCTTTTGAAGTGTCAATGGTTACAATCATACGCTCTCCACAGTTTATAGGTTCTAACTGGGTGCCCATGAAGTATCTAATTATGTTGTCACTTGTGGTTCTACCTGGCATAAACCCCGACTGATCCTCATTAATGATCCCAGGCGCCACTCTCCTAAGTCTATTTGCCAGGATTTTATTATCAGTGTTAGGCCTCTTTCACACTACAGTATGTTGAATTCAGTGTTTTGCGTTCCGTTTTTCACGGATCCGTTGTTCCGTTTTTTGCTTCCGTTGTGGTTCAGTTTCTGTTCCGTTGTTCCATTCCGTTTTTCCGTATGGCATATACAGTATACAGTAATTAAAATTGGGCTGGGCATAACATTTTCAATAGATGGTTCCGCAAAAAACGGAACGGATACGGAAGACATACGGATGCATTTCCGTATGTGTTCCGTTTTTTTTGCGGACCCATATACGGACCGTATACGGACCGCAAAAAACGGACCGCAAAACGGAAGAAAAAAAACCGTAGTGTGAAAGAGGCCTTAATCAATGAAATTGGGCAATGTGAGTCCGGATCTCCGGATCTTTCCCTGGTTTTAATATTAAAGTTATCAAAGCTTCTCTAATGGAATCTGGGAGTTTTCCCAGTTCCCTTGAGACAGTCCACATTGTGAGCAGTTTTGCAATTAATACTTCTTTATATTGGGCATAAACTTCAAATGGGATACCGTCTGTACCTGGGGTCTTATTCTTAGTTATCTTGGACAATACTGTCTCTACTTCAGCCGAGTCTAAGGGGGCATCCAGGGATTCTCTCTGATCAGTAGTTAATTTAGTAATTCTCTAGGAACTGTTGTAGTTCCTTTGCGCTCTTATTTACTTTGCTACTGTATATATCTTCAAAGTATTCCCTAACAAGCTCCAGCTTCGCCATTTGTTCATAGGTTTTATGGCCAAATGTATCTATCAGGCAATGAATGTATTTTTTATTTTTAGTCTGAGTTGCCACCAGGGCAGCCAGTTTTTTGCCAGGTATATGTGCATAGATGTAGTTATCCTTTACATTGTACTCTTTTTGTTGTTCAGCTAACAGGAGGAGATCATTTTCCAATTTGGCCGCTTTATCTGTCCATTCATTATAGTTTTGTACTATAGGGCTATCAATATATTTATTTTCAGATCTTTCCACCTCAGTTTCTAAATCAGTAATTTTTTTCCTAATTTCCTTCCTTTATATTAGTGTGTTTAGTAATAATCCCTCTTATAAAGGCCTTTGTGGCTTCCCATACCATATTATTCCCTGCAGAACCCTCATTTATCAAAAAAAAAAATCCCCAATCTCTTTCAATATCTTATTGTGCATGCCCATTATATTAATCTAACCTATAGTTATGTTCATCCCTCAATTTTTTTTCTTTGTTTTAATATTTATAATAATTGAGTTGTGATCTGAAATCCCCCGTCGTCCGTACTTCACCTGTTCGATATCTTGTGCCCCTTTATTATCTGTGAAAACTAAATCAATCCGTGACAAGCACCTAGGAGTTTTATGAGTTTTAGAGAAACATGAGTATCTTTTTAACTTTGGGTGCATTACCCTCCAAAAATCGATCCAGCCCAGTTCAGTTATAGTATCTTTTAATTTAGACCCTAAGTTATTTAGTTGGGAATTATTCAGTCTACATCTGTCCATTTGACCATCCATTACTTTGTTAAAGTCCCCCATTACTAAGAGTGGTTTGTCACCTGCCTTGAGTACAAATTTATTTATTTTTAATAGCACATCTAGTCTAAAGGGGGGAGGTACTGTATATATACATTTTATTTGCTATAATCCATGCTCTACCTTCCAATATACAGTCCATAAGGACGTATCTGCCTTCCTCATCTATTAGGCCTTTTTCACACGGGCATCATGTTTTTGGCCCGGATAAGATGCGGGTGCATTGCGGGAAAATGCACTGTAATGTGTTTTGCACACACGTGAGAAAAATTGGCATGTTTGGTACCCAGACCCGAACCTGGACTTCTTCACAGAAGTTTGAGTTTGGGTTAGGTGTTGTGTAGATTTTATTATTTTCCCTTATAACATGGTTATAAGGGAAAATAATAGCATTCTTAATACAGAATGCATAGTACAATAGGGCTGGATTTTTTATTTATTTTTTACAATTATTTAACTCACCTTAATCCACTTGCTCGCGCAGCCCGACTTCTCTTCTGTCTTCTTCTTTGAGGAATAGGACTTTTGATGACGTCACTGCGCTCATCACATGGTCCGTCACATGATCCATCACCATGGTGATGGATCATGTGACGGACCGTGTGATCACTGCAGTGACATCACCACAGGTCCTTTTCCTGCACAGCAAAGATGAAGACAGAAGAGAAGCTGGGCTGCGCGAGCAAGTGGATTAAGGTGAGTTATACTATTTTTTATTTTGTTTAACCCCTCCAGCCCTATTGTACTATGCATTCTGTATTAAGAATGCTATTATTTTCTCTTATAACCATGTTATAAGGGAAAATAATAATGATCGGGTCTCCATCCCAATCGTCTCCCAGCAACCGTGCGTGAAAATTGCACCGTGCGTGAAAACGCACAAAGAGGAGCATTCTGCGATTTTCACGCAATGCACAAGTGATGCGTGAAAATAACTCCTCATGTGCACAGCCCCATAGAAATGAATGGGTCCGGATTCAGTGCGGGTGCAATGCGTTCACCTCACGCATTGCACCTGCGCGGAAATCTCGCCCGTGTGAAAGGGGCCTTACTGTTTTTATTATTTTAAGATCTATGTTTCTATGAATTAATATACTCACTCCTCTCGCATATGATGAAAAAACTGAATGAAAGGCACACTGCATCCAACATCTATTCCCCCCTTTTATCGTCTCACTTGTCAGATGCGTTTCTTGTAGGCATACTATTGCAGGGAGAATCGTGTATTGTGTCAAAAACTGCCACTCTCTTAATTCCTTTACTCAACCCTCTAATGTTCCAAGAAATTACTGCCTGGAGAGAAAGGGGGGGGGCAGCGAAGGGGCTGCAGAGCAGAAGGGGAGAGCAGCGCGAGAAAAATAAAATAAAAAAATTGTGTAATTAGTGTTGTTGGTTGCCCTCTTTCCCCATAATCCTCCCCCTACTTCTCCCCCCAGGAGCAAACGCCACAGCAAGCTACAAGGACCCTCCCTAACCCACCCCCTGGTTGGCCCAGGAAAACATCCGAACCTGGCCCTCTCCCTTGCATCTCTCCCTCCCAGATATGCCCCAGCCTTATTTTTACCTCATATTTTTATCTTCTCGTTGATCCATTCCCCCGCCGCCTCTGCTGTATAAAAAAAAAAAACACGTTTTATTCCCTCATTCAACCCTCAACCTGGCCGGGAACATCATTGAATACTTAACGTTATTTTGACGCAGCATTTTTTTACCTTAGTATAATGACTTCTTTCTCGTGCTGTTTCTCTTGCATAATCAGAAAATAGCATTATTGTTGTACCCTCGTATTCAAATTTCCCTTTGTTTCTTGCCCTGCATATTACCTCCTTCTTATGCCTGACCGATAGGAAATTAATTATTATTGGTCGTGGTCTTGTAACAGGTGAGGGAGACCTTACTGATAGTCTATGAGCTCTCTCTATGAAGTTTTTAAAATCTGAGATATCCTGGCCCAGTTGTTCCCTTAACCAGGTTTATAAAAAACCGCAAGGGTCTCGTTCCTCCACTCCTTCCGGAAACCCCAGACATCTCAGATTGGACCTCCTTGACCTGTTTTCCAAGTCCAATAACTTGCTTTTAAGTACTGTGTTTTCTACCTTTACCTTAGTTTTCTTTAACTATTATCTGCAGTAGGTCCTCCGTATCAGATGTTCTCTTCTCTACTTCTACTAACCTATCTTTATATTTTTGTAGATCTGTCCTGAGGAGTCCCACCGCCTCCTTAATATTTCCAGTCTGGAGAGAGAGGCTCTGTTCATTTTTTTTTATTTCATGGAATATGTCCTGCAAACTTGGCACCTGTTCCTCCTGCGTAGAGGCAGTTGTTTCCGCCTCTTTTAAATGTTTATTTCCACTTTCCCCAGACTGGAATTCCGTAGGAGACAATCCCTTAGTAGCTTTCTCTATCGACCTGGAAAGGTCCCCCTCCTGGGTTTGGAGTGTATCTTTCTTCTTCCTCCTAGGGGGGCTAATCTGTCCACCTATACTAGTGAGCACTTGTTGTTTCAATCTTTCTGCCCGCTTAAACATTGGGGAGATCGAAGTATTTAGTTCTGGTTGGGATTTCCCCCTTTTCCCCGCCCCCTGTCTGGACATTTTGAAGCTAATATAGATGTATTATTATTATTATTTTTCTTTCTTTTCTCCCTTTCTTTCTTTTTTTTCTCTCCTTTTCCCCTTCCCCTTCTTTTTTTTCCCTCTGTTTCTTTTTCTCCTCCCCCCTTCTCCCCTCCCTTGTCTATGAGTTATCAATTCATACAGTAATAATTCATTCAAGGCACATTATGTAAGCTTCATGACAATAAAACTTTCAATTACAGTTCCTCAACTCGGGCGCAACCAGAACAATCACCAGACAGCGGCTCCACTTGCAAACGGGCCAAACCACTGCGGTTATAGGTATTCAAATTAAGCCTGGGAACTAGTAATTGCAATTAATTCATTCAGTGATTCTTTCCCATACAACTCCTCAGTCACCCCCTCCACAGCAATATTAACCGGGCTTTAACCACATTATACCATATGATACACCGTACAAGTTGTGGGTTCAACTTATTCCCAAATGCTGTTAGTGATGTTGATAGGGAAAAGGGAAAAGTGTTACCCCCTTCAAATAACGGAAAAAAAAGGTGAGAGGACCAAAAAACTTGCTGTCCTAAGATCACAAACAATTTTGTCCCCGGGGGTGGGGGGAGGGGGAGGGGGCAACCTCCACCGATTTTTGTGTGCGTATTGCACAAATTCAGGAAAGATTCTAAAGGGGCATTATCCTCCGTTCCCCGGAATGTTTGCCTCCACACCAGCCCTGGATCGGGCTTCACAGCTCACCACTCCACACTGGCTCCCCGAGGCTAGCCTCCCGTCCGACCCTCCAAGTTCAGGGTCAATACCTCTCTTTCTCCATCTTTACCGAGTCAGAGCTGCCGTACGGGTATTCCGTCCAGGGCCTCAACCCCACCCCTCCGATATTTCAATCTAGACTTATCTGAAGGGTGTAGACTATCTGAAGGGGGAAAGAACACTAACCGAATCCCAGGAGACAGTCTTAAGGATCGGGTTGGCCACCCCAGTTCCTCCCAACACCCCCTTTAATCCGCTTGCCTCACCTCGGTGCTTCAACGAATCTGAAAGTCACTGTTCAAATCCAACAACAGAACGCATACGTCTCACCTCAGCTCTGGCTCGGCTCCAGGGGGAGGAGGGACGGTGAAGCCCAGGCAGTCTCAAGGTACGCGGCGGTCCTTTTCCTCTCACGACCACCTTTCCTCTCTCACGTCAGTTCCTCTATCTGTGTCTGTTCTCGGCTCCTTCTCACCCTCCAAGTGCAAAAATCAGGCAGGGCGGCATCTTATTCACGACAGAGCCGAACAGCTGAACTCGGATCACCAGGTCAGGTCAGAGGGCAGCAGAGCAGCAAGGCGGATGGAGTGATGCTTCACATGGGCTGGGAGCTGATTAGCCGGGAGGGAGGTGCGCGCATCAGCTGTGTGCACACGCACTCATGCTCCTCACTACCCCGTCTTTGCTATGTTAAAGATAATACAAACGGATCCGTTCAGAACGGATGCAGGCGGTTGTATTATCAGAACTGAAGCATTTTTGATGATCCATGACGGAGCCAGCAAAAGCGCTGGCGTGAAAGTAGCCTTACTAAAGGTGTAAGGGACACACCTCCTCAGAACATGTTTTTTTTTTTACATTGTACATTCATATTGAACACATGAAAACAATGAAGGAGCATATATGGAATTAAGACTAAGTAAAACGCAAAAAACTGTTAAACCCGATTATGTTTTTTTTTTTCCGATTACAGCTTTGCACACTCTAGCCATTTTCTCAATCACCTTCACGGTGGAGTCGCTTGGGATAGTTTTCCAATAGTTATGAAGGGCTTCCCAGAGGTGCTGAGCACTTGTTGGTAGCTTATTTTTCACTTTGCAGTCCAACTGATCCCAAACCATCTCAACTGGGTTAAGTTCTGGTTATTGTGGAGGCCATGTCATCTAATGCAGCACACTATAACTTTCCTTCTTGGTCAAATAGCTCTTACAGAGCTTGGAGGTGTGTTTGGGGTCATTGTCCTGTTGAAAAACAGATGATGGTCCCACTATGTCCAAACCAGATGTGATAGAGTGTCGTTGCAGAACAGTGTCACCTGCAACGCATCCCCCACCTCCTTCATGCATCACACATGTGGTGGGAGCCACACATAAAGAAACCCTCTGTTACCTTTTTCTGTGGCCCGGAAAACAAATTTCTCAAATTTTGACTTATCAGACTAAAGTGCATATTTCCATGGGTCTAATGTTCATTCCTTGTTTTTCTTCACCAAAACAATTCTCTCCTGCTTGATTCTTGGAGTCTCCTCTGAACAGCTGATGTTGAGATGCGTCTGATACTTGATCTCTGTAAAGGAAGCATCCTCAAACTGCGGCCCTCCAGCTGTTGCAAAACTACAACTTCCAGCATGCTGGAACACCCTTTAGGTATCAGCCTACAGCAGGGCATTGTTGGAGTTGTAGTTTTACAACAGATGGAGGGCCACAGTTTGAGGATGCCTGCTGTAAAGCATTTATGAAGGCTCAAATTTGAAGTGCTGTTAATTTGCAGTTTCTGAGGTTGGTAACTCTAGTGAACGTATCCTTTGTAGCAGAGATAACTGTTGGTCTTCCTTTCCTGGGGCAGTCATCATGAGGGCCAGTTTCATTTAATTATTATTTAATTTACTCACTTATATCGTGCTGATACATTCCACTTTACAGACTTTATCACTTGCTGTCTTCAATGGAGCCCACAATCT
Organism: Bufo gargarizans; assembly: GCF_014858855.1. Lineage (NCBI taxonomy): Eukaryota > Metazoa > Chordata > Amphibia > Anura > Bufonidae > Bufo > Bufo gargarizans. The sequence continues at coordinate 585,888,772 of NC_058080.1, read as the reverse complement.
AAGGTCCCTATGTAGTATGTGTTTGGAGTGTGGGAGGAAACTGGAGTAAACCCACGCAAACAGAGAGAAGATGTTCTCATTGGTCAGATTTCAAGTTCAAACCTAGGACCCCTAGGCACCAGTGTTAACCACTGAGCCATAGTGTTGCCCATTTTTATCATAGCATTTAATGGTTTTCATGACTCCACTTAATAATACTTTGATAGTTCTGGAAATTTTACGGACTGACCGACTTTCATTTCTTACCCTCTATTTTATTTTTTATTTTTTTCTGTAATATGTAGGGGCAGTGATAATGACCTTTTTTAATGTACTTTTTTAGCTTCCTGTCTTCTCTTTACTGAACTGTGAAGATGTGCTTTATAGCTCAATAACTGGCTATATATATATATATATATATATATATATATATGTATAGTATTACACTCACCGGTAATCCGGTTTCCTGGAAGTCTCCATGACAGCACAAACTGAGATTGCCTTCCTCTGATAGGACAGGGAAAAGCACACAGAGAGGTTAAAAACCCCACCCCCACCCCTCATCGCCGGTGTATTATAACAGGACTAGGACAAGGGGTAGAACATAAATAGTAAATTTAGTCTATTGACAAAGAAAACAAGGGCGGGACAAAAGTGTGCTGTCATGGAGACTTCCAGGAAACCGGATTACCGGTGAGTGTAATACTCATTTCCCCAGTCGTCTCCAAGACAGCACAAACTGAGAACTAACAAAGTAACTTAGGGGGGACTACAGCACCTAGGACCTTACGTCCAAAGGCCAAGTCCTTGTCGGCAAATACGTCCACCCTATAATGCTTGGTGAAGGTGTGGGCCCTCTTCCAGGTGGCCCCCCTGCAGATCTGTTCTAACGAAGCAGAGGCTCTCTCAGCCCAGGAAGTGGAGACCGATCTAACCGAGTGGGCTCTAAGGGATGGAGGCGCCTCCTTACCGGAAGCTTTATAGGCCTCGGAGATGGTGCATCTAATCCAGCGGGATATAGAGCTCTTGGCTGCCTTCTTACCCCTATTTGGACCTGCAAACTGGATAAATAAATTTTTGTCGATACGCCACTCCTTTGTGGCTTGTAAATAATGAAGAACTGAACGCCTAACGTCTAAATTGTGGAATCTAGATGCCTGCTCATCTTTAGGGTTAGGAAAACCAGACGGGATAACTATATCTTGTGATCTGTGGAAGGAGGAGACCACCTTGGGAAGAAAACAGGGGTCTAACTTAAAAACGAGCTTGTCCTCCAGCACCCTGAGGAAAGGTTCCTGTATGGACAGGGCCTGGAGCTCGCAAACCCTCCTTGCGGAGGATATGGCCACTAGGAAGATGGTTTTCAGAATGAGACACTTAATGGATAGGGAGAGAAGGGGCTCAAACTGTACATCCAACAGCCCTGACAGGACGGTGTTAAGGCTCCACGGTGCAACCATGTTCCTGACTCGGGGATTTAGTCGATCCGCTGCTTTCAGGAATCTTGATACCCAGGGGACTTCATAAAGGCTGGTATTATAGAGGGTCCCCAAGGCCGACACCTGGACTCGCAGTGTGTTGAGAGCAAGGCCCAAATCCAACCCATCCTGGAGGAATTCCAGCTCTGGGTAGAAGCGTCTATTGCCACACATGGGTCTCTTCGGTTGAGGAAGAAGAAATCCTGAACCTTGTGGTTCTTCACTGAGGCGAACAGGTCTAGGATGGGACTCCCCCATCGATCCCAAATCTTTTGGAAAGCGGTCTGGGACAAGGACCATTCACCTAGATCCAGACTTTGCCGACTGAGGTAATCTGCCTGGAGATTCAGGGATCCCTTCAGATGTACTGCTACGAGGGATTGTAGATTCCTTTCTGCCCAAAGGAAGATTCGGTCTGAGAGCCTCTGGAGGTGACCGTGTCTTGTTCCTCCTTGTGCTGGATAAACGCCACAGCTGTGGAGTTGTCGGAATGGACCAGGACGTGGCGATTCTTGGCCTGTACTTGGATGGACCTAGGCCCTCCCATACCGCATGGAGGTCTCTGTAGTTGGAGGACATCCTTCTCTGGTCCTCAGACCAGATCCCCTGAAAGGCCTCTAAAGCCGTGAGGGCCCCCCAGCCCCAGGATCTGGTGTCCGTTGTGAGGGAAAACACATACTCCTGCCTCCAAGGAACTCCCGTTTCCAGGTTCTTGGTCTTTAGTCACCAGTCCAGTGAAGCTTTAACTTCCCGGGACACTGACAACCTTCGGTCCAGGGATGATTGAGACCTGTTCAATTGACTTAGGACCAGCTTCTGTAAGGGTCTCATATGGAATTGGGCCCAGGCTACCACAGGAATGCAGGAGGTGAGATGGCCCAGCGTTTCTATGCCCTGCCTTATTGAGCAACAGGACTGCTTGGTGAAGTGGAGGACCCTTGACTTCAGCTTTTGTATCTTTAGCGGGGGGAGAAAGGATCTTTGAAGAGTCGAATCCAAGAGGATACCCAGGAAAATCTTACGGTGATCTGGGAGCAGGTCGGACTTCTCCCGGTTGACTAACCAGCCCAAGTTCTGGAGGCGCAAGAGAACCACTTGGATGTGCCTGTGAAGGATATCTGAGGTTTCTGCCATTATTAGCAGGTTGTCCAGGTAAGGGACAATTATTATCCCCTCCTTGCTTAGGGAGGTTACGACCTCCGCCATAACCTTGGTGAATATGCAGGGTGCCGATGATATGCCGAACGGGATGCACTTGAATTGATAGTGGTTAGCTGTCCCACCTTGCTCCACCGCGAACCTCAGGTATCTTCTGGAACGGACCTGTATTGGGATATGGAAGTATGCGTCTGAGAGGTCTATTGTAGCCATCATAGCCCCTCTTTTGATGAGCTTCAGCGCTGACTTGACAGTCTCCATCCTGAACTTGTGGTAAGTGATATGTTTGTTCAGGGGTTTTAGATTTATGATGGTCCGAAAATTGACATTCGATTTCCGGACCAGGAATAAGGGAGAGTAGTGACCCTCCCCAATTCTCCGGCAGGGACCCTTTCTACTGCCCCCAAGTGTAATAAGTTTCTTACGCCCTTGGATAAGGGAGACTCGAGGCCCCTGGGGAGCTTGGTCAGGACGAACCTCTGCGGAGGAAGGGAATCCAGCTCTATAGTGTAGCCATGTTCTATAATGCCTAATATATATGGATCCATGATGGTTTGTTCCCAAACCCCTAGAAAGGAGCCGAGCCTTCCTCCGACTGGGATGATATCATTGTTTTGACGAAGAGGGAGAGGGATCTCCCCTGTTGGGATTGAGGAAAAAACGTTTTCCTCTCCCGCCTCTCGTAAATCCGCAACCCTTGCGGCTCCTCCTATTGGCCCTGGGATCATGCTGGGGCCTCTGAAAAAACTGTCTCCTAGACTTGGATTTGTCCTCTGGAAAGCCCCTCTTACGGTCCGTGGCGTTTTCAAGGATCTTGTCCAGGTCGGACCCGAACACATACTGACCGTGAAAGGGTAGAGATATCAGTCTGTTCTTTGAGACGGTATCGCCCAACCAGGCCTTAAGCCACAGCACCCGTCTGGTAGTATTGGAAAGGACCGCTGCGCGGGCAGATAGTCTAACCGATTCTGCGGCATCGGCAAGGAAGAAGGTGGCCTTCTTTAAAAGAGGAAGATTGTGCAGGATCTCCTTCCAAGGGGCTTATTCTCTATATGGTGCTCTAGTTGTTCAAGCCACACGGCAAGTGTACGAGCCACGCACATTGCTGCTACCCCCGGTTTTAGGAGAGCTGCTGTAGCCTACCATGTCTTCTTGAGCAGGCTCTTGAAGGGTCTAGAGGGTCCTTGAGCTGGCCGCATCATCAAATGGTAGGACCGTTCGTTTTGCTACCTTGGCAACGGGAGCATCAACCCTGGGAATGGCTTCCCAATCGGCACAGTCTGCTTCGTCGAAGGGGTATCACCTCTTAAGACCCAGTGGGATAAAGGAACCCTTCTCCGGCCTCTCCCATTCTGCCCGTATCATCTTCTGGACATTGTCCGGGATCGGGAACACTGACTTGTGGCTCTCCCCTAAACCCCCGAAAATCTCTTGCTGGACTGACTTGGACCTCTTAGGGATCTCCATCCTAATAGTGGCCCTGATGGTTCGGATCAATTCATCGATATCCTCTGGGTTAAAGAGGAATCTCCTGTACTCACTACTTTCCTACGATTCCAGAGATCTAGCGGTAGTTTCCACATCTGATAATTCAGAGTCAGCCGAGTCCAGGTCACTCCCAGAGCAGTCAAAGCCTCTAGAGGAGGGTGGTCTGTGGCCCTGGCGAGGCTGGGGTTTAGGGGAGGCAGGAGGGTCCCTAGCGGCCAACGCTGATTGGACCTCCGTTCTGGCCAGATTCTTAATCTCCTCCATAAAACTAGAGGACTCAGCCTTCACCATGGTAGAGGTGCAGTCCTTACACAGCAGTTTGGACCCTGAGGAAGGAAGGCGTTTAGAGCAGACGCCACACTTCCTGGGTCTGGATTTAGCAGAAGAGGTAGACTCCTTTTCTCCCTGTAATACACAAGGGAGGAAAGGGTCAACCACAGCAGGGCAAATACGTAAAATGACTAGGTGCCAGCAGGCTACTCACACCGCCCAGAGTGGTAGGGGGCTCAGGACCGTCCACTTGGGTTGCTGCCAGCAGGCAGGATGAAATCTGCAGGCCTCAGAGCGGTCAGAAATCGGCATCCTTTTGAATTTGGCGTCGGCCACGGCCTCCATGACGTCCCGACCTCCGACATCATCACCCGGCGACTGGAGGGAAGAGCGTCGCTCCAGCTGCCCGTACCACGCTGCATCAAGCCCGCCTGGGCCGCCGCAGAAGAAACTTCGCCGGGGTCACCATGAATAAGAGAGACCCGGGCATAGAGCGCGCCTGGAGGAGGGAAGAGCCAGACCCCGGAACCGACCTCCGGTCTATCAGGTGATGCCCTGCCGCAGCAGGGCGACATAGAAAAATAAAAAAACATAAAAAAGGACTAGGGAACCCAGAAGAGCTCCCAGCACCTCTCTGGCTTTCCTTCTTGACAGGACAGGAAAAAACACTGGCGATGAGGGGTGGGGATGGGGTTTTTAACCTCTCTGTGTGCTTTTTCCTGTCCTATCAGAGGAAGGCAATCTCAGTTTGTGCTGTCATGGAGACGACTGGCAAAATATTTACATATATATATGTATAGTTCTATGCCTGGCTGCTTTCGCTACATTGTCAGCAGCAGTGTATGTTATGAATTACAGCTAGTCGTTAGTGCTTGCTATTGAGAAGGCAGGGAGACAGGGAGCAGCTGTTCTACACTATATAGGGAGAGCTGTATATTATAACTGTCCCTGTATAGTGTAGAACAGCTGCTCCCTGTCTCCCTGCCTTCTCAATAGTGAGAGCTAACTGCTACTGTAGCTCTCCCGGCATACAGGTATACACAGGGAAGATACACTGCAGCAGACAATGTAGAGATCGCAGCCAGGCAGGGAACTATAAATAAATAGTGGGGATGCAGTGGGGGCAGCAGCAGTCAGCCTGGAGCACATCTTCAGTTCCGTAAACAAAAGATGGGAAGCGCAAAATGGGCCTCTTCAGAGCTCTTTTTCTAATAGAAATGTAAAATTTTTGTAACTAAAGTATATTACAAAAATTTTAATTATCATGACACATTATAAAAAAAATTAAAGCAATGAAGGACTGTCGTTTCTGTGGATTAGAGTAGTAGTAAAACAGGGCTAAACACTGTATGCACTATGTACCTATAGTACCTGTGCACAAATCAACCCTTGATAAGGCATACCTCATAAAGCTCATTGGGAGAATGCCAAGAGTGTGCAAAGTTGTCATCAAACCAAAACCTATCTATCTACTGTATCTATCTATCTATCTATCTTTCTTTTATTACATTCTTTTTCATTAGCTAATTTGTAAGAGTTTGCTACAACTAGACTTTATTGCCATAGTATAGGAATTACACTTTTTTATAGCCTTTGACTATATGTTTTTGTGCATTTATGTATACATTTAATCAATGAAATGTATGCTTTTATCTGTTCTCATATAATCCGGCTTCGGAGTATCAAACCATAACCATTTGAAAGTCTACCTCCTAAAGTCTGATTTACAGCAAGACGATCCGTTTAAGAACAGATCCCTCTTCATATTTTCTACAAACTCCATTTATCTAACATGACTAAAGATACATTTATCACCTTTTAATGACTTTTCCCAAAAGCCTCTTTCTATAATGTCATATTCATTAATCATCATGGGAAGATGTTAAGTTAATGGTCAATATGGACAATGGGATGTTCTGGATGGATCTAGGGAGGTGAGAGTAACCTTTCTGGAAGTGTTTTCTCTTCTTTCAGTTTTATAGCTTGAAGTCATTACAGCATTAACCCTTTCAGATTGTCTCATCATTTCATAATAGGATATTTTATTATTAAGTATAATTTGGATAATTTAAAGTTCAGCAGTGAATCATTTATACCCAACAAAGTAAGACTAGGAATTTGTATGAAAATATAAAAAACCTGAGTATTTTCTAAATGTTATAGTACTGTATCTTTACACAAGAGTGCAAATAGAAGAAAAGGGGGGAAAATTTGTAGCGAAAATTAAAATAGGTTCTGCTATTACCAGTGGCACTCCCAGGGTGTTTGGCACCTGGGGCAGGTCATTTCTCTGGCATTCCCCCCAATACTTGACCACATACCTCTTACATCCAGGGAGATCTCCTGTCTGTCATATAGGCCTTCTCTTTCCTCTTCTCCTCCGTTAGACCGCCATGACAAATTCTTTCAGTCGCATCTCGTCTCTACAGAGTTTGTAACACAGACACATTAGATTTCTCAATTTTTCCATCAACCTCCCCATCCTGGTGTCCCCACAGTGTCATCCTGCTGCCACCCCCAATACCTGTGCCCGTTGTGCCCCCCAATGCCCCAGGTACTATACTGCTGAAAAAATAGTGACCCTAATAGACATAATTGGAGTCCTTTGTCAAACTGGTGTAAAGTAGAACTGGATTTCCTCCACGCTGCCCCCAACACAGTAGTGTCCCCCACGCTGCCCCCCACACAGTAGTGTCCCTCATGCTGCCCCCACACAGTAGTGTCCCCCAGGCTGCCCCCACACAGTAGTGTGCCCCACGCTTCCCCCCACACAGTAGTGTCCCCCATGCTTCCCCCACACAGTAGTGTCCCCCACGCTGCCCCCCTCACAGTAGTGTCCCCCACGCTGCCCCCCACACAGTAGTGTCCCCCATGCTGCCCCCACACAGTAGTGTCCCCCACGCTGCCCCCACACAGTAGTGTCCCCCACACTGCCCCCCACACAGTAGTGTCCCCCACATTGCCATCCCTCCCACACAGTATCCCATCCCCTCCCACCATGTCCTCCTATGTGCACCCCCCTCATGTCCCCCAAAGTTGGCACATTATAAAATAAAATAAAAATTTGTCCCCACACAGTATCCCACCATATTTTCCCCCCACACGTCCTCTGTCCTGGGTGCACCCCGGCCCCCTCCTGTCCCCCAAAGTTGGCACATAAAAAAAAAAAAATGAAAAAGACCCTAAAAGCTAAATACTTACCTGCGCTTGCTCGCAGAGTCCCAGCACTGTGCTGCTGAGTCCCGACACAGGCGCGCGAGGACGTCGTCATGCGCGCCTGCGACAGGATTTCACTACCGCATAGGCCTCAGGCTTATAGCAGTGATCGGTGGAGGGGCAGGGAACTATGCGCTCCGCTCCCTGCCGCGCCGCAGTATGTGGGACTGGGTCACGAGTGTCAGCGCTTTAGCAATGAGCGCTTTTATCTGTATTGATGGAAGCGCTCATTGCTTTTGGGCCTGCTGGCACCCCCATCAGAGCCGGCACCCGGGGCCCCTCCACTTCGGCGAAGCTGGCAAATCGAATTTTTCTAAACTTGGGGACCTGGATACTAATCTGACCATGGGTAACATCTCCACTGCATTTGTATGTTCCATTTTCTAATCTCCAGTTTTCTCCTACATTCCAAAAATGTACAATTTTTTGTTTTTATGCATCTGTTTCATATAGAAATGTAGATTGTGAGCTCCACTGGATAAAAAGAAAAAATTGTACATTTTTGGAATGTAGGAGAAAACTGGAGATTAGAAAATGGAACATACAAATGCAGTGGAGATGTTACCCTCGGTCAGATTTGTATCCAGGTCCCCAAGTTTTGAAAAATTCGATTTGCCAGCTTCGCCGAAGTTCCACAAGAAATTTGATTCCTTACTTATTAATTTGTCACAAATTGCTATAAATCAGGGATACCCAGGCCACTTTGCCTTAGGGTATGGCCACACAAAGTGGCCATGTTCTGGGCGGATTGTGGTCATGATGAGGTGAAGAACCGCGTAACCAATTAGCCTGCAGCTGACTTTCATTTAATAATGAAGACCGCATTGTATAGTCCTTCCTCATTGTTAATGGCCACGTGGCACCTTTAATGCACCTTTAAACAGGGGCTGTTGCTGGTATGGGGTTTGGCTGGTTAGGTGGGGGCACAATATGCTGGGCACTTCTCCAACCCTTACAGGTGGGAGCCCCTTCTTCTGCCATCTGCTTTTCCTCCTTTTCCGCATCATCTAATATCAATGAGAATATGTCATCAGGAACATCAAGCATCTCCTCTCCCTCCATCTTGCTGACTTTTCTAGGACATGGAGACTTTGAAGGATGATTTGAAAGAAGTAAGTCCAGCAAAAGATGAGGATTGTCATCATTAAGACCTGGCCCTCCTAAGGGGTGCAGACTAGATGGTATTGGTTGGCAAGCTGGACACTGGAATAATAAAGGCTTCCATCTCATTGGTATTGAATTCTTCTATTAATAGTTTTCAGCAACACTGTCCATAGCACATGAGCACTTGCCACATCTCTCCCTGTGCTCAGCTCATAGGACAATGGTGGAGACCGTGCGGGATGAGGGTTTTTATAGGGCTGTGACATCATAATGTGCAGATTGGATTGCTGTATGACATTATGGGTGATCTTGCGTTCTTGGGCTTGTCTCATCTACACTTAGTTTTGCTTTGTAAAATGCAGCCGCCATTTTAGAAAAACCTGATTAGTCACTAAGAAGCGTGAGGAAATTTAGGATTTTTCGCGAATGAAAATTTTACTAAACTTTGGACCGAATTCCGCTGGGCAAGAAAGCCAGCTTACCTTTACACCAGTTAGATAACTCTCTCCCAATCTTTCCATATGTTTAAAGGGCTGATGTTATGCTTCATGCAGGGCTTGAAGAGCCACCACATGACTTGCATCTCTGAGTTGTGTTCGGCCCCCTTAGACCCTGTTCAAAGCATGACACATCAGTTTTTCCTGGGCATTCCATTAAATAATGCATTTTTTATAGAAAAAAAATTTGAAGTTTCTTACCTTATAGTTTCATTGGCGTGGGTTAAACCAAACATCAGTGGCATAAGAATATTCATGTTCCTTCCCCTTCTTGAACACTATAGTTGCCAAACACCTGCACTCTTTCTACAACCTAAGCCTTTATATCTATCTACAGAGTTGTGTGACTTTTTTCTTGGCTCCTGATGGCTTTGTTATCAAGTGCCCTCAGGAAAGTTCCTTTCAGAGCGTCACATCCCTGGTTGCCTGAGATGTGTGTTAGAACATTGTGTGCCTTCGCTGGGTAAGCAGCCTCTTCATCTCTCAGGACTTGCAGGTGCTCCCTACATACTCTAAGACCCGTCACAACATGCACTACTGCAAACTTGACACCTCTTTGTTTTCCACCTTTTTGTATGCACAGTAAGACCAATGAACAAGACTTTATGCAAAACATCAATTAAACTTGTTTTTACCTCTCTAGGATTTTTTTTTGCCTCCAGTATTTTAACTCAATCAATGCTACATACATCTGCATAACTTTTGTCTTAAAAAGTTCTCAACATTTGCTTCACTGCCTGCTTGGAAGAAAAATGAATTTACATTCAATATAAATGAAACTAATTTTTTCTTCCTTCATTTCTTAGTCTATTTAACAGAAGAACATTATGTTCTATAGGGATAAACAACGAAGCAGCTTGAAGAGATTTAGGAAGCTGCATTCGGCAGTGTGCCATTCATGTTCTTCAGCTTTATATGGTTACTTAAAGTGTAACAGTCATTATTATTTTTTTTCTTCTAATGTGTAGAGGCAGTGATGGGGAACCTTTTTTCTAATATACTTTATTTAGTGAAGTTGCCCTGAAATGTCCATCTCTAAATGGGCTTTGCTAAGGCATATCCGTCTTCACAGTACAGAGCAGTACTGACTATGTAGATGGCTGGGCTTCCAGCTATTGCCCTCACTGAACATTATCATATCTACACTAAATATATGTGCTGATATCCCTATCCCTGATACTGATCACACATGAATCTAAAATAGTGGATAGGATAGAATTTTACTATCATCAGAACCATGTCAATTTTCTCTATCATCTATCAAGGGTGTCTTAACACAAACTCACAAATGATCTACTGAAATAGTACCACTTTTTCATAATGCTATCTAGTATCATGTAAAAAATAAATAAAAAATTTGCAGTCCAAGGTAGCTAAAAGCACACGTATCTCAAGGTGAGCTAAAAGGATGCACAAAAAAGTATAATATCTTCTTCTATTTAATCATGTATTGACATCATGTAGTATATGCAGTACTTAAGTAAAATGTGCACAATATAGCCTTGAACTCAAACATAATGCACTGAAAGGAAAAAAAATAATGACATATAAGGTTGTTTAACCCTTAACCTTAGTGGACTTCTATAAAGTAATTATTACATAATTACATTAGTAATTATTACAGTACAATACCTGTTCATTGCAATGTACAGAGATACCCCTTCAAACCAACCTGCTACTGGATCCACATAACAATGAAGGCTCACTGCCACCTATAGGGTAGACCAGGAATTTGTACATGTGAGCAAATCCAATATAAGCACATCAGATGTTTTCCTTACTATGGACGGATTGATCACACTTTTTTTGCCTCATTCACACAGTCAGTGTTCGGTCAGTGATTTCCATCAGTCATTGTGAGCCAAAACCAGGTGCGGCTCTAAACACAGGACAGGTGTGGATCTTTCCCTTTTGTCCGTGGAGCCTCCAATCCTGGTTTTGGCTCACAATCACTGATGGAAATCACTGGCCAAAACACTAACTTATGAATGTGGCTTTATTTGTGCAGTCAGAAAATATTGTTAATTATTTTTCCAAGAATGTACTTACTACTGTATGTGTCTGATAATGGACGACACCAGTGGTTTAAAGAAATCCTGTGGGTTACTGTCTACAATGAAATATTTGCCCCGTCTTTAGGTGGGGATGGCGGTTAGACAGTGTATGGTGAAAAACATTTGTTATATAGAAAATAATTTTTTAAAATAGGGAATGGATTTAAGAAGATGTAGTTTGGGATAGCCCTTTTTCTGACCCTGCTCCAAATGCCCAAGACTGTACAAAATATTCCATGTGTGGTCTGGCTAGAGCTTTGTAAAGTGGCAAAACTAAGAGGCACAATTATTAAGACTGGCAGTTTAGACGTAGGTCCCAATAACCCCTTTACCTGGCGGTTGATCCGCCAGAGTTATGAAGAGTCACCGGCCTCTACATAACTTGAGGATCAACCGCCACTTCTAAATATAAGAGAGCTTCCTAGCTGTCTTACATTTAGACCACCCAAAACAGGTGTAGAAAATGTTAAAGGAGATGGGCCTACCGGCCTGTCCCTTTTCCCGCCCACACAACACCCAGTTTTTTTAGACCTGGCGTGAGCAGGAAGAAGTCACAGATTGCGGCACAAAGGACCTTTGCACCGCAATCTGAGCCAGGAATATAATGACCCCATATGCTTCTGTATTGCCTTGCATAATTCTATCTATCTTGACAGCAGCTGCCTGGCATTAGTTGCTAAAGTTAAGTTGTCCACTAATATCCCCAAGTCCTTTTCAGTGACAATTAAATATTTGTTTCAAGGCTATCAGATGGGGCTGGAGGCTGGAAAGTAGATTGTGAAAAACATATGACAAGAGAGATTATTTTGGCAAATGGACATTAGATGTAAGAAAGATACAATGAAAAATGTGGAGATGACAATAAAAATATACAATTTATAATGCATAATAGAGGGTAAATGGGAAGAGCTATGTATCTACTGTATTTGAAGCATTTGTTTATTGTTCATTAACAGCTTATGTTTGAATTGAAAATATCTTACTGTCTTGTGTATAAAGCTGCTATGCAGACCTATGTGTCTCCAGGGTTGCAGACTACAAAACATCCTGTGTGTAGTCTGATCCTGCAGCAACATAGTCAGGTTTCTGCATGCAGTTTTGAAAGCCAAAATCAGGATCATAAAAGGAGAGACAATACACTCACCTAAAGAATTATTAGGAACACCTGTTCTATTTCTCATTAATGTGATTATCTAGTCAACCAATCACATGGCAGTTGCTTCAATGCATGTAGGGTTGTGGTCCTGGTCAAGACAATCTCCTGAACTCCAAACTGAATGTCAGAATGGGAAAGAAAGGTGGGCTACAACAGCAGAAGACCCCACCGGGTACCACTCTTCTCCACTACAAATAGGAAAAAGAGGCTACAATTTGCACGAGCTCACAAAAATTGGACTGTTGAAGACTGGAAAAATGTTGCCTGGTCTGATGAGTCTCGATTTCTGTTGAGATATTCAAATGGTAGAGTCCGAATTTGGCGTAAACAGAATGAGAACATGTATCCATCATGCCTTGTTACCACTGTGCAGGCTGGTGGTGGTGGTGTAATGGTGTGGGGGATGTTTTCTGGGCACACTTTAGGCCCCTTAGTGCCAATTGGCCATCGTTTAAATGCCACGGGCTACCTGAGCATTGTTTCTGACCATGTCCATCCCCTCATGACCACCATGTACCCATCCTCCTTCCAGCAGGATAATGCACCATGTCACAAAGCTCAAATCATTTCAAATTGGTTTCTTGAACATGACAATGAGTTGACTGTACTAAAATGGCCCCCACAGTCACCAGATCTCAACCCAATAGAGCATCTTTGGGATGTGGTGGAACGGGAGCTTCGTGCCCTGGATGTGCATCCCTCAAATCTCCATCAACTGCAAGATGCTATCCTATCAATATGGGCCAACATTTCTAAAGAATGCTATCAGCACCTTGTTGAATCAATGCCACATAGAATTAAGGCAGTTCTGAAGGCAAAAGGGGGTCCAACACCATATTAGTATGGTGTTCCTAATAATTCTTTAGGTGTATATGGGCAGATACTACTTCTACTCTTTTTTGAATTCACTCCTGGTTATGGCTTCCAAAACTGCATGCAGAACCTAACCATGTGGCCGTATTCTTAGAACTACTTCTACTATTTGGAGCTAAGACTAAGCATTACATATTCATTATTTGCATCAGTTGTGCTTTTAGTTACATAATTATAGTATGGTTTTGTCCTCAAAATCACCAGCACACTGCATAATAATACTACTTTAACAGCTAGATGTGAAATTCTTTTACATGGAAACATCTTCTGTAATCACACACATCACAGTTATAGCTTGGCATTTCTTAACCCAGAGCAAAGATTTACTGTAAATTGCTACTCTGGCCCTTTCTCTAACTGCCCCAGCCAAGTCAGGTGGCTTTTTAGCTTCCTCCTCCCTGGCAGTGTATTTGTACATATTTGTAGAATTATATCATATTTAAGTCTGCATATATCACCAAAAAGAAAAGGCCCAGAGCAGAGCACTACTGTAAGTACTAACTATTGCCTTATCCTCTATGGATTTATTATAACGATCCTTATATTTATCCACGGGAAGAACATCCTTTTGATGAACACTAGGGTTATTTTCCAACAGTTTTCTAATAAAAAATGTGCCAATTAGAGATGAGCGAATCGAATCCTTCAAAGTGAAATTAGATCCGAATTTCAGGATAAATTCGATTCACCTCAAAGCCGAATTTCCTTGTGCTTCGTGTTAGCGAATCGATAAATTTTGTAAATACAAAGCAATTTTTTTTTTGGTAAAATTCGGGCGAATCAGCCGAATCGAACTTTTCATAAATTCACTCATCTCTAGTGGCAATGTGATTTAAATGAGTGCAAAGTACTGCTCAATATATGTATCAAAAAAGTGCCACAGTAACCCTAAAAGCTTTGTACACCTTCAGAGGCAATTTTTTTTATGATTGCATATTCTTTCAATTGGCCTTTATTAATAATTTGGAGCTGTTCTGTCACAAATGGTTAACAAACCTTATCTTAAATTACTGAGAGGTCATAAACACTTATTTAAGCCACATTCTTATCAGTAAGATAAGAACTGAGCTATAATGCGTGTTTAAAATGTTAGAGAGCAGAGATGAGGAGCCCATCAGCTCCTGGTCTGACGGAAAAGACAGAAAATCGAAAGGGTGCTTCTAGAGCATGTCAACTCTGTACAGAAAAAAGGACGCCATATTTTAATAAAGACGTATTTTAGAAAATTATTTTTAGCTCAAAATTAGTACAATGCAATAATAAAATGCCTATGGAGTTGATGCATTGTTAAATATGCTTCATTGACTTCAGAATGACTCTGAATGGAAGCAGATGCCTGCACGCAACAGTGCGGCTATAATGTTTGAATTGGCATTCATGTCTAACTCTGACCACTTCTGATGAAACGTGGGCTGTGTTATCCACGTAGAAATGCGTTGAGCGTATGTGCTATTTAGACATAGCTCAGGTAGGGCAGGATTTAGTATTCAGTGGTATCGCTCCATTGTTATATACTGACTAGACTAATCAGGCTAGTGTTTCCTTCCACTTATTGTCGAGTACAAAAATATAGGGTATGGATACATGATAGGAACTAGCCTGTGACTGAGTCCCTGTACCCAGTGGGTGCTACTTTATAGCCTTAGTTTGCAGGTATCCCAGTCAGCACACTCTGTGCAAGCAAACTCTAGGCTGTTTGTCAGGACATCCTATATGTAGATGGTAATCATCCCAAATCCCTCTCTACATTGAGGTCTCCTGTTTGCCTGGTTTTTAATTTGTTTGATATATCTGAACCCTCTTTTAATAAGAAATTTGAATACAACTTTATTATTTTTTGTTTCAATGTTCTATCTGGCTGAGATTATATGACTCTGAATGGAAGCCAGCCACTGTAGTGATTGTAATTTTGTATGTAATTCACACTTTGCCAATACTGCAGGTGTCTCCTTAGGTAATAGATATAGCATATTTTATATCTGTCTTAAATAAGTCATTTGTCATATAAGACTACAGAAAAGCAAATGGGAGTTGGATGCTACCCGTACATTATTCTTGAAGAGTTTATGAACTCCACATTAGGGAACATAACTTTAAAGTAAGCAGGAGAATATTTGTATTTCATCTGGGGGATCAGAGTTGGTAGGAAATAGATGCTCATTGTCACTTATTCCCATTGTGATGTGTTGTGCGTGATAAAGCTATTTTATGCCTTTTCCCACGGTCATTGATCCACATCACAGAGATTTTTTTCTCTATAAAAGTATGCTACTGTCACATATGTATCAACTACAATGAGAAATGTACGGTTTTATGGTTGAGCTTTTTGTGCTTCAACTAGTTTGCTTTAACTCTTTAAAGGCATGGCAATTTTATTTATTTTTTTCATCCCCACATTTCAAAAGCCATAACTTTGAAATTTTTCCATCAAAATAATTATGAGGGCTTCTTTTTTTGTTGCCAAATGATTTGAATTTATTAATTGCATCATTTTCCGGTACATCTAATGTATGTACTACTTGGGGAAACATCACTGCTGAGACCAGTCATTGGCTATGGTGGTGAACATAACCCGTCAGTGTTCCCTCTAAGCTGTGCGCTCTGGAAAGGAGAGTGTTAAAACAACATACTAACGTTGTGCATCCGTTCCGTGCATTGGGGACCGCAATTTACAGTCCCCAATGTGCGGGCAACATCCGTGCGGCAGCAGGGACGGATCAAGACCCACTCAACTTGAAACTTCAAACTTCTCACCCTCACCTCACCTTAAAAACACATCTTTTCAGGCAGGCCTATCAAGCTACCTAAACTGACTATTCCCTGACTAAACCTCCCCTCTGGCCTAAACTCGATCCTCTAGTAGTCCCAAACCCAAAGCAGATCGGCCGGCACCACTCCTGTCAGTTCAATAATGGCTCAAATTCTACTTATCACAATCAACTACCTAATGTGTCACCCCCAATTCCTCATAGATTGTAAGCTCTTGCGAGCAGGGCCCTGACTTCTAGTGTTTCAGTTGCATATTATCCAGTTATTTTTGTTTTGTATACGAACCCTATGAACTTGTAAAGTTCTGCGGAATATTGTGTCGCTATATAATATATATTTTTTTCAATTATTATAAGTAGTGCTTCCGTGGGGTTCCGATCTGTGCTTCCGTTCCGCAACCCCGTGATTGCAGACCCATTCAAGTGAATAGGCAATGCGACCACGGGCACACAACGTTCGTGTGCAAGAGGCCTAACAAGGATTAATGAGCCCAATAACAGTTTTACCTGCTGCAGAGTTTGGAATTAATGATTCTTTCAGTTCAAGAGAACGCAGTTTAGAAGGAATGAACAGTGAACCTCGCTCTACATGCAGGGACTGGAAACGCACTGAAGACAGACCAGGAGTTAGAGAAAAGGAAGCTGATTCTAAATTAATTTAATTCATTGCAAAATTCACGATAATTTTTCTTCCAAACAAATCCGAAGTTTTGTTACCTAGCTTTGGACGAATCATGCACAACTGTGTCTGCTATTTTACATTTAAAATTCAGGATACTAGTGATGGAAACAGGGCAGGGCTCATGAACATAGAGGACCATATGACTCCTGGTATGCCCTGGCCGGTGGGCTTGTCCATAGTGCTTTGCAGCCAACATCACAGCCAATCAGAAGGTAGAATATTGGCTGGTCTATAAGGCTCTATGCTAGCTCTGAAGCAGAGACACCATTGTGACAGAAGACAGATAGAATAGACACACAAGAAGACAGCCATTTTAGGGTTTTGCAGGGACAGTGTAGGGATTGTGAAGAAGATACATTAGCCACTTCATGACTGCCCATAAAATATAAATGTCCTATGGGTAGTTGTTTATCTCTGATCGTACGTTTTAGAGCGTCTCTTCAGAGATAGAAGCTGCACGCTAATCGTGCAGCTGCAGAGCGGGGGGCACGCTAATATGAACAACATCCAAGGATAATTGTGGAGTATCTGTTGCAAAAAAATGGATGGGGCATAGTGTAATTAGCGATATCCAACCATTGATAGTGTGAATAAAACCCAAGGATAATTGTGGAGTATTTTCTGCAAGAACTTATGAGGTATGGTGTAATTATTGACATCCATCCACTGCTAACGTGAATAACATCCAAGGACAACTGTAGAGTATTTGTCTCAAAAATGCATGGGGGTATGGTGTAATTATTGATGTACAACCATTGCTAGTGTGAACAGTACCCAAGAATAACTGCAGAGTATACACTGTAAGCATGTATGGGGCATACTGCAATTACTGACATCTAACCAGTCTTGGGCCTCATGCACACAAGCGTGTGCTGCCCGTTGCCGTATTGCAGACCGCATTTGCGGATCCGCAATCAATGGGCACTGTTCCGTGTGTATTCCGCATCACGGATGCGGACCAATTCACTTGAATGGGTCCGCAAATTCGGAGATGCGGAATGGTGCAGAGCTGAAGCGCGGGCGGAACCCTACGGAGGCACTACGGAGTGCTTCCGTTCCCAAAAGGATAGAACATGTCCTGTCTTTTTGCAGAGCGGCCAGATGGCGGCCTATTAAAGTGAATGGGTCCGCAATCCGCTGCGGCTACCCCACGGTCAGTGTTCGTGCATTGCGGCCCGCATTTTGCAGGCCGTGGCGTGGCCGCATGTGAACAACTTCCAAGGATAATTGTGGAGTATTTCTTGCAAAAATGGATGGAGTATGTTGTAATTACTGACATATAACCATTGCTGGTGTGAACAGCATCCAAGGATAATCGTGGAGTATTTCCTGCAAGACTGTATGAGGCATGTTCTATATTCTGCGTTTTCCACGCAGCCCTGTCCCCATAGAAGTGAATGGGGCTGCGTGAAAAACGCATAGCATCCGCAAGCAAGTGCGGGTGCGATGCGTTTTTCACGAATGGTTGCTAAGAGATGTTGTTTGTAAACCTTCAGTTTTTTAGCACGCTCGTGAAAAACGCATCAAAACGCATTGCACTTGCGCAGAAAAAACTGAACGCAATCGCAGACAAAACTGACTAAACTTCCTTGCAAAATGGTTCGAGTTTCACTGAATCTGGAGCCAATCTGTCACGCTCTTGTGAAAGGGGCCTAACCATTGCTAGTGTGAACAGCATCCAAGGATAGTATGGTGATTCCAATCAGAATTGATAGAAATGGTGCTAGTTTTGAAACTCATGTTAGCTTATGTGATACCCCTCCATGTGGGGATTTATTCCCCTCTTAGGCCCCCTGCACAAGAACGTGTGTGATCCGTGGCCGTATTGCGGCCCGCAAATTGCGGGCCGCAATACACGGCCACAGTTCCGTGTGCATTCCGCATCACGGATGCGGACTCATTCACTTCAATGGGTCCGCAAATCCCGAATTGCGGAACTGTGGCACGGGCGGATCGCGGACCCATTCAAGTTAATGGGTCCGTGATCCGATGTGGCTGACCTACGGCCGGCGATTGTGCAAATTGCGGGCCGCGGCACAGGCACGGATCACACACGTTCGTGTGCGGGGGGCCTTATACTGAGGTTATACAGTATGTATATTTACTTTATTACGTTGAAGGATTTGTACTGTTATTTAGTTATATGTATTGTGTTTCATTGTGTTTTTACAAGTCTAAGGCCCCTTTCACACGGGGGAGTTTTCCGTGCGGGTGAAATGTGTGAGTTGAATGCATTGCACCCGCACTGAATCCGGACTCATTCATTTCTATGGGGCTGTGCACATGAGCATCACGCATCACTTGTGCGTTGCGTGAAAATCACAGCAAGCTCTATTTTGTGCGTTTTTCACGCAATGCAGGCCCCATAGAAGTGAATGGGGCTGTGTGAAAATCGCAAGCATCCGCAAGCAAGTGCGGATGCAGTGCGATTTTCACGCACGGTTGCTAGGAGACGATCGGGATGGGGACCCGATCTTTATTATTTTCCCTTATAACATGGTTTTAAGGGAAAATAATAGTATTCTGAATACAGAATGCATAGTACAATAGGGCTGGAGGGGTTAGAAAAAAAATTTAAATAATTTAACTCACCTTAATCCACTTGTTTGCGCATGATGGACCATGTGATGAACGCAGTGACGTCATCAAAGGTCCTATTCCTCAAAGAAGAAGATAGAAGAGAAGCCGGGCTGCGCGAACAAGTGGATTAAGGTGAGTGAAATTTTGTATTTTTTTTTTACCCCTCCAGCCCTATTGTACTAGTGGTAATGAAAATCCTAACCTGGTTGGTGCAGTTTTATGCTTCCCAGGTATATAGGAGCATCAAACTTGCATTTACCCCATACCATGATTAAGATCGTATAGATCGAAACGCGTTGGCAGCGTCACCATCATCTATGTGCAGAAATTGCATTCTTTTAAATTAATGAAATAAAGACTGAAGATTTGTATTTATCTCAGTGCTGGACATCTCTTACTACTTTTCTGGATCTGTACGGACTGGACCGGGTCCTTGCACGAGACACCGTATGTGGAGGTGCTGGCTTACTCTTCAAATCGTTACATGGCTTGATATGCCTGAACTAGCTCCCTTGATCTTAGTAAAAAAAAGATTCGGGTTCTAGAACTGTGGGTGATATAATGGAGAGATGATAACACTTGGCTCTTTTCTTAAAGATGTACAGTCATGGCCAAAAGTTTTGAGAATTACATAAATATTGGAAATTGGAAAACTTGCTGCCTAAGTTTTTATAATAGCAATTTGCATATACTCCAGAATGTTATGAAGAGTGATCAGATGAATTGCATAGTCCTTTGCCTTGAAAATTAACTTAATCCCCAAAAAAACTTTCCACTGCATTTCATTGCTGTCATTAACCACTTAAGGACCACAGGTTCATACCCCCCTAGTGACCAGGCCCTTTTTTACAAATCGGCACTTCACAACTTTAACGGTTTATTGCTCGGTCATGCAACTTGGCACCCAAATGAATTTTACCTCCTTTTCTTCTCACTAATAGATCTTTCATTTTGTGGTAATTCATTGCTGCTGACATTTTAACTTTTTTTTTTATTAATCGAAATTGACCAAAATGTTTGCAAAAAAATGAAATTTTTCACTTTCAGTTGTAAATTTTTTCAAATAAAACTACATTTCTATATAAATTTTTCTCTAAATTTATTGTTTTAGATGTCTTTGATAAAAAAAATGCAATAAGTGTATATTTATTGGTTTGCGCAAAAGTTATAGCGTTTACAAACTATGGTACAAAATGTGAATTTCCGCATTTTGAAGCAGCTCTGACTTTCTGAGCACCTGTCATGTTTCCTGAGGTTCTACAATGCCCAGACAGTAGAAACACCCCACAAATGACCCCATTTCGGAAAGTACACACCCTAAGGTATTCGCTGATGGGTATAGTGAGTTAATGGAAGTTTTTATTTTTTGTCACAAGTTAGCGGAAAATGATTTATTACTTTATTTTTCTTACAAAGTCTCATATTCCACAACCTTGTGACAAAAAATAAAATTTTACATGAACTCACCATACCCCTCGCGGAATACCTTGGGGTGTCTTCTTTCCAAAATGGTGTCACTTGTGGGGTATTTATACTGCCCTGGCATTTTAGGGGCCCTAAAGCGTGAGAAGAAGTCCAGACTTCTTCTCACGCTTTAGGGCCCCTAAAATGCCAGGGCAGTATAAATACCCCACAAGTGACACCATTTTGGAAAGAAGACACCCCAAGGAGGGGCATGGCGACTTCCTAGAATATTTAGTTTTTTGGCACAAGTTAGCAGAAAATGATTATTTTTTCTCATATTTCACTAACTTGTGACAAAAAATTAAATTTTACATGAACTCACCATACCCCTCACGGAATACCTTGGGGTGTCTTCTTTCCAAAATGGGGTCACTTGTGGGGTATTTATACTGCCCTGGCATTTTAGGGGCCCTAAAGCGTGAGAAGAAGTCTGGAATATAAATGTCTAAAAAAAATTACGCATTTGGATTCCGTGAGGGGTATAGTGAGTTCATGTGGGATTTTATTTTTTGTCACAAGTTAGTGGAATATGAGACTTTGTAAGATTTTTTTTTTTAAATAATCATTTTCCGCTAACTTGTGCCAAAAAACTAAATATTCTAGGGACTCGCCATGCCCCTCACGGAATACCTTGGGGTGTCTTCTTTCCGAAATGGGGTCACATGTGGGGTATTTATACTGCCCTGGCATTTTAGGGGCCCTAAAGCGTGAGAAGAAGTCTGGAATCCAAATGTCTAAAAATGCCCTCCTAAAAGGTACTCAAAAAACAAAAACAAAACAATTTCCGCTAACTTGTGCCAAAAAGAAAAAAATAATCCTCTATGAACTCGCCATGCCCCTCAAAAGTGATCTTTATAGTGTCTTTATCACTGTTTTTGCAGTGATCAGAAAAAAAAAAATTCTGTCACTGCGGTGGGGCGGACTGAATGCAAATGTGCGCACAAGATCAGGCCTGATCGGGCGAACACTGCGTTTTTTTGTAGAGCCTTTAGAACATGTCCTATTCTTGTCCGCAATTGAGGACAAGAAAAAGCATTTTCTATATAGTTCTGGCAATGTGCGGATCCGCAAAATGCGGAAAGCACATTGCCGGTGTCCGTGTTTTGCGGATCCGCTGTGTCCGTGTCTTCTGAGCCACACGATCGGAAGGTAAACGAGTGGATCTACAGCCTGCCAGCGGCGATCATTCGCTGGCAGGCTGTAGATGCGATTTTTTTTTAACCCTTGAAAGGTATATCAGACGCTGTTTTGTTAACAGCGTCTAATATACCTGCTACCTGGTCCTCTGGTGGTCCATTTTGCTTGAATCGACCACCAGAGGACACAGGCAGCTCTGTGAGTAGCAGCAAACACCACTACACTACACCCCCTCTGTCACTTATTAACCCCTCAGATCCGCAAAACACATACGGACGTCTGAATGGAGCCTTACAGGAGGGTGATCAATGACAGGGGTGTGATCACCCCATATAGACTCCCTGATCACCCCCCTGTCATTGATCACTCCCCTGTAAGGCTCCATTCAGACGTCCGTATGTGTTTTGCGGATCCACGGATCCGCAAAACACATACGGACGTCTGAATGGAGCCTTACAGGGGGGTTATCAATGACAGGGGGGTGATCAGGTAGTCTATATGGGGTGATCACCCCCTGTAAGGCTCCATTCACACGTCCGTATGTGTTTTGCGTATCCGTGGATCCGCAAAACACATACGGACGTCTGAATGGAGCCTTACAGGGGGGTGATCAATGACAGGGGGGTGATCAGGGAGTCTATATGGGGTGATCACACCCCTGTCATTGATCACCCTCCTGTAAGGCTCCATTCAGACGTCCGTATGTGTTTTGCGGATCTGAGGGGTTAATAAGTGACAGAGGGGGTGTAGTGTAGTGGTGTTTGCTGCTACTCACAGAGCTGCCTGTGTCCTCTGGTGGTCGATCCAAGCAGAATGGACCACCAGAGGACCAGGTAGCAGGTATATTAGACGCTGTTAACAAAACAGCGTCTGATATACCTTTCAAGGGTTAAAAAAAATCGCATCTACAGCCTGCCAGAGAATG
Source organism: Bufo gargarizans (assembly GCF_014858855.1). NCBI lineage: Eukaryota > Metazoa > Chordata > Amphibia > Anura > Bufonidae > Bufo > Bufo gargarizans. Next base: position 585,865,943 of record NC_058080.1, on the reverse strand, counting down.
ATCGCCGCTGGCAGGCTGTAGATCCACTTGTTTACCTTCCGATCCTGTGAACGTGCGCTCCTGTGTGCGCGTTCACAGGAAATCTCGCTCCTCGCGAGATGACACCGATCGGCGTTAGAGTGACCTGGCAGAGCCGCCGCACTGACGCTGATCGGCGTTAGTGTGACGGCAGATGGTTAAAGGACCCGCTGAGATCATTTCAGTAATCGTCTTGTTAATTCAGGTGAGAATGTTGACGAGCACAAGGCTGGAGATCATTATGTCAGGCTGATTGGGTTAAAATGGCAGACTTGACCTGTTAAAAGGAGGGTGATGCTTGAAATCATTGTTCTTCCATTGTTAACCATGATGACCTGCAAAGAAACGCGTGCAGCCATCATTGCATTGCAAAAAAATGGCTTCACAGGCAAGGATATTGTGGCTACTAAGATTGCACCTCAATCAACAATTTATAGGATCATCAAGAACTTCAAGGAAAGAGATTCAATTCTTGTTAAGAAGGCTTCAGGGCGTCCAAGAAAGTCCAGCAAGCGCCAGGATTGTCTCCTAAAGAGGATTCAGCTGCGGGATCGGAGTGCCACAGACCGAAAAAAAAAGGTGAAAAAAATAAATGTCAGATTCGTTTTTCCGGAGGACACCGAAAAGACGGATCCGGCATTTTAATGCATTTTCCTGACTGATCAGGCATTTTTAAGACTGAACAGGATCCTGATCAGTCTTACAAATGCCATCAGTTGGCATACGTTTTGCTGGATCACTTTGCCGCAAGTGTGAAAGTAGCCTGAGGTGGACAGAGAAATAAGGAAAAGAGCAAATAGTTGTTTTGGTCTGCATCCGAGCCGCAGTTTTTGCTTGGATGCAGACCCATTCACTTCAATGAGGCCGCAAAAGATGTGGGCCGCACTCCGTGTGCTGTCCGCATCCGTTGCTCCGTTCCGTGGTCCGCAAAAAAATATAACCTGTCCTATTCTTGTCCGTTTTGTGGACAAGAATAAGCAGTTATATTATTGGCTGTCCGTGCCGTTCTGCAAATTACATAACGCACACGGACGCCATGCGTGTTTTGTGGATCCGCAATTTGCGGACCGCAATGCCTAACTCAGTGGCTATACAAAATTTTTAATTACATGAAATTACAAAAGTATCCAGGTTCTGGTTTAAAAACTGTAGGTTATATTTCATGGGACAACCTCTTTAATAACAAACCCATTCTTCATCTTTTACCCAATTACACACCCGGAGGGTCAGCGATGATGATGGATCAAGTGATGATAATGTCAGTAAAATGCTGTGGAATATGTCAACGCCATATAAGTCAGTAAAACAAATTTCCCCCAGAAATATCTATAAATGCCTTGTTAACCACATACAGTATACTAATCATATATTACAGTATACAGAACTGTGAATCCTTCCAAGATATATTCTTACAGTTGCAATTGCCAAGAACAAAAATAAATGAAAGGCTGCCGAGGTGTAGCTGATGAATATGATCTGAAAAATCCATTAGTCAAAATATTCATTACAGTGAAATATATGCAACAGGTCTGTATGCGATTCTACACATTGCATATTCTGTCAGGGAAATGACTTCTCCGATGGCTTACACAGGAATCCACAGATTGAGGATTCCTAATCAATCAACCCGTTTCTTAAGAAGGAAAACCATTTTTGTCAGGGTCAATATCAACTACAAAATTTTTCCTGAGATGGGATATTAGTGTCATAGAATGAGAAATTGTACGGAAAAAAAAAAAAATCTGGTAAAATATTTTTAATCTCTGCGCAGTTGGAGCGGTTCTTCACTCAGAAATTGTTATTGATTACTGCAGGGGGATTGTATTAAATCTGACTATTGCTATTGTATTCATTCTATTTGCACTTGGATTGCAATGTAATTATTGCCAGCTGCACTTTTAATACCAAAAAATGTGCCTAGTGCATGGAGACATACGGTCCATCTGGTGGTATAGGACATTCATATATGTCTTCACAAATGCGCTGTACATAACCAAACAATATAGAAAAGCAGCTCACCTGGTGAAGCTAGTCCTAATTACCAGTACCTTACTATTACAAGTAATTACATCCATTTCTATGGAAACTAGTCTATTCACAGACACATAAACTATGGATGGATACCAATGTGAATCTAGCGAGTGGTTACATAAGACATGACAGGACCACCACAAGCAGGGCTGTTGTAGAATTTGTGTTCTGCTATTATATAGGTAATCTAGGCCATACCACTTTCCATCTATAGCAGGCATGCTCAACCTGCGGCCCTCCAGCTGTTGCAAAACTACAACTCCCAGCATGCTCGAACAGCCTACAACTATAAGTCTACAGCAGGGCATTGTGGGAGTTGTAGTTTTACAACAGCTGGAGGGCCGCAGGTTGAGCATGCCTGTTCTATACAAATGTTAGACTGGTCGGGACGACCAGACACTGCGATTCCATAAAATTCTACAGAAGGTATATACACTAAGCAGGAGAAGATTTTCACACTGTTTCTGTAACTCCCATACTGGTGGAAGACATTGTAACTTGCCACACCAATATACAGAAATTGCTCCAGTCAAGGCCGTGTATATTAGAATAAATTTACCACACCAAAAGAATGTATATACAGCACAACAAGTACTTAAAGGGGTTGTCTCAATTCAGCAAATAGCATTTATTTTGTACAGAAAGTTAATACAAGCCACTTATTGTTATTACCCATATTGCCTCCTTTTCTGGCTGTATTAATTCCATCACATTATACTCTGCTCGTTTCCATGGTTATGACTAGAGACGAGCGAATCGAAGTTAACGAAGTGGAATTCGATCCGAATTTCAGAAAGAATTTGATTTTTTTCAGAATTTTCTCACGCTTCGTGGTAACGAATCGCATTTTTTCCTAAAATGGCTGCTGCACGTGTGAGGACATGGAGCAAGGAACTCTGGGAAGGCGGGATAACCCATAATGCCATGCATGCAGCCAATCAGCAGCCAGCAAGCCCTATAAATAGCCTCAGGCATCTTGGATTCTGCAATTTTCCAGTGTACTTTGTGCAGGGAGAGATGTCAGCAGGCGCTAGGGACAGTGCTAGTAAAGACTTCATTGTGTCAAAGATTATTCAAGGTGTAGGGAAAGGATAGGGAGGAATCATTCCACAGCATTTATGTTGAACAGGGTTCAGTAGAGAAGGTTACAACCTGGGTAATAGGGACAATCCTATTACACCTTTCTGCACTGACTGGGAATCGAAATTGCCATTATACAGCTCTGTAATTCCAACAAACCATTTTTGTTATTGGGGTATTACAGCCATTAACAGGGTTTATTACAAGGAAATATTTCTACGTCTTATTTGCCCTTGTGCGGTGCAGTTATATGTTCTAAAGCATTTTTTGGCTTGTATTAGTGGAGAAAAAAAGGCTTATTAGCTGTGTAGTCAAGTGCTAAAATTACAGCCCTTTTTTTTGTGTGTTAGTGGCAAAAGAAAAATATATTTGCCATTCAGCGGTGAAGTTATATGTTCTAAAGCATTTTGTGGCGTGTATTAGTGGCAAAAGAAAAATATATTTGCCATTCAGCTGTGCAGTTATATGTTCTAAAGCTCTTTTCGTCATGTATTAGTGTGAAAAGTTAGAAAATGACAGACTTTTTTGGGGTGTTTTAATTTCAATATGTACTGATCCCCTAGGGGACAAAGGGGTAAAACTTAACATTTAATAGATAATATCATAATATATAAAGCGCCACGAAAGGTAAACCCTCAAAAGCAAACAAACATGAGACAGCCCAAGTGGGCCTGGACAAACACACTGAAAGGTAACAGTAGCAAAAGCATGTAAATGAAATGTTCTCACCCATCAGAGGCTGTAGAAATGGATGGTGGAATCATTTTCAATGAAGCGGGCTTCCATGCGGTACATGTAATACCAATCAGAAACTATGCCAACGTAATGACCTCGGCGTAGATGAAAGTGGGGAGCATAGAATCCCTAAATCACCCTAGAAGGTGGCGGGGGCTAAAACACCCTACCTATCTATACCAGGTACTTGCCCCCGCAAGGGGCGTCCCCGTCCAGATACCTTACCCTAGTCCCGGGCGGTATCCCTAGCACACCCTACTGGAGGTAAACTTCCGACGTGTCACGTTTCATTTAGCATGAACTCATCAGGGGACATGTACATAAATGGTGGCAAGAAAAAGCTTGCATTAGAAAAAGGGGTAAAAATAAGCAAAATTTGGCAGTGGTTGGAGCTTATGACTCCCAGGAGGGGGGCCAGGCCAGTGGGACCAAGGTCGACCAAAAAAACACAAGTAGCCTATGCACGGGCGCACCAGTGGGTGAAACCTGCTTGAGTCCAGGTGCAACCCAGGATAGATAATATCCAACTAAACGGCTGTTTAGCGCTTTTTAAGTGCAAAGAACAGCGCGCCAGTATTCCTGGTCCGCCCTGCTTCCGGTCACGTGACACAAATGAAGGAAGTCACGTGACCGATGGAACGCAAGGAAGTAGATCAGCGCACCGCGGCAACGCGTCCCATCGGCAAGAGACGCAGCGCATGGAGACACTGCGAATCACATGGCAGGAGTCACGTGATGGGACCCGGCCGGCCGTGGAGCGTAGCGCCACAGAACGACACACCACAACACTGGCGCACTATCATATGTGGTGACTCGGGGTCTGTGCCAGGTTGGATTTGGGAGTTTAAAGACTAGTTCTATTTTCGTGGAGTGCTGACCTAAAAGCTCCTCTCAAGACCCTATCTAGGTATCCTTGCTGGCGAAACCTAATACGTAGGTCATTAGCTTGCCTGATGAACTCGCATTTAGTGGAGAAATTCCTCCTAAGACGGAGGTATTGCCCCTTGGGAATTCCTCTCTTAAGCGGGAGAAAATGGCTTCTCTCCCACCTAAGCAAGGTATTGGTCGATGTAGGTTTTCTGTATACAGACGTGTCAAGTTCACCACCATCTGACTTAAAAAAAAGGACATCAAGAAAGGGCAGCCATTTGCTGTGTACCTTGCAGGTGAAACGTAACCCAATGTTGTTAACAATGAGTATCTCCACCAAGGAACAGAATGAATTATCACTACCATCCCATATGAGGCATCTAGGTTGCCATGCACACAGCCCGCCTCCCAATTGTAGATGTAACCGCCCCTGCTGCGATGCGCCAGTGTTGTGGTGTGTCGTTCTGCGGCGCTGCGCTCCACGACCGGCCGGGTCCCATCACGTGACTCCTGCCATGCGATTCGCAGCGTCTCCATGCGCTGCGTCTCTTGCCGATGGGGCACGTCGCCGTAGTACGCTGGACTACTTCCTTGCATTCCACCGGTCACGTGACTTCCTCCATTTGGTGTCATGTGACCGGAAGCAGGGCGGACCGGGAATACTGGCGCGCTGTTCTTTGCATTTAAAAAGCGCTGACAAGTAGGCATTCCTTGCTGACAGCCATTTAGTTGAATGTTATCTATCCTGGGTTGCACCTGGACTCAAGCAGGCTTCACCCACTGGTGCGCCTATGCATAGGCTACTTGTGTTTTTTTTGGGTGAACTTGGTCCCACTGGCCTGGCCCCCCCTCCTGGGAGTTATAAGCTCCAACCACTGCCAAATTTTGCTTATTTTTATCCCTTTTTCTAATGCAAGCTTTTTCTTTTGCTTGCCACCATTTATGTATATCTCCCCTGATGAGTTCATGCTGAATGAAACGTGACACGTCGGGAGTTTACCTCCAGTAGGGTGTACTAGGGATACCGCCTGGGACTAGGGTAAGGTATCCGGACGGGGACTCCCTTTGCGGGTGAGAACGTTCCATTTACATGCTTTTGCTACTGTTGCCTTTCAGTGTCTGTTTGTCCAGGCCAACTCGGGCTGTCTCATGTTTGTTTGTTTTTGAGGGTTTACCTTTCGTGGCCCTTTATATTTTATAATATTATCTATTAAATGTTAAGTTTTACCCCTTTGTCCCCTAGGGAATCAGTACATAATGCCATTATATTTTGGGAGTAATTAGTCAAGCTCGGTACACTTGGCCTTATAGCTTGTTGGTGTTTTAATTTCCTTTTTATTTGTTTATTTGATCTAACAGTATGTCAGACAGAGAAGTGCCAGGCCCTGCACAGGGGAGTGGTAGAGGCTTAAATGTTTCTGGTGCAGGCAGAGGTCGCAGCAGAGTAAGGGGCCGTGGCAGCAGGGGTCACTTCGAGAGGTCTGAGCTCCCAGTGTCAGCTAGCAGTCGTGTCTTGATCAGCAACCCAGGGGTTCTTGAATGGTTGACTCGATCTTCGACTTTGTCGGAAGTGAAATTAGACACCCCCAGCCAAGAGTCAATGGGTTCGTCAGACACAACCCTTAGTTGGCATGGCCCAGGAGCAGGCCCTGTGCCCTCATCTGTCCTCAACCTGAATTTGTCCTTTTCTGTTCCCTCAGCCAGAGAAGTATTGTATTCTGTGGGGTCAGCTCCACTATACAGTGAGGACGAGCTACTAGAAGACAGTCAGCAGCTACTGGCAAGCCAAGATGTGGAGGAGACATCTGCCGCTTCCTCCACTAGGCAGGCAAGTAGTGATGAGGAGAGTGGCTTGGGAGCTGGTGTTGCGAGCGGTCAGGCTCCTGACCCAGAGACCGTTGAGGAGGACATCAGTGATGTGCAGACAGTAATCAATGATGATGATGCAGTTGATCGCACTTGGGAGCCAGGTGACAAAGGAGCTTCATCATCATCGGGAGAAGAGGATGGCAGCTTGCCCGTGAGGCAGCAGTGGAGTCAGCAAGTCGCTAGCGTGGCCGGGAGTCAGCAGGGTGGCAGCAGTGAGAGGTCGGGAGCCAAACGTGCCCAGGGTAGACTACCCGCTTTGCAGGAGCTTACCTGCCAGGGAAGTAGCGGTGCACGGGTTCACAGAGGCAGCGGTGGTAGCAGTCAGTCAGTCCGTAGTGTTGGGGGTAAAATAACCTACTCAGCGGTGTGGCAGTATGCAGAATCTGTGGGCAGAAGGTGAAGCGTGGCCAGGGTGTCAATGTTGGCACCACGGTACTGCGTCAACATATGCAGCATCACTATAAAGTGGCCTGGGAGAACCGTGGCTCCAATGTGGTGGTCCAGCTTGCTGCAGCAACTGCTGCATCACCCAGTGGCAAGCACCAGGTTTCAGGCAGTCAAGGCTCCACCACCTCAGTCGAAGAGAGCTGACTGTCCTTCCCACCATTTGCTGGTCCTGATGCTCCTGTTCCTCGCCCTCCTACTCCTTGTAAGTCATTTTGTCAGCAATCGATCACCGAAGCCAGGGCCGTCTTTACCAAGGGGCAAAAGGGGCAGCTGCCCTGGGCCCAGTTGCTCCTGGGGGGCCCAAGGCAGCTGCCTCTTGAGCCCTGCTAGCTACTGCCCCGGGTGTCAGGCTGTCGGCTACACAGGCATCATGATCGTACTGTGTTAATGATCTTAATTCTAGGACCTTAATGAGTTTTGATCTAGGACCTTAATGACATCATTACCATGTGACCAGTAACCTAGCAATTACTGGTCACATGGCTATGAGGTCATCACAGGTCCTACTGAGTGTTACAGAAGTTAACTGTGGAGCTTTTTTGTGTAAAGATTACATCAGAAAAAGGTGACAGGGGCTGTTATGTTAATATACTGTAAACTACTGTATAGTGGGGTGCTGTATATTGTGTGGTGGGCTGTATACTGTGTGGTGGGCTGTATACTGTGTGGTGGGCTGTATATTGTGTGGTGGGCTATATATTGTGCAATGGGCTGTATATTGTGTGGTGGTCTGTATACTGTGTGGGGGGGGGGTGGCCTGTATACTGTGTGGGGGCCTGTATACTGTGTGGTGGGCTGTATACTGTGGGGGGCCTGTATAGTGTGGGGGGGGCCTGTATAGTGGGGGGGAGTGCTATACTGCTGTACTGTATAGTGTGGGGGGCTGTATACTGTGGGTGCGGTATAGTGTGGAGTGCTATACTGCTGTACTGTATAGTGTGGGGGGCTGTATCATGTATAGTTTGGGGTGCTGTATACAGTGAGGTGTTGTATACTGTGAGGTGCTGTATACTGTGGGCTGCTATACTGCTCTACTATATACTGTGGGGTACTGTATAGTGTGGGGTACTAAACTGCATACTGTGTGGTGCTGTATACTATAGGGTGCTATACTGCATACTGTGGGGTGCTGGGGTGCACTGTAACACTAGGGTGAGCCGAGCCCTGGTCTCCTTCCTGCAGAGCGGTGCCCACTTCCAGCCTGAGCCCAGCTGCCCAGAGCACTGATCCTGAGCCGCTGGAGTCTTCAGAACTGGAAGTATTTACAGTCATTCACTATACTCTACCAGATGTGTGGATTTTTTGTGTGTGTGTGTTGTGGTGGAGGGCGTGATTGCATGCTAAGGTGTGGGAAGGCGGGATCCAGGGGGCCCAAGTAAATTTTTGCCCAGGGTCCAATCAATATTAAAGACGGCCCTGACCGAAGCAATTGCCAAGAGACAATAGTCACTCATCCAACGGCGAAGAAGCTGAATGTGCTCCTGTCCAAGTTGCTGGTTCTGCAGTCTCTCCCTTTCCAAGTGGTGGACTCTGCACCTTTCAGAGAACTAATGGCTTGTGCTGAGCCGAAGTGGAGAGTCCCAAGCCATCATTTCTTTGGCAAAAGGCACTACCAGCCCTGCACACACATTTAGAACAGAATGTGGGCCTATCGGTGTCTGCCAAAGTGCACGGCCGCGCCGATGTGTGAAGCTGTAACTACGGTCTTTTCATGCTGTTCCCAAACTTCCAACTTCATGACTGGGCCACTATTTTGCCTTTCGGCCTGGATGACATAATTTATTTGACCCTTCTTCTGATCTGTCAGAAGTAAGGAAAAATAAGACGCACTACGCATCCTGGATTAGTAGAACTACTGGTAACAGCATACTGCTAGTCAATTGCACAAAGATATAAGCAAACACTGAAAAAATAATAGCTGCTTGATGGCCATACTTACTGCAAGTGCAGTTAGAAGCTCTTTGCGCATATGATTGAGCAAACATATGTCGAGCCCATCTACCAGGCGTCAAGGTGGCTTCTAATCAGATGGGTCCTACTCTAACATGCCTCTCCTGGGCTTACAGCCTACAATCTGGGCAAAGTAGTACCAAGCTGTATGGGCTCGACATATGTTTGCTCAACCATATGCGCAAAGAGCTTCTAACTGCACTTGCAGTAAGTATGGCCATCAAGCCGCTATTATTTTTTCAGTGTTTGCTTATATCTTTGTGCAATTGACTAGCAGTGTGCTGTTACCAGTAGTTCTACTAATCCAATTGTGTTTCAGCCAAGGTAGCATGCACCTGCGCTCTCAAATTCACTTATTATGGAGGTGCTGGTTCGTTTTTTGTTTTTTTTGCACTACGCATCCTGTCTGTGTAGCAGCTGTAAGGCCTGTATGGTTCCATCAGAATGGGCTTGTGATTTGATAGCCAAAAGCCGGAGTGGGTACACAGAAGACATGCAAATATTCCATTCACGTGTCATCTCTGTTTTGGATCCACTCCTGTTTTTTTGGGCATTAGCTATACTAATGGATTACTGACCAAATGCTGACTGAGTGAAGGCAGATGCTCCGCAGACAAGATCAGTTTTTTGGGGGTTATTGTTTTGACGGATCAGAGGAAGGGCAAAATAATCAGTGACGTCAACACAAACTTACTGCTGACACCCTCTCCACTCTGTCGGGGGGCTCTACTTGTATAAGCATTTATTAGAACAGGTTCTGTAAAACATCTATGTGTAATCAGCTGACGAAGGTGCAAAAGCAGTGCGCTTCTTCTTGACGCTAATATCGACCTGTAAGGCTGATTTCATACTTGAGTTATTTGGTCAGTTTTGGCCCTGTGACTGCCCAAATAAGTGAAGTATGCAGTGATTCTAAGAGTGACCCCTGTCATCTGCAGGTCATATTGACTCACAGTTTTATTTCACTGCCACAGCAGACTTCCTATGCGTGTTACTGCAAGGCACAGTAACATAGTACATAAGGCCGAAAAAAGACATTTGTTCATCCAGTTCGGCCTGTCATCCTGCAAGTTGATCCAGAGGAAGGCAAAAAAAAAAAAAACTGTGAGGTAGAAGCCAATTTTCCCCACTTTAGAGGAATAAAAAATTCCTTCCCGACTCCAATCAGGCAATCAGAATAACTCCCTGGATCAACGACCCCTCTCTAGTAGCTATAGCCTGTAATAATATTACACTCCAGAATACATCCAGGCCCCTCTTGAATTCCTTTATTGTACTCACCATCACCACCTCCTCAGGCAGAGAGTTCCATAGTCTCACTGCTCTTACCGTAAAGAATCCTCTTCTATGTTTGTGTACAAACCTTCTTTCCTCCAGACGCAGAGGATGTCCCCTCGTCACAGTCACCGTCCTGGGAATAAATAGCTGATGGGATAGATCTCTGTACTGACCCCTGATATATTTATACATATTAATTAGATCTCCCCTAAGTCGTCTTTTTTCTAAAGTTAATAACCCTAATTTTGATAATCTTTCAGGGTACTGTAGTTGCCCCATTCCAGTTATTACTTTAGTTGCCCTCCTCTGGACCTTCTCCAGCTCTGCTATGTCTGCTTTGTTCACTGGAGCCCAGAACTGTACACAGTACTCCATGTGTGGTCTGACTAATGATTTGTAAAGTGGTAGGACTATGTTCTCATCACGGGCATCTATGCCCCCTTTGAAGCAACCCATTATCTTATTGGCCTTGGCAGCAGCTGCCTGACACTGCTTTTTGCAGCTTAGTTTGCTGTTTATTAAAATTCCTAGATCCTTTTCCATGTCAGTGTTACCGAGTGTTTTAGCCATTTAGTATGTACGGGTGACTTGCATTATTCCTTCCCATGTGCATAACTTTACATTTGTCAGTGTTAAACCTCATCTGCCACTTATCTGCCCAAGCCTCCAGTCTATCCATATCCCTCTTAAGTAGTATACTGTCCGCTTCAGTGTTAATTACTTTACACAGTTTAGTGTCATCTGCAAAAATTGATATTTTACTATGCAAGCCTTCTACAAGATCATTCATAAATATATTGAAGAGAATAGGGCCCAATACTGACCCCTGAGGTACCCCACTAGTGACAGTGACCCAATCTGAGTGTGTACCGTTAATAACCACCCTCTGTTTTCTATCACTGAGCCAGTTACTTACCCACTTACAGACGTTTTCTCCCAGTCTGAGCATTCTCATTTTATATACTAACCTTTTATGTGGTACAGTGTCAAATGCTTTGGAGAAGTCCAGCTATAAGACATCCATTGATTCGCCGCTGTCAAGTCTAGAACTTACCTCCTCATAGAAACTGATTAAATTAGTTTGACATGATCGATCCCTCACGAAGCCATGCTGATATGGCGTTATTTGCTTATTTCCGTTGAGATGCTCTAACATAGCATCTCTCAGAAAACCTTCAAACAGTTTACCAACAACAGATGTTAAACTTACCGACCTATAGTTACCAGGCTCTGTTTTTGAACCCTTTTTGAATATTGCCACTACATTTGCCATGCGCCAATCCTGTGGGACATTCCCTGTCAGTATAGAGTCTGCAAAGATCAGAAATAAGGGTCTGGCTATGACATTACTTAATTCCCTTAGGATGCGGGGGTGTATGCCATCCGGTCCTGGCGATTTGTCTATTTTAATCTTTTTAAGTCGCTGTTGCACTTCTTCCTGGGTCAGGCAGGACACTTTTAATGGGGAATTTATTTCAACATTCGGCATGTCATCTGACAGTTTATTTTCCTCAGTGAATACATTGGAGAAAAAAATATTTAACAGCTTTGCTTTCTCCTCGTCGCTCTCTGCGACTCCCCCCTCATTACTCTTTAAAGGGCCGACACCTTCAGATTAATACTCTTTAACATTTATATAATTGAAGAACATTTTAGGGTTCTTTTTTCTCTCTTTGGCAATTAATCTCTCGGTCTCTAGTTTGGCCGCTTTTATTTGTTTTTTACATGTTCTATTTTTTTCCTTATAGTTTTTCAGTGCTTCCGTGCTCCCCTCCTGTTTTAGTGTTTTATATGCTTTCTTTTTGTCATTTATTGCTTTCTTTACATCACTATAAAGGCTCTCTGCAGCCAGGAAATAGCCTTTTTTTTAACACGATTCGCCGCAAATAAATTAGGATTGAAGCAAAATTTTTCTAAAAATGTGGTGAACCGGCTAAATCGAATTTTTTAAAAAAATTCGCTCATCTCTAGTTATAACCACCCTGTAATCCATCAGCAGTGGTCATGCTTGCTCACGAGAGAAAGAAGCACCAGCTTATGTGTGCTCCCATGATCCCGGCCACCAGAGATAGTGTGCAAGCATGACCGCCACTGCTGCTGGATTGCAAGGTGGTCGTAACCATGGAAACCAGCATTGTATAATGTGATGGAAAAATGAATCTAGCTAGCAGAGGAGGCAATATGGATAATCACAATACATTAGTAAGTGGTTTATATTAATTTTCTCTACATGATGAATGCCATTTGCTGAAGTGAGACAACCCCTTTAACAATAAATCCTTTATTATTGTTCTTAATAACATATTAAAATAAAATAGCAGCAGCTTTCATGTATTAGAAGCAAGCAAGTACATAGCCGGTGTAACCACATTAGATGGTACACTTAACCCCAATAGATTTTATGCCTTACATGAAAGAGCAAAAGCTGCTTAACACAGGAAAAGTGTATAGTGCAATATCAAATATTAGCAGTATAAGGGGACCAATAACCTTCAATATATATCATTCAATAGGTGTCAACTCTTAACCCCAATGTAAGCATAAAATCCCAATTGCTCAAAACAATAAAGTGCACAGTGAAGCAAAAAATCTGCAGTAAACAGGGGCAAACAATAATCACTATATACCGAACAATGTAGCAGATAAGACCCCAAATTAGAGCACAGATCAGACCCCAAATTTAAACAGACCTCAGATCAGACCCCAAATTTACAGACTTCAGAACAGATACAAAAATTACAAACACCTCAAATCAGACTGCTGCTGCCTCCTATAACCCTCACCCAACCCCTCCATCTCCTAAATGCAGATCTCAGAGCAGAGCAAAAAAATATTCACCCCTCCTCCCCTTCTCTCAGAGCTCCCACCACTCTGGCTCTGCAGCACAGCATTGTGTCCTGTTGTCAGTCCTGCACTGCATCCAGACGTGGTACCGCATCCAGATGTGCGTCCATGTCTGCGCGCACTACTATGTAGTGGAGGACCTAGTGGAGCACCAGCGCTGGGTGAGGAAGGCGAGAACAGTGAATAATGCCAGCGCATCACTAGCAGTGACATACTCACCGCTCCCTGCGTCTCCTGTCCTGTAATAATGAGCACTTCCACAATGGATTACACTTTCCTTTAGACAGTATTAGTAAATTTAGCCCATTGTCACAACTCAAGCCACATGCCGATTCTATTAAGACACACTGTCAAATGAGTAGAAAATAGCGTGTAAATGTGGTGCAAAACATGCATGGCAGTTTTTTCGTGCATTTGACTACCCCACTGCCTCCGGGATTATGTGATTTTAGGAACATTTTCTAGGCAATACACAAATATATGAAACATGAATGTACTACTGTACTCTTTACACAAGTACAGATTATTCACTACGGCTAATGCTGTTTTTAACTGAATCACAGATTGTGATCACAAGGTAAGTAACATCGGATTGAGCATAATCTCTTACTTGGCACTTGCTCGAGATTTACTTCCCAGTCTAGAAATGATGTTTAACTCTGACGAATATAGACACAATCAGTTGGAATTTTTTCTTGGTTGTTGCTATGGGGACGTGGAGTCTTTCCCAAGCCTAATTAGCAATGTCACAAGTTGGTGTTGACAGTGTATGATACGCGCACTTATCAGACTGATAGGTAAGCTATTGTAGCAGTAAAATGAATTAGTTCCACCTCCTCCTTCCTAGCACTCTTAGAAAACCTTTATCATTCAGGTAAAAGTGAAAAACAAGAACTCTTTCATTGTCACATTTGTTCACTCTGTAGTATCAAACTCTCATATATGTACAGTACGTAGATCATTACATGTCACTGAAGGCTTTGGATCCAACAATACAACCTACAGTGGATACTTAGTATACAGAGAGCATGAACTGATATACACACATCAGGATTCAAGAATATATGTGGTTTGTCTGTTTCTGGCATAATATGGGTTTAAACATTCCCAGTTTGGCTCCAGTTTGACCAGATATTTCGATAACATCTACATGCTCTGCTCCAATATTTCCAATCCCCAGCAGCCCAGGCTCCCTCCTTCTTCCTGCTGTTGTAAATCTGTCCCTCCACAAAGACTGCAGCCTGTTTTCCGATTAGGCCAGTGGTCCTCAACTCCAGTCCTCAGGGCCCACCTACGGGTCATGTTTTTAGGATTTCCTTAGTATTGAGCAGGTGATATAATTAGTGTCAATGCCTTAGGACTTACCACAGGTGTTCATTCTGTGGGATCTTCTCAAATCCTGACTGGTAGGTGGGCCCTGAGGACTGGAGTTGGGGAACTCTGGACTAGGCCACTCTCAGTCTGAATGTAGATCATGCGCATGTGCTCCTTCTTTCTCTTAAAGAACTAGCACACCCCCTAATCTTCACCAGCGACCCTGGGGTTGTGCCACACAAAATATTGTACATTTTTCAAAGAAGCACCTGTATCTGAGTACTTTTGCAATTGCATGTAAAAACAAAAGTTGGATTCAAAATGGCCGACTTCAAAATGGCCACCATGGTCACCACCCATCTTGAAAAGTTTCCCCCTCACATACACTAATGTGCCACAAACAGGAAGCTAACATCACCAAGCATTCCCATTTTATTAAGGTGTATCCATATAAATGGCCCACCCTGTACTATACCCATAGGTATATTGTCAGGATCTCCACCTGTTAAGTAATTTTCCAGTGCCTGGGTGCCATGTTTCAAATTCAGCTCTTCTATCTGTGCTCACTGACTCTAGTATGTTTCCTGACCCTTCTTCCCCCTACTGGTCCTTGACGGTTTTGTTAGTTTCTGCTGTGCTTGGATTGACTTGGATTGACCCTGACTTTGAACTTCTGCCATTTATTTTTGACCTCAATAGACATATGAAAAAATGTCATAGCTCACCCAGTTTAGGGGATATAATCAGAAAATGTTGTCCGCAATGGTGTTATCCAGATAAGAAGGTATCCTCCACGGATGCACGGATTTGCTTTGGGACTCAAAAGTCAGTAATGCAAAACAAAGTAGATGAAAGCATCCAAAAGTAGAGTAAAAATAAAATCTTTATTTCTTCATATTAAAAAAAGACATAAAATCTCTTACATAGTTTGGTTGAACCATCCTTACTCATAGCTTTGACCTTGTCTACTTAAATTATCTTATTGTATGAACTCTGTCAGCATTGTCCTTTTGCTTGATTGACTACAAATTATGTCTCCTACTATGGACTGATTTCTATTCACATCAGCTGGTCCAGATTCCAAACCAGAGGAGCTGACCTCAATCTATGGCAACCCATATTACAAATCTGTACAACATATTTCTGTAATATAACTGTATGTGAACCTTAAAGGAAATATCCAGACTCTTAAAATTGCTGGCCTATCCTTGGGATAGTCCATAAATATTACATGACTGGTGTCCTGACTTTTGGCACCCCCACAATCAATTGTTTAAAAAGGTTGTGGTGCTTGGGTGAGCTTGGCGGCCTCTTCCTTTTTTTCATTTCTCCTTATACCTGCATGCCATACTTTTAGTAGCTGACATGCTACTATTGCAGCTTTATCCCATTCAGTTGAATTAGACAAGGCTCCAATACTCAGAACATCTGCTACTAAAATTATGGCATGAAAGTGTATGGAGCAATGGAAGCAAGGAAGAGGCTGCAGTGCTTGCCTAAATGTTGCCCTTCAAACAGCTGTCTGTGAGGTTTTTGAGAGTCAGACCACCACGATCTAATATTGATGGCCTATCCTAAGGATAGCCTATCAGTTTTAAAGTCCTAGATACCCCGATTTGCTCAATTTCCTGACTTATAAATGTGCTTATTATTTTCTCGTCAAAAATAAATAAGACGATTTGTTTATGCCTTGAATTCTCAACATAATTTCCTTATTGTTGCAACTATTAAATAATACATTATTTAATTGCTTGTTTTATTATACCCAGTTCCCTTCAGTTAATTATTCAGATAAAGACATTTTACCAACTAACAAACATGTTACCAGCTGCACAAATCACTGGCTTCTTTGGTTTGTGGTATAATTTTACTGACTTGTACCCAACTATTATCTTTCAAAAGCAAGTGGAATTTTTCTGCACACCAAAGATTCCCTCAGATACATTGCCAAGGACTCCAGAAGAAAGAGTGCAATGATTATTACATTAAATGCTGTGCTTGGATTGAGGATGTAATGAGCCATCTTGTGTGCGAGATTAGTAGAGAAATTCTTGTATGTCCAGTGATCATTCTGAAGAGAGGTTATGTATAAACAATGAGTATTAAAAGCCAATTAATCAGCGTTATCAAACCTTGACTCAAAAGACATTTTTTATAGCCATTGTGCACAAGAAATTTCAGTGCTCATATTTGACTGGTAAAAGTATGCAAAAGAAAAGCCAACCATACACAGGAGATACCTGTCAGCTCGTTCGACCATCTTTCAAAGCGCTGGCTTAGCTATTTTTTCCCTAGAGGTGAACGGAGATGGCCATGCATGCGCAGTGCGCTCTCCATTCACTTCTATAGGTCAGGAAAATAGTTGAGCGCACTCACTTGATTATTTTCAGAACTCCCATACAAGTGAATGGAGAGCATGTGTGGTGTGCTCTCATTCCCTTTTGGGGGTCCCTCACCTATCTGACATTGGTAGCATATCCTAGCGATTTGTCACCAATGTCTGAGATGATACAACCCCTTTAAAGCATTGGAATGCCTAGATTTGATAGTGAAATATCTCCATATTGATGCTATTTTAACAGCATTGTGGCTACTGATAATTAGACTGCATATACGCTTTTTTTTATATTATTTATTTTTAAGATACAACACAGGTTATACAAAAAATGGGAAAATCCTCAAGAAAAAAACCCTACCATCCACAGAACAATAAGGAAGGGGGGCTGAGATATATCTAAATTAAAGATTTTCATTGATTAATATTCGTTGCACACGTTCTGAAGACCATTATTCCTATTGCAGCATTTTATTCCCATTCTTTTCAATTCTTTTAATGCTGAGGGCTTGGTTCCTTTCCAAGGGATTAGCCTGAAATAAAGAAGTGAGCAGTACACATACTTACCTAGCAGATCCAACATCGACTCTCTGGTTGTCCTGTCTGAGCTCTATTTACCTGGCTGCAGCAGTGACATCACATTGACAACATGTGACCACTGCAACCAATCACTGACTTCAGCTGTGCACCGAAGAGAATAGTAATTGACTACTGCAGGATAGGGCTTTGGACTCTTTAGGCTTATTTCACATTTTTACACCACTTAGTTTAGGTTTGAAAAGTTGCTGGGAAAGTGGGCACTGTTGTAACCACTTAACCCACCATGACACACCCGTATATCATGAGTGTTAAGCGGATGTATAGAGTGCACTGCAACTAGAGCTTGGGTGCAACTAGAGCAATGATGACTCCTTGATTGCACCAAAGGTCTAATTTGCATATAAATAAAAACTATCATAACGCAGGAACAGAGCCTCAGATCAACAAAAGAAAAACATAATTTTAATCAGGTGATAACCACGGCTATGTGTCTAGGAAAACAGCTGGATAGAGAGGTGGCAGGTGACAGAACCTGCTTAAATATTCCCCTCATGATGAATTTTCCCCCAAAGTACCTTCACACCACCCTCAGTTTCCTTATTAAATTTCATCTGAACTGCTTCTTGAAATCACCTCCATGGATGGTTACCATCATGTCTTCTACACAACATGCATGCACAAATTGCAGTATATAACCAGTAGTATTGGACAAGCAACACTGCATAAGGAGATTCATGAAAAAGTTGTTGTGTGGAATGGTCTGTCAGATAGGTGGTTGTATGGTGGTCTAATTATGTGTCATGGGAAAACCCCAGTCTAGCAGAACAAGTAAACCAGTTAGAGATGAGTGAACAATTGAGGAGCTAGTGTTCCTGGTCTGTCATGAGTTTTTTTTTTTTTTTTTAACGTACCTGTTTTTAATGGCCATAAAACGGGTGCACACCTGTCTAAATGGCCATTAAAAACAAAACAAGCATATTGACTATAATGCTAAAGAGGTAAAAAATAGGACAAAAAGGACAAAAAAAATGCAAAAAATGGGAATGTGAATAGCCTCATAGACTGCAATAGTTCTGAAAATGGCAGTGTGACAGCCAGCAAAGAACAACAGAGTCACAGACCGTGGGCCTCAGCTTTTGCCCAGAGTACCAGCCTTCTGAGAGAGAGAGGGACTGCTAGCTCAGGCCTTTCCTCAGTATCAAACCCTTCTTCTGCCAGGGAGGAGAGTGGAGAAGCCAGCTCAGTGCCTTGCCTGCATTGGTTTGCACTTGAGTTCCTGCAGTAAAGAAGCACGCTGGTTTACTGCAGACCCTGACTGTCTGGACTTCATTCCCACTGGGGTGCACCACACCTTACCATTCTAGAGAGCAGCAATAGGTGGTGAACCTCGGCAGTGTCTGGGGGACCCAGCGTAGTGTTCAGACAACCCCAAACCTGGCCACTACCGTGGTCATCAGAATGAGTGCTATACGTTTCAAGCACCAGATGCATTTTTCCCAGCATCAGATAAAATGGGTGAGAGGGACGGCGACTTCTTTTTTTTATTACAATATTTTTAATTAAAATTTCTTCTGGAAATCTTTGATGCAAATGGGAAATTGGAAGTGTAAGGGGGCCATACTAAAACTTCCCCTGGAAGGTATACATGCTTTTGGGGAATCTTATTTTAATCAATATGTCTTCTGCTGTCAGCATTGTTGGGTTCTGGATATTGCAGATGGCGATAGCTAATCAGGTCACCATCCATAAACTACACCATGGCTACATAATCTGGAGGTTGACTACTTTAGTGTATTGTAAGAGGTGCTTACTATTTTTTTAATTCTTTTTGTCCCTTGATGATTCTTGATAATCTAATATGGTTTCATAGGAGTAAAAATAAAATATTTGCAAGTTTGAAGGTCATTCCTAATTTTATGTTTACAGGATTATAGGATTACAATCACACTCGTTCATATCCTGAAACCCTTTTTTTTTTTTCAGTCGCGTGCCATGTAATTTACGGAGCAGATGTAGTTTCCTACTCAGAGCTGAGCTGTTATCCACAATTCTCTTTGCTGGTGGTGAGTTGTCATACAAGCAAGTACTGTATCCCAGGATTATTATGCTGTCAGTGAAGATAGACTCATATTCACATACTGCAAGTATACAGTACCTAGATTGCAAATGATTGTTTCCCATTACACCTTTAAGGGCAGAGTCTGTATATCTCCAGAGTACAGATCTATACAGATCCCATATACTACTGTACAGCTCCTTTGAAATTCATATGTACAATTATTGGGGGAGATTGATCTAAACTGGTGTAATTGAAAACAGATGTAGTTGCCTATAGCAACCAATCAGATTCCGTCTCTCATTTTCAAAAGGAGCTCTGAAAAATGAAAGATGGAATCTCCTATTGGTTGCTAGGGGCAACTAAGCCAGTTTTCCTTTACACCAGTTTTGATAGATTTCAGTTTTGGTGCAGGTGCAATGCCGGAGATCCAGGTGTTGTGGTTGTTATTCGGCTGGGTTGTTACATAGAGGCTCAGGGGCAGTAACAATGTGGTCGAGAAGCACACCCGCTCGCAACGTCAAACTGATTGGTAACGGTCACGCTGTTTTACAGCTAAACAGCAGTTCTACCCACAAAGCCAGAACATTAATAGGCAAAAACAGAAATTTGTGGTCAGGGCTGGTTTTAGACAAAGTGTGGCCCTGGGCAAAATTTTAAGTGGGGCCCCAAAAGAAATATTGCACAAACAGCACATTCACACATAGCCTGCCTGCACTGATTGCGGATTACACATGTTTTTTTCACGCAGATTCTCGTGCAGAGAAACTGCAGTGAAATACAGTACCAGCAAGGTGTATAACATTATCTTTAGGATAGGTCATCAATATCAGATTGGCTGGCGTCCTTCTCCCGGGACACCTGCCGATTCACTGTTGGGAGGCCAGTGATGTCAATGTATATCAGTCACATGTCCTAGTTGCAGTTCAGTCTCATTTAAATGAAAGGAGATGAGCTGCAATACCAAGCATTGCTGCTGTCTAATGTACGGCGCTGAACTTGGTAAACTATAAAGAGACCGCAGTGCTAACCGGAGCTCTTGTGAGCGCCGTGGCCTCTTCAAACAGCTGATCACCAGGGGTGTCAGGAGTCGTATCCCCACTAATCTGATAGTGATGACCTATCCTGAGGATAGACCATCCATATCAAATTCCCAGGTAAACCTTTTAACTGAAAAAAACAAAAAGCAGGTTGGAAAGACAAACAAATATAGCCTTTTAAGTGTAACTTTCCTTTAAAAACACTTTCTACATGTCATAGTAACCACATACCTCTTACATCCGGGACATTATCTGTCATGTAGACCTTCTCTTTCCTCTTCTCATTCGTTTCACCCAGACCGCCATGACAAATTCTTTAAGTCGCACCTCGTCTCTACAGAGTTTGTAACACAGACACGTTAGATTTCTCAATTTTTCCTTCCACCTCCCCATCCTGGTGTCCCCACAGTGTCATCCTGCTGCCACCCCCAATAATGTGCCTGTTGTGCTCCCCAATGTACCAGGTACTATCCTGCTGAAAAAATAGCGACCATAATTGGGGTCATTTATCAAACTGGTGTAAAGAAGAACTGGATTTCCAAAAGAGCTGTCAAAAATGAAAGGTAAGATCTGATTGGCTGCTATGGGCAACTAAGCCAGTTCTGCTTTACACCAGTTTGATTACCCCAAATGTCCTTATAGTGTCTATAGCAGCTATAATGTCTTCTAGAGTGCCCCATTAATAACACCCTATATTGTGCTCCAGGCAATAATCCCTGTATAGTGTCCCTAAAAATAATAGAATTGCCCCTACAATGCCTCCCCAATAGCAATGCCCCACACAATGCCCCCATATAGTAATCCCCCATAGTAATTTGCCCCCACACAGTAATTTCCCCCACACTGCCCCCATAGTAATCCCCCATAGTAATTTCCCCCACATAGTAATTTGTCCCACACTGCCCCACACAGTAATTTCTCCAACACTACCTTCATAGTAATCCCCCCACAGTAATTTGCCCTCCCACACAGTAATTTCCCCCACATAGTAATTTGTCCCACACTGCCCCACACAGTAATTTCCCCAACACTGCCCCCACACAGTAGTGTCCCCCACACTGCCCCCACACAGTAATTTACCCCACACTGCCCCCACACAGTAGTTTCCCCCACATTGCCCCATATTGTAATTTTCCCCCACATAGTAATCCCTTTTGCCCCCACACAGTAATCCCACCATAATATTTTTCCCCCACATAGTAATTTGCCCCCCGATGTACAGTCTCTTCACATGTTCACATGTCCTCCTGTGTGTGTCTCCATGTCCCACCCATGTACTGTCTCTTCACATGTCCTTCTGTGTGTGTCTCCATGTCCTACCCATGTACTGTCTCTTCACATGTCCTTCTGTGTGTCCGCCTAATGTCCCCCAAAGCTGGCACATAAAATAAAAAAATAAAAAATAAAAGCTAAATACTCACCTATGTCCAGGCGCGCAATGGCAGGCACGCACACTTCACTGAAGTCATCACGCACGCAGTATGTGGGCGCTCGGGTCGGCGTTGGGCCCAGGGCTGCCGACCCGAATGTCATCTGCCACTGACTTGAAGGGGGCCCCTTTGGTGACGGGGGTCCAGGGAAATTGCCCAGTTTGCCCCCCCCCCCTAACGCCGGCCCTGTTTGTGGTAGAACCAGATGTAGGCACAGTTTTCTGCCGCATGACAGGCTCATCTCGGCGCCGCTGTGGCTGTTATATGAGTCCTCAGCCTAAGGGCTTATGCACACGACCGTATGTATTTTGCGGTCCGCAAAACACGGATGCGCAAAAAAAACTGATGACATTTATGTGACGTCCGTGTTGCATCTGTTTTCTTCCGGATCCATTGCAACAATGCCTGTCCTTGACCGCAAAACGGAAAAGAATAGGACATGTTCTATTCTTTTTGCGGAACTGACATGCGGACATACAGACATGGAATGCACACGTAGTCATTTCTGTTTTTTCCAAGCCCCAGTGAAATGAATGGTTCCATATTCGGACCTGTAAAAGCCCTAAAAATGCTGCTGTATTAAAGGGGTGCATTACTGGCCGAGCTACAGGTAACACGGAGGGATTACCACTAGTTGCAATCTGTCGTGGCTTCAAGTTGTAAATACAGTTGCAGCAGAAACCCACATGTGGCTTTGCTGCATCTCACAGCATCCTTACTTATCTTGATTGCACCAACTGGGTCACAGTGTTGCCCTCTTAAACCAGTGCAGTACCATTTTGCTTGGAATGGTAAACTTTAAGGGATTTTCCGGGAATACAATATTGATGACCTATCCCCAGGACTGTTGGAGGTACAATTCCAAGCATCCTCACTGTTCAGCTGCTTGAAGAGGCTAAGGTGCTCTGCTCACATGGCCTATGTGCTGCTCAGTCCATGTCAAGTGAATGAGCCTGGGCTGCAATACCAAGCACAAGCACTATACAATGTACGGCGCTGTGCTTGGTATGCTGTGAGTAGGCCACATTGCTCACCAGAGTGTCACAGCCTCTTTAAACAGCTGATCATTGGGCTGTCAGGGGTCGGGTTGGACCCCACCAATCAGATATTGAGTACAGGTCATCAATATTGCACTCCTGGAAAACCCCTTTTTTAACTGATGACCTATTCTCCGAATAGGTAATTAGTATCTGATTGGTGGGGGTCTGACACCCGGGACCCCTGCTGATCAGCTGGTTGAGAAGGCACTGGTGCTTGCAGTAGCACCATGGCCTTCTCACAGCCTTGCCTGGGCCAAGTGATGGCATATTTATCAGTCACATGGCGTAGGCACAACTCAGCCCCATTGAAGTAAATGGTGCTGGGCTGCTATACGAAGCATATCCAGTGTACAGTGTACGGCGCTGTGCTTGGTAAGCCGTGAGTAGGACACGACACTACTTGCCTTCTCAAACAGCTGATCGGTGGGGGTCATCACTAAAAAAGTCTTGGAAAACCCCTTTAACCTTGCTTTAGTATAGCACAAAACCTCTTACATGTCTCAAACTCTATACACGTGTATTAAGTAGAGATGAGTGAAGTGTTGGAAAATTCAATTCGGCTGCTTCATCGAATTTTACAAAAAAACTTGCCTTTCTTTGTAAGTAGTGGGTGCAATGACAGGGAGCTGCGCCACTCCCTGTTATTGTACCTCTCAGATGCGGCGTTCATAGCTGATCACGGAATCTGATAGTAAAAACACAGTGTAAAATTAAGAGAACAATACATTAAATCATACTTACTGCCTCCATTTGCTTGCGACAGACCTGCCGCCACCATCTTGATTAAAGATCTGTTGCAAAATCTTGCGCAGCCTGAGGAGACGTTATCACGCTGGCTGGCGAGGTGACTCCATAAGTCACAGTGCACGAGATCTCACGAAAGATCTTCAATCAAGATGTCGGTGGCCGGCGGAACTTGAGCTAATGGTGGAGGTAAGCAGTGTTCCCTCTAAGCCTTGGCAGCTGCTGAGCGGGGTCGGCTCAGAGCTGGGCACAGCGCCATCAAAGGTGGGCGATAGGAAAACCTAAGATAATTGTCACTTCAAAGAGCATACAAACCTTAGCGCCATCCCGTACAATATACAGTATAATCCCTGCACCATCCCGTACAATATACAGTATAATCCCTGCACCATCCCGTACAATATACAGTATAACCCCTGCACCATCCCGTACAATATACAGTATAACCCCCTGCACCATCCCGTACAATATACAGTATAACCCCTGCACCATCCCGTACAATATACAGTATAACCCCCTGCACCATCCCGTACAATATACAGTATAACCCCTGCACCATCCCGTACAATATACAGTATAGTCCTCTCTGTGATCACTGGACATTGGTCTCCGTATAAAAACCATACAGGGAAAAAAAATCTTTGATCCAGAGAACTTACATAGAAAAACTAATAACCAAGAGGCTAAACAAAACCCAGTTTCTGACCCTTATGTTAAAACATAATTTTCATTTTATTGCTCTAAGGCCTCGTTCACACTTCAGTGTTTGGTCAGTGATTTCCATCAGTGATTTGTGAGCCAAAACCAGGTGCAGCTCTAAACATAGAACAGGAGCAGATTTTTCCCTTCTACCTCATGTCTATGGAGGCTCCACTTCTGGTTTTGGCTCACAAATCACTGATGGAAATCACTGACCAAACACTGAACTGTGAACTAGGCCTAATACCTAAACACCTAAAGGAAAAAAATAATTTAAAAAAGCTGCTGTTTCTCTAGATGACCTTATGTTGAGAGTAGTGGTAATAGAGTCTCAAGGGTCTATAAAAGCATCTACACTATTTTTACAAATCATTGAGACTCTATTAACACTACTATCAACATAAGGTCATCTAGAGCAGCGTTTCCCAACCAGTGTGCCTCCAGCTGTTGCAAAACTACAACTCCCAGCATGCCCGCACAGCCAAAGGCTGTCCAGGCATGCTGGGAGTTGTAGTTTTGCAACAGCTGGAGGCACACTGGTTGGGAAACACTGATCTAGAGAAACAGCAGCTTTTATTTTTTTCCTTTCTCTTTAGGTGTTAAAATAGAACTTTAATTAGATTGCTGTAACACCTAAACACCTAAAGGGGGAAAAAAGAAAGACTGTGCTGGGCTGGCGGCGCTGCTGTTGCTGTGGGCTGTGGCAGGGCCGGGGTGAAAAGGGGAGAAAAATACGTTATAAAAAAGTCTGATAAATACCAGTGTGAATGAAGGACTGTTAAAAGGGGTTAATAACTACTGAAGGCCCTTCACAGTAGTTATT
Source organism: Bufo gargarizans (assembly GCF_014858855.1). Taxonomy (NCBI): domain Eukaryota; kingdom Metazoa; phylum Chordata; class Amphibia; order Anura; family Bufonidae; genus Bufo; species Bufo gargarizans. The sequence continues at coordinate 585,840,800 of NC_058080.1, read as the reverse complement.
AACCACTTCAGCAGTCCCCCATTCACAGTAGTTATTAACCACTTCAGCAGTCCCCCATTCACAGTATTTATTAACCACTTCAGCAGTCCCCCATTCACAGTATTTATTAACCACTTCAGCAGTCCCCCCTTCACTGAAGAGGGGACTAGTGAAAGGGGTTAATAAATACTTTGAATGGGGGACTGCTGAAGTGGTTAATAAATACTGTGAATGGGGGACTGCTGAAGTGGTTAATAACTACTGTGAAGGGCCTTCTGTAGTTATTAACCCCTTTTAACAGTCCTTCATTCACACTGGTATTTATCAGACTTTTTTATAACGTATTTTTCTCCCCTTTTCACGCTGGCCCGGCTACAGCCCACAGCAACAGCAGCGCCGCCAGCCCAGCACAGTCTATCAATTTCTTTCAGACCAGACACGGCCACTACCTCAGCAAACTCTGTGCCCGCGCTCCTCAGAGTTCCCTTCCTTCTCCCACGAATCCTGCAGCGCCAATAAGTGCGCGAACAGCGGTGTGTGTGTGACGTCTGACGTTATGTAGGCGGCGCCCCGCTGTGCTGAGCCGCATAAGACTACGAGGAGGACGTCGGCGCCGTCACGCACAAGTCTGACGAGTGACGACAAGAGCTGGCATTTTGCCAGCAGTGTTAGCGAACTAGGCATGAGCGAGTGAGCGGGCATTATAAAATTGTGAGCGGGGCCACAATAATTGCTGCGCGGCCGCCCACCCGCGCAGCTTAGAGGGAACACTGGAGGTAAGTATGATTTTTTTTTTGTTTTACACTATTTCAGGTAAAATCGATTCACTACCATAAAGCACAAGGAAATTTAGCTTTGTGGCGAATCAAATTTATCCTTAAAATCGGATTGAATCGGATTGAATTCCATTTTGTTGGGTTCAGTTCATTCAACACTAGGATTAAGAAATTCACTGTCACAGAATTTTGAATCTGCTAAAAGATAGTGTTGAGTGCGAATATTCAAATAGCTAATTTTAATTGTGAATATCGGCACTTCGAGAATTTGTGAATATTTAGAATATAGCGCTATATATTCGTAAAATTGAGTATTTTTTTTTTGTTTGTTTTTTTAACACAGTACACCTCAGGTGATCATCCCTCCCTTCTTCTAGCTTGTGGGCCAATCAGAAGGCTTTGTCACAGCTTAGCAACAGCCCTAGCAACCAATAGAAAAGTTGCCTAGCGCCTACCCCTTACTCTTGCCGAAAATTTGCAAGCGCAAATGTATAGGAGCACTCTATCTGCATATAAAGCTATTCTAATGTTCTGCCATGCCAACCATTTTCTCCAGTCTCAGGAAACTTATATCAGCTTGAAAAATTTAGCATAAGTGACCCACGCGAATATTACATTGCTGATTTTTGCAATCAAGAATGTTATCTCGAATTCACGAATATATGGTATGACGAATATTCTACAAAATATTCGCGAAATATCGCAAATTCGAATATTGCACCTGCCGCTCATCAATACTAAAAGATGGTCATTCCATTCAAAGCACTGAACAAACAGAAAAACGTTAATGGCCCATACACTAATGAGGGCATTGCTATAGATGAAAATCTGATGACTATATAATAGCTTATACCATCTCGCCGATACCCATCTGTATAAGAGGTCTGTGAACACCTCCAAGCAAATTCCCTTTTATTGTTTTTAAGACGGTTTGCTAATATGACTCCCATGAAGTGCCATAACCCCTCTTGAAGATGTTACTAAGAAATCGTAAGAAAGTCTCTGCGTTCAAAGGTAACTGCTGAATCAATTTATGATTAGAAGATCAATAGTCTAACAATGGCATTGCTCCCGAGCATTAATCTAAATAACGTCCCTGGGTCAAAAAAGTAGGAAACCTTAAAAAGGTCAGTGAATTTTAACCAGGGATCAATACCTCAGTGCTAGATGTAAACCCCCTTCATGGGTAGTAATAGCTTTCACAGATTTAATCTATCTGGGCAATACACCAAAACATAGCTGTGCGCCTTGGATCCATCATATATTTTTTTTTTAGGTGACGACTGACGAGGCAAGGAGTTTTCTCGAGTTACCGTATCACACGAGACTAGACTTATTAAAGGGCTTTCCTGATAGAATCCATTACAATTCTTCACCATTTTCAAAAATGTACCCTTATCATTACAAGAAGGAAAATTACTGTTGTTGATGTTAATAAATTTAGCATTTAACTTGTGTATCTGGCTGTGCAATGTCTATTCGTGCAAAGCTAGGTGGAGGAGCTGTTTCCTGCAATTTTCTAAATGCGGCAGTCGCAGACTGATCAGTAGATCTGTTAGCTGAGAAAATGAGATTTCAGTGTAATGTTGTCCATGATGTTAAGTATCCAAATATACAGATGTATAGACTGTAAGGCTAAGATTTAGAGATGTTGAATTTTCAGAACATGTTGGGAGTTGTAATGCAATTATTACAGCTATTAGTGCAAATGTGACTGTTTATGGAAGATGAAATAATGATGCAGTAAATATATCTATTCGGCTACTGTAAATGATAAAATGACTAGATGTCACCAGGGAGTTCACAGGCTGCATGCAGAAAGGTGTCAGACAGGTAATGGAACTATTCTATAGCATTGGTTACTATTTCTACTGCAGAACCTCTTTTGATAAGAAAGCAGGAACGTAAAGGAATTTTCTGGGATTATTAAGGTTTTTAACAGAAATGCTCATGTAGTTGCTTACCTTATGCGCATCATCCCCATGTTGTTCTTCAATTTGAACTCTCCTGGCCTGTTTTCACCATGTAAACTAATCGCTCTGGTTTGTTTTCATCCCTTATGTAGCACTTCCTGTTGCTCTATCCAACCAAACCCATGATGCATTTCTCCTTTCTCTGCCACAGCACCACCTCTAACAACACCCAGCTAGTTTATAGCTCCTCCCACTAGATAGTTACATAGACACTCCCCTATCACTGGCCCTAACAACGCCCAGCTAGTTTATAGCTCCTCCCACCAGCTAGTTACATAGACTCTCTCCTATCACTGCCCCTAATGACACCCAGCTAGTTTATTGCTCCTCCCACCAGCTAGGTACATAGACACTCCCCTATCACTGCCCCTATCAACACCCAGCTAGTTTATAGCTCCTCCCACCCATAAAGTTACATAGACACTCCACTATCACTGCCCCTAACAACGCCAAGCTGGTTTATAGCTCCTTCCACCAGCTAGTTACATAGACACTCCCCTATCACTGCCCCTATCAACATCCCGCTAGTTTATAGCTCTTTCCACCAGCTAGTTACATAGACACTCCACTATCACTGCCCCTAACAGCGCCAAGCTGGTTTATAGCTCCTCCCACCCAACTAGTTACATAGACACTCCCCCATCACTGCCCCTAACAACATCCCACTAGTTTATAGCTCCTCCCACCAGCTAGTTACATAGACACTCCACTATCACTGCCCCTAACAATGCCAAGCTGGTTTATAGCTCCTTCCACCAGCTAGTTACATAGACACTCCACTATCACTGCCCCTATCAACACCCAACTGTTTTATAGCTCCTCCCACCAGGTAGTTACATGGACACTCCCCTATCACTGCCCCTAACAACACCCAGCTAGTTTATAGCTCCTCCCACCAGGTAGTTACATGGACACTCCCCTATCACTGCCCTTAACAACACCCAGCTAGTTTATAGCTCCTCCCACCAGCTAGTTACATAGACACTCCCCTATCACTGCCCCTTAAAACACCTAACTAGTTTAAAGCTCTTCCCCCCAGCTAGTTACATAGACACTTCCCTATCACTGCCCCTATCAACACCCAGCTAGTTTATAGCTCCTTCCACCAGATAGTTACATAGACACTCCCCTATCACTGCCCCTATGAACACCCAGCTAGTTTATAGCTCCTTCCACCAGATAGTTACATAGACACTGCCCTATCACTTCCCATAACAATGCCCAACTGGTTTATAGCTCCTCCCCCCAGCTAGTTACATAGACACTTCCCTATCACTGCCCCTAACAACACCCAGCTAGTTTATAGATCCTCCCCCCAGCTAGTTACATGGACACTCCCCTATCACTGGCCCTAACAACGCCCAGCTAGTTTATAGCTCCTCCCACCAGCTAGTTACATGGACACTCCCCTATCAGTAGATCTGTTAGCTGAGAAAATGAGATTTCAGTGTAATGTTGTCCATGATGTTAAGTATCCAAATATACAGATGTATAGACTGTAAGGCTAAGATTTAGAGATGTTGAATTTTCAGAACATGTTGGGAGTTGTAATGCAATTATTACAGCTATTAGTGCAAATGTGACTGTTTATGGAAGATGAAATAATGATGCAGTAAATATATCTATTCGGCTACTGTAAATGATAAAATGACTAGATGTCACCAGGGAGTTCACAGGCTGCATGCAGAAAGGTGTCAGACAGGTAATGGAACTATTCTATAGCATTGGTTACTATTTCTACTGCAGAACCTCTTTTGATAAGAAATCAGGAACGTAAAGGAATTTTCTGGGATTATTAAGGTTTTTAACAGAAATGCTCATGTAGTTGCTTACCTTATGCGCATCATCCCCATGTTGCTCTTCAATTTGAACTCTCCTGGCCTGTTTTCACCATGTAAACTAATCGCTCTGGTTTGTTTTCATCCCTTATGTAGCACTTCCTGTTGCTCTATCCAACCAAACCCATGATGCATTTCTCCTTTCTCTGCCACAGCACCACCTCTAACAACACCCAGCTAGTTTATAGCTCCTCCCACTAGATAGTTACATAGACACTCCCCTATCACTGGCCCTAACAACGCCCAGCTAGTTTATAGCTCCTCCCACCAGCTAGTTACATAGACTCTCTCCTATCACTGCCCCTAATGACACCCAGCTAGTTTATTGCTCCTCCCACCAGCTAGGTACATAGACACTCCCCTATCACTGCCCCTATCAACAACCAGCTAGTTTATAGCTCCTCCCACCCATAAAGTTACATAGACACTCCACTATCACTGCCCCTAACAACGCCAAGCTGGTTTATAGCTCCTTCCACCAGCTAGTTACATAGACACTCCCCTATCACTGCCCCTATCAACATCCCGCTAGTTTATAGCTCTTTCCACCAGCTAGTTACATAGACACTCCACTATCACTGCCCCTAACAGCGCCAAGCTGGTTTATAGCTCCTCCCACCCAACTAGTTACATAGACACTCCCCCATCACTGCCCCTAACAACATCCCACTAGTTTATAGCTCCTCCCACCAGCTAGTTACATAGACACTCCACTATCACTGCCCCTAACAATGCCAAGCTGGTTTATAGCTCCTTCCACCAGCTAGTTACATAGACACTCCACTATCACTGCCCCTATCAACACCCAACTGTTTTATAGCTCCTCCCACCAGGTAGTTACATGGACACTCCCCTATCACTGCCCCTAACAACACCCAGCTAGTTTATAGCTCCTCCCACCAGGTAGTTACATGGACACTCCCCTATCACTGCCCTTAACAACACCCAGCTAGTTTATAGCTCCTCCCACCAGCTAGTTACATAGACACTCCCCTATCACTGCCCCTTAAAACACCTAACTAGTTTAAAGCTCTTCCCCCCAGCTAGTTACATAGACACTTCCCTATCACTGCCCCTATCAACACCCAGCTAGTTTATAGCTCCTTCCACCAGATAGTTACATAGACACTCCCCTATCACTGCCCCTATGAACACCCAGCTAGTTTATAGCTCCTTCCACCAGATAGTTACATAGACACTGCCCTATCACTTCCCATAACAATGCCCAACTGGTTTATAGCTCCTCCCCCCAGCTAGTTACACAGACACTTCCCTATCACTGCCCCTAACAACACCCAACTAGTTTATAGCTCCTCCCACCAGCTAGTTACATAGACACTCCCCTATCACTGCCCCTAACAACACCCAGCTAGTTTATAGATCCTCCCCCCCAGCTAGTTACATGGACACTTCCCTATCACTGCCCCTATCAACACCCAGCTAGTTTATAGCTCCTCCCACCAGGTAGTTACATAGACACTCCCCTATCACTGCCCCTAACAACATCCCGCTAGTTTACAGCTCCTCCCACCAGCTAGTTACATAGACACTCCACTATCACTGCCCCTAACAACGCCAAGCTGGTTTATAGCTCCTTCCACCAGCTAGTTACATAGACACTCCCCTATCACTGCCCCTAACAACATCCCGCTAGTTTATAGCTCTTTCCACCAGCTAGTTACATAGACACTCCACTATCACTGCCCCTAACAACGCCAAGCTGGTTTATAGCTCCTCCCACCCAGCTAGTTACATAGACACTCCCCTATAACTGCCCCTATCGACACCCAACTGTTTTATAGCTCCTCCCACCAGCTAGTTACATGGACACTCCCCTATCACTGCCCCTAACAACACCCAGCTAGTTTATAGCTCCTCCCACCAGGTAGTTACATGGACACTCCCCTATCACTGCCCCTAACAACACCCAGCTAGTTTATAGCTCCTCCCACCAGGTAGTTACATGGACACTCCCCTATCACTGCCCCGCCCATGGACAGAACATCACAGGAAATAAGAAGGAGCTGCATGGACCTGGTCAATGCCAGCCAGTGCCCTGATACACAGTCCCTCATTGTTTTCTACATAGAAGTCTGTGATATTTCCATCCAAAATTGATCTAAAGAAGTCTGAAATGACCGCACTTGTGTGTTGTGCTGATATAACGTTAATACATGGGTTCTTAGGGTTTATATTTTCTATTATGCCTCTTTTCTGTGCAGTTAGATGTGTAGACAACCTACTGTATATACTTGGGGCTCATTTACAAGGGCAGATTACCTGGCATATTATCAGGAATGGACATTCCTATGAATTTAGTTCCCAATAATGGGACAGTTTCAGTTTGCCGCTGAACGCCTGACAAAAGAGAAAAAAACTGTTCCAATTGTTTTTGTGATACACAAAATCATTATTTTTCAGCAGAACTATGGCATGTGTAACCTGTGTAAAGAAACAAGAAAACCAGGGAGATGAATGATCCTAGCAACGATCATTCATCCCTATACAGAGAGGATGATTGCTGCAGAGCTCTGGGATGAACCGTCTATTCCCAGTCCCTGCCCCTTGTATTGGCTCATGTAAATCGGCTCATTTATCTCTACACCTCTGCAGGAGCTTTAAGGGACACCAAACACGTATGATGAAAACCAATGGTCCAGACACAGCAGGTCCTGCCACTGACTTTTCTTGTGGCCCTTGTTTTCCATGGATGGGCGCTGCAAGTAGACCATTTGTCTTTACCCTTAAAGGGACCATCTGCTAAGATTGAATCTACCCAGTAACCAGCTGAATGCCATGGCTCCAGATTCTCAAACCCTCAATGATCAACAGTTAGCTCCTGTGAGCGCCGTAGCCTTTTCTGTGCTCCCCAAGCACATGGGTGTACATTGTATAGCAGCTATGCTTGGTATCGCACTCAGCCCCATTTATTCATAGCTGCGCCCAGGCCACGTGACACATGAACGTGTCATCACTCAGCCTAGGGAAAGCAAGGAGAAGGCCACTGGGCTCACAAGAGCGCCGCTTCCTTCTCAAACATCTGATCAGGGGTGGTCCTAGGTGTTGGGATAGGTCATCAGTAAAAAAAAAAAACAACTCAGAAAACCCCTTTAAGGTGCAAAAGTGCATTTGAATACAATGTAATTGCTGAATACAATTCAGTATCGTTTATCTGCCGCCAGGGTAAGGTTGAGGAGTCTGGCCTCTTATGATCCTTAGTTTATATGAAATATTCCCTGCTGTAAATATTGTCATACAGAGTGTGAAAAATATCAGCTTTCCTTTAGAAAATGTGAGGTGGAAATGTCATTCTTCTAGCATTCTTATTCTCCATTAGATCTGTTCATATCACATGCATGACATGAAGTACTGTAGGCACGTCTGGACAGTTGCTATGCATCCGAGAACATGCAGCCATACACATTGGATGACACTGGGTACTGTGTTCAGTTTATTTTACATGTAATAATTATGTGGCGGTAATACATGCTCTAATATACAGTCTGCGCCACATAACAAAGGACTGGGAGATGCACCTGGCTCTCATTTCATCCTCAAGAGAACTTACTGACTATTTATTTTCCACCAAAAAAAAGCCTCTTTAGTTTAATGAGTATTTCAACAGATTCTTCCCATCCTCATTAGTAAGAAGAGTAAACCTGAAGGATTGTCAACAGGTAAACAAAATACCAGCATGGAAGAAATGAGGAATAATTCATCTGGTTTGATTCTTAATAGGTGGCTAATTGAAGATATATAGTCCGGCTTGTTGAGATGTGGGGAATTCAGTTAGGTCACAGATGCCTGATTTATCTTGTCTGCTGGCTTTCTGTTAATAAGGGCTGGTTTCATTCCACACCCATAAAAACTATGGTTGGATGTCAAAGTTAATTTGCTTCAATGATGATAGGGGAAAGGAGGTACATTATGCAATAAATTCCTCCTCACCATCCTGTCTGAGCTCATGCTTCAGCTCTTGGCTTCCTACATATTTATAGTGCATTCCCATCTCCTCTTTGGAGAGTGGGAGAAGGGTGGAGAGTAAATAAGAGGGAGGGAGTAAGGAGAGGGGTGGGAGAGAGGTTTAATTGTATCCCCCATTGTGTATACTGAAGAAGCCAGCAGACATTCAAAACTCTTTCTGTAGAAGGGAACAGGGAAGCTTGCAGGAGGTGAGTACCACTACTGTAACTTGTCTTTACACTGCATGTATGTTGTCCAGAATGAGAAGAGCATCTGTAGAGAGTCAGGTAGATGGTGGCCTGCCTCTCCACAACAGAGGTGAGCATGTATCTGCTTTATATAGCTAAACTTTTGTTCAGGGAACTTGATTTAAAGGATAAATCAGTCTTTCTTCTGCTGCAGATATATTGATCTATATATACAATAATATAGGTTGCAAGAGAGTATATAAGTATGTATTTAAACTTTTCTCATTTCTGTAGCTCACTATGAGGAAGGTACCACAGCATGTAGAGCAGAGCTAGCCCCCTGCGTGTAGAGCAGAGCTAGCCCCCTGCGTGTAGAGCAGAGCTATCCCCCCGCGTGTAGAGGAGAGTTAGCCCCCCGCGTGTAGAGCAGAGCTAGCCCCCCGCGTGTAGAGCAGAGCTAGCCCCCCGCGTGTAGAGCAGAGCTAGCCCCCCGCGTGTAGAGCAGAGCTAGCCCCCCGCGTGTAGAGCAGAGCTAGCCCCCCGCGTGTAGAGCAGAGCTAGCCCCCCGCGTGTAGAGCAGAGCTAGCCCCCCGCGTGTAGAGCAGAGCTAGCCCCCCACGTGAAGTCCAGACCTAGTCCTCAGAACTGGGAATATTTTGCTTCTATTACAAAACAAAAACAATAAACAAAACAGCAAAACAATCCTGTTACATTGTATCCACTCTATATGCAAAAGACTGTCATTGGGAAAATAAGAGAGAAAGGTAAAGAAACTACTCACTTCTAGAAGTGTGATGTTCTCTGGACCTGATGTGAGATTTCTACTCATCCATGAGGATCTTTTGACCTGCCAATAGAAGTCTTGATTAGTCTTCATTATCCCTGTTTATGTTGAGTCAAGTATATAGTATTGTTGCTATTTAATATAAAACCTAATTCCCATGACTGGAAGTTTGATTTTAAGGAGCTCAGAGAGGGGACTGTGAATCTATGCCTGCTATTCTCAGGGAATGACAGCATTTCATTCACAAAATACAAATCCAGATTCTTAGTCCATGGCATTACATAATGCCTTAAGCTTCCATAATATTTAAGAATAAGCTTAAGTGATAACTGGACTTGGCTGTTTGCTAGCACGTGAAACATGACTTTTATAAATGTGTAACGATACAATAAGAAACTATTGGTCAATAGACTAGAAGTGATATGAATGGATTGTCATGGTCTAGTATGCACTTGAAAGACAAGATCAATTCCTTCTACGCTGGGCATTCAAAAGGAAGCCCTTGAACTAGATTCCCTTGCCTCCTTGCTGCATCATGTAGTGCATTCACATGGCTCGTGTTCTGTGTTTAGAGGTCCTACATGAGGCTATAGATGAAGAGGAACACAGATAAATACTGGCAGAAAATCTCAGAGTAGAAGAGAGGACAACCCTTCCGTTCACTATGGGATGGATGAAAGAAGATGTTTTGCAGGCTGTAGCTTGTATAATATTGCAGTAGAGTAGCTGGACCCCTTCCTTTAGATTCAACGAAATGTGATTTAATGTGTTGGTTTAGGAAGAGTTGTAAACTAGACTCTGAGGTACTATGCAGTCATAAGAAGATACATGAGCAGACCTAGATCTAATACAGGCACCATACCCCCAGTGCTATCATATTATATACAAGTCTTATGTATGCGGTGCTTTGCAGTCCACTTCTTAATAACCTATTATATTGTATACCACACCAATCCAAACCTTGCTGAAGTTTGATGGCCAAAATATGTTCATCAGCAGTTTCCAGCTGTTTACCCAGTGTCCGCTTTAGATTGCTTTTCCCATCTGTCACTAGCCTGATAATGATGGTTATTAATCTATGTAGTAAACAGACAGGACTGCAAACAAGTTTAGGACAGAGAGCAATGGGCTATCAAGCGTTATGGTGCATTGAGGCTTCATGCAACCTTCATGATTCACAGAACCAGCAGACGCAGCTGTTAGGGTGTCATAATCAATAGAAAGTACCAGGACTATTAAACAGTGTAAGGTCTGCTTATCCCTACACATAAAGATTAGGACTAGGTGATTGTCAAGCATGCCTGTACTTTTGGGTATAAATAATACTAATGAAGTGCATTAGCATTTTAGGTTTGTCTACTGTCCTTAGCCTAAGGTAAGATGTGGACAGTTTAGTCTCTACTGATTTAGCTATTCAGATGTTGGCCACATCTTGGTCACAACATACTTATATAGCACTGACATATTCCACAGCGCTTTACAGACATTGTCATCACTCGCTGTCACCCGTGAGGCTCACAATCTACATTCTCTATCAGTATGCCTTTGGAATATTTCAACACGTGGCTGCAAGTTGTGGTATCGTGCTATCACTCTCATGTTATTGCATGGGCTTCAGGTGGTTTCCTCAAAAGCTGAGGACATAATGGAAATGTCTTATAGTTAAGAATACAGTATCAACAAGGTGCAAGTTCTAGGCTACCTTTACATAGAGAAGCTTAAATGTTGCAGATTTTAGTTAATAAAGATCACTGACACTTGGATATTGGAATGCATGTGTGCAGACGTGCCTTAGTATGCGGAGGGCAGGTACATTAGCTATATAACAAGAGCACGTTGCGAGGAGTCTTGGATTGCCAGCGAAGGAGGTGCAGCTGCACATTACAGAGTGATCAGTGCTGAGCGGACAGCTCCTGTGCTTCCTATAGGCAGAGGCTGAGCTCTCCAAGGTGCTGAGGGGAATCTGGAGGCAGCTTCAAGATACAGCATGCCACAGGGAGTACAGCACACACGGGGTAGGTAACTCTTCTCCAGGCTGCAGCCTGCCATGTGTTTATGGCTTTGGGTCTTATGGATCATATGCATTAAGCCTTTCAATATTCAGAGCCCATGATTGAAGATAGAAGGGAGTAGAAACAAGAGTATAAGTGTTGTATACGATAGATAGACAGATATACAGACTTGAGATAGATACATATATATGAGATAGATATGAGATAGATAGATTTGAGATAGATAAAACATGTTTCCTACATATTAGTTGTAATCTGTCTTGAATATTGTATACTGTAGTTGTAAAGTTTATTTTAATGGAATGAGCGGACTATTATCTAACCCCCTTAACAACAGCTTATCCTAAATAATCAATATAACTCCCCTTCATGTCATGAATAAAGCTGACTTCTCTGTCAAGCACGTTTAGAACAGAATGGAAAATCATGAAAATGTAAAAGGAAAATTCATCCAAGATCCGAAAATGATTTCACTTTCAGAAGAAGGTGCTTCCCTTCTTCTTAGAGCGAGCAGAAGGGCTCGTTTAGAAAACCCCAGGCTGGTCTAAACTTTGACTTTGTGTTTCTCTGTGAGACCCATTTACTTGGGCTTTGCTTTCTACCATGTGTCTCTGATCCTATACACTGTGTATACTCTATGAGTGTATCTATTACTATTCTATTTAGATTTAGGTGTTGAACCACTTTTTCATTTAGAATACATGCGATAAAAACAAGTCATGTAAAATGATAATATACCTTCTCATGTCTTTTCAGTTTTTACTACTTTTATTGGTTTCCCAAATGCACTCTATAGCCATTATATTTTCCATCCTAGATAACAAGGGTACTATACGTCCCTCAGATAAATAGCCATATTGTCCGTGTTCTGTTTTAACAGTTCACCACATTTTCCAAATTTTCTTTGACCTGTTCCCTTTTTCAGTCTGTGAATGCTTACTCTTCACACGATACTATGAAAATCCAACGTTTTTGAAGGCACAGGTATTTCGAATTACAATTTAAAGTTCCTTAGACCTACCTGATCTCTTTGAAGCCCAGGTCAAACAAACCTCACATTGGATGCTGGTTTTCAGACAGCGCAGAAGGTAAATGAGACGTCTCTTTATAGAACCAGATGGACTGTGTGGTCTCCATTTTGAACATAGGTATGTCATGCTAGGTAAAAATATAATCAGTAAAGAAGGCATCCATACACATATACATTGACAAGAACCAGTCAGCTGTAACTATTTCCCAGTTTCGCCTGGCTCAATGTCAGTCAGTGCACATTTTGTATATCATGTATGGAATAGTTTGGGTATTCTTCTCAAGGCAATAGTGTCTTGTTCAGCTTCCATCTCCACTGTCGGAGATGCTGCAGAATGTGCATTTCCACTGAACACAGAACTGCCAGTTTGCTTAGTTACCAGTAAAACATGGATTTTTTTTTTTGCCACAGAATGTTATCTTTCGAGTTACCAAGAATAAAATTAGCAGCATGAGTCATCTGGTTCCATGTAAACTAGTGGTAAATGGCGACGGGATCTGAGAATTCTTTTGCTCTCTGACTTATTGCATTGTACTGTATCACCCACTGCTACGCGAAAAGGAACAAGCATTGTCAGAATCTAATTGTATCAAAATCGAGCATGGAGAGGGATGTGGGCATTCAATTAGTATATGAAATGATAAAGGCGCTTGATCCCCCCTCACATAATTACTCCATGACAAGACACTGCTGGGCTTTGGGTGTCATGTAAATCATTGTAACCTATTTAGCATCAAGTTATTTCAATTCATCTTTAATTCTTTGGTCTTTAAAACGTACATCCCTTGGAGTAGGCAGTTCCTCCACAGTTGTAGCTCTGTAAGCAAGTGAACCCCGATCGTCACTGGCATCTACAGATGTAGTCTGCCTTATTTTGACACCAGGATGGTCACTTTAATGCAATTTTTTTGTATTACTATATTTTTTTATTTATTGTGTTAACACGTTAAGCCAGTCAAAAATAATGGTGTAGTAGCAAGCATCCAGCCAGTAACTACATCTAAGGGGCACAGCATAGTCATGAGCCTTAGTACTGCTACATCTCACAAATTAAGCTCTGCTACATGTGAAGCTGTGGCTGCTACAGTGATTAAAGGGACATGAAATGAACACAGTTCTGTTCAAAGTGCTTTAGAACTTGAAAAATTGTGATAACGTACAAAAACTTTAAAACATTAAAACTTTTTTACGCAATATAGGCTACTTTCACACCTGTGGCAGAGTGATCTGGCAAGAAGATCCGGCAAAACGTATGCCAACTGATGGCATTTGTAAGACTGATCAGGATCCTGATCAGTCTGAAAAATGCCTGATCACTCAGAAAAATGCATTGAAATGCCGGATCCGTTTTCCGGTGTCATCCGGCAAAACGGATCCGGCATTTATTTTTTGCGCAGACCGGAAGGACGGATCCGGCATTCCATACATTCCTATGGAAAAAAATGACGGATCCGGCATTCAGGCAAGTGTTGCTGGCCAGAGATAAAACCGCAGCATGTTGCAGTATTATCTCTGTCCTGAACAGTCAAAAAGACTGAACTGAAGACATCCTGATGCATCCTGAATGGATTGCTCTCTATTCAGAATGCATGGGGATAAAACTGATCAGTTCTTTTCCGGTATAGAGCCCCTGTGACGGAACTCTATGCTGGAAAAGAAAAACGCAAGTGAGAAAGTACCCTCAATATTGAAAGCACGCCGATAAATCTAATAATTGTGCACAATGTTAGGCTTCTAGAATACAACAGCGACCAAATAATATTGCTTCTATTGCAACTCTTCTCTCTAAATATAGTAAAATACATTGAATCCATGGGGACGGAAGTTTCTTTTTTTCTTATCCGTCATCCTGCTTCTGTTGACATACAGATGTAGCAGAGCTGTTTTTCGGTACAGGACATTTAGCTTGTCATGTAGCACAGCCCATTATGATATCACAGAATGCGATTTGTAGAGTGCCATAGTAATGTAGATAAACCTACCACAATTATCATAAAGTGAGCCTCCAGATACAAAGCAGTCAGCAGAAAACTACTGCTGGGAGACAATTAAGATTCACAAGGGAGTGATGAATTCCTTCTAATTCAAGATCCACTTTACGTCTTTTTGACGAAAACAAAGACAAATTCCCCTCTGCTACATTTCTATACTTGCCATGACATTCACTCACAGTAAATAATTGTACAAACATGTGACATATTTAATATTTCAGATCTGGAGGAGTGTGTGATGTGCCAAGTTATCATGAATAACAGCATAGTGTATTCTTACAGAAAATACATCTTGTCCACAAATTATGTGGAGCTATTTCAGTAGAATCAATGGGGTCTCCAGCACCGCTCCTTGAATCTGTACAGCTGGGAATGATACACGTATGTCACTAGTAATAATATCTATATCTGTACTGGCTTTATTTTCAGTCACTCACTTGTTTTATACTACTCTCATACCTTGTACAATATAATATATATGATACAATAATATATATTCTTAGCTTGCCTTACATTACCATTCCAACACTTAGGTTGGCCATACATATTACATCTATGACCGACTTCGGTGGATGCAGCTGACCATCTAAGGCAGTGTTTCCCAACCAGCGTGCCTCCAGCTGTTGCAAAACTACAACTCCCAGCATGGGAGGTGTAGTTTTGCAACAGCTGGAGGCACACTGGTTGGGAAACACTGATCTAAGGTGTATGGGGCCTCCCGACTCTCTCCCAATAATTCATGTTGGGAGAAATAAGGATGGGACTCGTTGCATTTCATCTGCCAGATCCTTTCCCCCCCTCCCCCCCACTTCCAGAGGTGCCTGGCAGCGGCTTTCCCCATTCATTACATATCTCCTTTTCCCCATTCATTGCAAATGCATGCTTGGCCGAACCAGGCATGCATATGTGTGGGACATTCTATGTGCATGCCACCTACAGTCAAAGCTCAAAACTGAGAGCTGGAGTTACATTGAAGACAGTGCTATAGACCTTAGATAAAGACTGCTGGGTGGAGACCAGACAAGCAGGACAGTGTCTACATGCTGTTCTGAAAACAAGTCGGTCATTTCGGATAAAGTATAATGCTCTTTTGGCAGAAGGGCTTACTCATTTTGGCGCTAATCATTTCCGTTGTTCTGTTCTACTTAAAAATGAAAACGGTGCAAGTGCCAGATCCATCAGCTGACGAAAGCCATGGCGCCTGACGTACTCCATTGACTATAATGGGTACCGCTGGGATCCCATTAGAATGTTCGCCATTTTGCCAGACCATGTCATATTGACCTGCAGAATCTGCAATGGACCCTCCAACGCAGATGTGAACAGCCCCTAAGTTTACTTATAGGATGTCTATATATATCTAACACACTGTATATCTCCATAGACATGCACTCTAAGCTGAGCATAGTCTGGTCTGTGTAGGCAGAAGGCTAGATAGTATTCTAGCCAATATATATTGGGGAAGGGGGGTGTCGGGAATAGCAGTAGCAACTGGCTAACAAAATCCAGCTCTGCCAATAGCACCTGCGTAATATCCAAAGACATCGTTTTTGTAGGTACATTCGTTTTTTTCCCTACAAATTAAGCATTCTGTCTGCACTTATGTTTGTAGAAATCATACAGAATCCCATTATATCTGATCATCTCAATTTCCTATTGCAAAATATAAGTCACAATGTATGCACATTTTCTGTTGTGTAAGTAGATGGCGGAATGTTGCTGTATACAATATTTACCAGAAAAATAGCTAAACGTGAATACAAGAGAATAATCTGCAGCCTCTTACTGTGGTAATACGTAAGTAGAACAGAATGAGATTCTCTAGACTGAATATTATAGAATGATGTTGCCTTGGTCACACACAACATACATGCTAATTCATCTACAGGGAGGAGAATGGGTGCACCAGAAAACCCCTAACATGAGAAAGCCATAGTCCTACATAAATCCTTTCATCTAAACTTAAGATACTCCAACAGTTCAGAAACAGGACTTTAGATAAACTCTAAGGACAAAACAGCACAGATAAGATACAGTACATGCCTTGGTATATACTCATTGTACCAGAGCTGAGTCTTCCAAGGAATTGCAGGTAAACCTACCTAATTAAATGAAATGAAATAACTGCTAGTTGAATGGTTTTCTACTGGCACATAACACTAACCCACCCATAACTTGCATATCGGCTTTGTCAGAAATTCATATTAATCTCCATGGACGCACATGAGATGAATAGAATTCATCCTGCCCAGTATTCCATTTGAGAACTATTGCGAAAGAGTGTCAGGACCTGCCAATCACAATGCAATAAACCTGGCTGGCTTCAGACATGGCACATCTCTAGTTCTGCTTTCACCCAGGATCTATCGAGTGTTCTCCTAACATAACCCCCTAACAGTCACATTGAATTAGAAAAACCCTCCCAAAAATGTCACTTATTTCTTATTTCTTTCTTCACTTATTTCTTATTTCTGGATTTTGAATTAACCTCTCAAATAAATCTAGTTGGTGCACAACTCAGGTGTCATAAGTGCCCTTTAACCCCTTAGGACCAGTGACATTTTTGCCCCTCTGTGTTCCAGCAGTCATAACCTTTATGCTCTTTCTTTAATCTAGCTGTACGAGTTCTTTACGAGATGAGTTGTAGTTTTATAGTAACCCTTTAAGGGGGTATGTAAAGTAATAAATAAGTTGTATTATTTTGGGGGGGACGGGAGGCTTGGGATAAAAAAAACAGCAATTTCAATATTGTTTTGGGGATTTTTTTTCCAGCATTCACCATTTGGTCTCAATAACATGATAGCTTTTTTTCTGTGGGTCAGGATGATTGATGATGCCAAATATATAGGGGGTCATTTATTAATACTGGCATTTTAGACTCCAGTCGTAATAACCCCTTGCACTGGCGGTGGATCTGCCGAGGTTGTGAAGAGGTGCTGGCCTCTACATAACTTCAGCACATCCACCGCTGGTCTTAATGCAAGCCAGCTTCTAAGCAGGCATAGAAAATGATAAAGGAGACGGGTCTGCCAGCTCATCCCCTTCCCCCGCCCACGCCATGCCCACAATTTTAGACCTAGTTTTTATTCAGTATTAATTATGTTGTACTACTTGCACAATAACAAAACCTATAAAAAAAGCTATATTGCACTAAATATAATTAATAATGATTTTATTGTATCACATGATAAAATAGTTTAAAAAACATGCAGGGGAAAAAATGGCGACATCACTGGTCAGGAGACACACAGGGCACTGTATACTAAGGCTCATACCAAATAACATACATTGGAGGAATTGGCATTCTTAGCCAATTCCTCCAATGTCAAGACAAGAGAAGGAAGTGGCGAGCTGCTGGGACCTGGGCACAATCGGAATGGCAGTGACAGGGGATCATTTTTTATTCAATTTCATGGCCAGTCAATGTTTTTCTTTCTACTGCAATATCCGTATAAAAAGGTTATAGAGATAGTGATGAGCGAAGCAAACTTTAGATCTTGGATCCGGTGTCGCTTTGCTGAAAACTTCGGATTAATGTTGTATGGAGATCCGCCTCCGTACAGCATTAAAATGTAGGGCCTCTGATGAGGCGAAGTTAGTTACTTGCAAAGTCGTGAGACTTCATTGATATAACTTCAGTATTTGATTTTTAAAGTGGAAAACCACTTTAAAACTTTGATCCAAATTCAGCTTCGGTTCCGAGGTACCAGTCAGAACTGAAGCGAAGTTTGTAACCATAAACATAAAGGGGGTCACTTATGAATAGATATGGCAATTTTTGGCTTAGATCTGTCGCAGATTCGGTCGTGTGGACGAGGAAGGGGCGAGCCAGAAGGCCTGTCTTAATTATCATTTTCTACGCCTGTTTAGGCACAAAAATTATCTCAATCTATGCCAGCAAGGGAGCTGGCACAGATTTAGGCCAGCGGAAGATGAGCCTATGTAGAGGCTCTACATAACTTAGGCTCACCAAGCGCCAGTGCAGGGTTATTAAGACCGGTGTCTATAACGCCGGTCTTAATAAATGACCCCAATAATGTCTTTCATATTATAGACGATCTAACAACAAGACTATCATTTAACATTGTTGGACTTTTCCTCAATTCTCATTCTACTGAATATCCATTTTCTTTGAAAAAAAACAACTCCAGAGTCATCTAGTTACTAGTGTTGAGCGAGCACCTAGCACAGTAAGAGCACCTTTGCGATGCTCGGGTGTTCTACCGAGCACCTAAGCACAATGTAAGTCAATAGGAAAATCCCAGGCACCCCCTGCTCTGAAGAGGGGAGGGTGTCGGAACTCTAGTTCGGCTTAGGAGTCCCTGCTCTGACTCCATATATGGCTATATCCCTATATGGAGTCAGTGCTTTTGGACACCCCAGTGTATTTAAAGGGAACCTGTCACCGGGATTTTGTGTATAGAGCTGAGGACATGGGTTGCTAGATGGCCGCTAGCACATCCGCAATACCCAGTCCCCATAGGTCTGTGTGCTTTTATTGTGTAAAAAAAACGATTTGATACATATGCAAATTAACCTGAGATGAGTCCTGTCCCTGAGATGAGTCAGGGACAGGACTCATCTCAGGTTAATTTGCATATGTATCAAATCAGTTTTTTTACACAATAAAAGCACACAGAGCTATGGGGACTGGGTATTGCGGATGTGCTAGCGGCCATCTAGCAACCCATGTCCTCAGCTCTATACCCAAAATCCAGGTGACAGGTTCCCTTTAAACCTAATTTCTGAAAAGTTTCTGCCAGGATTTGAACTCCCAGCATTGTACATTAGAGGCAAGGACCTTATCCACTATAAAGCTAAATGCTAAACTGTGTTAGAAAAACCTCATAGTATTTTCTGATTTAGTGAGTATTCCTATTCAGCAGAAGACTTATTTTATATTTATGTTCAGGTTAACATGTAGCTGTATAGGGTAGTGGTTAATGTCCTTGCTTCTAATGTACAAGCTTGTGAGTTTGAATCTTGGCGGAAACATTTCAGAAATTAAATTTATATATTTTATATTTTTTTAGTAATTGTAAGAAATGTATGGCACAAAATAAATGTGTAATTACAAAAATATATATATATATATATAAATATTTAGATAAAATCATACTTCTGATATATATGAATGCATAATATGTGGTAAACTACTACTGATGTTTTTAGCCATAATATATTTACATATAATATAATATAGCATATATTTTAACTATATAATAATATATGTAAATATAAACGTATATATATATATATATATATATATATATAAAAAAATTATTCTGAAATGTTTCTGGCGGGATTTAAATTCCCAACCTTGTACATTAGAGGCAAGGATGTTAACCACTACCCTATACAGCTACATGTTCAGAAATATAAAATAAGTCTTCTGCTGAATAGGAATACTCACTAAATCAGAAACTACTATGAGGTTTTTCTGACCCAGTCTAGCATTCAGCTTTATAGCTGAGTGGATAAGGTCCTTTCCTCTAATGTACAATATTGGCAATTCAAATCCTGGCATAAACTTTTCAGAAATTGATGTTAAATTACATTTAAATATACTGACTCGAGAATCACGCTCGAGCACATGTGGTGTTCGGCCAAGCATAGCGATGCTCGAGCCGAACCATTTTGTTCGGCCGAGCACGCTTGCTCAACACTACTAGTTACTGCTCTTCATCTTCAGCCATTATCAAAACAACAGGCATGTTCAGGCAAGCTAAATGTATGAGGTAAATTCAGACATAGTCATACTTATTCCAGATTTGACAATTTAACTGGTCAAAAATTCCCAAATGTTTATACTAATTGGGCTACTAACTAAGCCATGTTCTGATAAGTGGAAGTGTGCAATATCACTTAACCGAGATGAAAAATCATACAGAATAGGAAAGAAACAGACCATTTACAACAGCCAAGAGGCTGAAATGGCAAGTTTTTTTTAAGAAAGGGCAGATGTATGGTTAAAAAATTTGGTAATCTATGACCAGCTTTATGAAACTAGGTGCGTAACTCAAAAGACAGAGAATACTTGGAGTTTGGAGGCAATAAACAGTATCTACAACTCTAGGCTCTACACTACAATATATCTAGTGGTGTACCTTCAATGAAGACAGACCACACAACTACTATAGGGCCCATGGGGAGGGTGATGCTGAACTCCTTCTTCTTTTCCCGACAAGAAAACACTGCATTTCCATGCAGCCGTCACTAGGGGGGAGCTCAATGCAAAAATAATATTTCAGTTTCCATTCCAGTAAATGGTAACTGTTGTGGTGGTGGTGGTGCTTCCAGAGTGGTACAAATGTTGTTTCTCACCCAAGGAAGGTTGAGCAAGAAAGAAAAGTGTGGGGAAAAGTTGGGTCTTTACATCTGTTTATTGAACACTGGGCTGTTACCCAGACTTAATTAACAGACAGCTGGACAGCTCAGGTAAATGTGGGCTGAGCTCCTTCAACTGGCCTCCTAGCCTGGGGAAGACACAGGCAGTGCTGAGGCCTATGAGAACCAGAACCTCTGATTAAGTGTATAATATGAATTGTGACTTGTGTTTTGAGTAAAAAGGGTGGTAGACCCAGATCCTGTTAGTGAGGGATAAACTACTGTGTAGTTAGTGACTAGGCAGTTTAGGATTTGTTTTGTATCCTGTGTTTGAAATGTACACTGATTGCTGTGAAGCATGCACTGATGTGACCACCCAATTGCTGTGGATGAAGAATACTTAATCTATTTGCTGACAGTTTGCGCCCAAATCCATGGTGCTTGAGTAGCCTATTGAGGTGTGCCAACTGTCTTAGACAGAAGATGGTGATCCCAGAAAGCTACGTGACCCCTGAATTGTCACACTGTATAAATTCCTATGAGCTCCCCCTAATGGTGGCTGAAATTAGCCAGCTTTGTAATAGATAGGAAGCAGGAGATTTATCATCGTATTTATGCCAGTATTCTGGTGTAAATACATTGAGAAATATAGTGTCTAGGCTGCCTGTCATATTTATGAAGCATCTATTCCACTTTTTATGACATTGAAATTGGATAAAGTGGGTGAGGTGAACTGTGAATTTTTATTACAATTTTTTGCTTTATACAAAAACATACATTCCTCAGAAATCTGCGGTGTAACATCCATTCCTCAGAAAGCTGTGGCGTTACATACATTCCTCAAAAATCTATGGTGTTGAGCTTTACATTGCCTGGCAGTGATTTTTGAATGTGTACTGGGTAAATGTGTGGGGCAGCAGGGCTCATACTAAGCTTTGATATGGGGCCCTATGAAATCTGTGTACACTCCTGAGTATATTTATTGTTCTATTCTAAAACAGACATATATATATAGATAGATAGATAGATAGATAGATAGATAGAGAGATATAAAAAATGAGGCAGCACAGTGGGTTCAATCAGTAGAAGGGTGCACGGCCCAAAGGATAAGCAGTCCTTGTATACAAAATATCAAAAAAAGGCAGCACTCGAAGGATTAAATGAAAAAACAATCACCTTTTATTCACCCATGTGGGCAGCGCACCTTTTATTCACCCATGCGCTGCCCACATGGGTGAATAAAAGGTTATTGTTTTTTCATTTAATCCTTGGAGTGCTGCCTTTTTTTTTATATTTTATATATATATATATATATATATAACACTGAAAACTTACTATGCATACAGCACCTCCATTGTTCAAAAACCCTTTTCCAAAAAAGAAAAACGTACAGAAGACACCAACACCCCCCTTCAGATCTTTATTTTACTGTGCAAGGTTAAGCATACAAAAAGTGAGCAAAGTTTTGACGCGTATAACAGCGGGGTCTTTGTCAAGTTCTAACAGCAGCAGGGTCCGCAGCATGCTAATATGTGCATTGTCCAATGAAATATTTTAAGCAATGAGCCAACTCTGGCTCAGTAAATTATAAAAATGCCATGCTATTGCCTTTTGTACTTTTCTGGATTCTATGGTGGGACATCAGTACTTCCCCAGGTTTGGCATACTGACATCCACTAGGACTTTGCATGTCTACTGCTGTCCCACCAGTATATCTGAGGAATGCCCCACATTATAAACTCCTACCTACCTACAGAAGTTGTGTATAGTTCTAAACTCAAACACGACATACATATAGTTCACATAGTACACTGCTCTAGTTATATAATATGCAACTGCAGTGGTAAAACCAGACAGAGGAAAATCCCAAATTCAGACAGACAAGACACGTACATAGCTCTAACGAACAACAAGCCCATCAGGATTCATTGAATCTTAACAATGGTTAGTTTTTAATTGGATTTTCTTCATGCCCACTGCCCAAGATGGAAAAAACAAAATTTGCATAAACTTTTTTAAATGGATTTCAACATATCTTCGCTACTTTAATTGGTCATGTGCTCTATGAATCCAGACATACGTGATCTGATATGGCAGTAACATGTCAAAGATCTTCTTCTTGTTCCCAGATATCACAGAGATTTCAATACCCCCTTTTCAAGACCATCAGGAACATTAAGCACAAATATATTTGAGTTAGTCATTGGATCAGGCAGACAGATTGTCCTATGTTCGGTAAACTATATAAGGGCACAATCATCATTTATTATGGCTGAATCTTCCACTAGGAGCGGTTTTAATTGATCTGAACTAACGCAGAGATCAACACTTACTGACTTATGAAAGTTTTTAATGCAATCACAAAGATTTCTCCCATTTTTAGGCAAGGACATATTTATTTATAAAGCTTTCAGAGTCATTTGCGTTCATGCAATGCATTTTCTATGTAATCATTAACATCAGCGAGCTGCTGTCAGATCGGTAAATTATGTCACATATGAAACACAATAGTTATTTCGGATCAGACGTTCCAGTGTTTCCTTTGAATTGCCTCTGTTTAATCACTGCACTTTGTAAAACAGAATAATCAGAGCATAAGACACACTTCTTAATACCTTCATTGCTAGGGAAAATCTGGAACATTCATAGACAACTCAAAAAAAGTCTCTTTCGCAAGTAAACACATGCGTTCAAAAATAAATACTTGAGAAACATAAAAGGCTTTGAAGAAAAAAAACTAACAAGCAGAATAAAAATAACGTTTGCTTTGCTGCTTGAAAGAAGATATACAAAAAAAAACACCATTCTCCTTCATATAAATAGAAGATATAGAAAGTGGCATATGCAGCTGAAAATATCAAAGATGTGCAAATATTAACCTGTTGACTGCCACAAGTGACTACATTTCCTGCCCTCACCAGTTCAGATGACGTATTAAAGTTTTCTGTTCTTATTAGTCCAATGATTCAAGTTAAGACTGTGGTCTGCCAGTTAAGATGACTCACTGGCACCATACTAGTGGCTGATACTTGGGAGCCTCATTTATGAGAAGCATATACCATACATTTGGAAAGCCTGCAGACCCCTTCACTTTTTGCACATTTTATGTTGCGGCCTTGTGCTAAAATAAAAAAATCAATTATGTTTTTCTCCATCATTCTGCATTCAATACTACTAAATAAGAAAGTGAAAACAGAACGTGTAAAATCCTTGCTAATTTATTAGAAAGGGAAAGCTAAAATATTGCATTGAAATAAGTATTCAGACCCTTTACTCAGTACTTGAAGTTGAAGCACCTTTGGCACTGATTACAGCCTCCAGACTTCTCGGGTATGATGCCACAAGGTTTGTACACCTGGATTTGGGGATTTTTTGCAATTCTTCTCTGCAGATCCTCTTAAGCTCTGTCAGGTTGGATGGGTACTATTACTGGACAGCCATTTTCATGTCTCTCCAGAGATGCTCAATTGGATTCAAGTCAGGGCTCTGGCTGTGCCACTCAAGGGCATTCAGATAGTTGTCCCTAAGCCACTCCTTTGTAGGCTTGGCTGTGTACTCAGGGTCATTGTCTTGTTGGAAGGTGAACCTCTGACTCAGTCTGAGATCTACAGCACTCTGGATAGAGAAAGAATTTCAACTTTCCCTCAATGCTGACCAGTCTCCATGTCCCAGCCGCTGAAAAACACCCCAATGGCATGATACTGCCACTACCATGCTTCACTGTAGGCATGGTATTGGGCAATGCCGTTTTTCCTCTAAACAGCTTGGAATTGAGGCTGGAAAATTCAATCTTGGTTTCATCAGGCCAAAGAATCCTGTTTCTCATAGTCTAAGCGTCCTTTGGGTGCTTTTTCCCGAACTTCAGATAGGCATTTATGTGTCTTACTGAGGAGAGGTTTCTTCCAGATAGCCAAGGTTGGTAGGGTGGTGTAGTGATCTTCTGGAAGTTTCTCCCATTTGCACACAGGATCTTTGGAGCTCAGCCCTTCAACCCTGATTACTTAATTTGGCGGGGGTGGCCAGCTCTAGGAAGAGTTCTGATTGTTTCAAACATCTTCTTGTTTAAGAATTATGAAGCCTACTATGTAGTGCACAGCCTACTATGCTTTTGGGAACTTTCAGTAGAGCAGTAATGTTTTATACCCTTCTCCAGATTTGTGCCTCCAAACAATCCTCTCTCTGTGCACTACAGGCAGTTCTTTCCTCCTCATGGCTTAGTTTCTGCTCTGATATGCACTGCCAGCTATGAAACATTATATAGACAGGGGTGTGTCTTTCCAATGTCCAATTGAATGAATGAATCCCAAATGGACTGCAGTCAAGGTGTAGAAACTTCTCATAGAAGATCAAGAGAAATGGGAGCACTCCAGAGAGTCATAGCAAAGGGTCTGAATACTTATGTCCATGCAAAAAAATTAGTTTTTCCTTTTTAATAAATTAGCAAAAATGTCTAAAATTTTGTTTTCACTTTCTCGTTATATGTTACTGAGTGCAAATTGGAGGAAAGCTTGAACTTTTTTTATTACAAACAATTTTTCAACATTTTGTAACATTGATAACAAATAGAAATCAATGTTATAGATAATAATGAGGGTCGATGCAAAAGGAAAAACATAAGAAAAGCCTGACAAACCAGGCACATAAGGCCTCTTTCACACTTGCGTTGTCCGGATCCGGTGTGTACTCCACTTGCCGGAATTACACGCCGGATCCGGAAAAATGCAAGTGAACTGAAAGCATTTGAAGACGGATCCGTCTTCAAAATGCGTTCAGTGTTACTATGGCAGCCAGGACGCTATTAAAGTCCTGGTTGCCATAGTAGTAGTGGGGAGCGGGGGAGCAGTATACTTACAGTCCGTGCGGCTCCCGGGGTGCTCCAGAATGACGTCAGAGCGCCCCATGCGCATGGATGACGTGCCATGCGATCACGCCATCCATACGCGTGGGGCGCCCTGACGTCACTCTGGAGCGCCCGGGGAGCCCCACGGACGGTAAGTATACTGCTCCCCCGCTCCCCACTACACTTTACCATGTCTGCCAGGACTTTAGCGTCCCGGCAGCCATGGCAACCATTCAGAAAAAGCTAAACGTCGGATCCGGCAATGCGCCGAAACGACGTTTAGCTTAAGGCCGTATCCGGATCAATGCCTTTCAATGGGCATTCATTCCGGATCCGGCCTTGCGGCAAGTGTTCAGGATTTTTGGCCGGAGCAAAAAGCGCAGCATGCTGCTGTATTTTCTCCGGCCAAAAAACGTTCCGGTCCGGAACTGAAGACATCCTGATGCATCCTGAACGGATTTCTCTCCATTCAGAATGCATGGGGATAATCCTGATCAGGATTCTTCCGGCATAGAGCCCCGACGACGGAACTCTATGCCGGAAGAAAAGAACGTAAGTGTGAAAGAGCCCTAAAGGAAACAAATTTAGCACAGAGGTGTCAACAATATATAGTGGTATTATTCACTACACCATCTCATACACAGGGCCTCCACAGCCAACAAGAAAAATGTTAAGCAGGATAAACCCAGTTGACAGACAGAACAAACAAGGGACACAGACTAATGACAAACTGTGGTAAGAGGAAAGGGAGGCTGGGGGGAGACTCTCACAGGACGGCAGACACAGCAAATAAGATTTATATGGGCACAAGCTCAGTACTGTATATTAAAATGTGGCTGTCAACTAAGAAAATTTGAGCCAAGCACAGGGAGTAATACAGAGAATAGCAAGCAGGAAAGCCCAGACTGGTATCCACCAGTCTTATATAGAGAAAAGGGATCTGTAGGAACGATCCCTTAAAGAATGGTCTGACCAAAGAGTCCAAATCTCCAAGAACCAGTCATGAAGATCTTGGCTATGAGTTTACAACCTCATTCACTCTGTGACAGGATACCATATTAAGAAAGACCCTTGGTTAACATTACTTAACCCCTTAGTGTCCACCTATATGTGTTTTTACAGTTGTAACTAAGGTGCCTTAGGCTGGGCCGTCGTAAAAAGTCTAAGTGCTGCACGGGTCCCTTGTGCAGCGGGGAGCAGGGGCTCATGAGAGCCACGGCCCTGCTCTAACAGCCCGGACTGGCAGGAGTACTGATCCGGGCTGTTTAACACTTTACATGCCGCATGTAAAGTGCTGACAGAGGGAGCGGACTCACTCTGTCTCCCATCGCTACCCCCCCAAATGCGATCGCGAGGTGCCAATGTGTGTGAAGGCTGGATGGGGTCTCGTGTAGACCCCAGACTAGCCTTGAGTAATTTCCAGCAGGCTGCGCCAGAGAGGTCAGAATGTCAGAATAGCATTGCCATTAAAATCCAATGCACTATAGGAATAGTGCATTGCATTTTAAAAGCAATCAAAATACTGTCTGTTATAGTCCCCTTGTCGGACTATTAAGTGGTAAAAAAAAATAAAAAAATTTCATTAAAAAATAATATGTTTTGCCATTTTAAATACGCTTTTCAATGAAAAAAAAGTGCAAAAAATGTTTGGTATTGCCACATCCGTAACGACCCAGACTACATAAATATTATGTAAATTATCCCCTCCGTTAATTATTTTTTTTTAAATGACAGAATTGCTAATTTATTCTTTGTTGCCACCAAAAAAACTTAATAACAAGCAAACAACAAAAAGTGTAATTTGCTCCAAAATGATACCAATGAAAAATACAAGTCGTCCCACAAAAATAAAGCCCTCACACAACTCCATAGAAAGAAAAATAAAAAAAGTCATGGGTCTTGGGAAGCAGCGATGCAAAAAGATTATTTTCCTTTAAATACAGGGGGGTTTATTGCAAAAAAGTAGTATAACGTAAAAAAAAAACTACATGTATTTGGCATAATTGGAATCGTACTGACCCAGAGAATAAAGATATTATGTTATTTATACAGGTAAATTAAAAAATTTATAACATAAAAATGCAGTGGCAGTATTGCTGTTTTTCCCATCTCCCTCCCAGAAAGAGTTAATAAAAGCTAATCAGAAAGTTATGTGTTCCCCAAAATGACGCCATTAAAAACTACAAATTTTCCCGCCAAAAACAAGCCCTCATACGGCTATATAGATGGAAAAATAAAAAAAGTTATAGCTCTTGGAACACGATGATGAAAAAAGGAAGAAAAACGCTTGGTCACTAAGGGGTTAATAAATGGATCCTGAGAATTCCCCCACACTCATGTCGATTGATAAGCTTTTTCTTTCTGGTCAGCTTGGAGAAATACATCCCTAGATGTTTTCACAGTTAAGTGCAGACTGTACTTCCAAATTATTAATGAGAAACTTCCATTATTACTTTTTTATTATTATTTAGCACAATGCTGCAACATAACATAATGTGAAAAAAGTGAAAGGGTCTAAACAATGCAAATGCACTATCCGTGTTTGAAGGGGTGATCTAATTTAAAACCATTTTAAAGGGGTTGTCCAGCTCTGAAACAATTCCTGGCAGACCCCCCACCCTCCGCACTGGGCCAGTGGAGGGCAGCATATTTAGAAACATCTTAGACAATAGGCTGGACTAGATGGATATGTCTTTTTATAACCTTATGAACTATGTTACTCTGTTTGTAGCCCATATGGCTATGAGGTGGATGGGACCGCAACCCCTATCTTCAACCCTTTCACGCCCAGCACCGTACATGTACGGTGCTGGGCGGGTGTTTAAAGATGGCACCCGCTCCTGCCCACTGCGGGCACCATAGTCACGGGTGGCCGCCTGCTTCTTTTAGCAGACACCCGCGGCTAATGTCTGCAACCGGCAGTAATGCCGATCGTGGGCATTTAACCCCTCAATCCTGAACACGGCATCTGAGCGCACTTTCGGTTGTGCTCCGGCTCCCCCATGTGGCGATTGGAGGAGCCGGAGCATGTATGCAGCAGCCCATGTCTTTATGAATGACACAAGGCTGCTGCATAGTATTTCCTATGGAGCCCTTGCCTGTAATAGGGCTACATAGGAAAGTAGTGAAATTATCATAGACTTCAATGCAAGTGCATTGGAGTGTATGATAATAGCAATCAGATGACTGCATGTTATAGTTCCCTATGGGAACTATAAAAAAGTGTAAAAAAATATATATATTTAAATAATAAAAAATATAAAAAAAAATTATCCCCAAAATAAAAATAAAAGAACTAAAAAATAAAAATAAAAATACACATCATGGGTGGCACAATGTGCGAAAACCCCCCATAATATAAAAATATATTCCCCATACGGCAAATAGCGTAACAGAAAAAAGAATCCAAATGGCCGATTCGCCATTTTTGGTCGCTTCATTTTCTACATTTTTTTTAATAAAAAGTGATCAAAAAATCATACACATCCCAGAATGGTATCAATAAAAATTTCAGATTGCCCCGCAAAAAATGAGCCCCCATACAGTTCCATACACATTATTTAAAAAAGTTATAGGGGTTAAAATATGGCGACAAAAAATAAAACTTTTTCCCAATTATTTTTTTTTATCAGTATCAAAACACAAGAGAAAAAACTATACACATAAGGTATTGCCGGATTCTGACCTGTAGAATAAAAGTAACTGGTCAGTTTTATCGTATATCGAACGTCGTAATTAAAAAACTCGTAAACTGCAGTGGAATCGCTTTTGTTTTTGCAATTTTACCCCATTTGGATTTTTTTCCCGCTTCCCACTACATAATATGAAATATTAAATGGTGGCGTTGGAAATTACAACTTGTCCCTCAAAAAATAAGCCCTCATATGGCTATGTGAGCAGACAAATAAAAAAGTTATGGCACTGGGAAGGCAGGGAGTGTAAAACGAAAACGCAAAAAACAACAACAAAAAAAACGCCAGTCCTGAAAGGGTTAATGCAATGAAGGGATATAGTTAACTGATCTATTATGTACATTCATGAAAAATCTGATTTAAAAACAGAGGATACCGAGAAGTTCCATAATTTCCTGAGGCCCTTGGTTTTCTTTGCTCCTAACATATTATTTCCTTGGGGTTTTAACACCCCTTTGAATATTTGATGACTGTGTGCTGCAGTATGATATCTGGGGACATGCTAGATATCCCATTATTATGTATCTTCACTTGTGTAAATTCACTGATGATTGCATGTGGAGATGTATGTGGTTTTGTTCTTTTTGAAATGAAAAATAATTTTAGACTTTTTTTGTCTGCAGCTTATGTCCAGGCCTATGTGTCTCTGTGGTTACAGACTACAAACAAACCCTGAATGTAGTCTGATCCTACAGTATATCCATGTCTTATTTTCCTCCCTCTGACACCTGTAGCCAGCTAAGGGTGCCCACAGAATTTTCCACCAGAAAATCCGCAGGTGCAGATTTTTACAAAGTTGTGGCTTTTGGTGCAGAATTTTTTCCCGGGGAATGGGGATTTCTTTGTGAATTATGTTGCAGATTTCTGTGCGGATTACATTCCCATTGAAGTTAATGGAGACATCCAGCATCAGAAAATCCCCAACCGAACCCGAGTTAGGGAAATGTTTTTTTTACAGTATAAGGCCTCATGCACACGACAGTTCCGTTTTTTGCGGTCCGCAAACTGCGGATCCACAAAAAACGGAAGCCACCCGTGTGCCTTCCGCAATTTGCAGACTGAACAGGCGGCCCATTGTAGAAATGCCTATTCTTGTCCGCAAAACGGACAAGAATAGGACATGTTCTATTTTTTTTTTGCGGGGCCACGGAACGGAGCAACGGATGTGGACAGCATCTTTTGCGGCCCCATTGAAGTGAATGGTTCCGCATCCGAGCCGCCAAAACAGCGGCTCAGATGCGGACCAAAACAACGGCCGTGTGCATGAGGCCTAAATCAATTTCTGAAGTTATTACCCGAAGTCTCACGTGACTTTGCAAAGTAATAACTTCGGCTCATCGGAGCCAATACATTCTAATACTGTACAGAACGCTCGCTCCGTACAGTATTGAAAGAAAGTTTTATGCGAATCGACTTTGGATGTTTCATCCGAAGTCGATTTGCTCATCCCTAGTTACGACCACCCTGCAATCTAACAGTGGTGGTCGTGCTTGTACACTATATGAAAAAGCGCCAGGCTTTTTGGTGGCCGGGACCGTGCGAGAGCACACAGGCTAGTGCTGTTTCCTATAGCGTGCAAGCACAACCGCTACTGATGGATTGCAGGGTGGTCGTAACCATGGAAATGAGAAGTGTATAATGTGATGGAAAAATGAATCAAACCAGCAAGGGAGGCAATATGGACAATCACAATACATTAGTAAGTGCCTTGTATTAACGTCCTCTACATGATAAATGCCATTTGCTGAAGTGAGACAACCCCTTTAAGAGGCCACAGATGGAATCCGACAATGTTTGTTAGGGACACTCCACTTTACGCATAGGTCTGTATAGGAGCTGAGGACACAAAACGGTAGAATGTCTTTAATCAAGACCATTTACTAAGTTGTATCATTTGTTATGTTAAATGCTTTAAAGTAATAAAAAAAATGGTTTGTGGAGCTCTATAATCAGGGCAGTTAATCAGTAATTAAAAAATTTGAATGATCTAAAACAGAAATGATTCCACTGGGAGATAATCATGAACAAATATGTTATGCTGTAATGTCTATCCTTACTTCTACGTCCAGCTTGAGAAGTTCCAGAAGTTTTGTGTTATAACAAGATTATGAAGTTTGAAATAAAGGTAAAGCTGCATAGAAACGCAAAGATAATTCATCTGATAGCAAATGTGTGTTCATACATTCATAGTTATAATAAAATTGTTTCCCCCCTATGGAAATCTATGTATTTAGTCATTTAGATTAAATTATTTAAATAGGTAGGTAGTCAAGACTTAATACATGGAGATCCCCTGATTAGGGTCATCTTCTATTAGAGTTTGCAATGAGGTATTGCCCAAGAAAGAGAACCATCTCGCCAACACCGCATATTGGAAGCGGCTCCCTATGACTCAAAATCGGACTTTACAGCAAACCTTGAGATTTGACAAGGAAATATAGCCAGACCAGATATCCATCCATCCATACATAGCTGTTTCAGGGTGCTTACCCCTCATCAGTACAGAGTAGGATTCTGGCTTGGTGCAATGCCGTGGAAGCAGCTTAGGCAGGGTGCTGAATCATTTGAAGAGACCAGTCCTGTATGGAACCTTACTGGAAGTAGTCCATGGTATGGAGACTTATTGGCAATGCTCCATGGGAAAAGAATATGCAAAGAGGTATCTCGCAAGAAAGAGAACCATCTCACCAGCGCCACCTACTGGAAGTGGCTCCCTATGAGTCAAGAAAGCAATTACATGGTGTCTATCACACACAGCCAAAATACTTTATTTCCCTGGTGCTGGGACTGTAGATCCCTTACAGAATACAGCCAATCCCTTGGAGTCTCAGTAGCTGGATACCCATTGATCTGGGGGAGACCCTAATTACAAAAATGGATTTCCCAAGCAGACAACTCCTTTAAGAATCTTCAATGTGGAGTACTGATCTGTACAAGTGTAGATACCAAGAACCCTCAAAATATTCAATGGACCAGAACTCTTTTTCTCTAACACAGTCTCGGTCCATTAATTTGTATTGTATGAATGCTTTATTACGGGCCCAGATAGAAAACGTTAATTATGGTCTCAGATACTCGTCCTGTTCTATCTGGTAAGAGTAGAGACGTTGCTATAAGCAGTAAGCCAGTAATGGGACACACTCGCTCATTCATATTGACAAGATGCTACGGCATATCTTTGCTTTTGGGAGGAAACTCATCTCCAGCTAGAACAAAACTCATTCTGATGTGCCGCTCAAACCCATTTCCACTTCAGATTGGAACTCGGACCAAAATACGTTCAGTGTGCCCTGTAATGTCTGGCATGTATTTCCCCAATTTGCAAGCAATGAATATTCTGAGTAGCTGTTGTACAAGGAGATAGAGAAGTGTGTTCGAAGGAGAAGAAGAAATCAGAAGCACTGGTTCCCAACAATGTATTGTTTTATTCAGGATGAGACACATAGGGGGTTAAGACGGTGCGTTAGATGCTGGTCTGAATACCCCTTTAGCTGGTGGTGGATGTGCCAAATTTATGTAGAGGTTCCGGACTCTACATTACTTTGGCGTATCCACCACCTGTCTAAATCTATGCCAGCTCCCTTGCTGGCATAGATAGAGACCATTTTCTACGCAGAAAATGATAAATGAGTTGCAAATATCTGATAGTAAATGACCCCCATAATGTGCCATTCTGTCAGCTCTGTCTTAAGTCTTTAGTCCCAAAATAACATTAGTCCTCAAGACAATAAATAAGAGGAGCAGTGTGACAACTTTCCCCAATGGTCATTAACAGTCTAAAGCCTTTGTAAATTTTTTGAATTGTAATTAGCAAGTGATAAATAACTGCATGTGCTTAGGGAAGTACAGAAGACTTTGTGCAGATTTTAGATCCCTTGAGTTTTGAAGGATGATTTTTCTGTGCATCACACGCCGAATTTTGATCTAATGGCTGCTATTAATGTCAGACTCTTTCAAAACAGATGTTTTTTCTACTGTTGCTACCACTTAGAGAAATCGGGGCAGATTTATTAATCCTGTCTAATACTAAGATGGCCTAAAAATGCGCTAGATTTGCCACAGTGGCTTATGCTGTATGATAAATTTATTCATACCACCTATTAGTTGATTTCATTTGAGCCATAATTTTGCGTCACAGTGGTAGTGCACATAGTTGTTCTTTAAAGGGGTTGATTCATCTGGGACATTGATAGTATATCAATAGGATATACTATCAATGTCAGATAGGTGCGGGTCCCTCCTCTGAGAATGGGTCCTATCTCCAGAACTGGGCCCCCCAAATTAGAGGAGAAAACATTATGCATGCATCGCGTTTTTTTCCATTAATTTGTATGGGAGTTTCAAAAACACCCAAGCAAACACGCTCAGCTATTTTTGGGAGTCCCATAACGATGAATGGAGAGTCCACTGCCCAGGTGCGCCCACGTCTTCATTCACCACTATAGGACTGCTAGAAATAGCAACGCAACGCTCAAATATTTTTTTAACTTCCATAGCAATGAATAGAGGGTGGCCATGTCTGCGTCTGTTCACTTCAGGGGTCCTGTTCTGGAGATAGTAGACAGTCCTACAGGTGGGATGCACACCTGTCTGGCATTGATGGCATATCCTAGCAATATGCCTCAATGTCCCTGATTGGTAAACCCCTTTAACCCATGCCCACATTCTGTGAAGTCCAAACCTCTTTCTTGCTAAGTCACACCTCCATCAGACAACAAAAAAGGTGTCTAAAGTGTCTAAACACTTAAAAGGGTTATTTGGGAAATGATAATGTTGAACTATCATGAGAATAGAATCATTGCCGATGTGGTGGGGGTCCAAGTCCCAGCACCCCTGCCTCTAGTGAGTGCCGCAGCCTCCCGACATCTTTCCAAGCACATCACCTTACAATATATAGCGGCTGTGCTTGATATTGCAGCTCATCCCCATTGTCACGAATACAGGGGAGGGGAGGGACAGAACTAGGCCTCAAGGCTAGGGAGAGGGAAAAAGTCACCTCCTAGGAAGCCCCTAAACCTGGCCCTGACTCCTGTCAGTATGTATAGATCCTGAAGGTGGGAAAATACATACGCCGTAACCTAGACCCTAGGAGCCCTGAAATGCCTTAGGTAGTGGCAGGGAATTGAACTACTGGTTCCTTTCCAGGTGAACGAACCAGCGTCTCTTTGAGGCCTAGTAACAACAAGCACAGGGGAACAACCAAATACAAAGAGAAGTACAACTTATCTTATAGAAAATGGATGAGCAGGAACACAGGTAAGGTCCACACTCCAACTCTTCCAATTCCAAGCAGAGAATATCAACCGCATGGTATGAAGTGTGAGACCAAACTAAGTAGGGAATGCAGTAATGACCACAGGCTGCACCTGACAAGAGGTGTGGTCATTACCAAACCCCAACACTGAGAATCAAGAGACTGTCAGTTAACCTCACGTGCAGTCAGTCTCTCCGATCTTCTCACCTCTGTCACAGAAGGTACCGTGACACCCATTGACTTGAATAAAAGTATCCTACTGTATAAGCATACAGTGAGATAAATCCCCCACATAATCCCTCTCTATAGCACTGTGGTGTATTCACTTCAGCTGTGCTGCTTATAGTAGAAGGGGTTAAACTGTCATAGAAGCTCTCTGAGGCATCAGTTTAAGGGAGGCTAGTAAGGGATGCCATACAGAGGCATCTATCACCCATAAGCTAATATAGCTTACGTTAAAGGGATCCTTTGTTTACAGGACACTGCAGGATGGAATAGTGCCATCTACTACGCTGTTCCACGCTGTTTTCTTGCAGAATATTGATGTATACCAGACATACAAAGGTCAAAACGATACTATTTTACCTTCATCTGACTAATGGAACCCTACACAAACATTTACCGTGTACCTCTGGAGGTTCCCTGATGTACACGCTAAACGTAGGAGAAAAATGTGATGTGAACTAAGCCTTAAATGAGATCATTCATCACAATTTCACCTATTAGAGGAGTTTTTCTGTACTTTGATATTGATAACCTATCCTCAGACCAATAGCTCTGGGATTTGTAATATTCTTAACCAGACCATCAAAATGGTGTGTTAATTTTAAGTTACCTATATATTGATTACTTGGGTGGAGAGTAAAAGTTTTTGATTTAATATGTACATACTACCTTATCGCGCCTCATGCTATGGGAATTTTTCATGAGGGTAATATATAAAGTCACCTTTGCTTGAGTCTGCATTGCTGTACTGTGTGCCAAATTTATCAAATGTTGCATGTTGTTTGTTAAATTTGGTGCATCTTCAAACCTAACACTTCTGTCTAGAAATGCTACTCCAATTTTATAGGCCACCCTCCTACTGGAGTGACTTTGTAACATGTTTGTGTCTTGTTAAAAAAAAGTTGCAGTAATAAATCTGGAGAAAAACTCATTTACATAGCTAACCATGCCCACTTCCCGACCCAGTTCTCAAAACTGGAATAATCTGTGTAAAAATAGCTGCAAATTGGAAAATTTGCAAATTTTTGTGCAAATGAGTCCAAAAAGTTCCAAAAGCATTATTTTGTGGCCTTTTAAAACCAGAATTCTGGAGTGCAGGGCGTCATAAATTCCCTCCTTGTCTTTTAGATACTGTTCACACATAAAGCTCGGTGTCTTCACCACTGTCTGTAGGAAAAGTCTGAAGAGGCATTTGGGCAGAATACAGACCGTTACAGCATTGCATTTCAAGGCAGACCAGAACCCATAACTATTCACTAAGAATGAACGTTTGTTACATGGCTTGGCAGCCATACTTTCTAGGGAAGCAGACTGTGGCTAATGCAGAATCTACGCTGGCTGAGTTGCTGCATTCATCTTCTAAAGATTATGAAGTTTTTCATGTATAAGTTATATCACAGCATTGATGTCACTTTCATGGGAGAAAAGAAAAGTTTACAACTGCATTTGTGTTCCAAACTCATCCCAGCAGGTTGTGCCTGCTCAAACCAGATGTCCTTAGATGTGAGATGTTATCTCTGCAGCCAATGATTCCATCTGCTATTTATATTACCTCTCTTATCTTAGATTGTTCTGAGTGGTTTCATTGTCTCTGCATGCATCCCTCATCCTGAAGACCTCCAGAGCAGGTCATTTTGAAGTCACCCGAGCTGCTATACATTATAACATAGGTGTGATACTATAAAACACAAGGTCTCTCATATGTAAATTTGCAAGACATATGTACAGGGGCAGACTGGGAACTTAAAATGGCCCTGGGGAAAGAAAAAAAAGAAAGAAAGTGGCCCCATGTAGTAGGATGGCCCATATTGATAGAAGGCAAGCAACACATGTAGGCAGACCTCCCAAGTGTCCTTCTTTTGGAGGGACAGTCCCTATTTTAGACCCAAGTCCCTCTGTCCTTCTTTTCTCCTTAAATGTCCCTCTTTTTGATCTGCAGTATAGATTTGCATTGATACATTTACAATATTGATAGAAAACTAATAAAGAGTATTAATATACAGGAAAAATTGACTTTAGGCCAAATTTGAGGCCAACACATGCAGGTGCAAGAGAAATAGGTGGGGTGAGTGATACCATAGTGCACCACAAAATACTGCTCCAGCAGAACCAAATTCCACAGGGCAGCACAAAATACTGCCTTAGCAGAACCAAATACAGTCCTGATCAAAAGTTTAAGACCACTTGAAAAATTGCAAAAAAAATTATATTTTTTATTGTTGGATCTTAACAAGGTTCCAAGTAGAGCTGCAACAAGAGGAAATGAGAGTGAGTCAAAACATTTTTTAAGCATTCAATTAATTGAAAATAACGATTAAACTGAAACAGGCTGTTTTTCAGCTGATCCAAATTTTAGGACCACATGCCTTCAAAAGGCTAAATCTGTGCAAAGATGTGGATTCACTGTCATTTTCTGTCAGGTAGTCACACATTGTCATGGCAAAGGGTCAAAACTCTCCCTTTTTGAACGTGGTCGGGTTGTTCAACTGCATAAGCAGGGTCTCTCACAGTGCGCCATCGCTGCTGAGGTGGGACGCAGTAAGACAGTCATTTGGAATTTCTTAAATGATCCTGAGGGTTATGGAACAAAAAAGTCAAGTGGAAGACCCCCAAAAATTTCATCAGCACTGAGACGGAGGATCCAATTGGCTGTCCGTCAAGACACTGAACGATCCTCGACCCAAATTAAGGCCCTTACTGGTGCTGACTGCAGCCCCATAACCATCAGACGGCATCTGAGACTGAAGGGCTTCATAAACAAAAAACGTCTTCAAAGACCTCGTCTCCTTAAACGCCACAGAACTGCTCGTTTGGACTTTGCAAGAGAGCACCAAACATGGGACATTCAAAGGTGGAAGAAAGTTTTATTTTCTGATGAGAATTTTTTTTACCTTGATGGTCCTGATGGTTTCCAACGTTACTGGCATGGCAAGCAAATCCCACCTGAGATGTTTTTTACGCGCCACAGTGGAGGGGGCGCCATAATGGTCTGGGGTGCTTTTTACTTCAGTGGAACAATGAAGCTTCAGGAAGTGCAGGGGCGTCAAACAGCCACTGGCTTTGTCCAGATGTTGCAGAGCGCATTCCTCATGACTGAGGGCCCTCGTCTGTGTGGTAACGAATGGGTTTTTCAACAGGACAACGCTACAGTACACAGTGCCCGCAGGACAAGGGACTTCTTCCAGGAGAATAACATCACTCTTTAGGCCCATCCTGCATGTTCCCCTGATCTAAATCCAATTGAGAACCTTTGGGGATGGTCAGCAAGGGAAGTTTAAAAAAATGGACAACAGTTCCAGACAGTAGATGGCCTACGAATTTTTGAAGTGATAAACAATAACGGCGGAGCTACTCATTACTGAGTTCATGTTTGGTAGTTGGATTTCTGTTTTTGGGGGGTTTCGTTTTTTTTTGGAGGTGTGGTCCTAAACTTTTGATCAGCTGAAAAACAGACTGTTTCAGTTTATTCGTTGTTTTTATTAAATTGAATGCTCAAAAAATGTTTTGTCTCATTCCCATTTCTTCTTGTCTCATGTTGAAGCTCTTCTTGGAACCTTGTTAAGATCCAGCCATGCTATTTTGTATCAGAATGTAGAGCAAAATAGTACCGCCCCAGCTGCAGTATTCAACTGGGAGGACGGCAATACAGCAGCCGCCAGCTAGGTGCATAAGTACCTGATGTTCTCAGCATTAATTAATGCTGAGTGCATATGATCGTTATGTACCTGGATGGTGGCCAGGAGAAGGGCTGGGGTGGCCCGCTGGGCATCAACCTACCGGGAAACTTCCCTGTAGTGTCTATAACCAGTCCGCCCCTACGTATGGAAATTGGTGGTTCAGAACATGTGTTGGAGGAGTCATTTAATGTATATGAAAAGAGTATTCAATGTCCTTATGATTTGAGTCTGCAGGGCTTATTCAACTTATATTTTCATGACCACTGTCCACAGGTTTCCTATACCTGACCGCTTTACTTTATGCTGTCTATACTGGATCAAAATGTCCCAGCAATCTCACATGAAAGCATGTCATATAAAGAGTGTCTCTTGACTTGTGGGTCTTTGAGATTTCTCCCTAGGCTTCTGATTGTTCTGAGCATTGGTATTGTTACGGAAGGTGAGGGAAGGGAAGCAAACCAAACACAACAAAATAACACAAAACAGCAGGCTAGGGCCCACAGCTAGGGAACAGGGAAAGGTCACCACCTGATAGTCCCTGAGCCTTTCCCTGACTGCTACCAACATGAACAAATCTTGATGGTAGAAGTGTTCATGCACTCGAACCTAAGCCCTGCTGCAACTGATACAAACCCTCAGCTAGGGAGCAGGCAAAAGACAACCGGTTCCTTGCACAAGATGAAGGAACCCGTGTCTACCTAACGCCTAGCCCGTAGCAAACAACAGAAGGGAAGGAAGGAGGACTTAACTGAAGACGAACTGGGAGCAGGAGATTCACAACACACCAGCAGAGAACTCCTGGAAAAACTATAAACTGCAAGGGCTATAGTGAGAGGTAGGTATAAATAGCATCATTAACAAACTAATGAGCAGAACCTGTGAGGGGGTGGGATCCTGCCCAAAGCCACAACAAAGCAATCTGCCAGATAGAATCACGTGCAGCAAGTCTGACAGATCTTCTCAGATCACTCACAGGGCAGGGCATGACAGGTATAGCCATTCTAGCTCGTATGGTTTTGCAGTTATGGATGCATTGTCTATTAAAGATAGGTCATCCTGTCTTATTAAAATGTTATGAATTCATCAAAGCATTTAATTTTAGTTTTGCTTTACATTATCCTGTGTAGTGCAGAACCTCCCTACTTGAAAAGGACCTATAGCAATGCTCACTAAGAGATATTCAAGGAGTTGTCCAATTTATTTCAAAATCTCCCTAAAGCCCTTAAATGTGTTAAAACAATAAAAGATCATACTGCCACCTTTTTCTTAAAAAGAAACATGCACATCCAGCGTACATCCAAAAGTCATTTTGACTTATATGTGTGATTGAACCTCTCCTCAACCTCAGGATTTATGGCCATCTTAAGAAATGTCATACCTGTACAGAGAGTATAAATATTTCACAAGACAATCCCAAGCAGATATAAAATGTTTTGAAGGCAGTTGTATTGAGGGAAGCTGTTTCCCCATGAGGATATTGCTTGAGCTCCAGGGAAAGCATACAACAACTAGGTTATAATAAGATGACAGTGTTACAAACTCAGTGCACTATGAAATACCCTAAGGGTTGAAGAAATAAAACCTTCTCAGATCTTGATACAAATCTAGATTTTTTTTTTACAAATCAAATGCTTATTTTTTATTAGGAAGAAAACCCCATTGAGATAAATAAGGGGAAAGTGAAAAAGCCTGACACAGTGTTGTATTGAGGACATTCAAAGACATTTATCCAAACTGGGGCACAGAAAAACAGCGGTGATACCCAATGGAAATCTATCTAAACGGGTTCCGTGGGCAACACTACTTTTCACTATATGCTACATATTTAATTTGTTTTCTGAACGTTTTCCTATGTGTGGACACAAAGGTGGTAATTTATTAAGACCGGCGATTTAGACGATGGTCTTAACCACCTTTAGCTGGCGGCGGATGCGCCAAAGTTTTGTAGAGGCGGGGGCCTCTACATAACTCTGGCACTTGGTGTCGCCTTTTCTACCACCTTGGAAACGTTGTACGAGCGAGGAAAAGTTGCCGATTTTGGCACAAAACCCCATTCAGACAAAATCTGCGATATAAAAAGAAACAATAATAAATTACCCCCAAAGTATTTTGTTGACTGATCTATCTAAGATGCTTATCCCGAAGAAACTAAACAAATTGGACAAAACAACCCTGACGTATTTAACCTTTTTATGGTATATCCTTATGAGGATCCTTAATCAGATCTGAGGAGGGTCTTATGCCCCCCATCCTTGTTAGCTTGTTGTTTGTATGGCCTGCAATTGATCTGATCTTGAAAAAATGTATAATGCCTATGGACATCATTACTGATTGATTAAACATTGTTATTAGAACTACTAAATATAGACTCAAAAACAGCACTGATTCGATAATGACCTAAAGACAAATGGGGCATATTTATAGCTGCTATTAAAATATGCCACCTATTGGTCTGGAAAACCACCAACCCAGGGCCAACGAGACTCATTGAGGGAGATTTATTAAAACTTATGCATAACTGGCATAGTTGCCCATAAAAAAACATATTCCACCTTTCCTTTTTCAGAACTCCTCTGGAAAATGAAAGGATCAATCTGATTGTTGATATAGGCAAAAAAATATTTTTTCCTTTGCACCAGTTTTGATAAATATCCCTCATTAAATGATGAGAGATCAAGAGCCACTCACAGTCAATTCATTTTAACATACTGTATTGTACCCAGATTTTCACATCTGTATTCCAGATAAAACACCCAGACATTCTTCCTATTCTACTAAACACTTTGCTAATAAAGCCGTCTTAATAAAGCCACTGCTCTGGCGGTGGTTCGCCAAAGTTATGTAGAGGCGCTGGCCATTGCTGTCTTACATTTAGGCCTCGTTCACACTTCAATGTTTGGTCAGTGATTTCCATCAGTGATTTGTGAGCCAAAACCAGAAGTGGAGCCTCCACAGACATGAGGTAGAAGGGGAAGATCTGCTCCTGTTCTGTGTTTAGAGTTGCACCTGGTTTTGGCTCACAAATCACTGATGGAAATCACTGACTAAACACTGAAGTGTGAACGAGGCCTTAGACCTTTTTCTACATCTAAACCAGGCCCATCTCCTTCCCTGCCCACACCAAATCCACTTTTTTAGACCTGGCGTGAGCAGGGAAAATTTGCATATTGCGGTGCTACTAGCCGTTGCGCTCCAATCTGCGCCTGAAATACAACTAATATAAACATATTTCTGGTTAGTAAATGACCCCCTATATTTTTGGGAATTTAAGACAATTTTTATTTTTCATTTTGGCAGTACTATAACAAATACATGGTGGCCACGAGAAAGTAGCCTGCCTCCAGCGATAGTATGATAAGATGAACGAGCAAGTGGATGTTTTTTTTTTTATTACCCACAAGTCACAAAAGAAACTGAAAGTGGTCCCCATTCATGTCTGGCTGATGTTAGCTGATACT
Source organism: Bufo gargarizans (assembly GCF_014858855.1). Lineage (NCBI taxonomy): Eukaryota > Metazoa > Chordata > Amphibia > Anura > Bufonidae > Bufo > Bufo gargarizans. The sequence continues at coordinate 585,798,793 of NC_058080.1, read as the reverse complement.
GCTTGCCGCATAAGAAAAAATGTTCTGCTTTTTCCAACAAGATGGGTAAACATGCCGCACCTCCCGGAACTCACTGGCATGGGTTTGTGAACTTTTTACAGAGGAGCGAACTGTGAGCACAGGGTTATGGCCACCATGCTCCGCAGACTTGTCCACGTGCAATTTTTATCTGTGGGGAAATTTACAACAGAAAGTATGCACTAACTATCCACATCCAGGCTCGGACTGGCCCACAGGGGTACAGGTGAATCCCCGGGTGGGCCCCTGAGCAAGGTTGGCCCCTAGTCTCCAACCCCATGCACAAGTGGCACATGACACAGTATAGTTACTACACTAGATAAAGATATAGATAGATAGGCATTGTACAGCACCACAACCAGCCTATGTTCATATAAGATATATATCTATATATGTTCATATATAGCAAATTTAAGAAACTACCCATTTTATTATTATTGACCCAATCAGGTAGCTGAGATGACTTCTAGGTACAGAGGCCACCAGCTAGTAACCTCTTTTGCCAGGGACCCACCTTCTCAAATTCACTGCGGGGACCCCGATAATCAATTATCTTGTAGCATCTTGCTGCTGTCTACTGCTGTGTGAGCAGGAAATCTTTGAATGTATCCATATGGTGGGTCCTCAAAATAAATTTTACTGGTGGGCCCTAGGCACCCCAGTCCAACACTGTCCACATCCCCTGGATGAACTCCAGGAAAACATCACAAACACTATATGCAGCATCACAAGCAGTATCAGCCTACGTAATCTGACGTGCCCAAAGATGCATCTACGTGAACGGGGACCTATTTCATCTTTTGTGACATGTGGGTAATAAATAAAAAAATCCACTTGCTCGTTAATCTTGACATATTATCGCTGTAAGCGGGCTACTTATTCCTTTTTCATGGGTCACCCTGTACAGTCAAATACAAAATATTGTCTGTCTGTCTTTCTATGTCTATATTCTCTGTCTGTATTGTACTGTATGTCTATATGTGATGATAAATGTGATTGTAGTGTCCTTTTAAAGCATCATATGCTACAAGTTTTTGCTATGTATAGAAACACATTACTTACTGAAACGTACTATGATGTAATATTAAATGCATTAGCCATGTCTATGGATGATGCACATTACATCAACATACACCAGCAACATTTTACTGTTGAACTATCAGGCTATTGTAACTGTTAGTGATCCACAGTACACTATGACATAAATCATAAAAAAAATGCAAAAATGTGATTAATAAAAATGTATATTTTATTTCTACAGCTGCAGAAAATACACATGGAGACTGGACACATTATTTCAAGAATGCCTGAGAATTAAGAAAATGTTAAGCTACCTATAAATGAACTGTTAATAAAAAGCCTACCAGACTTCCTGTGACAGATCCAAGGTTTGTTTGGATTTAGTGTTACCTGGGAATCCTCAGAATTGTAGGCTTCTTGCATAGCAAATTTCCTGAAAAAGGACCAGAAGCATGAGATAGGTGAAATAAAGCTATGTTCATCTGAGATCCAGTTTTTTACATCTGAAAGTCACTTAGCTAGGGTTCATTAAACTTCTAAGGAATCTGCCACATTCAGAAACACTCTCACATCGCCCTCGTTACTTTAAGAGAAGGAAACTGACATAACCTTCTGACAAATTCACCGATTCCCAACAGACTTTGAAAAGCTTTGTCATGGAGGAATATGAATTTAGTGTTAAGCAGCTACAACCGAATGTCATATCGGTACGCCTCTACAAGAGAAAAGTGGGTGGTCTGGGGTTCCTGGTCAAGCAAAGAAGGAGCAAACCCCCAGTGATCATTTCTGACATAATTCGAGGTGGGGCGGCAGAGCAAAGTGGTCTTGTGCAGGTAGGTGACATTATATTAGCAGTGAATGACAGACCACTTGTAGATGCTAGTTATGAAACAGCCCTGGAAATACTACGCAGTATTGCCTCAGAGACATTTGTGGTGCTCATTCTTAGAGGCCCTGAAGGCTTCACAACTCATTTGGAGACCACCTTTACAGGAGATGGAACACCTAAGACAATTAGAGTTACCAGACCTCTTTGCCCAAAGTCAAAGTCAAGTGACTTTTCAAGTCAGAGCCTGTATAGTAAAGACCAACAAAATATGGTGGACAGTGCCACAAGTTCAGCTGGATCTTCTTGGCAGGAAGTGCACCAGCTTCTTCACTTAAATGGACTTGATGGTATCAAAGGAGATGACATCAGTATAAGTCCTTGCCTTAATGGGGGAGCAGAAAACAATGACATCATGAAAGAGATTGAACCTGTAGTGAACCTGTTACAGAATGCATGTAAAGAGTTAAATGGAGATGGTCATCGCCTATCCGAAAGGAAGGACGCAGAAGTTCAAGTTGAAAGGTAAGACATCCCAACAAAAAGTAAGCTTGACCTCATCCCTATGCTCTAGCATTGCATGTATGTAAGCTGTCATCATGAGTCAGCTCTATTGGATGTAATCATATTCATATGCCAAAAGGAACTGAATAGTCAAGCATACAACCTGTGAAATGTGATAAGTCCTGCTCCATTCTAGTTGTAATTGTAATCATTATTCGCTAAGAGGATAGAGATAGCATGTTGTGTTCACACTTGCAGATGAGAATACTTATCTTGTTCTGTGGAGAAAGAGAATGTTTGCCGTTTTGAACCCTCCAAACTGATGATAGCACTATAGAGGCAATGGGGGAGTAGTGTAAGCATAACTGGGGCAATGGTCACGAAGGTTACAGTGATTGGCACCATGATCACAAATGCCATGGAGGTGGACCCTTCATGTTAGTGTCCTATGAACAGAACACATACACAGTCCCTCCTCTCTGCTGGGAGTTAACGGCTCTGGCTGTCTCCTGATTGGACACTACATTCATCACTCAGGGCTTTGGGAAAATGTTCACGGCAGGAAGCAGAGGGCATTGAACACTAAAGAACTTCCTCACGTGCAGCTGTAGTGCCAGGAGGAGGAAAAGTTGGATTTCTTGGTCAAGCAAATTGTTTGACCATTGCCTCAAGTATGCTCACACGGCTCCCCCATTGCCTATATAGCATTATCAGCAGCTTTGCGGGTAAAACTTCTGACAATCTCCATTGAACAGAAAAGGACACAAAAATGACAATAACTTTATGCAGTGTCAAATGTTCTACATTCACCTTTTACCTCCTTTTTCAAGGCATTTACTTTCAGTGTTTTGAACAAACCTTCAGAGATATCTTTCACAATTATTGTGACTACCATTGAAACAAATCTTCAGGGATTCCTGTCACAATTATTGTGACTACCCTCACAATCTTAATGTCCCGTTACATGGATCGATTATCGGGGCAATTATCGGGAAGGAGCTATTAATTCTAGGAATGCTTGTTCCTGATAATTGTCCTGTGTAAGGGTGCAAATGCTCATTCATTTGGTAAGAGCATGGTTGTTGTGGACACCAAGATCATTGTTTCTGGGCAGCAGATTAACCCTGTCTAAACAGGCATCTTCTGCCCAACCAGAAATGTATATTGCATAAACTCGGACAGACAGGCTACATATCCACCAGATTTATCACAGTGCTTCAGGCTGCATGATAAATCTGGTGCATGGTCAGACACTTTTGTCTAACTTCATACTAACTATTGGTTGGCTCTCACCATCTCTGATGAGCAAGCAATTATTGGGAAAGAACAGTTAGTTCCAGATAATTGCCTGCTCGATTGGCCTGTGTAAAGGATCCTTTAAAAGTTTGATGCTTTCAGTGATGTGAAAGTCTAAACTCTGGAGTGGCAAATACATTGTGCAGTATTTGCTTACTAAGTGCATCTTATCTTCAAAGTAGTCTTCTTGCTGTTGTTGCCTTAGGGTCCTATTAGACAGGAAGATATCTTTTCATTACACTGCAGCGATCAACGATTTAGAAAGTCATTTGTGTTCAAAAGATGTTCAATTACGCAAAGCAATATTTATAAATAACATATTGTATTTATATCAATACCATTAAATATTTTAAATTTTATATATGATAAAATAGAATATAAATATAATTAGATATAATATTTACAAAAATGTAAATATTTTGGGGGCACATTTATTAAGACCAGGGTTTTAGACGCCGGTCTTAATAAGGGCCTGCGCTGATGCAGGAAAAGTCTAAGGCATATTGGTACACCATAGACTTTTTCCAGGGTGTGGGTGCCTACAGAGAGGGCTCCGAATCTAATCTTTCAATTAAGCAGATTCGTCCAATCCATGGAGAGCCAATCATTTGCAGGCTATTACAGGTGGTAATTATTTCTCAAATTCAAACGAGAATGCAACCAATAATCACTCCATCTAATAGGCCCCTTACTTGCATTATAATTTATTGATAATCTGTCATATGTCCCATACATTGATCAGTGGTACCCAGAGGTTGGGTTTATATCATTTATGGTAAAACCCATTTAACCCCTTCCTGATGATTTTCAGTTTTTGCATTTTCATTTTTTACTCCCTGCCTTCCCGGAGCCATACGTTTTTTTACTTTTTCATTCACATAGCCATATTAGGGCTTTTTTTGCAGGACAAGTTGTACTTTCAAATGGCACCATTTAATATTACATAGAATGTAGTGGGAAGCTGGAAAAAATATTCCAAATAGGATTGAATTGGGGAAAAAATTCTGCCACAGTTTTATGGGTTTTGTTTTCACAGCGTTCCATATGCGATAGTACTAAACTAAAATATATCCTCTATATTTATAGCTACCAGTACCGTCAGGTCTGTGTCCATGCTGTGTCCTCAGTGGTGTTGAATGTGATGCCCATTGTATTCACGAGGACAGTGTTTCCCTGCCCCTTTCTATGATGACTGACATTCTGCTGTGTATGCATATACTATATACATGGCAGCCTGTCAATCAATGTGAGGATGGCTGAGGGAAGCAGGGAGATGGCTAGCTTCATGAATACGGCTTACTTATATGTAGACCTATTAGACAAATTGTAGAGGAGTGTGGACATATAGCTGTGATTTAACACGTTTTCCCTATCCACTGGATCAGGATAACTGTTAGATCATGAGAGTGAGGATGTGTGCCCCCATTAGAATGAAGTGAAGGTTGAACATGTGGGTCACTGCTACATTCAGAGTTCTGTACTCAGCTGTCTCTGGCAGTTCCATAGAGCTGAATGGAGGGACAACACATGAATAACCACCACTCCATTCAATCCAAGGGGTCTGGCACCTCAGTCTTGTGATAAGTGGGTGTCCCAGTGGTAGGACCTCCACTAATCAGATACTTAGCCCCAAATCCTGTGGACATCATGAGGTGACTAAGCGATGACATAGAGGAGCAGTCTACTTGGCATGTCATGTCAATGATTGTAGGTAAGACAACACAGTGAATACAGAGGAACTTGTGAAAGAGATGTAAGTGGTGGAAAATTGAAGGAGCAACAACGTAAGAAGAAGCATAATGGTAAATGCTCCACCAGTGCAAACATTTTATGCTGGTGAATGCAACAAGTGATGTTCTAAGAGTAATAACCAACATAAAGCCAAAGTTATATCAGTTTCTTCTTGTCTCCAACACCTTAGATAACAGTCAGCCAAATGATCGTTTGGCCAACAATTATCTATCCCGATCCCACCATAAATATGCATGGTCAGCTAGGACGTGAATGGGAAAAGGGAGGAAAGCCACTGCCAGACCCCTCTGGCAACTGCTTATGTCCCCAAGAACAAAAGGATAGGGCAGTTGAAATTCAGCCTGCCTGATCCTTATCTACCCAGACGTTTGCCGTCGGTGGAGAGTCGGGAGGCCTCATACATATTAGATGGTCGTCTGAACCTGCAGAAATTGGTGGGTTCAGCTGACATAGATCTTAGGTGTATGGACAGCTAATTTTCTGTCTGCCTAGCGTTGCCTCGCAAATGATGCCGCGAGAAGTCTCATTTGTAAATATAGAAAGGTAACGTATTTCACAGTAAGTAGTACTCAGTAATGACATCTATCTGGCTACATTATTGCAGGTACATTTTTATTTCATTCTTTTCACCTTTATTTGCTGGGACAATTAGGTGGTTTGTAATGATTTTTAAGGAGGATTAAGTTCCCTGTAGCTCAGAAATGTGTGTCCCAGTTTATTTCTATACAATGGTCTCAATTATACTTTTCATTGTGAGATCCGACGATGAAGATAGGACAGTAAACTGGTTTCCAAAAATAAACTGTCCTCCTCATCAGGTAATGAATCATTACAGACCAAGGAGCTTAAGTTATCAGCTAACCATACTAAGGCCGAAATCAGATGGCCATTCTGTCCGCAAAACACGTGTCTGGACATCAATATGGCGTCCACATGTGTTTGGTTTTTCCAGACGCATTTAGTTGAATGAAAAAAAAAAAATCTCAGACAGAAAATGGACAAGAATGCTGTTAGTTAGTCCATGCTGAAAATCTGAAGTGTGCCGTGTGCTACGTGGGTACAGTCCAGATATTATTTTATTTTACACACCTATTTAGCGCTGCTATATTCCACAGCACTTTACACACATTAGCATCGAGATGTCCCCAATGGGTGGAAAGTGTTGCAGTCCGAAAGACGTTTTATGCTGATTTGTAGTGTTGAGCGAATTGAAGTAAAATGAATTGACTTTGATCCGAATTTCAGGGAAAATTCGATTCATCACGATGCTGAATTTCCTTGCGCATTGTTGTAACAAATACATTTTTCCTGAAATGGCAGTAGAAAACAATAGAATACATACTTACCTCATTTAGTAGGCCAGCTTGAGGAAAATGAACAAAATCTTGCGTAATGACGTCACCAAATCTGCCCAGGGTGATGATGTGATGATGTCATCATGTCGGCGAGTGTAAGATTTTGTGCGCTTTCTTCAATCAAGATGGATGTGACGGCCTCTCCGAGAGCGAATGGATGAGGTGAATATGTTTTTTTTTTTAACCCCTGATTAACCTCTGAAAGTCTTTAATGGACGTCAGATGCCGCGATCAGGGTTGAACGTGCCATTTGAGGGGTTTAATGACAGGGGCGGCGCAATCGCTGTTCCTCGTCATTGCGCCCACTACATAAAATGGAATGCGATTCGTGATGAAGTAATTCGTCACAAATTGAATTTCTTTGGGAATTTGTGAAATTTTTGCAAGCTTTGTTCATCTCTACTTATTAGTCCTGAATAACTGTGCAGACGCCTCACAGTTCACAGCTGATTGTTGGGGTTCCCAGTGGTGGCACACCATGTCATAAGCTTATTTTATGGAGAATTTTTAACAAAAAGGAATTGTCCAATGCCATTACAGCAGTAAGAACCTATCCTCTATCCTCACAGGATAAGTGTCTGGGGATTCCACTGCTGGGACCTTCACAGATTATGAACACAGGGGCGCGTGTTCCCCCCTTTGACTGTATGGGACTGCTGGAGATAGCCAAGTACAGTCTATCTCTGACAGTCCCACATAGATGAATGGAGAGGTGGACATATCTGCATATCTACCTCTGCAGTCAAATGTGAGAACTTGTGATCAGACACTTATCCTCTATCTTGTGATATGAGATACATTCTTGTAATGGACACCCCCATTGAGTCCAGTGAAGTAATATTAGCTAGTAGTTCTACTGAACGCTATTATTTCTTCCTTCTTTATTTAACTTACTCCTAGATGCATATCTTCTTGGAGCATAGCTGATATTTGCCATGGTATCATGGTCACAAATGGAGCCTGTAGGTAAATAAATTGCCGCAGTATGTCACAGCATTTGGAAGGACCTAAGAAATGTAATTCAGTTCAGTGCAGAGGACAGTGGCTACATCCATCTTCATCACCAGGGAGAATTGTCTGGACACATTCACCTCTTGTTACTCTGGCTTTTGTGACAACAATGTGTGAAGACCTTTCTGCGTTAACTATTAGTTCCAATTAAGTAATTCTGTATCCCCCGGAGGAGCCCCCGTCATGTCTCACAACATTTAACCACAGCTGGGAAGAAAAGACACTTCTATTCACACGTGGCCTGAGAAATAATAACTGTAGGTATGTGCTGACACTGCGGTTCCCATTGCGGATTTACTGTGGAATTTGCGGCAAAAATCTGCTGCTCATTTCTCATGTTTTACGTGTGCTGTGGATTTTACTCTATGTATTGCAACGGGTAACATCTACATAAATCGACATATTTAAAATCCACACTGCACGTCGCTTTCCATACGACTATACACGGATTGTCTATCACTTTGTTGGGACGTTATGAAGCTGGAGATTCGCCACAAAATCTGCAATGTATCCACCCTGTGTGAACATAGGCTAATGGCGGACGAGTTAATTGCTTAAAGGGGTATTCTAGTGGTCATGGGAGAGAAGGCTGGATGATCATTACACACAGAGTAATAATACAACATTAGTACTACATCTCATCATAACTATGAAGGCATATTTATTAAGACCGGCTTTCTAGACGCCAATCTTAATAAGGCCCTGCATTGGATCCGGAGTTATGAAGAGGCGCCGGCCTCTACATAACTTAGTCAGATCCAACGCCACTTCTAAATGTAAGTCTTACATGTAGACCATTTTCTGTGCCTAAAACAGGCGTAGAAAATGGTAAATGAGACCGGCCTACAGGCCCATCCCCTATCTCGCCCAGGCCACACCCACTTTTTAGACCTGGCGTGAGCGGGGAAAAGTGTCAGATTGCAGCACGAAGGCGTATTTCTGTTTAATAAATGACCCCCTATGTCTTTTGTTACACATTTGCTCCCTATGTGCTTCTCCTCGGAGCAGTAAGAGTAGACTTATGTTCAGCAGGAGCCCACTGGTGTTCCCATCTTGCTGACATCTATTTGGGGCTGTTCTCCTGTATTCCCCTGGCTGAGGAGCAAGCCTCTACCATCTTATGCGTTTCAGATTGTGTTCCCTCACTGCTGAGCCTCTGACATTACTTCCCAGTTCTAGCTTCCTATAAGTCCTAGTCCTGGACCACTCGTCATGCTCGACCACTTAACTGGTACTGAACTTCAGGACGTAACCCTAGGCAGTAGGCTATAAGCATCACATTTTTTGAGAGTAAGTAGTGACTGATTATGTAGGAAAGTGCTGAAAAGATTTAATGGCTTTATATAATGAATTTTTGAGGATTTAGGTCTTGATTTATTACTATCTGCTACCTGTATGTTTGTATATTTTTGTTGAAATGGGTAAATTGAAAAAAAAAAAGATATCCATGAAAATGTAGATCTTCTGTATAGTATACAGTATATTAGCGGTTTTGCATATTTCATTCATTTCAATGTCTGAACAGCCACATCTGATACAAAAAATCTTGGTACCAGGGCATGTTATCAGTTGAACCCCCATCAGTATCAATTAAATCTTCCATTAAATATTCCAGCTTCACGGTAAGGACACTGGCAGAACAGAATTTCTGGTTTACTGGTTATTTTGGAGTAGGAGTTTTTATCTGTCTATCTGTTATCAGATATACAAGCCAGAACCAAACGTATCTCGTTTCTGCTTTCAGAGCTACATTAATTGCTTCTTTAGGAAAGAAGCCAATTCATCAGTCCATTGAGGCCACTGGAGTTTGAGTCTTCATGTGCCCCTGACTGTCAGTGCTTGAAATCTGGATTTAGACAGAAAGATGCCTCAGATCTGTCTGACAAAGCTGTGTGAACGTGTCTCAAAGAAATCAGTAGAGATGAGCGAATTTCGTAAAAGTTTGATTCGGCTGATTCGCCGAATTTCACAAAAAAAATTAGCTGCATTTTTCTGTAAGTAGCGGGTGCAATAACAGGGAGCTGCAATAGCGCCGTACCCATCATTGTACCCCTCAGATGCCGCGTTCATACATGATCGCGGCATCTGAGTGTAAAATTAACAATACATTTTTTTTAAAATCAAACTTACCGCCTCTATTTGCTCGCGATGGCCCGGCCGCCGCCATCTTGCTTGAAGATCTCAGCCGAAATTCTGTGCGGCGCGAGATTACTTTATCACACCGGCTGGCGTGGTGACGTATGACGTCATCACGCGGGCGTGATGATGTAATCTCGCGCCGCACGGGATTTTGGCCAAGATCTTCAAGCAAGATGGAGGCTGGCAGCCCGTCGTGAGCAAATGGAGGAGGTAAGTTTGAATTTTTTTGTTTTTTTTATACTATTTCAGGTTAAATCGATTCGCTGCCACGAAGCACGAGGAAATTCGGCTTATAGGCAAATCGAATTTATCCTGAAATTCAGATTGAATTCCACTTCGTCGGATTTGATTCGCTCATCTCTAGAAATCAGGATGAACTGTCAATATCAGATAGTTTTCTGTTTGATGTTTGCTATATTTTAATAGGAAGAAAACCAAAGGTTGACATGCTTATGAAAAGTCCACCCTTGTGTGTGTTCTATTGGTGAAAAATTTAAAGGGGTTGTCACATGAAAAATATTGTACATTTTTTAAATCAGCAGCTGGATCTAAATACTTTAGCAAATGGATCTAATTAAAAATGAAGCATAGCCACAGAGTTATTCAATACAATCTATCTGTATAGCACCACCTGCTGTTTGGTCTTTTCCTTGTTTCTCTGTCCACCTCAGTAGCATCCCAGATCTTCTGTTAGAAGTTGTGACCGTTACAGCGAAAGATCGGCAGCAGAAAGCACATGCCCAATGAGAAAGGACATGACCCCCCTGAGTACACATCCCCAGAGCTGCAAACCTGAGGAGAATCTCACAGAGCAATTGTTGTAATGAATGGGAGAAGTTCATGTGAGGTACAGGGCTGGTTCTAGCTTTGTTAGAAAGAGATTGTCATGTACTATATGATGTCTGATTTTCATTTCTTACATTAGTTATGGGATAATCCCTTTAAGCACTGGATAATCCCTTTAATGGAGTCAGAGAAAATTCATTCAAATATATACATTCCTATGGCTACTTTTTATCATCAGCTTCTATTGACCTTGGCCTGATATATTCTGCAGAACTTCATGTATTTGAGGAGCATTGAGCTGGTTCTTTAAGGTAGTATTTTTGGGGGTCCTGGGAATAATTTTCAGTTTGATATATCGTGATATATGTTTATGGGAAATAAGGCATATACATTGGATTCAAGTCTAGAACACATTCTTATGCAATTCATTGTAGTACTAGTATAATGATGTTCTGGAAGAAAAACACTACGTAGCTTGTATTAAAGGCTGAGTTAAAGGGAACTTGTCACCGGGATTTTGTGTATAGAGCTGAGGACATGGGTTGCTAGATGGCCGCTAGCACATCCGCAATACCCAGTCCCCATAGCTCTGTGTGCTTTTATTGTGTAAAAAAAAAACTATTTGATACATATGCAAATTTATCTGAGATGAGTCCGGGACAGGACTCATCTCAGGTTAATTTGCATATGTATCAAATCAGTTTTTTTACACAATAAAAGCACACAGAGCTATGGGGACTGGGTATTGCGGATGGGCTAGCGGCGATCTAGCAACCCATGTCCTCAGCTCTATACACAAAATCCAGGTGACAGGTTCCCTTTTCCCTTTAAATAAACTGATGTTGTTGATGTTAAAAGGCATCTCTAACTTTACCTTCTTCACTGGAAACATACTTCAAGGTGGTTTACCATGTTTTAATACGGCTGGCCTTCATTGTATGATGCTGGGGTTGTAACCCTTGGAACTACTATTGATCAGCAAAATAAAGATGCTTCCTTAGTGCAGGGATCAGCAACCTTCAGCGCTCAAGCTGTTCTCAAACTACAACTCCCAGGATCTTCTTTTCACTTCTATGGAAGTTGCAAAACAAGATGAGTAAGTGTGCATGTTGGGAGTTGTAGTTTTACAGCAGCTGGAGTGCCAAAGGTTGCTGATCCCTGCCTTAGTGTATTGTACTACTCAACCCAGCACTATCCATGGTACTGAAGCGTGTCATTGGGCCAGTACTGGATACAGCAGTACAGAGCGATACTGTGTCTGTACTGCAGCACAAGTCCTCCGACTGAAAATCTGGAGAACCCCGAGTTCAGTCAGCACAAGAATACTGTACAGTATTCAGAATGCAGAATTGTTCGGCACTCTGCTACATCGCCATGGTGCCCGTGGATAGGCAAATCCAATAGTATTGAGGAAAGATTTCCGGAATTGCCATTCCTCACTACTGTTGTACAGTATTTAGCTCTGTAATATGTAAGCTCGCTCCCGCTTACACGACTGACACACACCCGCAGCAGCTGGGATCGCAGAGAAAGCCTGCATAGAAAATAGTCCTACATATAGTCCCAGAGGTACATATGGCATGTAATGCCGACATCATTTTGTTCTCTACTGTCTATGAAATAGGGATGAATGAATAAAATATGGTATGTAATGCCGACATGATTCTGTTCTCTACTGTCTATAGAGAGATATAGCTGTATATTTCTATGAAATAGGGATGAATGAATACAAAGTGTCCGGGTCGATTCCCCTGATTCTCTATGGGATCACTATGCAGACACCGAGAAGCAAAATAGAGTAGGAAAGCTACTGAGCATGTTAGTCCACCTCTGAGTGCAAGGAGAAACAGCAGGGGGCGCTAACAGAGAACGAAATGTAATGTACTGTGCATTAAACACCTTACAATATTTTTATCACATGTATTTTGAAATGATACTTCATTGGAAATGCTCTATACATTGTAAGTAATATATTTCATAGGATGACCCCTTTAAGGTCCGATTCACATCACCATTTAGCTTTCCGTTCTTCTGATCCATCAGAAGAAGAGAAAAGAAAAACAGGATCCTATAAAATGAATTACAATTAATAGAGAAAATTCTCTGGCAGCTGTCGTCTCAGAAGCACAGGTTCTCTGTACTTGGGCCATTGCTCATGTAGGTCTTCTCCCTTGCTCTACTAGACTCACACTCACTAACCAGGGGGTAGACCAAGCTCATCACTCTGGCAACCTAAGCATTCTGCCAAAGTTAACCCTTTGTTGCCCATACATTGCTATGAGTGTATACAGTGTATAGAAAGACAAGTAGCACAATGATAAATCAGAACATTCAACTTGGGAAACATTAAGTTACACTAGATAATCCTTTACAGTGTCCCACTTGGGTACTGCACATGCACAATGCTCAAAGTATATATCATAGCAGCCTAAATGTGTGTATAAACTCTTCCCTACCTTCACAAGAAGTATAGAATTTAAAAGAAGAGGTAGACTTCAGGAGACATTCTGTTTGCTGGAGTGTCCTTTCAATTTAAGCCCTCATACAGAAAGGTGCATTGTCCGTATCTATTACAGTATATACTCCAGATGTAATACCTGGACTCCTATGTGCTGTCAGTTCATCTGGAGAATGGATAATAAAACATCTAAATGACGGGTGCATTGTAGAGAAGCATAGACCGGATACAGAGAATGGCGGTGGAGGACGGTGGTTTGCTGTGAAGTCCTGTTTATAGATGGTAAATGGTTGATAAAACAGATGATTGTCATACTTTAAAATTGTGATCGGAAAATGATGGACATCATGACAGTCAAGAATACAAAGTATAATCTAGCAATCACATTAGAAGTGACTAATGTCTACTATGAATCACACCTGTCACTTCTGAGTGTTAAAGAAGACCTGTCAGCTCTCCTGACGTTTTTATTGTAGTAAACACTTGTCATGCAATAACAATGCTGGAGTGTTTTCCTTAGAACTCTGCATTGTGTTGTTCCTCTGTTATTCTTCCTAGAAATGAAAGAAAAAAATGACAGCCAGCACAGTCTGAAATTGTCCAGTCAGTAGCATTGACAGGTGAAATGGCATATACACTTTTTTCAATAAAATTCCTCAACAGAGGAACGTCTCAATGTACAGCCAAGGGGGTTCCTAATATGGAGGCAGATCACCCAACTGCTGTGTGGCCCAGGGGAGGGGGCAGGTACTGAACTCCTTTTCTTGACTAGAGGCAGCCATTCAATTCAATGCTCTGAGCTCCCTCTAGTGGTGGCTGCAGAAAGTCAGTTTATTCATATCGTGAAGTGAAGCAAGAAACAGGCCTCTTTCACACTGTCAGTATTTTGCATCAGTATTTGATCAGTAAAGCAGGAGTGGGTTCAAAACACAGATGATGTGCAAATCTTTCCATTACATTTTATTTCTGTTTTGGACCTACTCCTGTTTTTGCCTTACAAATGCTGATGCAAAATACTGACCAAATACTGATTTATGAATGTATTTATGTCAGTTGACTGGTGTAAATACATGGATAAATATGGTGTTTATGTGTGAATTTGTCACGGCAGACAAGATACACCGGATATAAACAAACAAGTGTCTAGGCAAGAAGCTGGGGATAGAGGTCACCTCCTGACAAATCCCTACCAGCTCTCCCTAGACTTCTTTGCCCACGTTCAGACCCTGAAGGTGGGAATAACGTGTCCTCATGCCTAGGCTGAAGATTCCCTGGAATCCCTAAGATGGTGAAAGGGGGAAAGAGGCAGCCTGCTCCCTCAGGACCTGGAGGGGGCAGGCATCTATCTAACAGCCTAGACAGACAACCACAAGAAAACAAATCCAACTTATCTTTAACTGAGCAGGAACAGCAAATCCTTCCTTCCTTCCTCTGAGCCAGACAGAAGCTATAACCCGCACAGGACACTGGGAGTGGGCGTAATTTAAACTCAAACCAACGACCCCACTCAGTGCACCTGAAGGGAGGCGGATATAGCTCAATTCCAAAACAAAAACAAAAAGGCTACACACGTGCTGCTAACCTGGAAAACCTCTGCACATAGCCTAAGCAGGGCATGACAAAATTTCAGTCCAATGTATCAAGGATTTACTAAAACAAACATGTCAGGTCCTCTTTAGTCAATTAAACAAACATGTCAGAGTCAATTCATTTTTATCTGTTAACCAGTTTATACATTTAATTGTATGACAATATAGCTTTTCTTGCACAAAAGTTACAGATACAGAGGGAGAGTCCCTAGACATCCCTCTGTCCCCTCTTTGCTTCTTCTAGGACTAACCAATAAACCTGCACTTTTACATTTCCTTATTTCTTTGTAAACGGCCTGTCTGGTTCCTAACTACAAGTTCTTTTCTTATGATCTAATCGGTTTATATAACCTTGTATCTTCCCCTACGTATTTCTTAGGTAATTTGTAAATGATTACTAGGGAACATCATCAAACACAAAAAGTCGAAGCTTTGCATAATAAAGTATAAGTGTTCCCCTTTAGGGATCCAACATGCTCGACAATATGTATAGATAATGTTCATAATGTTAGTATTACAGTATATGAATGGCCTCCATGGGAATTGATGTACATTGAATAGACTAAATATTGTGTTCTTTACTTTAAGCAAACCCCAGAAGGGAGGCGACAGTGATGCAGCCTTAAATGATTTATGGAGAAGCAACAAGAATACGTCCGTCGTATTAAACAACCCTTACCTAGAGTGTGAGCAGGTATGTCAGCTCTCAGTCTATTACATTTTACTGCTGTCTCTATGTCACCAAGATTTATCAGATCCTTTACTTGTCATATTTGTTCTGCATGTCAAATAATGTCTTCCAATCTCATCTGAGCTCCAGCATTTACTGAGCACTGTCATCCTAAGGACAAATTGATGTTCAGTATTGACTTGGAGTCAAGGTTGTCAGTTATTTCTTAGCATCTCCTGATAGTGCTGACATATATAATATTATATTGCACAACCAGGATGCTATAGATAATATTTGTATGCTAATTTTTCTAATTAAGATTTTCTGCTGATGACAGGGAATAAAGTATAACTGTCGATTTTTAGGTAATTTTAAACAATAATTAGCCATATGTGTGTATATTAGGAATAACACTATTTTATGGCCATTACTTATAAGTGGTATTTTTAGCAATTTCTCCCTCTGCAATCTACGTATTTCTCCCTCTGCGTAGGTGCAGACTAGCTTGGATCATGTCTGCCCATACACGGGACATGGATAAAAAGGATATTCTGCTGATTAACTCTCTGTAGGACAACCTCAAAAGCAGCAGCAGTAATGGAGGACATTATACAGCATGACTAAGCAGTTTTAATGTGAATCCAGCAGTTAAATAAGACAGTAAATCACTTACAAACCAGCAGTCAAACCAACAGCAGCAGTCAACGTCTCTTTGACTTTCTTCAGAAGCCCTCCCTTATGCTCCTCCCTCTTCTCTCTCCATAGACTTCAAAGTAATCTGATCCTTCAGTGAGTAGGCAGCCCATCTTCTGGACAGTGAATTGAGAGTTAGTGAGGAGGAGGAGGGGAGTAGGAGAGGAGCCTAAAAAGAGGACAAGGAAGCATCTTTCGCTAACACATATTGGCTTGTACTATTCACTTAGGAAATTATTTAAGCAACAGTTACTATATGAATACCCAGTTACAGCAGCTATTTTATAATGTTTCCTATCTTGCTCACAGTTGATTTGATATTTTCTAATATTTATAACTTTGGTGCTTCCTCCAGTAGTGCAGAGGGACTTAAAGGCTATGTGCACCTTCAGGAACAATTTTCTTTATGATTCCATTTCACTCATTTTGGGCTAAAAATAATTTTAACCACCTCCCATCCGCACGCTGACTATAAACATCTGGGAGGTGGTTTTCTATCTCTGAATGGACATTTCTGAACGGGCAACCCTTAGAGAACGCAGGGACAGTTCCCAGGTGTCCCTGCCTTCTAGATCGCTCACCGAGCAGCTGTGTATACAGAGCAGGAAGAGCCATGCGCTTCCTCTTCCAGCCTGGCGGTCATGTGACCGCCGGGGCCGGGAGAGTACAGGAGCTGTCGGGTCTTTCACAGGCTGTACAGCGCAGTATATCACTGTACAGACTCTCTGGGGTGTATTTCCCCTGTAACTCGGGCTACTATGTCAACCCCAGTTACAGGAGAAATCAATAGTGTAAAAAAAAAAAAAATATGCGAAGTTAAATGCCTTGTATGACCTTATGGGGGACGAAAAGTGTAAAATAAAAAAAAAGTGTTAAAATAAAAAATAAAAAAAAGGTTTCACATGTAAAAAAAAATGTTAAAACAAAAATAAAATAAAATAGACATATTTGGTATTGCCGCGTCCATGACAGTCGGCTCTATAAATATATCACATGATCCACCCAGTCCAATAAACACCATAATGAATAAAATAAAAATGTCAAAAAAGCCATTTTTGTCACCTTACAGCACAAAAAGTGCAACACCAAGTGATCAAAAAGGCGTATGTCCCACGAAATGGTACCAATAAAACCGTCACCTCATTCTTCAAAAAATGAGCCCCTACATAAAAAATCATTTAAAAAAAACTAACAAAACTATAGCTCTCAGAACATGGACACATTAAAACATCATTCTTTTGTTTCAAAAATGCTATTATTGTGTTAAAGTGAAATAAATAAAAAAAGTATACATATTAGGTATCGCGGCGTCCGTAACAACCAGCTCTATAAAAATATTCAATTACCTAACCCCTTGGATGAAGACAGTAAAAAAATAAAAATAAAAACTGTGTCAAAAAAAGCCATTTTTGTCACCTTACATCACAAAAAGTGCAACACTAAGTGATCAAAAACGCGTATGTCCCACAAAATGGTACCAATAAAACCATCACCTCATCCAGCAAAAGTAAAAAATAAAAAATATATAGCTCTCAGAACATGGACACATTAAAACATAATTATTTTGTTTAAAAAATGCTATTATTGTGTAAAACTTAAATAAATAAGAAAAAGTATACATATTAGGTATCGCCACATCTGTAACCATCTGCTCTATAAAAATGTCACATGACCAAACCGCTCAGGTGAACGCTGTAAAAATAAATAAATAAAAACTGTGCTAAAACAACCCATTTTTTGTCACCTTGCCCCATAAAGTGTTATAATGAATGATCAAATAATCATATGTACCCAAAAATAGTACCAATAAAACTGGCACCTTATCCCCTAGTTTCCAAAATGAGGTCACTTTTTGGGAGTTTCTACTGTAAGGGGGCATCAGGGGGACTTCAAATGGGACATGGCATCTATAAACCAGTTCAGCAAAATCTGCCTTCCAAAAACCATGTGGCGCTCCTTTTCTTCTGCGGCCTGCCGTGTATGACCACATGTGGGGTGTTTCTGTTTTGCGGCTCGGATGAAGACCCATTCACTTCAATGGGGCCGCAAAAGATGTGGACAGCCCTCCATGTCCTGTCCGCATCCGTTGCTCCGTTCCGAGGCCCCGCAAAAAAAATATAGCATGTCCTATTCTTGTCCATTTTGTCCTATTCTTGTCTACAATGGGACGCCCGTTCCGTTCCGCAAATTGCGAAAGGACACACGGGCGGCATCCGTTTTTTGCAGATCTGCGGTTTGCGGACTGCAAAAAATTGCACAGGTCGTGTGCATGAGGCCTTAACCGCAGAATCTGGGTAATAAATCTAAAATTTTGTTTGGCTGTTAACCCTCGATGTGTTAAAGAAAAAATTGGATTAATCTACCAAAAAAGTGAAATTTAAAAAGTGAGTGGTGTTGTTTCTACAATGGGGTCATTTATGGGGGTATCCACTATGTAAGCCCCACAAAGTGACTTCAGACCTGAACTGGTCCTTAAAAAGTGGGTTTTGGCAATTTTCTTAAAAATGTTAAGAATTGCTTCTAAATTTCTAAGCCTTCTAACGTCCTAAAAAAATTAAATGACATTTCCAAAATGATGCCAACATAAAGTAGACAGATGGGGAATGTTAAGTAATAAATATTTTATGATGTATCACTTTCTGCTTTAAAAACAGAGAAATAGAAATTTAGAAAATTGGTAATTTTTAAAAATTTGGGGTAAATTTGGGATTTTTTCATAAATAAAGGCGAAATATATTGACTCAAATTTATGACTATCATGAAGTACAATATGTCACGAGAAAACAATCTCTGAATGGCCTGGATAAGTAAAAGCGTTCCAAAGTTATTACCACATAAAGTGAGATATGTCAGATTTGCTAAATTAGGCTCTGTTAGGAAGGGGGAATGGCCCGGATGTGAAGTGGTTAAGAATATTGAGCCAATCTGTCACAAAGGGTTAACTGTTTTTCTATCTGTGTGAATGGTACTTTCACTTTGTGCCGTCATCTAATAAACCTTATCTCTAAATTGCTAAGAGGTCATAAACACTTATTTAAGCCAGATTCTTCAGCAAGATAAGAATTGAGCTTTAATGAGCTCATAAGGTCAGAGTTCAGAGATAAGGAGCCCACAGGGCCGTCTTTAATATTGATTGGACCCTGGGCAGAAATTTATTTGGGCCCCCTGGATCCCGCCTTCCCACACCTTAGCAGGCAATCGCGCCCTCCACCACAACACACACACAAAAAATCCACACACCTGGTAGAGTCCAGTGAATGACTGTAAATACTTCCAGTTCTGAAGACTCCAGCGGCTCCGGATCAGTGCTCTGGGCAGCTGGGCTCAGGCTGGAAGTGGGCACCACTCTGCAGGAAGGAGACCAGGGCTCGGCTCACCCTAGTGTTACAGTGCACCCCAGCACCCCACAGTATGCAGTATAGCACCCTATAGTATACAGCACCACACAGTATGCAGTTTAGCACCCCACACTATACAGTACCCCACAGTATATAGTAGAGCAGTATAGCAGCCCACAGTATATAGCAGCCCACAGTATACAGCACCGCACAGTATACAACACCTCACAGTATACAGTAGAGCAGTATAGCACCTCACAGTATATAGCACCCTATCCTGTGGATAAGGGATAACTTTTACCTACCAGAATAGCCATTTAAGCTCCTATTGGACCCCACAATAATCGGGTCAATTTACAGGGACGAGCATTCATAGAAATGCTTGTTCCCAATAATTGTCTCGTATAATCAAGCAGTCAATTAGCCAATGAATGAGATAATGCTTGTTCATCGGCTGATGGGCATCTTTCATCAGGAATGCGCTGCTGAAAATTAATAGACAGAATGAGAGAGTAATGAATTGTTCCTTCAGCATTCTGTATCGGCCGGTGTAATCAATGTAAACGAGCACCGATGGATGCTTCCATCCATCGGCACTCACATTGCTTGTACATCTGGCAGTGTAATACCACCCCTTTATTCATCTGGTAAATCCCCCGCTGCTCTCGTTTGTCCAAACCAGCCTCAGTTTACCTCCCTGTAGTGGTGATGATGTGCTGTACATGGATAAACCCCTTAAATGCCAGTTAAAAGCTAGTGTTTTCCTTTAAAATGTGTTGATTAGATGCAATGTACAGTGCAAAAGACACTGTATTCAATAGCAAAAGGAATGATCAATCGTTACTTTTAGGAAGGCATCAGATATATTTAGAAATTATATAATTATATAGGAAAATTCATATTCATTTACCTTGATGTTGAAGGCACAGAGGTTACCCAGAGTGCCTGGGATTTCCTTTAAGTGTTCCCTGCACATGCAGATTATGGGATTCCCCTGCCATATTTAGAGTCTTTCTCTCTGTAAAGCTTCGTACTAATCCCTGTTGCTGTACGTTGTACTGTTACCCATACTGCATAATCTGCTTTTAACTTAGATGTCTGACATAAATGCAGGATTTCCCTATCAGCCTAGTACTGATCCACACTGATATACCTGACCCCTTGTGAGCAGACGCTGGAGCCTAAACCATGTTATTCCATCTATTCAGTAATATTGGGGATTTAGAGTCCCAGAGAACATATCTGCTAAAGTGTCAATGATACACAACCCCTTTCTCTATCACTTCTCACTTCTCACTATTAAAATTCACCTGAAACAAATCACCAAAAATGTGGATTTAGATACAAGTTGAATTTTTGAAAATTCTGGATTGAATTCAATTAGTTTACAATTGATTTGCTCATCTCTACTTTTAAACATAGAGCTCTGTGCCCTCCAATGCAACGACCAGGGAACAATGAGAAACAGACTAGCTCCACTGGGTATAAACATCTACTACTATCTCAGAGAATGTGTTTCAGCAGCTCCTAGAGTTCAGTGGTGGTGTCCTTAGGACCAGTTCAGGTGAGCTTTGGCCTTGTGCATCTCCAGGTTGTGTGATGCTGGTTGAACCCCTGTCATTAACATTGGATGAAGTATGGAATGGGTTTTAAACGTCACTTTTATTAAAACACTTAAAATATTAGGGGTACTCCTGGTGACCCTTTTCCGATGGATATCTCCACACTCACCTGCAGGACCATCCAACAGTGTAACATGTATGGTGATCTCATGACTCTTCCCCAACAGATCAAGTTGTGGAAGAGAAGGATCAGGCTCTTTGTATTTTGTTCTCCTGGGAGATAAGCCACCACAATGGAGAAGCTTTCTCCTCTCTCTCCATTGAACACACACTCATGCTCAGCCGAACCAAGCATATAAGTGTGTGTGGGGTGGCCAGGAGAGATAGCTGTCTACTGAATGAGTGTTCAGCCGAAAGCTATGGAAGGCGTACAAGCACCTTTAAAGGGGTTATCTGGGAAACATGTATTTTTCACAAGTGCCATCAACCTGCCTTTCTAAACAGAAGATTCATACTTACCTGCTTCACTCGGCTCTGGTTCTCTGCTCTGCTTCCAGTGTCTCAATGTTCCGGTCCCTGCAGTGTTGACATCCGGCACAGCATGGGCATAATCTAGTCACATGCTCCGTTGTAACCAATGACTGGCTTCAGCAGTGATATGGCCACAAGCAGCATGACACCACTGAAGCCAGTCATTGGCTTCAGTGGAGCATGTGACCATACCAATGCTGCTTTGAATGTAAACAATGAAGGGACTGGAACATAGAGACACCATAGAAAGCTTGGAGAAGAGCAGATTACTATAAATCTTCTGTTTAGAGACGGAGGCTCTAAAACTCATTATTTCCAAAGAAACCCTTTAAAAGGGTTGTCCAACTTAAAATATTTTTGTGGCAGACTGCTGCTGTCCTCTCAGCCGGGCTACAGCCGGGATGTAATATCTTGGACACAGAGATGATTTCTGATATGCCATTTGTGATTGCTGTAGCCATTCACTGGCCTCAGTGGTTTCTTGCTGTACAGTACACTGCTGAAGCCAGTGGCCGGCTCCAGCGATAACATCCTGTATACCTGCACTTCACTGCTGCTGTCTATAAACAGACAGCGGGAGAAGGACTGGACCGGTGACACAGCATTTGGAGGTATTAGCAGAATTTTTAATTATCTCTAACAACTTCTTTAATTACTTCTACTTTGTACACTATGGTAGGGTCATTCTCTTGAAAAAGCTCAAAAAAGTTGGAAATAAAAACAAGGTGTATGCAAATGTGTACACCACAGACCGAGAAGAGGAGATGAAAGGCTGATAGAGAAGACATTAGCGGAGAGATAATGCACTTTCCCTGAAATCTCTAATAACTTGCCTGTGATCAACATATTCTCCTATTTTTCTCTATGATAGAGTAATAAAAGTAGTACTTTATCATAGAGGTAGGATGGTAGAATTTGTCGAAGGATAGTAGAATATTTTGATAATAATTTTGCTATCATAGAGAACAGATAGGGGAATATGCAGATCACAGGCTAGTCATTAGAGATTTTAAGGGGAAGTACATTAACATCTCTCCTAGTCTATATCAGCCTTTCAGCTCTCAGCGCAGGACAGAATCGTAGCAAATTAGTACTTTAGCCCTAAATACTATGTTGACTAAGGATGGATTTGGATATGCCTAATATTTTAAGTGCTTTAATAAAAGTGAAGTTTTAACGATGTTCCTACTCCATACATGTCAGTGATCAGTGGCTTTATGTTGGTTAACCATGAATACTCAATCCATGAAAGTCCCAAAGATGCATGATTTAATGCATCTGTTAGCGATGGACATGGCTAAAATAGTCGAGCCCAATCACTACATGGGTGGTGTAGGCCTCCTTCACATGTCAGTGTTTTGGTCAGTGAGCTCCATCAGGATCAGGATCCTGATCCGTATGACAAATGCATTGAAATGCCGAATCCCTCTCTCCGGTGTCATCCGGAAAAACGGATCCGGCGTTTATTTTCTTTAAAATTTTGGGCGGTCTGAGCATGCGCAGACCGCAATGCCGGATCTGTTTTGCTGGAACACTCGGGGCCGGATCCGGCATTAGAGCATTTCAATGGGAGAAATTGCCGGATCCGGCATTCCGGCAAGTGTTCCGGAATTTTGGACGGAGATAAAACTGCAGCATGCTGCGGTTTTATTTCCGTCCTGAAAAGTGAAAAAGACTGAACTGAAGACATCCTGATGCATCCTGAATGGATTGTCTCTATTCAGAATGTATTAGGATAAAACTGATCAGTTATTTTCCGGTATTGAGCCCTAGGGCGGAACTCAGTGCCTGAAAAGAATAACGCTAGTGTGAAAGTACCCCTAGGCGCATGGAGCGCCAGCGCAGGGTTATTAAGACCGGCGTCTAAAACACCTGTCTTAAATGACCTTATAATAGTACATAGACACAGTAGTGGAGTTTATGCAAATTTTCCTCACAGATTTGTATGTGTTTTTTGCTGCTCTGCATCAAATCTGCACCAAAATCCACACGTGTTACATTGCAAAGAATGAAATCTGCTGTGAAAATCTGCACAAACAGTTGACATGCTGCAGACTTCAGAATCCATACCACAGGTCAATATCTGCATTATGAATACAATAAAACTGAATGGGCAAGCACTCAAAACATCATGGGACAGGCACAATGTTTAATACTGGTATCATTAAAATTATGTCGGTAAAATGGACAACAATAATAAAATAAGCAGCAAAGATAAAAACAAATAATACAACAATAAAAAAAACGTAATGAATAGGTATTCCAAATTATGTCCTTATTAGCGCATCTGATGTTACCGCTAAATTGGTAGCAGCCTATATGTCATGCACGCTTTGGTCTAGCGTTGTATCAGAACCGTAAACTATGAGGTTTCTATGACCACAGTATGGTGACCCCACCTGATGGTATAAGATCTTTACACTGGCTGGTATGCACTCAGGTGTGCGCCTTTGGAGCGGATCGATACCTGTAGCGGGATCCGACATTCATGCAGTTGTTTGGACTGCTTCTGTGTCTTGCTCCGTGTGTAGTTCTCGCAAGAGTTTGGGTGCGGGGTCAGATCTCTTCTTGCATTATATTCTAGTATTGCTGAAGGATCGTCTCACAGGTCACGGAATTCATTCGTAGAGTTTGAAAATCGCATGGCCATGCTTAGATTAGTTGTGGAATCTTTCAGAGCATCGATATACGGCACCAGACGCGTTTTCGAGGTCTTGCTGACCTCTTCCTCAGTGGTTATACTCCATATGCTTAGACTCCACTATTTATACTCTACTCAGTGATAAGTAAACCCTGGAGAAACGAATCTCAAGGTGGACCAGATGGTAATAGATAAGTCCTGGAGCAGCAGATTTCAAAAGGACAAATTGGATCTAATGCGATTGTGATGCAATTTTTTCAGCAGATGGGTTTTTGTGACCAAAGCTGCTGAATTGGAATTATAATTCATTTCAATGTACCGAAAGTTAAAAAATTCATTCTTATTCCTTAAAAATACCCAAAGTAAATAAACAATCGAATATACATATAGATTTAAGTGCTTAAATGATTAAAATATATAAAAAATATATATATATAAAAAAGTGTACATAAAAGTGGGGATATAGAAACTTTATTTAAGTGACTTAATAAACAATCGATTTGTGGGATATCTTGCAAGTATATTGGAATGGGGCCCACCTCCAAGTGGACCACAATGCCAATAAAATACCAACACCGCAATCTTCCGTCAGAGGCAGGCGCCCACCCCCACTCACAAGAAGCCAAAGATCTCTAATTCAGCATTGAGACCTGCTGGAAGTAAACTCCCGAATTCATAGATTCATCTAGATTCAATCCTAGACATTCCTAGACCACCCCTCCAGTGTCAATACAACTTCTCCAGTGCCGCAAATGTCAGTTTAGTAGGGTCTTTATTATGAAATTCCCTAAAATGTCTCGACAAAGAATGTTTGTCGAACCTATTTTTGATCTTGGTCATATGTTCAGATATTCTTGTTTTTAATGGTCGTTTTGTACGTCCAATATATTGTTTCTGACATGGGCACTGGATGATGTAGATGACACTGGAGGAGTTACAGGATAGACTATCCCTAATTTTCCAGGAAAACGAATTCTGTGTGGGTGACACTTCTAGTGTTCTTTTAGGGAATATTGTGTTTACAGGCAGTGCACCTCCCACACCTAAAGAAGCTGTTCATATTAGTCAAATTTTAGAACATAGAGATTTTCTTTCTCTTTTGTTGTTTAATTGAGGGCGCTATTTTAAGGCCTAAATTAGGCACTTTCATGAAAGATATCAAAGGTACCTTTGGTAATAGATGTCCTATTGTTTTATCGTCCAATATATAGTGCCAATGTTGTTTCAAAATATATTGGACTTTCTTGTAATGTGCATTAAATGGTAGGATGACTCTCAATTGCGTTTCTTTTTGTGTTATATTTTTATTTTTATTTTTATCCAAACCATCAGAGAAGAAAGTCTGTCTTTCTAATCTCTTAACCCGATCCAATGCACTATTAGCAATTTCCTCAGGATATTCCTTGTTAGTAAATTGGTCTTTTATTCTTATGGCCTCCTCTTCAAACTTACTGTCTTCCGTACAGTTTCTTTTAACCCCTTAAAGGAGTTGTCCAAGTTATGAAAAAAAAATATATAGCACTGAAAATCTGGTATATAACTGAGCTAAGCAAGTTATTGCAAAAAAAAAATATATATTTCCTCATTTCCCTGGTTCTTTTCTGGCCCTTTGTTTTCAGGCAATAAAAACAATCTCTGTCCCTCCCCCTGCTCTGCTAAGGGAGTGGATACAAGAGCTGCCCTGAGTGACATGTCTGCCTGCTGGGAGACTCTGCAGTATGTTGTATGTGTAGGACTACAAGTCCCAGCTGTATAATGACACTGCTAAGGGAGTGGATACAAGAGCTGCCCTGAGAGCTGGGAGACTCTGCAGCATGTTGTATGTGTAGGACTACATGTCCCACCTGTATAATGACACTGCTAAGGGAGTGGATACAAGAGCTGCCCTGAGTGACATGTCTGCCTGCTGGGAGACTCTGCAGTATGTTGTATGTGTAGGACTACAAGTCCCAGCTGTATAATGACACTGCTAAGGGAGTGGATACAAGAGCTGCCCTGAGAGCTGGGAGACTCTGCAGCATGTTGTATGTGTAGGACTACATGTCCCACCTGTATAATGACAATGCTAAGGGAGTGGATACAAGAGCTGCCCTGAGTGACATGTCTGCCTGCTGGGAGACTCTGCAGCATGTTGTATGTGTAGGACTACAAGTCCCAGCTGTATAATGACACTGCTAAGGGAGTGGATACAAGAGCTGCCCTGAGTGACATGTCTGCCTGCTGGGAGACTCTGCAGCATGTTGTATGTGTAGGACTACAAGTCCCAGCTGTATAATGACACTGCTAAGGGAGTGGATACAAGAGCTGCCCTTTGAGCTGGGAGACTCTGCAGCATGTTGTATGTGTAGGACTACATGTCCCACCTGTATAATGACAATGCTAAGGGAGTGGATACAAGAGCTGCCCTGAGTGACATGTCTGCCTGCTGGGAGACTCTGCAGCATGTTGTATGTGTAGGACTACATGTCCCACCTGTATAATGACACTGCTAAGGGAGTGGATACAAGAGCTGCCCTGAGTACTGGGAGACTCTGCTGCATGTTGTATGTGTAGGACTACATGTCCCACCTGTATAATGACACTGCTAATACACATAGGATCTTCCCCCTACCTTCTTGTGCAATACTCTCTCTAGTATATCAACTCCAGTGCCCAGCATTATCTTCTCACTGCCTGCAGAGCTGTGCAGCTGAAGGGGTTAAGAATCCTAGCAGAGAGTAGATGGCAGTGAAGGGGGGGCATGGCCAGCACAGTGATGTCTCGTTTACAGGCTTGTAAACGACCTTTATCAGAGCAGGGAGAGAAGCTGACATCACAGGTCATGTGACCCTCAGTGAAATCTGAGAAACCAGTGAGTGAATTGGAAAGCTGTTACATTTGCTTAGTTAGGAACATAGAAAGAACAAAAAATAACTCGGATAACCCCTTTAAGGACTCGGCCCTATTTCACCTTCTGGACTTGGCCATTTTTTGCAAATCTGACCAGTGTCACTTTAAGTGCTGATAACTTTAAAACGCTTTGACTTATCCATGCCATTCTGAGATAGTTTTTTCGTCAGATATTGTACTTCATGACACTGGTAAAATGAAGAAAAAAAAAAATCATTTTTATTTATAAAAAAATACCAAATTTACCCAAAAATGTTTAAAAATTGCAAATTTCCAAGTTTCAACTTCTCTACTTCTATAATACATAGTAATACCTCCAAAAATAGTTATTACTTTACATTCCCCAAATGTCTACTTCATGTTTGGATCATTTTGGGAATTATATTTTATTTTTTGGGGATGTTACAAGGCTTAGAAGTTTAGCAGCAAATCTTGAAATTTTCCAGAAATTTTCAAAAACCCATTTTTTAGGGACCAGTTCAGGTCTGAAGTCACTTTGCGAGGCTTACATAATAGAAACCACCCAAAAATGACCCCATTCTATAAACTACACCCTCAAGGTATTCAAAACTGATTTAAAAAACTTTGTTAACCCTTTAGGTGTTCCACAAGAATTAATGGAAAATAGAGATACAATTTCCCTTTTTTGGCAGATTTTCCATTTTAATAATTTTTTTCCAGTTACAAAGCAAGGGTTAACAGCCAAACCAAACTCAATATTTATGGCCCTGATTCTGTAGTTTACAGAAACACCCCATATGTGGTCGTAAACTACTGTACGGGCACACGGCAGGGCGCAGAAGGAAAGGAATGCCATAAGGTTTTTGGAAGGCAGATTTTGCTGGACTGGTTTTTTTGACACTATGTCCCATTTGAAGCCCCCCTGATGCACCCCTAGAGTAGAAACTCCATAAAAGTGACTCCATCTAAGAAACTACACCCCTCAAGGTATTCAAAACTGATTTTACAAAGGTCGTTAACCCTTTAGGTGTTCCACAAGAATTAATAGAAAATAGAGATACAATTTCAAAATTTCCCTTTTTTGGCAGATTTTCTATTTTAATATTTTTTTTACTTTTACAAAGCAAGGGTTAACAGCCAAACCAAACTCTATATTTATGGCCCTGGTTCTGTAGTTTACAGAAACACCCCATATGTGGTCGTAAACTACTGTACGGGCACACGGCAGGGCGCAGAAGGAAAGGAATGCCATACGGTTTTTGGAAGGCAGATTTAGCTGGACTGTTTTTGATGTCCCATTTGAAGCCCCCCTGATGCACCCCTAGAGTAGAAACTCCCAAAAAGTGGCCCCATTTTAGAAACTATGGGATAGGGTGGCAGTTTTGTTGGTACTAGTTTAGGGTACATATGATTTTTGGTTGCTCTATATTACACTTTTTGTGAGGCAAGATAACAAGAAATAGCTGTTTTGGCACCGTT
Source organism: Bufo gargarizans (assembly GCF_014858855.1). NCBI lineage: Eukaryota > Metazoa > Chordata > Amphibia > Anura > Bufonidae > Bufo > Bufo gargarizans. The sequence goes on along the minus strand of NC_058080.1, from coordinate 585,770,275 downwards.
TTTATTTTTTGTTATTTACAACATTCATCTGACAGGTTGGATCATGTGATATTTTTATAGACCAGGTTGTCACGGATGCGGTGATACCTAATATGTATACTTTTTTTATTTATGTAAGTTTTACACAATGATTTTATTTCTGAAGCAAAAAAATTCTTTTAGTGTTTCCATAGTCTGAGAGCCATAATTATTTCAGTTTTTGGGCGATTACCTTGGGTAGGGTATAATTTTTGCGGGATGAGATGACGGTTTTATTGGCACTATTTTGGGGTGCGTGTGACTTTTTGATCGCTTGCTATTACACTTTTTGTGATGTAAGGTGACAAAAAATTGTTTATTTAGCAAAGTTTTTATTTTAAATTTTTTACGGTGTTCATCTGAGGGGTTAGGTCATGTGATATTTTTATAGAGCCACTTTTTTCACTTTATTTTTTGTCCCACTTTGGGACTTGAACTTTGGGGGGTCTAATCCTTTACAATGCATTCCAATACTTCTGTATTGGAATGCATTGGCTGTATGAGTAATACAGTGTGTATTAATCATACAGCTTGCGGCCTGTGAGATCCAGGGGGCTGGATCTCACAGGCGTGTCACCGGAATGCAGCGCAGATGGCTCAGGAAGGCATCGCTCAGGAAGCCCCATGGGGACCCGATGGCACCACCGCCGCCGCACCAGATAAAAGCCGCAAAGCGCAGGTCTGAATTGTCACTGGGGGGGTCACGGGACCCCCCCGCGCATTTAGTCGAGGTGCCTGCTCAACGATTTGAGCAGGCACCTTGTTCCGATCACCACCCGCTGGGCGGCAGTGATCGGAACAACACATGATGTACCGGTACGTCATGGGTCCTTACAGACTCGGGAACCATGCCGTACCGATATGTCATGGGTCCCTAAGGGGTTACTCCAGTGGAATTGCCCAACCGGAATATTTATTAGCCAACTCGGCAGGTGGCAACTGGAAAAGAGTATGAAACAGTTTTTGAACGTTGGTTTCTGGAAGGTGCTACAAATATATTTTCTGTCCTGTCTGGAAATTTGTAAATCCAAGAATTCTGTATGCATCTTATTAACATTCGATGTAAAAGTCACATTCCTTGTGTTATTATTTATTTCTTTCAAAAACTCCCCCAGTGTATCTTCTGTGCCTTTCCAGATGAATATTACATCATCTATATAGCGCCGCCATAGGGCCAGGTCAGCCCCCAGCCTAGGCCCAATAGTGGCCTGCTCCCAGTCAGCCAGGAACAAGTTGGCGTAGCTGGGGGCAAACCTGGTCCCCATGGAAGTGCCCCGTGGAGGAAATATTCCCCCTCAAAGAAAAAATAATTGTGATTTAAAATATAACCTATACCTTCCACTATAAATTCGATTTGAGATAGATCCAATGAACCATCTAGTATCAGCTGAGATTTAATCGCCTCCATCCCTTGTTGGTGATCTATGACTGTATATAGGGACTGGATATCCAGTGTCCCCATAATCCAGTCAGTTTGGATTTCCAACTTTTCGAGGTCTGTATTAGGTATATGCTTTGTATCCTTGATATAGGAACTCATCTTTTCAACTACAGGTTGTAACAGTGTCGATGTATTTTGAAAGGTTAGATGCTAACGATCCTATCCCCAATATTATAGGGCGGCCAGGGGGTTCCTTCAAGTTTTTGTGGATCTTGGGCAGGCAGTAGAAGACAGGGAGTCTTTGCAGCGTGCCCAAGATAAAATCATGTTCTTGTTTTGATAATATCTTTACATCCAAACCTCACCCTAATACTGCATTTTAGAATATCTGCATTATGAACAAGAAATTTTGAAAATCTCATCTACCTAGCTGGTACTGTATTACGCTGTGGATTTACTTCATCAAAATCCACATGGAAAATCCACGTGTAATACGCCCATGTGCACATACCCTTACTGAAAATCAGCTCCATTTATCTGAATGTGCTTCCTGCCAGAACAACCCCATTCAAATGAATGGATCAGATCTTTAGTAACTTTCTGCCACAAAACTTGCCACATGTGAAGGCTGCGTAACACGCATACATACAGCAGCCCCAGCAGTATTGGGCTACATGCACACAACTGGATGTATTTTGCATCTGCTAAACAAGGATCTGCAAAAAATACGGATGACGTCCGTGTCACATCCGTGTTGCATCCGTTTTTTTGGGGGGATCCTTTGTAACAATGCCTATCCTTGTCCGCAAAACGGACAAGAATAGGACATGCTCTATATTTTTTGCAGAGCTATGGAACGGAAATACGGATGCGGACAGTAAACAGCGTGCTGTCTGCATTTCTTGATGACCCATTGAAATGATTGTGTCCACATCCGCAAAAAAAAAAAACGGAATGGACAAGGAAACAAAATACGTTTGTGTGCATGAGGCCTAACAGTCAATGAACTAGAATAGTTCTAATATTCAAAAACTTCAGTTTAGATTTTTAGTCAATATGTATTATACTATAAGAGCCGTAAAACACGGCCGTAAAACACAGATACCAGGCGACTGCATGCCATCATTTTTTTTTTCTCCTTTCTCCTGCAGAAATAGCCTATCCTTGTCTGCAAAACAGACAAGAATAGGACATGGGGCCTTGGAACGGACTTGCCGATGTGGACAGCACGCGGGTGTGCTGTTCGCATCTTTTGCGGCCCCATTTAGATTAATGGATCCACATCCAATCTGCAAAAACGTGGATTGGACACTACCGTATGGCTTTTTCAGTATTTTGCGGTCCACAAAAAATGGATCCAGAAAAAATACAGATGACATCCGTGTGCATTCAGTTTTTTGCGGAACGGGACAGCTGGCCCCTGATAGAACAGTACTATCCTTGTCCGTTATGCGGACAATATTGGACATGTTCTATCTTTAAACAGAACGCAAATACGGAAACGGAAGGCATACGGAGTACCTTCCGTTTTTTTGCGGATCCATTGAAATGCATGGTTCCGTATACGGTCCGTATACGGAATGCAATAAATTGAACGTAAAAACGGAAAAAAAAGCGTTCGTGTGCAAGGGGCCTAACTCATTTTCTGCCGTGATACCTGCCCGAGATGTTTTGTACAGTATTTAGTTGAAGAATATTTGGTATTCGGACTGCAGCCTATGCTGTAGTTTGAGCCATGTAAAATGTGAAAGTGTTTCAGATACAATGATGTCTGGTGCTGGTGCCAACCAAATCAGTTAATTATGAAATGATGCTGGGGTTTTTATGAAGATTTATTTCTGCCTTGGCTTCACGGCTCAGCTTCATTGGGCTGCCAACCAGACATATACAAGTGACAACCTCTCCCTCTTCCCTTCTCTCCTTCCCTGTGGGCTCTGGCATTGTTCCCTTTTCTAATTCCAGGTTTTAGCCTCGGGTAGACAGTCCCCTGCAAAGAGCCAGGTGAACGGAAGTCCTTCCAAATGTCCTCGTTATCTGAGAGTGAAAAATTGGGACACAAATGCTGTACTGCATGACACGCTGCACTTCAAGGCTTCCATGGTAAGTTACACATTGTCTGGTACCAGGGAAATGAGGCCAATAGCTGAACAAATCAGTATAAATCCCTCAATATCTACATACATTTAAAGAGGACCTGACCTGACCTGTCGGTTTTAGCAACTACATGCATCTCCCTTGTAATAACCATCCGGGATTATCTATTATTATGACTCTATGATGTGCCATACTGTCATTCCTTTATTATTCCTGCTAGAAATTATGAATGAATTACTAGCCCTTTGCAATGAAGATCCAGATGGGTGTTACCAGTTAGGGGTGTGTCCATGCACAGGCTGACATGGGGAGCACTGATTATAGAGTGTGGACTGTGCAGAGACACCCCACAAGTGGTCAGACCCATATGGACTTTCTGTGCAAACGGTTGGCAGTTCATTCATAACTTCTAGCAGGAATAATACAGGAATGGCACATCATAGAGTCATAAGAATAGATGCTCCAGAACTTGTTTCATTACATGGGGAAGGCAAGTCGTTACTACAACAGACATGTCCGGAGAGGGGACAGGTCCTCTTTAACCCAATGTGTCCAGTGTAGTATAGAGGGGTGTACATTCATTTTAGGGGAATCTGTGTCACCATGATTCTGGACTATTAGGCTACTTTCACACTTGCGGCAGTGTGATCCGGCAAGCAGTTCCGTCGTCGGAACTGCCTGCCGGATCCGCCGATCTGGATGTGACTGAAAGCATTTGTGAGACGCATCCGGATGTGGCTCCGTCTCACAAATGCATTACAAGAACGGATCCGTCTCTCCGCTTGTCATGTGGACAAACGGATCCGTCTTGTATCTTTTTTCACGTTTTTACCGGTCCACGCATGCGCAGACCAGAAGGATGGATCCGGCATTCCGGTATTTTGAATGCCGGATCCGGCACTAATACATTCCTATGGGGAAAAATGCTGGATCCGGCATTCAGGCATGTCTTCAGTTTTTTTCCGCATGCTACGGTTTTCTCTTTTGCCTGATCAGTCAAAATGACTGAACTGAAGACGTCCTGATGCATCCTGAACGGATTGCTCTCCATTCAGAATGCATGGGGATAAAACTGATCATTTTGTTTCCGGTATAGAGCCCCTGTGACGGAACTCTGCCGGAAAAGAAAAACGCTAGTGTGAAAGTAGCCTTATCTGCAATAATACATGAGTAGTCCTGCAGATAGGGAGTTCAGATTGCAAATTTTTTTATTTTCCTACAGCCCCCTGTTCCTCCGCTGTCAGAGCTACACTGAAATATATTGTCAGCACTGGCATGCATGCACACAGGAGTCCTCTCCATTATGTCAGTATAGCACAACAGTCCAGGCTGTGTTTTTTATTGCATCTTCAGGCACTGACCGTGGAAGAACGGGGGACAGAAGGAAAAAATTTGTAATCTGAACTCCTTACATGAGTAGTACTGCAGATAATACCGTAGTTCAAGATCCTGGGGACTGATACCCTTTAAATGCCACATGCAGGATGTTGTAGGGTACCCCAGAGCGGCCCTTACCACTGGTAGGACAGAAAGGACGCACATAATTATGATGAACTTCAGTGATCCTGGATTTTGTACAATAAAGTCTTTTCGTCTTCTAGCCTACATCTTGCACACAGCAGATATGTATGGGAGCTGTCATGACACCTCCACAGTATGTCCGTAAGTCAGAAGATATACGCACTAAAGAGCAGCTTCTTCCTCTTGCCAAGGAATTCATTGACCAATATTACAGTTCAATTAAAAGGTAATGCATTTTATAGTATATTGGTTTCTAGTTAATATAACTCACTGATGTATTCATTGTTTCCAAATTATTCTTCTATCCCATCGATCGCTCATTTTCAGGAGATACGACCACCCTGCAATCCAGCAGCAGTGGACGTGCTTGCACATGTAGGAGATCGCTCCAGCCTCTCTGGTGGCCGGGATCACGGGATAGCACATAAGCATGCATGAGCAGCAGCTCTTGTACTGGCCATCTCATATCTGCGCCGGTAGATTGTGTAGAACAGCTGCAGGGCATACACAGCTATGGCAGCTCCTACCAGTGCACAGCCCTTTAGCGCCAAAGCTGCTAAAATACTTCACTAGCAGCCTCGGGAGCATGCACAGACAAGTGGCAGGATAACCACAATCTGGCACTGTTTGCCTGTATCATCAATAAAACTTTTAGTCACCACCCCCCACAAGTAGCAGGAAGTTCAGGCCTAGCAAACAGTGGCAGCATTATGGCTGCACTTCGTTGATCTATACTTTCATGTATTTTACTTGATATTTCTTGAATTTGGCTCTTAACCCCGCAACAACTTTGGGGATGACATTTGTGTCTTCCTCCCCTAGCCCCGCTGCATTCTAAGAGCCATAACTTATATTTTTTCCATCCTCATAGACATGAGAAGGCTTTTTTTTTTTTTTTTTTTAGAGAAATGAGTTGTACTTTTTAATGGCAGAAATTCATGGTTTGTACAATGTATTGAGAAACTGTAAATAAAAATATAAGTCTGACTTGGTTTTTTGGGTAAAGTCTTTATGGGGATTCATTGCACAGTAAAAACAACATGTTAACTTTATTCTGGGAGTCAGCACCATTACGGCAATACCAAACATATATAGTTTTTGCTTTGTCTTTTCTACTTTTACAAAATCAAAACTTAAAAAAAAAAAAAAAAAGTTGTTTCATGTTCCATATTCAACTTTTTTGTTAGTTGATGGAACTCTTGTTTGGCTTGTTTTTTGCAGGGTGTACTTTTTATTGGTACCATTTTGTACATATGCCTTCTTGATCATTTTTATTGCATTTTATCTCCCACTGTTTACCGTGGGAGAGAACATGATATTTTAAGTGGGAAAGGGTTTTTTTTGTCATTTTTTTTATATCTCTAAAAAGTTTAGCTGTTGTTAACTTTTTTTTTTATTCCCCATAGCGGACCTGAAGCAGTGATTGTTTCTTTGCTTGTACTATACTGCAATACTTCGGTATAGTAAATTTCCGGCATCATATTACAGAGGCAGTGCATAATAGGAGCGATAACATGGCAGGCCTAGTGGCCTTCAGTAGGCTGCATCGGATGTCATGAAAACAAATCGACACCCAGTTATTGCATGAAGGAACACAATTGGGGACAGAATAAGCCCCCTCTCTCTGTCTAACCGTTCTTATGCAGTGGTCTCTATTGACTAGGGCATCTGAGTGGTTAAACAACCAGAATCGGTGTTATCTCCAATCTCGGTGTCTACAGGCATCCCCGCTGTGTAATGATTGACCTAATAAAAGACCACTCATACGGATGGCTGTGGTTGTATATTTAGTGATATCTATAGTCTATCCATCTTTAAAACCATTGCCAAACATGTATGACTGCACAATCTGTATAATCATAGATCAGTAAATATCAGAGAAACCAGCGCCAGTGACACACGGGTAATGAGTTTTAGATAGTTAATGCTATTATAATCCTATAATGATCTATAAGCAAATAATGAGACTTTAATGTGTAACATCACATTGTCATTTCTCATGCTGTCACTGGTGACATTACATGTTATTTCATGGATGAATAAAAAAATGTGACCTTTATTATTGAAGATTTGGCTCTAAGGCTCACTTAGAGAGACTGGAAGAAGTAAGAAAGGAGATTGAAGAAACTGATACCTACCAGCTTCGTGATACTGAGCTGATATATGGAGCTAAACATGCATGGCGCAACGCAGCTCGCTGTGTGGGAAGAATTCAGTGGTCCAAACTGCAGGTGAGATGTTCCTCTTTGGGTCTTATGGTCCATGCACATGGCTATATTAAAGATCTGTAATATGGAGCTCATCGGTTGTTATAAGGCCATGATTTACCATTGTGACAGAAGGCAGGGATAGTACAAGTAGGCGGGCCAGCAATACCATAATAAGGCACAAAATACCGCCCCAGGAGAGCCAAATACCTCAGTGCAACATAATAACCTGCTCCAGCAGCATCAAAAACCACAATGCAGCATAACATAATGCCCTAGGAGAACACAATACCTCCTCAGAAGTTGCCCCTCTGTGGTGGCCAGCTCCAGCTGCCACATTCTGTCCTCCTACTCTAGTTGCCTCAGGATGGCCATACAGTTGAATTCAGGAATCAGGAGGGCACCTGTGGTCACCGGCCAGGTACATAACTACTTGACGACCCCAATGTTAATTAACTCTAGGAGCGACAGATCATTAATTACCATAGCTGAGGAGGGCTCAGGCAGCCACCTGGGCAACATCCCACCAGGATATTTTCCTGTAGAGTCTATGGCCAATCCAGTGGCGTAGCCTGGGTTGCCAGCACTCGGGGCAAGCCATGTATTGCGCCCCCCTCCCAACCTGTGGACACGCCGCTTTTACAGATAATGTAGCATTCCTATATAACACCACAGATAACATGGTGGTAACTCTCTAAGTACAGATAATGTAGTAGATGGGTATAAGGCCCCAGAATTCAGAATACACACACAGTGTGACCTGAAGTCTGGGGCCGGGATGAGGCAGGGTGGGCCAAATTCTCAATCCACCCCCCAACCCTACTGTGAAACAAATATGTGTTTGGACATTACATACAGTGGCGGAAATAATTATTTGACCCCTCACTGATTTTGTAAGTTTGTCCAATGACAAAGAAATGAAAAGTCTCAGAACAGTATCATTTCAATGGTAGGTTTATTGTAACAGTGGCAGATAGCACATCAAAAGGAAAATCGAAAAAATAACTTTAAATAAAAGATAGCAACTGATTTGCATTTCATTGAGTGAAATAAGTATTTGAACCCCTACCAACCATTAAGAGTTCTGGCTCCCACAGAGTGGTTAGACACTTCTACTCAATTAGTCACCCTCATTAAGGACACCTGTCTTAACTAGTCACCTGTATAAAAGACACCTGTCCACAGAATCAATCAATCAAGCAGACTCCAAACTCTCCAACATGGGAAAGACCAAAGAGCTGTCCAAGGATGTCAGAGACAAAATTGTAGACCTGCACAAGGCTGGAATGGGCTACAAAACCATTAGCAAGAAGCTGGGAGAGAAGGTGACAACTGTTGGTGCGATTGTTCGAAAATGGAAGGAGCACAAAATGACCATCAATCGACCTCGCTCTGGGGCTCCACGCAAGATCTCACCTCGTGGGGTGTCAATGGTTCTGAGAAAGGTGAAAAAGCATCCTAGAACTACACGGGAGGAGTTAGTTAATGACCTCAAATTAGCAGGGACCACAGTCACCAAGAAAACCATTGGAAACACATTACACCGCAATGGATTAAAATCCTGCAGGGCTCGCAAGGTCCCCCTGCTCAGGAAGGCACATGTGCAGGCCCGTCTGAAGTTTGCCAATGAACACCTGAATGATTCAGAGAGTGACTGGGAGAAGGTGCTGTGGTCTGATGAGACCAAAATAGAGCTCTTTGGCATTAACTCAACTCGCTGTGTTTGGAGGAAGAAAAATGCTGCCTATGACCCCCAAAACACCGTCCCCACCGTCAAGCATGGGGGTGGAAACATTTTGCTTTGGGGGTGTTTTTCTGCTAAGGGCACAGGACAACTTATTCGCATAAACGGGAAAATGGACGGAGCCATGTATCGTGAAATCCTGAGCGACAACCTCCTTCCCTCTGCCAGGAAACTGAAAATGGGTCGTGGATGGGTGTTCCAGCACGACAATGACCCAAAACATACAGCAAAGGCAACAAAGGAGTGGCTCAAGAAGAAGCACATTAAGGTCATGGAGTGGCCTAGTCAGTCTCCGGACCTTAATCCAATCGAAAACCTATGGAGGGAGCTCAAGCTCAGAGTTGCACAGAGACAGCCTCGAAACCTTAGGGATTTAGAGATGATCTGCAAAGAGGAGTGGACCAACATTCCTCCTAAAATGTGCGCAAACTTGGTCATCAATTACAAGAAACGTTTGACCTCTGTGCTTGCAAACAAGGGTTTTTCCACCAAGTATTAAGTCTTTTTTTGTTAGAGGGTTCAAATACTTATTTCACTCAATGAAATGCAAATCAGTTGCTATCTTTTATTTAAAGTTATTTTTTCGATTTTCCTTTTGATGTGCTATCTGCCACTGTTACAATAAACCTACCATTGAAATGATACTGTTCTGAGACTTTTCATTTCTTTGTCATTGGACAAACTTACAAAATCAGTGAGGGGTCAAATAATTATTTCCTCCACTGTACATCCCTAAAAAATATACAGTAGAATACAGCACCACATACCTCATCCATCCAGTGACATCTCTTGTGATGTAGACTTTCCTCAGCGTCTTCATTCTGAGATAAGACCGCCATGATACCTTCTTTCAGGCGCGTCTCATCTCTGCAGAGTTTTATTATTATTATCAGTTATTATTATATACAAACCGGATTCCAAAAAAGTTGGGACACTAAACAAATTGTGAATAAAAACTGAATGCAATGATGTGGAGATGGCAAATGTCAATATTTTATTTGCAATAGAACGTAGATGACAGATCAAACGTTATATCCGAGTAAATGTATAATTTTAAAGGAAAAATACGTTGATTCAAATTTTCACGGTGTAAACAAATCCCAAAAAAGTTGGGACAAGTAGCAATAAGAGGCTGGAAAAAGTAAATTTGAGCATAACGAAGAGCTGGAAGACCAATTAACACTAATTAGGTCAATTGGCAACATGATTGGGTATAAAAAGAGCTTCTCAGAGTGGCAGTGTCTCTCAGAAGCCAAGATGGGGATCACCAATTCCCACAATGTTGCGCAGAAAGATAGTGGAGCAATATCAGAAAGGTGTTACCCAGCGAAAAATTGCAAAGACTTTGCATCTATCATCATCAACTGTGCATAACATCATCCGAAGATTCAGAGAATCTGGAACAATCTCTGTGCATAAGGGTCAAGGCCGTAAAACCATACTGGATGCCGTGATCTCCGGGCCCTTAAACGACACTGCACCACAAACAGGAATGCTACTGTAAAGGAAATCACAGAATGGGCTCAGGAATACTTCCAGAAACCATTGTCAGTGAACACAATCCACCGTGCCATCCGCCGTTGCCAGCTGAAACTCTACAGTGCAAAGAAGAAGCCATTTCTAAGCAAGATCCACAAGCTCAGGCGTTTTCACTGGGCCAGGGATCATTTAAAATGGAGTGTGGCAAAATGGAAGACTGTTCTGTGGTCAGACGAGTCACGATTCGAAGTTCTTTTTGGAAATCTGGGACGCCATGTCATCCGGACCAAAGAGGAAAAGGACAACCCAAGTTGTTATCAACTCTCAGTTCAGAAGCCTGCATCTCTGATGGCATGGGGTTGCATGAGTGCGTGTGGCATGGGCAGCTTGCATGTCTGGAAAGGCACCATCAATGCAGAAAAATATATTCAGGTTCTAGAACAACATATGCTCCCATCCAGACGTCATCTCTTTCAGGGAAGACCCTGCATTTTTCAACAAGATAATGCCAGACCACATTCTGCATCAATCACAACATCATGGCTGCGTAGGAGAAGGATCCGGGTACTGAAATGGCCAGTCTGCAGTCCAGATCTTTCACCTATAGAGAACATTTGGCGCATCATAAAGAGGAAGGTGCAACAAAGAAGGCCCAAGACGATTGAACAGTTAGAGGCCTGTATTAGACAAGAATGGGAGAGAATTCCTATTTCTAAACTTGAGAAACTGGTCTCCTCGGTCCCCAGACGTCTGTTGAGTGTTGTAAGAAGAAGGGGAGATGCCACACAGTGGTGAAAATAGCCTTGTCCCAACTTTTTGGGGATTTGTTGACACCATGAAATTCTGATTCAACATATTTTTCCCTTAAAATTGTACATTTTATCAGTTTAAAATTTTGTTCCGTGATTTATGTTCTATTCTGAATAAAATATTAGAAGTTGGCACCTCCACATCATTGCATTCAGTTTTTATTCACGATTTGTATAGTGTCCCAACTTTTTTGGAATCCGGTTTGTATAATGGCCCCCTCTGTATAATATATAATGGCCCCTCTGTAATATTAGGATATATAATGGGCCATTATATATCCTAATAATACAGAGGGGGCCATTATATATTATAATAATACAAGGGGGGTCATTATATATAGTAATTATACAGAGGGTTCATTATATATCCTAATGGAGGGGTCGTTATATATAATAATTATACAGAGGGGCCATTATATATATAATAATAATACACAGGGGGCCATTATATATCCTAATATTACAGAGGGGTCACTATATATAATATACAAGGGGGCCATTATATATTATAGTTATACAGAGGGGCCATAATATATAATCATTATACAAGGGGGCCATTATATATTATACAGGGGACCATTATATATTATAGTTATACAGAGGGACCATAATAAATAATAATTATACAAAGGGGCCATTATATATAATAATTATAAGGGGCCATTATATATTATACATAAGGGGCATTATATATTATAATTATACAGAGAGGCTATTAATAATGGGCCCTCTGTATAACTCTAATATATAATGCCCCCCCTGTATAATTATTATATTGAATGGCCCCCCTGTATAATTATTATATATAATGGCCCCCTTGTATAATTATTATATATTGTGGCCCCACTGTATAACTATAAATTATAGTTATACAGTGGGGCCATAATATATAATAATTATACAAGGGGGCCATTATATATTATAGTTATACAGAGGGGCCATTCAATATAATAATTATACAAGGGGGCCATCATATATTATACATAGGGGCCATTATATATTAGAATTATACAGATGACCCATTATTGATAGCCTCTCTGTATAATTATAATATATAATGGTCCCTATGTATAATATATAATGGCCCCCTTGTATAATTATTATATATTATGGCCCCCCTGTATAACTATAATATATAATGGCCCCCCTGTATATATCATGGCCCCTCTGTATAATATAAAACGGTGCCTATTCTTTCTAAATATACCGGCCTCCTTTGTATCCCTTCTGCCCACCTCCATAGTGCCCTCAGTATGGCCCCCAGTACTTACATAAAAAAAATACTTACCTCTCTTCATCACCTCTTGTAGTCTTTGCTTGGGCGTTCCGGGGCAGGCAGTCAGGAACACATCACCGTGCCCTCCTGCGCTGCGTCATCACGTCATCTCGCGAGACCCGGCGCAGTTGGTCTTGGTGATATAAATCACGATCTCCTGCGCCATTCTACTGCTTCATAAAGCTTCAGGCCTGGCCTGAAGATTATGAGGCAGAACGGAGGGGATGGGAGCCATAGGCATCCATCACCCTCATTATACTGCCTGGCGCCCCCTACAATTTGGCACCCGGGAAAACGCCCCCCCCCCCCCCCCCCCCACGCTATGCCCCTGGGCCAATCCACCCCTGCCTACTGGCCATGAATACAAATAACCAGAGACTCTGTGCAACATATGTCCGTACATATGGCTTTGCTGTGTGTATGAGCCCCTAGCATTCCTAGCACTTTACCAGAGGTTTATACCATAATTAAAAAAAATAGTAGTCAATCAAATGCTATGAAACTCGTTCTATGGGAATCTGAAATATAGTATCTCAGAGATGGCACTAATATTTATTTATATTGTCACAGGTCTTTGATGCTCGAGACTGTACCACTGCACATGGCATGTATAATTACATCTGCAACCACATCAAGTATGCCACCAACAAAGGCAACCTCAGGTGAGACTATGGACCTCTCGGCCAGAGGGTGGTTAGTTCATTGAACAAATTCAAGAGGAGATTGATATTGGTTGGTATTGACCGCTCCAAGGTCCAGGGATCTCTTAAAAAATACAGAAATAGTGCTACTGTCCCTATTAAAATATCAGTGGGTCAGCATAAAGGTTGAAATACAAAAAGTGTAAAGACATGGACATGTGTCCTGCTGATGCATCTTCACATGTTATTTAGCCATCCAAAATGTATAAAAGTGCTGAAGGGGCACTGCACTATCACACTAGGTCCCTCTACTACTTACTTGTTTGAATAAGGTTTTGGAGCCCATGGCGATCCATAGTATGCTGGTAGCTGCTCATACTGTGCATGTGTACGGACAAGTGAATCCAGTCCACCAATATGTTAACAAGATACGGGTACTGGGTTTCTGGAGATGTGATATTGATATTGGTAACTAGTGAGTATGACATAGGGGTTTATGCTTTCCTCTGGATCAGGGTTTCTCAACTCCGGTCCTCAGGATCCACCTACCAGTCATGTTTTCAGGATTTCCTTAGTATTAAGCAGGTGATATAATTAGTGTCCATGCATCAGGACTTACCACAGGTATTCATTCTGTGGGATATTCTCAAATCCTGACTGGTAGGTGGGTCCCGAGGAACGGAGTTGTGAAACCCTGCTCTGGATCAACACAGTAGGATTATAGGTTAGGCAAGTTTCACACTAGCGTTTGGGAGATCCGGCAGGCTGTTTAGGCAGGGAACAGCCTTCCAGATCCCTCTGGACCTGATATTGCCAGAAACTACAGGAATGCCACAGAGGAATCCGTCCAGTCGATTCTCTGCATATTTGGTTGTGGACAGGTCTTCACCGGTCCCTATCATAGTTAATAGGGCTGGATGGCATTCATATCTCTTTTGGCAATGCCCGACCAAGGGAGACCCGACAGGCTGTTCCCGCCGGATCTTCCGAATGCTAGTGTGAAACTAGCCTTAAATGCTGATGGACCTGAATCTTTTTCGAACCTTACCAAGTATGTAACATGTTGTGCCACAGTTGCTGTTAAAAACTGTAATAAAAGCCTTGACCTCAGCCAAAAGTACTATATCTATAATGACATTTACGGTACCAGTAATTTTCTTGTAGAACAATATGGGTACTATATGTCATCTAAATTAGTAAAACTTTTCTTGCTTGAATAATTTATTAAACTATGCGTTGTACTATTGCAAGGACAGTTAGTGTTATAGCCAAAGGCTGGCACCTTACTTTGTAGAAGGTCTGCAGAGAAGAAGGGGAATAGCTGCTTCAAATTTGTCCCCTTTTATTTTATAAAGGAAGAGAAACTTACAATGGGGTTGTGTTTTATCTTTCTTTACAACTCAGCCCCAAGCTGTAGAAGTGAGCTCCAAAATTTACTATAGGTTCTTATGTTTACTAGTTAGCTTAGGTACTGGTACCTACATGGGTTGCTCTACTAAAAATAATGTGGACCAATACAAGCTTAGTTACAGATAATACCATGTAGACATTTATAATACACAGTATACAAAGCAACCTTTAATTGAAGCCTGTCTGATGTCCCTTCACAGATCAGCAATCACCATTTTCCCCCAAAGGACTGATGGGAAACATGACTTTAGGATCTGGAATGCACAGCTTATCCGTTACGCAGGTTACAAGCAGCCTGATGGCTCGGTGCTCGGGGACCCAGCTAATGTAGAGCTAACTGAGGTAATCGCATTATTAAGCTAATCACATATCTACTAATGATCTGAGGGCTGACTGGTCATAAATGGATGCTTAAGATGGCCATACACATTGGAAAAAGTTAGTTGATGCTTGAACAGCAGTTGAACAAACAAACATCTCATGAACGATTGTTCTTCAGACACAGCCATACACAATTTAGTCCATATTGTCCAGCACAGTTGGCCATGCATGATCAATGAAACCAGGTGATGGACGAAAGATCTTTCTGGGAACATTTTTTCAAAGATCTTTTGTCCACAAACTATCTTTCTTTGAGTGAAAGATCTTTCAGTCGACAATCGGACAAATATTTCAACACGGGTCTGTCATGGGTTGCTACAATGATCGTTTGTTGTCAGATTTCACCCAACAATGGTTTTGGTTGAAATCTTGCGTTTTGATCGACTTTAAACAAATGTCTATGGCCAACTTTTGATCTGGCCATCGCTGCTAAGCATTGCTAATAATTATATAAGAATACCATGATGCCTGTAAATCACATGTTGCCTTATGTATACTTGATGGTATTTCCATAAAAACTAATGTTTCAAAAAATATATATATATATTTCTGTGGGCAGATTTGCATTCAGCAAGGCTGGAAAGCTCCACGAGGCCGTTTTGATATCCTCCCTCTCGTTCTTCAAGCAGATGGCAATGATCCTGAACTGTTTGAGATCCCGCCAGAAATGATTATGGAGGTCCAAATCCGGCATCCTAAGTATGATAACCTAATCCAGGGACTTGTATTGATTGCAGTGTATTTCAGTTATTAATGTGATTGTGTGGTTGTAGCAGTATACATACACATCATAAACTTAAGGGAGTAGATTTATCAAACTGGTGTATAGGAAAACTGTTTTAGTTGCCCATAGCAACCAATCAGCTTCCATCTTTCATTTTCCAAATGACCTCAGCAAAATGAAAGGTGGAATCTGATTGGTTGCTATGGGCAACTAAGCCAGTTTTCATGTACACCAGTTTTGATAAATCTCCCCCAAGCAGTTTTAGTCACGGGTGTACCAGTATTAACTCAATGATAAAAAAAATCAAGATGATGACACTTCGCTGTCAATAAAGGTTTCATTTGTCCAGTAGAAACTAATATGTTGAATAGTTAATTTATTGTGAATTTGTTGCATCTCTGTTTAAAATACCATGTTTCTAAACCTACCGTAGTTCTGATATATGTGCTTACCGACCAATATATATAGAGGGAAGCACTACTATTTCCACAGAAAAGTAGCAGCTGCCCCTACTTAGGCCACATCACTGTTTTTTTTTCGGTTCTTCTGATCCGTCAGAAGTTTAGTCCTCATTAGTGTTGGTCGAGCACCAAAGTGCTTGGGTGCTCAAGTAGAACACTTCGGGATGCTCGGGTGCTCTACTGAGCACCTGAGCACATTGAAAGTCAATGGGAGAACCCGAGCATTAAACCAGGCACCCCCTGCCCTGAAGAGGGGAGGGTGTCTAGTTCATAGGAAAAGGTCAGAAATTGATGGAAACACCACTGAACGTGTTCGGGAACAGCATGGGGAGGATGTCTGTATCTTGGACTCCCAGGTCGCTGCTGGGAACGATCTTGTCCGAGTAGTACGCCCCTTTTACAGACTGACAATAATACACACCAAACCGAAGATAAAATCGATTTTAGAGGAAAAATTGTTAGGAAACATTCTTTCCTGTATATTTACTTGTATGTAAAGTGCAAGTGCTGCCATAAATTACAAAGAAGAGGCACTCCGATACAACCTGTATATCACATATAGGAGGGCCTCATTCACATTGTGGTACAATTGTTCAGGTAGTGGGATTCCTACACTCATAAAGCCTATGCACTAAGAGATAGGGCTGCCAAAAATTACAAGGAACCGGCACAAAAATGCACCCTTTATTACACATAAAGGAGGGCATTATACACACCCTTGAAAAATTATGATTGATGGCCTGCTGGTGACCCTCAAACACATTAGGAGCAAGGGCCTGCTGGTGACCCTCTAAAACATTAGGGGTGAGGGCCTGCTGCTGATCTGACCATCTAAAACATTAGGGGTGAGGGTCTGCTGCTGAGCTGACCATCTAAAACATTAGGGGTGATGGCCTGCTGCCAAGCTGACCATCTAGAAAATTTTGTGGGCGAGGGCCTGCTGCCGAGCTGACCATCTAAAAAAATTTGTGGGCGAGGGCCTGCTGCCGAGCTGACCATCTAAAAGAATTTGTGGGCGAGGGCCTGCTGCCGAGCTGACCATCTAAAACATTATGGGCGAGGGCCTGCTGCCAAGCTGACCATCTAAAAAAAATTGTGGGCGAGGGCCTGCTGCCGAGCTGACCATCTAAAAAATGTTGTGGGTGAGGGCCTGCTCCCGAGCTGACCATCTAAAACATTATGGGCGAGGGCCTGCTGCCGAGCTGACTATTTAAAAAAATGTGTGGGCAAGGGCCTGCTGCTGACCATGTAACAAATTTTGTGGGTGAAGGCCTGCTGCTGAGCTGACCATCTAAAACATTTTGTGGGCGAAAGCCTGCTGCCGAGCTGACCATCTATAAATTTAGGGGTGATGGTCTGCTGTTGAGCTGACCCTCTATAACATTATGGTTGAGGGCCTGCTGGTGACCCTCAAAAACATTATGGGTGAGGGCCTGCTGGTGACCCTCTAAAACATTATGGGTGAGGACCCGCTGCTGAGCTGACCCTCTAAAACATTAGGAGCGAGGGCAGCCTAATAAGCATGTTGATATGATGGAGGAGAAGGAGGAGGATGAGAAAAGGGAGATTGAACCATATACCCTTTTTAGTGGTGCAAGGGGTGCATGGGAATACACCATAAAAGCCACATTTAGAGTGCCTTTATGTTCAGCTACTTTCCTCTGGTGGAGTAGAGAACTCAGGGGCAATACAGGCCTTGCTCATTTTTATAAGAGTCAACTGGTCAGCATTTTCAGTTGACAGGTGGATGCGCCTATTAGTTATTATGCCCCCAGCAGCACTGAATACCGCTCTGACAAAACGCTGGCGGCGGGGCAGGCCATCACCTCCAAGGCGTAGAGCGCCAGTTCGTGCCACGTGTCCAGCTTGGACACCCAATAGTTGTAAGGCACACAGGGATCACTGAGGATGCTGACACGGTCTGCTACTCCTTCACCATCTTCCAAAATTTTTCCCTCCTTGTGACACTAGCAGGGTGTCATAAAACTGTCCCAGGCCTTGGAGAGTGTTGCCCTGCCTCTGTTGGAACTGCTGTGTGTTCCCCTCATCTCCCCTTCTCGGTTGGCCAAGGAACTACGTACTCTTCAGCCAGCGTTGTCAGCTGGAAATGTTTGGAGCAATTTTTCCACAAGGACCTTCTGGTATTGCACCATTTTGCTCATCCTCTCCACCACAGGAATGAGAGATGAGAAGTTCTCTTTGTAGCGGGAGTCGAGAAGGGTGAACAACCAGTAATCAGTGTTGGCCAAAATGCGTACAACGCGAGGGTCATGGAAAAGGCAGCCTAAGATAAAGTCAGCCATGTGTGCCAGAGTCCCAACAGACAAGACTTTGCTGTTCTCATCAGGAGGATGACTCTCAATCTCCTCATCCTCTTCCTCTACCCATCGACGCTGAACAGATGGAATAAAATGTTCATGGGTACTACCCTTTGTAGCGGAGGCAACCGTCTCCTGCTCCTCCTCCTGCTCATCAACCAATTCGCACTGAGAAGACGAACTGAGGGTGGTCTGGCTATCACCCTGTGTACTTTCTTCCCCCATTTCCACCTCTTCCACATGCAAAGCGTCCGCCTTAATTGTGAGCAGCGAGCGTTTGAGTAGACACAGAAGTGGGATGGTTATACTGATAATAGCGTTATAGCCACTCACCATCTGTGTTGATTCCTCAAAGTTGCTTAACCCCTTAAGGCTTAGCCCTATTTCACCTTAAGGACTTGGCCATTTTTTGCAAATCTGACCAGTGTCACTTTAAGTGCTGATAACTTTAAAACGCTTTGACTTACCCAGGCCGTTCTGAGATTGTTTTTTCGTCACATATTGTACTTCATGACACTGCTAAAATTGGGTCCAAAAAGTTAATTTTTTTACATTAAAAAATACCATATTTACAAAAAAAATTGAAAAATTTGCAAATTTCAAAGTTTCAGTTTCTCTACTCCTGTAATACATAGTAATACCCCCCAAAAATTGTGATGACTTTACATTCCCCATATGTCTACTTCATGTTTGTAGCATTTTTGGAATGATATTTTATTTTTTGGGGATGTTACAAGGCTTAGAAGTTTAGAAGCAAATCTTGAAATTTTTCAGAAATTTTCAAAAACCCAATTTTTAGGGACCACTACAGGTCTGAAGTCACTTTGCGAGGCTTACATAATAGAAACCGCCCAAAAATGACCCCATTCTATAAACTACACCCCTCAAGGTATTCAAAACTGATTTTACAAACTTCGTTAACCCTTTAGGTGTTGCACAAGAGTTATTGGCAAATGGGGATGAAATTTGAGAATTTCATTTTTTTGCCTAATTTTCCATTTTAACCCATTTTTTCCACCAACAAAGCAAAGGTTAACAGCCAAACAAGACTGTATCTTTATTGCCCTGACTCTGCCGTTTACAGAAACACCCCATATGTGGCCGTAAACTACTGTACGGCCACACAGCAGGGCGTAGAGTGAAAGGTGTGCCGTATGGTTTTTGGAAGCCAGATTTTGCTGGACTGGTTTTTTGACACCATGTCCCATTTGAAGCCCCCCTGATGCACCCCTAGAGTAGAAACTCCATAAAAGTGACCCCCATCTAAGAAACTACACCCCTCAAGGTATTCAAAACTGATTTTTACAAATGTTGTTAACCCTTTAGGTGTTGCACAAGATTTAATGGAAAATAGAGATACAATTTCAAAATTTCACTTTTTTGGCAGATTTTCCATTTTAATATTTTTTTTCCAATTACAAAGCAAGGGTTAACAGCCAAACAAAACTCATTATTTATGGCCCTGATTCTGTAGTTTACAGAAACACCCCATATGTGGTCGTAAACCGCTGTACGGGCACACGGCAGGGCGCAGAAGGAAAGGAATGCCATACGGTTTTTGGAAGGCAGATTTTGCTGGACTGGTTTTTTTGACACCATGTTCCATTTGAAGCCCCCCTGATGCACCCGCAGAGTAGAAACTCCAAAAAAGTGACCCTATTTTAGAAACTATGGGATAGAGTGGCAGTTTTGTTGGTACTAGTTTAGGGTACATATGATTTTTGGTTGCTCTATATTACACTTTTTTGTGCGGCAAGGTAACAAGAAATAGATTTTTTGGCACGTTTTTTTTTTGTTATTTACAACATTCATCTGACAGGTTAGATCATGTGGTAATTTTATAGAGCAGGTTGTCACAGACGCGGCGATACCTAATATGTATACAATTTTTTTTATTTATGTAAGTTTTACACAATGATTTCATTTTTAAAACAAAAAAAATGTTTTAGTGTCTCCATAGTCTAAGAGCCATAGTTTTTTTCAGTTTTTGGACGATTATCTTAAGTAGGGTCTCATTTTTTGCAGGATGAGATGACGGTTTGATTGGCACTATTTTGGGGTGCACATAACTTTTTGATCGCTTGCTATTACACTTTATTGTAACGTAAGATGACAAAAAATAGCTTTTTTTACACCGTTTTTATTTTTCGTTTTTTACGGTGGTCACCTGAGGGGTTAGGTCATGTGATATTTTTATAGAGCCGGTCGATACGGACGCGGCGATACCTAATATGTATACTTTTTTTTAAATTTATTTAAGTTTTACACAATGATTTCATTTTTGAAACAAAAAAAATCATGTTTTAGTGTTTCCATAGTCTGAGAGCCATAGTTTTTTCAGTTTTTGGGCGATTATCTTGGGTAGGGTATGATTTTTGTGGGATGAGATGACGGTTTGATTGGTACTATTTTTGATCACTTTTATTACCTTTTTTGGGAAGTAAGGTGGGCAAAATTTCAATTTCCTAATAGTTTTTTTTTTTTATGGCGTTCACCGTGCGGGCAAAGTAACATGACCGTTTTATAGATCAGGTCGTTACGGATGTGGCGATAACAAACATGTGTAGGGAATTTTATTTTTTCATTTTTAATCTGTGATAAATGTGTTTTTTGATTTTTACTTTTTTTTCACTTTTTTCACTTTTTTTTTTTTACCCAGACCCACTTGGTTCTTGAAGATCCAGTGGGTCTGATGTCTGTATAATACAGTACAGTACACCATATAGGGTTCTGTACTGTATTTTACTTACACTGAACAGATCTATGCTTTTAGCATAGATCTGTTCAGCACCATGGACGGCAGGACGCCTGAGCAGGCGTCCTGTTGCCATGGGAACCTTCCCCGTCTGCTCTGCCACAACTTCGCAGATGGGGAAGGGTAAGCACAGGGCTGAGGGGGGCTCTCTGGGGGCTCTCTCCCTCTCCATCGGGGGGGCTGCAAAGACACTGCAGCCCCCGATGGGAGAGGGAGGGAGCTCCCTCTTACTGTTTACTTTTTCCATACAGTGGTCCGTACGGACCGCTGTATGGAAAGGGTTAAAGGCTGACATCGCATCACCGATGTCAGCCGTTTATACCAGGGTGTCAGCAATGTGACGGCACCCTGGTATACCCACTAGACGCCAACGATTATTCAAGGGGAGGCAGGCGGGGGATCGCGATCCCGCCTGTCGCACCGCCCGCCTCCCGCACCGCCCCCACCACCCACAACTCCCCCCCTGCACCACCCACCGGCAAAAAATCATGCAGGAGTGCAGGGGGGGATGTAAAATCTATGTTTGAGGGACACTAAAGTTTCTGATCAGAAACTGCAAAAAGCGCAGCAAACCGCAGGTCTGAATTGACCTGCGGTTTGCGGCGATCGCCGATAGGGGGGGGTCACATGACCCCCCCTGGCGTTGTCACAGGATGCCGGCTGTAGGACGTACCGGTACTCCCTGAGTCCTTAAGGACTCGGGAAATAGGGCGTACCGGTACGCCATGCGTCCTTAAGGGGTTAAAACCTCACAGAGGTCAGACATCAATGCCCACTCGTCGCTTGTGAAGAGCGGAAGCTGACTGGAAAGGCGACAACCATGTTGCAGCTGGTTTTCCACTACTGCCCTCTGCTGCTCACAAAGCTTGGCCAACATATGGAACGTGGAGTTCCAGCATGTGCTCACGTCGCACAACAGTCGGTGAGCTGGCAATTGCAAGCACTGCTGCAGTGTTGCCGGACAGGTGGAAGCTGTTGATGACTTGCGGAAATGGGCACACACACGCCGCACCTTCACCAGTAGCTCAGGCAAATTGGGGTAGGTTTGGAGAAACCGCTGAACCACTAGGTTGAACACGTCCATTATCAGACACAAGCATGCCTGGTTCTAGGTTGAGTGGCGAAAGCCACAGCTCAGTCTGGTCCTATATCCCCTGCCACAGCTCTGCGGCGGTGTGCTGTTTGTCACCTAAGCAGATCACTTTAAGCACAGCCTGTTGCCGCTTCCCCACTGCAGTGCTACACTGCTTTAAGCTACTGACTGATGTCTGACTGGTGCTGCAAGATGATAATTCAGAGGTGAAAGTGGAGGAGGAGGCGAAGAAGGGGGGGTTGCAGCCACTAACGTAGGTGGTGGCGGAAAACCTGATGGAAGTAGAGCCCCAATCCTTAGCGTCAGTAGCACCTGTGCCATACCAGGGTACGACTAGCTCCCGGCCTCCACAACATTCACCCAGTGTGCCGTCAGGGAAATGTAGCGTCCCTGGCCAAAAGCACTTGTCCATGTGTCAGTCGTTAAGTGGACCTTCCCAATAACTGCGTTGGTCAGGGCACCGGTGATGTTACGGAACACATGCTGGTGTAAGGCTGGGACTGCACACTGTTAAAAATATTGGCGGCTGGGGACAGAGTACTGCGGGACAGCCGCCGCCATCAGGCAGCAGAAAGCCTCAGTGTCCACCAGCCTAAATGGCAACATTTCCAGGGCCAGCAATTTGGAAAGATGTGCATTTAGCGCTATGGTCTGGGTGGGTTGCTGGGTATTTGCGCTTTCGTTCAAAGGCCTCGGGTATAGACATCTGTATGCTGCGCTGGGACACAGAAGTGTATGTGCTAGCTGATGGTGCTTGTGAAGGTCCAGGTGCATGGAGGGAGGCATCCGATCCTGCATCTTGGACAGGGGATTGGCCAGCACGTAACACAGGGGAAGAGGAGGCAGTGGTGTGACCCGCAGACATTGGTTGTGGACCCAGGCGTTCAGACCACCTATTAGGGTGCTTTGATGCCATGTGACGGATCATGCTGGTGGTGGTGAGGTTGCTAGTGTTCACGCCCCTGCTTATATTGGTACGGCACAGGTTGCAAATGACAATTCTTTTATCATCCGCACTTTCCTCAAAAAAGCGCCAGAATGCGGAACACCTACCCCTTGGCAAGGGAGATTGCCGCAAGGGGGTGCTCCGGGGAACAGTGTAAGGCCTGTTTGGTGTGGCCCGCCTTCTCCCTTTTGCCACCCCACTGCCTCTTCCAGCCTGTTGCGGTGCTGCGGATCCCTTCCCCCCTGTACTGCTGTCCTCGCTCAGCTTGCCATCTTCCCAGGTTGGGTCAGTGACTTCATCGTCCAGCACCTCCTCTTCCACTTCCTCACTCTGGTCATCCTCCTGACTTGTTGACCTAACATCAACCTCAGTTATTGACAATTGTGTCTTATCATCACGAATCTCTTGAGACACTAATTGCGGTTGACTTATTGGCAGCTGTGTCTGATCATTATCATCCACTTCATGAAACACTAATTGCCTTCCCTACCGTCATCCTCTTCTGACTGTTGATGCTCCAGAATTTGGGAATCAGGGCACAAGATCTCCTCATGACCCTCTTCAAGAGGGCTTGGCGAGAGGCTCAAATTAAGGAACAGGGATGAAAAGAGCTCCTCGGAATATCCGATTGTGGGATCACTTGTTTGCCAAGACTCTCCATGGTGGGTGGAAGGAGTATCAGGGTGAGGATTTTGTTGACCAGACTCTTGGCTACTGAGACGGAGCTTTGTGGAAGACAGGGTGGTGCTTAACCGACTGGAAGCATTATCTGCTGCAATCCAACCGACCACCTGGTCGCACTGGTCTGACTTCGAGAGTGGTGTCCTGTGCCGCCCTGAAAACTGGCACATGAAGCTAGGTATTGTAAATGAGTTTGTTTCTTGTGCTCTGGCAGCAGGCAGTTTCACCGCACCCAGGGCGACGGCCTCTGTTTGCACCATCAGCAGCACGGCCCCTTCCCCGTCCCTTACTGCTCGCCTTGCGCATATTAAATGGTATATATGCTTGCAAGTATGTCACATGTAGCGTAGGTTTTGTAAGTGTATATGCAAATAAAGTACACAGAATGTCACATATTTTTAGGATGCACACACGTTATACAGGAGGTTTAGCGAAAGTAATGTCGCTGTCACCACCGCCTAATAAAAAATTACTCTAAATTAATGTCACTGATATTTTGGATGCGCTAATGTTATACTGGAGATGTAGCACAGGTAATGTCGCTGCCACCAGCAACTGAATGTCACTGATATTTCGGAGATGCAAACGTAATACAGGAGTTGTAGCGCAGGTAATGTAACTGTCCGCAGCGGACACCGTCTACGGAAAAAGTACACTTGATGTCACAAATATTTTTAGGTTGAGCACACTTGACACAGGAGATGTAGCGCAGACAATGTCGCTGTCATCAGCTGCGAAAAAAATTACACTGAATGTCACTGATATTTCAGATGCGCTAACGTTATACTGGAGATGTAGCGCAGGTAATGTAGCTGCCACCAGAAGCTAAAAATTTGACTGAATGTCACTGATATTTCACTTATGCAAACGTTATACAGGAGATGTAGCACCGGTAATGTAAATGTCCGCAGCAGACATTGTCTACGGAAAAAGTACACTGGATGTCACGGATATTTTTAGGCTGCACACACGTTACACAGGAGAGCGCAGGTCGCGCTAAAAATATATATTGCTGCCAGATACAACTAAAGACCTTAAAAGGAC
Source organism: Bufo gargarizans (assembly GCF_014858855.1). Lineage (NCBI taxonomy): Eukaryota > Metazoa > Chordata > Amphibia > Anura > Bufonidae > Bufo > Bufo gargarizans. Next base: position 585,745,292 of record NC_058080.1, on the reverse strand, counting down.
TTTTGTGTCCATAACAAGTCTAAAAACTAAAATATTGCTATTTCAATCCCTACACTATCTCTCCCTTCTGCTCTCCAGCTCTCTCTGACTACTACATGTGTCATCGGGTGCTATATATACTCGTTCCTGCCAGCCAATCACTGTAATGCCAGCAGCATTACAGTGAATGGCAGTACTTACCTGCAAGTTTATTGGCTGCGTAGCAGCCAACAAACGTGCGGGGAAACTTGAGCATCGCGCTCGAGCACACTCTGTATTCGGCTGAACATTGCAATGTGCCGAGCATCACGATGCTCAAGCCGAACTAGTGTTCGGCTGAGCATGCTCGCCCAACACTAGTCCTCATGCATTCTGAATAGAAGGAGATCCGTTCAGGATGCATCAGGATGTCCTCCGTTCTGTCAGCATTCCGGTTTTGTGTCCGGCCATAAAAAAACTAAAGAAACAGATCTGGCACTGAAAACAATATAAGTCAATGGTGACGGGTCCGTGTTTTTAGGAGCCTAATAAAACGGATCCATCACCCATTGACTTTCAATGTATTTAGTAACAGATCCGTTTTTTTCCGTTTTGATTTCACACAACCTCATGTGCAAAATCACCAGATCCGTTTAATTCTGGTAATGAGATCCTCTGCCAGAATTAACCGGAATTAACAACGCAAGTGGGAAAGTAGCCAAAGTCTTGCATGCCTTCTCCCATCTAAAATAATGGATCCCTGACAGAACTGACAAAAACGGATGCAAAATTAGCGCAATGTATGCTCAACATAAGCAATCCATTTTCTTGTTTGTTTTTCTGACGGATCAGAAGAACGGAAAACAAAACAGTGATGTGAACCCGGCCAAAGCCTGACATATATGCAAGGAAACCTCCTGGTGTATACGGTAACTTTTCTATAGGCCCGATTCACCAGACAGAGACCATAATTAGAGATGAGCGAATGAGCGTTATGAAATTCGTTCACGCTTCGTTTGGGGGTAAAAGCAGATTTGCGTTATGGATTCCAATACCACGGACGATAACACAATTCTATGATGGAATGCATGACGGAATGCCTTCAGAGGCATTCCGTTATTCATTCCGTCATAATAGAAGTCTATGGCCTGCATAACGGATCCGTCGCGTTTCCGTTATGCCAGAGAGGGCTCCCCTGCATAACGGAAACGGAACAGATCCGTTTTGCAGCCCATAGACTTCTATTGTGATGAAATGAATAACGGAATGCCTCTAAAGGCATTCCGTTATGCATTCCATCAGAGAATTGCGTTATGGTCGGTGGTAACGGAATCCATAACGCAATTCTGCTTTTACCACCAAACAAAGTGTGAATGAATTTCAAAATATGAAATTCGCTCATCTCTAGCCATAACAGTGTCCTTTTAAAGTCCGTCCGGCTACTATCCATCTGCAACCTTTTTTTTTCAACTGCATGGTATACGTTTTTCTTTTTATAATGGATCCCAGTGGGTGACAGATGACACTGTATGACGTCCATGATGAGCCTCTTTTGGGTATATACCCTACGTCTGACAATAGGGTCAAATGCTTTGTATACAGGGCCTAAAATAAGGAATTGCAACACATTTTCTACACGACCCCCTGTGTGTACATACAGCACCATGATGCAATGTCCTCTCTAATTCTGGTCTTCAGGTTTGAATGGTTCAAAGATCTAAGTCTGAAGTGGTATGGACTACCAGCTGTGTCCAGTTTGCTCCTAGAGATCGGAGGCCTGGAGTTTACTGCTTGCCCTTTCAGTGGATGGTACATGGGCACGGAAATTGGAGTTCGAGATTACTGCGATAACTCACGCTATAACATAATGGAGGTACTGTGGCCTGGTAAAGAGCTCCCCCTTTTGGTAGCATCAGATAATGAAAGTGAATTGGTTATATTTATACTGTTGATAATACCTTGGAGATAAAAAAAAAATTAGTTAAAAACACTAAAAAACTTGCTATAATCGTGCAATAAATCGCTAGATAATGGTTAAGCTAAAGCCACAATATAGCTATTGTGCTAACATATCCATCTGATAGTCTCTTGGAAATATTGACAACGTGATACCTTGTGGACAATAGGGTTTTGAGAACCAAACCAGCTGTTTAAATGTACCTTGCGGCTAATGAATGTCTTCTCTGGAAATCCTTTATAACCCACAATTCACATTAACTGGGGAATGAACAGAACAATGACACAGTGACCTCCTTTTCATAGTTTTAGCTGCAGATCAATCAATTCCCAGAGTCCTCTTCTGCCATCCAAGATGGCCGCACCACTTCTCAGACTGCCGTGGCATACTGTGTGTTTGGTAGCCCAAGGCACTTTCTGCGGCCCTTGGATTGGCGAATACAGCTCATGTGAGCAGTGCTTGACCAATCCAACAGCAGGGCTGGACAAGCGGGAGGAGTCTTGGACTACCAATACGCAGCGTGCCTCAGGTAGTCTGAGTTACATTGGAGCCATCTTGGATGACAGAAGAGGAGCCTGGAAATTGACGGACCTGCAGCTGAAAAGGAGGTCACCAGGCAAATGTTCTCCTTGTTTCCCTGATAATGGGATTTTTATTTTCTTGAACTGGAGGGATGCTTTAAAGGGGTTTTCTGGGACTCATATTAATGACCTATCCTGAGGCTAGGTTATCAATACCAGATCAGTGGGGGTCCAACTCCTGGCATCCTTGTCAATCAGCGGTTTGTAGGCCCCACAGCACCCAGACAAGTGCGGCTGTCTCTTCGTAGTATACATACATTGTATAGTGGCTGTACTCGGTATTGCAATTGGATTGAGCTGCACAAAGACAATATGACTAATGGACATGACCTCGCAGGTTGAGGAAGAGGCCAGAGAGTTCACCAGAGCGCCACAGTCATTTTGAACAGTTATCTGGGAGTGAGACATGACTGATCTGATATCAATGACCTATCTTGGGGGGTAAAGGGGTTGTCTCACTTCAACAAGTGGCATTTATTATGTAGAGAAAGTGAATACAAGGCACTTACTAATGTATTGTGATTGTCCATATTGCCTCCTTTGCTGGCTCCATTCATTTTTCCATCACATAGTCATTTTTCTCATATCCAGCGGTTACGACCACCCTAAAATCCAGCATTGATGGCCATGCTTGCACTCTATAGAAAAAAAGCACCAGCCTATGTGTGCGCCAGCGTTTCTGGCCACTAGAGAGGTCGGCGACTTTTCGTGGAAAACCCCTTTAATTGTATAGAAAATATAAAAACAATTTAAAAAAATGAATTCAAATTAGATTTTTTTTTTTATATTGTTACTATATTCTTTGACAGCTGCCTAGTACTGCTTTTGACTTCCAAATCATGTATACCTTAAAATACATGATTTTTATGCGATGTGCTGTCCTACTGGAAAATGTAGGCAACCACTGTATGCTTTTCAGTAAAGATGTAGTATAAACCAGCCAAATACTGTATGTCTCTGGGCCATGGAAGTGGATTAAGTCCTATGCCTAGATGCAGGGGTGCCCCCAGCCTTTCTGCTGCCTGAGGCAAAAACCGAAATGGCGCCCCACCCTCCCCAGTGCCAATTTCTTAACCTAGCCCCTTCCTTTCAGCCCATGGCCCTTCGGCTGCCCCCCTCTCTTGCCCCTACCTGGTGCTGCCTGAGGCGATCGCCTCACCTGGCCTCATTGGTGGTGCGCCCCTGCCCCGATGCCTTCCAGATGTATGTGAAACATGGTGTGAACAGAGGTCCGCAAGCTCCAGCACTCTAGCTGTTGTACAATTACAACTCCCAGCATGCACACTTCGTTTGCTGTTCTCTAAACTCCAGTAGAAGTAAATGGAGCATGCTGGGAGTTGTAGTTTGGCACCAGCTGATCTTTGTGCACATACAGAATATTTTCATTATTTGTTGATGGCAAAGTGCTGTAAATCCCACAACTAATATCAGCCTTTAAGAGAAAACTGCACTTTATCTGGAATGAAGACCCCCCTCAGACTGAAGAAATGGAGTAATGTTATTATTCACGTACGCTAAAGTAATCCTGGCGCATTGTGCTGAATATCTTATAGTTTATCGTTCAGGCAGATCTTATTTAGTGCAACTGTTTCCTGCAGGAAGTCGCCAAAAGAATGAACTTGGACACAAGAAAAATGTCTTCACTATGGAAAGACCAAGCTTTGGTGGAAATTAATATTGCAGTTCTATACAGTTATCAGGTAATGTCATAATTACGTAAATTCCAGGCATGATGTAAGGAAATTCACAATCACCACTATATCAGTTTGGGTCTACATATGACGAGCTGAATATAGTCCAATTATGTGAAAGAGCACCTGTCAGCAGGATCAACACTATTGGGAATGCGGCAACTGATTTTCACAAGAAAGGCATCATTTTAATCAGCAGGATCCATTCTACCAAGCAGCATGCTAGTGTAATAGGGTTGATCCTGCCGCTAGGTGCTCTTTAACTAATGTTGCATAAACAGCGTCACTCCTTTCCACTCACTTAAATAAGGTTAACCCCTTCCTGACCTCAGGAGTCGGGTCTTTAAATATGGCACCCGCCCAGAAGCGGAACAGGTGGCATAGCTTTTGAGCTCTGCTGTTTTAAACAGCAGACACCCGGAGCTAATGTCTATGATCAGCAATAATGCCAATCACAGACATTTAACCTCTCAAATGACGTGCTCAGTCATGACCATGGCATTTGAGGCGGCTTTGACCGGGAGTGTTACGCTTTCATGGACTGAACAATACTCCCATGCTGAGATTGGGGGAGCTGTTCATTCCCTGTGGTAGCCTAGAGCCATCTAAAGGATCAGAAGCTACCACAGCGATAGTTCCTATGAATCCCTGCCTGTGGCAAGGCTCCATATGAACATAATTACCGTAAGCTCCCATAGGATACAAAAGTAATTAATTGCAGTCTATGGGAGAAATGATCTAATGATCACAAAGGTCAAGTCCCCTAGGGGGACTTAAAATAAGTGTAAAAATATAAAATATAAATATAACAAATCATATCACCCGATATTTAATTTTTTTTAAAAATAATAAAATAATAAACATCATTTGCACTGGTGCGTCCCAAAATGTATTTATCAAGTACGGTGAACGTTGTAACAGAAAAAAAAACATTGAAATTGCAGATTTAAAAAAATTTAATACAAACCGGATTCCCAAAAAGTTGGGACACTATACAAATTGTGAATAAAAACTGAATGCAATGATGTGGAGATGGCAAATGTCAATATTTTATTTGTAATAGAACGTAGATGACAGATCAAACGTTTAATCCGAGTAAATGTATCATTTTAAAGGAAAAATACGTTGATTCAAATTTTCACGGTGTCAACAAATCCCCCAAAAGTTGGGACAAGTAGCAATAAGAGGCTGGAAAAAGTAAATTTGAGCATAACGAAGAGCTGGAAGACCAATTAACACTAATTAGGTCAATTGGCAACATGATTGGGTATAAAAAGAGCTTCTCAGAGTGGCAGTGTCTCTCAGAAGCCAAGATGGGTAGAGGATCACCAATTCCCACAATGTTGCGCAGAAAGATAGTGGAGCAATATCAGAAAGGTGTTACCCAGCGAAAAATTGCAAAGACTTTGCATCTATCATCATCAACTGTGCATAACATCATCCGAAGATTCAGAGAATCTGGAACAATCTCTGTGCGTAAGGGTCAAGGCCGTAAAACCATACTGGATGCCCGTGATCTCTGGGCCCTTAAACGACACTGCACCACAAACAGGAATGCTACTGTAAAGGAAATCACAGAATGGGCTCAGGAATACTTCCAGAAACCATTGTCAGTGAACACAATCCACCGTGCCATCCGCCGTTGCCAGCTGAAACTCTACAGTGCAAAGAAGAAGCCATTTCTAAGCAAGATCCACAAGCTCAGGCGTTTTCACTGGGCCAGGGATCATTTAAAATGGAGTGTGGCAAAATGGAAGACTGTTCTGTGGTCAGACGAGTCACGATTCAAAGTTATTTTTGGAAATCTGGGACGCCATGTCATCCGGACCAAAGAGGACAAGGACAACCCAAGTTGTTATCAACGCTCAGTTCAGAAGCCCGCATCTCTGATGGTATGGGGTTGCATAAGTGCGTGTGGCATGGGCAGCTTGCATGTCTGGAAAGGCACCATCAATGCAGAAAAATATATTCAGGTTCTAGAACAACATATGCTCCCATCCAGACGTCATCTCTTTCAGGGAAGACCCTGCATTTTTCAACAAGATAATGCCAGACCACATTCTGCATCAATCACAACATCATGGCTGCGTAGGAGAAGGATCCGGGTACTGAAATGGCCAGTCTGCAGTCCAGATCTTTTACCTATAGAGAACATTTGGCGCATCATAAAGAGGAAGGTGCAACAAAGAAGGCCCAAGACGATTGAACAGTTAGAGGCCTGTATTAGACAAGAATGGGAGAGCATTCCTATTTCTAAACTTGAGAAACTGGTCTCCTCGGTCCCCAGACGTCTGTTGAGTGTTGTAAGAAGAAGGGGAGATGCCACACAGTGGTGAAAATGGCCTTGTCCCAACTTATTGGGGATTTGTTGACACCATGAAATTCTGATTCAACATATTTTTCCCTTAAAATGGTACATTTTCTCAGTTTAAACGTTTGTTCCATGATTTATGTTCTATTCTGAATAAAATATTAGAAGTTGGCACCTCCACATCATTGCATTCAGTTTTTATTCACAATTTGTATAGTGTCCCAACTTTTTTGGAATCCGGTTTGTAAAAAGTTCTCAAAAATTCATATAAACTCCAAAATTGTATTAATAAAACTACACAAAAAATGAATCATGACTTAGCTCCGTAGGTGTAACTTTATAAAAATAATGGGGGTCAGATAATGGTGCTGTTTTTTTAAAATATTAAAACCCAAGAGAATCTATAAAAATTTGGTATTGCTGTAATCGTATTGACCGAAAGAATAAAGGTAACAGGTCATTTTACCACATAGGGAATGCCATAAAAATAAAATTAAATTATGGCGGAATTGCATTTTTTTTTCAATTCCACCCAATGTAAAAATTATTTGCAGCTTCCCACTACATTGTATGCAACATTAAATGATGCTATTAGAAAGTACAACTTGTCCCTCAAAAAACATCCCTTATATGGCTATGTGAGCAGGAAAAAAAGATAGGGACGAATCGTAAAAACGAAAAATCATAGTCTTGAAAGGGTTAAGGTACAATACCAGATACAGTTTCTATAATCATGCAAAGGAGGATATTCTTTTATCATAATCAGTTGTTCTTCTTTCCTCAGAGTGATAAAGTAACCATTGTAGATCATCACTCTGCCACAGAGTCATTTATTAAGCATATGGAAAACGAGTACCGGTGTCGTGGAGGTTGTCCTGCTGATTGGGTGTGGATAGTACCCCCAATGTCTGGGAGCATTACTCCAGTATTTCACCAAGAGATGCTCAACTACCGTCTGACACCTTCCTTTGAATATCAGGTAACATGATTTTGCTTAGTACAGGGATGCCCAACCTGTGGACCTCCATCTATTGCAAAACTACAACTCCCAACATACCCTGATAGCTATAGACTCGCTGGACATGCTGGGAGTTGTAGTTCTAAAACAGATAGAGGGCCACAGTTTGAGCATCCCTGGCTTAGTACATATGTACTGTGATCAGGATCCTAGTACTTTGTCCGGCACTAAATCATCTGGGTTATAACTACAGTATTATGACAAAAAACATGACGCACTTGTAAGTGTTCCAAAATCTGGATAAAGCCTGCTGGTCCCATGCACCAGAAAAAGAAATCTACATCAGCAAGGGAGCTACCGCAGATTTCTGGTGTAACATGCGCCAGTTTTTTGGTGCACATTATGTATGCACACGGCCGTGGAACACGGACATGAGCGGTCCGTGGTATCCCGGCCTGGCATTCTGCTGACAGCAGGAGCGCACCGCGTCATAGCAACCAATGACGCCGTGCGCTCCTGCTGTCAGCATGATACCAGGCCGGGATACCACAGACCACTCACATCCGTGTTCCATGGCCGTGTGCATTCGGCTTAAATGAGTTGGGCTGAAGAGCTCCTGAATATGGCCGCCTCCTTGCGCCCATGACACACCCAATATTTGTAAAAGCAGTAAAGGTGGTGGGGGAAGCTCAAAAGTAGCAAATTTTGGCCCAAAACAAAACTTGTTTTCTTGCTGTTTTCTGCTAAAGTTTACAAGATTTGTATTCAGAAATACTGACATATCCTTAGCAGAGTGGGTATAAGTTCTGAGAGGAGAGGGGAGAAAGCCACTAGTGGACTTTTCTGGTCAGTCTGGCATGTTGAAATCCTATGACGGCACATGTCTTGGAAGAGTTGGGAGGTCACCATTAGGGATGAGCGAATCGACTTCGGATGAAACATCCGAAGTTGATTCGCATAATACTAAGGTACAACTTGGAACCGAACCCGAGTTTGAGAAATGTTTTTTTACAGTAGAAACAGATTTTTGAAGTTATTATGTGAAGTTTCACGAGTAATAACTTCGGCTCATAGGAGCCAATACATTCTAATATTGTACGGAACGCTCACTCCGTACAGTATTCAAACGAAGTATTGTGTGAATCGACTTCGGATGTTTCATCTGAAGTCGATTTGCTCATCCCTAGTCGCCATATACATTACACAGTCTACCGATCCAGCAGAAAAAGGAAGGGTTAGGCTCACATCAATATGGAAGGCTAGCTTTAGGAAGATCTGTCTCTTCTCCTGACATGGCTGTTCAAGTAACTAATTGCACTCCCTGTATAATAACAATTTTGGAGCATCTATTCTTGTGCCATTCCTTTATTATTCCTGCTAGCAGTTCATGAATAAACTGCCAGCAGTCTGCAATAAAGGCCCAGATGCTGCCAGTGTCAAACTGTACGGGGACACACCCTCGGCTGGTAACACCCATCTGGACCTTTATGACAGGCTGCTGGCAATTCATTAATATACTTCTTTATCAGGAATAATGAAAGAATGGCACATCGTGGAGTCTTAAAAATAGATGCAAGGGGGGTGCAAATATTTACTAAAGCAGACATGTCAGGAGTGGTTACAGGTCCTCCAGGTTTAAGGGCTCTTTCACACAAGCGTATGCCTTGCGGGTAATCCACTGCGTGAAAGAGAGCCAAGCCCCGCTCCGGACAGCAGAGACACGGAGCATTAACATGATTGATAATTCTCTTTACCTCTCTGTGATCTTTTTGCTACAAAACCACAGTGACAACTTTATCTCACTGTGATTTTGTAGTAAAAATATCAGAGAGGCACGGAGCATTATCAAACGTGTGTCTGCTGTCCGGAACGTGGCTTGGCACTCTTTCCGGAGCGGGGCTTGGCTCTCTTTCACGCAGCAGATTACCCGCATGCATCTGCTTTTGTGAAAGGCCCTAAGCATTATTTCCCTTAGTATATGTATGTAAGTCATTTGATAATCGCTGGTGGTTTTATTGCTGTATACCGCCACACTGTCAGGTGCAGTAGATTGTAATTGCATTGGCGTACAGTTGCACACGATTGACCATACGCATCAAACTGTCCTGCCGAATGTATACATTGAACGCAGGGTGAATTTCCATTTAGACTAGCATGCCGTTCATTGGCAGTCGATAATCATAGCAGTACCCTTATGAAACAGTGAAGAAAATAGCAGAAATGTATCACTCATGAGGTGGTGGCTTATATATATATATTCCTGTACAGTGTAATAAGTGATATTGCATGAAAAATGACAATATACATCTATATTTTGTCACGTGCAGCCTGACCCCTGGAACACTCATGTTTGGAAAGGAGTGAATGGGACTCCAACTAAGAAACGAGCCATTGGATTCAAAAAGTTGGCCAAGTGAGTAGTTATTTCAGTCTAGTGTCCGAGAATGGCCGCTGCGTCCTGTGCCTGTAATGTATTTCAGCATCTGCTATGTTCCTATTACAGGGCAGTTAAATTTTCAGCCAAATTAATGGGGCAAGCAATGGCAAAAAGAGTTAAAGCTACAATCCTATATGCGACTGAAACCGGCAAATCTGAATGCTATGCAAAAACATTATGTGAAATATTCAAGCATGCCTTTGATGCCAAGGTAATACCTGCTGTATTTCTTGTATTAATGAACCTGTAGAGATATCCAATGATTCAGTGTGTCAAGTGAAATATCCGTGGACTGATGTGAAAGCACTGTTTGCTTTGTATAAGATTACCTAACACCTAGAAAAAACACCCACCCCAGTATAGTATTAAAAATATGATATTTTATTAAGTCATATTAAAATCAGGCAAACCAAAAAAACTGTAATTGGTGGCAGTCGTTTACAAAAAGGAACTGTCTGGTGTGGGAATCGCATGCATACAAAGCTTGCTAAGAGCTCATTTAAATCCCTTCTTTAGAAAGAGTATACATGGCCCTATTAAAAGTAGCAGAGATAAAATACGTAAAGTACAAGAGTACTAACAATGCGCAAGAAATCCCAAATGCTAAAAAAGACATAAAATATACAGCAGAACAAAAAGGGAAATACAGACCATGAGGCAGCTCCAACCCCAACGTACGTTTCGCCTAAAGCTTTCGCCAGTGTTTATAACTCCACTGTCTGTACTGCACTTTTCTGTATACAGCCCGGCCAATCAAAACTGCCCTGCACACTAGATAGAATGAACATACATAATGATAACCCACAAGATGGTGAGGCTGTCTGAAGCATCGTAGGAATGCAATGCGCTCTACTATGCATTCTTCCAGCTGCTACCATTACGTCACTTACGTGGCAGTAGTAGTGTGGGGCGAGTACATTAGCAATACATGATGGAGCGGATGCAAGCACAACATGCGTTCCGCCATACGTGTCAGCGAAAGGAAGTGAGGGGTATAGGAGAGTATAAGATTAGCATGATAACGCTTCGGAAAAACTGACCAGATAAGGGTAAGTGCAAGAAAATTGGAAGGGGGGGAGGGGGGGGCATTACATACCATAGTGCTATTTATTTGTGGAATCGCTAGGGCTTTGAGAGACTATTTTCTATGCAGTGGAGGAAGACAGTAGGACAGACCTTAGGATACTGAGAGGCAATGTTCCCTCTAAGGAGCTGGGCAATACATCGTAAAAAGTGGGCAATCTGTTACTTACCGCATGTTTATGTCCGCATCCATTCCACAATTTTACGGATTGGATGTAGACCTATTCATTTCAATAGGGCCACAAAAGATTCGCCCTTATGTTCCACGGCCCCGCAAAAAAGATAGCACATATTCTATTCTTATCCATTTTTAAAGACAAGAATAGGCATTTCTATCATAGAGAAGGACGCTCAGATCCGCGAAATGCGGAATGCACACATCCGGTTTCTGTGTTTTATGAATCCGCAATTTGTGGTCAGCAAAAATGAGTACGGTCGTGTGAATGAGCCCTAAGGATACATTCCCATGTAGAAACCATGGGGTAAACCTGCAATTCCATGCAACCATCATTTAAAGGGGCAGAGTTAGGGTCCATTCACACATCCGAAGTGTATTGCGGATCCGCAATACACCAGGCCGGCACCCCTATAGAAATAGCGGACAAGAATAGGACATGTTCTATTTTTTGGGGGGAGCCGCGGACCAGAAGTACGGAGCCGCGGACCGTAAATGCGGATGCGGACAGCACAATGTGTGCTGTCCGCATCCTTTCCGTCCCCATTGAGAATGAATGGGTCCGCACCCGTTCCTCAGAATTGCGGAAAGGATGCGGACCCATTCTATGGATGTGCGAATGGACCCTTAGCAAGAGCTGGCTGCAATCTACTGCTGGGAGATGGAGGTGACTGTCACATAAACTGCTGCCCGCCCACAAACACTGAAGAAACTAGATGTGAAGAAGCTAAGAAATGTGAACATTACACCGGAGAGCAGCTATTTTTTTTGCATTAATATAGTTAAAATAATGGTGTGCATTATCACCGATATTTATTAATTTGTGGGATAATCTATTAAGATCATATATGTGCATGTAGTAGAAACATGGATTTATGGGTTTTATGAAACAAACCTGCCATTTGAGAAGATACCTAAGGCATCAGCAATTTTTTTTATTTTTTTCTAAATAAGGCCAATCACGGTCCTCTGTAAGTGAATGGTAGGAATAGTAAATAGCCATTACAGATTGCTAATCCAGTACTTTCTGCTCCTGCATGGTGTAGCTGTAGCAGGTTCAGGTAAGAGGAGCGCCATCTCCAGGGGGTAGACGGGCTGATGGCAGCACACCCAGAGCTTCAGTCCGCAGCAGAACATTTTCACCCAGCTTTATTTAGCAACAGGATCTGCCACTGGCGCTGACTGCTACACATCATAGTTTTCCTAGCTGTCAGGGTGAAGGCCTACCAATAATAATGGCTCCAACAAGCCGACTTCACCAGTCCTTCCCCAGGCTGGCAGCCTTGTTTGATTTGTAACACCCGTCTTAGCCTTATAAGCTGGCACCTAAAGAGCCCTTTTTAGACAGGCCAAACCCTGAAATGTCCTAGTGGCGCCTTCTCTTTTATCTCCACTCCAGTATCCACAAACCAAAGAAAGGGAAAGGACACTTTCTCTACTAAAAAAAAATCCTGTTTGCCTGACATATCACACTCTGTAATGTAAGCCTGCCTTTTAGTAGCTGTACTGCTTCAAGGGGTAAAAAAAAAAGCATAATGACAGTCTATGGTGCATCAAACAAGCTCTATGGCAGTAAAGTATGCGAGAAGGGCTTCTCAAAAGTGACTTTAGATAAAAACTATGCCTATGTCTAACCTTGGATAGTAATACAGTATCTTAGACCACTGTTTCTCAACTTCTGACATCAACGGGATTTTATTAATATTTCATAGGGTATATAATTATTGTCTGTGACCCTAACATCTTGGAATACTTGGGGACTTGAGCTAAGAAACACTACAACAGACCATTTACACGAAGAAACATACAATTTTTCCTGTTCACCATTGACTCATGGATGCTTTCATGTAATTTCTCTTCAGACCACGCCCATGGAAGAGTATGACATTGTACATTTAGAACATGAAACTCTTGTCCTAGTGGTGACCAGCACTTTTGGAAATGGTGACCCGCCAGAAAATGGAGAGGTATGAAGCATATGTATAAAGTACTTATTGTGAGGGATGATGTGATACAGGGCAGAGTTCTTGTATTACATGTAATACAATAATATACGTTGTCATCTATGTATACATTAACCAATAAATGCCTATCTGAGGTATATCATATTTGGGGACTGTTTGGGTTATGTATTACCACATAATTTATAATTCATATAAAATAGTTTTTCTTCCTCTCCTATAGAAATTTGGCTGTGCCCTGATGGAGATGAGGCATCCTAATTCTAACATGGAGGAGAGAACGTGAGTTAACGTTAAGCTGAAGAGGCAAATGCCCGGGCCCCAGGGCGCTGATTGATCAAAACTCATACCTGCCAAAAGTCAAAATTTATACTGACTGTCCCACCAGGAAAATTACATAAGGGGCAGGGTTTACCTTGTATCCAAGTACCATTACATTGTGGTCATATATTGGGGACCTTTACAGGAGGACTGTGGTGGGTTTAAAATTTCTCATAGTTTGGGATTCCACTGTTAGCGAGAATTAACTCTTTCTAAACATAAAAACGGTCCATGTTGCCCACAGAAACCAAACTGCTACAGAAAACCAAAGCTGCACTGACAGTGGTTGATGTGGACAAAGAGCCCAATTTGTAATTTTTTACTAAATTGGGCTTTCTTAGAAGATTTTTTTTTAATTCTTGCAAACTTCTATAGGCTGATCTCACATAACATTTTAGTGAAAATTGTCAGGTTTTTTGGTGGTGTTTTCACGTCATTTTTACCAGCTTTGAACATGTGTGTGTGAATAAGTAAATGGGTTCCAACAAATAATAGCAAAATGCCAAGGTCACTGAAAGTAAGGTGGAACAGCATAAGTTTAAAGAGGACCTGTAAACTCTCCTGACATGTCTATTTTAGTAACTATTTGCATACCCCTTACAATAATTCTGGAGCATCTTTTTGTATGACTCTGTGATCTGCCATTAATTTATTATTCCAGCTAGAAGTTTTAAAGGAAGTACTAGCAGTTTTCAATGAAGGTCCAGATGGATGTTACCAGTTGTGGGTGTGTCTCTGCACAGTCTGACATTATCCAATCAGTGCTGCCCTTGTTAGGCTGTGCAGGGGTGTAACACCCACCTGGACCTTCATTGCTGATTGCTGGATATATATTCATATGGGGTCATTTATCAAACTGGTGTAAAGTAGAACTGGCTTGCCTATAGCAACCAATCAAATTCCACCTTTCATTTTTCACAGCTGCATATCCAATAATGCAACTGGCCAAATCATACCTAAATTGTGCAGGGTGTCTTAACTCATTATCCCTGCACTGCATCATGGCCTAGGAAAGCTTTACACTGATTGCCTTGCTGACTCTCAGGCTGTAGCCATGAAACTTCTCCAATTCTTCTCTCTGTCTCTCTCGCTCTCTGATAGCAGTGGAGGACACACAAGGATCTGTTCGTTTTCTGAATCATTGAAGCTGAATGCCTGAGAAGAGAAGCACATACTGGTTGCTCCCTGTCTTCTCCAGACCTTCCCTACCACTGCCTTCTCCTAGCACAACTAGAATCTTCTCCTGGAAATAGGGGGAAGGGCCAGCCTACACCCTAAGCTCCAGAGAGGCCTGGGCCAGGATAGTTAACTCTGGCCATGCCTGACTCATGCTTCAGCATACTGGGTGTGTCACATTACATAGCAGTGTATAACATAACATAACATAACATTTCAGTACAGTACATTACCAAACAATTGCAGATAACCCTTTCCACTGGGGTACTGCAATGGCACAACATAGAATCATAAGAACAGAAGCTCCAGAATTATTACATGGGGAATCCAAGTGGTTGCTAAAAACTAACATGTCAGGAGAGTTTAAAGGTCCTCTTTAATGCACTTCCAGTAGGTAGAGCACTTGTATCAGAATGCCATTACACATTACAATATTTGTACCTGAAGAGCTTTCATCTCATCATATGTTTAATATACAGAATGTGTAACTTACACATAATGACAGTCACTGTATTTCCCCTTGGGTAGTATAGGAAGAGCTGTCAAATTGTGATGTGTGGTGAAGAGACAGTTTCTTGATATATGTATCACAAATCATGTTAATTAGGTTTCATAGATAATTTAGCCAGCCTAGCTAATCTGAATATTACTAGGCTGTGACCAAGAATTGTGTCAGTAAGAATGATGCAAAGCAATAGATCAATATAGTAAAACTATAGGGCACTATTACGCTTCTTTCCTTGCACGGCGGTTTAGCACATACATATAGACAGTATTCAACATTGACTTCAAACTATTAAGAATATATCTTGTCTTTTAGGAGTTACAAGGTACGATTTAACAGTGTGTCTTCCTATGCTGATGCTCGAAAGTCATCTGGAGATGAAACAGGTCCTAGAGATAATTTTGGAAGTGCAGGTCCCTTAGCCAATGTTAGGTAAGGTTTAGATTTGTTGCTACTTCTATCTATCTATCTATCTATCTATCTATCTATCTATCTATCTATCTATCTATCACCTATCTGTCTATCTATGTATCTCACCAAATATATAACTACCTATGCTATGTAACAGAAACCTACTCCATATGAGCCAATTCTACTTACTGTATTTGAGTACTTTTACAGCACTACAGTTTGTGTTCTTGTGTTTTTTTTTTTTTTTTACTTTTACTTTACTGTAGATTCTCAGTCTTTGGACTTGGTTCAAGAGCTTACCCTCATTTCTGTGCCTTTGCCCGAGCTGTGGATACTCTGCTGGAAGAGATGGGGGGAGAGCGAATCTTAAAAATGGGGGAAGGGGACGAACTCTGTGGACAAGAGGAATCATTCAGAACGTGGGCTAAAAAAGTATTCAAGGTAATGTAATGTTTGCTGTATGTATTATTAGATTAATTATTATTGTCTAAAACTTTTACATCTTAGAAGTAGACTATGTGCATCAAATTTATCCCAGTGGTTCATGCTAAATAAAATTAGAGCATCTTTAGCGCTGCCATCAGGAACTTCAGGGTGCCATATCGGCAAACTGTTACATTTAGTGTAACCGAGTGTTCGTGGCGCGCCCCAGTCACTTTAATGGCGAACCTAAAAAAACCTTCAGGTCATATTTGCAGCTACCAAATACTTACTAGAAGTGCACGAATAGTCCCACAACATGGACCGTGACATACCAGAGGGGGATCAATGGCAAAAATTCCCACAAAAAATATGTATTTTAATCAGGGGCCATTTTTATGTGTAAAAGGGAAACTCAAAAATGTGCCCTGCTGGAGCCTAGAAAATGTTTATTTTAGGCCACGGGAGTACAGGCCCCAAAAATTAGGCATTCATCTGACAGAAAAGAACTTGTGATTATGTGGCTGGAGGTACATTAGGCGGTCACTGGATTAACATTTTACTGTAGGTCACTGGAGTAGAGGCTCCAAACAATAGGCATTTACCTGACAGAAAAGAATTTGTGATTATGTGGCTGGAGGTACATTAGGAGGTCACTTGATACAAATTTTACTGTACGTTACTGGAGTACAGGCCCAAAACATTAGGCATTCACCTGACAGAAAAGAACAAGTGATTATGTGGCTGCTGGAGGTACATTAGACGGTCACAGGATAACAATTTTACTGTACGTTACTGGACTACAGGCCCCAAAAATTAGGCATTTACCTGACAGAAAAGAACAAGTGATTATGTGGCTGGAGGTACATTAGGTGGTCACTGGATAAAAATGTTACTGTAGACCAGTACAGGCCCTAAAAATTAGACATTAACCTAACAGAAAAATTTTTATGAATTGATTATGTGGCTGGAGGTACATTAGGCGGTCACTGGATAGAATTTTTACTGTAGGCCACTGGAGTAAGACAAGGACCATTCTTTGTTCTGGGTGGTGGCGGATATGTGTGGGTTGGCATGAGGAAATTCAGTTACACGTGGTCATCACAGGTCTCCACACTGTCGTGAGCTAGGCGAGCGCACTTATCAGTCACAATCCCCCCTGCTGCGCTGAATGTCCTTTTGGACAGGACACTCGACGAGGGGCAAGCCAAGAGTTCCATGGCAAATTGTGCCAGCTCTGGTGACAGGTCAAGCCTGCACACCCAGTAGTCAAGGGGTACCTCGCCTCTCAGAGCGTCCACATCGGCCGTTAACCCGATGTAGACGGGCACCTGTTGGTCTAGGAGTTCCCTGAGGCTGGATCCAGAGGGCGGCTGTCGATGGGTTGGCTGAAAGAATGACCTCATATCCGAAGTGACCAACACATCTTCAAACCGCCAGATTGGTACCCGCACCTCTTTAGCTGTGGGTGGAAAATTCTCTGCCAGCGCCCACAACAGCAGAATGCAGCATCTCTCGCCGCAAGGCCTTGAAATGCTGCATTCTGACAGCCGTCTGTGATGCTGGTAACATGTCCGCCATTTTTTGTTTGTACCGGGCGTCTAAGTATGTTGCCACCTAGTACTGGTCCTTGCCCTTTATGCTTTTTATACAGGGGTCCCTCTTCAAACACTGAAGCATGAAGGCCCCCATTTGCACTAAATTGGAAGCAGTGTAGCTCCCTGGCTCCTGCTCGTCACCCAGGAGAATATCGTCCTCGGTCTCCTCCCCCCAGCCACGGAAAACACCAGGGATCCCCGAAAAGTTTAAAGTCCCCCTCAAAACCTGCTCTTCTTGCTCCTCCTTCTCCTCCCCCCCCCAGCCACCATCCTTCTCTGACTCCTCTTCATACTCCTGCTGACTTGTTTCAGATGGAGTAGTCCCCCCTGGGAATTCATTCAGCATTGTGCATTCCTCATCCTTCTGCTCCTCAATGGCTTGATCAATGACACAATGCAATACACTCTCCAGAAAGAAGGCGTAAGGTACAATGTCACTGATGGCACCCTGGCTGCGACTGACCAGTTTGGTCATCTCATCAAATGGCCGCATTGCATGCGTCGCACATGAGCAGCCACTGGCGCGGTGAAAAGAAACCAAGCTCCCCAGAACCTGTCCTGCTGCAGAGTTCGTACAGGTAGTCGCTAACTGAACGTTTCTGCACGTCATCATCGTCACCGTTACCACCACTGACATTAGAGATCTCGGAGTAGGCAGCAACAACGGGGACCAACCTCCTTGGGCTGATCTGGGTACTGTCGTCAGACCTCTGGGTGGCGGCCGTTGCTACCTCCTCTTCCTCATCCAATGCCAAGAATGGCTCTGCATCGGTAAGGTCTGGGAATGGATGAGAAATCAATTCCTCTGACTCGAGTGGAGGGGCTATGGTGGTGGTTTCTTTGGGGGTGCACACAGCAGAGAGTGAGGAGGATGAGCAGATACAGAGAATAAGGACGTGCAGAAGCGGAAGGCTGAGTGAACCACTCAACCAACTCTGGTGCGTCCTTTGACATAATCGCACACACCTTCTCCAATGGCCTGCCTTTTCTTCTGCCTGTCATTTTCAAAATGACTGTGTGCCAAAGTCACCAGAGAAGAGCAGTATTTGTGGAAGCAGGTATATAGCAGGCCTCAATCAGTATTTGGTGGAAACAGGTATATTAATCCCATTAATCAATATTTTGTGTCAGCAGATGTATCGCAGGCCTCAATCAATATTTGGTGGAAGCAGGTATATCGCACCCCTCAATCTGTATTTTGTGGAAGCAGGTATATCGCTACCCTCAATCAGTATTATATAGAACACCTTAATCAATATTTGGGGGAAGCTGGTATATCGCACCTCTCAATCTGTATTTTGTGGAAGCAGGTATATCAAACCCTTTAATCAATATTTGGTAGAAGCAGGTATATCGCACCCCTCAATCTGTATTTTTGTGGAAGCAGCTATATCAAACCCCTTAATCAGTATTTTGTGAAAGCAGGTGTATCGCAGCCCTCAATCAATATTTGGTGCAAGCAGGAATATCTATCCCCTTAATCAGTATTTTGTGGAAGCAGGTGTATCGCAGGCCTCAATCAATATTTGGTGGAAGCAGGTATATCAAACCCCTTAATCAGTATTTTGTGGAAGCAGGTATATCAAACCCCTTAATCAATATTTTGTTGAAGGAGGTGTATCACAAGCCTCAATCAATATTTGGTTGAAGCAGGTATATCAATCTCAATAATCAGTACTTTGTGGAAACAGGTGTATTGCAGGCCTCAATCAGTACTTTGTGGAAGCAGGTACAGTCAGGTCCATTAATATTAGGACATGGACACAATTCTAACATTTCTGGCTCTATACACCTCCACAATGGATTTTAATTGAAACAAACAAGATGTGCTTTAACTGCAGACTGTCAGCTTTAATTTGAGGGTATTTACATCCAAATCAGGTGAACGGTGTAGGAATGCCTCCCACTTGTTAAGGGACCAAAAGTAATTGGACAATTGGCTTCTCAGCTGTTCCATGGCCAGGTGTGTGTTATTCCCTCATTATCGCAATTACAATGAGCAGATAAAAGGTCCAGAGTTAATTTCAAATGTGCTATTTGCATTTGGAATCTGTTGCTGTCAACTCTTAAGATGAGATCCAAATAGCTGTCACTATCAGTGAAGCGAGCCATCATTAGGGTGATAAAACACAACAAACCCAGAGATAGCAAAAACATAAGGCGTGGCCAAAACAACTGTTTGGAACATTCTTAAAAAGAAGAAACACACCAGTGAGCTTAACAACACCAAAAGACCATGGAAAACAACTGTGGTGGATGACCTTGGTGAAGAAAATACCGTTGACAACAGTTGGCCAGATCAAGAACACTCTCCAGGAGGTAGGTGTATGTGTGTCAGAGTCAACAATCAAGAGAAGACTTAACCAGAGTGAATACAGAGGGTTCACCACAAGATGTAAACCATTGTTGAGCCTCAAAAACAGGAAGGCCAGATTAGAGTTTGCCAAACAACATCTAAAAAAGCCTTCACAGTTTTGGAACAACATCCTATGGACAGATGAGACCAAGATCAACTTGTACCAGAGTGATGGAAAGAGAAGAGTATGGAGAATTTCCGTATATGTTCAATTTTTTTTGTGGACCCATTGACTTGAATGGAGCCACGGAACGTGATTTGAGGGCAATAATAGGACATGTTCTATCTTTCAACGGAACGGAAAAAACGGAAATACGGAGTACATTCAGTTTTTTTGCGGAACCATTGAAATGAATGTTTCCGTATACGGACTGTACACGGAACGCAAAAAACGGCCCGCAAAACGGAAAAAAAAACGGTACTGTGAAAGAGGCCTAAATCAGTTATTGTGGAAACAGGCATATCACACCCCTCAATCTGTATTTTGTGGATGCAGGTATATAGAACCCCTTAATATTTTGTGTAAGCAGGTATATCAATCCCCTAATCAGTATTTTGTGCAAGCAGGTATATAGAACGCCTTAATCAATATTTGGTGGAAGTAGGTATATCGCACACCTCAATCAGTATTTTGTAGAAATAGGTATATCAAACCCCTTAATCAGTATTTTGTGGAAGCAGGCATATCAAACCAGTTAATCAGTATTTGTGGAAGCAGGTATATCACACCCCTCAATCAATATTTTGTGGAAGCAGGATATCAATCCCCTTAATCAGTATTTTGTGAAAGCAGGTATATCAAACCCCTCAATCAATATTTGGTGGAAGCAAGTATATCAATTCCCTTAGTCAGTATTTTGTGGAAGCAGGTATATCACACCCCTCAATCAGCATTTGGTAGAAGCAGGTATTTTAATCCCCTTAATCAGTATTTTGTGGAAACGGGTATATAGAACCCCTTAATCCATATTTGGTGGAAGCAGGTATATTTGGTGGAAGCAGGTATATCGCACCCCTCAACCTGTATTTTGTGGAAGCAGGTATATAAAAAACCCTTATTCAGTATTTTGTGGAAGATGGTATATTGCACCCCTCAGTGTGTGTTTTGTGGAAGCAGGCATATAGAACCCCTTAATCAATATTTGGTGGAAGCATGTATATCGCACCCCTCAATCAGTATTTTTTGGAAGCAGGTATAGAGCAGGCATCATTTAATATTTGGTGGAAGCAGGTATATCAAACCCCTCAATCATTACTTTGCAGAAGCAGGTATATCAAACCCCTTAATCAGTATTTTGTGGAAGCAGGTATATTGCACCCCTCAATCCGTTTTTTTGGGGGGCAACAGGTATATTACACCCATTGCAAATAGTTGTTCAAATAGCGCTTGTTCCTCTATATACCTGCGGTATTGCAGCAGAACCGCACACAACTGCTGCACAATACAAATGCACTATATACTTTCTATGTTACAAAGTATATTATAGTTATATCACACCCCTCAATCAGTTTTTTGGGGGGCAACAGGTATATCACACAAGTTGCAATTAGTTATTCTAATAGCATGTGTCCCTCTATATAGCTGCGGTATCACAGCAGAACCGCACACAACTTCTGCACAATACAAATGCACTATAATATACTTTCTATGTTACAAAGTATACTATAGGTATATCACACCCCTCAATCAGTTTTATTTGGGGCAACAGGTATATCACACAAGTTGCAATTAGTTATTCCAATAGCATTTGTCCCTCTATCTAGCTGCGGTATCGCAGCAGAACCGCACACAACTGCTGCACAACACAATACTCCCTACACTGGCAAAACACAGAATGTAAAATGGCTGCCAGATCGGGTTCTGTTATAGGGTGGGGGTGTGTCCATGTGCTGAAACGTCTCAATTGGCTGTCCTGTCCCACCTGATGTGTGTGTCATGGGTCAAAGTTCAGTGCAATGCAAAACAATATGGCGCCAGTGGACATCACTATGTTCGCCGAATTGCGAATGTGCAAAGTTTGCCGCAAAACGACCACCGGGCGAACCGCAAGGCCATCTCTAGTAAAAAAAAAAATTTTGCATCAGGGCATTTTGCAATACACATAAGATTTTAATTTCTATCAACTTTTATTGTGAGTTAATGAAGAAAAAAGAAAATTGCGTCATTTTTATTTTCCAAACACTGTAAATATTATTCCCGGTATTGTTTAGATTATTATGATTACAGGGATACCAAATACTGTTTAGTGATATTTAATAGTAAGTATGTTACAAAAATGAATATATTGTAATGGGTTTTGAGCTTGAATTTTTTTATGTAGCATTCATTTTGCAGAAAATGGAACTTCTACTTTCCCGCTGTACTTTTAAGGGTACTTTCACACTTGCGGCAGAGGATTCCTGCAATCCGGACGCAAACGGATGCAATCTGATGCATTTGTGAGACGGATCCAGATGCGGATCGGTCTTACAAATGCATTGAAATACCAGATCAGTCTTTCCAGTTGTCATCCGGAAAAACGTATCCGGTATTTATTTTTTTTCACAGATTTAATCGTGAAAGAATGGATCCGGATGGAAAGAATGGATCCGTTTTGCTGGAACACTTGGGGCCGGATCCGGCATTAATACATTTCAATGGAAATTAATTCCGGATCCGGCATTCCAGCAAGTGTTCAGAATTTTTGACTGAAGAAAAAAACTTCAGCATGCTGCGGTATTTTCTCCGGCCAAAAAACGTAAGAGGGACTGAACTGATGCATCCTGATAGATACTGAACGGAATGCTCTCCATTCAGAATGCATTAGGATAAAACTGATCAGTTTTTTTTCCGGTATTGAGCCCCTAGTTCGGAGCTCAATGCCGAAAGTGTGAAAGTACCCTTAAGGCCTCCTGCACACGACAGTATTTTTTAACGTCCCGCAAAACGTGGTTCCGTTGTACCGTGATCCGTGTCCGTTTTTTCTTCCATGGGTCTTCCGTGATTTTTGGAGGATTCACGGACATGAAAAATGAAATAAAAATCTAAGTCAAGTTTGCCATTGAAATCATAGGAAAAAACGGACACGGATCACGGACACGGATCACGGACGCGGATGACAATCTTGTGTGCATCCGTGATTTTCACGGACCCATTGACTTGAATGGGTCCGTGAACCGTTGGCCGTGAAAAAAATAGGACAGGTCATATTTTTTTCACGGCCAGGAAACACGGATCACGGATGCGGCTGCCAAACGGTGCAGTTTCCGATTTTTCCACTGACCCATTGAAAGTCAATGGGACCGCAGAAAAAAACGGAAAACGGCACAACGGCCAAGGATGCACACAACGGTCGTGTGCATGAGGCCTAAATAAAACAAAAGTTGGAAAGTTAGGGCTAGTTCACAGAGTTTTTATTGGCACTGATTTTAGAGTGTTTCCTCATCAAAATCAGTTCCCCGCCTCCCTTTCATTTCAATGGGAAGCAGCGCTTGCTTTTTTTACCACTTGAAAAGAAGCAGGATGCTCTATCTTAGGGCTGAATCTGCTTTGAAAAACAGCTCCATGTAAGTCCATGCATTTTTTGAGCGTTTTCAGCGTGTTTTTTGCCACGCCAAAAACCTTGAGCTGAAAATGCAGCTTTGTATTGAACAGAGATGAGCGGCAGGGGCAATATTCGAATTTGTGATCTCCAGTCATTATTTTCTTAAATGCAATAACCTGCAATCGGAAAATTTGTGATACAAAATTTGCGATACGAAAATTCGCGATCGACACTACTCCTAAAGTCAAAGATATTGCAGCCTTCTCATTGACCCACAAGCAAGAAGCAGCGAGGGATCATGGGTACTAATAAAAAATAATCTAGAATATTCGCGATTACAAAGATATAGCACTATATTCTAGATATTTGCAAATTCTTGAAGTGCCAATATTCGCAATAAAAATTTGCGATTAGAATATTTGCGATCAACACTCGTATTGAAGTGAAAATCCATTGGTTAAAAAAGACACATCAAAAAGCAAGTCAAAAACTGGCCTTAAACACATGGAAAAAATGGGCTGAAAATAAAAACAAACAAGTGCTTTCCGCACAAATTATTTTTACTTTGTATGAATATCCCCTTTAAATTACCTTTTTTCTGCCAGAACTTTTACCAAATTATTTTACAGGTCTCTGCTGGGTATTAAAGCAAAGATCTTCATATACAAGCAAGCAGCAGGCTTACCACTACACTATAAGGCCCCTTGCAGACGAGCGTTCCTCCTGCAGCAAGTCCGCAA
Source organism: Bufo gargarizans (assembly GCF_014858855.1). Classification (NCBI taxonomy): domain Eukaryota; kingdom Metazoa; phylum Chordata; class Amphibia; order Anura; family Bufonidae; genus Bufo; species Bufo gargarizans. The sequence goes on along the minus strand of NC_058080.1, from coordinate 585,721,129 downwards.
CGCAGCTCCCGGCCTGACCTCCCAGCACTGCCGGGGTTCACATAGCATTCATTATATTGATTTATGATGCTAGGTAACCCTTACAGTTCTGGAATGTATTGGATAACACTGGCATAATGCTGTCCGTGTTATCCAATACATTCCAGAACTGTAAGTGTTACATAGCATCATAAATCAATATAATGCTATGTGACTCCTGGCAGCGATGGGAGGTCAGGCCGGGTGCTGCGATGCCGACTCGATGCGGGAGTAACGCTCGTCTGAAATGAGCCTAATACGGCTGTGTTATGCTTCTATTTAAAAAAATAAAACCATATCGGCAGAAAATATGGTTGGTTATATACGTTCGGGCGGCCGGGCGGCGGCGCCCCTCATGCTGTGCCTCCTAAACGCTTGCCGCTCTAAAGAATCTCCGGCTCAGTGCTGCGCAGCCTGCTGTGTCTGCTCTGTGCTACTGCTGTTGTTAGTGTAGCGTGGCCGAGCTCTGTTCGGTCCGCGGTACAGGAGCTTTTGTTTCCTGTACCCGGCCGGACTGACAGGAAGTGCTCACTTAGTGTGCACTTCCTTTCAGTCCGGCCGGGTACATGAAACAAATGCTCCTGTACCGCGGACCGAACAGAGCTCGGCCATGCTACACAGGCTACACTAGAGGTGACAAGGGAGGGGGGGTGTAAAATGAGAGTGACAAGGGGGTGTGTAAAATGAGAGTGACAAGGGGGGGGGTGTAAAATGAGAGTGACAAGGGAGGGGGGTAGAATGAGAGTGACAAGGGAGGGGGGGTAGAATGAGAGTGACAAGGGAGGGGGGAAATGAGAGTGACAAGGGAGGGAGGGGGGGAAGAGAGTGACAAAGGAGGGAGGGGGAGAGTGACAAGGGAGGGAGGGGGGGAGAGTGACAAGGGAGGGAGGGGGGGGGAGAGTGACATTTTTTTTTAAAGTAACCACTTTGGGTGGCATTGTGTGTATAATATCTATGTATCTGTTTAACTTTATATTTTAATTCACTTTCCTTTTTTTTTACTTAAAAAAAGTATTTTAAAAGTATTTGGGCAAAAAGGCAGTTTCGGTTTCGGTTTTCGGTCAAGGGCATCCTGAATTTTCGGTTTCGGACCAGAATTTTCATTTCGGTGCACCCCTAAAGGGAACCAAAAGTAATGGGACAGAATAATAATTATAAATCAAACTTTCACTTTTTAATACTTGGTTGCAAATCCTTTGCAGTCAATTACAGCCTGAAGTCTGGAATGCATATACATCACCAGATGGTGGGTTTCATCCCTGGTGATGCTCTGCCAGGCCTCTACTGCAACTGTCTTCAGTTCCTGCTTGTTCTTGGGGCATTTTCCCTTCAGTTTTGTCTTCAGCAAGTGAAATGCATGTTCAATCGGATTCAGGTCAGGTGATTGACTTGGCCATTGCATAACATTCCACTTCTTTCCCTTAAAAAACTCTTTGATTGCTTTTGCAGTATGCTTTGGGTCATTGTCCATCTGCACTGTGAAGCGCCGTCCAATGAGTTCTGAAGCATTTGGCTGAATATGAGCAGATAATATTGCCCGAAACACTTCAGAATTCATCCTGCTGCTTTTGTCAGCAGTCACATCATCAATAAATACAAGAGAGCCAGTTCCATTGGCAGCCATACATGCCCACGCCATGACACTACCGCCACCATGCTTCACTGATGAGGTGGTATGCTTAGGATGATGAGCAGTTCCTTTACTTCTCCATACTCTTCTCTTCCCATCACTCTGGTACAAGTTGATCTTGGTCTCATCTGTCCATAGGATGTTGTTCCAGAACTGTGAAGGCTTTTTTAGATGTCGTTTGGCAAACTCTAATCTGGCCTTCCTGTTTTTGAGGCTCACCAATGGTTTACATCTTGTGGTGAATCCTCTGTATTCACTCTGGTGAAGTCTTCTCTTGATTGTTGACTCTGACACACATACACCTACCTCCTGGTGAGTGTTCTTGATCTGACCAACTGTTGTAAAGGGCATTTTCTTCACCAGGAGAAGAATTCTTCGGTCATCCACCACAATTGTTTTCCGCGGTCTTCCAGGTCTTTTGGTGTTGCTGAGTTCACCGGTTCCTTCTTTTTAAGAATGTTCCAAACAGTTGTTTTGGCCACGCCTAATGTTTTTGCTATCTCTCTGATGGGTTTGTTTTGTTTTGTTTTTCCGGCCTAATGATGGCTTGCTTCACTGACAGTGACATCTCTTTGGATCTCATCTTGAGAGTTGACAGCAACAGATTCCAAATGCAAATAGCACACTTGAAATGAACTCTGGACCTTTTATCTGCTCATTGTAATTGGGATAATGAGGGAATAACACACACATGGCCATGGAACAGCTGAGAAGCCAATTGTCCCATTACTTTTGGTTCCTTAACAAGTGGGAGGCACATATGCAAACTGTTGTAATTCCTACACCGTTCACCTGATTTAGATGTAAATACCCTCAAATTAAAGCTGACAGTCTGCAGTTAAAGCACATCTAGTTAGTTTTAATTCAAATCCATTGTGGTGATGTATAGAGCCAGAAATGTTAGAATTGTGTCGATGTCCCAATATTTATGGACCTGACTGTACATGTGTGGCAACTAAGCCAGTTCTTCTTTACACCAGTTTTAATGACTCTCCTCCAAAGTGTTTTAGACTCTTGGTAAGGGGGCAGTAGAAAATGGCATGAGACATGACTTAGGCTCCATTCACACCTCCGCAAATGGGTCCGCATCCGTTCCGCAATTTTGCGGAACGGGTGCGGACCCATTCATTCTCTATGTGGACAGAAAAGATGCGGACAGCACACTGTGTGCTGTCCGCATCCGCATTTCCGTGCCGCGGCCCCAAACCTCCGGGCTTTGGCCCCGAACTTCCGGGCCACGGCTCCGCAAAAAATAGAACACGCCCTATTCTTGTCCGCAATTGCGGACAAGAATAGGTAGTTCTATGGGGGGTGCCGGACGGTTGTATTGCGGATCCACAATTTGCGGATCCACAATTTGCGGATCCGGAATACACTAGGGACGTGTGAATGGACCCTAAGGAGTTGTGTTACTTCAGCAAGTGGCATTTATCATGTAGAGGAAGTTAATACAAGGCACTTACTGATGTACTGTGATTGTCCATATTGCCTCCTTTGCTGGCTTCATTTTCCCATCACATTATAAGTTGCTCGTTTCCATGGTTACGACCACCCTGCAATCCATCATCGGTGGCTGTGCTTGTACACTATAGGAAAAAAGTTCCGGCCTCTCTGGTGGTCGGGATAGTGGCAGCCCACATAGGCTGGTGCTTTTTTCTATAATGTGCAAGCACGGCCATGCTGCTGGTGGATTGCAGGATGGTCATTACCATGGAAACGAGCAGTCTATAATGTGATAGAAAAATGAATCAAGCCAGCAAAGGAGGTAACATGGACAATCACAATACATTAATAAGTGCCTTGTATTAACTTTGTCTACATAATAAATGCTATTTGCTGAGATGAGACGACCCCTTTAAGATGTGCCAACATGCAATTGTGGAGCAGAAATCTGCCACAAAGTAAGCCAACTGATAGGTGGTATAAAGGTTGAAAAAAGTACAGATGCAGAAATGTTATCATTCAGTATAAGCGCTTGATAAATGTGTCTACTGTAAGTTTACACTGTCTAAATATTTGAGAGGATTAGTAAATCTGATCCAATGTGTCTAGCTGAGATATCGGTTTAGCGGTATTTGCTCTACTGGCATCTTTCACATATTGTTTGAGTTTCATCCAGTGAATGAGAATTTTAACCCAGTGCTCAATATTTAGCATGTCTACATCACCCAGTCTAATTGGCTTCTACGCCGAGTCTTGACTTCAAGCTTTACTTCCTTCTTTAACTATATTATATTCTCTCATAATTTTCAGCATTCCATTTCATATACCCCACTAAAGGGGTTTTCTAGCTTTTTATAAGTCATTGACTATCCTCAGAATAGGCCATCGCTATCTGATCAGCACTCCACGCCTTCACCGATCAGCTGTAGTGCCAGAAATACACTGCTCAGTCCATTGTGTACTGGACGGAGTAGGGTTACTGCAGCGCTGCTCTCGTTCACTTCAAATGGGGGTTGGACCTCTGCCAATTACATGGTGATGGCCTATAGGACAGGATAGGCCATCGTTTGTAAAAATCTGGATGAACCCAACAAGGAATGAAAGACATAGAAAGTTTTACTGTGTGTATTGGTTAACTTTTTTTTATGTTAGAATATGATCTACAGGTGAGCTGTCACATGAAGGTAACACATAGTATATGATACATGATACTGTATACGGAGCCTCCTAGAAATCCTGCGTGCGACTGAGAATATCAATGTATTTACATGCAATAAAACTACATTTTGATGAATTGATTTAATTAACTACTTTTATATAGTGGCGAGAAAAGAGGGCATTGCGGGACAGCAGGGCCGGCACATTTATCTTACTTCAAGTCAGTTTTCTGGTGTGAAATAAGACAGAAATCAGTCGTAGATTTTAGTCTGTCGCAAGGCTTTCCGGAGGATGGGACAAATCTATGAGAGGCCTTTGCCTCTGCATAAATTTGGCGCATTCTCCAGCTACTCAGGGGGAATCAAGGCTGGTGTGTAAAACACCAGTCTTGACAAATGTCCCCCTGGGTGCTTTCAGTGTTGGGTCTTTTTTTGGGGGCAGTATGTGGCTTACTTTTGATCTATATTGTACACAGGCTGCCTGTGATGTTTTTTGTGTCGGAGATGATGTGAATATTGAAAAAGCGAACAATTCACTGATTAGTAATGACCGTAGCTGGAAGAGGAGCAAGTACCGGATCAGCTTTGTGGCTGAGGCTCCAGAGCTCACACAAGGTATCTCATTTTAATATTGCATCACACTGTCCATCCCATTCACTCTGTTAGGTTCTATACACATTGGCATCATGGATCATTTCTAGAACGTTTCTGTTATCCCTTACCGCGATAGTATAGCTCGCTGCTACCTGTCATTCTATTGGTTATAGAAAAGGGGAGCCTGGAAGAAATGTAGTGGACCTATTATGATCTATTATAAAAGAGATCTGATTAATATATTTCATAGATTAAAGGGGATGTCTAACTTCAGCAAATGGCATGTATCATGTAGAGAAAATGAATACAAGGCACTTACTAATGTATTGTTATTCTCTATATTGCCTCCTCTGCTGGCTTGATTCATTTTTCCATTGCATTATACACTGCTTGTTTTTGTTTAAGACCATCCTGGTATCAAGAAGAGGTGGTCGTGGTTGCACACTGGTCTATGCTCACTCCCGGCACGTTTTCCTATAGTGTAAAAGCATGGCCACTGCTGCTGGATTGCAGGGTGGTCATAACCATAGAAACAAGAAGTGTATAATGCAATGGAAAAAATGAATCAAACCGGCAAATGAAGCAAAATGGACAATAACAATACATTAGAAAGTGGCTTGTATTAACTTTCTCTACATTATACATGCCACTTGCTGAAGTGAGACAACCCCTTTAAATTAAAACAGAACGATGATGCCAGTATACAGTAAATGTTTTCAATGGTTATTAAGTAATTAGGTCTTAAAGAGGCGACATCATGAAGACAACTCCGGTCCATATGACAAATTACGACATATGACATCATACACTGAACAAAAATATAAACGCAACGCTTTCGGTTTTGCTCTTTATTTTGCATGAGCTGAACTCAAAGATCTGAAACATTTTCTACATACACAAAAGACCCATTACTCTCAAATATTGTTCACAAATCTGTCTAAATCTGTGTTAGTGAGCCCTTCTCCTTTGCCGAGATAATCCATCCCACCTCACAAAATGGGAGCAAAACCGAAAGTGTTGCGTTTATATTTTTGTTCAGTGTAGATAGGGATCCTCCACTCTGGACCGGCCTCTATTATCCAAATCGGAGCGTTGCTTTGAATGAGTAGCTACCGCTCTGCCAGACTTAAAGGGTTTTGCCCATCTCAGACATTCATAGCATATCATGTCAGATAGGTGCGGGTCCCAGCTCTGGGACCTGTTCCTTTCTAGATAACAGGGCCCCTGAAGTGAAGGTGGCGTTCTCTCCCCTAGTAGTGAATGGAGAGTGCACCATGCATGCACAGACACCTCTTCATTGACCACTAAGGGACTGCCGGAAATAGCTGAGAAAGAGTGCACTCATTCAGCTATTTTCGGAACTCCCATAGAGGTGAATAGAGGGTCGCCACACCTGCGCAATGAGCTACAAAATGCCATCAATGTCACACAGGTACAGGTTTAACTTCTGGTACCCACTCCTATCTCCAGAACGGGGCCCTGAAGTGAAGGAAAGCACATCACCCATATGCGGCGTGCTCCACTTAGCACTTGGCTATTTTCGGATCTCCCTTAGTGGTGAATGGAGGGTGGCCGCTCTTATTTACCTCGGCGAGGCCGATTCTTGAGACAGGAGATGGTCCTAAAGGTGGGACTCCACATATCTGACATTGATGGCATATCCTTGCGATATGCCATCAATGTCTGAGATGGGAATACCCCTTTAAGCAGTCCAAATATTACATGTAATACTATTACATGGCTGGCTGCATCTTTTCTGATACAATCAGCTGTTTGCAAGTGGTGTCATGGCAGACAGCTAATCCACCAGACCGGTGGCTTAGGCTGCCTTCACATCTGCGGTAACCTGTTCCGGCAGGCAAGCGGAGGCTCAGCCGGAACCGGTTAATGAAATACAGAGATGTGAAGCTAGCCTTAATCTGAAAGAGGCTGTCTCTAATGAGGCAACCATTTTAATGGAATGACATATGAAGAATGTGATCAGTCATGAAATATTTATAATCATGGGCTAAAGTGGTTAATACAGCGGGTTACATTCCTCATCATTTACACACTATCCCTATCATATTTCTAATCCAATCTTTCTGCCTTACCAGCCCTCTACAGTATTCACAGAAGGAAGGTGTATGGCGCAAGGCTGTTAAGTCGACAGAATCTACAAAGTGCAAAATCCGGGTAAACTAAACTCTATTTCTTCAGTAATCTAATCTCATTCTATGTCTGAGTTTAATGAAAAGAAAGTGTATAATAAATGTTACTTAATGAAGAAGTGTCAGGGGAGGACTTGTGTTCTCCATAATATAAGTCTGTAATGTCTATTCTTATAACTTTGTGTTACGCCATTCTTTTGGATGAGGGAGGACGGAGTTTTGTCTGAGGTCTGTTGGAGTATTGGATGAGGGAGGACGGAGTTTTGTCTAAAGTCTGAGATAGGAGGGAGTTTTGCCTGACGGAGAATGGAGTTGTGGATGATGTCTGACGATGTCCTAATATGTATGCCGTATGAGTAGAATACTTGTAGTACTGTTCCTTGTAGCACTGGTAATAAAAAGTATCTGGGACATCAAATGTGAATCAGTTAAAATTCAATCCTTTATTGTGGAAATACAACCATCAACATCCTTCTCCATTTAAAAAAAACAAAACCTAGACAAGGTGAACGTGGACTAGCCAGTGTAAAGATTTGTCAGATTGATGCACAATGAAAAATGTGTTGTATCTTTAGACTCTGTAGTCCAGTTTAGACTAAACAGTACCTATTAGTTGGCTTGGAGCAATCTGCAGCAATTTTGGCACACAATGTAGCAACTTAAGCCAAGCCCCTTCCCACAAAGTCACTCTCCCTTTTCCTCTAAGTGATGCCCACTAGCCAAGTGAGGGAAAAACATCTAGGACACTTGGCACCAGAGTTTTGGCTCAATTAAAGACAGAATTCTGGTTCCTTTTCATTCATAAATCTGGCCCATAGTGACCAAAGTCTAGTTACATTTTCATAGTAACATAGTATAGAAGGCAAAAAAAAAGACATTTGTCCATCCAGTTCGGCCTGTTATCCTGCAAGTTGATCCAGAGGAAAAAAAAAAAAAAAAAACCTGTGAGGTAGAAGCCAATTTTCCCCACTTACGGTTAATAACCACCCTCTGTTTTCTATCACTGAGTCAGTTACTCACCAACATACAGACATTTTCTCCCAGTCCAAGCATTCTCATTTTATATACTTACCTTATATGTGGTACAGTGTCAGATGCTTTGGAGAAGTCCAGATATACGACATCTATTGATTCATCGCTGTCAAGTCTAGAACTTACCTCCTCATAGAAACTGATTAAATTAGTTTGACATGACCGCTCTCTCATGAAGCCATGCTGATATGGCGTTATTTGCTTATTTTCCTTGAGGTACTCCAAGATAGCATCTTTTAGAAAACCTTCAAACAGTTTACCCACGACAGATGTTAAACTTATCGGCCTATAGTTTCTGGGCTCTGTTTTTGGACCCTTTTTGAATATTGGCACTACATTTGCTATGCAGAAATAAGGTTCTGGCCATGACATTACTTAATTCTTTTAGGATACAGGGGTGTATGCCATCTGGTCCTGGCGATTTGTCTATTTTAATCTTTTTAAGACGCTGCTGTACTTCTTCCTGGGTCAGACAGGGCACTTTTAATGGGGAATTAACTTTTACATTCTGCATTTCATCTGACAGTTTATTTTCTTCAGTAAATACAGTTGAGAAAAAAAATATTTAATAGCTTTGCTTTCTCCTCATCGCCCTCTGCAACTCCCCCCTCATTACTCTGTAGAGGGCCGACACCTTCAGATTTATACTTTTTACCATTTATATAATTGAAAAACATTTTAGGGTTAGTTTTGCTCTCTTTGGCAATTAATCTCTCGGTCTCTAGTTTGGCTGCTTTTATTTGTTTTTTACATATTCAATTTTTTTTCTTATAGTTTTTCAGCGCTTCCTCGCTACCCTTCTGTTTTAGTGAATTAAATGCTGTCTTTTTTCATTTATTGCTTTTTTTTACAGTTCTATTTATCCACATAGTTTTTTTTACTTGTTCCTTAACCTTTTATTCCCATAAGGTATGTACCTCTCACAATGAGATTTTAGGATGCTTTTAAAAATATCCCATTTTGTGGCTGTATTTTTATTTTTGAGGACCTTGTCCCAGTTAGTTAGGCCTATGGCCTCTCTTAGATGGCTAAATTTAGATTTTTTGAAGTTTGGTATTTTTGTTCCTCCCTGAAGAAACACTCTTTTGAATGATAATTGGAAGGTTATTACTTTATGGTCACTATTTCCCAGGTTTCCCCAACCTGCACATCTGTTGTTCTGTCAGGTCTATTGGTTAATACTAAGTCCAGTATAGACATCCCTCTAGTCGGGTCCTGAACCAGCTGGGAAAGGTAATTGTCTTTGGTTATTGCCAAGAACCTGTTTCCTTTATGAGATTACAAGTTTCAGTTTCCCAGTCTATATCTGGGTAGTTGAAGTCCCCCATAATAACCACCTCATTATGATTCGCCGCCTCGTCTATCTCGTTTAGTAGTAGATTTTCTATGGACTCTGGTATATTAGGTGGTTTATAGTAAACTCCTATTAGTAATTTATTATTGTTTTTGCCTCCATGTACAGTCATGTGAAAAAATTAGGACACCCTTTGAAAGCATGTGGTTTTTTGTAACATTTTTAATAAAAGGTTATTTCATCTCCGTTTCAACAATACAGAGAGATTAAAGTAATCCGACTAAACAAAGAAAACTGAAGAAAAGTCTTTTCAAGATCTTCTGTAAATGTCATTCTACAAAAATGCCTATTCTAACTGAGGAAAAAGATAGGACACCCTTGCCCCTAATAGCGAGTGTTACCTCCTTTGGCTGAAATAACTGCAGTGAGACGGTTCTTGTAGCCATCTACCAGTCTTCGACATCGGTCTGAGGAAATTTTACCCCACTCCTCAATGCAGAACTTTTTCAGCTGTGAGATGTTTGAGGGGTTTCTTGCACGTACAGCCCTTTTCAAGTCACCCCACAGCATCTCAATGGGATTCAAATCTGGACTTTGACTTGGCCATTCCAGGACTCTCCATTTCTTCTTTTTCAGCCAATCTTTGGTTGATTTACTAGTATGTTTTGGGTCATTGTCATGTTGCATGGTCCAGTTCCGCTTCAGCTTTAATTTTCTAACTGATGGTCTCACATGTTCTTCAAGCACCTTCTGATACACAGTAGAATTCATCGTGGATTCTATGATGGTGAGCTGACCAGGTCCTGCTGCAGCAAAGCAGCCCCAAACCATGACACTTCCACCTCCATGCTTCACAGTTGGTATGAGGTTCTTTTCTTGAAATGCTGTGTTTGGTTTACGCCAAACATGTCCTCTGCTGTTGTGTCCAAATAATTCAATTTTGGACTCATCTGTCCAAAGAACAATATTCCAGAAGTCCTGGTCTTTGTCAACTTTATCTCTGGCAAATGTCAGTCTGGCCTCGATGTTTCTCTTGGAAAGCAAAGGTTTCCTCCTTGCACACCTCCCATGCAAGTTAAACTTGTACAGTCTCTTTCTGATTGTAGAGGCATGTACTTCTACATCAACAGTAGCCAGAGCCTGCTGTAGTTCTCGAGATTACACTTTAGGGTTTTTGGAGACCTCTTTTAGCATCTTGCGGTCTGCTCTTGGGGTGAACTTGCTGGGGCGACCAGTCCTGGGCATGTTGGCAGTTGTTTTGAAAGCCCTCCACTTGTAGACTATCTTCCGGACAGTGGAATGGCTGATTTCAAAATCTTTTGAGATCTTTTTAAATCCCTTCCCAGACTCATAGGCTGCTACAATCTTTTTTCTGAAGTCCTCTGACAGCTCTTTTGCTCTCACCATGGTGCTCACTCTCACTTCAACAGTCAGGAGCACACCAAACTAAATGTCTGAGGTTTAAATAGGGCAAGCCTCATTCAACATGCAGAGTAACGATCTACTAATTATGTGCACCTGGTGTGATATACCTGTGTGAGATCTGAGCCAATTTAAGAGGGAATACATGTGAGGGTGTCCTATCTTTTTCCTCAGTTAGAATAGGCATTTTTGTAGAATTACATTTACAGAAGATCTTAAAAAGACTTTTCTTCAGTTTTCTTTGTTTAGTTGGATTACTTTAATCTCTCTGTATTGTTGAAACGGAGATGAAATAACCTTTTATTAAAAATGTTACAAAAAACCACATGCTTTCAAAGGGTGTCCTAATTTTTTCACATGACTGTATTTCTACCCACAGTGCCTTCACATGTTCATGTCCCTCACTTATATCTTCTTGGACTGTGGGCTTTAGACAGGACTTTAGATAAAGTAAGACACCCCCCCCCCCCCTCCTCCGGCTTTGGCGATACTTTCTAAACAGACTGTAACCCTGTACATTAACTGCCCAGTCATAGTTATCATCCAGCCATGTCTCAGTTATTCCCACTATGTCATATTCCTCCTCACACATCACTAATTCCAGTTCCCAAGTTTAATTAGTCAGGCTTCTGGTATTAGTATACATACATTTAAGAGGTTTATGTATATTTTGTACCCTACACTTTTCCTTCTGAGCTGTTCTAGTCCCTCCTTCCATTCCTCCCCCAGTCCCATTACCTTGCCCCCGGTCTCTATCTGCACTATCTTCCCATCCTATAACGTAATTACCCTCCCCCCAGTCCCTAGTTTAAACACTATTCCAACCTTCTAGCGATCTGCTCACCCAACACAGCTGCACCTTCCCGAATTAAGATGTCGCCCATCACTACGATAGAGCCTGTAGCTAACAGAGAAGTCGGCTCAGTTCTCCAGGAACCCAAACCCCTCCTTCCTACACCAGTTCTTGAGCTACTTGTTAACCTCCCTAATCTCCCGCTACCTTTCTTGTGTGGCTCGTGGTACTGGTAGTATTTTGGAAAATACTACCTTTGAGGTCCTTGCCCTAAGCTTTTGACCTAAATCCCTAAAGTAATTTTTAAGGACGCTCCACCTACCTCTAACTTTGTCATTGGTTCCGATATGGTCCATGACTGCTGGATCTTCTCCAGCCCCTCCCAGTAATCTGTCAACCCGATTTGCGATGTGTCGAACTTGAGCGCCAGGAAGATAACACACCGCTCGACGATCCTGGTCTTTGTGACAGATCGCCCTATCTGTACCCAGGGCCGGCTCCAGGTTCATGTGGGCCCTTGGGCGATAAAGCCTCAGTGGGCCCCCCTGTGCTAAGGCCCCTTGCAGACAAGCGTTCCTCCCGCAGCGAGTCCGCATCGCAGCACCCGGCCTGACCTCCCAGCACTGATGGGATTCACATAGCATTATATTGATTTATGATGCTATGTAACCCTTATAGTCCTGGAATGTATTAGATGACACTAACAGCATTATGCCAGTTATCCAATACATTCCAGAACTTTAAGGGTTAGATCAATCAATATAATGCTATGTGACCTCCGGCAGTGCTGGGAGGTCAGGCCGGGTGCTGCGATATGGACTTGCTGCGGGAGGAACGCTAGTCTGCAAGGGGCATAAGGGCTCCTTCATACGAGCGGATGCCGTGCGGGTAATCCGCTGCGTGAAAGAGTGCCAAGCCCCGTCCAGGACAGCAGAGACACGGAGCAGTAACATGATTGATAATGCTCTTTGCCTCTCTGTGATCATTTTACTACAAAATCACAGTGACAACTGTATCTCACTGTCATTTTGTAGTAAAAATGTCAGAGAGAGGCAAAGAGCATTATCAATCATGTTACTGCTCCGTTGCTCTCCTGTCCTGGACGGGGCTTGGCACTCTTTCACACAGCAGATTACCCGCACGGCATCCACTCGTATGAAAGAGCCCTTAGGCCTCATGCACACGGCCGTTGTGCATCCGTTGCGGTCCCCAATGCACGGGCAACGTCCATGCAGTGGCCGGGACGAATCCGGACCCATTCAACTTGAATTGGTCCGTTAACCGTCCGCCCCCCGCAAAAAAATTGAATAAGTTCTATTTTATTGGGGTGCGGAGGCACGGCCAGAAATACCACGGAAGCACTCCATAGTGCTTCCATGGGGTTCCAATCCATGCGTTCGTTCTGCATCTCTGTGATTGCGGACCCATTCAAGTGAATGGGTCCGCATCTGTGATGCGGAGTGCACATGGGCCGGTGCCCGTGTATTGCGTTGCGGACCTGCCGTATGCGGGCCGCAATACAGCCATGGGCACACAACGGCCGTGTGCATGAGGCTTAAAACAAACTCCTATAAGAAAATGATAATCAATAATACACTTTATTGTCAAAAATTCATAAGAGGAAAATTTCCTCTTATGAAGTTTTGCCAATAAACTGTATAATTGATTTCATGTGTTCTGGTATTTTCTTATAGGAGTTTATATTGTGTTTTAGGCCGAATGCACACGTCCGCGTTCCACGGCTGTGAGCGGTCCGTGGTATCCCGGCCTGGCATCCTGCTGAGAGCAGGAGCGCACGGCGTCATTGGTTTCTGCTATGATGCCGTGCGCTTCATGCCGCCGCTGCACTACAGTAATACACTGGTATGATCTATACGAGTGTATTACTGTAGTGCAGCGGCGGCATGAAGCGCACGGCGTCATAGCAGAAACCAATGACGCCGTGCGCTCCTGCTCTCAGCAGGATGCCAGGCCGGGATACCACGGACCGCTCACAGCCGTGGAACGCGGACGTGTGCATTCGGCCTAAAACACAATATAAACTCCTATAAGAAAATACCAGAACACATGAAATCAATTATACAGTTTATTGGCAAAACTTCATGAACTGGTCTTGGTATGTGACTGTTACTAGTTCACCTTAATTCTAAATTTAAAACGAGTCCAGCAGCAGCATTCAGCTCCTCCAGGTTTCCTCTGGGCTGGGCGCCAGGTTTCCTCTGGGCTCGGCTATGCGTCCTGTCTTCTGAATCTTCTGCAGCTGCGCCGAGACGAGTCCTGCTGCTGGCCGAGGGCGGGCTTACGGTCAGACTCAGAACTGTGCCTGTGCGGCGTGCGCTGCTGTGGAAACCAGTACTCACGCCGCACGGCACACAGACGCTCTGCCTGGAGACAAGTCAGACGATCATGTGAGAGAGGGGCCGGGCGGCGGGCGCTGCGCAGCATGAATTAACTTGTATGTAAAAATTTTAAAGGGGCCGCCGCCACGCCGCGGAAACGAGTGGGCCCCCTAACTTACAGTGGGCCCCGGCACTTGCCCGGGTATGCCGGGTTCTGACGCTGGCCCTGTCTGTACCCCTAATAATTTAGTCTTCCACTACCAGCACCTGTCTGGCATGCCCTGCTCTCCTGCTTACTGGAGCTGACATTCCCCTGACTGGCAGAGGAAGTGTCTGGCTGCAGCAGTGCTCTCTTTGAACTGACATCTCCCTCATCTGCCAAATGTGCAAACTTGTTGGGGTGTGTCAGATCAGGGCTAGCCTCCCTGGCACTCTTCCCTCTACCCTGCTTTCTGTTATCCAGCTAGCTACCTCACTTTCCTGAGCCTCCTTGCTACCACCCTTCCCCACATCTACCCCATAGAGTGCTTGCTCAGTGAGCAGCAAACTCTTTTCCAAATTGTCAACGCTTCTCAGTGTTGAAATTAACCCGTTTAGATCCTCGATGTGCGATTCTAAATGGGCAATTTGCTCACATTTTGAACAAAGATATGCACCCTCAAACGGCTGTTCCAGGACTGCGTACATTAGACAAGATGTGCACTGGACTGCGCTGTCAATAATGGAACACATACCTAATAGGGATTACGCAAGAAAAGAGAAAAAATACAATATAGTGCAGTGATAAGAACGTACCCTACTGTAGTCCCCTCCAAAAGTCCCTGAATCTGAAGTCACGTAATCTAAAGTCACACACTAAATACAAACACACTTCAAAACAAACACGCGAACGCTCACAAACTTGCGTTATTTGCCTACTTGTATAAATGCAGATATCAAACCAGGCTGCTTTTGTTCTGGATTCAAAGGCATTTTTCTTTTATAAAAAAAAAAAAGAAGAAGGAAATAGAAGGATTCTCTATGGTTTCCCAAGAATTGAGTAGGAGCTATCATCAGCATCATCATCTCCATAGTATAGTTAGTAATAGTAATGTTGATCTTACATCTGGACACGAAGAAACGTTGCACTTCTTTCACCACATAAACAAGGCAAGAGCACTTACCCGTATTATTTTATTTGAAGGAAAGTAGGCCCCATAAATAACAGTATGGATCACTCCTCATGCCATGTCTAGTCTGGTGGATATGTTCACCAGGTGAGATAATTATAGTCATAGGTTGTGTACCTCAGGACGTGCATACAGAAAGAGGCAATGGTACTGGTTCCCATTTAGCCCCCTAACCAGTGTCGGACTGGGGTACCTAGGGCCCACCAGTAAAATGTATTTTGGGGGCCCACCGTACGGATATATTCGAATATAATAAATAATCTAACTAGTTTTTTATATGAACATAGACTGGTGGAGGTGCTGTACATTGAATGTGTGTATGTAGTGCAGTAAGTCTAATGTGTAATGTGCCACTTGCGCAGGGGGTGGGAGACTAGGGACCCACTTTGTCCAGGGGCCCACCGGGGGATTCCCCTGTACCTCTGTGGGCCAGTCTGAGCCTGCCCCTAACATACGCATTCTTTGTGCCAGATCTTCTTTTGTTTATTTAGATTGCTGTAAATGGGGGGCAGGGGGGTCTCTAAAG
Source organism: Bufo gargarizans (assembly GCF_014858855.1). NCBI lineage: Eukaryota > Metazoa > Chordata > Amphibia > Anura > Bufonidae > Bufo > Bufo gargarizans. Next base: position 585,705,562 of record NC_058080.1, on the reverse strand, counting down.
CTTCACATTACCCATGGGTAAAGATAATGGGCAAAAAATTGTGAATAGCTCACCACTGCAGTTCCACAGTGCTCGGAAGAAAATGTAAATCCAAAAAGAAAGTTGTTCTTCTAGCACTGTTAAAAAATATTTCCTTTATTGGTCACACAATCAAAAAAAATCAGCCAAGGTAGACGCTTACATGTTTCAAACAATAAAATACATGTTCTTAGTCATAGCAAGCAACTTTCTGTTTGGATTTAAAGATAATAGGACCAACCTCACTTACTAGGCACCTTCACAACCACAGGGGCTTCCTCTGTGGTACATTCATCTTAACTGTAACCGAATATTCTAAATGATCTCATTCTAACTTAAACTGTATGTACATGTATGTAAAATCACAGGCTAATAATAACTAAATAACTTTTCTCTTTATAGTCGATATACTATATTCCTCCGACTTCACACAAATGGACACCAAGAGCTGAGCTACAAGCCAGGAGATCACTTGGGAATATTTCCTGGCAACCATGATGAGCTCGTCAATTCCCTGATTGAGAAGTTGGAAGATGCCCCTCCAGTAAATCAACTGGTTAGGGTAGAAATCTTGGAGGAAAGAAATACAGCCCTAGGTAATTCAATTACTATTTCTACCTGTAAGGCCCCTTTCACACGGGCGAGTATTCCGCGCGGATGCGATGCGTGAGGGGAACGCATTGCACCCGCACTGAATCCCGACCCATTTATTTCTATGGGGCTGTTCTCATGAGCGGTGATTTTCACGCATCACTTGTGCGTTGTGTGAAAATCGCAGCATGCTCTATTTTGTGCGTTTTTCACGTAACGCAGGCCCCATAGAAATGAATAGGGTTGCGTGAAAATCGCAAGCATCCGCAAGCAGGTACGGATGCGGTGCGATTTTCACGCACGGTTGCTAGGTGATGATCGGGACGGAGACCCGATCATTATTATTTTCCCTTATAACATGGTTATAAGGGAAAATAATAGCATTCTGAATACAGTATGCATAGTAAAATAGCGCTGGAGGGGTTAAAAAAAAATATAATAATTTAACTCACCTTATTCCATTTGCTCGCGCAGCCGGCATCTCTTCTGGCTTCTTTCTTTGCTTTGTGCAGGAACAGGACCTGTGGTGACGTCACTCCGGTCATCACACGATCCATCACATGATCTTTTACCATGGTGATGGATCATGTGATGGACCATGTGATGACCGGAGTGACGTCACCACAGGTCCTGTTTCTGCACAAAGCAAAGAAAGAAGCCAGAAGAGATGCCGGCTGCGCGATCAAGTGGAATAAGGTGAGTTAAATTATTATTTTTTAACCCCTCCAGCGCTATTTTACTATGCATTCTGTATTCAGAATGCTATTATTTTCCCTTATAACCATGTTATAAGGGAAAATAATACAATCTACAGAACACCGATCCCAAGCCCGAACTTCTGTGAAGAAGTTCGGGTTTGGGTATAAAACATGCCGATTTTTCTCACGCGCGTGCAAAATGCATTACAATGTTTTGCACTCGCGCTGAAAAATCGCGCATGTTCCCGCAACGCACCCGCACCTTTTCCCGCAACGCCCGTCTGAAAGAGGCCTAAAGAACTGACATTTCACATGGTTTTTTTTCTACATTTTAGAGCTTCATATTTTTATTTTTGGGCTATATTGTTAATTGAGATTTGACTCACATTACTGTCTATGCTCAGAATGACAGTGAGTCTGTAACTACAATCGATGATATAATTTTTCACATCCAACAAAGGGCCGTTTTATTTCTCCCAGTTCTCCTTTAAAGCCTCCTTGCTTGCCACATTTCTCATTTTATTTTATTTACGGTACTTCTTGAAATACAAAAATCATAATTGGAGATGAACAAATCCATTCTACACAAATCAAATTCGACCTGAATTTTCCAAAAATGTTGGTCAATTCCAAAACACAAGTTTGACTATGACACTTCGATTTAGGCAAATTTCTCAAAATGGCATGAGCCATTTTTCAGATCAAAAGAAAAATGAGGAAAGAGGATCACCTGACCCCAGGCGGTGTCTGTGTATATACACTGCCAGGCATTTGCCACCAAAAAGCGGAACATTTTTCTAACCAATAAAAAATCCTACAGCACAGTTTGTTTTTAAAGAGGCTGTTTGTTACCACCAGCAGCCATGTGTTTTATCCATAGCGTTATATGTTGCTGTCACTTTAAGATTACTAATGCTGTCTTGGTGCTTAAGAGCTTGAAATTAGTTAGATACAGTCCCAGGAGACCCCAGAAGACCACCCACAACCTTTTAGGGAAATTGGAGCACTTTTGAATCTTGTTGAATTTATTCAGACCCAAATGGAATCTTTTGACTGATTCAGCCTAATTGAAACTGAATCAATTTTCAACAAATTTGCTCATCTCTAATCATCTAACATGAAAAACACAAAATGTACACACAAGCTTCATTATATGATCTATGATAATCTCTACAGGTGTAATCAGCAACTGGACAGAAGAGGAGAGGATTCCCCCATGCACCATATTCCAAGCCTTCAAATATTTTCTGGATATCACAACTCCCCCCACCCCAATCCTCATGCAGCAGATTGCATGTCTTGCTACCAATGAGAAAGAGAAACAACGCCTGGAGATTTTGAGCAAGGTGACATGCTAAGCTATTCATACAATCTAAATACATTAATATTACAGTTTATTTCCAAGATCTGCAGTTTATCATCTAATATACAACTACAGCTTATAAATGAATATTTATGGCTTTTGTTATGTCACTAAAGAATACCTGATGCAAATCCCCAGCATTTGTATACAATACATATGTCTATATATAGGTGCCATACCAGCTACAGTTGTGTTAAAAATAATAGCAGTGTGTTTAAAAAAGGGATTAAAGCTCAAAATCCTTCCAATAGCTATTATTTCCATACACACAAATGCATTAGGATCAATACACATTCTATTCCAAATCAAAACATGAAGAAAAATATATAAAATTTGTGTTGTTCCTCTAAAAAAAATTGAAGAAAAGTGAATATTAGACTGTTCAAAAAAAATAGCGGTTTTTGTATTCTTCTTTACAAACTTAAACATTCACTATATAAACTGAAAAATGTTTGAAGATTTTGCTTTCCTTTAAATCACTTAACTAATACTTAGTTGTATAACCACTGTTTCTGAGAACTGCTGTACATCTGTGTTGCATGGAGTCAACCAGCTTCTGGCACCTGTGAACAGGTATTCCAGCCCAGGATGATTGGACTACATTCCACAGTTCTTCTCTATTTCTTGGTTTTGCCTCAGAAACTGAATTTTTTATGTCACCCCACACGTTTTCTATTGGATTAAGATCCGGGGATTGGGCTGGCCACTCCATAACATCAATCTTGTTGGTCTGGAACCAAGATGTTGCACGTTTACTGGTATGTTTGTGGTCGTTGTCTTGTTGGAACACCCATTTCAAGGGCATTTCCTCTTCAGCATAAGGCAGCATGACCTCTTCAAGTATTCAAACTGATCCATGATCCCTGGTATGCGATAAATAGGCCCAACACCATAGTATGAGAAACATCCTCATATCATGATGCTTGCGCCACCATGCTTCACTGTCTTCACAGTGTACTTGTGGCTTGAATTCAGTGTTTGGGGGTCATCTGACAAACTGTCTCCGGCCACTAGACCCAAAAAGAACAATCTTACTTTCATCAGTCCACAAAATATTTTGCCATTTCTCTTTAGGCCAGGCAATGTGCTCTTCGGAAAATTGTAACCTCTTCAGCACATGTCTTTTTTTCAACAGTGGGACTTTGCGGGGGCTTCTTTCAGATAGCTTGGCTTCACATAGGCGTCTTCTAATTGTAATAGTACTCACAGGTAACTTTAGACGTTCTTTGATCTTCCTGGAGCTGATTGTTGGCTGAGTCCTTGCCATTTTGGCTATTCTTCTATCCATTTGAACAGTATTTTTTTCGCTTTCTTCCACGTCTTTCAGGTTTTGATTGCCATTTTAAAGCATTTGCGATCATTTTAACTGAGCAGCCTATCATTTTCTGCACTTCTTTATGTTTTCCCCTCTCCAATCAACTTTTTAATCAAGGTACGCTGTTCTTCTGAACAATATCTGGAACGACCCATTTTCCTCCGAATTTCAGAGAGAAAAGCACTGTAACCAGCATGTACAACATTTGCTGCCTTCCTTCCTTAAATAAGGGCAATAATTGCCACCTGTTTTTCAAAGAATGAATGACCTCACTCATTGAACTCCACACTGCTATTATTTTGAACATGCCCCTTTTAATTAGTGATTCAGAAACACAAAATCAGCAGCATGCATGTCATAACTGTTGGGTCTGTTGGATTTCTATTACTCTACTACACCTGCTAGTAAATTATTTGCCATGTGGAAATACTAATTCTACCAAAAACAGTGATTGATCAGGTTAGTGATGTCTGACTGCTATTATTTTGAACACAACTGTATATAATAAGGATATTTTGCATGGTCTTGAAATTGAGTGCATTGGGAAAAAAGAATTGAGCTACTGTTTTATCAGGTCCAGGGCTTCAGCTTACAGGGAAAGGGCCTGGACTTCCCCCACCATGAGAACATATGCCTTTATCTACCTTCCCAGATTGATTCTTCCAATACTCCCACACAGCATTTTCTAGGTATGCCCCAGGTAGCAGAGGCGGACTGGGTACTTAAAATGGTGGCCCCAACGTTGTAGGCAGGCCCAAATTGACAGAAGGTAGGGCATTACAAATAGGCAGGGCCAATGAAAGTATTTAGGTCAGTAATACCATAGTGCAGCACAAAATTTCGTCCCAGCAGAACAAAATACCACAGTGCAGCACAAAATATCGTCCCAGCAGAACAAAATACCACAATGCAGCACAAAATACTGCCCCAGAAGCTGCCTCTCTTTGGTGGCCATCAATAGCTGCCATGTTCTGTCCACCTTCTTCTCCAATTGTCTCTAAGACATGGTGCAGGGGGCTTATGAGGTAAGATGTGTGCCACAGCACTAAGCCACCTCCAGCTTCAGCACGCTGCTTGGACTTCCCCTAATAATGACCCAAATAATGCTCCCAGTAGTATGCTCCCCAAGGAAAGAAGAAAAAATAAAATACCTGAATCCCATTCCAAGTCGCCGTCTTTGATGGACGCCACAGGCCTTTTCCAGCCTCCTGCGCCATTTTTACACTGCATCGTGGTCTACAAGGGTATACTGCAGGGCAAGAAGCCATGATTATCGAGCCGGGTATCTGCACGAGCTGCTGGGTGTTAGCAGACCCAGATCAGCTCTGCTGTGAGGTTATATAGCCCTGTACAACCTCTGTGGGAGCTGTATTCACCCAGTAACTGTCACGGCTGAGGATGGGGAAAATCCTCAGCCGTGCGGTGCCAGGAGATGGAAGGGTTGTCACTTGGCCAGAACCACAGAATTAGGGAGCAGGTCACCTCCTAGCGCTTCCCTAATCTGACCCTGACTCCTAGCTGCATGGGCCGCCCTTAAAGGTAGGAGGGCCCATACTCAGGAACCTCGGATGCCTACTGACCCTCCGTCGTTCCCTGAGCTAGGAGCTGGGTAGACAGCCCGTTCCTCCAAGACACGGAGAAACAGGAGCCTAATGAGGCCAAGCTACAAAGGAAACAGAAACACCTTATGGCAGTGACAGGCAAACGTAATCAACACAACACTCACCTGCCACAGACAACACAACCAGGAACCCATGTGCAGATGCTGTTTGTTCAGGACACCAACAAAGACAGCACATACAGACATCACACAGGGACCCGGACCATAAGCTGCAATAATACAGAAACCCCACACACACACCTAGATAACACCGAATAACAAAGTTTTATAACCAGAAGGGAGGCCTCCACTGGTAGATGGTAAAGTAGCCAGAAGGATGTCTGCAGCAAGCATGGCTGAAGCACCCTCTCTGACTACTGCCTTACACTGAGGCTTTATAGGCCAAGAGGCCACACCCAACGGTCAGACACACCCAGTGACTCACACACACACTGGGAAGGGAGTTAACCCTTCCAGCACCAGGGAAGGGAAACACCAACTTAAAGGGGAAGTGCACACAATACATAAACAAGTGCACACATACACACCTATCACACACAACCGCATGCACAGCATAGCAAGCTGCCACATACATACTGTTGCCAGCGGCAACCACAGGTGAGGCGAATACCACAGCCCTCACCTGTGATTGACAACCAAACTAAACCGCTGACAACCGCATGCGGTTCAGGAGTCACGGTCATGGCCATGGCCGTGACAGTAACTGGGGCTAATATGTCAGCCCCAGTTATAGGAGAAATCAACAATAAAAAAAATAATAATACAAGGGTCTTGTATGATCTTTGGTCATCTCGGTTCCTGTGGTGCATCTCAGTTACTGCCACTTTTGAGCCGCACCAGGAAAGAAATTTGCCACCAATCAGGCACAACATGTGACCTCAATGAGTGTTTTTCATATGGAGAATGGTTGAAAGTAGTGAATGCTGCTTTTTTTTATTTGTCCATATGAACAGATTCATAGATTAACATTAGCCCCACATTACAGACAGAAAGAAAATGGAATACCAATGAAAATACAGTTGCATGAAAGCAGCCTAAAGCCCCACTCATGTACTGAAGATTTGGTTAGAATTTTACATTATCAGTTTTATAAAGTCCAACCGAAGGTGGATGTAAAGAAAAGAAGTATAAAACAATCTCTTATATTTCCTCTGGTTAGGATCTACTTCTGGTTTTGCCATAAAAATACAGATGAACAAATCTACAACGTGTAAATGTAAATAAGGCATAATGCCACTTTCACACAGTCTGTATCTGGTCATTATTTTACATTAATATAAATAAGACAAAATCAGGAGTGGGTCCAAAGTACAGAAGAGGTACAAATCTTTCCATTATACTTTTCCTGTGTTTTGGACCTACTTTGTACTGATGCAAAATGCTTACCAAATTCTGACCATATGAAAGACAATCAGGAAGCCAAGATTAGCAATTCAGCAATGTATTTCATGGAAACAAAACCTAGTAAGGCTATAAATGCATACTGTAGATGGTTCTAATTTATTACTTGGTTTTTGTGTTAACAAACAGTTTTTTTCACCATCAAGGGCTTACAAGAATATGAACAGTGGAAGTGGTACAAGAACCCCACCATTGTGGAGGTGCTAGAGGAGTTCCCCTCAGTTCAGATGCCATCATCTCTCCTGCTCACACAGCTACCACTGCTGCAGGCCCGTTACTACTCCATCAGCTCATCTCCTGACATGCATCCTGATGAAGTTCACCTCACCGTTGCAGTTGTGTCCTATGGTACAAGAGGTAACCTTTCCTAAGGCAGTTACCACCATCACAGAACCCTTCAGCCCCACCCCAAAGAACTCCCTGGAGTAAATTTGGGGTACATTTGCACAAATCTTGTCGATGCATTGTCCATTTTGTGGCCAGCCCCGTCCCTTTCCCGGGAATGTTGTCAACATAGCTAATTAGGTACATTATTCATGCCAATTAGGAACGATATCTATGTCAGTTGGGGAAAGCATCCACCTCAATTAGAGTCAGTATCAATGCCAATTAGGGTCAGCATGCACGCCAATCATGGTCAGTAGCCACTCCAATTAGGGTCAGTATTGATGCTAATTAGGGTCAGTATCGATGCCAATTAGGGTCAGTATCCATGCCAACTGTGAGCAGTATTCACAGTGCCTTCCTACCTTATGGTTTGATTTGTGGAGCTTATTAAGTACAGTTAAAATATACTAAGCTGGTAAAGCGCATGCTGTAATTATTAGCAGCACTTTTTTCATTATTAAACAATTATAAAGCACATACAGTACTACACTACATACAGATGTAGCACTCTATAACAGTACAGATAGAATGCTACTATTCTTACATGGCCACCATTTATTAAAGCGGTGGGCAACATAAATAGAGTACAGTGAGCAACATCTGCCCTTTCGATACTTGCTACATACATCTGCACATTTCTCGGAAAACAATGATGCCACATTCAATAGCATATAGAATTAGTAGCATTTAGAATTTTTGTGCACTTATCTTTTAGTACAATATAATCAAGTTATTTTATATCCAGGCTTATAGTTGAGTTAAATGGCCTATTATAGGCACTTTAAATCCCCCTTCCGTGATAGGATTTATAGAACATGGGTACACACACAGATTTGGTATTCTAATAAAATCATCATTTTATTTTGTTGTAACCATAAACATAAGATTATTGTCTTTGTCTTTATGTTGTTTTTTCAGATGGTGATGGCCCCATACATCATGGTGTCTGCTCCTCCTGGCTTAACAGAATACAGACTGATGAAGTGGTACCTTGTTTTGTAAGAGGGTTAGTTATATGTATTGTCTATGTAATTCTGGAATGCTCGAAAGCTTTTTACACAGATTGTGTTTCCACACGTCAGTCATGTTATGATCAAAATCAGGGCATCTAGATTAAACTGACATTACCAGATATGGTCACCTTTGGGGGAATTTTTATGATTGCATTTTACTTATTTAGGACTAAAAATAACTATTTTCTTTGGTCTTTAGAAAAAAAAATTCAACAGTTTTTCGCCTACAGCTTTCAGTTTCATCGCATCTGCATATTGTTGCTTCTCCTTCTTAGTGAAATCTGTCAGGGAGCTTCTCTGATGGCTCGATTTGTAGCCCTTATCTCTAGTCCCCTGACGGCTCATAAACAGTTGAGTTAAATTTCTATCTGTTTGATCATAATTTAGCTGAAATAAGTGAGACGTTAGGAAAGTAATGATAAGGGCTATAGATCAAGCCTTCAGAGCAGCTCTCTGACCGATTTACTGGGAAGGAGAAGCAGGAGGGCAAATGAAGACAGTATACAGAAAACTGTTGACAATTGAAAAAATAATTTTTAGCCTAAAATAAGTAGAATGCAATAATGAATGTCCCTATAGCCTTTAACAGTGGCAGAAAATATATTCCTTAGCCCTGATTCAGATGGGCATATTAAAAATCATCAGCGTTGCAACCACAACACACAGATGATTTTTCATATGCAGTGAGGTCTGTATGCCCCCGTAAGACACTGACCTGGCGATTGCCGGAGATAATCTTTTCTAATGGTCTCCAGTCTGCGTTCCATGAACTATGGACCAGAGGTGTGTAGAGCACCATTTATTTATATGGATCCAGGTGCTGTCCATTTGCACAGCAGACAGCACATGGATGAAAAATACAGTTGTCGGAATCAGGCCTTATGCAGATGTTGCCATAAGCAGATTTGCCCCCAATATCCTAGTGCTATAGCCGGGCAGCTGTGGTAACCACTTTTAGATAGATAGCTAGATCACATGCTAGCAAGTTAATTCAGCAATAACTACGATGAAAATATATGCTATATTAAAATATTGTTAGGATTTAACAAAGCAAACCATACAGTGCAGCTCTGCAAACTCCAACTAATTACCATGCAGATTGATTAGTTGTTCACTTCATTAAGGTTTGGATGTATGATGTACTTTTGCATAATAATAAGATGAATTACCAAATATTAGCGGTATATGGTCTCAATATGAATTTCTTATCATTAGAGCACCCAGTTTCCAAATGCCACAAGATCCACATGTGCCCTGCATCCTGATTGGTCCTGGGACTGGTATTGCACCCTTTAGAAGCTTCTGGCAACAACGCCTGTATGATATCCAGCATAAAGGTGAGATATTTATCAAGTAACCATAGCATGTGGTTCTCACAGATCTAAGTTCACTCTACATAGTGATATAGTAAGTTCAAATAAACATACCAGTATTTTTGGACTATAAATATTTTCTACTTATGAAAACTTCAATGGTAGTTTAATGAATGGGAGGGGTCAATGTCACTGAGTTTAGTAGTCTAGAGTAGAGAGAGATTAATAGTTTATAGTCAGCTCCTGTTCATCCTAGTTTGTCATCTTTTGATAGGCATATCATCATCACAATGAACACCACAAGTTACAGTTTACAATACAGTACCCACTGGTAGTCCTCCTGGTAAGACTCCTCCGACTGGTGACATTGCCAAATGTTCTTTAGCTACACTAACTCAAAACTTTCATATATTTATCTGCTGCCTAGGGACCTTCAGGATAGAGAGGTCTGCATTTCTCACAGTCCTCTCTATGAGCTGAATGATCTTTCAGCCTCCTCTCCCGCCTGGACTGATCACACAGATCGAAGTCGGGCAGGGAGAGAGAGAAGTGTGCCGATGCACAGTTCTATCATTGTTACAGAAAAGCGCTGTACGAGCACTCTGCCGGATGATTGAGGAAGCAGTAATGGGGATCTATAATGGGGACTAGAAGACGCAACCACTTTTAAGCAATATTTTTACCTAAAACAGGGAGTCTTATAGTCCAAAAATACTGTATTTTCAATTATTGTTTGTATATATCTTCTTTAGACACAGACTATACCTATCAATTGATGTGTAAACAAACACAATCATATATTCTACAGGATAAACCTAGTCTGCAACATCTTGTATATATACCCTAGTCAGAGAAAGGCATTCTTAGTTTCCCATGCAATGCTAACCACCTCCATATAGCACACTATGAGGATATATAGGTCTTTGTTGAATACATTACTACAAATAAAAATAAAAACTTCTCGGAGTTGCTCAGAAGAAGATTCAAATACCACGAAGAGTCATGTGTTCTCTTTTAAGGAACATGCCATTGCCCCTAGGCGGAAATTCAAGATTTGGAGCATCACAGACAATAGGAAAGATCCATTTGCTTAGGGATCATACTTAAATTGTACCATGATAATGGTTTGGTTTATTGTCTCTATATTATTTCCCTACATTCATAGTCATAAAAAAGAACTATATTTCTGGCAAATGCATACAGATGTCACCCTGATTAAGTGAAACTGCAGCATAAAGAATGGTAGAAGGACACAGTCTAAACCTAGGACATCATCAGAACCAAAAGAGGTTGATTTGTAACTCCAGTAAACTATAATGAAAACTATGCCACAGTCCTTGATCAAGAGTCTTTGTTCTTGTACCTGATTAAGATTATCAGTCTTCATTTGAAATGAAGGTTGTTTCGATGAAATTATATTATATTGGTGTATTAATATATATGCACTAAAAATGATTGATTTACATATTTTTAGGAATGAAACCTTGTCCAATGATACTAGTGTTTGGATGTCGGGAATCAAAGATTGATCATATCTATAAAGAAGAAGCAATGCTTGCAAAGAACAAAGGAGTGTTTAAAGAACTGTTCACAGCGTATTCCCGGGAACCGAATAAACCAAAGGTAGTCAAATGCAGGATTCCCACTATAAACCATATACTTCCTTCAGAAAATATTAAAGTTGTTGTCCCATCTTGGCGTTTCATGGCTGAGATTGGAACAACCCATGGTAAGCGCTGGCTTGGAATGGGCAGCATTATGGAAACATCCGGGCAGGCCGCTCTTCACTGTTTCTCTAACTCTTATAGCAGTGGAAGAGTGGAAGCTACACAGACAGCATAGCACAGCAAGCTATGTTGTTTCCATAACTCAGGAGTTATGGAAACAGTGTAGACTGCTGTGCAATGCTGTTTGCATATCTCCCATTCACTGTTATAGGGGTTACCGAAACAGCAAAGTGGTGGCCACCAGGCCACTTTTGTACCGGCACTTACTGTGGGTTCTTCTATGGTGGCCAAGATGGTCAACCACTTTAAACTGGATACAGTAATCCCCAATAGAGTTTGGAAAGGGTAAGGCAATGAAATTTCCTAGAGTTTATAGATGTTTTTGATTGGGATCAAAGTACCAACTTTGTATAAGATGAGACAGAAATCTTCTATAGACAGATCTGTATAAATATCTGTATAAACCTCACATTTTGATATCAGAACCTGAAGATTATGCAGAGATGAGTGGCACCACCCAGGCACTTTTTATGGTGGTGCCAACAACTGAAAAAAGTGGCTCTATGTAGCTGCAGTGTATAATATGCATTATTGTGTTCCAGCTGCTGCAAATAATATTACACACCTCAGATGCCGCAGCTCTTCTTTTTTAGAAGTATAAGGGTGTTCTATATCAACCCTTAATCTTTAGAATATAATCTGCAGAAATGTGTGTAAGTAATAGGAAAAAATCTCATAAAAAGCGGGTGACTTTTAATAGCAGCTTCTTTGCAAAAAACATGCCAAGCCCAACATTAACTTAAACTGTTACTTATATCAAGCCTTCTTCGGTCCCCAAATGACTCCAGTAAAAACTGCTGGAACAGTATGATTATTAAAGAGGTTAATCCATGAGTATAAAACTGTTTGCACTCACATATCTGGAGGACTTGTTTCCTTTAGTGTAGGTAGGCAGCAGCTCATCAAGCACCTGTATCCTCCGGGATGCCCTGCAATTAGTTCTTTCCCCCTCCATAGAACATAAATATGTAATGCCCCCAGAATTTCCTGCTCCATTGTCTAGAGCAAGGATGCTCAACTTGCGGCCCTACAGCTGTTGCGAAACTACAACTCCCAGCATGCCCTAATTGCTGTAGGCTGCCCAGGCATGCTGGGAGTTGTAGTTTTGCAACAGCTGGAGGACCACAGGTTGGGCATCCCTGGTCTAGAGAGATATATAGCTTGTATTTATTTCCATCAGTTTAGAAGTAGGGATGAATGAATGAAAGGTGTCAGTGCCACTTTACTATGAGATCACTGCTCCCTGAAAAGAAAAAAGCTACTGAAAGCAGGAGAAGGTGGACCAAAAGATTAAAAAGTAGGAGGTGCTACCAGAGAGGAAAATGCACGTTAAAAAAACAATATTTTTATTGCATATATACTGCCATAATACTTTACTTGAAATGTCCCTTTTATTGCATAGTAATACATAGGCAATGTAGGGCGTTTAGTTTGGAGGGACAGGCTCCGGAAGGGGTCATCTCATGGTTCAGCTGCAGCAGGTGAACCACAATCTCATGTTGCAGTTAGTAATAAGGATAGGTACTGTCCCATTCCTACGATTTTTCTATGTGCTGGTTATAACTCTATTTACCCTATTGCCTCAGCTAGCCACTTGTGGTATGTATTATCACTCCCATCTCAGTATCTGGGTAAATTATGCCAATTTGGAGCCATAGTGTGTAGGTATAACATACCTTCCTACTGATGACCAATCAGGAAGTTTTTTGCACGTGCACTTTATTTATATATACCGGCAGTTCACCATCGGTCCCCTTGGTTTTTAATATGTATTGTGACCTGTATTAAATGTCTTTGTGTGACTTGTGTCAATCATGTGTCTTTCTGTGATTTTCTAATAAAATTATGCTATTTTTGGACTATCTTAGTACCATTAATGTTATTTGTAATATATCTGACCCACTCCTTTTGGTCAGTTTCCATTCCTACGATATCCAGAGATGGACCAACCAATCTAAACCAGGAGAGTATTGAAGTCAGTTAATTTTTATTTTTCAAATACTAGTTTCAGACCAATTAAGTACCAATTGTAATTGAGATAATTTAAGTGACCAGAGTATATAGTGTCACTCTTTTCACTCTAATTTATGTATGACAGGTATTATTTGTGATTGCAATTTTATAGGAATCCCTAAAAAAATTTGCCTTAACCTACTTCACGCCCTTTTTCTTCGATTTTTTGACATTGTAGCACAGAAATATAACTGGTCAAGATACAATGTATTATTTAAAAAAAGTAAAACACTAACGTATAGTCTTCTTGAATTTTTTTTTCGTACTTTAAGAAATATGTGCAAGACGTTTTGCGTGAACAGCTCTCTGAGGTGACCTTCAAAGCCCTAAAGGAGCAGGGAGGGCACATATATGTATGTGGGGACGTCACTATGGCAGGAGATGTCCTTAAAAGTCTTCATCAGATTGTAAAACAACGTGGGAACTTGAGCCCTGAAAAAGCAGGAGCCTTCATCAGTAAACTAAGGGTAAGTGAGCGATTATAAATGCCAGCTGCGTACACAGCTCCACTTCTAGGTGATTCGGTCCACCGTGAAGAGATTTGTCTTATTGTTGTCCTGTATTTATTCTGGTGACTGAATGTTCCTCAGAATACTTTATACTAGTACCTAAGGGGCCTTGTGATAAAATAAAGAACCTGCTTCAGTGAGAGATCATATTTGTTTAATGGGATTGAGCTGAGACTGATAAAGTATAAACTGCTAGAGGTGCTTGGTCAATGATCACACAACACCCTTTATTTTGGGTTCTGCAGCATGGTATACGTAGAGGCAGGGTCACATTAATACTGGGGGGCATCTCTCCTTGCTGCAATACCGGCTGCTACTCTGGCATGCTAATGGTCATACAGATGCTGGATATCCCCCTGTGGTATGACATTCCACGCTTTTGGACTTGGACCTGCAGTTCAGCTAAGGTGGTTGTAGGTTGCTATGTATGGGAAATCCGTGACCCCAGCCAGTCCCAGACATTTTGGATGCCGGAGAGATATAGCAATCAGACTGGCCAGGGGAGCTGCTGGATACCCTAAAGAGCACATTGTGTAGTATTGCAGTGTGTGTGTAGGCGCTATCTTGTTGGAACATCACATCTCCACACCTAGGCCCTGATTTATCATACCATCACTCTATTATTCTGGCATCAAAAAGTCACAAAAATAGGGCTTTTGCACTCGCTTGTGCAAAATCTAAGCAATTGCGCTAAATTTAGCAACTTTTTTTGCACTTGTACAAAATTTGAGACTTTTTGCATTTTTAAAACGTGCACTCCAGTTTTGTAATGAGTGGAAAAATGGGTGTGGTACGCTGTGTTAATGAGTTTCCCTCCAGATTTATCATTGAGACTTTTTTTTTAAAGTTGAAATCTCACTCCAGGACAATCTCACTCTCTAGACAAAAGTGTTAGGTCTAAGTGTTAGACAAATTTATCAAACAACATCAGACATTTGATAAATGTGGCATAAAGTACCCCAACACAGACTCAATCAAAACTGACTTAAAATTTTCCTCTCATGATGGTGTTCCTGTGTGTCTCCTCAATGTGCATGATGGCAGTTGACTCTCTCCAGCCCTCCTTCGAACTCTGATGCAGCAATCATTAATACCAAGGCAGAACCTGCTTTCATCACTGAACATTATTGTTTGCCACCCATGCCTCCAATGGACTCTCTCGAGGTACCAGCACACGTTTTCTTGGCAGATCAGTGGCAAATAAGCTAGTGGAGTCAGTGCATGCAGTCCTGCTTAATCCCTTAAGGATCCGCGCCGTACATGTACGGCGGGCTGATGGGGCAGGTGCAGGAGCTGCGCCCACCCGATCAGCGGCACGGACCCTGCAGTCACTGACAGCCGGGACCCTGCTGCATACGCAGGCATTGGTGAAAACACTGATGCCGGTGTGTTAACCCCTTGTATGCCGCAGTCAAAGCTGACCGTGGCATGCAAAGGGTATGGGTGCCCTCCGCTTCCCCATCGGGTCCCCTGCAGTGGCGGGGACCCAATGGCAGAAAAGGCAAGCCCGATGCCTTCCATAGGCATCGCAGTTTGCCTACTATGGAAGCCTGTGAGATCCAGCCCTTAGGCTGGGTCTCACAGGCAGGCTGTCAGCAGAAAAGCTGACAGCCAATGCATTACAATACAGGTTGCATTGTAATGCATTGCAGAGGGGATCAGACCCCAGAAGTTAAAGTCCCAGAGTGGGACAAAAAATAAAAATAATAAAAAGTTTAAAAAAAAGGGGTTTTCGTAATAAAAAAAAATAAAGTTTCAAGTAAAAAAAATACATTATTTCCCCAAATAAGGCTACATGCATACAGCGGGTCCGCAATACACGGGCATCGGACGTGTGCATTCCGCATCACGGATCGCGGACCCATTCACTTGAATGGGTCTGTAATCACAGAGATGAGGAACGGAGGCACAGATCGGAACCCCATGGAAGCACTACGGAGTGCTTCCGTGGTGTTCCTGGCCGTGCCTGTGCACCGCAGAAAAGTAGCGCATGCACTACTTTTTTGCGGTTCGGACCGTCGGATGCGGATGGCGGACCCCATTCAAGTGAGCACGGACATGGAGCCATAACATTCGTGTGCATGTAGCCTAAAACAAATAAAATTGTAAAAATAAATAGAAAAAAAAAAGAAAACCACACATATTGGGAATTTCTGTGTCTGTAACTACTAGCTCTATAAAAATATCACATGATCCACCCGCTCACCTGAACGCTGTAGAAAAAATAAAATAAAAAGTGTGCTAAAACAATCATTTTTTTGTCACCTTACATCACAAAAAGTGCAACACCAAGCGATAAAAAAGGCATATGCCCCCCCAAAATAGTAACAATCAAACCGTCACTTCATCCCGCAAAAAATGACCACCTACATAAAACAATCAGACAAAAAATAAAAAAACTATGGCTCTCAGAATATGAGACACTAAAACATGATTTTTTTTTTTTTTTAAATGCTGTTATTGTGTAAAACTTAAAGGGGTTCTGCAGTTCACCTGAATGGAGCTTAGCCCCGCCCACGCTAGTTGATACTAGTCGTGACATCACTGGGCCTGCAGTAAACAGCGAGAAGGCCACAGCGCCCTGCCAGCGCCACTGCCTTCTCAAACAGCTGATCGGCGGGGGTCCCGGGTGTCGGACCCCAGCCGATCAGATGCTGATGATTTATCCAGAGGATAGATCATCAGTTTAAAAAAAGTGCATAACTCCTTTAAATAAATAAAAAAAAGTATACATATTAGGTATTGCCGCATCCATAAGAACCTGCTGTATAAAAATATCACATGAACTAAACCCCTCAGATGAACACCGTAAAAAAAATAAAAAATAAACGTGTAAAAAAGACATTTTTTGTGACCTTACATCACAAAAAGTGAAATACCAAGCGATCAAAAAGTCATACGCACCCCAACATCATACCAATCAAACCGTCATCTCATCCCGCAAAAATTATACCCTACCTAAGACAATCGCCCAAAAAATAAAAAAAACTATGGCTCTCAGAATATGGAGACACTTAACCCCTTAAGGACACAGGGCGTACAGGTACGCCCTTGTGCCCTGGTACTTAAGGACACAGGGCGTACATGTACGCCCTGTGCATTTTCAATCACCGCCGCGCGGCCGGCGGCGATCGGAACCCCGTGCCTGCTCAAATCATTGAGCAGGCACTTGGGGCAAATGCGTCGGGGGGTCCGGTGACCCCCCCATGTATGCGATCGCAGAAAACCGCAGGTCAATTCAGACCTGCGGTTTTCTGCGTTTCCGGGTTATTCGGGTCTCTGAAGACCCGATAACCCGGAACAGGATGGTGATGGTGGTGTGATTTCACTCCACCAATCACCATCCAGCGATCCTGAGTGGTGATGGTGACATCACCACTCAGGATCGCTTTCTGATTGGTCTGTGGGCGGTCCGGCGGCAGATTCAAAAGAGGCAGGCGCCCCTCTCCTCCTCCTTTTGTGTTCCGGAGCCGGAGGAGAGAGGAGCTGCCTGCACGTGTCTGCTGCCACCGCTGCACCGCTGCCTGCACCCGATCTGTGCCCCCCCAGGACCCGATCTCTGCCCCCAGCACCCCATCAGGTACATAGGGACAGCTAGGGAAAGTTTGGTTTAGGCAGGGGAAAAAAAAGGGAAAGGTAGTTTTTTTGAACTTTTATTGCATCACCCCAGTTAGGGTGTCTGGGGTCCACAGCACAGCTGTGTGACCCTAGACCCCCCAGGGGTGCTGCCACTTGCCCCCCTCCCCCTGCCACTTCCCCCCCCCCCCCACCTTTTTTGGGGTGCTTTTTTTTTTTTTTTTTTTTTGGAGTTCGCTGACTGTGGCCGGCACTTAGCGTCCGGCCACTGTTAGCGCATCGCACACCCCACCGCTGATCAACTTCGGACGGTTGATCAGCAGTTTTGAATTTTTTTTCCCCACATTTTTTGCCCTTTTTTTAGTTAGTTTATTTATTTTTTCTGTTAGTTTTAGGGTGAGTTCGTGAACACCCGTGCCCCCTCACACACGCACACCAAATAAAGAGTTACACACACGCACATATACACGCAGACACACACTCCCCTATGGCCCTGCCGGACGTTCTCGGCTGAGGAGGCATACGCCCAGCTTGCCTCCGAGTCCGAGAGTCCCAGTGAGGATGAGGATGACCCCACATTCCTGTTGTCATCCGCATCCTCCTCATCATCTAGCGATGATGATGAGCCCCCAAGGCGGCGGAGACGCCGCCAGGCGGAGCAAGGGGACCGCCATGTTAGGGACCCTGTGGCCCACACTAGTACGAGCAGCTCTGGGGCTCGTACTGGTTTCCCGGCCCACCAGTTAAATCCACCGGAGCACCCTGCCGGTGAACTTGTCTGGTGTAGCCCAGAGCGATACGAGCCCGTGATTCCCGATTTCGTAGGCCAATCAGGAATCCAGATTTCCACAGTGGGCTACACTGAATATGACTTTTTTTGTCATTTTTTCAGTGACCCACTGGTAAATCTGATGGTGGAGCAGACGAATCTGTACGCCCAACAGTTCGTCGCTCAACACCCGGGCTCCTTTTTGGCCAGGCCCGGTGGCTGGACGCCGGTCAGTGCAGCCGAAATGAGGACATTTTGGGGCCTCGTGCTGCATATGGGCCTGGTCAAGAAACCCAGTGCCAGGCTGTACTGGAGTGGGGACGTCCTATATCAGACCCCACTTTACAGTACGGTTATGACACTCTCCCGGTTTGAGGCCATCCGGAAATGTCTGCATTATTCCGATAATGCAGCATGTCCACCCCGAGGTGATCCTGCCCATGACCGTCTGTACAAGATACGGCCGGTCATCGATCACTTTGGGGCCAAATTCATGGAGGCCTATGTACCTGGAAGGGAGGTCGTGGTTGATGAGTCTCTCATTGCGTTCAAGGGGAGACTCATTTTCCGCCAGTATGTGCCTTCCAAGCGGGCGAGGTATGGCGTGAAGCTATACAAAATTTGTGAGAGTACCTCAGGGTACACTTACAAATTTCGTGTATACGAGGGGCGAGATTCCCGGATTCAACCCCCAGAATGTACCCCCACTCTGGGTGTTACCGGGAAACTTGTGAGGGACCTTATGCACCCACTGCTGGATAAGGGTTACCACTTGTACGTGGATAACTTTTATACCAGTATCCCCTTGTTCCAGTCCCTTGCCGCCAGATCCACGTCCGCTTGTGGGACCGTGCGGAAAAATCAACGCGGCCTCCCTGCCCACCCCCTCCAGGTACCTATCCCCAGGGGTGAGACCCGTGCCCTTACCACTGGAAACCTGTTGCTGGTCAGGTATAAGGACAAGAGGGATGTCCTTATGCTGTCCACAATTCATGGTAACGGCATCACCCCTGTCCCTGTGCGAGGTACCGCGGCAACGGTCCTCAAGCCCGATTGTATCGTCGCCTACAATCGGTATATGGGAGGAGTTGATCTCTCGGATCAAGTCCTCAAGCCATATAACGCCATGCGCAAGACCTGGGCATGGTACAAAAAAGTTGCGGTCTACTTGGTACAGGTTGCCATGTACAACTCTTTTGTACTATCCCGAAGCGCTGGCAGCACAGGGACATTCCTCCAGTTCTATGAGGCAGTCCTCAAGGCCCTGATCTTTTCGGACCGGGAAAGAGCAGGCCGGAGTACCTCGGGAACTGTAGGCGCCCGGATCGTCCCTGGCCAACACTTTCCAGGTGCGGTCCCCCATACTGGAAAGAAGGGACGAACCCAAAAAAAGTGCAGAGTGTGTCGCAGGAGGGGGATACGGAAGGACACGACTACTCAGTGCCCCGATCATCCGGGCCTCTGCATTGACAGTTGCTTCAGGGAGTATCACACTTCCATGGAGTACTAAATTTATATCCCAATTTAGCACTGACATCGGATAAAAAAAAATGGTTCTCAGACTTGAGACACCCAAAAAAACTAAAATAATTTATTAAAAGTAGACATAGGTATTGCCGCGTCGGTAATAATCTCCTCTATAAAAATGTCCCATGACCTAACCCCCCAGATTAACACGGTCCAGAAAAAAAAAAAAAAGGTGCAAATAAAGTTTTTTTTTGTCACCTTACATAATAAAAAGTTTAATAGCAAGCGATCAAAAAGTCATATAGCCCCCAAATTAGTGCCAATAAAACCGTCATCTCATCCCGCAAAAAATGAGCCCCCACATAAGATAATCAGATAAAAAAAAAAAATAGAAGATGACTCTTAGACTTTAGAGATACAAAATTTTCTTTAGGGTATCAAAAAGGATAATATAGTCTAAAACCTAAATAATTGTAAAAAAAAGTTGACTTATTAGGTATCGCCGCCTCCGTAAGAATCTCCTCTATAAAAATACCCCATGACCCAACCACCCAGATTAACACAGTAAAAAAAAAAAAAAATAGGTGCAAAAAAATATTTTTTTGTCACCTTACATAACAAAAAGTTTAATAGCAAGCGATCAAAAAGTCATATAGCCCCCAAAATAGTGCCAATAAAACCGTCCGCTCATCCCGCAAAAAATGAGCCCCCACATAAGATAATTGGCTAAAAGAAAATAAAAAAAATGACACTTAGACTTTAGAGATACCCAAAAAAAAATGTTGTATCAAAAAAGATAATATAGTCAAAAACCTAAATAATTGTAAAGACTTATTAGATATTGCCGCGTCCGTAAGAATCTCCTCTATAACAATATCCCATGACCTAACTACCCAGATTAACACGGTTAAAAAAAAAAAAAAAACGGTGCCAAAACCGCTATTTTTGGCACTTTTCCATTTCAGTCCGTTTTTTCCGGTAACAAAACAAGGGTTAACAACCAAACAAAAGTTAAAATTTATTACCCTGATACTGCAGTTTACAGAAACGCCACATTTGTGGTCGTAAACTGCTGTATCCGTAAAAGGGAGGCCACAAAAGGAAAGGACCGACATGGTTTCTGGAAGGCCGATTTTGATGGCCTTTTTTATTGACACCATATCCCTTTTGAAGCCCCCCTGATGCCCCCCTAGAGTAAAAACTCCCTAAAATTGACCCCATCTAAGAAACTACACCCCTCAAGGTATTCAAAAATGATTATACAAACTTTATTAACCCTTTAGGTGTTCCTCAACAGTTAATGGCAAATGGAGATGAAATATCAGAATTTCAATTTTTGGTAACCTTGCCTCACAAAAATGTAATATAGAGCAACCAAAAATTATATTTGCCCTAAAAATACTCCCCCAAAAAATGCCACCTTATCCCGTAGTTTCCAAAATGGGGTCACTTTTAGGGAGTTTCGACTCCAGGGGTGCATCAGGGAGGTTGAAACAGGACAGTAGTGTACGGCCACATATTGGGTGTTTCTGTAAACGGCAGAGTCAGGGTAATAAAGATACAGTCTTGTTTGGCTGTTAACCCTTGATTTGTTAGTGGAAAACATGGGTTAAAATGGAAAATAAGGCAAAAAAAGAAATTTTCTAATTTCATCCCCATTTGCCAATAACTCTTGTGCAACACCTAAAGGGTTAACGACGTATGTAAAACCAGTTTTGAATACCTTGAGGGGTGTAGTTTCTTAGATGGGGTCACTTTTAGGGAGTTTCTACTCTAGGGGTGCATCAGGGGGCTTCAAATGGGACATGGTGTAAATAAATCAGTCCATAAAAATCAACCTTCCAAAAACCATACGGCGCACCTTTCACTCTACGCCCCGCTGTGTGGCCGTACAGTAGTTTACGGCCACATATTGGGTGTTTCTGTAAACTGCAGAGTCAGGGCAATAAAGATACAGTCTTGTTTGGCTGTTAACCCTTGCTTTGTTAGTGGAAAAAATGGGTAAAAATGAAATATTAGACAGAAAAATGAAATTCTCAAATTTCATCCCCATTTGCCAATAACTCTTGTGCAACACCTAAAGGGTTAACAACATATGTAAAATCACTTTTGAATACCTTGAGGGGTGTAGTTTCTTAGATGGGGTCATTTTTGGGTGGTTTCTATTATGTAAGCCTCGCAAAGCGACTTCAGACCTGAAATGGTTTTTGTAAATTTCAGAAAAATTTCAAGATTTGCTCCTAAACTTCTAAGCCTTATAACATCCCCAAAAAATAAAATATCATTCCCAAAATAATTCACACATGAAGTAGACATATGGGGAATGTAAAGTCATCACAATTTTTGTGGGTATTACTATGTATCACAGAAGTAGAGAAACTGAAACTTTGAAATTTGCTAATTTTTCAAAATTTTTGATAAATTTGGTATTTTTTGGTGCAAAAAAAATTATTTTTTTGACTTAATTTTACTAGTGTCATGAAGTACAATATGTGACGAAAAAACAATGTCAGAACGGCCTGGATAAGTCAAAGCGTTTTAAAGTTATCAGCACTTAAAGTGACACTGGTCAGATTTGCAAAAAATGGCCTGGTCCTAAGGTGTAAAAAGGCTGTGTCCTTAAGGGGTTAAACATGATTATATTTTTTTATGCTTTTATTGTGTAAAACTTAAATAAATAAAAAAAGGATACATATTAGTATTGTCATGTCCGTAACAACCTGCTGTATAAAAATATCACATAAAGGAGAACACCGTAAAAAAAAAAAAATGTGTAAAAACCGCCATTATTTTGTCACCTTACGTCACAAAAAGTGTAATACCAAGCGATCAAAAAGAAATACGAACTCCAAAATAGTACCAATCAAACCGTCATCTCATCCCGCCAAAAAATGAGGCCCTACCTCAGACAATCGCCCCAAAAAACTATGGCTTTCAGAATATGGAGACACAAAAAAATATTTATTTTCAAAATGCTTTATTATGTAAAACTGACAAAAAACAATAAACAAAAAGTCATATTTGGTGCTGTTGCGTCCATAACAACCTGCTCTATAAAAATAGCACATGATATAACCTGTCAGATGAAAATTGTAAAAAGCAAAAATAAACAGTGCAAAAACAGCTATTTTTTCTTACTTTGCCTCACAAAAAGTGTAATATAGAGCAACCAAAAATCATATGTACCCTAAAATAGTACCAACAAAACTGCCACCTTATCCCGTAGTTTCCAAAATGGGATCACTTTTTGGGAGTTTATACTCTAGGGGTGCATCAGGGGGTCTTCAAATGTGACATGGCAACTTATCCCAGTTAACAAAATTATCCCAGTGAAATCTGCCTTCCAAAAACCATATGGCGTTCCTTTTCTTCTGCGCCTTGCCGTATATATTGAGTTTTCTTCTGCGCCTTGCCGTGCGGTATCAGAAAGCGGATGGTCAATGCCAGGCCAGGACAGGAATCAGGGAGCAGGTCACCTCCTACACATCCCTAATTCTGACCCTGTCTCCTATCCGTATGAGCCGACCCTGATGGTAGGAGGGTTTATACTCCAGAACCTGATATTCCTGCTAGCCCTCAGGGTGGCCCTGGACTAGGAGCAGGGTAAGACGACCTGTTCCTCCTAGACACGGAGGGACAGGAGTCTCACAGGCCAAGCTACATAGAAAGGGGAACATGAACAGACATATGGCAATGACAGGTAAGTGAGACAAATACCACACTTACCTGCCACAGACACACAACCTGGAACCCAAGTACAAGTGCTGCTGTCCAGAACAACACAAAGGACACAGCACACAACAGACATCACACGGGAACCCAGAAAACCATATGCTGCAATAACAAGGAGACCAAACAAACATCTTCTAAACACCATACGTGAACTTATGACCACAAGGGTGGCCCCCACTGGCAGATGGAATTACACAGGAGGCTGCTCCAGCTAACCATGGCTGAAGTACCCCCTCAGAGATATTCACTGAGGCTTTATAGGCCCAAGTAGCCACACCCAACAGACACACCCAGTGTTCACACACACAGAAGAGAATTAACCCTTCCAACACCAGGCAAGGGAAGACGGCCACTTAAAGGGGAAGTACACACATAAACCCACACTTCACCTGTTGCCGCGGGCAACGGCATGCGTGGTAATCATGTCCTGGGGATCAGCCATAGGGCTGAGACACTGCCACCACATGCACACAACACCACACGTTGCCACGGGCAACCAAGTGAAGGAAAGTGTCACAAAACACACCATGGCCGTGACAGTTTTGTTTGGCTGTTAACCCTTGTTTTGTTAGCAGAAAAAAAGGATTAAAATGGAAAATCTGCCAAAAAAGTGAAATTCTGAAATTACATCTACATTTTCCTTTAATTCTTGTGAAATACCTAAAGGGTTAACAAAGTTTGTAAAAATCCGTTTTGAATACCTTGAGGGGTGTTGTTTCCAAAATGGCGTCACTTTTTTGGTGTTTCTACTCTAGAGGTGCATCAGGGGGTATTCAAATGTGACATGGCAACTTAAAATTATCCCAGTGAAATCTGCCTTTCAAAAACCATATGGCGTTCCTTTCCTTCTGTGCCCTGCCGTGTGCCTGTACAGCAGTTTACGACCACATATGGTTTGTTTCTGTAAACTACAGAATCAGGGTAATAAATATTGAGTTTTGTTTGGCTGTTAACCCTTGCTTTGTTACTGGTAAAAATGGATTAAAATTGAAAATCTGCCAAAAAAGTGAAATTCTGAATTGTAATCTACATTTTCCTTTAATTCTTGTGAAACACCTAAAGGGTTAACAAAGTTTGTAAAATCAGTTTTGAATACCTTGAGGGGTGTAGTTTTGTAAAATGGGGCAATTTATGGGTGGTTTCTATTATGTAAGCCTCACAAAGTGACTTCAGACCCGAACTGGTCCTTAAAAAGTGGGTTTTGGAAATGTTCTTAAAAATTTTAAGATTTGTTTCTAAACTTCTAAGCCTAACGTTTCAAAAAAAGAAAATGTAATTTACAAAATGATCCAAACATAAAGTAGACATGGGAAATGTAAAGTAATAACTATTTTAGGAGGTATCACTATCTGTTTTAAAAGCAGAGAAATATAAATTTAGAAAATTGAGCATTTTTCCAAATTTTTGTTAAATTTGGTATTTTTTTATAAATAAAAATGAAATATTTTGACTCTAATTTACCATTGAAGTACAATATGTGACGAGAAAACAGTCTCAGAATGGCTTGGATAAGTAAAACGTTTTAAAGTTATTACCACATAAAGTAATACTGGTCATTCGTGCTGGAGCAGCAGGGGAATTAAAAGGGGAGTAATGCTTGTTTTTTTGGAGTCTCGGAGTAAATTCTATTGCAGAAGAATCACAAGTACATGAGTATGATAAGACAACCTAAGTAAAAGACAGGTCAAACCTTCCGATCTGAATCTATAGCATTTTCATGATTTTATTGTCTTTTATTTTTAGGATGACAACAGATATCATGAAGACATATTTGGAGTGACACTACGGACATATGAAGTTACAAATCGTCTCAGATCTGAATCAATTGCATTTATTGAAGAAAGCAAAAAGGACTCAGATGAGTGAGTAACAATCTAGGTTTGTAGAAACTTGTGACCTTTATTTAATTTCTTGTCGGCCACTAATTAGTTGATAATACATTCCTATTAGATTTAAAAAAAATAATAATAATAATAACTGTCACCTTTCCTGACACATCTAGTTGGGAAAATAGAACAACAGAAAAACAACACAAAATATATAGGAAAGTGTTATTGTTTTCAATCCATAATTCGTTGAACTAAAGTAGGAAATATTATAAAGGTCATCTTAACAGTCTGTAGTAACAAATACTTATATTCTCTGTAATATAACAATTCTAGAGCATCTTTTCCTTTACTGTAACTCTGCCTTAGGCCTCATGCACACGACAGTTGTTTTTTGCATCCGCAAATTGTTCGCCCGCCAAAAAAAACGGATGCGGCATCCGTTTTTTTGGGAGGATCAATTTTTTTCCACATATCCCTTGTAATAAATGCCTTTCCTTGTCCGCAAATGTGTAAAAAGTAGGACATGCACTATTTTTTTTGCTGAAGGGAAACACGGACAATGGACGCGGAACACAAACGGATGAACTATCAGCATTTTTTTTTGCTGACCCATTGAAATGAATGGGTCCCCATCCTATCCGCAAAAAAAAAAACGTAACGGAGGTCAAGAAAAACAACTGTCGTGTGCATGAGGCCTAAGGCAGTTTCTCTTTTAAAACATCTATACACCTATCCATCGGTCTATCTATTTATTTCAGATATGTCTATCTCTTTATCACATATCCACACTATATCAACAAAACTACTGAGGCACCTACACATTACACCTACAGGAGCTTTTATCACATGCCATTCTAAATCCAGAGGCATTAATATGTAGTTTTTGGAGTGTGTTTGTGGGAATCTTCAGCCATTTATCCAGAAGAGCATTTGTGAGGTGAGGAACTGATGTTGGATGAGAGGGCCTGGCTTGTAAACTCCATTCTAGTTAATGGGTTTGAGGTCAAGGCTCTTCAAGTTTTTCCACATCAAACTTACCCAACAATCCCTTTATGGACCTACCTCATGAACCTGGGCACAGTCATGGTGGAACAGAAAAGGGCCTTCTCCAAACTATCTCCTCAAAGTTGGAAGCACACAATTGTCCAATTGTGATTCATCATCACTCCAAAGGACCTCTTTCCACTACTACAGTATTTTTTTACACCACTCCGCTTGGCATTAAGTTGGGTGAAGTAAGGCTTGCATGCCATAGGAGGTTTATAACTGCAGTTTTTGGGTCAGCAAAGCATTGGTGACATTTATGCACTAGTTTGGAATAATACCACTAAGGCCCCTTTCACACGAGCGAGTATTCCGCGCGGGTGTGATGCGTGAGTTGAACGCATTGCACCCGCACTGAATCCTGACCCATTCATTTCTATGGGGCTGTTCACATGAGCGGTGATTTTCACGCATCACTTATGCGTTGCGTGAAAATCGCAGCATGCTCTATATTGTGCGTTGCGGTGCGATAATCCACGCAACGCAGGCCCCATAGAAGTGAATGGGGTTGCGTGAAAATCGCAAGCATCCGCAAGCAAGTGCGGATGCGGTGCGATTTTCACGCATGGGTTCTAGGTGACAGTCTATTCACTGTATTATTTTCCCTTATAACATGGTTATAAGGGAAAATAATAGCATTCTGACTACAGAATGCATAGTATAATAGTGCTGGAAGGGTTAAAAAAATAAAAAAGTTAACTCACCTTATCCACTTGTTCGCGTAGTTCGTTCCCGGTCTGTTCTTTGCTAGCTGTGGGCTTGGGCTAAAGGACCTGTGGTGATGTCAGATCACATGCTCCAGCACCATGGTGATGGACCATGTGATTGGAGCATGTGATCTGACGTCACCACAGGTCATTCAGCCCAAGCCCACAGCTAGCAAAGAACAGACCGGGAACGAACTACGCGAACAAGAGGATAAGGTGAGTTAACTTTTTTATTTTTTTAACCCTTCCAGCACTATTATACTAAGCATTCTGTAGTCAGAATGCTATTTTTTTCCCTTATAACCATGTTATAAGGGAAAATAATACAATCTTCAGAACATCAATCCCAAGCCCGAACTTCTGTGAAGAAGTTCGGGTTTGGGTACCAAACATGCGCGATTTTTCTTACGCGAGTGCAAAACGCATGACAATGTTTTGCACTCGCGCGGAAAAAACGTGCATTATCCCGCAACGCACCCGCCTCTTATCCGGGCAAAAAACATGACGCCCGTGTGAAAGAGGCCTAACAGTTGATGGTGGAATATCTAGGAGGGAAGAAATTTCATGAACTGTCTTGTTGCAGTGGTGACATCCTATTATAGTACCACGCTGGAATTCACTGAGCTCTTAAGAACAACCCTTTGATTAAGATATGTGTCCCAATACTTTTCATTTACTTTAATCATGTGTACATGTTATCAGAAAAAAAAATGACAATATGCTTTTCCTTCTTTTTTAGGGTTTTCTGCTCATAACTGGAATATTTTCATTGTTCACAAATGGCAAACTGGTCATGAGGCACAACACACCCCATGCACATGGCATACCACACCTGCATGTACACTGTTTGTGGAGACATACATAAACTGTGTGTACTGCATGTATGACAACAGCCGATGACTCCGCACCCTTAGGGCAATGTGGAGATTTACATATACTAACTCGCTTTTTCTTTCTCACGAAAAGCCTCCCTTACAAGATGGATTTTGTAACTTCAGAGGCATTTTTTTAACTGGGACTATCAGCACTGATCTGCCTGCCGTGCTTGTCCGTTGCTCATTAACATATATTAATTTATGTAAGAGACATATATATGATATCTCTTCCATTGTAACGATGGGATTCCAGTTGTTTTCAATATAAACTCACTAAGATAAGTCTGCTTGAGATTCCGCTGCTGCATCTTGAAACAAGATATTAAATGCAAGAAAAAAACAAAAAAAAAACACCATTCTCTGGTGCATGAATCTTGTTCTTGTCCTCAGGCCTTGCTTTGTGTTTTTGGACTAAAATACGTCCGGGTAGTAAATAAGAGTTAAAGATTTCAACATTTACGTCATCTTTTATGCAAACAGCCAAAATTGTTATAGTCTTCAATCTGCTGTGTATTTTCTTACTATGATCACCTTGGATGTCATCTACCTGTAGAATTAAAAGGGGTTTTCCAGGCTCCTGATATTGATGGCCTATTCACAGGATAGATGATCAATATCTGATCTGTGAGGATCCAACACTCAGCATCCCGAAGATCAGCTGTTCTCTGCATCCACTGGAATTACCACAGCTCTGTTCAAAGTGTAGTCGCTGTGCCGTGTGTCAAACCCCTCCCGATGGGACATTGATGAGCTATCCTGAGGTCATCAATATTGGGAGCCCAGAAAACCCCTTTAATCTACATAAAAAGTTGAGCACTTTTGTAAATACATTGCATTATTTAGTTTTTCCCTGTCTTATACAGCAGAGCAGCATTAACAATTATGCAGCTTCAGAGCTGGAATCTCCTCAGTTTCCTTGATGGCTGAATGTCTGCACAGATCTTGTTGAGATGACAAAAATGATGGTAATTGTAGTCTCTACACCAGACACCAAGGGTAGACTGGCCATAGACCACACCGGTCAGATGTGCCCAGTGAGCTACCCGAACCCCCTCAGGGAGTCGCTGGCTGGGTACATAATGATTTAATGCTGTCTTGAGAAGTTCTGCTGGGGCAGTATATAGTATTATTCTGTAGTATTTGGTTCAGCTGGGGCAATATACTGTGCTGCACTGTTGCATTTGGTTCTGCTGGGACAGTATATTGTTCTGCTCTATGGTATTTGGTTTTGCAGGGGCAGTATATTGTTCTGTTCTATGGTATTTGGTTCTGCTGGGGCAGTATATTGTATTGCTCTGTGGTATTTGGTTCTGCTGGGGCAGTATATTGTTCTGTTCTATGGTATTTGGTTCTGCTGGGGCAGTATATTGTATTGCTCTGTGGTATTTGGTTCTGCTGGGGCAATATACTGAGCTGCACTATGGTATTTGGTTCTGCTGGGGCAATATACTGAGCTGCACTATGGTATTTGGTTCTGCTGGGGCAGTATATTGTTCTGCTCTATGGTATTTGGTTTTGCTGGGACAGTATATTGTTCTGCGCTGTAGTATTTGGTTCTGTTGGGGCAGTATATTGTACTGCACTTTGGTTTTGAGGCAGAACTAAATATCAAAATATAGCACACTATACTGCCCCTCTAAGGTATTGCTGCCCCCACCTACTTGAGTTGACCCCTTATACCCACCAACCTTTTGTCAACTTGGGGCCACTTTTATTTTTTCTTTCCAAAGTCACTTTACATTCCCAGTCCCCCCTGCCAGACACTATATAGAAGAATCTGCCCCAGTTAAGCTGTCTGATATTTCAGCTGTTTCCAACTATAACCAGCAGAATTGTGAATGCAGCTCTGCAGCTCAAGATCAGTGCTGTAAATAATGAATTGTATATTCAACTTTACTCAACTTTTTACTTAGATGTAATCTATATATTTAGGTTGTGTCCACATGGGGTGGATTTGCTGCTGAAAAATATGCAAAAAACCCACAATAAAAGTCTGCACCATACTCCTGCGGATTTCGATACAATTCTGCCGATCTATGTAACCCTTTGCAATAACAAAGGTTTTTCCGTCAGTGTATGAATAGGTATTTAGAAGCACCATTCACATGCATTGAGCTGCAGTTTGCTGTGCATTTTTTTGGGCAGAAAATGCATCTCGTGTGAACATTGCCTCATTCAAAAATGTTGTTCAGGGGTAAATGCTTTAATATCTTTCATAGACACTTGCTTTTTACCCTTCTATGGCAGAGCAAAAAAGTCTAAGTTATATATAAGCTTGCTGGAGGATTTTCATGCTGTAGTCTTGTCATTTCTGTCATCCATATATTGTGATATTGCAAATGTTATAGGAGTGGAGCTGCACATGAAGATATTAAATGACCACTAGCAACGCTATGGAATTTAAACCTTATTACATGAAAGATTTCATTGCTGATGAAATAACAGAATTTAAAGGGGTATTCCCATCTCGAACACTGGTAGCATATAACTAGGATCACTTCTCAGACCCGCACCTATACTTAGAACAAAGCCCCCAGAGGGCGCATCACACATGCACGGCCGCCCTCCATTCATTCCGACGGGAGCGCCGAAAATTGCCGAGCACTGTCTCTGCTATTTCCGTAAGCCCCATCGAAGTGAATGGAACAGTAGTGCGCTTCCCATTAATTTCAAAAGGTCTCCCCAAAATAGCCGAGCGTGTAGCTTGGCTATTTCCGGCGTTCCCATAGGAATCAATGGAGGGCGGATGAATATGTGCGGCACTTTGAGGGCGCCGCTCTAAAGATAGGTGTGGGTCCCAGAGGTGGGACCCGCACCTATCAGACATAGGGGTCATTATCCCTAATGTCTCAAATGGGAATACCCCTTTAAGAATTAAACTTTTATTGCATTTATTATAATGTTAATACAGTCAGACATCTCAACATAAGGCAGCATTCAAGCAGCAAATACCATGACCAACTCTGGTCTGCTGTGGAGGAGGGAAAAAGTACAGCCTGCATTCAAATTGCAATCTGACCAACAAATTGGTTCAAATCACACTATGGATCTGGTCCATCGGAAGAGAAACTGCTTAGGGTAACAAATACAGTAAAATACGTTCACCTGATGAGAAGTTACCAGAACTGGTTTGGAAGATAGGGCCGGGAGAGTTTTGTTCTCCTTGTGGACCCTCTACATCCATGAAAGGCTGCTGCTGCTGTGTCTATATTATGGAACTATGACATGTCCTCCATTATGACATCATCAGTGACACTGCTGTCATCATGCGGGTGTCTTATCTTTTTCATAGGATTTTCCTATAGTCAGAAACAGGGCTCTGAAATCTCTAATATATTAGTCGACCTCCATCTTGTCCCCTATAACATGTATTTGGTGGGCAGGAAGCTTTTTGAATTGAAGTTGAATAATATAATCTTTATGTAGCCCTTCAGGCCCATAACATATGGTGGGTCGATGGGTAAAATGGAACAAATACTAAGTTAGGGATATGCATTTACACTTGTTGAAACTTAATTCCGAATACGTTTTCCTTTACTTCACATTTCATTGCCCTTTCATTTTATAGGTATATTTGTAGCTCTCATGCAGTGACTGGGTGGGTAGCAACCAATAGGAGTTCAGGCCCTTTATTGGCATAGAGACCTGATGGCTGTACCACTTGCTGTTGATGGCTGCCATCTTCCTTGAATTCATTTTACTCACATAAATGTACATTTTCAAAAAAAAAACATTTGTCTCTACTCCTGCCATAGCAAAAGAAGCTCATCTTTTAATTTGTTGACTGTTCTCTAGATGAACATCTTCTTAAAGGGGTTTTCCAGGAATGAGATAAAATGGCCACCAGCAGCCTGTCCTACAATATGAGCAGGACTGGTTGCCACCACTTGCAGAACTGCCGAGGGAGGTGAGGAGGCAGGGCCTCACTACACTGCTCTACAATAGATGGTAACGGTGTGATCCTGCCTCTGATATGCCATCATGGCTGGGCAGCCTGACAGGAACACTTACCATTATGTAGTATAAGCAAGTGCCAGAGCGTAATGTGTAGAGAGGCCTCATCTCCTCACCCTCCCTAATCAGCTCTGCAACCATTTGAATATGGGGTTATAAAAGGCTCACGAGTGGTCACTCTATATGCATTGTAATGTCCTGCCCACCCATCAGTTCTAAAATGAAAGATGGGATCTTACGTCTATAATTATCAGTTTAATAGGCAGTTCGATTCTATTGTTAGTGGTCATTTATTATACAAATGTGCATTTTACTAAGAGGAAACCATCTTTCTTCATCTATTCAATGTGTTTTAGCTTAGTTAATGCATACTATCATGACATCGCTGAAAACGGTGTGAAAACAGCTAGGTTTGTTGTCTACAGCATATAAAATGTAAATGTGCAATGTAAAAGTAATTATGTTATCTATTTAAAGAAACTTAAAAAAAAAATCAAAATATAGAATGTATTGAAAGAATATTTCCAATCAGATGGTCTATGCTACCCTGATAGCCCTCAGATAGGGTAGCATTGAAACCTGACAGATCCACAAATTACCAGTTGAATAGACATAAAACTGACATATAACAAGTAAAAACACCCATACCATGATAATTACACTGTGATTCCTGTAATTAAACTGCATTTGTATTTGGTCGCTAGTCATTTCGACTACCAAATGATCCATGTAACTATCCAATCCCTGAAAGCAACTTTATTTTATGTTTAACAATCCACCAAAGCAGTGGCCCCCAACCACGGATTTGGAGTCCCTAGTTGTGCCTATATGCCTTGGCAAATTACATTATTACAGTCATTTCCTATTCACCAAACACAGCCAGTCTGGATGCTATTATATTATTATTATAGTATTATTGTCTAATTTCTATCCACAAATGTTCCTTGTCATGTTACTCTATATTTAAGATATATCTCATTTATTTTGAGTTTAATGTGGTTCCTGACCATCACTCAAAGTTAAGTGGCGCAAGGTAAAAAGGCTGAGGATCTTTGTCCTAAAGAAATGAAATGATGGGATCTCCTTCATGATAGTCACAGGACAACAAGTTAAAACCATTTGACAGAGCTTTAGTACCAAGTAACTTTGTTCGCATGGACTGTGCAAATAGAAAGGAAGTCTCCTGCCAACTGCCAGAAAATATGCTCTTAAAGGGGTTGTCTCACTTCAGCACATGGCATTTATCATGTAGAGGAAGTTAATACAAGGCACTTACTAAAGTATTGTAATTGGCCATATTGCTTCCTTTGCTGGCTTGATTCATTTTCCCATCACATTATACACTGCTCGTGTCCATGGTTATGACCACCCTGCTATCCATCAATGGTGGTCTTGCTTGCCGGCTGGACCGTGGGAGCGCATATAGGCTAGTGCTTTTTCCTATAGTGTGCAAGCACGACCACCGTTGCTGGATTGCTGGGTGGTCGTAACCATGGAAATAGATAGTATATAATGAGATATAAAAATGAATCCACCAAGCAAATGAGGCAATATGGACAATCACAATACATTAGTAAGTGGCTTGTATTAACTTTCTCTACATGATAAATGATATTTGCGCAATGAGGCATCCCTTTTAAATATAACTAGAAATCCGTATTTGGTAGGATTTAGCTTTTAGTGTTGTCACGTATGTATTTACAGGTTAGCATTTAGTTTTCAAACGGGACCGAAAAAACTGAAACATGGTCTGACTGGGTACTATGGGCTGAGGGCCATTTGGCTTTCATTTGAAAACACGACACATCAGTTATTTACTTTCACTTAAAGGGGTTTTAGCCTGTCCCACAAACCTACCTTACTTACAAATAACACCCTTGTAGGAGAACGTGTGTAATATACTTACCGTTCTAATGTTCCCTTGATTGGCCTTTCAGGAACCCAGTCACATGGTGCTCCTCTTCTAAAAATCCAGCTGCTGACAACGTCACATCCTTTACAAGGTCTCCAGTCTGGGCTAGGAACGCATGTCACTTCCACTGTACATGAAGCCAGAACTCTTCCTGTCTCTGGCACATATGAGGTGGATTCAGGAGGGAGGGAGTATTTCTGGCTCCATCTATAACAGAAGTGGTGTCACATCCATAGCCCAGGCCTAAGTCCGAAACCTGCTAAAGGACGCAACATGGATGGAAGCAGGATTTTCAAAAGAGGAGTGTCCGTGACTAGATTCCCGAGAGGTCAACTTCTGCTAAACATACTACTTTTCCTACAGGGTTTTTAGTGTAATTAAGGTGAGTTTGTGGGACCCACTGTGTCTAGGGAAAGCCCTGTAAAAAGATTGTCGCAAAATAACTTATCACTATCACTTCTTGTGGTTGGCCCCCACTGAGCAGACACTTAGATGTCATTCTAGGATAGTGGTGGTGAACCTATAGCACTCAGAGCCCTCTCTGTGGCACCCGCACCCTGGAATAAGTCTACCATTTCTTGCCATTCATCAGTGCTGGGCGCACCATGAGCGGCACAGGCAGCGCACTGACTGTAGGCAGGCTATTATAGCTAAATGATAAAGTACATGGAAGATATACTAGATTGGTATTCAGGTTAAATTGCCGTGTTGGCCCGTTGCGATAAATAAGTGGGTTTTGGGTTACAGTTTGGGCACTCGGTCTCTAAAAGGTTCACCATCACTGTTCTAGGAAAACCCCTTTAATATTAACATGTTTGCAGTAAATGAATAGAAGTTTCTGTGTCAGTGTACGGGTTTGCCAGTGGTGTGAGAGAAGTAGACTGGAACTGAGTTCTTACCTGTAGTCGCAGAAATTCCAAGATCTGTAACAGGGCCCTCACCTACCTTGTGCCATTTACTAGTGTCATCTTGTGTGTCAGAGGGACCTTTGGGCTTCCTCAAGGCACCAGGGCCCGGTGTGACTGCTACCTCTACATATCAAATAGCTACACTCCTGCTTACACTCAAGAGAAAAAACTAGATTGAAGACAATTCCCCAAATGTAGAACATAAGGAAAACACTTCACAGTTTTTTAATTCTACAAAATAAGATAATACATGAGTTATATGATAAAAGTAAAAGGAAGCAAAATGAAAGATAGGACAAATCACCTGATTCACAATGAAGCAACAACTAGACTAAGAGCTATGAAGTTCTGAAGGAAAAGCATTGAATGAAGATGATATGGAGTAGATAGAAGGAAAAGAGATCTGCTTGCACCAGTAGTATAATCCCTGAGTGATCGGTAAAATGATCTACTGTATAAGTCTAATGGGGTCATTTATCAAACTATTGCAAAG
Source organism: Bufo gargarizans (assembly GCF_014858855.1). Classification (NCBI taxonomy): domain Eukaryota; kingdom Metazoa; phylum Chordata; class Amphibia; order Anura; family Bufonidae; genus Bufo; species Bufo gargarizans. The sequence continues at coordinate 585,670,267 of NC_058080.1, read as the reverse complement.
TAGAACTGGCTTAGTGGCCCATAGCAACCAATCGGATTCCAACTTTCATTTTCCAAAGGAGCTGTGAAAAATGAAAGGTGGAATCTGATTGGCTGCTTTGGGAAAGTAAGCCAGTTCTACTTTACACCAGTTTGATAAATGACCCCATAAATGTCTATGACTTGTCTGCATTCCTTTCTATGCACCATTGTACACTATAAAAAAGAAGAATATAAGATGCAGCAATTGTGAAATCTAGATGTGTGGATTAACTGGTCATAGGCTGACATCCCGGTATACAAACCAGCCTTACAAACTACGCTGCATGGAAGAATGAAATGTTAATGCTACTGAAGAACCATAACTGCCTAATAACATGGATATCCTGGACTGTTACCATAGGTTCGATGTCCATTCCTCATCACTAGCAAGTTTAGTATGTTATACCTCCACATTGACTGTAGTCGAAGCATGCACCCTTTGTGTATAGTACCAAGCTAAGTGGTATGGATCAACAATGCATATGTTTGTTTGAAAGATCAAATAAATGATTCAATAAAAGAACTCGGGTCTTACTGTCTGTATTTCTACTTTCTGAACCATTTCACACAAATACCATTTCACATCAAACATTTAAAAAAATAATGAGAATGAGGTTTATTTTATGTTTGACTTACGATTACGATTGTGCTTCTCCCCGTCACTGAACCCCTCTGATTATTCGCGGCATCTGAGATGAAAAATTAGGCCTTTCAGGGGTTAATCAGTAAAAAAATAAAATAAAATACCCACCTCATCCATTTGAGCGTGAAGAGTCTGCCACGGTCATCACACTGTCCCGGGTGGTGACGTCATACATCACCACGCATAAGATTTTGCGTGGGATCTTTAATAAAGATGGCCATGGCAGCCTCTTCACGCTCAAATGGATGAAGTGAGTATAATTTTTTTTTTTACAGCCATTTCAGGGAAAATTGATTTGTTACCAAGAAATTCAGCTTCGTGGCTAATTGAATTTTACCTGGCTGCCCTTTTATCCATGCCAAATAGTTAAAGGGGTTATCCAAGATCTATAATCCCCCCCCCCCCACATGCCCAGGCCCCTCACAGAGGTTGTACTTACCTCGCTCCCCGACACCCACTTCTCATACCGACACGCTGCATCATCCCGTTGCATGGATGAAAACATCCTGCGTCGGAGAAGGGGAAAGCAGCCATGAGAAGGCCACGATGGGAACGAGCCTCCCTAGCGTAATCGCGATACTAGGGAGACTCGTTTCTGTCGCTGCCTGCTATTGGCTACCCCCCGACACCGGATGTTTTCATCCGCATGATGGGGAGATGCAGCAGCGGCCGTACCAGTATGAGAAGCGACGCAGGTGCCAGGGAGCGAGGTAAGTACAACCTCTGTGAGGGGTTCTGGAACTTGGATTACCCCTTTAACATGTTTCAAGAGGGAGCTCCTAAGCACAGACTAGCATAGACATCATGCCCACAACAGGTAAGCAGATGCCTTTCATGATGTGGATGCTAAAAAAGCTTTATTGGACCAGAGTGTGGATCATGTGCAACTCTGCTCCAAACAAACCCTTCACACCCAGGTAAGTAGATGATGTGCTGACTTAGGCTACGTTAACAGGAACACTGTGAATTCGGCAGCCTGATCCGGCGGGCTGTTCCTGCATAGACAAATGGCAGCTATCAGACGGACAAAAAACGCTGCATGCAGTAGTATTTGTCTTGCCGAAACCCCGCATTTATGCTGGAAAAGAGGCCAGATCACGGTGGATCCCATTATAGTCAAAAGGGATCCGTTGGTAACCGTTGTATCTGTCAATGCTGGATTCGTGATCTGCAATAGCTTTATCCTCAGCCAGATCAGGCTACCAGAATTCAAACATAACTGTGAAGGGTAGGCTCACACTGAATTTTTTTGGAAAAGGTTTTGAGGAAGATTTTCCTTTTACCGGCCGAAGCCAAAAGTTGTACCAAAAGGAATGTGAAATAAAAATGAGGACTTATTTATACTTCTCCATCCTACTGGATCCACCTCTCGCTTTGGCTAATAAATTTGCAGGAAAATCTGCCTCAAAAACTCCTTTAAAAACTCTGTGTGAGCCGATCCTACAGGAGTGAGCATGAGGGTAAGTTGTTTGTGCCCTTTTTACTGCAACCTAATGAGTTTTTTTGATCTTATAAAGCAATTGTATATCGCTACAATAAGCTATCACTTTATGATCAGTGGAGGTCTGACCTTTGGAGCCCCCATTGATATTGAGAATGATCCCTATTTTTTCCTGTACAGAGGCAAGGGTTTACTTCTATGCCTAAAAGAAAACGTGCTCTGAGCAGTCAATGCTGAAATACAGTTGCCCTCACAAGGGTGATTATCTGGGCAAAACTGCCCCTTTTGGATATACATAGATGTCCTGGCAGTATGTCTGCTAGTCCCATTATTCTCTAATATACATGTATTTGCCTGTGTACAAGAGATGAGCAATTTTTTTGAAATTCGTTTCATGTCAGATTTTTTAAACAAATTAGATTTGTGTCCGAATCAGTTCTACTGTACATTAATCAAATACACTCCATCTGGCCTGAAAACTGGTATATAACACTCTGAGGTTTCCTAGATTTTTCCTAGATTTTCGTTAGCTTCTTTTTATAAGGCCTCATGCACACGACCGTTCCATTTTTTGCGGTCCGCAATTTGCAGAACGGAACGGGCAGCTCATTGTAGAAATGCCTATTCTTGTCTGCAAATACCCTCCATCTGGCCTGAAAACTGGTATATAACACTCTGAGGTTTCCTAGATTTTTCCTAGATTTTCGTTAGCTTCTTTTTATAAGGCCTCATGCACACGACCGTTCCATTTTTTGCAGTCCGCAATTTGCAGAACGGAACGGGCAGCTCATTGTAGAAATGCCTATTCTTGTCTGCAAATACCCTCCATCTGGCCTGAAAACTGGTATATAACACTCTAAGGTTTCCTAGATTTTTCCTAGATTTTCGTTAGTTTCTGCTTCACTGATCATAAAGTGATAGCTTATTGTAGCGATATAAAATTGCTTTATAAGATCAAGAAGCTAACAAAAATACAGGAAAAAATCTAGGAAACCTCAGAGTGTTATATACCAGTTTTCAGAGTAGATGGAGTGTATTTGCTGACAAAAATAGGCATTTCTACAATGGCTGCCCGTTCCGTTCCACAAATTGTGGAAGGCACACGGGCGGCTTCCGTTTTTGCAGACCGTAAAAAACTGAACGGTCGTGTGCATGAAGCCTTATACTTTTTCATATTAGAAAACTTCAAAAAATTGTACCTTATTAGAGGCAGATAGTGTTATTGGGGAAAAAAACTGTGGCTTGTTGCTACCAAGCGTCCAAAAAATGATGCCTTAATGGTGGTAGATTCCTGCCCCTGATGATACACACCCACATGTTAATGTCATGAGAAACAGTGACTTGTTCTGCACAAGTGTTTAACAACTATGTATTAACAGGGTGTCACCACCAGACATCTGAGAAGCTCTGACAGACATTTTTCAGAACCTCCTCCTTGAGGTTCCTTTTGTTTTGCTTTCAGTTTCTCATCTCGTTAGTCATGTAGGTGCACTGATTGCATCCCTTTAAATCCCTTCCCATACTGCATCACTTTGCGGTTTATACAACTTCCTGGAGTGTATGCATGCTGGATGCTACTACTGAGTCTTCTACAGATAAGTTTTGTTTATTCATTAGTATTTTCCTGTTTGCTGGATCCCAGGTGACCCTGACTCCCTCCGTATCAAGTGTAGGGAGCCGGTGGTTGTGTCCCCTCACTATTATAGGGTGTTCAGGTGTTATACAGTCGAGGTACAAGGATATGCGATCATCTACCATTGAGATTTTTGCATAGGCTGAGCAGTTAGGGAGAGAGCCAGGTCTGTTGCAGGGCTATCCCTTTGGTTCCTTAGTTTTGGATCCAGTCAGTCGGATCTTCATTTTGTGTCTTCTAGTTTTATGTACACCTTCCGTGACACAGGGGCAGAATGCCTGGCTGTATTTATAAACACACAAGTGTTAATTGTCAGAAGAAACAGTGGCTTGTTCTGAAGTCAAACGAGCCTGGAAAACATTCTCCCTTTAATTGGGAGCAGCATCAGCAGTACAGTGTGGATGTGGAAAGGGTAAGGTGTGTAGGGGTAATGGTGGCAGCAATAGTAGCACAGCATGGAACAGACAAGGAAGTAAGTAGATGTGCATGCAGCTGTGTAGTAGTAGTAATGGTGGCGGTGTAGGTGTAATGGAAGTGGTAGTAGGGGGATTAGTAGTGGGAAGTAGCAGCTGCTGCAGTGCAGGTAGCAGCAGCCTACTATACTGAACATGATAGTAGGCAGCAGCAATGGCAAGATAGGGAACCGTCAGCACACTGGCGGAGGACAACTTTGTCCGGTTGGCTGTGACAATCAGGGCCGGCGTCAGCACCCGGCATACCCGGACAAGAGCCGGGGCCCACTCGTTTCCACGGCCCCTTTAAACATTTTGACGTACTTTAACTTTATGCTGCTGCTGCTCTGCACTGCCATCTCACAGGATCTCCAGCAGATCAGAGGAGGACTGGAGGAACGTGCACGTGATCACAGCAGGGGCAGAGCGGAGGCGGAGCTGATCAGCAGCGGGAGCGCAGCTGAAGACACAGCTGAGCGCCGAAGAAACCAGAAGCAGGGCAGCCGTCAGTGTGAGATGTCAGTCACTGTGACCACTGACACCACACACCAGTAACATGAAGGGGCAGCTGCAGGGCTGATGCATGGTGTGGTTTTAATGCATGGTGTTGTGTTTTTGTGGAGGGATCCTCCCCAGCCTCCACTAATAGGAAAATAATGAATTGAGCAACAAACTTCTTTGTGGGGGAATTCCTTAGGGATTTAACCACTACAGGACCACCGCACGCAGGATCACGTCTGGATTAAGGATTTAACCACTACATCCCTGTAATTCCTCCTGGGTGCGCCGGGGCGTCCTCTCGCGAGACGCGAGATTTCGGGCACAGCCGGCCCGCACATGCGCATTGCGGGCCGGCAAAAGTTAAAGAACTATTTTGTCACCAGCCTGCCAGCCAATGATCAGCGCTGGCAGGCTGGTGATTTTCAAAAAAACAAATCACAAGCCATTTAACACACTATATTTATAAATATAAGGTGTTAAATAACTGCTCTGCTCCTCTGCTGGTCCTTTTCGTCGGTTGGTCCCAGCAGAGGACCACAGTTCACAGTGAGTACACACCAAACAGCACACTTAGCCCCCAGATCACCCCCCATCACCCCAATTAACCCCTTGATTGCCCCTGTCAATCACCTAGTGAAAGGGAAAAAAGTGATCAGTGTAAACTGTCACTTTTTTTTTTCACTAGTATTGACGGTTAGGTTTAGGATAGTTTAGGCCCCTTTGTTAGGCAGTTAGCGTCGGTTAGCGCCCAGCCCACCGCACCGCAGTCACTAATTCGCTGATTAGCGTATCACTAATCAGCATCTGTACTTTTATAGTATCTGTAAGTGATCAGAACTGATCACAGTCAGATCTATAATAGTATTAGTGTCACCTTAGCTCGCCCTCCACCGAAAACGCAGTGTTTGCCCGATCAGGCCTGATCGGTCGCCCACACGTGCGTTCACCCACGCCCGCCCCGCCGCAGTGACAAAAAAAAGTTTTTTTTTATCACTGCACAATCAGTTTACAAGCGCTGCAGAGAAAAAAAATCAGTTTTGATATTTTTATCAATCGCAGCGTCCTCCGGTACTTCGCTAGCCTCCCATTTGTAAGACAGGCTTGCTTTCTTTCTTGGGTAGTCTCAGGGAATAAATTTAGTTCTCCAAATGGCAAATAAGGGGTATTCTTCTGAATAGGCTTACAGGCTTCTGACCCAGTCGGATGAGGAATGGGAACCCTCATCTGACGAATCCAGCCGGTCAGAATATGAACCTGTAGAAAGCAGTGGCAGTCTGACCCAAAGTTCGGATGAGGAGGTTGAGGTCCCTGATACCACCTGGCGTACCCGGCCCTGTGTTGCTAGACCACAGGTTGCGCAGGATCCGCTTCAAGGGCAGCAGAGTGGGGTTGGCGCTGTTGGATTACGTGGTGAGGCATACACCAGCAGCGCAGCCCCATCCTGGACCTAGTACCAGCACTGCCATACAACATGGTGAAGTGGCGAGCACCAGAAGGGCAGTTGAAGCTGGTACGGTGGCACGTGCATTAGTTCCCCCATCGCAGCCACCGCACAGACAGGCCTGTAGAGCCCCTAGAATCCCTGAGGTGCTGGCAAACCCTGATTGGCAGCCCCCAACTTCAGCCGCACCAGTAGTTCTCCCTTTCACCGCCCAGTCTGGAGTTCGGGTTGAGACAGCTCAGATCGGATCGGCACAGTTTTTGTTTTAGCTGTTCTTGACTACGGAGCTGTTGGACTTGATGGTCGTGGTAGAAACAAATCGGTATGCCACTCAATTTATAGCCGCCAACCCGGGAAGCTTTTATGCCCAGTCTTTCCAGTGGAAACTAGTCCAAGTTTCCGAAATTAAAACTTTTCTGGGCCTTCTCCTCAACATGGGCCTAACAAAAAAGCATGAATTGCGGTCATATTGGTCCACGAACCCAATTAATCATATGCCCATGTTCTCTGCTGCCATGTCCAGGACACGATTTGAGACCATCCTGCGTTTCCTGCACTTTAGTGACAACAGCACCTCTCCTCCCAGAGGCCACCCAGCTTTTGACCGGCTCCACAAAATTCGGCCCCTCATAGACCACCTTAACACCAAATTTGCTGATTTGTATACCCCTGAGCAAAACATCTGCGTAGACGAGTCCCTTATGCATTTTTTCGGGCGCCTTGGCTTCAAACAATACATCCCAAGCAAGCGCGCCCGGTATGGGGTCAAATTGTATAAGCTCTGTGAAAGGGCCACAGGCTATACGCACAAATTTAGTGTCTATGAGGGTAAAGATCAGACCCTGGAGCCGGTCGGTTGCCCTGACTACCTGGGGAGCAGTGGGAAGACAGTCTGGGACTGGGTGTCACCCTTATTTGTCAAGGGGTACCATCTTTATGTGGACAATTTCTACACAAGTGTGCCCCTCTTCAGGCATTTGTTCCTAGAACAGATTGGCCGCTGTGGCAACGCGCGACCTAGTCGCCGGGGCTTCCCCCAACGGCTTGTTACCACCCGTCTTTCAAGGGGGAGAGGGCTGCCTTGTGTAACCAAGAATTGCTTGCTGTGAAATGGAGAGACAAGCGGGACGTTAACATGCTCTCCTCCATTCACGCAGACACGACAATCCAAATTGAACGAGCAACCAGTGTCATTGAAAAGCCCCTCTGTGTCCACAACTATAATTCGCTCATGGGAGGGGTGGACTTCAATGACCAGATGTTGGCTCCCTATTTACTTTCCCGCAGAACCAGACGCTGGTATAAGAAGGTGTCTGAAAAAAAATCACCGGTAAGCAAAAAAGTTAATGTTCTGTTTCCAAAGTTCATAAAAGTTAACGTTCTGTTCAAATGTTATTATAAAGTTCATGTTAATAAATTTATTGCGTTGCGGCCTGTTTTTTTCTTTTTTCTTTTGTTTTTTTTACCTTCCAGGTGGACCAACCGATGAACCAGCTGCAGCACTGATGTGCATTCTGACAGAAGCATTGCGCTGCTGTCAGATTACACAGAAGTCGGTGTATGCGGCGCTGCAAGACGAGATTTCTCCTGTGCAGTAAAAGATACGTTTGCCGAGGCTTATGAGCTAAGGGGGCGACGGTGTTCATATGCTTTGGCAAACACTTTGTATATAAAAAATAAAATAAGAAAACGGCAATGATTTATTCATCCACATCGATTGATGTGAATGGAGAAATCGGGTTTGCCAGGGCATACGAGCTAAGTGGGTATGGATGTTGGGTGGAGCTCCTATGTCCTGGCAGACGCCTTTCCCCTCCTTTTTTTTTTTGGGCTGAGATTTTTCATCCACATTGATCGATGCGAATGAAGAAATCTGTGCCGTTCATTTTTTCTTTCAGCCCAGAGGCTGAACGGAAAAAAAAAATCTCATTACCCGTATGCTCAATATAAGGAGAATAGCAGAAACTCCTAATGCTGGCCATACATGTAATGATTGCGGAGACCCTCAAATGTCAGGGCAGTACAAACACCCCACAAATGACCCTATTTTGGAAAGAAGACACCCCAAGGTCTTGGCTGATGGGCATAGTGAGTTCATAGAAGTTTTTATTTTTTGTCACAAGTTAGCGGAAAATGATGTTTTTGTTGAAAAATGCAGGGTCTTCCCTGGAAGAGATGACGTCTGGATGGGAGCATATGTTGTTCTAGAACCTGAATATATTTTTCTGCATTGATGGTGCCTTTCCAGACATGCAAGCTGCCCATGCCACACCACAGAACAGTCTTCCATTTTGCCACACTCCATTTTAAATGATCCCTGGCCCAGTGAAAACGCCTGAGCTTGTGAGTCTTGCTTAGAAATGGCTTCTTCTTTGCACTGTAGAGTTTCAGCTGGCAACGGCGGATGGCACGGTGGATTTTGTTCACTGACAATGGTTTCTGGAAGTATTCCTGAGCCCATTCTGTGATTTCCTTTACAGTAGCATTCCTGTTTGTGGTGCAGTGTCGTTTAAGTGCCCGGAGATCACGGGCATCCAGTATGGTTTTACGGCCTTGACCCTTACGCACAGAGATTGTTCCAGATTCTCTGAATCTTCGGATGATGTTATGCACAGTTGATGATGATAGATGCAAAGTCTTTGCAATTTTTCGCTGGGTAACACCTTTCTGATATTGCTCCACTATCTTTCTGCGTAACATTGTGGGAATTGGTGATCCTCTACCCATCTTGGCTTCTGAGAGACACTGCCACTCTGAGAAGCTCTCTTTATACCCAATCATGTTGCCAATTGACCTAATTAGTGTTAATTGGTCTTCCAGCTCTTCGTTATGCTCAAATTTACTTTTTCCAGCCTCTTATTGCTACTTGTCCCAACTTTTGGGGGATTTGTTGACACCGTGAAAATTTGAATCAACGTATTTTTCCTTTAAAATTATACATTTGCTCGGATTAAATGTTTGATCTGTCATCTACGTTCTATTACAAATAAAATATTGACATTTGTCATCTCCACATCATTGCATTCAGTTTTTATTCACAATTTGTTTAGTGTCCCAACTTTTTGGGAATCTGGTTTGTACATTTAACATGGTTTTATGCACATTTGTGGAGACATAAGGTAAAATTACACGAGATGACAAGGTTAATGCTCTTAGGAGATTGTAGTGAGGTAGAAGAAATTAGTAACATAACTCTGGGGTGTTACACATGCAACCTCTGTTTCCTTTAACCACTTCAGCCCCCCTAGCTTAAACACCCTTAATGACCAGGCCACTTTTTACACTTCTGCACTACACTACTTTTACTGTTTATTGCTCGGTCATGCAACTTACCACCCAAATGAATTTTACCTCCTTTTCTTCTCACTAATAGAGCTTTCATTTGGTGTTATTTCATTGCTGCTGACATTTTTACTTTTTTTGTTATTAATCGAAATTTACAGATTTTTTTTGCAAAAAAATGAAATTTTTCACTTTCAGTTGTAAAATGTTTCAAATAAAACGACATTTCTATATTAATTTTTATCTAAATGTATTGTTCTACATGTCTTTCATTTAAAAAAAAGCAATAAGTGTATATTTATTGGTTTGCGCAAAAGTTATAGCGTTTACAAACTATGGTACAAAAATGTGAATTTCCGCATTTTGAAGCAGCTCTGTTTCCTGAGGTTCTACAATGCCCAGACAGTAGAAACACCCCTCAAATGACCCCATTTCTGAAAGTAGACACCCTAAGGTATTCGCTGATGGGCATAGTGTATATTGTGTTAGATTCAGTTTAGTGTATCTAGGCTCGAATGGTTTATTCCAGCTTAGCTCCCCCCTCTGTGAGCAGAGTGGGCCGTGCCCTATCCTGCAGCATAGGGAGAGTAGGAAGTTAGACTCAGTGTGCCAGCCACCCCTGTTGGGGAAGGCTGTGTGTTAGCATTCAGGAGTGTAGCCCACCCCCTGCTAGGGGTAGGGTGTGCATGTTAGGAGCCCCCTGAGATAGAGAAGAAAGCCAGGATCTTTTCTCGGCTGAGACATTGATCATCATCCCCACCCTGAGCCCTGCAGCCTCGGCTGGATGAAACAGCAGACAGCCTCCAGTTACAGGAAGAAAGCATACCCTGTGAAGATAACTGTGAGTAACAGTCCAGAGACCCAGGAGAAGTCATATTCCTTCTCAGCTAGTCAGTCCTCAGACAGCAGAACACAGACAGCGCAGAAGCATAAATTCCTGCCACATTACAGAGCTACTAAGCAGACATCCTTTCCTGCAGAGCTCCAGGTACATGATAGAGCAGAATATAAATCCCTGCCAACCATTGCCAATACCTGCTAGGACCTAAGACTAAAGCTGTATCTTGCTTGGATGAAAGTTACAATCAGTAAAGACGAGTTTAAACTTTACCAAAAGCCTGGATCTCAATTTCTGCTACAAATTCCTCTATTACTCCCACTATCACCACCCTCAATTTATTGTAAGTGAGCCAGGATCCAGGAGTCCAGCCGTACCCAGGTAGGAGACACAGTTGACACCATTATCACCACCATACAGAGACATTACACCACTCTGGCGTTCCTAACCTGGGACGTGCTTTATAACACCTTTAACCACTTCAGCCCCGCTAGGTGAAACCCCCTTCATGACCAGAGCACTTTTTACACTTCGGCACTACACTCCTTTCACCGTTTATCGCTCGGTCATGCAACTTACCACCCAAATGAATTTTACCTCCTTTTCTTCTCACTAATGGAGCTTTCATTTGGTGGTATTTTATTGCTGCTGACATTTTTACTTTTTTTGTTATTAATCAAAATGTAACGATTTTTTTGCAAAAAAATGACATTTTTCACTTTCAGTTGTAAAATTTTGCAAAAAAAACGACATCCATATATAAATTTTTCACCAAATTTATTGTTTTACATGTCTTTGATAAAAAAAAAAATGGTTCAAAATAGATAATAAGCAGATGGCTCACTCTGAATTGTCACAGTTGGTGCACAGGTTCAAGAAGACACACCCCTGATTCTGTGCTGCATAAATAAATGTTGAATGGAACCGGCACTCAAACAGTCGGAACACACGTGGGATTGTTTTAACTTATAAAACTTTATTAAATAATATGTTTTTTGTGCACTTCTAAAAAAATATATAAAAAAATTTAAAAATAATAACTGCTGCACACATTCAATTGGAGGCTTTCAGTAAGGAAGAATCGTTATTAAACTGCCCTGTAGGTTCGCTATACCATATGTCGCTGCATCCGTATCCCGCTTGTTTAATGGGACTAGTGAATCGCAGCCGTCTATGGTCGAGCGACCTATTTGTGGGGCTATTTGTATGGCTCCTTACAGATTGACAGTTACAAGCAGATGGTTATATAAATAGTCCCTGCGACAGATATATAGTATAGCTTTCAAGCAACAGCTCGCATTGTATAATGCATCAGTCCTCTAGCGTAGTTTTCTTAAGGTTCCGGGTGTATCACCCAAGCAAAGTCAGCAGTTCGATAGAGTTTTTAAAGTCCCACCTGTGTAAACACAGAGATATAGCGTCGCTCCACGTATATTTCTATCAGTTGTATATATTACTCACTGCGTTCCGTATGGGTTCACTGTATGCGTCCCGTAGTCGGTTGTTAGCGTGGCGTCCCACGCTTCCACCTTTCTCCGGTATGTTTGTGTTACTTCCGGCTCTGCTGAAGTCTCGCCTTTAGTCTCGCGAGAATCTTGTGTCGGGTAATTCTTTCGTGAATCCCAATACGGTATTCCGTATATGTGAGTTCGCTGGAGTTCTTTCTGTCTTTGTTTGAGATTATCGGTTGTCAATCCTTCTGTACATGGCCATGCACTGTCTCACAGGTAACACAGGGCAGTTTAATAACGATTCTTCCTTACTGAAAGCCTCCAATTGAATGTGTGCAGCAGTTATTATTTTTAAATTTTTTTATATATTTTTTTAGAAGTGCACAAAAAACATATTATTTAATAAAGTTTTATAAGTTAAAACAATCCCACGTGTGTTCCGACTGTTTGAGTGCCGGTTCCATTCAACATTTATATAAAAAAAAAAATGTTTGGGCAAAAAAAAAAATGGTTTGGGTAAAAGTTATAGCATTTACAAACTATGGTACAAAAATGTGAATTTCCGCTTTTTGAAACAGCTCTGACTTTCTGAGCACCTGTCATGATTCCTGAGGTTCTACAATGCCCAAACAGTAGAAAACCCCCACAAATGACCCCATTTCGGAAAGTAGACACCCTAAGGTATTCGCTGATGGGCATAGTGAGTTCATAGAACTTTTTATTTTTTGTCACAAGTTAGCGGAAAATGATGATGATTTTTATTTTTATTTTTTTTCTTACAAAGTCTCATATTCCACTAACTTGCGACAAAAAATAAAAAATTCTAGGAACTCGCCATGCCCCTCACGGAATACCTTGGGGTGTCTTCTTTCCAAAATGGGGTCACTTGTGGCGTAGTTATACTGCCCTGGCAATTTAGGGGCCCAAATGTGTGAGAAGAACTTTGCAATCAAAATGTGTAAAAAATGACCGGTGAAATCCGAAAGGTGCACTTTGGAATATGTGCCCCTTTGCCCACCTTGGCAGCAAAAAAGTGTCACACATCTGGTATCGCCGTACTCAGGAGAAGTTGGGGAATGTGTTTTGGGGTGTCATTTTACATATACCCATGCTGGATGAGAGAAATATCTTGGCAAAAGACAACTTTTCCAATTTTTTTATACAAAGTTGGCATTTGACCAAGATATTTTTCTCACCCAGCATGGGTATATGTAAAATGACACCCCAAAACACATTCCCCAACTTCTCCTGAGTACGGCGATACCAGATGTGTGACACTTTTTTGCTGCCAAGGTGGGCAAAGGGGCACATATTCCAAAGTGCACCTTTCGGATTTCACCGGTCATTTTTTACACATTTTGATTGCAAAGTTCTTCTCACACATTTGGGCCCCTAAATTGCCAGGGCAGTATAACTACCCCACAAGTGACCCCATTTTGGAAAGAAGACACCCCAAGGTATTCTGTGAGGGGCATGGCGAGTTCCTAGAATTTTTTTTTTTTTGTCGCAAGTTAGTGGAATATGAGACTTTGTAAGGAAAAAAGAAAAAAAAAGAAAAATCATCATTTTCCGCTAACTTGTGACAAAAAAAAAAAATTCTAGGAACTCGCCGTGCCCCTCACGGAATACCTTGGGGTGTCTTCTTTCCAAAATGGGGTCACTTGTGGCGTAGTTATACTGCCCTGGCAATTTAGGGGCCCAAATGTGTAAGAAGTACCTTGCAATCAAAATCTGTAAAAAATGGCCTGCGAAATCCGAAAGGTGCCCCTTTGCCCACCTTGGCTGCAAAAAAGTGTCACACATCTGGTATCGCCGTACTCAGGAGAAGTTGGGCAATGTGTTTTGGGGTGCCATTTTACATATAACCATGCTGGGTGAGAGAAATATCTTGGCAAAAGACAACTTTTCCTATTTTTTTATACAAAGTTGGCATTTGACCGAGATATTTCTCTCACCCAGTATGGGTATATGTAAAATGACACCCCAAAACACATTCCCCAACTTCTCCTGAGTACGGCGATACCAGATGTGTGACACTTTTTTGCAGCCTAGATGCGCAAAGGGGCCCAAATTCCTTTTAGGAGGGCATTTTTAGACATTTGGATCCCAGACTTCTTCTCACACTTTCGGGCCCCTAAAAAGCCAGGGCAGTATAAATACCCCACATGTGACCCCACTTTGGAAAGAAGACACCCCAAGGTATTCAATGAGGGGCCTGGCGAGTTCCTAGAAATTTTTTATTTTTTGCATAAGTTAGCGGAAATTGATTTTTTTGGTTTTTTTCTCACAAAGTCTCACTTTCCGCTAACTTAGGACAAAAATTTCAATCTTTCATGGACTAAATATGCCCCTCAGCGAATACCTTGGGGTGTCTTCTTTCCGAAATGGGGTCACATGTGGGGTATTTATACTGCCCTGGCTTTTTAGGGGCCCTAAAGCGTGAGAAGAAGTCTGGAATATAAATGTCTAAAAATGTTTACGCATTTGGATTCCGTGAGGGGTATGGTGCGTCCATGGGAGATTTTATTTTTTGACACAAGTTAGTAGAATATGAGACTTAGTAAGAAAAAACAAAAACAAAAAAAAAATTTCCGCTAACTTGTGCCCAAAAAAATGTCTGAATGGAGCCTTACAGGGGGGGTGATCAATGACAGGGGGGGTGATCAATGACAGGGGGGTAATCACTTATATAGACTCCCGGATCACCCCCCTGTCATTGATCACCCCCCTGGTAAGGCTCCATTCAGACGTCCGTATAATTTTTACGGATCCATGGATCGGATCCGCAAAACACATGCGGACGTCTGAATGGAGCCTTACAGGGGGGTTATCAATGACAGGGGGTGATCAGGGTGATCACCCCCCTGTCACTGATCACCCCCCCCTGTAAGGCTCCATTCAGACATCCGCATGATTTTTTACGGATCCATGGATACATGGATCGGATCCACAAAAAAACATGCGGATGTCTGAATGGAGCCTTACAGGGGGGTTATCAATGACAGGGGGTGATCAGGGTGATCAGGGTGATCACCCCCCTGTCACTGATCACCCCCCCTGTAAGGCTCCATTCAGACATCCGCATGATTTTTTACGGATCCATGGATACATGGATCGGATCCACAAAAAACATGCGGACGTCTGAATGGAGCCTTACAGGGGGGTGATCAATGACAGGGGGGTGATCAGGGAGTGTATATGGGTGATCACCCGCCTGTCATTGATCACCCCCTGTAAGGCTCCATTCAGACGTCTGCATGTGTTTTGCGGATCCGATCCATGTATCCATGGATCCGTAAAAATCATGCGGACGTCTGAATAGAGCCTTACAGGGGGGTGATCAATGACAGGGGGTGATCAGGGAGTGTATATGGGTGATCACCCCCCTGTAAGGCTCCATTCAGACGTCCGCATGTGTTTTGCGGATCCGATCCATGTATCCGTAAAAATCATGCGGACGTCTGAATGGAGCCTTACAGGGGGGTGATCAATGACAGGGGGGTGATCAATGACAGGGGGTGATCAGGGAGTGTATATGGGTCATCACCCGCCTGTCATTGATCACCCCCCTGTAAGGCTCCATTTAGACGTCCGTATGCGTTTTGCGGATCCGATCCATGTATCCGTGGATCCGTAAAAATCATACGGACGTCTGAACGGAGCCTGACAGGGGGGTGATCAATGACAGGGCGGTGATCAATGACAGGGGGGTGATCAGGGAGTTTATATGGGGTGATCATGGGTGATCAGGGGTTTATAAGGGGTTAATAAGTGACGGGGGGGTGTAGTGTAGTGTAGTGTGGTGTTTGGTGCGACTGTACTGACCTACCTGAGTCCTCTGGTGGTCGATCCTAACAAAAGGGACCACCAGAGGACCAGGTAGGAGGTATATTAGACGCTGTTATGAAAACAGCGTCTAATATACCTGTTAGGGGTTAAAAAATTCGGATCTCCAGCCTGCCAGCGAACGATCGCCGCTGGCATGCTGGAGATCCACTCGCTTACCTTCCGTTCCTGTGAGCGCGCGCGCCTGTGTGCGCGCGTTCACAGGAAATCTCGCATCTCGCGAGATGACGCATATATGCGTGACTGTGCGCCAGCCTGCCACCTCCGGAACGCACATGTGCGTTAGGCGGTCCGGAGGTGGTTAAAGAGGACCTTTCACCAAAAAAAAAAAAATGTAAACTAAGACTATAGCGTTACTTACATGCCCCCATGATTTCTTGAACGTTAATTCTTTTTTCATTCTGTGCCCCCGTTTGTCCGCTATGCCCCCCGGAATAATTCCCGCAGTTTATGCTAATGAGCCAGCCTCAAATGGGCTGGCTTTAAAAGTTCTCCCGGTCGTGCCTTCCATCTTCTCCCTGGCACGGAGCGCATCCAATCAGCGCGCTCCGCTCTTAGCCAGGGAGAAGACGCTCCAGTTCTCGCAAGATTTCAGAGAACTGGAGCGATTTCGTCTATCCGGAGCCGGCGCCATCTTGCATTCCTCGCTGAGCATCGGAGACGGCAGCAGCACCCGGATCCCGTAGGTAAGTGTGTAAAACACCCCTAGACAACGAGCAAAGTTGTTCCAATGTACCCCCCTAGACAAACGAGCATGATGGGGGTTATCCCCCCTCCCCTATGACAACGAGCATGATGGGGGTGATCCCCCCCTATGGCAATAATAATAATGATGGGGGTGATCCCCCCCCCTCCCCTATGGCAATAATAATGATGGGGGTGATCCCCCCCTATGACAATAATAATGATGGGGGTGATCCCCCCACTATGACAACGAGCATGATGGGGGTGATCCCCCCTATGGCAATAATAATGATGGGGGTGATCCCCCCCTATGGCAATAATAATGATGGGGTGATCCCCCCCATGGCAATAATAATGATGGTGGTGATCCCACCTCCCCTATGGCAATAATATTGATGGGGGTGATCCCCCCCTCCCCTATGACAACGAGCATGATGGGGGTGATCCCCCCTATGGCAATAATAATGATGGGGGTGATCCCCCCCCCTCCCCTATGGCAATAATAATGATGGGGGTGATCCCCCCCTATGACAACGAGCATGATGGGGGTGATCCCCCCCTATGGCAATAATAATGATGGGGGTGATCCCCCCACTATGACAACGAGCATGATGGGGGTGATCCCCCCTATGGCAATAATAATGATGGGGGTGATCCCCCCCTATGGCAATAATAATGATGGGGTGATCCCCCCCATGGCAATAATAATGATGGTGGTGATCCCACCTCCCCTATGGCAATAATAATGATGGGGGTGATCCCCCCCCCCTATGACAACGAGCATGATAGGGGTGATCCCCTTCTATGACAATAATAATGATGGGGGTGATCCCCCCTCCCCTATGGCAATAATAATGATGGGTGATCCCCCCCCCATGGCAATAATAATGATGGGGGTGATCCCCCCCTATGGCAATAATAATGATGGGGGTGATCCCCCCACCCCTATGACAACGAGCATGATGGGGGTGATCCCCCCTATGGCAATAATAATGATAGGGGTGATCCCCCCTCCCCTATGGCAATAATAATGATGGGGGCGATCCCCCCACCCCTATGACACTGAGCGTGATGGGGGTGATCCTCCCCCCTCTATGGCAATAATAATGATGGGGGTGATCCCCCCTATGACAACGAGCATGATGGGGGTGATCCCCCTATTGCAATAATAATGATGGGGGTGATCCCCCCTATGGCAATAATAATGATGGGGGTGATCCCCCCACCCCTATGACAACGAGCATGATGGGGGTGATCCCCCCTATGGCAATAATAATGATGGTGGTGATCCCCCCTCCCCTATGGCAATAATAATGATGGGGGTGATCAACGAGCATGATGGGGGTGATCCCCCCTATGGCAATAATAATGATGGGGGTGATCCCCCCCTATGGCAATAATAATGATGGGGGTGATTCCCCCCCCCCATGGCAATAATAATGATGGTGGTGATCCCCCCTTCCCTATGGCAATAATAATGATGGGGGTGATCCCCCCCCCATGACAACGAGCATGATGGGGGTGATCCCCCCTATGGCAATAATAATGATGGGGGTGATCCCCCCATGACAACGAGCATGATGGGGGTGATCCCCCCCCATGGCAATAATAATGATGGCGGTGATCCCCCCCTATGGCAATAATAATGATGGGGGTGATCCCCCCTATGGCCATAATAATGATGGGGGTGATCCCCCCCATGGCAATAATAATGATGGTGGTGATCCCCCCTCCCCTATGGCAATAATAATGATGGGGGTGATCCCCCCAACCCTATGACAATGAGCATGATGGGGGTGATCCCCCTATGGCAATAATAATGATGGGGGTGATCCCCCCTATGGCAATAATAATGATGGGGGTGATCGCCCCCCCCCCCCCTATGGCAATAATAATGATGGTGGTGATCCCCCCTCCCCTATGGCAATAATAATGATGGGGGTGATCCCCCCCCCTATGACAACGAGCATGATGGGTGTGATCCCCCCCATGGCAATAATAATGATGGGGGTGATCCCCCCCATGGCAATAATAATGATGGGGGTGATCCCCCCCTATGGCAATAATAATGATGGGGGTGATCCCCCCTCCCCTATGGCAATAATAATGATGGGGGTGATCCCCCATGGCAATAATAATGATGGGAGTGATACCCCCCACCCCTATGACAACGAGCATGATGGGGGTTATACAAACCCCCCACCCTCCTCTCACAGCACTGGATGGAGGAAGCCATTTATACTATTTTGTCTTACTCTGGGACATTACGAAACCCATTCTAGTCTGTGAATTCCCAAAAACTGTCTTCCCGTATGACCATATGTGGATCCATATGTTAATCCACAGATTTTTTTTTTTTTTTTTTTTTTTTTTAGGATTATTCCTTGGACTTCATCTGAGCGGAGGAAGAGCAGAAAATAGTAAATTTTAAAATAACTCATTAAAATGGTCAACAGGGTCTTACTTTACTTTGTTTCAATAAACTTGTTTCAGAGATGGCTACTTGTATTCTTGCTCTCCAGTACTTGCAGTGGTAGTAATGGCTGCTTCTGTCCAGACGCTACCATAACTTTTACTGGGTCTTATTGTCAGCCAGCGTGTGGTATAGTGTCATAACTGTGCCGACAGTAAAACCCCAAGACAATTACCCCGGTACCCAAAGCCTAAGGGGTTCCGGGAAGAGCCAGGTTGCCGCCAAGTGTGAAACCATTTTATTTTATGGTTTTGCTCTTGTGGTGGCTGTGAGCTGTTATTAATAGTCTGAAAAGGCGCCAAAAACCATGGACCGTCTCACCCTGATAATGTCAACACACAGCTGCTGGTTAACCCTTGGCTGGTTATGAAAACTATTGGGGGGCCCCAAGTCCTTTTTTTTTTTTTTTATATAAAATAAGCCCTGTGGCCCCACCTGTTATCATAATCTGCCATGGTTTACCCTCCTGCTTCTAAAAGCTATTTTCAGACACCCAGACAAGCTGTTCCAACTACTTGTTGATGGAGGAATCGCTTTACTTCTGGTGTCTTTGAAATCTTCACTCCAAGCTGTGTTTACCAGCTTGTAATCATCACTTTGGCCTCTGTCACATTACTGCTGCCTCAGGTTTTACCACTGCAAGTATTTTGAGAAAAAAACATATTAGCCATTCATAGTAGCCATTTTTTGACAAATTTATTGAAATATACGCTTCACAACCACCGCCCTCTTCCAATCATAAGTTGTGGACATTACTCTACGCCACTGTTTTGTTGATGGTCATAATATATATCGGACAGTAGAGGCATTGCTCGAAATAGCACCCCCATTGACCAGCGCATTACTACTGTTACTCACACCTTATTACATGGAATTATGTACCCTGCAAATGAATACCAGAAATGCATTTTTTTAATAGTCAAAATAGCTCATTTTATTTTTTTTCCATAAAACAGGTATAAGAATGTATAGTGACTCGCATCAAGTATCATCGTGTTTTTTTTTTTTTTTTTAGGATCTCTACACTGTTAGTAATCTATTCATATTTTCCAAATTTAAACCATTCTAAAAAGGTTATTATAAAACAAAAATACTTTTTCGGTTATGTCTGTTATAGTAAACAAAAAAATGTAATGTTAATAATACAAACCCATATACTCATTATTCTTCAATCAATTTTTAATATTTCAAATTTTTTTAGTAAGGATTTGCGTTTTAGAACCAGACCGGTAAGTTTCAATCCAACGTTCCTCGCTGGAAGAAGAAACATGTTCCGTAAAGTTTTGGAGTTCGGAAACCCTATCCATGGTTTCAAAAGTTTATTTGGCGGTTCAACTGTTAAACTGTTCTTTGTGTTTATACTTTTTAACACGAATGATGGTAAGTAAATACATTAGGTAAGTATTGAACAAGAAGCGAACGGAAAAATATTCCTTTCAAGAATCGACAATGGAAAAAAGAAGATTATCACAATTTGTTTGCGCACAAAATGTATTCCCCGTTGGAATACATCTTTTAAGAGTTCTACGTTTTGACGATACCAAGTTGATTTTTACGGACAACATACATGGTAAGTTAACATTTAATTTTCATTATGTATGCACACAGAATGTATTTACTAATCCCTTTTTTTTTTTAACAGGAATTTGCAAAATGCCTTCAACTTGTTGGGTCAAAAACTGCAAATTTGTCCCAGGGCGAATGGTCAATGGCCATGAAATAAAATTACATAGCTTTCCATACAGTAAGGATAGAATTATAGAATGGTTGTCACTGCTAATGCCTTCTGATAGAGAGAATGTAAATTATCTAGCAGAAGAAATTTTGGTATTAAAGCAAAAAAGATATAATAAGTATAGATTATGCTCTTTACATTTTGCTCCAAATAATTTCATTGTCAATGCTGGTGGCCGTGCACTTTCTGACAGTGCAAAGCCAACCATATTTGAAAATGTACCAGATTCTGAGCGAAAAGTGCCTAAAACAAAAACGACTAAAGCAAAAGTTTCAGAACCACAATTAGACAACAGAGCATTATCATCTGAATCATCTGTAACTTTAGAGTCTAGTGGTCAAACTTCTTCGGTTTCATACCATGAAATTCAACATGTTACAGACAATGTTGAATTTCCAACTTCCAAATTCATGGACGCTTGCACTCAGACAGATTTTGATCTGACCAATTCTATACTTATTGGTATTGACCAAAATGTTGTGCTTACGGAAGAACAGTCCCCTGTACGTCCGTTTACCAATATAGTTATAGAATCTACATCTTTGCCGGAGTGTTCCACTACTGTAAATCAACCTAAAAATATAATACCATTTGGTAATATTCTTTCTCCAATTTGTGGGAAAAATGACCACAACTTGGTGCAACACGAACAGGTGGGTAACCGTGATGATGATAATGTTAGTGGAATATTTCCATTGACAGCTGAAATGGATGAGTCAGATAATGAGTACACTACTTCTGATGTAGACGGAGGCGAAGTTCTTGATTGTAGGGATACCTCGTACGACCCTTTGATGGTTAGCCACTGTTCCTCTGATTTGTTAGCATTACAGTCCTTTGATGAAACTGATAATGAATCTTCCTTTCATGAACAACATGTCGAAGACATGGTTAATGAACCTAAATTCATAATTAACGAAAGTTGCCTAGATATCCTCTTACGGCAGGTGAAGTGTCAGTATCCCGAAGGTTGCAATCTGACCGTCTATTCATTTTCCAAACAAAGACAGGGTAGTGCTTTAATAGTTCGCGGGAGTTGCAGGAAAGGGCACCAGTCTTTATTATGGAATACCCAACCAAAAATTGGTCGTTTTTGGAGTGGGAATGTCCTTTTGGCAGCATCAATATTGTGCAATGGACTTAACTTTCAAAAGGTGGACGAGTTGTTTAACATTTTTGGTTTGACAACATTTGCAGAGACAACCTTCTATAGATATCAAACGAGATTTATTTTCCCTGCAATCGATATTGCCTGGCAGCAACAAAAGATAAAATTTCAAGAAGAAATGCATACTTTTCCAATGTGTTTAGCTGGAGATGGCCAATGTGATAGTCCTGGTCACTCAGCTAAATATTGTATTTATACTGTTATGGAACTGTATACTGAAAAAATTATCGATTTTGAAGTTGTGCATCACAGCCAGTGCAATTCTTCGGTTGCAATGGAGAAGTTCGGTTTTAAAACCGTTATGGAAAGAGTGATTACCAATGGCTTTGATGTTTGTGTCTTTGTCTCTGATCGACATGTCAGTATACAAAAGGTGATGCGTGAGTTGTACCCTGACATAGATCATCAGTTTGACATTTGGCATTACGCAAAGTCAATAAAGAAAAAGTTGATAAAGGCAAGTAACAGAAGAGCTGGACAGGAACTCAAACCATGGATTGATAAAATTGTAAACCATTTCTGGTGGACCGTGAAAACTTGTGATCACAACGAACTTTTCTTCAGGGAACGTTGGAATTCTGTTCTCTATCACATAGTCAACAAGCATGAGTGGGAGGATGGAGAACACTATAAAAAATGTTCCCATGCAGAATTAGAAATTCAAAACAGTTCTGTTTTATGGTTAAAAAAGGAAAGCAATGCGTTTCACAGATTAGAAGAGATTGTTCGAAATAAACAGTTTAACAGTGATGTTCCCCACTTGATCCGTAATTGCCACACCTGACCATTAGAAGCCTTCCATAGTCTAGTATTAAAATATCGTACTAAAAGGATACATTTTGGTATTGACGGCATGGAAGCACGAACAAAACTAGCCATCCTGGCACATAATAATAATATAGGAAGAGATCAAGCTGTTGTTCATGTACCAACATCTGTCTCCGCACCCATCGGTACCAAACGAACGAAATTAATTCTGCCAAAGGGAAAAAAACGCTGGACGGTGAAAAACGTCTATGAACCGATGAGTGTACAACATGTCGAGAATATTTTAGTCGACTGTTTGAAAATAGCCTTGGGAGACATAACTCCTGAATGGAACAGTCGAACACCCGATCTTCCGCCTAACATTGCAAATGTTGAGCGCCCAAAAAAAGCTGATATTGTACGTCAACATTGGTCTAGATTTGGCAAAAAATAACTAATTCAAAATCCATAAAAACCAAAAATTATTCATTTTTTAAAATCAGTTCCAAAATGTTGTTTAGCTCATCCGTTACTTTCTGGTTTAGTTACGTTTACTAGTTATTCTTGTTATTAATTTTCACTATTTGAAAAGTTATTTTATATGTGCCGCTCAACAATGAAGTAGAGGATATGCGGTATCAACTCGACATCAACAATTTATAAGGTAAGTATTATAATTTTATTTTTCTATTATCTAAATCTAGAAAATCCATATTTTACACATCATGTACTTTACAGAGTGGTTTTTGAGAAAAAGTGATTTGTGAATCGTAAAGTGCCACAAACACTTGAAATTGAGAATGCTTGTACCTTACTATGTATTTTTTTTTTTCAGACTTTTTTGGACAGGTGGGCAGCCGGCGCGTGGTAGGATAGCTCTCTAGCCGTGGAGTGTGATTTGTATCAGCGTCTCCACGGTAGGTGGTAGTTATTTGACTATCCCGGTGAGGACCGGTTTGTGTCTGCTTCTTTACCTCTCCATCCAAGGCCTTACCAGTACTTTTCTCACTCAGGTAGAGAACCAGTACCAACCCATTCTCGACACGACCTGGACTCAAGACAGCGGACAACATGTGAGCGCACAGCGGTGTGAAGAGCCCAAACCTTTCAGTACCAACCCATTCTTGACCCGACCTGGACTCAAGACAGCGGACAACATGTGAGCGCACAGCGGTGCAAAGAGCCCCTACCTTGCAGAGACCTCTGATGCTTCGGTTTCGTTTATTAATAAGTATATATTTTTTTGACCTTTCAGACTTTTTGGGACAGGTGGGCAGCCGACGCGTGGTAGGATAGCTCTCTAGCCGCGGAGTGTGATTTGTATCAGCGTCTCCACGGTAGGTGGTAGAGGACCGGTTTGTGTCTGCTTCTTTACCTCTCCATCCAAGGCCTGGTGAAGAACCAAACGTTCATTTGAAAGAGCCCAAGTATTCATTTTAAAAATAATTTTATGAAATGTATTTATTTGTATAGTAAATAGTTTGTAACAATGGTGACATGTTTTATGCTGTTTCATTATATTTCAACAATCCTGTTCAAGTGTTATTATATAATAAATAACAATATTCCAGTAAAAGTTATTTTATTGTCATAAAATAAGATTTATTTAGTATTTTTTTGGGAGAAAAAGGGAAAATAGACACAGAAAAAAATCTCTATAAGAAACATGGTCGTCGCTGTTAGTCCTAGTTTACAAGAACGTGTGTGCCCCATTGCCATGCAGCGGATCGATTTACTTTAATGGGTCCACGATCCGCCCGTAAGTATAGGACGAAACCCCCCTGAACCACTAAGGTAGTGCTTCCAAGGTGTCCCATTCCGTGCTGCCGTTCCGCAATTCCGGACCCATTGAAGTGAGTGGGTCCGCATCCATGATGAGAGCAGAGGTCTAACGACGACCCAACTGTTGCAAATAGAGTCTCATTTGCATGTACTACAACATAATTCTTTGGTGAATTTTGGACAAATAAAAAAATCAAGGAACCAGTATACATGGATTCATCGAACAAGTGCACACGTAACAGGTCAGCCACTGTAATAGGTTCAATTATGATGACAGATGCCCTTTATCTACTCCATGGCAAGATACTCCGCTGGCTCTTCTCTAAATATCAGAAACCCACAATAATCCTGCTCTGGGTCAGGGAAAACTTTTCTTATGACGGAAACAGCACAAGAAGGAATTGGTCTTCTTTTGGCCACGCCAAGATAGCCATGTATCCAAGCTGTGAACCCACGATAAGCTGTTTTTTGAGTAGCCTATAAAGAAATAGTAAATACTTTTACATTTTTTTTTTTTAAATTATCTAGTTTACAGAGAATTGAATAGAAACTGAAAAGCCAAAATTCAGGTTTTTAAATCAATTCAATAATCTGTTGAACCATCCTTTACAAACATTTACTAACCTGTTCAAATCTTTGTCAGGGGGTGGATGCAACACTTGACCTATTGACCTCATCGACACCTCCACTTTTCCTCGATCTTGACAGAATTGATGAAAGTAGTCATGTTCGATTATACATCCCATTTCTTCTAAATAAGGTTCAATATTTGAGACTTCTTGGCAGCATATTGATTCGACTGGCGTTGGCATTGGTTCACAATTGTTACAAGTACACCAAAGCTTATTTCCAAGTCTGTAGTCTGACTCTTCAATTTCAACGTTGTCCTCCGCATTTGAGGGTCTAGTGGGGTTTTCAGGAAAACAGGGTTCTGAATTGTCAGGACAACCATATTTTTCTTGGAGACGCTTTTTTATCCATTCCAACTAGACATGACAAAAATAAATAATCTGAATTATCAAATAAATTGTAGACAAAATTAAAATGCAAATGTAATAAGTTTATTACTTTTTCAGCTCTTGTTGTTGACGCACTCGATGATACTTGATGCGAGTCACTATCCATTCTTATACCTGTTTTATGTAAAAAAAATAAAAAATTTGATATTTTGAGAATTAAAATAGTATTCATGGTATTCATTTGAAGGGTACATAATTCCATGTAATAAGGTGTGAGTAACAGTAGTAATGAGATGGTCGATGGGGGTGCTATTTCGGGCAATGCCTCTACTGTCCGATATATATATTATGACCATATTATGACCATCAACAAAACAGTGGCGGAGAGTAAGGATCACCCCCATCATTATTATTGCCATGGGGGGGGATCACCCCCATCATTATTATTGCCATGGGGGGGGGGGATCACCCGCATCATTATTATTGCTATAGGGGGGGATCACCCCCATCATTATTATTGCCATAGGGGAGGGGGGGATAGCCCCATCATTATTATTGCCATAGGGGGGATCACCCCCATCATTATTATTGCCATAGGGGGGGATCACCCCCATCATGCTCGTTGTCATGGGGGGGGGAATCACCCCCATCATTATTATTGCCATAGGGGAGGGGGGATCACCACCATCATTATTATTGCCATAGGGGAGGGGGAATCACCCCCATCATGCTCGTTGTCATAGGGGTAGGGGGATCACCCCCATCATTATTATTGCCATGGGGGGGATCACCGCCATCATTATTATTGCCATAGGGGAGGGGGGATCACCCCCATCATTATTATTGCCATAGGGGGGGGGGTCAGCCCCATCATTATTATTGCCATAGGGGGGGGGGGATCACCCCCATCATGCTCGTTGTCATAGGGGGGGGATCACCACCATCATTATTATTGCCATGGGGGGATCACCCCCATCATTATTATTGCCATAGGGGAGGGGGGATCACCCCATCATTATTATTGCCATAGGGGGGGGGTGATCACCCCCATCATTATTATTGCCATAGGGGGGGATCACCCCCATCATGATTATTGCCATAGGGGGGGATCACCCCCATCATGCTCGTTGTCATAGGGGGGGGATCACCCCCATCATTATTATTGCCATAGGGGAGGGGGGATCACCACCATCATTATTACTGCCATAGGGGGGGATCACCCCCATCATTATTATTGCCATAGGGGGGGATCACCCCCATCATTATTATTGCCATGGGGGGGATCACCCCCATCATGCTCGTTGTCATAGGGGTGGGGGGATCACCCCCATCATTATTATTGCCATAGGGGGGATCACTCCCATCATTATTATTGCCATGGGGGGGATCACCCCCATCATGCTTGTTGTCATAGGGGGGGGATCACCCCCATCATGCTTGTTGTCATAGGGGGGGGGATCACCCCCATCATGCTCGTTCTCATAGGGGGGATCACCCCCATCATTATTATTGCCATAGGGGGGGGATCACCACCATCATTATTATTGCCATAGGGGAGGGGGGATCACCCCCATCATGCTCGTTGTCATAGGGGTAGGGGATCACCCCCATCATTATTATTGCCATAGGGGGGGATCACCGCCATCATTATTATTGCCATGGGGGGCATCACCCCCATCATGCTCGTTGTCATAGGGGGGAGGATCACCCCCATCATTATTATTGCCATAGGGGAGGGGGGATCACCCCCATCATTATTATTGCCATAGGGGGGAGAATCACCCCCATCATGCTCGTTGTCATAGGGGAGGGGGGGATCACCCCCATCAATATTATTGCCATAGGGTGGGGGGGTGAATCCCCCCCATCATGCTCGTTGTCATAGGGGAGGGGGGATAACCCCCATCATGCTCGTTTGTCTAGGGGGGTACATTGGAACAACTTTGCTCGTTGTCTAGGGGTGTTTTACACACTTACCTACGGGATCCGGGTGCTGCTGCTGCCGTCTCAGATGCTCAGTGAGGAATGCAAGATGGCGCCGGCTCCGGATAGACGAAATCGCTCCAGTTCTCTGAAGTCTCGCGAGAACTGGAGCGTCTTCTCCCTGGCTAAGAGCGGAGCGCGCTGATTGGATGCGCTCAATGCCAGGGAGAAGATGGAAGGCACGACCGGGAGAACTTTTAAAGCCAGCCCATTTGAGGCTGGCTCATTAGCATAAACGGCGGGAATTATTCCGGGGGGCATAGCGGACAAACGGGGGCACAGAATGAAAAAAGAATTAACGTTCAAGAAATCATGGGGGCATGTAAGTAACGCTATAGTCTTAGTTTAATTTTTTTTTTTAGGTGAAAGGTCCTCTTTAACCGCCTCCGGACCGCCTAACGCAGATGTGCGGTCCGAAGGCGGCATCGCTGCTCAGAGTCACGCATATACGCGCTATGCCAGCCCGCGCATGTGCAGTTTGGGCCGGCATTTCGTCAGGGACTAAATCGTCATCAGCTTGCCAGCCAATGATCGTGGCTGGCAAGCTGATGATTTTTAAAAAATCCAATCAGAGCGCCAGATAACAGATCATATTTGTAAATATGATCTGTTATATGGCTGCCTGCTCCTCTGCTGGTTCTTTTCGTCGGTTGGATCCAGCAGAGGAGCAGGCTACACAGTGAGTACACCAAACACCACATACTAGCCCCAGATCACCCCCCTGAACCCCTATTAACCGTTTGATCACCCCTTTGATCGCCCCTGTCAATCACTAGTGAAAGGAAAAAAGTGATCAGTGCAAACTGTCACTTTTTTTTTCCACTGGTATTGACCGTTAGGTTTTAGGTATAGTTTAGGCCCCTTGGTTAGGTAGGTTAGGGATCAGTTAGCGCCCACCGCACCGCAGTCCGTTATTCGCTGATTAGCGTATCGCTAATCAGCATTTGTACTTTTATAGTATCTGGAAGTGATCAAAACTGATCACGGTCAGATCTATAATTGTATTAGTGTCACTTTAGTTCTCCCTCCACCCAAAACGCAGTGTTTGCCCGATCAGGCCTGATCGGTCGCCCACACGTGCGTTCGCCCACGCCCGCCCCACCGCAATGACAAAAAAAAATTTTTTTTTGATCGCTGCACATTCACTTTACTTTACTGCGGCGATAAAAAAAATCAGTTTTGATATTTTTTATCAACCGCAGCGGCCTCCGGTACTTCGCTAGCCTCCCCTTTGTAAGACAGGCTTGCTTTTTTTTTCTTGGGTAGTCTCAGGGAATACCCCTAAATTTAGTTGCCCACATGTCAAACAGGGGGTATTCTTCTGAAGAGGCCTACAGGCTTCTGACCCAGTCGGATGAGGAGTGGGAACCCTCATCTGATGAATCCAGCGGGTCAGAATACGAACCTGTAGAAAGCAGTGGCTCTCTGACCCAAAGTTCGGACGAGGAGGCTGAGGTCCCTGATAGCACATGATAGCACAGGCATACCCGGCCCCGTGTCGCTAGACCACAGGTTGCGCAGGATCCGCTTCAAGAGCAGCAGAGTGGGGCTGGTGCTGTCGGATTACGTGGTGAGGCATACACCAGCAGCCCAGCCCTTCCTGGACCTAGTACCAGCACTGCCGTACAACCTGGTGAAGTAGCGAGCACCAGAAGGGCAGTTGAAGCTGGTACGGTGGCACGTGCAGTAGTGACCCCGTCGCAGCCACCGCAAAGACGTGCCCGTAGAGCCCCTAGAATCCCAGAGGTGCTGGCAAACCCTGATTGGCAGTCCCCAACTTCAGCCGCACCTGTAGTTTTCCCTTTCACTGCCCAGTCTGGAGTTCGGGTTGAGACAGCTCAGATCGGTTCGGCCCTGGGATTTTTTGAGCTGTTCTTGACTGCGGAGCTCTTAGACTTAGTTGTGGCCGAAACAAACAGGTATGCCACTCAATTTACAGACGTGGACAAAATTGTTGGTACCCTTTGGTCAATGAAAGAAAAAGTCACAATGGTCACAGAAATAACTTTAATCTGACAAAAGTAATAATAAATTAAAATTCTATAAATGTTAACCAATGAAAGTCAGACATTGTTTTTCAACCATGCTTCAACAGAATTATGTAAAAAAATAAACTCATGAAACAGGCATGGACAAAAATGATGGTACCCCTAACTTAATATTTTGTTGCGCAACCTTTTGAGGCAATCACTGCAATCAAACGCTTCCTGTAACTGTCAATGAGACATCTGCACCTCTCAGCAGGTATTTTGGCCCACTCCTCATGAGCAAACTGCTCCAGTTGTGTCCGGTTTGAAGGGTGCCTTTTCCAGACTGCATGTTTCAGCTCCTTCCAAAGATGCTCAATAGGATTGAGGTCAGGGCTCATAGAAGGCCACTTTAGAATAGTCCAATTTTTTCCTCTTAGCCATTCTTGGGTGTTTTTAGCGGTGTGTTTTGGGTCATTGTCCTGTTGCAAGACCCATGACCTGCGACTGAGACCAAGCTTTCTGACACTGGCTAGTACATTTCTCTCTAGAATTCCTTGATAGTCTTGAGATTTCATTGTACCCTGCACAGATTCAAGACACCCTGTGCCAGACGCAGCAAAGCAGCCCCAGAACATAACAGAGCCTCCTCCATGTTTCACAGTAGGGACAGTGTTCTTTTCTTGATATGCTTCATTTTTTCGTCTGTGAACATACAGCTGATGTGCCTTGGCAAAAACTTCGATTTTTGTCTCATCTGTCCACAGGACATTCTCCCAGAAGCTTTGTGGCTTGTCAACATGTAGTTTGGCATATTCCAGTCTTGCTTTTTTATGATTCGTTTTCAACAATGGTGTCCTCCTTGGTCGTCTCCCATGTAGTCCACTTTGGCTCAAACAACGACGGATGGTGCGATCTGACACTGATGTTCCTTGAGCATGAAGTTCACCTTGAATCTCTTTAGAAGTCTTTCTAGGCTCTTTTGTTACCATTCGGATTATCCGTCTCTTAGATTTGTCATCAATTTTCCTCCTGCGGCCACGTCCAGGGAGGTTGGCTACAGTCCCATGGATCTTAAACTTATGAATAATATGTGCAACTGTACTCACAGGAACATCTAGTTGCTTGGAGATGGTCTTATAGCCTTTACCTTTAACATGCTTGTCTATAATTTTCTTTCTGATCTCTTGAGACAGCTCTTTCCTTTGCTTCCTCTGGTCCATGTCGAGTGTGGTACACACCATATCACCAAACAACACAGTGATTACCTGGAGCCATATATATAGGCCCAATGGCTGATTACAAGGTTGTAGACACCTGTGATGCTAATTAGTGGACACACCTTGAATTAACATGTCCCTTTGGTCACATTATGTTCTGTGTTTTCTAGGGGTACCATCATTTTTGTCCATGCCTGTTTCATGAGTTTATTTTTTTACATAATTCTGTTGAAGCATGGTTGAAAAACAATGTCTGACTTTCATTGGTTAACATTTATAGAATTTTAATTTATTATTACTTTTGTCAGATTAAAGTTATTTCTGTGACCATTGTGACTTTTTCTTTCATTGACCAAAGGGTACCAACAATTTTGTCCACGTCTGTATAACCGCTAACCCGGGAAGCTATTATGCCCAGCCTTTCCGGTGGAAACCAGTCCAAGTTTCCGAAATTAAAACTTTTCTGGGACTCCTCCTCAACATGGGTCTAACTAAAAAGCATGAATTGCGGTCATATTGGTCCACGAACCCGATTCATCACATGCCCATGTTCTCTGCTGCTATGTCCAGGACACGATTTGAGGTCATCCTGCGTTTCCTGCACTTTAGTGATAACAGCACCTCCCGTCCCAGAGGCCACCCTGCTTTTGACCGGCTCCACAAAATTTGGCCCCTCATAGACCATTTCAACCTGAAATTTGCAGATTTGTATACCCCAGAGAAAAACATCTGCGTAGACGAGTCCCTGATACATTTTACCGGGCGCCTTGGCTTCAAACAATACATCCCAAGCAAGCGCGCCCGGTATGGGGTCAAATTGTATAAGCTCTGTGAAAGGGCCACAGGCTATACCCACAAATTTCAGATCTATGAGGGAAAAGATCAGACCCTGGAGCCGGTCGGTTGCCCTGACTACCT
Source organism: Bufo gargarizans (assembly GCF_014858855.1). Taxonomy (NCBI): domain Eukaryota; kingdom Metazoa; phylum Chordata; class Amphibia; order Anura; family Bufonidae; genus Bufo; species Bufo gargarizans. The sequence continues at coordinate 585,639,083 of NC_058080.1, read as the reverse complement.
GGGGAGCAGTGGGAAGACAGTTTGGGACTTGGTGTCACCCTTATTCGGCAAGGGGTACCATCTTTATGTGGACAATTTTTACACAAGTGTGGCCCTCTTTAGGCATTTGTTTCTAGAACGGATTGGCGCCTGTGGTACCGCGCGAACTAGTCGCGCGGGCTTCCCCCAACGGCTCGTTAGCACCCGTCTTGCAAGGGGGCAGAGGGCCGCACTGTGTAACGAAGAACTGCTCGCGGTGAAATGGAGAGACAAGCGTGACGTTTACATGCTCTCCTCCATTCACGCAGACACGACAATACAAATTGAGCGAGCAACCCGTGTCATTGAAAAGCCCCTCTCAGTCCACGACTATAACCTTCACATGGGAGGGGTGGACTTCAATGACTAGATGTTGTCTCCGTATTTAGTTTACCGCAGAACCAGACGCTGGTATAAGAAGGTGTCTGTATATTTAATTCAATTGGCTCTGTATAATAGTTTTGTTCTCTACAGTAAGGCTGGGAGAACTGGATCCTTCCTCAAATTTCAGGAAGAGATCATCGAGAACCTCCTGTATCCAGGAGGTTCTGTGGCCCCATCCACCAGTGTAGTTAGCCGTCTACACGAGCAACATTTCCCCAATGTCGTTCCTGGTACCTCAACCCAACCGTCACCCCGAAAAAGATGTCGTGTCTGTAGCAGGAGTGGAATAAGGCGTGACACCCGCTATTTCTGTCCTGACTGTCCTGACCACCCTGCCCTATGCTTTGGAGAGTGTTTCCGGAAGTACCACTCACAGGTACACTATTAGCATAGGGATCATCTCACCAGGACAGGCACACAGGGCTATTAGGGCCCATTCACTCACACAGCTGCTGCAAACGTCTCCTTTCACATGGAACAAAGTGCATAACGCACTTCGCCACATCTTTGGGCGATTTGCGCTTTGCACATTGACCCATGGGGAAGGAGAGGTTTGTTCTATAAAGGTAGAAAAAAACAAAAAAAAAACAAAAAAAAAAACACCAGTAAGCAAAAAGGTTAATGTTCAGTTAAAAAAGTTAAAGTTTATATGTTCTGTGTCAAAGTTAATAAAATTATTGCGTTGCGGCCTGGTTTTTTCTTTTTTTTTTTTTTTTTTTTTTACCTTCCAGGTGGACCAACCGATCGATTAGCTGCAGCACTGATGTGCATTCTGACAGAAGCATTGCGCTGCTGTCAGATTACACGCAAGTCGGTGTATGCGGCGCTGCAAGACGAGATTTCTCCTCTGCAGTAACAGATACGTTTGCCAAGGCATACGAGCTGAGGAGGAGGCGGCGTTTCTATGCTTTGGCAATATATAAAAAAAATAAAAATCCCGGCAATGATTTATTCATCCACATCGATTGATGTGAATGGAGAAATCTGGTTTGCCAGGGCATACTAGCTAAGTGGGTATGGATGTAGGGCGGAGCTTCTATGTCCTGGCAGACGCCTTTCCCCTCCATTTTTTTTTTTGGGCAGAGATTTTTTCATCCACATTGATCGATGCGAATGAAGAAATCTGTGCCGTTCATTTTTTTCCTCCAGCCCAGAGGCTGAACGGAAAAAAAAAATCTCATTACCTGTATGCTCAATATAAGGAGAATAGCAGAAACTTCTAATGCTGGCCATACATGTAATGATTGCGGAGACCCTCAAATGCCAGGGCAGTACAAACACCCCACAACTGACCCCATTTTGGAAAGAAGACACCCCAAGGTATTTGCTGAGGGGCATATTGAGTCCATGAAAGATTAAAATTTTTGTCCTAAGTTAGCGAAAAGTGAGACTTTGTGAGAAAAAAATAAAAATAAAAAATTTCCGCTAACTTATGCGAAAAAAAAAAAATTCGATGAACTTGCCAGGCCCCTCATTGGATACCTTGGGGTGTCTTCTTTCCAAAGTGGGGTCACATGTGGGGTATTTATACTGCCCTGGCTTTTTAGGGGCCCTAAAGCGTGAGAAGAAGTCTGGGATCCAAATGTCTAAAAATGCCCTCCTAAAAGGAATTTGGGCACCTTTGCGCATCTAGGCTGCAAAAAAGTGTCACACATCTGGTATCGCCGTACTCAGGAGAAGTTGGGGAATGTGTTTTGGGGTGTCATTTTACATATACCCATGCTGGGTGAGATAAACATCTTGATCAAATGCCAACTTTGTATAAAAAAATTGGAAAAGTTGTCTTTTGCCAGGATATTTCTCTCACCCAGCATGGGTATATATAAAATGACACCCCAAAACACATTCCCCAACTTCTCCTGAGTATGGCGATACCAGATGTGTGACACTTTTTTGCAGCCAAGGTGGGCAAAGGGGCACATATTCCAAAGTGCACCTTTCGGATTTCGCAGGCCATTTTTTACACATTTTGATTGCAAAGTACTTCTCACACATTTGGGCCCCTAAATTGCCAGGGCAGTATAACTACGCCACAAGTGACCCCATTTTGGAAAGAAGACACCCCAAGGTATTCCGTGAGGGGCATGGCGAGTTCCTAGAATTTTTTATGTTTTGTTGCAAGTTAGTGGAATATGAGACTTTGTAAGGAAAAAAGAGAAAAAAAAAATCATCATTTTCCGCTAACTTGTGACAAAAAAAAAAAAATTCTAGGAACTCGCTGTGCCCCTCACGGCATACCTTGGGGTGTCTTCTTTCCAAAATGGGGTCACTTGTGGGGTAGTTATACTGCCCTGGCAATTTAGGGGCCCAAATGTGTGAGAAGAACTTTGCAATCAAAATGTGTAAAAAATGGCCTGCAAAATCCAAAAGGTGCACTTTGGAATATGTGCCCCTTTGCCCACCTTGGCAGCAAAAAAGTGTGACACATCTGGTATCGCCGTACTCAGGAGAAGTTGGGGAATGTGTTTTGGGGTGTCATTTTACATATACCCATGCTGGATGAAAAAAATATCTTGGTCAAATGCCAACTTTGTATAAAAAAATGGGAATAGTTGTCTTTTGCCAAGATATTTCTCTCACCCAGCATGGGTATATGTAAAATGACACCCCAAAACACATTCCCCAACTTCTCCTGAGTACGGCGATACCAGATGTGTGACACTTTTTTGCTGCCAAGGTGGGCAAAGGGGCACATATTCCAAAGTGCACCTTTCGGATTTCACCGGCCATTTTTTACACATTTTGATTGCAAGGTACTTCTCACACATATGGGCCCCTAAATTGCCAGGGCAGTATAACTACCCCACAAGTGACCCCATTTTGGAAAGAAGACACCCCAAGGTATTCCGTGAGGGGCATGGCGAGTTCCTAGAATTTTTTATTTTTTGTCGCAAGTTAGTGGAATATGAGACTTTGTAAGAAAAAAAATAAATAAAAAATCATCATCATTTTCCGCTAACTTGTGACAAAAAATAAAAAGTTCTATGAACTCACTATGCCCATCAGCGAATACCTTAGGGTGTCTACTTTCCGAAATGGGGTCATTTGTGGGGTGTTTGTACTGTCTGGGCATTGTAGAACCTCAGGAAACATGACAGGTGCTCAGAAAGTCAGAGCTGCTTCAAAAAGCGGAAATTCACATTTTTGTACCATAGTGTGTAAACGCTATAACTTTTACCCAAACCATTTTTTTTTTTTTTTGCCCAAACATTTTTTTTTATCAAAGACATGTAGAACAATAAATTTGGCGAAAAATTTATATATGGATGTTGTTTTTTTTGCAAAATTTTACAGCTGAAAGTGAAAAATGTTATTTTTTTGCAAAAAAATCATTACATTTTGATTAATAACAAAAAAAGTAAAAATGTCAGCAGCAATAAAATACCACCAAATGAAAGCTCCATTAGTGAGAAGAAAAGGAGGTAAAATTCATTTGGGTGGTAAGTTGCATGACCGAGCGATAAACGGTGAAAGGAGTGTAGTGCCGAAGTGTAAAAAGTGCTCTGGTCATGAAGGGGGTTTCAGCTAGCGGGGCTGAAGTGGTTAAAGGGCCCTGTGACTGTACCCTGTGCACGCTGCAATTGGCGTCACGAACAAAATACAGACTATTATCCACCTGACCCAGCCATTGCATAATTTGGCGTCAGAGTGCATACCCCGGTCCAGCTCATTGCACATGCCTGGTTTAATAGGATGGATCATGGCAGGTCTCCGGCCTTTCCAGCTTTGGTGGTTTTATGGAGATATGTGCATTTAGGTCTAAGTGGTATCATGGATGATTTATTTCTAGGAGGTGTCACACTGTCACCCATTAATATAAATGTTTATACCATTTTTTACACTTTGACACAAAAAGGGTAGAGGGATAATACCGCTCATTGCCAGGGCTCTCTGAGGAAAACCCCATGCCAAACACAAGCCCCGCCCCCATTGTACACGTCATCGCGCTGCGCCTCCACTGGTGCCGTCATCGCTCGTCACCCATGTAAACAGGACATGGCGGCTTCCCTGTCAGGTGATGGGAGAGCGAGCGGGGATTCGCCCAGCGACGATGCCAGGGTCCTGCAGCCCTGCCCGGGGCTTCTCTCTCTCCCCGGGGAAGTTCTGGAGCTCATCCTGTGCTCCGGGGGCCTGGACTACAGGGACATCGTCAGTGCCGCCCGGAGCTGCCGGCGGCTGAGAGACATGTGTGTTGCCCGGGGCACAGTGTGGCGGAGGCAGCTGTTTGCCCGGTGAGTGATAGGTCAGTATGATGGGTGAGGCCTGACGTCTCCTCGTACATTGCGGGGCTCTGCTGGTAGGGACCCCCATTCTGTAGCCCCATATAGCAGAACCTAGAAAAGGGCCCCCAGTGTCTTCCTGCTCTATGGCACAGAGCCCGTAGGCACACCTTATGCCCACAGGGTCCCTGGAATTGCTCCCCCCCCCCCATCTGCTATGCCCGATGTACATGTAGGGACACAGGGTGGCAGCCGTGAATGCCAACCATTGGCTGTACAATCACGTGCTTTGGCAGTGCCCTGCGCCCCTGTCACCTCGCCTGATGTGTCTAACTAAGGGCTCTTTCACACTTACGTTCTTCTTTTCCGGCATAGAGTTCCGTCGTCGGAATATCCCAATGCATTCTGAATGGAGTGAAATCCCATCAGGATGTCTTCAGTTCCGGAACGGAACGTTTTTTGGCCGGAGAAAATACAGCAGCATGCTTGCTCCGGCCAAAAATCCTGAACACTTGCCGCAAGGCCGGACCCGGAATTAATGCCCACCGAAAGGCATTAATCCGGATCCGGCCTTAAGCTAAACGTCGTTTCGGCGCATTACCGAATCCAACGTTTAGCTTGTTCTGAATGGTTACCATGGCTGCCGGGACGCTAAAGTCCTGGCAGCCATGGTAAAGTGTAGTGGGGAGCGGGGGAGCAGTATACTTACCGTCCGTGCGGCTCCAGAGTGACGTCAGGGCGCCCCAGGTGCATGGATGACGTGATCGCATGGCACGTCATCCATGCGCATGGGGCGCTCTGACGTCACTCTGGAGCGCCCCGGGAGCCACACGGACTGTAAGTATGCCGCTCCCCGCTCCTACTTTGGCAACCAGGACTTTAATAGCGTCCTGGCTGCCATAGTAACACTGAACGCATTTTGAAGACGGATCCGTCTTCAAATGCTTTCAGTTCACTTGCGTTTGTCCGGATCCGGCGTGTAATTCCGGCAAATGGAGTACACGCCAGATCCGGACAACGCAAGTGTGAAAGAGCCCCAAACGCCCAAAAATAACAATCCATCTGTTCTTGTGCAGTTCCTCTGTTATTCCTCCTAGAAACTAGGAATCCATTCTCAGCTTGGTGTGTCCTTACACAGTCTCACATTATCCAATCGGTATTGCCAATGTCAGACTGCAGGGGCATGGGGTATATAGTACCAACTTCGGGTATGGGGATTCATGCAGATGCATGCTAGGTGGGAGGTATATAGATATTCACCTGCACCACCCTATTCCGGTACAAGCCCAGGGGGGAAAGGATTTATGTTTACTTATTCCCCCAATATTAGACAAACATCCCCTATTAAAGCTAAACCTGCGTGCATGGATATTATCCGGGTGATTCATGCACCTCCGCTATAGCACTGCTACTACCACTGGTCTCTACGTGTGCGCAGGGGTCAGTGGGATATCTGATGTAACTATCAGGAAGCTACACTCACTGGGTGCCACACTTGCACCCTGCTAAGCCCTCAACGCGTTTCTTTACGGGAGGAATACCGCAAGTCATCAGGAGCACATATGTCGAGTAGCAATAATAAGGCTGCCCGTGTGCAGCAGCATAAAGCCTGGCTCTGTGGCGGCCGCGCAAACGCTGGGATTAAATGGCTAGTAACCCTGCCCCCAGGAGGCGGGTCAGAGCGCCGGCAGCCAATCAGAGACGAGGCACGGCAGCTGCGTATGCCTATCTGCTGGCTTATGGCATACTGTAAATGATGGCCATTGGGGGGGGGGGGGGGGGGAACAAAGGATATTATACAGGAATATAAATGGGTCACAGAAACAACCCCGATGACAATATGGCTAGATTAGATGAGACAGCAGGAAAGATGCTATATGTAATTCAGTAGAGCCGGTGTGGGACCCCTTACAGACAAGGAGGGGGCAGCTACTTGTCATAGACCTTTATAGTGATGAGATATGGCCACAGACAATAAAACATTGGACAATAGAGGATATGGGAAAGCCACAGGAGTACCCAAGAATACAGTGGCGTACTAGAGCATTACTGCAAAGGTGAAATGATCAGCGGTATCGCACTGTAGCAGATCAGCGGGAGGAGAAACGGTTGAATATGATGTATGGTATACATCATGGATGCCAGAGGGGGTCAAACAAGAGGTGCATATAAGATTGCATCATTTAAGCCTGCCAGTTTCACAGTGTTCAGCTTGAAAGTCCATTGGGCATCTTTGCGTAGAAGAACCAAATCCATATTACCTCCCCGTGGAGAAACCTGACGGGACCCCATTAGGTTCCAACTGCTGCAGTCAGTCCGTTATGTGGCACATCCGTTAATTTAGTTGTTCTGCTCCTATATCAAAGCAGAATAATGGAAACAGTTCTCACTGATGTGAAAGCAGCATGGCCAAGTGTATGGCTCCCTATCAGATGTTAAAGGGGTATTCTGATTATAGAAAGATAGAGAGGATAACTAGGGGTTCTCCCGATGGGACCCTACCGATCTTGAGAATGGGGGCCCTGTACCTCATGGAACCCCCTGAAATGAACGGAGCAGCTGCTCAGGAAAGTAGTCTGCCTCTTCATTCATTTCTATGGGAGTGTCTGAGATGGCTGAACACTGTACAGTGGGTAGGGGCTAACTTTCTATAACCGGAATACCCCTTTAAGGACATTCTCACCGTTTCTCTTCTCCACATTCTCCTTTTATTCTTTATTTTGATTTCTTCTAAATACTTTCTCCTTTTCTTATACAAAAACTTAGAAGGGGTTGTCCAGCCTTTATGGCTGTATTTAACTAGCGCCAACAGCTTTTTGCACCTAGTTAAAAAATTCTATGCACCATCTCCTCGCTGCTCTGTTTGGGCTCCCTGGCTTCATTCCGCGATCTTCTGTTTCCTGGCCTGTAAACTTCCAGATGTGGTCACTTGCTCCAAGTGACATGCTGCTTGGGAGTATGTCACCTCTACACATACCATTGCATCTGCATTTCCGTTCAGCTTCCATCCTAGCCATGCCAGGTATTTGTTATTGGGGTCACAGTTCTAACCGTATCTCTCTTATTACATAGATGGCCATCTATTATGAAGCATTACAACCATTTGGACCTTCTGGACTGGCTGGGAGAATTCAAGACCAGGCACAAGGCTGGCATAGAGGCGCAAAGAATAGTGGCTGCCTTCTCCAAGGCGCTCATCATCGAACATGTATGTTACTTTCTAGCAGTCACATAATTCTGATTAATACATTTATTAAAGTGGTATTCCCATCACAGACAATGGGGGCATATCGCTATTGTGTGATGGAGAACGGAGCGGGAAAGTAGTGGAGGGCATATGCGCAGCCGCCCTTTATTCATTTCTATGGGGCCACCGAAAATAGCCAAGCACTGGCTCGGCTATTTCTGTCGGCCCTATAGAAATGAATGGGAGCAGGGGCTACCCATGCCCGGTACACTACCATTCACTTCTATGGGAGCAGTGCTTGGTGGTGGATGGATCCCGGGAAATCCGGGGTCCTCCATCCACAGCTCTCCCCACTCCATTCTCGTTGTAGGTGTGGATCCCACAGGCACCTGTCAGAAAATGGGGGCATAGCCTAACTTTTTGGATGGTCAAAGAGGGACACTTATGGTTCATTGTGTGAAAGATCAATTTTCCCTATATTTCTACACTTCAATCGTTTTCTTTTGCAAAATAGCGCAAAAATGATCTGAATATAGAGATTTCACAAATCCAAATAGCATCAAATAAGGAAATAATATACAAGACAGATTCTAATATACAGATAGGAACCAGACAAACACTTTCTGGATCAATATTGTAAATGTAATAATGCAAATCTGTCCCTCAGATCAAAAACGGGGACATTTAAAGGGCTTCTGTCACCCCACAACAGTCATTTTTTTTTACTCTGTTCATTCGGCGCAGGCGCTCTGAGATGAGGAGGCTCATCTCCTCAGAACTCCCTCAGTGCGCCTGCGCCGATGACATCACTGAAAGAAAATACGTCATTGGCGCAGGCGTACTGAGGGAGTTCTGAGGAGACGAGCCTCCTCATCTTAGAGCGCCTGCGCCGAATGAACAGAGGCGCGCGATTTTTTAAATACTGACAGGGCCGGCCGGAGGAGGAGATCACGGCTGGCCCTGTCAATCAACACGACGAGGGGGCGGTTTTCTGCGACGGCTACCAGCAAGTAGACGCCCTACTTGCTGGTAGAGACCGGATTTGCATATTATAAAACTTCGTTTTCTCAAGAAACGGCCGCATGAAAGTAAGTGACAACATTATATTCTCATATATTGCACTATAATGAATGTAACTAGCCCAAAAAAAAATAATGACTGTTGTGGGGTGACAGAAGCCCTTTAAGGAGCAAAGAGGAACAGAGGGGCTTGAGTCAAAAGTAGGGACTGTCCCTCCAAAAGAGAGACACTTGGGAGGTCTAAATGTGTAGAAAGTCTTTGCACTTAGCTGCCCCTCATTGCTTGTGTTCTAGGGGCGTTACTCCAATAAAATCCCAGAGTCCCTCCCCAGCGTTAAACATCCATTGCTAAACTGTTCAGAGGTGGCGTTAGCCGCACTTCTTAGTCTGTTATAACCCTAGAGCAGTGACCTCCTCTATAGCATATGGGGGCATTGATGCAAGTGACCCATGTGGGTCCATCTTAACCAATTCCCTACTGCTGCACGACTATATACATCGGTGGTAAGGCCTTTAAACATGGAGAGCAATCAGCTCAATCAGCAATGTCCGCAATCAGCGATAATGTTGATCTAAGACCTTTAACCCCTCAGATCTGGTGGTGCATTGTGACTACATCATCTGAGCGGCTTTCCCCGGGAGCGCTGCACTCCTGGGATCCGAATGTCTCTCCAATGCAGAAATGGTAGCCAAGAGCCTGCTAAAGGCCATCATACCTTCCACAGCAATGTTCCTATGGAGACCTGCCTGTAAAAGGAATCCATAGAAACACAGAGGTTAACTTATTGACCATAAATACGTCTATATTAGGCGTATTTCGGGCGCAGATTGCGACGCAAAGGTTCTTTGCTTGCAGTCTGCAACATTTCCCTCCTCGCGCCAGTTCTAAAAAAGTGGGTGGGAAAGGTGACAGGCCTGCAGGCTTGTCTGATTTACCATTTTCTGCGCCGGGTTTAGGCATAGAAAATGGTCTAAATGTACGCAGCGCTGGATCTACAGAAGTTATGTACAGGATGGCGCCTCTACATAACTCTGGCAGATCCACCGCAAGCTCTAGGGAATATTAAGACCAACGTCTAGAACGCCGACCCACATAGTGAATTGATCATCTGATTGAATTTTAAAGTCCCTAAGGGCAACTTTAAAACAAAAGTATAAAAATAGAAAATCTACAAAAAATTAAAATGACCCCCTTTTTAAAGATAAAGACAAAAAACTAATAAACAAAAAAAATAATGATCATTGGCACCGCCATGTCTCAAAATGTCCGTAATCATACTGATCCGGTAAATAAAGGGAACTGGTCAGTTTTACCCGTAAAAATAAAACCCAGAAAACTGTGGCGGAATTGTATTTTTCTTTTCCACTGCATTTGGAATTTTTCCAGCTTTTTACTACATCGTATGCTACATTAAATGGTGTCATCAGAAAAATCAACTTAATCACAAAAAAAGAAGCCCTCATACGGCTATGTGAATGGAAAAATAAAAAAAGCAAAAAAGCGATGGCTACAGGGAGGCCAGGAGTCTAAAAAAACACTGAAAATCGCCCAGTAATGAAGTGGTTAAAGTATGGGCCAGAGTCTCACTTGAAGGGCATATATAGTAGTGTACCAAGGATTATAATAAGTGTATCTGTATTTCTCTTCATTTAGCGTATGCCTTGTGAAGGCTTTAATGACCTTGACACTTCGGCTTACCCCATACATTTCATCGAAGATGAGCTGTTGTCCATCCTCAAGACTGAGAACGGGTAAGAATCTGCAGTAATTCATGCGGTGCCAGCAGAGTTTAGAGCTGCCTGGCAGACCTTCTACTATATACATGTTGTTTTATCTATAGCCAACATAGCCTAGGTCATCGGTATGAGATGGGTAGGGTGCCAACAATTGGCGCTCTTATGATCAGCTGTTAGCAGCATCCACAGGTTCTGGTGTATGGAGCCAGTGGTGTTCCCAGGTACTGCAGCTCGGCTCTCTTTCACTCAAATAGGACTGCACTATAGTGTATGGAGCTGTGCTGCCATCTCTGTGTATTGCCAGCGAGTGCTGAGAACAGCTGATCAGTGGGGGAGCTGGACACCCACAGATCTATTATTGCAGCCAATGGCAGACGGGGATGATCCTCCCAGCGTCACCCGCGAGGCTAGGGAGGCTCATCCCCGTCCCCGCCTGCCATTGGCTGCTCCCTCGACACTGGATGTTTTCATCCACACACGGGGAGAAGCAGTAGCGGTGCAGGGACCAGGAGCAGTGAGGGGAGCCAGGTAAGTATATTCAATGTGAGGGGGCCCCCCTATGGTGGACATTTTTATAGTATTGGATAACCCCTTTAAAATGAGTTCATGCAACCATCTCAGTGAGACAGATGGGAAAAAAAAGGAAAATAACAAACAGCAGGTGGCGATATACAAATACATTTTATTGAATCGCTCACTGGCCATACAAAATTTTTAATTCCATTCATTTACAAAAGTATTCAAATCCAGGGGCTGGTTTAAAAAATATGCAATATGTTTTGTGACACAAGCCCTTTAACATAGTTGTAAAAGAAGCCTCAGTTATGGGAGCAGAGCAATGAATATAACAGAAGAGCCGGATCCAGCCCATGCCTAATGGTCCCTTTACACGGGACAATGTACCAGCAGATTGTCTGGCAGGTATGCGTTCCTTCCCAACAATCTGCTGGTTGTTAGCGGAGGAGACCGCTACATTTACATGCACCGATCTCCTCCACAGTATCTCCATACTGACTGGTTGTTTTCCCGCAGCAGATCGTGTTTACACAGCATGATTTACCTACAGCATGGCCCCTTCCAGGTTTATTGAGACGCGTTAGTTTCTATTCAACTGTTGCTAGGACGTATAGATCTTAAATATGGTTGTATTTATGCTTTTAGGAAGTGCTTGACTAAAAAGTATTGTGCAAAAAAAATCCTTTATTTTATGCAGCCAAGACGCTACCATATGCAAGTTAAAGGGCTATCTCCAGAGACCTGTGGATCAGCAAGACATCTTAGAAGGTTTGTCATTGAGTCGTCTTTTTACCATCTTCTGAAGGCTTATTGTACTATCCCTGTGTTTCTCTATAGAGAGAAGGCCTAGTTACCAGCTTTCCTAAAATCTGAATTTGTTACAGTGCACTTCAATAGCCATTGTAAATACAGGTGAAACTCGAAAAATGTTAATATCGTGCAAAAGTCCATTTTTTTCAGTAATGCAAATGAATGAATTAGCATTAATGCAGCTTAAAATTAAAATTTTGTAAAAAGGTTCAATATTCTAGGCTCAAAGTGTCACACTCTAGTCAGCTAATTAATCCATACCCCTGAGCAAATGGGACCTCAAAATTGTGACTTTGGGGTTTCATAAGCTGTAAGCCATAATCATCCAAATTATAACAAAGGCTTGAAATATCTCGCTTTGCATGTAATGAGTCTATCTCGAATGTTAGTTTCACCTTTCTAAGTGGCATTACTGAAATAAATGGACTTTGCACGATATTCACATTTTTTGAGTTTCCCCTGTACATGTCACATAAAGTCTGAGGGTAAGGGCGCATTCACACGACTGTGCCGTGTTTTGCGGTCCGCAAACTGTGGATCCACAAAACACGGATTCCATCCGTGTGCGTTCCGTAAATGGGTGGTCCATTATAGAAATGACTATTCTTGGCCAATTGCGGACAAGAATAGGACATGCTCTATATTTTTTGCGGGGCCGCAGAACGGAACAACAGATGTGGACAGCACAAGGTGTGCTGTCCGCATCGTTTGTGGCCCAATTGAAATGAGTGCGTCCACAACCGTTCAGAAAAATTGCGGAATGGATGCGGGCTCATTTTTATGGTCATGTGAATGAGCCCTAAGGCTGTATAAGCTTCTATATTCACCTTATGGGATAAATAAAGCATATGTTTCATACGTTCTGTACATACATTTGTTTAGGTTTCCTCCAACATACCAAAAACTGGTAAGTCAATTGGCTTACCATGAATATAGCCCTACTGTGTGTGTGTGTTTGGGATTGACAAATTAGATTGTTGGCCCCTTTGGGACAGGAACTGATGCACAAATTGTTACAGTGCTTAAGAATATGTCAGTGCTATATATGCATGAAATAAAATAACTCCATTGTTACATATACAAATATGTGTGTGGAAGCATACAGCCAGTCGGCTGTATTGTATGGCTGACATCCTACTCTAATGGCAAGGAGCACAGATATCCTCTCTTATTTCAGCAGCTTAGCCCCTTAAGTGCTGCAATTAATATCAACTGCAACATCTAAGCAGGTAGATAAAAGAGCATAGGCTCCCACTCTCGCCACATTATGAAGGCCTCCATGTCTGCCTCTTTTGTACACATATTGGGCGCTGAAGTTCCATACTGTGTGTAATCAAAAAAAAAAACAAGTTAAAAAAGGAAAAGAAGAAAAAAAATCTTCCTCAATTGCAACATCCATTATTACTGTTAAAAAAAAAAAAAAAAATATTGCTGCATCAGTAAGAACCCAAATTAGAAAATAATCACCTTGTTTAACCTGCGAGGTGAATGTAAATGACATAAAATAGAAATAAATAACAAAAAGCATTGCCAGAACAGTTTTTATTTATCTTGCCACGTTGCCACCCAAGAAAATTGAATAAAAGCGCTCAAAGTATCATGTATACCTCACTGAAAACTTGTCCCACAAAAATAAGCCTACGTACAGCTATATCAATGGAAAAAAATGTATGTATGGCTCTTAGAAGTCAGGAGGGGGGGGGGGGGGGGAGGGGAATCACTGTGATAAAGACCAAAATTGTCTGCAGCTCCAAGAGGTTAAATTAGCATTAGTACCTAGTTAAGAATAAGGACTTTCTGTAACCTGAAATGAACTATTTTAGAGCGTGTGGTCGATATGTGTTGATTTCTTTACTTTTTTTGTCTTCTCTCAGGGGCTGTTCTCATTGACCAATACTGTAATCCTCTTGAAGACGTTAGCCTAGAAAATATTCAAGCAGAGATTAAAAATATTACGAGGAAGGTGAAGGTTTACTTGAGTACGAAAAACAGCAGACATCCAAGCTTATCCCTGCAGGCAGGTTTGTAGGCATATCTCCTCCTCAGTAATACAGAAGAATTAGATATTGTCACGAAAAGCGGTGTGCACAGGGGAGAAATGTGCATTTTGGTATTGGACTTTGTGTAAATGACATCAATATCATGCAATGCCTTGAATACCCACCTGGTATATATAATAGGTGACGGGAAGAGGAACTGTTTCCATTTTCATAAATGAATAGTGCGAGTGTTACACTTGATTAGAAAAAATGCCTCTTTCTCAACTTTTCAGGCTCCTTTCTGCTCCTGCACTGCTCATTCCATCTTAATTCACTGCTAAAGGGCTTGTTCACGCGACTGTATGGCTTTTTCAGTGTTTTGCAGGCTGTTTTTTGTTTCAGTAGTGTTTCTGTTTCCATTCCGTTTTTCCGTATACAAAAATTACATAGAAAAAATTAGGCATAAAATTTTCAATAGATGGTTCCGCAAAAACAGAACGGATACGGAAGACATATGGAGTACATTCCGTACTTGACTTAAATGGAACCACGGAACGTGATTTGCGGGCAATAATAGGACATGTTCTATCTTTGAACGGAAATGCGGAAACGGAATGCATGCGGAGTACATTCAGTTTTTTTGCGGAACCATTGAAATTAATGGTTTCGTATAAGGACTGTATACGGAACTCAAAAAACTTACTGTATACGGTACACAAAAAATGTTCGTGTGAACGAGCCCACAATCTGATCTTCAGTGAAGATGGACCAACAGCTTACTGAGAGATCAGGTTACAGCTTCAGCCTATGAAAGTGTATTTAGAGGGGAGAGGGAGGAAGAGTTGAGAGACGGAGATGCAGCAGCTTGAAAGGGCAGGGGGGAGAAGAAGCTGAGACCAGACACAGAGATGCTGCTGCTGGCTGTAGTTAGAGGTAAGCATCTCTACCCTGTGGGTGCTGTGTATGGGAGACATGGCAGCTAGAAAACTGACTACTCGATAGGCAGCCTGCAGAGGGGAAAACTATAGAATGCAAGTCATAAGATGGCTAGATATAGGGGAGATTTATCAAACTGGCGTAAAGTATAACTGGTTTAGTTGCCCATAACAACCAATCAGATTCCACGGTTCATTTTCCAAAGGAGTTGTGAGGAATGAAAGGTTGAATCTGGTTGATATGAGCAGCTAAGCCAGGTCTACTTTACACCACCTAAAGAAAGGAACGCGTCAGCTGGTGAGCGGATTGTTATCGCGCCTCAGAGTTTTCCATTAGGACTGTTCTGGTAGATAATAAGGTAAGAAATAGAATATATGTCGCAGCTGATATAAGTGACATTACTTTTTCATGTGGATAATGTAAAGCATTCTGTATAATGCAGGGGAATCCTCTTACATTGAAGATCTTGATTTACAAGGACAAGCTCTAGATGCTCTGAATCACGTGCTCTTCACGGAGATGAAGTTTAAAGGGAATGTGGCAGATTTCTATAATCCCCTGAATTCATACATTCACCAGGTAGGATTGTGAGTAGTTCTGCACCTCTTTCCTGATCTGTAATATTTATTTAGTTTGTGCATTTGAGGCATTAGATTTTTATTTAATTTTTTTACTATTTTTACAATTTGTTTTCCTCTGGTTTGCTCATTTACCTCTGGTTTGCTATACAAGAAATTCAGCTTCGCCTTTATCCTTCAGTATTTTTCATCCAGGGGTTTTCACCTCAGACGTGCAGTGAGGATGTAGTATTACATGGCAGTCACTCCCAAATTGACTCTCTTCTTTCTGGCTCATAAAGTGTGACCTTCATTTGGGGAGGGGTCTCCGATGTCTGTATGCTGCAATCGCCATAAGAACAGGGATTGTCTTCCTCAAACATCCCTCTAAGCATGACATCTGTTTCTGCAGTGGTTAACAATAAGAATTTGTTTTCTAGGTACTAATCAAGAGGACCGGCATTCCCATCAGCCTCTCTGTGCTTTACCTTACTCTGGCCGAACATCTAGGAGTACACTTGGAGCCAATCAATTTTCCTAATCACTTCATGCTCCGATGGTGCCAGAGTGCCCAGGGGTAGGCAGCAATTGTCTTTTATATGATGCAGAAGACAAGATATATTTTTATCTCTTTTCTTTAACCACTTAAGCTTCATTTTTTTTAATTTCCTTGTCGCATTCCAAGAGCCAAGTCTTATAGTTGTATGAGGGCTTGTTTTTTGAGTTGTATTTACGGTGAGTTAGATTTTGCTATGGCACATTTTGGGTTACATATTATATTATTAAATTCTATTAATTTTTTTGGTGGGGGGAATCAGCAGTTTGGTCCTTATTTTTATTTTATTTTCTTCCTGCTGTTTAGCATGCAGTAAAAATTCAGTACATATGTTTTTGTATACATGTTTATGGGGGGAAAATCATTTTTGGGGTGCCACATTCTCCGTCAAATTTTCCATCGATTTATCAGACCTTTGTTTTTGGCGGGATGTGTTGTAGTTTTTATAGGTACCATTTTGGGGTGCATATAATACATTTTTTATTTTTTTTGTGTGTGGTGGAGTAGGGGGTAAAGGGACAATTTTGAAATTATTATTATTATTTTTTTAAGCACAAGACCATGTGGTATAGATAATACATTAAAGGGGTTTTTCATATTCCTGCTGTTTGATGACCTATCCTCAGAATAGGTCATCAATATCAGATCAGTGGGTGTTCAACACGCTGCACCCTCACCGAATAGCCTCACCAAAGTGTAGTGGCTGTGCTGAGTTACTGCAGCTCAGCTCGCAATCACTTCAGTGGTAACTAAGCTGTAGTTAACTCGGCACGGCCACTACACTTTGAACAAAACGGTCTGCTTCCTGCTCAATTCAAGAGCTAGTTCTAGTGCTGGAGGCTGCAGGGAACAGCTGATCAGTGGGGGTGCAGCGTGTCAGACCCTCACCAATCCGCTATGAATGACCTATCCTGACGACAGGTCATCAATATCAGAATCCGGAAAAAACCCTTTAACTTTAGTGTACAGGTGAATAAAGAAATAATAATTTTGTTTACATAAGAAATAGGTTTATTCATTGGGTTTTTGTTTTTACTGAACTTTATTAAAGGGAACCTGTCATCTGGATTTTGGGTATAGAGCTGAGGACATGGGTTGCTAGGTCGCCGCTAGCACATCTGCAATACCTGGTCCCCATAGCTCTCAGTGATTTATTATATTATATATATATATTTTTTTTTTATTGTGTCAAAAAAACTACTTTATAGATATGTAAATAGGCTACTAACGTTTCCGGAGCGCGGCCACACACACTGTGAAGGAGCCCAGCACCGCCCCGCATCCTCCGAATCTCCTCTTTGCTGGATACTGCAGATGTGCTAGTGGCGATCTAGCAGCCCATGTCCTCAGCTCTATACCCAAAATCCAGGTGACAGGTTTCCTTTAAGCGTTATTTTATTCTTGTGTTCATGGTAATTCATCAGCACTCCCTCTGTTCAGCTCTATAAATGCTACAGTCACTTTAGATCAGGGCTCAGCAACTTCCGGCACTCCAGCTGTTCTGAAACTACAACTAAAGAATCCTCCTATTTATTTCTATGTGAGTTACAAGAACAGACGAGTAAATGTGCATGCTGGGAGTTGTAGTTTCACAGCAGCTGGAGTGCCGAAGGTTGCTGATCCCCGCTTTGGATCATTGTATCTAATGGCATGTCCAGGATAGGAGATTTCTCTGATCCCAGCAGTCAGTTACAGCTGGACTCCTGTTGTTGATCGCACAGGCAGTGGCTTCTACTCCCCTAGGATCATCATGATGTCCCTGCACAGTGCCTAATTTCATTTGTGGAGCTGGTAGCGCACCAGTAATTTGCATTCTATAGCAGAAGAACAGCTTGAAAAGAACTAAGGGTACTTTCACACTTGCGGCAGGACGGATCCGACAGGCTGTTCACCATGTCGGATCCGTCCTGCGGCTATTTCGCCGTGCCCGCGGACCGCCGCTCCGTCCCCATTGACTACAATGGGGACGGGGGCGGAGCTCCGGCGCAGCACGGCGCTGCACGGAGAAAGGCCGCCGGACTAAAATTACTGTATGTCAGGCTTTTTAGTCCGGCGGCTTTCTCCGTGCAGCGCCGAGCTCCGCCCCCGTCCCCATTGTAGTCAATGGGGACGGAGCGGCGGTCCGCGGGCACGGCGAAATAGCCGCGGGACGGATCCGACATGGTGAACAGCCTGTCGGATCCGTCCTGCCGCTAGTGTGAAACTAGCCTTAGGTAGTAATAAAAAATCATTGCCGCAGTCCCTCAGGAAAGGGGAGAGACTTGTTCTGCTGCGAACGTGGCAAGCAAAGATCTTGAAAATAGTCATTGAAACAAAAGCATTATTGGAAAACGACATAGTCTTTCACCATGTTAAGAGCACGCTGCATTCTCCTAAGATATGACAATTCCTTCATGGTCTTTTTTATCATTCTTGCAGCGGTTCAAACATCACAGATTATATGTATGTAGATGCATTTGGATATGGAAAGTGTCTAACTGCAAAGGAATGCGAATACATGATTGGTCAACATGTTACTGAAGAATTCTATGCAGCAGTCAGAACTAAGGAAGTCCTGCAGCGAATGGTGGGAAATCTTCTTAACATGGGCAAGAGGTAAGACGACAAAAACTATTGATATTAAAGGGGTTGTCTCATCTTGCCTTTACTAAGGTGAGATGAGACACAGTTCCAACCACCTCCCGGCCAGGAAACAGCAGAGTCCTACAGCGCTCTGCTGTTTCAGTAACTCTTATTGCCGTGCATGAGAGCTACTGTAACAGCGTAAGGCCTCATGCACACGACCGTTGTTGTTTTGCGGTCCACTTTTCACTGATCCGTTGTTCTGTATCTGAGGTTTTTTTCTGTCTGATTTAAGTCCTCTTCTGTTCCATTATTGCACAAAACCTATCCAAATGTTTTCCGTATTTGAAACAGAAACAGTAACTTATTAATCACCAAACACATGAGCAATATGGACTGGGCATAGCATTTCTACAGTATGGAT
Source organism: Bufo gargarizans (assembly GCF_014858855.1). Lineage (NCBI taxonomy): Eukaryota > Metazoa > Chordata > Amphibia > Anura > Bufonidae > Bufo > Bufo gargarizans. The sequence continues at coordinate 585,620,178 of NC_058080.1, read as the reverse complement.
CCCCAAAATATGGATGACATACGGATGTGTTCCATGTGCGTTTCGTATTTTTTGTGGACCCATTGACTTGAATGGGGCCCCGGACCGTGATTTGCGGACAATAATAGGAGATGCACTACTTTTTTGCGGAACGGCTATGCGAAACAAACGGAATGGACACGGAGTAACTGTATTTTCCACAGCTCCATTGAAGTGAATGGTTCTGCATACGGTCCGCAAAAAAAATGGAGCCGAAGCGGAAAGAAAATACGTTTATGTGCATGAGCCCTAACACAGTAAGCTATGCTGTTTCTGAGTTAGGGAAATATCAGCTTGTTTTGCTATCTTGTTTCAGTAGCTCTCATGCACGGCAATGAGAGCTACTGAAACAGCAGAGCGCCGTAGGCTGTTTTTCCAGCCGGGAGGTGGTCGGAACTGTGTCTCATCTTGTCTTAGTAATGGCGAGATGAGGCAACCCTTTAATCTTTATAATTTGATTTCTTGCTGCCTTCATGGAGGTACGACATGGCTTAATTTTTATCATGGCAGCACAATGGTATTTCATCTAGCTTCTAATGTTACATGGAGCCCTGGGGACTAGTGGTGCATGGGAATGGAGTGAGAGGCTGTTGGGGATCAGAAAACCACAGCGACATGAAGCTCTAGGATGAATAGGAGTAGTTTGTCTCCACTCGGATACATTCAGTCGTATAGCAGTTCAGCAGAAACAAGCTCATTTACATGAACTATTGCCAATGCACATGTTGACCTTTTTTAAAGGGGTTGTGACGCTAACATAAATGTATCCCCCCTGACAGATATCGCTGTTATATCACTTCCCCCAAATATAACTGTTTATCAGAACTTCCTTAAAGTTATTAGTTCTGTGGCAAATTAGTTTTAATCGTCAGTAACTGTTGGTTACGTCCTGTAATGGAGCCTTGGATGAATACAGGACGCACATGCTCACAGCACTTCTTTTTCTTCTCTTCAGTAACCACTCTTCTATGTGCAGCGTCATCTATGGATGGATAGACAGACATTGTGACGGATATTCCAATAGCAGTACTTGTAATTCCACATGTCCTTGTGATCTATTAGTGGAACGTGTCATGTAGAAATTGCCATTTTTTTTCTGACTGGAGACTGTATGTACTTTTTTGTAATGATTTACATTTTCTCTCTTTTAGGGAAAGCAAAGATGGGAGCTTTATGTTACTGAGAGTGTCACTGGATCTGTACCTGACTATGTATCCGGACAGCGTGCAGCACCTGTTGCTACAAGCTCGATTATATTTCCACTTAGGGATTTGGCCTGAAAAGGTATACCTGGTCTTATAACTTTCCAGTACATACCCTTGTACCACGTACCCAATACTTTATGCATGTGGTTATGCAGATTTGCCCTGTCATGGTTCCCTGGGGTGGATTGCGTGACACCATGTCGTTTCACATCAAATTTGCCTATCCTGGGGTGGATTGCGAGACACCATGTAGTTTCACATCAAATTTGCCTATCCGGGGTAAAGTTATCTGCCCATAAATCTGCTTTGATGGGAAACGACATGGTGTCACGCAATCCACCCCAGGGAACCATGACAGCACCAGGACAATTATTCCTCCTATTTTTATGCTTTCTGCTTCATCTGGAAGGCATTTAAGGTAGACTATTGCTTTACCATGTATAGCTTTTTTATTTATTTTTTTTATATGATCTATTATGGGAACTGTAGGGAACCAGTAAAACATAGGATTATAGGGCCTCTTTCACACGAGCGAGTTTTCCGCGCGGGTGCGATGCGTGACGTGAACACATAGCACCCGCACTGAATCCTGACCCATTCATTTCAATGGGTCTGTGCACATGTGCATCAGTTCTGCTTTGCTTGAAAAACGCAGCATGTTCTATATTCTGCGTTTTTTCACGCAGCCCTGGCCCCATAGAAGTCAATTGGGCTTCAGTGAAAAAACGCATTGCATCCGCAAGCAAGTGTGGATGCAATGCATTTTTCACCTATGGTTGCTAAGAGATGTTGTTTGTAAACCTTCAGGTTATGACGCGCGTGAAAAACTAATCAAAACGCATTGCACCCACGTGGAAAAAACTGAACACGATCGCAGACAAAACTGACTGAACTGGCCTGCAAAATGGTGCGAGTTTCACTGAACGCATCCAGAGCCAATCCGCCATGCTCGTGTTAGAGGCCTAAAGGAAGCTAAGGCCTTGCAGTGAGGAGGTAGGCTGTGGTCATGTTCCCACTTTCCATTAATATATTGATAATATGCTTCAACTTTTTAGGTACTAGATATACTGCAGAATATTCAAGCTTTGGACCCCTCACAGCACGGTGCTGTGGCATATCTAGTCCAGCATACATTGGAGCATATAGAGAGACGCAAAGAGGATTTTGGACCAAATGTGAGGCGCCGATCCAGTGAGAAGGAAGTGTGTTATTCTGTAGGCCTTCTCGTGAGACACAAGAGGTACCGTAAGTAGCTATGATGGTGTATCTTTTTTAAAAGCTCACATATTATTCACAGTATTTTTTTTTATTTTTATTTTTTTAACAAATGCCAGTAAACATTAAAGGATTTATCCGACACTAACAAATGCTCCCCCCATATGCCGGGCCCCTCACACTGATTCTACTTACCTGGCTCCCCGCACCGCTCCTGGTCCCTGCACTACTACTGCTGCTTCTCCCCGTGTGCAGATGAAAACATCCGGTGTCAGGGGGACGGGGATGAGCTTCCCTAGCGTCACCCAGAGGCTATTCCCCGTCATCACCTGCCATTGGCTGTTTCCCCATTTCCCCCCTCCGACACCGGATGTCTTGATCCAGGAGCAGCGTGGGGAGCCAGGTCAGTAAAATCAGTGTGAGGGGCCCGGCATATGGGGGGAGCATTTGTTAGTCTCGGATAACTCCTTTTGAGGATTTTTTTTGATATTTTTTTTTTATTGCAATATTCGTTGGGCAGTGTTGTTGTGTGAGCCCAGAGGAGAACTGAAAAATACTGTACTAAAATGAATCCATATCCTGAAGAGCCTTACGTAGTCTGTTCTAGACAACATTTCAACATTCACACAGTAGATTTGCTGCAGAAGGTTCTGCGTCTGATAGGTCCATTCCATACATCTGAATGGGGTTGTTGCCACAGCAGTCACATGACTTTCTGCAAGTCCCATTTAGATGAATGGGACAATCCAAGGGAGGGGTTTTTCCAACACATCTGCCACATATGAATTCAACCTAAGAGATTCCTTATATGTGGCTGCTGTGTTGTGTGAATAGGTAATGCATCCACACTAGTGTTTCATACAAGGATTTTAGGAATCCTGGGCTGTGGTTTTACAGAAGAGGAAAGAGTTCACTCCTATGGTAGCGCGCTTAGGCTACTTTCACACTAGCGTTCGGGTGTCCGCTTGTGAGCTCCGTTTGAAGGGGCTCACAAGCGGGCCCCGAACGCATCCGTCCAGTCCTAATGCATTCTGAGTGGACGCGGATCCGCTCAGAATGCATCAGTCTGGCAGCGTTCAGCCTCCGCTCCACTCAGCAAGCGGACACCTGAACGCTGCAAGCAGCGTTCGGGTGTCCGCCTGGCCGTGCGGAGGCAAGCGGATCCGTCCAGACTTACAATGTAAGTCAATGGGGACGGATCCGTTTGAATGACACACTATGGCTCAATTTTCAAACGGATCCGTCCCCCATTGACTTTCAATGTAAAGTCTGGACGGATCTGTCTGAGGCTACTTTCACACTTAGAATTTTTTTTACAATATAATGCAGACTGAACGGATCCACCGTCTGCATTATATGAGCGGATCCGCTCTGAGCGCAAGTGTGAAAGTAGCCTTAGGCTACTTTCACACTAGCGTTCGTCGGTCTGCTCGTGAGCTCCGTTTGAAGGGGCTCACGAGCGGACCCCAACGCAGCCGTCCAGCCCTGATGCAGTCTGAATGGAGCGGATCCGCTCAGACTGCATCAGTCTGGCGGCATTCAGCCTCCGCTCCGCTCGCCTCCGCGCGGACAGGCAGACAGCTGAACGCTGCTTGCAGCGTTCGGGTGTCCGCCTGGCCGTGCGGATCCGTCCAGACTTACAATGTAAGTCAATGGGGACGGATCCGTTTGAAGATGCCACAATATGGCTCAATCTTCAGGCGGATCCGTCCCCCATTGACTTTACATTGAAAGTCTGGACAGATCCGTACGAGGCTATTTCTCGCCCATTTTCCTTGGGGGACACAGACCTTGGGTATAGCTCAGCTCCCTAGGAGGCGTGACACTAAGTAAAACTGTTAAGCCCCTCCTCCATCAGCTATACCCTCAGCCTGGAGATAGAGGCTACCAGTTTTAGCTTAGTGTCCAAGGAGGCAAGACACTCCCTGCTACTGCAGGGCTGTTTTCTCCTTGTTGTAATTTTTTCTCTAATTTGTTATTTTATTTTTGTTTTTTCCTAGGGATACCAGAGACGCATTGGCCTCTCTGCTCTCCCGGGGTGAGCTGCGCCAGTGCCAACTATCTGCACTGCTGCCTCCCCCACAGAAGCAATAGGGGATCTGGGCAGCAATGGCTCCCCTACATCCCGCCAGCTAGGGGGTCGCCCGCACGCAAAGCCCCTCTCCCAGCTTCCTGCCACTGCGGTGCCAGTAGCTGAAGGGGCGACCCTGCTGGAAGGAACTGAGGGTGAAGACAGGTAAGATGGCTTTTCCAGCCCATACCCTGTCCCTATTTGCACTGGGTTTGGGGGGGCACCCGTGGTCGTCATTTGAGCGCTCTGTAGATCTCCCCATCTGCGGCTGCTTCCGCTCCCCAATGGCTGATTCCCCACGCTGTTTATAGGGCCCGGATTACTCTCCTGACATCCTTCTCCCTCCCCGCCGCCGCCGCTCCGTGCGTGATCGGGGGGCGGGGCTTAGGCCCGACATCGGCGGTTCGGGCTCGACGGGGGACATTGTGACAGGGGAGGCTCGGTGAGGTCACCCACCTGCATATCGCCGCGCACTTGGGCCTGCGGGCCTTATTCTACGGACAAAGGTTTTCGTTTTTCACGCTCCTGCAAAACCTGAGAGTCACGGCAGCAGGGGGCGTGCTTTTTTTCGCGCGCGCGCGCGTCATTGGGGGCGGAGTTACGTTCTCCTTCACAGGAGACATTCAAACGTGTAGGGGGCGGAGCTTCTTCCCGCGCCTCTGCTGAGGTTTTTTGCCGCGCTTCCTCACTCCGTTCTGGAAGCTGAGCCACGTGGGAGACTCCTGGTGCATAGATTGCGTTTCTGGGACGCACGCTCTCTGCTGTTGCTGCCTTTCTGCAGCTGTTGATCTGGACTTCACTCCTGACGTTCTTCTGACACTGGTAGGACAGTTAACCCTCTCCTAACCCTCCTGGTCATAGCTGCTGCAACCCCTTGTGGTCTCTGTATCAGGGTACGACCACTTTTTTTCAACATGTCAGATCCCACGGGTGCCCCCAAACCCTGGTACCATGCCTGTACCGCCTGCAAGGAACTTTTTCCGCATGGGCAATCTGAGCCGCATTGCCTTGCATGTCAGGCCCCGGTGCAGGGCCCGCTTTCTGCTGCGCCCCCCGGTGCCTCTGAACCCCCTGACTGGGCTAGGTCTCTGTCTCAGGCGGTGGAAAGCCTTACACACGTAGTGGGCCGTCTCGTGGATAGACCGCCTCTCCCGCAGGCTGCCACAATCCCTGTCGCACCCGCTGGGACTACCGTTTCTGCCGCCCCCACTGATTCCCTGCCTCCCAGCGAATCTTCCAGGGCCCGGCATATTCAGAAACGTTCAAGGGTTGAGCGCACATCTTCTCCAGATGCTTCGCTCTCTCCGCCATGCGTGCGAGCTCAGTCAAGCCTATCCTCTCAAAGGGATACGCCTTCTGAGGGAGAACTGGCGGATTCGGACGTGGACATGGACTCAGAGCTTCCGTCCAAATTGGCGTCCGCGGTGGGGCATCTTATCACTAGCATCCGTGATACCTTTCACATACACGATGACCCCCCCAGCTCTGAACAGGCCGGCGTGTCCTTTCTTCGCCCCAGACAGGCCTCCAAGGTCTTTCCCATCCACGCTGATTTTTCTTCTGTGGTGTCCAAGGCTTGGACCCGGCCTAACGTCCGCTTTGTTACACCCAAAAAGCTGGACATTTGTTATCCCTTTCCAGCGGATTCTGTGACCACGTGGACGTCCCCGCCTAAGGTTGATCCTCCCGTGGCTCGCCTGTCCAAAAGCACTACTATTCCTGTACAAGACGGATCTTCCCTCCAGTCTGCTGAGGACCGTCGTACGGAATCCCTCTCCAAGGCCATATTTACTGCCTCTGGTTCGGCCCTTAGACCGGTCTTTGCCTCCGCCTGGGCTGGTAAAGCGGTCTCTGAATGGGGTTTGCAACTGGAACGGGAGTTAGGGTCGGACGTCCCTCTACAGGACCTCCGTTCCTTAGCCCAACTAATTGTCCAGGCCGGAAAATTTGTCTGTGAGGCCTCTCTTGATGCGGGTGCCCTCATTGCCCGTTCCTCTGCCCTGGCAGTTTCTGTCAGGAGGGAACTCTGGCTGAAGGTTTGGGCGGCGGACGCCGCTTCCAAACGCTCTTTGGCTGGCCTACCATTCACGGGTTCCCGCTTGTTCGGAACCCGTCTGGACGAACTTATATCTGAGGCCACGGGTGGGAAGAGTACTCACCTCCCCCAGTCCAGGCCGAGGGGCGCCCCCCGTGGTCGCGCTGGTTCGTCCCGTTTTCGGTCCTTTCGCAAGCCCACCGGGTCTAGACCCGCGGCCGGTTCTTCTTCCTCTGGCCCAGCCCAGGATAGACGCAAGAAGCTGTTTTTTTCGGACGCAATCTACCTGGCGCAAGCCCCAGCCCACACGGGCTCCCACAGGCCAGCAGCCCTCTGCCTGAAGGTGCGCCCCCACCCACCCGGGTGGGGGGCCGCCTTCTACTGTTCAGGAACGTATGGCGGGCCCACATCTCAGACGCATGGGCGCTCGAGATTGTATCTTGCGGATACAAGATCGAATTTGCGTCCATTCCGCCAGACCGTTTCTTCCGGTCCCGTCCTCCGCGGGATCCCGTACGAGCGGCCGCCTTCTTCACGGCCATTCGCTCTCTAATGGACAAGGGTGTCGTCGCCCCCGTGCCTCCGACGGAAAGGTTCAGGGGGTTCTACTCGAACCTCTTTGTGGTTCCCAAGAAGGAAGGCTCAGTGCGACCGATCTTGGACCTAAAGCGCCTGAACCGTTTTCTCCGACTGCAGAGATTCCGGATGGAGTCTCTCAGGTCTGCAGTGGCCTCCCTGGAAAGAGGGGATTTCATGGCCTCAATCGACGTTCAGGATGCATATCTCCACGTTCCGGTTGCTCCATGTCATCACCGCTTCCTGCGCTTCGCGGTGGGGGACGATCACTTCCAATTCGTCGCCCTTCCCTTTGGTCTGGCGACGGCTCCTCGAGTATTCACCAAGGTCCTGGCCCCTGTCTTGGCCCTTCTGCGTTCAAGAAGTGTTTTTCTTCTCCCTTACTTGGACGACATCTTGGTCAAGGCACCCTCCTTCTCTCAGGCATCCGGCAGTGTGGGACTCACTCTGGAGACCCTGACGCGGTTCGGTTGGATCATCAACCACCCCAAGTCTTCTCTTACCCCCTCCAGACGGCTGATCTTCCTGGGGATGCTCCTGGATACGGAGTTGGCGGAGGTCCGCCTCCCGTCGGACAAGCGTCTGGCCCTTTGCGGGTCTGTTCGCAGTCTCCTCCGTCATCACCGCCCTTCCCTCAGATCCAGCATGCGGTTGTTGGGGAAGATGGTTGCCTGTTTCGAAGCGGTGCCGTTCGCACAATTCCGATCCCGCACCTTTCAGAGGGCAATTCTGTCGGCCTGGGACAAATCACCGAGGAGTCTGGACAGGACCTTTCTTCTGCCTCCCCTGGCTCGGGCTTCCCTCAGCTGGTGGTTGCATATCCCTCTACGGGGGAGGTCCTTCCTCCCACTGAACTGGCTGGTGATTACCACCGATGCCAGCTTACGGGGGTGGGGGGGGGTTTTCCCTCCCCGGTCCGTCCAGGGCGTTTGGTCTCTATCGGAGTCCAGACTTCCAATCAATATTCTGGAACTGAGGGCGATTCTTCTGTCCCTCAGACACTGGACCCATCTACTGAGGGGCCACCCTGTTCGGATCCAATCGGACAATGCCACGGCTGTGGCATACATAAACCATCAGGGAGGCACTCGCAGCGATGCAAGAGGTGACCCTCATTCTCCTCTGGGCGGAGGCGCATGTGCCGGCCTTATCCGCGATTTACATCCCGGGGGTGGACAACTGGGCGGCGGATTTCCTGAGCCGGTCCACCATCGACCCGGGAGAATGGTCCCTGCACCCAGAGGTGTTCGAAGCCCTTTGTCTTCGCTGGGGTCGCCCCGACGTGGACCTCATGGCTTCCAAATTCAACCACAAGGTCCCCCGATACCTGGCCAGGGCACGGGACCCGAAGGCGTACGGCGCCGACGCGCTCGTCCTTCCGTGGCGCGAATTCTCCCTTCTGTACGTCTTTCCTCCTTTCCCCCTCCTGCCACGGGTTCTTCGGAGGATCACGGCAGAGGGCGTTCCCGCGATTCTGATCGCCCCGGATTGGCCCCGCCGGTCTTGGTACGCCGACCTAATGTTGCTGTTGGCAGACGCACCGTGGCCACTGCCCTCCAGGGAAGACCTTCTCTCTCAGGGACCGATCTTCCACGAGCATTTAGGCTCGCTACGTTTGACGGCGTGGCTATTGAGACCGCCGTCTTAACGCGACGGGGTTTCTCCGCGGACGTAGTCCGCACCATGATCCGTGCTCGTAAGCCCGTGTCCTCTCGGATCTACTATCGGGTTTGGAGGTCCTATCTGGGGTTCTGTGAGTCCCGGAGCATCCCACCTCTCCGGTTTTCTCTTCCCACGATCCTGTCCTTCCTCCAGTCGGGTCTGGACCTGGGGCTGAGCCTCAGTTCTCTGAAGGGACAGATTTCGGCGCTGTCTATTCTTCTCCAGCGTCCCCTGGCCCCTCTGGGGCCAATTAAGGCCTTCTTACAAGGGGTGGCTCACTCTGTTCCGCCGTACCGCCCTCCAGTTCCATCCTGGGACCTGAATGTGGTGCTCTCGGCGCTCCAATCAGCCCCCTTCGAGCCTTTACGGGAGGTCTCCCTTCGCCTTCTGTCCTGCAAGGTCATTTTTCTTGTGGCCATCACATCTCTCCGACGGGTGTCGGAGTTAGCGGCTCTTTCTTGCTCCGAACCTTTCCTGATCTTCCACCAGGATAAGGTTGTGCTTCGGCCTGTCCCGTCCTTCCTGCCAAAGGTGGTCTCAGCCTTTCACATCAATGAGGACATCGTCCTTCCGTCGCTCTGTCCCTCTCCTTCCCACCCCAGAGAACGGGAACTGCACCGTCTGGATGTGGTCAGGGCGTTGAAGATTTATCTGGAGGTCACCGGATCCTTTCGGCGCACGGACTCCCTGTTTGTGGTTCCGGAGGGTTCGCGCAAGGGTTTGGCGGTCTCCAAGGTGGCTATTGCCCGTTTCATTAAACTGGCGGTGTCTGAGGCTTATCGAGCCAAGGGTAGAGCTCCGCCTTTCAGCGTCACTGCTCATTCCACCAGAGCAGTCGGAGCTTCCTGGGCGCAGAGGCATCGGGCCTCGGCTGAACAGTTGTGCAAAGCAGCCACTTGGTCCTCTCTGCACACTTTCACAAGGTTCTATAGAGTGCATACGCATGCATCAGCGGATGCTGCTTTGGGCCGCCTGGTTTTGCAGGCAGCGGTTTCCTGATGCTCCGGTGGTGGTCCGCCTTGGGTTTGTGGTCCCTCCCTTCTTGGACTGCTCTTGAACGTCCCAAGGTCTGTGTCCCCCAAGGAAAATGGGCGAGAAAAGGAGATTTTTGTATAACTTACCAGTTAAATCTCTTTCTCGCTCTTCCTTGGGGGACACAGCACCCACCCTTCTGTGTTTTGTTACAGGGTTATGGTCTGGCGCCCCGTTGGGTTGCTGGCTGGTTGTTTCCGTTATTGGTTGTTATCCTTTCACTACTTGGACACGCAACTGGTAGCCTCTATCTCCAGGCTGAGGGTATAGCTGATGGAGGAGGGGCTTAACAGTTTTACTTAGTGTCACGCCTCCTAGGGAGCTGAGCTATACCCAAGGTCTGTGTCCCCCAAGGAAGAGCGAGAAAGAGATTTAACTGGTAAGTTATACAAAAATCTCCTTTTTCACACTTAGCTGTTATATGCTAAAATAATGCAGACGGATCCGTTCTGAACGGAGCCTCCGTCTGCATTATTATGATCGGATCCGTTCAGAACGGATCCGATCGAACGCTAGTGTGAAAGTAGCCTTAGCCTGCTCCAAGATGTTTGATGTGGAGACAGACAAAGCAATAAATCCTGGCCAGAAAAAATAGCAATGAAATTTGGCCTCGCCAAGCCTCAATGTAGTATGTGGACAATCAGAGGATCTCCTGTTCAACTCCTCTACTGGGACATAGAAAAAAAAACATAGGTTGTATGTACCCCATAGTGACACCAATGAAAACTACAACTCAGCCCACAAAAAACAAGCCCTCACACAGCTCCCTCGACAGTATGATTAAAAATTATCTGCGTCTACTTTTGTGTCTTTGCGCAAAAGTAGAAATACATAAGGAAGAGCTATTTTAATTTTATAATTTTTTTTTATTTAGTTTTTTTTTAAGTTTTTTCATCGTTGCATTCCAAGAGCTTATTATTTGTCCGTCAATATAGCCATAGGAGGACTTGCTTTTTACCCCAAAACTTCCAACCCCTTGGTTGTAGTTTTGGGGTACATATAACTTATTGATTGACTTTTATTAACTCTTTTGCAGTGTTCATTTTTTTTTACTTTATTCTCTTGGTCAGTACAATTACAGCAATACCAAATCATATTACTTTTTTTTTCTTTTTACCACTTTTGCTCAATAAAAACCCCTTTTTAAAAAAAAAAAAAAAGTTTTTTCATTGTTGCATTCCAAAACCCATACCTTTTTTATTTCTTCCTTTCTTTGGAGATGTGAGGGCTTGATTTTTGCGGGACGACTTGTACTTGTCATTGGTAAAATTTTGGTGTACATAACAGTTTGACTGTGTAGTGCAGGTCATTCCAGATACAGCAATACCAAATATGTGTTGTTTGTTTTTGTTTTTTCTTTTCCTTTTTTTTTTTTTCCCTTTTTGAAAAGCTGTTTCTAGGGGGAGAAAGTGTATTGTTTGTAACTTGGAGAATATTATTTTTTTTTTTAACCATTTGCTAGCCCCACAAGGGGACTTCAACAAGTGCCTACTTATGCAGTACAACGTATTATACTGTCAATGCTATACTGACAGTCGCCAGCAGGCTGCGCCAGAGAAGCACAGCCTTCTAAGAATATCTATTAGGCCCCAGGCAGTCATGTGAGGACATCGACACCCTGCAGTCTTATTCGTTTGATACCCATGGGAGACAGAGTGTCCTCCCTTCAAACCACTTAGATACTGCAATTTGTTATTGACCATGGTATATAAATGGCTAAACGTCCCAAATCGAGACCTGTGCAGCACTTCAACTAGGCCACCATAAAAAGGCGTTACTAAGGGATTAAAATGCAGAAATAGGTTGTCCTTAAAGAGGGCCCGTCCCCTGTACTGACATGTCTGTTTTATTTCTCTTGTAATAAGAATTCTGGAACATCTATTCTTATGGCTCTATGTTGTGCCATTCCACTAGAAGTTATGAATCAATTGCTGTCTGCTATAAAAGTCCAACTGGGTGTTACCTGTTGGAGGTGTGTCCCTGCACAGTCTGATACTATCCAATCAGTGCTGACATTGGTAGACTGTAGGGACACATCCCCAAATGGTAACACCGAGATGGACAGTCATTTCAGGCGTCTGGAAATTCATTCATAAACGTCTAGCAATTATAGAACAGAATAGAGTTAGGGAATGCAAGTAGTTACTAACACAGATATGTCAGGAGAGGTGACCGGTCCTCTTTATTATGGTTTAGTGAGGACCAGTGAATAATGGTATTCTGCATGACATGACAACCCTGAGGCATGTCTTCTTGTGAACCTATGTTGTGCCATTAAGCCTACTAGAAGTTTTAGTAACTTGACAACTGGGCTGTGACAGTGCAAAGGCTGATATTGTCCAGTCAGTGCTGCCAATAGCAGGCTATGCACAGTCACACTGTGTTGACAATTTAGTATTTGTTCTGGTGGCAGTAATAGAAGAACGTCATAACATACAGTTAAAAGATGAGATGCTCCGGTATTGTTATTACATGGGGAATGCAAGTAGTTACTGAAACAGACACAAGAGGAGAGGTAACGGGTCCTCTTTAAGGGATGTGGTACCTCTGTTATTCATGCTGTTATGTTTTCTTTCTATTTTTTCCTATACTCCAACTGAAATTTCTAGGTATGATTATAGAGGTGTGATCTTTGGCTGGGATCCTGTGTGCATGATGCCCCCAGACTGGATTGAAATCTTGAGTGTGCACCAGCTCCCTCAAGGAGCAAGCCAGCCATTTTACAATGTCCTGCTTGACGATGGATCTTACAGTTACGTGGCACAGGGTGAGTGATGACCAGTTCTCCTATACTGGTGCCTTTCATCTAGAGTTTGACTGGATGTGTTAGTGAAGATCATGGTAGCCATTAGTACAGATGAATGCAGCAGAGCAGAGTTTGTTAGCATGTTTACCTGACGTAAGTGACATTTTAAGACCTTTTACATCATCATTAGCCTGTAACCTACACGTGGAAACCCAGAATTACACAGGGCGAGTCTTTTATTCTCCGTCATCCTCCTGAGACCATGATGGCAATGACGATAAGGGTGGATGTGAACCCAGCTTTATTTCCATCGCTATTTTTATTTTATTTATTATTCCGTCAGAGGAGCAAAAAAACTAAAGTGATGTGGTGCCAGATCCTTCACACGACAGACACCAGACTCCATTGACTCAGGCAGCATACACGCAAGCATATGCAGTTTGGGAAACGCGACCTACAGATGTAGCAGCGTTAACACACATGCTTTGAGACATGTTATCTAAACTAAATGCGTTAAGCAATTGCTTTTTAATGGCCTTTGTTTCAAGATAACGCGATGAGTTAAGAAATTTGAGTTAAGTGTGTGTGTGTTTGTGTGTTACCCCTGCTACATCTGTATGTGTCATTCACATTTCTGGAATCAATGGTGGCTCAGTGGCCTAAATTCACTACATCATAGTCATGTCTGGTGTACTGTGAACACATTACTGTAATGCAGTAAGGTCCTGGAGATGCAGTGGACAAACGGGCTGTATTTCCTGGATAAGGAGATTTTTGTATAACTTACCAGTAAAATCTCTTTCTCGCTCGTTATTGGGAACACAGGAACCGTGGGGTATAGCCATGTCCTCTGAGGCGTTGACACTAGTAAAAGCTGTTAGCTCCTCCCCTGGCAGCTATACCCCCTCCAGCCTGGAGAGAGCTTCAGTTTGTGTACAAGCAGCAGGAGAAGCAAGCCAACTAAAGAAAAAACATGGAACCTCAACCATGCTAAAAGGTCAAACTGGGTTCTAACCAGCAACTGCCACAACTGTGGCCGAACAACAATACTGGGTGGGTGCTGTGTCCCCCAATGAAGAGCAAGAAAGAGATTTTTACTGGTAAGTTATACAAAAATCTCCTTTTCTCGCCCATATTCATTGGGAGACACAGGAACCGTGGGATGTCCACAAGCAGTCCACAGGGAGGGAAAAACCACAGCCCCATGGAAACATCGTCTCTGCAGGCATCTAGGGAACTGCCGTCTGCAAGACCAAGCGGCCCAAAGCAGCGTCTGCCGATGCATAAGTATGCACCTGGTAAAATCTTGTGAAGGTATGTAAGGAGGACCAAGTAGCCGCCTTACACAACTGTGCAGCCGAAGCGCGATTCCTCCGAGCCCAAGATGCGCCCACCGCTCTGGTGGAGTGAGCTGTGACACCTAAGAGCGGAACCTTGCCTCGGGCACAGTAAGCCTCCGCAATCGCAGCCCGAATCCAACGTGCGATTTGTCACCTTGGAGGCCGCCAACCCCTTGCGAGGACCCTCCGGAATGACAAAACGGGAGTTTGTATGGCGGAAGGGAGCGGAGGCTGCTAAATAGATCCTTAGAGCTTTAACAACATCCAAGTGATGCAACTCCCGTTCCTTAGGGTGCGAAGGAGAGGGACACAGAGAGGGAAGGACAATCTCCTCGTTGATATGGAACATGCTCTACTTACCTGTCTAGCCGCCATCTTCACCCTTCCTGGTCCAGCAGGGTCACCCCTTCAGCCACTGGCACCATAGTGGCAGGAAGCTGGAATTAAGGGACTTGGACGGATGACCCCTTGGCTGGCGGGATGCAGGGAGCAAGGCTGCCCTGGTCCACCTTGTCTTCTTGTGGGGGGAGGAGGCAGCGTGGCGAACCAACGCTGGCGTGCTCCCCCAGGAGAACAGGGAGACGAGGTGACTACTGTTTCCCACCTGAAAAAAAACTAAAATCTTCAGCCGCTTTCCTCCTATTGACACTAGAAAAAACTGAAGCTCTCTCTCCAGGCTGGAGGGGGTATAGCTACCAGGGGAGGAGCTAACAGCTTTTACTAGTGTCAACGCCTCCTAGAGGACATGGCTATACCCACGGTTCCTGTGTCCCCCCCAATGAATATGGGCGAGAAAATGACTTTATAATGAGGTCTGTCGGGTTCCATCATTTTGACCGTCAAAATAGTGTTGCGTGCTGTGCTGTTCTTCCTATAGAAAAAAGAATGAATTTGTGATAGAGCCTCTGATGCAGATGTGAACTTGACCTAATAAAAAGACAGTTTTTCCTGGACCATAACCTGTGATCAAAAGATTTTGAGGAGTTGTGTGTAATACAATTTGCACGAGCTCACCAAAATTGGACTGTTGAAGACTGGAAAAATGTTGCCTGGTCTGAGTCTCGATTTCTGTTGAGACATTCAAATGGTAGAGTCCGAATTTGGCGTAAACAGAATGAGAACATGTATCCATCATGCCTTGTTACCACTGTGCAGGCTGGTGGTGGTGGTGTAATGGTGTGGGGGATGTTTTCTGGGCACACGTTAGGCCCCTTAGTGCCAATTGGCCATCGTTTAAATGCCACAGGCTGCCTGAGCATTGTTTCTGACCATGTCCATCCCTTCATGACCACCATGTACCCATCCTCTGATGGCTACTTCCAGCAGGATAATGCACCATGTCACAAAGCTCGAATCATTTCAAATTGGTTTCTTGAACATGACAATGAGTTCACTGTACTAAAATGGCCCCCCACAGTCACCAGATCTCAACCCAATAGAGCATCTTTGGGATGTGGTGGAACGGGAGCTTCTTGCCCTGGATGTGCATCCCTCAAATCTCCATCAACTGCAAGATGCTATCCTATCAATATGGGCCAACATTTCTAAATAATGCTATCAGCACCTTGTTGAATCAATGCCTCGTAGAATTAAGGCAGTTCTGAAGGCAAAAGGGGGTCCAACACCGTATTAGTATGGTGTTCCTAATAATTCTTTAGGTGAGTGTATATATTTACAGCATAGTAATTATATAATGGTACGTACATTACATATTTACACCTTAGCCCTATGCACAATGCCCTTTTCAGAACGGTCTGTATTGTATGTACTAAATTCTGCTTATTCTATTCTCCACAGAAAATCTTGAACCTCATCCAGAACCTGGACCGGTTCAGCACCCTGACATTGCCCATTACTTCTCTGAGTTCGCAGAAACTCACTATATAGCAAATAAAGAACTCCAGCTTCAATACCCAGAAGACACTGACTTCAACATTCAGCTGAGTTTACTGAGACAGTCGGACGCTCCGCAGCTTGAACCATGAGTTGGGTCCAGTTTTTTAACTTATAATTATTTTACTTACTGTCTGCACATGCAAGATAACAGAATCATCCAGCGCTGTTACATAGCGAGCATTACAACAATACATTTTTAACCTTCACATCCAGGTTTTAGCTTCTGAGAATAGGGCTCACAGCATCCAAGATGAACTAGAACCCAAGGTTTGTGAAACTAGAAAATCTTCCTACACGTATATTTGTATATCGTAGCATGCTGAGAGTAGTGTATCCTCTCCATCATAAAGTTTAAGCTTACTATGTGCATCCATGATAGAGATTACTATGTGCATCCATGAGCGAGAACATGAGGCGCATCTATGAGAGAGATTACTGTGCGCATCCAGGAGCGAGAACATGAGGCGCATCTATGAGAGAGATTACTGTGTGCATCCAGGAGCGAGAACATGAGGCGCATCTATGAGAGAGATTACTGTGCGCATCCAGGAGCGAGAACATGAGGCGCATCTATGAGAGAGATTACTGTGTGCATCCAGGAGCAAGAACTTGAGGTGCGCATTGTAAGACAAACCGTTGAAAATATTGTTACTTGCCTATATACATCTACAGGAAAGCGGGGCAGACATGTAATGCTTCTTATTGCACTACACATTATATATTGGAGAACATGGATGTCACTACAAGTAAACTATCCTCAGCTAATATGGGGTTTATGGACTAAACATGTGAATAGCTATTATTATATTACTGCATTATTCTGCGTTTACCTTGAAGTTTATCTCATCATTCCCTGTGTTCATTGACATTTGTTACAGAGGTGGTGACCACAAGGCTTATTTTTGTAAAGGGTTGATGTTGCTGGCTGGACTGCATGTGAAGAATACAAACAAATTTGTATAATTTTTTTTTATTATTTATTTTTACTACAATTTGTCATAGATTGGTTGGGGGGAAAAAAATATATATATATTTAACATTTTTATTTTTAATTATTTTCAGAGCAGCTTGTAGACAGGCTATCAGCAAGTCCAGAATCTCATTCGTATTCTCATCCTTAGGCCTCATGCACACGGCTGTTGTGGTCCGCATCCGAGCCGCATTTTTTGCGGCTCGGGTGCGGACCTATTCACTTCAATGGAGCCGCAAAAGATGCGGACAGCACTCCGTGTGCTAGCCGTTACTTGGCCCTGCAAAAAATATATAGCATGTCCTATTCTTGTCCGTTTTGCGGACAAGAATAGGCATTTCTACAATGGGCCGCCTGTTCCGTTCCGCAAATTGTGGAAGTCACACGGGCGGCTTCCGTTTTTTGTGGTCCACAAAAAACGGAACAGTCTTGTTCATGAGGCCTTATATATCATACTCCGACTGCAAGTTCATTCCCTATGAGGTTCAGTTCATTAAACTGCTGTGACACACCCAGGTAATATGTCTGACCATGGACCTGTGAATCTGGACCAAGTGTTCAAAAACCTCCTCAATCCACACAGATTTCGGGATGTATTATACCGCCTATTTTTCCTCATTGGGAATCCACAATAACTGTCATACAACCTCATTTTTTTTTTTTTTTGTTTGTTTTCTTGCAGAACTCAAACTGCACATCTGCGGCAAAAAATCCAAGGAAATTCTGAGGAAAATATGTGTTGGGCTTTTCTGATGTGTATTTTCCGAGACTCCTTGGTAACACTGTAAATTCAAAGATAGAAAACAAAGATGGAAGGAAGCACCATCTTTCAGTCCTGTGGTTAACAAATCAGACATTTAATGTAACATCTACACGGTCTTCACGTTACAGTGGCCCCAACAATCATTGGTCTTTGGGCCATTGTGACTTGAAACCACATTCAGTATACACTGCTACAGATGTTGGAAGATCCATCCGTATTGCTTCAGTGGATGCACTGCATGGTACATTGCTGTAAGTCCTGTACTGTTTTACCTGTACCAGGGTGTTCTGCTCCTCTGGACACCAGGTGAGGGCTCCTCCATGTTATTTCGCTGGCTCATATCTGTGTCTTGACTGTTATGTAAGGACTTTTTTTTTTTTTTTCTTTTTTTTTGAGTTGACCGTTTTAAGGCTTCAGAACCAGTTACTGGTTTTCCATAGAGTGATGGTCACAAGTTACACTTATAGTTGTCCCAGTACTTGTAACCTGAAATACTACTGCATTGCATCATCTTATTCGGATGGTCTTCTACATACTTGTTAAGCTATTGAAACACTCTGAACTGACCGCTCAGTCATGGAAGTATATCAACAGCATTATCTAATCCTAGTTTACACAATGAATTGCTGCTAGAATGTTGTATGTGTGGTAAGCCATGGTGACAGTCGTGGTTTTGGATGTTCTCATGTAGTCACGTGTCATTTAAAGGGGTTGTCTCATCATGAACAATAGGGGCATATCACTAGGATATGCCTCCATTGTCTTATAGTTGCGGGTTACAGTGGTGGGACCCGTACCTATATCGAGAACGGAGCCCCACAAGTGATGGAGGGTGCACTGCGCATGCGCAGCCACCCTCCATTCATTTTCTATGGGACTGGCGATTTCCGTCGGGCCCCATAGAAATTAATGGGAGCGGGGGCCACGCATGCACGGTACGCTCCCATTCACTTCAATGGGGAGCCGGCTTGGTGGTGGCTGGACCAGGTGGTCTCTGTTCTCAATATAGGTGCGGGACCTGCACCTACCATACAATTGGGGGGGGGGGGGGGGGGGATATACTAGCGATATGCCCCCATTGTCTATGATGAGAGAACCCCTTTAAGGTCCTGTACACACAGCTCAGACAGTGGGAATTAGTTAAGATATTGTATGTGAGGAATCACTTGCCATTGTGTTTATCAATGGAATCCTAGAAGCAGTTTGCTTGATGGCACTTATTATGATTACACTGTCTTAGGCCTCTTTCACAGGACCGTATGTATTTTGCAGTCCGTTTCTTAAGGATCCGTTCCGTTTTTTTATTGTGTTTTTTTTTTTTGTTTACGTTCCGTATTTCCGCAAAAAATCTCCGTATCGTTTCTGTATGCGATCAGTTTTTTGCAGATTGCAAATGGAAACATAAAATTTGTATTCATTACTGTAATGTTTGTAAACAGTGAACACGTGGGAAAAGTGGGCATGGATCCGCAAAAAAACTGATGACATGCGGATGTGTTCTGTATGCATTTCGTATTTTTTTGTGGACCAATTGACTTGAATGGAGCGACGGAATGTGATTTGAGGACAATAGCAGGACAAGTTCTATGTTTTAGCGGAATGGATATACGGAATTACGGAAACGGAATGCATACGGAGTACTTTTTTTTTTTTTTTTTGCAGAACCATTGAAATGAATAGTTACGGAAACGGGAAAAAAATATATGTTCGTGTGCAAGAGGCCTTAAAGGAATAGCATAGAACATACCTTTAGGAGTACATTTCTGTATTGCTCAGCCAGGTACGTTTTGTATCCTGTTATCGTGTGCGGACGTTCCGGCACAGGTGCTACTTTCATTCGTCTGTAAAATATAAATTAAGTCCACAAGGACCACATTTAATAAATATTGAGAACTCTGCTTCCTATTCTTTTTTCTCCTCTGTGCATTATGTCTGTTTTACTGAAGTATTTTGTTTAGGAGGTGCTACAATGCAACATTAATGTATTGTTTTTATCCATATTGTCTCCTTTGCTGGCTTGATTCATTTTTCCATTGCATTATACATACAACTGCTCGTATCCAGCGCAGCTATGAGTTGTCCAGGACGGGAGCTGCTGTGCATGTGTACCTACGTGCACTCCCACGGTCCCGGGCATCAGAGATGACAGCATTTTTTCTTATCATGTGCAAGCACAGTTGGATTGCAGTATGGTCATAACATGGAAACGAGCGGTGTATAATGTGATGGAAAAATGAATCCAGCCAGCAAGGGAAGCAATATGGACTATCACTATACATTAGTAAGTGCCTTGCATTACCATTATCTACATGATAAATGCCATTTGTTGACGTGAGACAATCCCTTTAACCTCTTGGCACCTAGTGCCATAATAATACAGCACTGATATGACATGGGCAGCACTAAAGCTGCCCTTAGAAGTGGGAAAGTGCAGTAACAGCAGACGTGTGGCAGCCAAACAGCAGAAAATGAGAAAAAAAAGCAGCACTCTAAGGCTGAATTCACACGTCTGAGGAACACGGTCCGTGAGATACCAGACTGGCATCCTGCTGAGTGCAGGAGCGCACGGCGTCACTGGTTGCCATGACGCCGTACGCTTCCTGCCGCCGCTGCTATAAAGCCATACATTTGTATGATCCAACAAAGTGTATTACCGTACAGCAGCAGCGGCACGAAGCACACTGCGTCAGGCCGTGCGCTCCTGCACTCAGCAGGATGCCAGTCCGGTATCTCGCCAGTAGCCGGGTACCTGAAGATAATTCGGGGTTTCACGGTGCACGCAGTGTTCAGTGTTGGATCCTGGTTTCAGATCCTAGCACATATGAAAAAAGACTTTTTGGCAGATTTATCAAAACTGGTGTAAAGGAAAACCGGCTTAGTTGCCCATAGAAACCAATCGGGTTCCACCTTTTATATTCCACCAGAGCCCTGAAAAATAAAGGATAGAGTCTGATTGGTTGTTATGGGCAACTAAGACTGTTTTGAAAAATCTGCCCCTTTAAGTGGAAATGTCGCTATGTTTGCTGCTGCTTGGTGAAATAAAATCCCCCATTGCTTGAAGTGGATGAGTGCTGCAGATTCTCTTCAGCCAAAGAGCAGAGAGACTTCTCATCTTTCCTGTTTCACTGCAGCCAATGTAGAGCATGGCTTGTAAGGGGAAGAACAAGCGTCACCAGGATGGGAAGAGAATCCACAAACACACTGAGGAATCGAAAAAAAATCCGTGAATGGGAAAAGACTAAATAAATGCAATTTTATAAAAAAAAAAAATGTAAAAAAGGGCTTACAAATCAACATATTTCAATATTTTTTTTTTTTTAACTGATGACCAAGGTTATCTGTATTTGGTGGGGGTCCAACCCATTCACTTCAATAGGTCCGCAATCCGGGAGATGCGGAACGGAGGCACGGATTGGAAGCACTACGGAGTTTACTAGACGTGCTTCCGCACAGCAAAAAAGTAGTGCATGCACTATTATTATTATTTTTTTTTTTTTTTTTTGTGGTCCGGACAGATCTCAGACCCATTCAAGTTGAATGGGTCTGGATTAGAGTTGAGCGAACACCTGGATGTTCGGGTTCGAGAAGTTCGGCCGAACATCCCGGAAATGTTCGGGTTCGGGATCCGAACCCGATCCGAACTTCGTCCCGAACCCGAACCCCATTGAAGTCAATGGGGACCCGAACTTTTCGGCACTAAAAAGGCTGTAAAACAGCCCAGGAAAGAGCTAGAGGGCTGCAAAAGGCAGCAACATGTAGGTAAATCCCCTGCAAACAAATGTGGATAGGGAAATGAATTAAAATAAAAATTAAATAAATAAAAATTAACCAAAATCAATTGGAGAGAGGTTCCATAGCAGAGAATCTGGCTTCCCGTCACCCACCACTGGAACAGTCCATTCTCAGATATTTAGGCCCCGGCACCCAGGCAGAGGAGAGAGGTCCCGTAACAGAGAATCTGTCTTCATGTCAGCAGAGAATTAGTCTGCATGTCATAGCAGAGAATGAGGCTTCACGTCAGCCACCACTGCAACAGTCCATTGGCATATATTTAGGCCCAGCACCCAGGCAGAGGAGGGAGGTCTCGTAACAGAGAATCTGTCTTCATGTCAGCAGAGAATTAGTCTGCATGTCATAGCAGAGAATGAGGCTTCACGTCAGCCACCACTGCAACAGTCCATTGGCATATATTTAGGCCTAGCACACAGGCAGAGGAGAGAGGTCCCGTAACAGACAATCTGGCTTCATGTCAGCAGAGAATCAGTCTGCATGTCATAGCAGAGAATGAGGCTTCACGTCACCCACCACTGCAACAGTCCATTGGCATATATTTAGGCCTAGCACACAGGCAGAGCAGAGAGGTCCCGTAACAGACAATCTGGCTTCATGACAGCAGAGAATCAGTCTGCATGTCATAGCAGAGAATGAGGCTTCACGTCACCCACCACTGCAACAGTCCATTGGCATATATTTAGGCCTAGCACACAGGCAGAGCAGAGAGGTCCCGTAACAGACAATCTGGCTTCATGACAGCAGAGAATCAGTCTGCATGTCATAGCAGAGAATGAGGCTTCACGTCACCCACCACTGCAACAGTCCATTGGCATATATTTAGGCCTAGCACACAGGCAGAGCAGAGAGGTCCCGTAACAGACGATCTGGCTTCATGTCAGCAGAGAATCAGTCTGCATGTCATAGCAGAGAATGAGGCTTCACGTCAGCCACCACTGCAACAGTCCATTGGCATATATTTAGGCCCAGCACCCAGGCAGAGGAGGGAGGTCCCGTAACAGAGAATCTGTCTTCATGTCAGCAGAGAATTAGTCTGCATGTCATAGCAGAGAATGAGGCTTCACGTCAGCCACCACTGCAACAGTCCATTGGCATATATTTAGGCCCAGCACACACACAGGCAGAGGAGAGAGGTCCCGTAACAGAGAATCTGTCTTCATGTCAGCAGAGAATTAGTCTGCATGTCATAGCAGAGAATCAGGCTTCACGTCACCCACCACTGCAACAGTCCATTGGCATATATTTAGGCCCAGCACCCAGGCAGAGGAGGGAGGTCCCGTAACAGAGAATCTGTCTTCATGTCAGCAGAGAATTAGTCTGCATGTCATAGCAGAGAATGAGGCTTCACGTCAGCCACCACTGCAACAGTCCATTGGCATATATTTAGGCCCAGCACACACACAGGCAGAGGAGAGAGGTCCCGTAACAGAGAATCTGTCTTCATGTCAGCAGAGAATTAGTCTGCATGTCATAGCAGAGAATGAGGCTTCACGTCAGCCACCACTGCAACAGTCCATTGGCATATATTTAGGCCCAGCACACACACAGGCAGAGGAGAGAGGTCCCGTAACAGACAATCTGGCTTCATGTCAGCAGAGAATTAGTCTGCATGTCATAGCAGAGAATGAGGCTTCACGTCACCCACCACTGCAACAGTCCATTGGCATATATTTAGGCCCAGCACCCAGGCAGAGGAGGGAGGTCCCGTAACAGAGAATCTGTCTTCATGTCAGCAGAGAATTAGTCTGCATGTCATAGCAGAGAATGAGGCTTCACGTCAGCCACCACTGCAACAGTCCATTGGCATATATTTAGGCCCAGCACACACACAGGCAGAGGAGAGAGGTCCCGTAACAGAGAATCTGTCTTCATGTCAGCAGAGAATTAGTCTGCATGTCATAGCAGAGAATGAGGCTTCACGTCAGCCACCACTGCAACAGTCCATTGGCATATATTTAGGCCCAGCACACACACAGGCAGAGGAGAGAGGTCCCGTAACAGACAATCTGGCTTCATGTCAGCAGAGAATTAGTCTGCATGTCATAGCAGAGAATGAGGCTTCACGTCACCCACCACTGCAACAGTCCATTGGCATATATTTAGGCCCAGCACCCAGGCAGAGGAGGGAGGTCCCGTAACAGAGAATCTGTCTTCATGTCAGCAGAGAATTAGTCTGCATGTCATAGCAGAGAATGAGGCTTCACGTCAGCCACCACTGCAACAGTCCATTGGCATATATTTAGGCCCAGCACACACACAGGCAGAGGAGAGAGGTCCCGTAACAGAGGATCTGGCTTCATGTCAGCAGAGAATCAGTCTGCATGTCATAGCAGAGAATCAGGCTTCACGTCAGCCACCACTGCAACAGTCCATTGTCATAAATTTAGGCCCAGCACCCAGGCAGAGGAGAGAGGTCCCGTAACAGAGAATCTGGCTTCATGTCAGCAGAGAATCAGTCTTCATATCATAGCAGAGAATCAGGCTTCACGTCACCCACCACTGTAAGAGTCAATTTTCATAAATTTAGGCCCAGAACCCAGGCAGAGGAGAAAGGTCCCGTAACAGACAATCTGGCTTCATGTCAGCAGAGAATCAGTCTGCATGTCATAGCAGAGAATCAGGCTTCACGTCAGCCACCACTGCAACAGTCCATTGGCATATATTTAGGCCTAGCACACAGGCAGAGGAGAGAGGTCCCGTAACAGACAATCTGGCTTCATGTCAGCAGAGAATCAGTCTGCATGTCATAGCAGAGAATGAGGCTTCACGTCAGCCACCACTGCAACAGTCCATTGTCATAAATTTAGGCCCAGCACCCAGGCAGAGGAGAGAGGTCCCGTAACAGACAATCTGGCTTCATGTCAGCAGAGAATTAGTCTGCATGTCATAGCAGAGAATCAGGCTTCATGTCAGCCACCACTGCAACAGTCCATTGGCATATATTTAGGCCTAGCACACAGGCAGAGGAGAGGTTCATTCAACTTTGGGTAGCATCGCAATATAATGGTAAAATGAAAATAAAAATAGGATTGAATGAGGAAGTGCCCTGGAGTCCAATAATATATGGTTATGGGGAGGTAGTTAATGTCTAATCTGGACAAGGGACGGACAGGTCCTGTGGGATCCATGCCTGGTTCATTTTTATGAACGTCAGCTTGTCCACATTGGCTGTAGACAGGCGGCTGCGTTTGTCTGTAATGACGCCCCCTGCCGTGCTGAATACACGTTCAGACAAAACGCTGGCTGCCGGGCAGGCCAGCACCTCCAAGGCATAAAAGGCTAGCTCTGGCCACGTGGACAATTTAGAGACCCAGAAGTTGAATGGGGCCGAACCATCAGTCAGTACGTGGAGGGGTGTGCACACGTACTGTTCCACCATGTTAGTGAAATGTTGCCTCCTGCTAACACGTTGCGTATCAGGTGGTGGTGCAGTTAGCTGTGGCGTGTTGACAAAAGTTTTCCACATCTCTGCCATGCTAACCCTGCCCTCAGAGGAGCTGGCCGTGACACAGCTGCCTTGGCGACCTCTTGCTCCTCCTCTGCCTTGGCCTTGGGCTTCCACTTGTTCCCCTGTGACATTTGGGAATGCTCTCAGTAGCGCGTCTACCAACGTGCGCTTGTACTCGCGCATCTTCCTATCACGCTCCAGTGCAGGAAGTAAGGTGGGCACATTGTCTTTGTAGCGTGGATCCAGCAGGGTGGCAACCCAGTAGTCCGCACAGGTTAAAATGTGGGCAACTCTGCTGTCGTTGCGCAGGCACTGCAGCATGTAGTCGCTCATGTGTGCCAGGCTGCCCAGGGATAAGGACAAGCTGTCCTCTGTGGGAGGCGTATCGTCATCGTCCTGCCTTTCCCCCCAGCCACGCACCAGTGATGGACCCGAGCTGCGTTGGGTGCCACCCCGCTGTGACCATGCTTCATCCTCATCCTCCTCCACCTCCTCCTCATCCTCGTCCTCCTCGTCCTCCAGTAGTGGGCCCTGGCTGGCCACATTTGTACCTGGCCTCTGCTGTTGCCAAAAACCTCCCTCTGAGTCACTTCGAAGAGACTGGCCTGAAAGTGCTAAAAATGACCCCTCTTCCTCCTCCTCCTCCTCCTCCTCCTGGGCCACCTCCTCTTCCATCATCGCCCTAAGTGTTTTCTCAAGGAGACATAGAAGTGGTATTGTAACGCTGATAACGGTGTCATCGCCACTGGCCATGTTGGTGGAGTACTCGAAACAGCGCAACAGGGCACACAGGTCTCGCATGGAGGCCCAGTCATTGGTGGTGAAGTGGTGCTGTTCTGTAGTGCGACTGACCCGTGCGTGCTGCAGCTGAAACTCCACTATGGCCTGCTGCTGCTCGCACAGTCTGTCCAGCATGTGCAAGGTGGAGTTCCACCTGGTGGGCACGTCGCATATGAGGCGGTGAGCGGGAAGGCCGAAGTTACGCTGTAGCGCAGACAGGCGAGCAGCAGCAGGATGTGAACGCCGGAAGCGCGAACAGACGGCCCGCACTTTATGCAGCAGCTCTGACATGTCGGGGTAGTTGTGAATGAACTTCTGCACCACCAAATTCAGCACATGCGCCAAGCAAGGGATGTGCGTCAAATTGGCTAGTCCCAGAGCTGCAACGAGATTTCGCCCATTATCACACACCACCAGGCCGGGCTTGAGGCTCACCGGCAGCAACCACTCGTCGGTCTGTTGTTCTATACCCCGCCACAACTCCTGTGCGGTGTGGGGCCTGTCCCCCAAACATATGAGTTTCAGAATGGCCTGCTGATGTTTACCCCGGGCTGTGCTGAAGTTGGTGGTGAAGGTGTGTGGCTGACTGGATGAGCAGGTGGAAGAAGAGGAGGAGGAAGCCGAGAAGGAGGAGGTGGCAACAGGAGGCAAAGAATGTTGCCCTGCGATCCTTGGCGGCGGAAGGACGTGCGCCAAACAGCTCTCCGCCTGGGGCCCAGCTGCCACTACATTTACCCAGTGTGCAGTTAGGGAGATATAGCGTCCCTGGCCGTGCTTACTGGTCCACGTATCTGTGGTTAGGTGGACCTTGCCACAGATGGCGTTGCGCAGTGCACACTTGATTTTATCGGATACTTGGTTGTGCAGGGAAGGCACGGCTCTCTTGGAGAAGTAGTGCCGGCTGGGAACAACATACTGTGGAACAGCAAGCGACATGAGCTGTTTGAAGCTGTCTGTGTCCACCAGCCTAAATGACAGCATTTCATAGGCCAGTAGTTTAGAAATGCTGGCATTCAGGGCCAGGGATCGAGGGTGGCTAGGTGGGAATTTACGCTTTCTATCAAATGTTTGTGAGATGGAGAGCTGAACGCTGGCGTGTGACATGGTTGAGACGCTTGGTGACGGAGGTGGTGGTGGTGGTGTTGGTGGTACATCCCCTGTTTGCTGGGCGGCAGGTGCCAACGTTCCTCCAGAGGCGGAGGAAGAGGCCGAGGCGGCAGCAGCAGAATAGGCCGAGGCGGCAGCAGCAGAAGAGGTAGCAGGGGGAGCCTGAGTGACTTCCTTGGTTTTAAGGTGTTTACTCCACTGCAGTTCATGCTTTGCATGCAGGTGCCTGGTCATGCAGGTTGTGCTCAGGTTCAGAACGTTAATGCCTCGCTTCAGGCTCTGATGGCACAGCGTGCAAACCACTCGGGTCTTGTCGTCAGCACATTGTTTGAAGAAGTGCCATGCCAGGGAACTCCTTGAAGCTGCCTTTGGGGTGCTCGGTCCCAGATGGCGGCGGTCAGTAGCAGGCGGAGTCTCTTGGCGGCGGGTGTTCTGCTTTTGCCCACTGCTCCCTCTTTTGCTACGCTGTTGGCTCGGTCTCACCACTGCCTCTTCCTCCGAACTGTGAAAGTCAGTGGCACGACCTTCATTCCATGTGGGGTCTAGGACCTCATCGTCCCCTGCATCGTCTTCCACCCAGTCTTGATCCCTGACCTCCTGTTCAGTCTGCACACTGCAGAAAGACGCAGCAGTTGGCACCTGTGTTTCGTCATCATCAGAGACATGCTGAGGTGGTATTCCCATGTCCTCATCATCAGGAAACATAAGTGGTTGTGCGTCAGTGCATTCTATGTCTTTCACCGCTGGGGAAGGGCTAGGTGGATGCCCTTGGGAAACCCTGCCAGCGGAGTCTTCAAACAGCATAAGAGACTGCTGCATAACTTGAGGCTGAGACAGTTTCCCTGGTATGCATGGGGGTGATGTGACAGACTGATGGGGTTGGTTTTCAGGCGCCATCTGTGCGCTTTCTGCAGAAGACTGGGTGGGAGATAATGTGAACGTGCTGGATCCACTGTCGGCCACCCAATTGACTAATGCCTGTACCTGCTCAGGCCTTACCATCCTTAGAACGGCATTGGGCCCCACCATATATCGCTGTAAATTCTGGCGGCTACTGGGACCTGAGGTAGTTGGTACACTAGGACGTGTGGATGTGGCAGAACGGCCACGTCCTCTCCCAGCACCAGAGGGTCCACTAACACCACCACGACCATGTCCACGTCCGCGTCCCTTACTAGATGTTTTTCTCATTGTTATGGTTCACCACAACAACAAATATATTATTTGGCCCAATGTATTGTATTCAAATTCAGCGGGATATAAATTTGAGGCCTAGTATTTAGGCGCTGGGTGACCGGTATGGATTTAGTGACAGAATTAGACTTGGAAATGCACAGAAGCGTGTGTGTGAAGTTATTCTGAATGACCCTATGTGCACCTTCAATATGATCTACCCTTTTAGGGATAGATTTCAAATAGCTCTGATATAGCAGAAACGACTAAATTATGAAATTGCTAAATTGGGAATTGTATTTCAACCCAGAACAAAAAATGTGCTTTGACGGACACTAAATAACTTTCCCAGCCACAACAGGACAGCGGTAACGAGAGATTTAGCGGGATATAAATTTGAGGCCTAGTATTTAGGCGCTGGGTGACAGGTATGGGTTTAGTGACAGAATTAGATTTGGAAATGCACAGTAGCGGGTGTGTGAAGTTATTCTGAATGACCCTATGTGCACCTTGAATATTATATACCCTTTTAGGGATAGATTTCAAATAGCTCTGATATAGCAGAAACCACTAAATTATGAAATTGCTAAATTGGGAATTGTATTTCAACCCAGAACAAGAAATGTGCTTGAACGGACACTAAATAACTCGCCCAGCTACAGCACTAAGGACAGATTTAGCGGGATATAAATTTGAGGCCTAGTATTTAGGCGCTGGGTGACAGGTATGGGTTTAGTGCCAGAATTAGACTTGGAAATACACAGTAGCGGGTGTGTGTGAAGTTATTCTGAATGACCCAATGTGCACCTTGAATATTATATACCCTTTTAGGGATAGATTTCAAATAGCTCTGATATAGCAGAAACCACTAAATTATGAAATTGCTAAATTGGGAATTGTATTTCAACCCAGAACAAGAAATGTGCTTGAACGGACACTAAATAACTCGCCCAGCTACAGCACTAAGGACAGATTTAGCGGGATATAAATTTGAGACCTAGTATTTAGGCGCTGGGTGACAGGTATGGGTTTAGTGCCAGAATTAGACTTGGAAATACACAGTAGCGGGTGTGTGTGAAGTTATTCTGAATGACCCAATGTGCACCTTGAATATTATATACCCTTTTAGGGATAGATTTCAAATAGCTCTGATATAGCAGAAACCACTAAATTATGAAATTGCTAAATTGGGAATTGTATTTCAACCCAGAACAAGAAATGTGCTTGAACGGACACTAAATAACTCGCCCAGCTACAGCACTAAGGACAGATTTAGCGGGATATAAATTTGAGGCCTAGTATTTAGGCGCTGGGTGACAGGTATGGGTTTAGTGCCAGAATTAGACTTGGAAATACACAGTAGCGGGTGTGTGTGAAGTTATTCTGAATGACCCAATGTGCACCTTGAATATTATATACCCTTTTAGGGATAGATTTCAAATAGCTCTGATATAGCAGAAACCACTAAATTATGAAATTGCTAAATTGGGAATTGTATTTCAACCCAGAACAAGAAATGTGCTTGAACGGACACTAAATAACTCGCCCAGCTACAGCACTAAGGACAGATTTAGCGGGATATAAATTTGAGGCCTAGTATTTAGGCGCTGGGTGACAGGTATGGGTTTAGTGCCAGAATTAGACTTGGAAATACACAGTAGCGGGTGTGTGTGAAGTTATTCTGAATGACCCAATGTGCACCTTGAATATTATATACCCTTTTAGGGATAGATTTCAAATAGCTCTGATATAGCAGAAACCACTAAATTATGAAATTGCTAAATTGGGAATTGTATTTCAACCCAGAACAAGAAATGTGCTTGAACGGACACTAAATAACTCGCCCAGCTACAGCACTAAGGACAGATTTAGCGGGATATAAATTTGAGGCCTAGTATTTAGGCGCTGGGTGACAGGTATGGGTTTAGTGCCAGAATTAGACTTGGAAATACACAGTAGCGGGTGTGTGTGAAGTTATTCTGAATGACCCAATGTGCACCTTGAATATTATATACCCTTTTAGGGATAGATTTCAAATAGCTCTGATATAGCAGAAACCACTAAATTATGAAATTGCTAAATTGGGAATTGTATTTCAACCCAGAACAAGAAATGTGCTTGAACGGACACTAAATAACTCGCCCAGCTACAGCACTAAGGACAGATTTAGCGGGATATAAATTTGAGGCCTAGTATTTAGGCGCTGGGTGACAGGTATGGGTTTAGTGCCAGAATTAGACTTGGAAATACACAGTAGCGGGTGTGTGTGAAGTTATTCTGAATGACCCAATGTGCACCTTGAATATTATATACCCTTTTAGGGATAGATTTCAAATAGCTCTGATATAGCAGAAACCACTAAATTATGAAATTGCTAAATTGGGAATTGTATTTCAACCCAGAACAAGAAATGTGCTTGAACGGACACTAAATAACTCGCCCAGCTACAGCACTAGGGACAGATTTAGCTGGATATAAATTTGAGGCCTAGTATTTAGGCGCTGCGTGACAGGTATGGGTTTAGTGACAGAATTAGACTTGGAAATACACAGTAGCGGGTGTGTGTGAAGTTATTCTGAATGACCCAATGTGCACCTTGAATATTATATACCCTTTTAGGGATAGATTTCAAATAGCTCTGATATAGCAGAAACCACTAAATTATGAAATTGCTAAATTGGGAATTGTATTTCAACCCAGAACAAGAAATGTGCTTGAACGGACACTAAATAACTCGCCCAGCTACAGCACTAGGGACAGATTTAGCTGGATATAAATTTGAGGCCTAGTATTTAGGCGCTGGGTGACCGGTATGGATTTAGTGACAGAATTAGACTGGGATATGGCCAAAAAATAAACAGACTATTGCTGGTTAAATGCACTTGGTGTGACAGCTTCACCCTGATGTAGGCTTTAGCCAAAAAACAACCACACCATTGAGGGTTAAATGCACTTGGTGACAGGCGCAGCTTGCCCCTGATTTAGTATATGGCCAAAAAATGAACAGACTATTGCTGGTTAAATGCACTTGGTGTGACAGCTTCACCCTGATGTAGGCTTTAGCCAAAAAACAACCACACCATTGAGGGTTAAATGCACTTGGTGACAGGCGCAGCTTGCCCCTGATTTTGTATATGGCCAAAAAATGAACAGACTATTGCTGGTTAAATGCACTTGGTGTGACAGCTTCACCCTGATGTAGGCTTTAGCCAAAAAACAACCACACCATTGAGGGTTAAATGCACTTGGTCGCAGCTTGTGCTGGCGCACCACAAGACACAAAATGGCCGCCGATCACCCCAGAAAAATGTGACTGACAAACGGTCTGTGCAGCCTAAAAACAGTGAGCAATTGAGGATCAGCAGCTCAATGATCCACAGCTGCAGATCGATCAGTTAATCAAGTCCTTTGGAGGAGTTAATCTGCCTAATCTCGCCCTACTGTCGCAGCCGCAACCTCTCCCTACGCTAATCAGAGCAGAGTGACGGGCGGCGCTATGTGACTCCAGCTTAAATAGAGGCTGGGTCACATGGTGCTCTGGCCAATCACAGCCATGCCAATAGTAGGCATGGCTGTGATGGCCTCTTGGGGCAAGTAGTATGACGCTTGTTGATTGGCTGCTTTGCAGCCTTTCAAAAAGCGCCAAGAAAGCGTCACAAAAGCGCGAAGAAAGCGACGAACACCGAACCCGGACTTTTACGAAAATGTCCGGGTTCGGGTCCGTGTCACGGACACCCCAAAATTCGGTACGAACCCGAACTATACAGTTCGAGTTCGCTCATCCCTAGTCTGGATCTGTCTGTGACAGCCGCATGGATGTTGCCTTGCTTTGGGGACAGCAAATTGCGGTCCCAATGCACGGAACAGCTGCACAACGGCCTTGTGCATGAGCCCTTAAGGTGTGGCCATGCTGCTGTGAAGTACTGCAGCCCACAGCTGCCTGCTGTGAAGTACTTAGCCCACAGCTGCCTTTGATTTAATAATACAGTTAGGGCTCATGCACACGGCTGTGCCGTTTTTTGCGGATCCGCAAAAAAACTGATGCAGCCGTGTGCCATCTGCAATTTCTGGAACGGGACAGGAGGCCCATTATAAAGATTCCTATTCTTGTCCGCAAAACTGACAAGAATAGGACATGGGGCCTCGGAACGGAGCAACGGATGTGGACAGCCAGCAGACAGAGTGCTGTCCGCATCTTTTGCGGACCCATTGAAATGAATGGTTCCGTATATGGAATCAAAATACTGTCGTGTGCATGAGCCCTTAATGTAGGAATAAGTAAATGTAGGAATAAATAAAACTGATGCAGAATAAGTCTCCCTTTTAACCTCTTTCCCATCATAAACAGTTTTCACTTATTTTACTAATTGCCTTCCACGAGCCACGGCTTTTTTTTTTATTTGCCATTCACATAGCCATATGATGGTTTGTTTTTTGCAGGGCAGGGCAAGTTGCACCTTTCTAATGGCTCCATTTAATATTTTATATAATTTAGTGAAAAGCTGGAGAAAAAAAAACTCTAAATAGGATGCAATTTGAAAAAAAATGCTATTCCACATGTATTGGTTGATCTAGTTCCTATTTGGGGGGGGGCAGAGGTGATTTGTCTGTTTTCCTTTCTGGCGTCCATGTTTTTTGGATACAGCAACATCAATGTTTATTTATTTTTTTAAAAGAGGAAAGGGGCTGATTTGAAAAAATTTTTTGTTTTGTTTTTACATACAATAGGCAGCTGTATATTTAGCGTTATGCCCTTCATCTATACATAACTCTTATTCCTACCAAATCATATTAGTCAACATATTTTTCCAAACCACAGTCAAAGGAGTGCTAGTAGACATCTACAGCTTAAGAATCTGCATCTTGACACACATCGTCCTGGTTAGTGGCCCCTCAGATCCTGTGGTTACAATTGATCACTATCTATGGAACCTGCTCAGCTCCTGAGCAGGCACCATGTTTATAGATCTGACTTCAGCCGTACATGTGTTGGAAAAGGGTTAAAGATGTTTGCAAAACTCCCTCTAGAGTAAATTTGTAAGAATTAAATGCTAACTTGTGCCCCAAAATGGGGACCTCATACAGCCATGAAAGTAAAAATATAAAAGTTTGAATGGTCAGCAAAAGATTCTTCTGGTCCTTATAGCCAAAACCATGTAGGACTTGAAGACTTTTTAAAGGGGTTGTTCTGCAGGGATTAACGTTTAGGAAAGGGCTTGAAGTGCTTTAATAAAATGAAAAAGTGATACCACTGGGATCCTCTGAACCTGGGTCCTCGCTGGTCTTTCTTGCTACACACAGGAGAAGCTGTTTGCAACGAGCAATCGGCTGAACAAGCATCTCCTGCCATTTTTTTAATGTCAACATTGGAGCAGGAAGCAGAGACTAGCCAGAACCCAGTCAGGCCCCTTTCACACGGGCGAGTTTTCCGCGTGGGTACAATGCGTGAGGTAAACGCATTGTACCCGCACTGAATCTGGACCCATTCATTTCTATGGGGCTGTGCACATGAGCGGTGATTTTCACGCATCACTTGTGCGTTGCGTGAAAATCGCAGGATGCTCTATATTATCCGTTTTCCACGCAATACAGGGCCCATAGAAGTGAATGGGACTGCGTGAAAATAGCAAGCATCCGCAAGCGGTGCGGTAACGTCACATCACATGGTCCAATCACATGGTACATCACCGTGGTGATGGACCATGTGATTGGACCATGTGATGAGCTCAGTGACGTCACCACAGGTCCTTTGACAGGTCCTGAAGAAAGAACAGGAGACCGGCAGCTACGCGAACAATTGGAGGAGGCGAGTTATTTATTTATATTTTTAACCCTCAATTGACCTTGTACTAGGCATTCTATATTAAAGAATGCTATTATTTTCCCTTATAACCATGTTATAAGGGAAAATATTATATCTGCACAACACCGAACACAAACCTGAACTTAAATGAAGAAGTTCGGGTCTGGGTACCACATTCAGTTTTTTATCACACACGTGCAAAACGCATTGCACCCCCGTGATACAACGGAATGCAATCGCAGTCAAAACCAACTACCTACTCGCGCGGGTTTGCCGCAATGAACCCGGGACTCATCCGGACCTAATCCGGACACGCTCGTCTGCAAGGGGCCTAAGTGCTGCAACAGTGGGGAATTGGAGAGTTGACATTCAGAGCAGGCTCTAAAAGATTAACCCTTCAGGACCCTGCCATTTTTCACCTTAAAGGCATTCTGTCATCAGATTTAACCCCTCTAACCTAAACATATGCTCATGTCCAGACTAATACGAAGAATCCTAAGCTGGCCTTATTAAACCTCACTGTGGCTCTATTTGCCCAAAAAACAGGTTTTTATAACCTGTCAATAACTTACTTAAGGTGCCCAAGGGGAGGTCCGTTAATACAGGGTGCCTGGCCGCACCCCTCGCCGTCCGGTGCCCAGTGCCGCTTTCCCTGTCTTCAGCGCCGCGTTTTACAGCTCAGCGCTGCCTCCGCAATCCTGCCCGTCCCTCTGCCAGATCCTGCGCACTAGGCTCAGCCTGATGCGCCCGTACGGACTCCTGGCATCTGCTTTGTTGAGTGAAGTGCGCATGCTCCGGCCTGATGCGCACTTCGCTCAACCCTGATATGACCTGCAGATTGGCTGAGCCTAGTGCGCAGGCGCGAGATCTGGCAGAGGGACGGGGAGGATTGCGGAGGCGGCGCTGAGCTGTAGAAGGCGGCGCTGGGCATCGGAGGGTGAGGGGTGCTGCCGGGCACCCTGTATTAATGGACCTCCCCTTGGGCAAATAGAGCCACAGTGAGGTTTAATAAGGCCAGCTTGGGATTCTTCGTATTAGAGCATATGTTTAAGTTAGAGGGGTTAAATCTGATGACCGAATCCCTTTAAGGACCAGGACATTTTAGGGAAATTTGACATGTCATGTGGTAATCACTTTGGAACGCTTTTACTTATCCAAGCCATTCTGAGACTGTTTTCTTATGACACATTGTAATTCATGAAAAAAAAAAAAAAAATGTACCCAAAAAATTGCAACTTTCCAAATTTCAATTTCTCTGCTTTTAAAACAGATAGTGATACCTCAAATAATAGTTATTACTTTACATTTCCCATATGTCTACTTTATGTTTGGATCATTTTGTGAATGCCATTTTATTTTTTGGGGATGTTAGCAGGCTTAGAAGTTAGAAGCAAATCTTTAAAGTTTTCAGAAAGTTTCCAAAACCCACTTTTTAAGGACCAGTTCAGGTCTGAAGTCACTGTGTGAGGATTACAAAATAGAAACCACCCAAAAATGACACCATTTTAGAAACTACACCCCTCAAGGTATTCAAAACTGATTTTACTAACTTTGTTAACCCTTTAGGTGTTCCACAAGAATTAATGGAAAATGGAGATGCAATTTAAGAATTTTGCTTTTTGGGCAGATTTTCCATTTTAATCAATTTTTTTCCACTAACAAAGCCAGGGTTAACAGCCAAACAAAACTCAATAGTTATTGCCCTGATTCTGTAGTTTACAGAAACACCCCATATGTGGTTGTAAACTGTTGTACAGGCACACAGCTTTGCGCTGAAGGAAAGGAACGCCATGTGGTTTTTGGAGGGCAGATTTCACTGGGATAATTTAAAGTTGTCATGTCACATTTGAAGACCCCCTGCTGCACCCCTAGAAGAAACTCCAAAAAAGTGACCCCATTTTGGAAACTATGGGATAAGGTGGCAGTTTTGTTGGTACTATTTTAGCATACATATGATTTTTAGCATCGTTTTTATTTTTTTGTTATTTGCAATGTTCATCTGACAGGTTGTTACAGACGCGACAATACCAAATAGGACAACTTTTTACATCGTAAAGTATTTTAAAAAAGGATTTTTTAGTGTCTCCATATTCTGAAAGCCATAGATTTTATTTTTTGGGTGACTGTCTTATGTAGGGTCTCATTTTTTGTGTGATGAGATAACGGTTTGATTGGTACTATTTTAGGGTGCATATGACTTTTTAATCGCTTGGTATTAAACTTTTTGTGATGTAAGGTTTTTTTTACAGTGTCCATCTGAGGGGTTAGTTCATGTGATATTTTTATACAGCAAGTTGTTACGGATGCGGCAATACCTAATATGTATACTTTTTTTATTTATTTTTTTACACAATAAAAGCATTTTTGAAACGAAAAAAATCATGTTTTAGTGTCTCCATATTCTGAGAGCCATATTTTTATTTTTATTTTTTTGGGGCGATTGTCTTGGGTAGGGTCTTCTTTTTTGCGGGATGAGGTGACTGTTTGGTACTATTTTGGGGGGCATACGCCTTTTTGATCGTTTGGCATTGCACTATTTGTGATGTAAGGTGATAAAAAAAGATAGTTTTAGCACAGTTTTTATTTAATTTTTCCTACGGCATTCAGGTGAGGGGGTGGACCATGTGATATTTTGTATATTATATTGTAGAGCCGGCCGTTACGGACGCGGAAATACCCAATATGTCTGGGGGTTTTTTCTCCTTTTTTTTTTTTTTTTTTTTTTTTTTTTTTTTACAATTTTGTGTTTTTATTTAGGGAATTTTTAATTTTAATTTTTGTATTTTTTTTATTACTAGCAGATTGACCCTATTTCATTTAATGTTTCTGTATGTTGTTAAGAGATCGACAATATCCCCCATAACAGTGACCTCTACAGCACCCCGCCCCCTTAACAGTGAACTCCACAGCCCCCACCCCTTAACACTGACGCCCACCCCCTTAACTTTGACCTTTACAGCAGCCTTCCCCTCACCTGCAGTGAGTTTCACAGCACACCATCCCCTTGACGGTGACCTCCACAAGGGCCCGCCTCCTTAACAGTGGCCTTTACAGTAATCTGCCCCTTAACACTGACCTTCATAGCAGACCATCCTCTTAACTGTGACCTCCACAGCAGCCTGCCCCTAGGGTGTTCAGAGGTCCAGTTTTAGGCCGGACAGTCCGGCTTTCAGACTCCCTGTCCTCTGTCTGGCATAGGGCCTGGACGGACACAGTGATGTCCTTTTGAACAGCTCACTCTCAGACAGCAGCACTGTGAGCTGCAGGGAGAAAGTCACCGTCCCTCCCACCTCTGCAGCTGACAGAAGTTGATTTTTAAAGGGCTTCTGTCACCCCACTAAACTTTTTTTTTTTGTGTGTGTACTTATAATCCCTATCCTGCGATATTGCCATACATTATGTTATTAATAATTTTCGTTCAGTAGATTTAGCAAAAAATTTACTTTTATGATATGCTAATTACCTGTCTACCAGCAAGTGGGGGCGTCTACTTGCTGGTAGCAGCCGCAGAAAACCACCCCCTCCTTCTGTTGATTGACAGGGCCAGCCACGATCTCCTCCTCTGGCCGGCCCTGTCAGCATTTCAAAAATCGCGCGCCTGTGTCAGAAGACGTCATCGGCGCAGGCGCACTGAGGGAATGCTGAGGAGGCGAGCCTCCTTATCTCAGAGCGCCTGCCTCGAATCAACACAGGCGCGCGATTTTTGAAATGCTGACAGGGCCGGCCGGAGGAGGAGATCGCGGCTGGCCCTGTCAATCAACAGAAGGAGGGGGCGGTTTTCTGCGGCTGCTACCAGCAAGTAGACGCCCTACTTGCTGGTAGACAGGTAATTAGCATATCATAAAAGTATGTTTTTTGCTAAATCTACAGAATGAAAATTATTAATAACATAATGTATGGCAATATCGCAGGATAGGGATTATAAGTACACAAAAAAAAAAAAAGAGTTTAGTGGGGTGACAGAAGCCCTTTAACTTCATTTTTTTTCAATCCCTGTCGGCTGAGGAGTGGGAGGGGGCGTGGCCTAGCCGTATTGGGGGCGTGGACCTGTGAGCTTCAATTGGCTGATAAAGGACATCTGACCGTGTGTATGGCAGTTGGGATATGAAGAGAAAGACCTGCAGGCTTCTATTGGCTAATGTAGTCCATTTGATGAGCCATATTTGCATTTTTTGGGAATATCTCAGGAACGGTACATCCTAGAGAGCTAAGACCCTGACGAGATTTCTTTCCAGGTAGCAAGGGATGTGTACATCAAGTTTCATTGTTTCGTTGAAACAGAGAAGGTAAAGCAGCTCTCACCCACCGTCCACCTGACTTGAGCACGGATGGCAACCTCCGGACTTGATTGCTGTGAATATTCAAGACCAAGAAAAATGCAGCTTCCAAGATGCAAAAGGTGGAATCTTTATTGTGCGTTTTAAAATCCAATGCAAGACTTCACAGGTTACAGTAACGCGTTTCAGACTGCAAGTAAATCGGGGTCCTTCATCATGACAAAAAAACTTGTGCACAAAACTCAGTTTAAAAAGGCTAATCCACACCTGACATCCCAATCATTGAGTCACATGACCTGATTAGACTGACTCAGAACATGTGTCAACCATGAGGGGAGGGAGGAAAAGATACACATGAAATATATAGAAAACATAATAGCAATGCATAAAAGACATCAATGGAAGGCAAATATGAAGTAAATATTGTAATATGAGATCAATGTGTCTTGTTCAGACCTTCAGGATAGCGTGTGGCAAGTAAAAACATCCAA
Source organism: Bufo gargarizans (assembly GCF_014858855.1). Lineage (NCBI taxonomy): Eukaryota > Metazoa > Chordata > Amphibia > Anura > Bufonidae > Bufo > Bufo gargarizans. Next base: position 585,581,778 of record NC_058080.1, on the reverse strand, counting down.
AAAGCCTCTCTATTAAGCAGCTGTCTCCTCAGGTTTCCACCTCTAGCTGGAATAAAGACCCTTTCTATGCCTTGAGCTCTCAAATGGGTCACTTCACCACCATGTACAACTGCAAAATGTTCACTAACTGCAGATACGTTGTGATTTCTGTAATGGGGAATATCCGATATATGCTTACGGATTCGCGATTTTATTTGGTTAGAAGTGCAACCTACATATTGCAACTTGCACATTTGGCAGGTCACTAAGTAGATGGCAATCTTTGTGTTGCAATTCAAGTAGCTATTAATACTAATTTTTTTGCCATTAGCCATAGAGTGAAAATACTGGCTTACTGGAAAATGATCACAACAAATGAATGCACCTACTGTGCCCGCACTTATAGCTCCCCTTCGTTGAAAGCCAGGTCGGTGTCACATTGATTTTCTCTTTGTATAAACTGGGACTGATGAGACTACCTAATGTGGGAGCCTTTTTTGCAGCACATGTAATGCCTCCCGCTATTATTTCCGACCACTTTTCATCAAAGCTGAGGACTGGTAGATGTTTTTTAATTATTTTGCATATTTTCCTGTATTCGCCACTGTACTGGGTGAGAAACGTAATAGGAGTGTGGCTATTTCCTTTACTGTTGCCCGCTGCAACTGTGGAGTTCGTATCAGGAAAGATCAAAGATTTGCGGTCCAAGCTCTGAACCGTTTTTTTGCTATTTAACATATGATTCCGTGAATAGGCTCTAAGAGCCAATCTATTCACAATCTTATTACTTTCCTGTTCAAAAGACGAAATGTCCGAACAGTTGCGCCTAGTACGGATCAGCTCGCCTTTTGGAATATTATATATTACATGTGGCGGGTGACATGATGATGCATGCAAAATAGTATTGCCAGCTAGCTCTTTCCCAAAAGTGGAGGTGTTCACACTAGAACTGGCAGAATCACCGCTCAATCTTAAATCCAAAAAGGAAACCGACCTGGTATCAAAGTGCAATGTGAAAGAAATAGAGGTTACACATGAATCCATGTATTCGCCAAGCAGTGGTATGGACGCCACATCCCCAGACCATACAAACAGCAGGTCATCGATGTAGCGCCTATACCACTGCAGGCGATCGCAGAAAGGGTGGGTGTCGATGAGGAGGAAGCTCCTCTCCCACCATGCCATGAAAATATTACCAATGGAGGGAGAGAACTTAGCCCCCATCGACACCCCAGATACCTGCAGATAATAACATCCATTGAACATAAAAAAATTATGTTTCAAGAGAAAGCTGACCGACATCTCCAAAAATTCTTGCAATTCACAGGTATAATTACTATAGGTATTAAGGAACCAACACAAAGATCGCAGCGCCAATTCATGTGGTATGTTCGTATAAAGTGACACCACGTCTGCAGCAATCCAAACATAATCCTCTCTCCATTTGAAAGACGACATTGTCACAACCAGACAGCTGAGAAGCTCTGACAGAGGCCTTTCAGAACCTCCTCCTTGAGTTCTCTTGTTGTGCTGTGCTGTTCTCTTGTTGTGCAGAACCTCCTCCTCTGATTATGGTTGATGGGAATCTTGAATTTCAGGTCTCTAGGATTGTGGATTCTCGTCTTGTCCGCGGTTCTCTTCAGTACCTTGTTCATTGGGAGGGGTATGGTCCTGAGGAGAGGATGTGGGTCCCAGTGACGGACATTAAGGCCTCTCGTCTCATCAGGGCTTTCCATAGGTCCCATCCTGAGAAGGTGGGTTCTGAGTGTCCGGAGTCCACTCGTAGAGGGAGGGGTACTGTCACAACCAGACAGCTGAGAAGCTCTGACAGAGGCCTTTCAGAACCTCCTCCTTGAGTTCTCTTGTTGTGCTGTTCAGTTGCTCATCTCGTTAGCCTCTCTCAGCTGTCATGTGTTGGACTAATTGCTTCCCTTTAAATTCCTCCCCAGAATGCTTTTCTGGGCGGCTTATACTTCTTCCTGGAGTGTGTGTGCATGCTGGTCTTGTTCTCCTGTCTGCTACAAAGCTAAGTGTTTGAACATTTATCTGTTATTTTCTGTTTGCTGGATCCCAGATGACCCTGACTCCCTCCGTATCTTGTGTAGGGAGCCGGTGGTCGTGTCCCCTCACTATTGTAGGGTGCTCAGGGATTATATAGTCAAGGTACGTGGATATGCAAACTTCCACCATTCGGATCTTTGCATAGGCTGAGCAGCGAGGGAAAGTGCCAGGTCTTCTGCAGGGGTCTCCCTTTTGTTCCTTAGCTTTTGGATCCAGCGAGTCATTTCTGCTTGTTGCTTTGCCTTGTTTCCTGTAAACCGTCCGTTAACATTATAAGCCGCCAAAACCGTCTCAAGCATGGATCCGGTTTCACTTTTGGCTGAACGCTTCCAGGGTCTTTCATTGGAGGTAGCTGATCTCCGTAAGACTTTTTCTCAGCTTCAAGTGACCGGTTCAGCTTGCGTTCATGGAGTTTGTTCTGAGCCTAAGATCTCGCTCCCGGATACGTTCTCCAGGGGTAGTGAGAATTTTGTGCGTTTTAGAGAGGCTTGCAAACTCCATTTTCGCCTTCTTCCCCATTCCTCTGGTGATGAGGAACGGAGGGTGGGGATCATTTTATCGCTGCTCAGAGGTAACGCTCAGTCCTGGGCCTTTTCGCTGCCGGAGGGGGCACGGCCTCTCCGTTCAGTGGATGAATTCTTTTTAGCCCTGGGTCAGATATATGATGATCCGGATCGTATTGCTCTGGCTGAGTCTAGACTACGTCTATTACGCCAGGGTAAACAATCCGCATAAATATACTGCTCAGAATTTCGGAGATGGGCAATTGATACTGGTTGGAATGATGCTGCACTCCGAAGTCAATTTTGCCATGGTCTTTCAGAGGGATTGAAAGATGCATTTGCCTTTCATGAGAGGCCCATTTCTTTGGACTCTGCTATGTCTCAGGCCGTTCGTATTGACAGGCGTCTTAGAGAGAGAGGAGAGATGTCCCCTTCTTGTCATACTCAGTCCCAGGACAGTGCAGCGGTCCCATTCTGTGCGCAGGGGTCTCAGTCGCCGTCAGCCCCTTCTGAGCAGGAGACCATGCAGCTGGGGTTGATTGCTTCTGACAATAGAAGATTCAGCTCGCATGGGAGGGTTTGTTTTTGTTGTGGAGGTATAAATCATCTGGCAAATATTTGTCCCTCTAGGAGATTCAGGCAGTTTTCTGGGAGTAATAAAGAAACAAACAGGAAAAAATCTTTTAAAAATGTTCCGTCTGTTACTATTGGCAGGGTTGAGGCGGAAATTGAAGGTTTTCCGTTTGCTTGTAGTTCCCGTTTTGTCCTGCCGGCTAGGGTGGCGCTAGAGAGCAAGAACATTTTTTTGTGAGATTTTTGTAGATAGTGGAGCAGCGGTCAATCTCATTGATAATCAATTTGCGATAACTCATGGTTTCCAGCTGCGCACTTTGGGAAAGGATATTCCGGTTTTTGCTATCGATTCTGCTCCACTTTCTCAGAAATCATTAAAGGGCATAGTTCACAATATCCGTTTTAATTGTGAGTGATGCTCATGTTGAGGATGTGTCATGTTTCGTCCTTAGCGGATTGCCTACCCCTCTGGTGTTGGGGCTGCCCGGCTCACTAAGCATAACCCCACCATTGATTGGCAAGCGAGGCAAATAAATGGTTGGAGTGACTTTTGCAGAGAGAATTGCCTCATGACATCTGTTTCTGAGGTTTCTACTAAGACTGTACCACCTTTTCTCTCAGAATTTTCGGATGCCTTCTCTGAGAGTGGAGTTCAGGATTTGCCCCCGCACAGGGAGTACGATTGCCCTATTAATCTCATCCCAGACGCCAAGCTGCCTAAATCTCGTTTATATAATCTTTCCCAACCTGAGAGGATCGCTATGCGTGCTTATATCTCAGAGTCTGAGAAAAGGACACATACGACCCTCGAAGTCACCTGTTGCCGCTGGTTTTTCCTTTGTTAAGAACAAATATGGTTCTTTAAGACCTTGTCTGGATTTCAGGGAGCTGAACAGTATTACAATTCGTGACCCTTATCCGCTTCCTCTGATTCCGGACCTGTTTAACCAGGTTGTTGGGGCTAAAGTCTTTTCCAAATTAGATCTAAGAGGGGCATACAACCTGGTCAGGGTCAGAGAAGGGGACGAATGGAAGACGGCCTTCAATACCCCTGAGGGCCATTTTGAAAATTTGGTTATGCCTTTTGGTTTGATGAATGCCCCAGCCGTTTTTCAGCATTTTGTGAACAGCATTTTTTATCATTTGATGGGAAAATTTGTATTGGTGTATTTGGATGACATTTTGATTTTTTTTCTCCCGATTTCAAAACTCATAAGGAACATTTACGTCAGGTCTTGCTCATCCTGCGGGAGAATAAATTATATGCGAAACTGGAAAAATGTGTGTTTGCGGTTCCAGAAATTCAATTTCTGGGGTTTCTTCTCTCCGCTTCTGGTTTTCGCATGGACCCCGAGAAGGTCCGCGCTGTGCTTGAGTGGGAGCTTCCTGAGAATCAGAAGGCGCTGATGCGTTTTTTGGGCTTTGCCAATTATTACAGGAAGTTAATTTTGAATTACTCTTCTATTGTTAAACCACTCACTGATATGACCAGAAAGGGGGTAGATTTTTCTTCTTGGTCAGTAGAGGCGCGTAAGGCTTTTTCTGATATCAAGGAGAGTTTTGCTTCCGCTCCCATCTTGGTGCAACCTGATGTTTCTTTACCCTTCATAGTTGAGGTTGATGCTTCTGAGGTGGGTGTGGGGGCGGTCTTGTCTCAGGGTTCCTCTCCTGCCAATTGGCGACTGTGTGCCTTTTTCTCAAGAAAACTCTCCTCCGCAGAGAGAAATTATGATGTGGGAGATAGGGAATTGTTGGCCATCAAGTTGGCTTTTGAGGAATGGCGCCATTGGCTAGAGGGAGCCAGACACCCTATTACCGTATTTACTGACCATAAAAATCTGGCCTACTTGGAGTCAGCCAAGCATCTGAACCCGAGACAGGCCAGATGGTCTTTGTTCTTTTCTAGGTTTAATTTTGTTGTCACGTTCCGCCCTGGAGTTAAGAATGTGAAGGCAGATGCCCTGTCACGTTGTTTTTCGGGAGGCGGGAATTTTGAAGACCCGGGTCCCATTTTGGCTGAAGGTGTGGTGGTCTCTGCTCTTTTTCCTGAATTGGAGGCAGAGGTGCAGGCAGCCCAGTCAGAGGCTCCGGATCTTTGTCCTCCTGGGAGGTTGTTTGTGCCTCTCGCTTTAAGACACAAGATTTTTAAAGAACACCACGATACGGTCCTTGCTGGGCACCCGGGGGTAAGAGCCACACTGGATCTCATCGCTCGGAGATTCTGGTGGCCTGCGCTTCGTAAGTCGGTTGAGGGTTTTGTGGCAGCCTGCGAGACTTGCGCTCGTGCCAAAGTCCCTCATTCACGGCCATCAGGTCCTCTCCTTCCCTTACCCATTCCTTCCCGTCCTTGGATACATCTGTCCATGGACTTCATAACGGACCTGCCTCGTTCCTCGGGGAAGACTGTGATTCTGGTGGTGGTGGACCGTTTTAGCAAAATGGTGCATTTCATCCCTTTTCCTGGTTTGCCCAATGCTAAGACGCTGGCGCAGGCATTTATTGATCACATTGTCAAATTGCATGGTATTCCTTCAGACATAGTCTCTGATAGGGGCACGCAGTTTGTTTCCAGATTCTGGAAGGCTTTCTGTTCTCGCTTGGGGGTTCGGTTGTCATTCTCTTCTGCTTTCCACCCGCAGTCGAATGGCCAGACAGAGCGCGTCAATCAGAATCTGGAGACATATCTGCGCTGTTTTGTGGCGGAGAATCAAGAGGATTGGTGTTCTTTTTTGTCCCTTGCTGAGTTTGCTTTAAATAACCGTCGTCAGGAGTCCTCTGATAAGTCACCATTTTTTGGTGCATATGGGTTTCATCCGCAGTTTGGGACTTTCTCGGGAGAGGGGTCTTCTGGTTTACCTGATGAGGACAGATTCTCCTCGTCTTTGTCATCTATTTGGCAAAAGATTCAGGATAATCTAAAGAGCATGAGAGATATAAGCGTGTGGCAGATAAGAGACGTGTGCTTGGTCCGGACCTGAATGTTGGTGATCTGGTGTGGTTGTCTACCAAGAATATCAAATTGAAGGTTCCCTCCTGGAAGTTGGGTCCTAGGTTTATTGGGCCTTACAAAATCCTGTCTGTCATCAATCCTGTTGCATACCGTCTTGATCTTCCTCAGACTTGGAAGATCCATAATGTTTTTCATAAGTCCTTATTGAAACCTTATGTTCAACCCATTGTACCCTCGCCTTTGCCTCCTCCTCTGATTATGGTTGATGGGAATCTTGAATTTCAGGTCTCTAGGATTGTGGATTCTCGTCTTGTCCGCGGTTCTCTTCAGTACCTTGTTCATTGGGAGGGGTATGGTCCTGAGGAGAGGATGTGGGTCCCAGTGACGGACATTAAGGCCTCTCGTCTCATCAGGGCTTTCCATAGGTCCCATCCTGAGAAGGTGGGTTCTGAGTGTCCGGAGTCCACTCGTAGAGGGAGGGGTACTGTCACAACCAGACAGCTGAGAAGCTCTGACAGAGGCCTTTCAGAACCTCCTCCTTGAGTTCTCTTGTTGTGCTGTTCAGTTGCTCATCTCGTTAGCCTCTCTCAGCTGTCATGTGTTGGACTAATTGCTTCCCTTTAAATTCCTCCCCAGAATGCTTTTCTGGGCGGCTTATACTTCTTCCTGGAGTGTGTGTGCATGCTGGTCTTGTTCTCCTGTCTGCTACAAAGCTAAGTGTTTGAACATTTATCTGTTATTTTCTGTTTGCTGGATCCCAGATGACCCTGACTCCCTCCGTATCTTGTGTAGGGAGCCGGTGGTCGTGTCCCCTCACTATTGTAGGGTGCTCAGGGATTATATAGTCAAGGTACGTGGATATGCAAACTTCCACCATTCGGATCTTTGCATAGGCTGAGCAGCGAGGGAAAGTGCCAGGTCTTCTGCAGGGGTCTCCCTTTTGTTCCTTAGCTTTTGGATCCAGCGAGTCATTTATGCTTGTTGCTTTGCCTTGTTCCCTGTACACCGTCCGTGACAGACATGGCCTGCAACACAGATCCAGTGTCTTTTATGAAACCAGGGATGAGAGGAATGAGCGGTTGCAATAGCGAATCTACCCACTCAGACAACCGTTCCGAAAAGCTGCCTATACCCACCACAATGGGCCTCATTGGTGGGGGAAATACATCTTTTGTGGATTTTCGGCAGAGCATGAAAAATAGGGATGACCGGGCAGGTAACATAAATATAATCCTTTTGTTGAAATCGAGGGTTGCATTTTTGAGTGATATTGGAACATACACACATACATATATATGTCCTTCTTTAAATATATAGAATAAAGATGAAAAAACTATTTTTTAAATTAATTTATTTTTTATTTTTGTTCCACTCTGGGACTTCAACTTCTGGGTTCTGATCCCCAGCTCCTGCACCCACGGCGAGGGTCCTCTACAGGTTACGGCTCCATTCACACATCCGTATCATGGGTCTGCATCCGTTCCGCAATTCTGCGGAACGGGTGCGGACTTATTAATTCTCAATGGGGACGGAAATGATACAGACAGCAAACATTGTGCTGTCCGCATCCGCATTTCCGGTCCGCGGCTCCGTACTTCCGGTCCACGCCTCCCGAAAAAAATAGAACATGTCCTATTCTTGTCCGCAATAGTGGACAAGAATATGCATTTCTATAGGGATGCCGGCCCGGTGTATTCCGGATCTGCAATACAGTACGGACTTGTGAATTGACCCTAAAGGTGTATTCTGGTTTTGCAATCTTCATTATCAATTACCAGGAAACAACACATACTATCGCTCACTAAGGCTACATTCACACGACCGTATGAATCAGCCCGCATTCGTTCTGCAATTTAGCGTAACGGGTGCGGACCCATTTATTTCTATGGGGCCGCAAAAGATGCGGATAGCACACCGTGTGCTGTCTGCATCCGTTGCTCCGTGCCACAGCCCCCTCAAAATAAAAAAGAACATGTCCTATTCTTGTCCGCAATTGCGTTACAGCCATGGCATGTGCGTTCCGCAAATTGTGGAACGCACATAGGCCGGCGATAGTGTTTTGCGAATAGCCATCAATGAACACAATGGGCAATCTAATCAAGTGAATGGGAGCTCACAGCACACGCCCAGAGGTGGGACCCGCACCTATCAGACAATGGGGGCATATCCTAGCGATATGCCCCCATTGTCTGTGATGGGAATACCCCTTTAAGGTTTTTGTAACATCAAAAACAGTATTTAGTATCAATGTAAACTTAATGGGAACCTGTCATCAACTTTATACTGACCTCACTGAGGGCAGTATAAAGTAGTGACAGAAATGCTGATGTCAGCGGTGTGTCACTCATCAGCTAAAAGTAATGGGTTGCTGAGAACCAGCATCATAATCATTGCAGCCCGGGCCTTGAAGAGTCCAATCTACCTGAGAAGAGTCATGGTTATTCATAATCTCCTGCTCTCGCCCATCTGCTGATGACTGACAGTTCTCTCCTAGACAGAAAGGGAGACAACTAGGTCGAAGACTGTCAGTCATCAGCAGGTGGGCAGGGAGAGCAGGGACTCATGAATAACCATGACTCTTCTCAGGTGGCCGCGACTAGGGATGAGCGAATCGACTTACATCCGAAGTCGATTTGCATAAAACTTTGTTCTAATACTGTACGGAGCAAGAGCTCCGTACAGTATTAGAATGTATTGGCTCCGATGAGCCGAAGTTATTACTTTGTGAAGTCTCGCAAGACTTTGCATAATACCTTCATAAATCCATTTCTACTGTAAAAAACATTTCCTGAACTCTGGTTCGGTTCCAAGGTACCATAGAACAAAGATCTATGCGAATCCACTTCGGATGTTTCATCCGAAGTCTATTCGCTCATCCCTAGCCGTGACTCTTTTTAGGCCCAGTCTGCAATGATTGTGATGTTGGTTCTTAACAATCACTTACTTTTAACTTCTAAATGACAGACCGCTGAAATCAACTCACCTGTCTCTACTTTATGCTGCCGTTAGTATGGGCAGCATAAAGTTGATGACAGCTTCCCTCTAATAATCATAATGGTGATAATAATTTCAGTAATATACTATTTATTTAGAGTTATGCCTGTGAAGAAAATAGCTTTATAAGCACAGAAAATTCAGCCCTTCCAACAGGACAGGTCTATAGTGTAATGGTAACTCTTCTGTCTGACATACAGATGTTCAAATCCCGATGAAGACCTGTTAAATACTTTCTTTAGTAAAAGTCTATGTGCTGGAGGAGTCCCCTCACCCCATATTCAACACAACGTCTTAAAGGGAACCTGTCACCGGGATTTTGTGTATAGAGCTGAGGACATGGGTTGCTAGATGGCGGCTAGCATATCCGCAATACCCAGTCCCCATAGCTCTGTGTGCTTTTATTGTGTAAGAAAAACGATTTGATACATATGCTAATTAACCTGAGATGAGTCCTGTCTCTGACTCATCTCACGTACATGACTCATCGCAGGTTATTTTGCATATGTATCAAATTGTTGTTTTTTTTTACACAATAAAAGCACACAGAGCTATGGGGACTGGGTATTGCGGATATGCTAGCGGCCATCTAGCAACCCATGTCCTCAGCTCTATACACAAAATCCCGGTGACAGGTTCCCTTTAAGCATCATTCACACGTCAGTGTTTCACGTACTTGTGCTGTACATGTTCTCCGCGGACAGCACACGTCCCCATTCATTTGAATGTGTGTATTCACACATCAGTGTTTTAGCATGGTCCGTGGGTCCATGTTTTCAGCACGGATGCATCTTGGTCTGTGTTCCCGGATCCCTCACGTCCATTATAGTCAATGAATCCGTGAAAACCACGGATCCCTCACGGGTGTCATCTGTGTCGGGTTCATTTTTCACAGATGGTTTCTAGGGAGACTCTGGGGATTTCCCCATAGCCTCAGCAGTAGCAGGTGGAACTAGTTGATGCTGATTGTCTCAGCAAGTCCAGCCTGCTTGGTACAGTTTGCCAGCTCTCATTTGGACCCCATTTTATTATTTTTCTCTTGGAGAACCCTATTTTATTTGGCCATGCCTCCTTTCAATGTGGAGCGACTAATTACTTTAGTGCAGGCCCGGCCAGAATTGTGGGACAACCGCATTGAGGGCTACCACAACATTGCCCTTAATAGATGCGTCATGGGAAGCTGTGACAGGCGAGCTTCTGCCATCTGATTGGGCATCAAGTTCACCAGCGGAACGGATCACCCTAGGTAAATGTGTTTGAGCACCTCTGAGCATGTTTGTGTTTCTTGGAATTTTGTAATACACTAAGGCTCCTTTTTGAACAGCTAGCGTCACACTCCAGCCTCTGCGCAGCTCAATGTGTCTATTGAAATTTTCAAAGGTTAATTAGGGTCCATTCACACGTCCGTAAGTGTTCTGCGGATCCGCAAAACACGGACACCGGCAATGTGCATTCCACACATTATCGCCGGCACTATAATAGAAAATGCAATTGCAGACAAGAATAGGACATGTTCTATTTTTTGGCGGAAACGGAAGTGCGGATGCGCAAATGCGGATGCGGACAGCACATTACGGCCCCATTGAAAATGAATGGGTCTGCACTCGTTCCGCAAAACGGATGCAGACCCACTTTGTGGACGTGTGAATGGACCCTAATATATTTTCAGCAAGATACAGATGTTTGCTCATGGCAGTACTGTATGAAGAAACAGTGTCAAATGATGTCTTTGTGTCCAGAAATGTTTACTGTCTTCCATTTGCTTTTGAAGTGGTAGGCAAGTAGACATTGCTGAACACACACATCTCCTCTGCTGCGTTCCTTTTATTTTGTGTTATCGTGTACTAGTAAAGCATTTTATACATTAAACCAACGTCCCACTCCTAAAAGCTTATCTGACTGAGCAAGAGGTCATGTCCGTCCTCTGCTCTGTACCCCCTGGCCCACCTCTTTCTTTATATGATAACTTCACTGGCTACATGAAAAAGTTATCACGAGTACAAGCTCATATAAATATTACCTAATGTGCCTGTATTTGTGGTTACTTTTCATAGGGTAATCATGTGTTTTTTTTATTATAACATAGTGGATGCAGTAAAAACACGCCGGCGTACGTGTAGGGACACCTTCCGGCGTGAGACAAATGCCCCAAGGAGTGGTGCTGGTGGGTGGATGAAGAAACCCCATGTGTATTTGGAACAACTATGTTTCCTGCGTGATGTGATGGAGCTGAACATGTAGATTTTTTTTATTTTGGATTTGTGTTTTAAAAATGTTCATATAATATTTCATTATTTCAAACTCGGGGCCTCCAGCTGTTACAAAACGACAAGTCCCCGCACGATTATGTATAGTCATGTTGGGTTTGTCAACAATTTTAAATTTTCCACAGTTTCTTGAGGAATTGTAAGTATGTAACTATGTGCTATGTTTTATAGTCAAACCTTTGCAGTTTTGGGGTCATAATGTGATGTGTAATTGCCTTTTTATTTCAGCACTTAAGACAGTTTTCAGGATGAGGATGTTGTGGATGCCACATCTGATCCTCCTGTGGCTAGAGAGTCTGAAGGTCCTGAGGTGGAAGAGCAGCCATCCACATCTGGCCAGGAAATTCCAGCATCCACAGCAGTAGGTCGGGGTGCACATGCCTCCACCCGTTGTGCTCGAACTCGGCATCGCATACAAGTAGCAAGCAATGCAGCAGTCATTGATGAGCGTGTACTGCAATACATAAATGAGTCCCGCTCAGAGGATGAGTACGGCCGTTTTTGCTGCACTCTGGTCCCTCTTTTACATGGAGTTCATGCAGAAATGCAGACAAGAGTGCGTTGTGGCATTACGACCCTTCTGGAAGCTGCCACTCCACCAAATAACCACAATAGTATTTTGTGCGCTATAGAACAGTGGCGTATAAATGTGAATGAGCCAACTAATCCACCACCAACGGCCCCAGTATTTCATCCCCCTCCTCCTCGGCCCTTTTAGTTCCATGGTTCCCAGCCTATGTACTCCCAGCATTATGCCTATGGAGTGTCCAGTTAAAGACCCCCAGAGTATTATGGTCAGCCATACCATGGCCCTTCATATGTGCCCCCCCCCCCACACAGTTTCAACCCCATAACACGCATGCTTCTGCCCCTCCTAGGTGCCGTTGGCAAGCTAGATTTGTTGCAGTTATAATATGCCCTTAATTTATATTGATTAATGTTTTATTTTTAACTTTTAAACACTTTATCGAAGTAGCTGTATTATGTGACTCATGTTGATGTCCTTGACAATTTGGATTTTCTTTGTTCCAGATCCCCGGATGGACACTTTTCTTAAGCACATTGTGTGTGTTTAGAATGAATATTTTTATTTGGATAAAAGATTTATACAGATAAAAAGTATTTTGTCTTTCTTTACATGCACCTAAGGCTACTTTCCCACTCGCGTTTGGTGCGGATGTGTCATGGATCTACACAGACGGATCCGTTCAGATAATGCAACCGTCTGCATCGGTTCAGAACGGATCCGTTTGTATTATCTTTAACATAGCCAAGATGGATCCGTCTTGAACACCATTGAAAGTCAATGGAGGACGGATCCGTTTTCTATTGTCATAGAAAAGAAATCCGTCCCCATTGACTTACATTGTGTGTCAGAACTGATCCGTTTGGCTCAGTTTCGTCAGATGCAGCGTTTTGGTGTCCGCCTCCACAGCGGAATGGGGAATGAACGGAGGCAAACTGATGCATTCTGAGTGGATCCTTTTCTATTCAGAATGCATTAGGCAAAACTGATCCGTTTTGGACCGCTTTTGACAGCCCTGAACGGATCTCACAAACGGAAACCAAAACGCCAGTGTGAAAGTAGCCTAATCTGAGCAATGACAGTAATGGCATTATTAAACATGTATTACTTATATTATAAATTACCCTAGGCAGTCAAAAACTAGAGGCGCAAAATACTATTAACCGTTTTCAATATTACAACACACAGATAATGACTCCAACATATAAATCATAAACTTTATTCAAGGTAAAATAATGTAATGTGTAGTGTGGTCAGTCTTTTTTATTATGTTTTAATGCATTTTAAAAATTGTGTTTTGTTAAAACATTATGGGCATGACCTAAATACAATGCTGCTCCATAGGTGACTCAATTATAATGTATGTTTGTTACAAATGTCTATTCACTGGTAATCAGGTATTGGAAGTATTTTCAAGGAGAAAAATTGTATATTGAATATCCTCTGCATAGGAAAACAATATCACATTGGTGGCGGTCCAAAAACAGGGACCACTACTCATATGATATTAAGGAACTATGCCAAGGCTACGTCATGTTATTTTTTGTAATGCAAAACACTTTAAACAGCTTGTGGTTAAAAATGACTATCCTCCAAAGACAATGGTTGAGAATATTATATAAATGTATTATATGTGAAAAAGATGTTTGTGGCCCATAGCAAATACCATAATAAAACCTGTTGTGTTGTATATATATATATATATATATATATATATATATATACTAGTTATATATTTGTAAAACAAATAAGAATATAATCTATGGTAGAATATATAGTGTATATAAAATATATATCTCTAATTTCATCCCATCCCCCCCCCCCCCCCCAAACATTCACTTACTAACATAGTAACATATTACATAAGGCCGAAAAAAGACATTTGTCCATCCAGTTCGGCCTGTTATCCTGCAAGTTGATCCAAAGGAAGGCAAAAAAAAAAAAAAAAAGTGAGGTAGAAGCCAATTTTCCCCACTTTAGGGGAATAAAAAATTCCTTCCCGACTCCAATCAGGCAATCAGAATAACTCCCTGGATCAACGATCCCTCTCTAGTAGCTATAGCCTGTAATATTATTACACACCAGAAATACATCCAGGCCCCTCTTGAATTCCTTTATTGTACTCCCCATCACCACCTCCTCAGGCAGAGAGTTCCATAGTCTCACTGCTCTTACCGTAAAGAATCCTTTTTTATGTTTGTGTACAAACCTTCTTTCCTCCAGACGCAGAGGATGTCCCCTCGTCACAGTCACAGTCCTGGGGATAAATAGATGATGGGAGAGATCTCTGTACTGATCCCTGATATATTTATACATACTAATTAGATCTCCCCTCAGTCGTCTTTTCTAAAGTGAATAACCCTAATTTTGATAATCTTTCAGGGTACTGTAGTTTCCCCATTCCAGTTATTACTTTAGTTGCTCTCCTCTGAACTCTCTCCAGCTCTGCTATGTCTGCCTTGTTTACAGGAGCCCAGAACTGTACACAGTACTCCATGTGTGGTCTGACTAGCGATTTGTAAAGTGGTACTGATTTATTTGTTTAAAAAATGAGGTATTGTTTTTTTTTTTGCACAAAATTAAGACACACTAAAAAAATTACAGGCATTTTTTGCAAAAGACGTAAGCCCGCAACCCACGTCAAGGGTCCTCATCAACTTGCGAGTCTCTAACTAAAAAACTATAATGCAATTTCTAGAAAAATAAATTAAAAAAGGGGACCTCCCTATCTGCCCCCATAAAATAAAAATTAGGTTTGTCTAGACAAACAACTTAGCTGCCAAGGCAATTCACCCTGTGGTGAAACAAAATAATCAGCAAACTGGTCCCGGACTCAAAGACCAGAATGGCCGGGCCTTCTTACTGGCATCCTATCACTGATATTAGAGTCCAAAAATTATGCATTATGCAATTGTGGAGGAGAACACACGCCTTGATGACTGAGTGAACACTGATGGGGGACAACTGAATACTTGTCAAAAAAACACGCCACTGGGATGAAAGAATACCAAAGGCACATTCAACATAACGCCTGTCTCTCAAAAGACCTCCGTGCAAATGGGCACAAAACATTAGCCGCAAGAATAAAACCCTCATCAGCCACTACTGCAACTAGTTATCAAGAAGCCACCAACCCATACAAGGAGGCCCTAAATTTGCTAACATCGGCTGCACTCCCATAGGCCCCAATGTCTACAAATACAAAACGGTAGTTACTGTCTACTGATGCCAACAGAACTACCAATAAATAACTTTTGTAGTTATAGAAACAGGACCCTGAGTTTGGTGGCTTCTTGATGCGCACATGCTTTATTATGTAAAACTGAAACAAACAACCAACAAATATTTGGTATTGTGTCCACAACAACCTGCTCTATAAAAAATACCACATAATCTAACCTGTCAGATGAACGTTATAAATGACTACAAATAAAAACGGCAATAGCAAGCAATCAAAAAGTCATATGCCCCCCAAAATAGTGCCAATCAAATGGTCATCTCATCCGCAAAAAATGATACCCTACCTAAGACAATCGCCAAAAAACTATGGCTCTCAGACTATGGAAACACTAAAACATGGTTTTTTTTTTATTGTTTCAAAAAAACTTAAATAAATAAAAAAGTATACATATTAGGTATCGCCGCGTCCGTAAGAACCTGCTGTATAAAAATATCACATGAACTTACCCTTTAGGTGAACACCGTAAAAAAATAATAAAAAAGGTGTCAAAAAGCCATTTTATGTTACCTTACATCACAAAAAGTGTAATACCAAGCAATCACAATGTCATATGCACCCTAAAATAGTACCAATCAAACCGTCATCTCATACCGGAAAAAATGAGCCCAAAAAATAAAAAAACTATGGCTTTCAGAATATGGAGACACTAAAAAATCATTTTTTTCAAAAACAATTTATTATGTAAAACTGAAACAAACAACAACAAAAAAAGTTGTATATTTGGTATTGTCGCGTCCGTAACACCCTGCTCTATAAAAATACCACATAATCTAACCTGTCAGATGAACATTGTAAATAAAAAATAAAAAAAAGGTGCCAAAACAGCTATTTTTTGTTACCTTGCCTCACAAAAAGTGTAATATAAATCAACCAGAAATCATTTGTACCCTAAAATAGTACCAACAAAACTGCCACCTTCTCCCGTAGTTTCCAAAATGGGGTCATTTTTTTTGGAGTTTCTACTCTAGGGATGCATCAGGGGGGCTTCAAATGTGACTAAATGTGATTAAAATGGAAAATCTGCCCAAAAAGTAAAATTCATCTCTATTTTCCATTAATTGTCATCTCTATTTTCCATTAATTGTTGTGGAACACCTAAAGGGTTAACAAAGTTTGTAAAATCATTTTTTAATACCTTGAGGGGAGTAGTTTCTAAAATAGGGTCATTTTTGGGTGGTTTCTATTATGTAAGCACCACAAAGTGACTTCAGACCTGAATTGGTCCTTTAAAAAGTGGGTTTTGGAAATTTTCTGAAAAATATCAAGATTTGCTTCTAAGCCTTCTGACGTCCCCAAATAATAAAATGGCATTCACAAAATGATCCAAACATGAAGTAGACATATGGGAATGTAAAGTAATAACTATTTTGGAGGTATTACTATCTATTATAGAAGTTGAGAAATTGAAATTTGGAAATTTTTTCTAAATTTTGGGTAAATTTGATATTTTTTTTATATAAAAAAAAAAAAATGTTTGACTTAATTTTACCACTGTTATGAAGTACAATATGTGACGAGAAAACAATCTCAGAATGGCCTGGATAAATAAAAGCGTTTTAAAGTTATCACAACATAAAGTGACACATGTCAGATTTGTTGTTGGATTGTTGGAAGAAGTTGCTGTTGGAGGGTGTTTTGGTACCATTCTTTATTCATGGCTGTGTTTTTGGGCAAAATTGTGAGTCAGCCTACTCCCTTGGATGAGAAGACCCCACACATGAATGGTCTCAGGATGCTTTACTGTTGGCATGACACAGGACTGATGGTAGCGCTCACCTTTTCTTCTCCGGACAAGCCTTTTTCCTGATGCCCCAAACAATCGGAAAGAGGCTTCATCGGAGAATATGACTTTGCCCCAGTCCTCAGCAGTCCATTTACCATATTTTCTGCAGAAGATCAATCTGTCCCTAATGTGTTTTTTTGGAGAGAAGTGGCTTCTTTGCTGCCCTTCTTGACACCAGGCCATCTTCCAAAAGTCTTCGCCTCACTGTGCGTGCAGATGCGCTCACACCTGCCTGCTGCCATTCCTGAGCAAGCTCTACACTGGTGGCACTCCGATCCTGCAGCTGAATCCTCTTTAGGAGACGATCCTGGCGCTTGCTGGACTTTCTTGGACGCCCTGAAGCCTTCTTAACAATAATTGAACCTCTTTCCTTAAAGTTCTTGATGATCCTATAAATTGTTGATTGAGGTGCAATCTTAGTAGCCACAATATCCTTGCCTGTGAAGCCATTTTTATGCATCATTGCGATGGCTGCACGTGTTTCTTTGCAGGTCACCATGGTTAACAATGGAAGAACAATGATTTCAAGCATCACCCTCCTTTTAACAGGTCAAGTCTGCCATTTTAGCCCAATCAGCCTGACATAATGATCTCCAGCCTTGTGCTTGTCAACATTCTCACCTGACTTAACAAGACTATTACTGAAATGATCTCAGCAGGTCCTTTAATGACAGCAATGAAATGCAGTGGAAAGTTTTTTTGGGGATTAAGTTAATTTTCATGGCAAATAAGGACTATGCAATTCATCTGATCACTCTTCATAACATTCTGGAGTATGTGCAAATTGCTATTATAAAAACTTAAGCAGCAACTTTTCCAATTTTCAATATTTATGTAATTCTCAAAACTTTTGGCCATGACTGTACTCGCGAACGTGCACATGCACGCGGCACACTGACGCTCCGCACTCTGCAGGCCTGGAGAACTTTTATGACGGTGGCCAGCAACAGTTTGTAAAAAATTTTAAAGGGACCGTGCAGAAACTAGTGGATTCCCCCCAGAAGCAGTGGGCCCCGGCACTTGCCCGGGTTTGCTGGGTGCTGGTGCCGGCCCTGACTACAGACACTCTCTGGAATGGAAAGTGGAGGCAGAGATCTGTTGCTACATACACTCCCTGGGAGTCTTGTGCTGGGAGGTATGTAAACACAGAGCGCGGGTTAAATTGCAGTTATGCTGGGGGAGTCAAAATTCACTCAGACTTCATCATCTGACTTTCATAATACAGTAAGGTTGAATGCTTGAATTTTTTTTGTGTGAAAACCCCTTTAATGTTGTGATCAATTATCTGCTGCTTCATGAGACATGCTTGCCTGCAAATACACCCCTGCCTCATAGACCCAGCAGAACTTTATGACTGCATAAGGGAGAGTTCACATCAAAATTATTTTTCAGTTCTTCTGATCTGTCAGGAGATCAGAAAAAAAAATGGATCTTGTAAAAAAAAAAAAAAAAAAAAAAGATCATGTGCATCAGTTATGGAAAAAAAAAAAGTACTGCATCCTGTCTATGCACCTGTGATAAATCTGATGTAACTCTAGAGAGCCTGTCTAAGCTTCTACCATCTTTAAGACTACTACATTGGGCCGTTGTGTGCAGACAGGCTCCCCCTTCTCCACACTTCTCTTCCACTTTCTTCCTTTTCACATTGTCTCTCTGTAACTCTGCTGTGTGTAATATGATCCCTCAGTGACCCTTTTTCAGCATAGAGTTTCTGAACACTTATAGATGCAGTACCTCAGAGCAGGGGTATAAGCAAGTGGTTTGTTTTTTAATGCTGTGTAATGTTATTTCATGCTATGTAATGTACACTCAGCATAGCAAGGCATGGTTGGCACAGCCAGGGTTAACCAGGATGGCTCAGCCCTTGTAGAGAGGCTAGGTGTGGGCTGGCCCCAATCCTAACCTTAACTCGGTATACAGTATGCAGAGGAAGTGAGAGGTTGTTATTTGCCTCACTCCTCACCACTTAGGCCTCAAGCTTCAGAAACTAACAGATCTCTGCGTGGTTTACTGTAAGATCTATCAAAAGAGAGTAAGATAAAGTAGAACTTAAAATGTGCATGGCCAAGCATAGGAGTCAGCAAGGTAATGTGCTACTACAGCCATCCAGACTTTGCTGCAGTGGGGGACACACACTTTATTCTGACTCCGATTGTTGTAATAGCGATTTATCCTTAGCGAGACCTCTATGCCTGGCCTGTATAAGCAGATATAATCACTGCGGACAATCCTTATCAGATAGCTTGAACTCACCAACACGAGTTTATCCGTGTAAGTTGCTTTATTCTGTAAGCCAGATAACCGAGTACAGCAGAACAGATGGATTCCGGTATTGTACTGTCAAAAGATGATGCTTTCATAAGTGTACATGAGAATACATGTGTACCTGTATATATATCTGGAGCAGTATGAAGATACAGGAAGTGAAGTACACAGAAGAAGGGGTGGAGCAATGAAAGGAAATGAATCACAGATATCACAAACAAGAAAAACAAGTGCATTACCAAAAACAGCCACTAGATGGGAGCATATAACCAAATATAGAATATCATATGAATTAAACTATATAGATTTTAACTGCGTAGCAGCACACACGTCACACCTGGATACATCCTGCCGAGACGTACCTCTAATATCCTGTATCCCACAGTGGACACTATAGCCATTATTGCGAAAGTATGATAATCACTGAAAGGGACCATAGCAAGATAGTGTACAAAGAGGGCCATAAATTCCAGCTTTGCCAGCCTCCATACCTCGCTATTTGGTGAAAGGGTTTGCACTGTGTATAGACAGAACTGTGTTTCATTGTTGTTGGATGTACTACAACTCCATTTTGCACTTAAGTAAAAGAGATATTTGTTGTTCTACATCAGGCCTGACTCCTAACATCACGGGCATCCGAGCCACCATCAACCATGAGCCCCAGAATCAGGGTGTGTCCCAAGCGAAGAAAGGTTGAGCACTGCTTTCACTGCACCTGCCCTAGGGAGCAACAATGTGTGGAAAGCAACTATTCGAGATTAATGGCAGCCAGAGTCAATACCACTCCCATCCTCCAATCTGGCTCCTCCCAGGCTGCTGCAGAGACAGTGTAGTATTCCAGGTATAAGGGAAAATAATATGCAAAGAGGTATTTCCGAGAGAAAGTGAACCATCTCGCTAGCCCTACCCAGGGCCGTCTGTGCCGCAGGGCAAAAGGGGCAGCTGCCCCGGGCCCAGTTGCTCCTGGGCGCCCAAGGGAGCTCCGTTTCCCTGAATCCCGACTCCCATCCATTCACTAATTTTATGCAGCAGGCAGCAGCGCAGCAGTCTTCAGGACAACTTACAACTGCGCTGCTTAGTTTCCAAGCACGTCGGCGCCCCGCCGTCACGTGGTAAAAGGGGGTGTTTGACTAACTGGGGTGGCGCCACGGCGGAGCAGCCAACAGCAGGGACTAAGTCTCCGCCTCCAGTCCGGAGCTAAAGGGATTGGGTGGTGAGTCACGGCCTCATGTGACCAGACCACCAGTGACTCACTCACCTTACCTTACACAGCCAGACCAGACCGACCGTGCCAGGAGGGGAGGACTCGGTAGATAAAGCAAAGAGCTTTATTTTATATTAGAAACCGGTCAGGTCACCGAATTAATAATTAACCCCAGATCCATTCATAAATTAGTGGGGGATTATTATAGAGACAGATGGCCCCAGGAGACATAAGGGGTTGGGTTGGGTTCTCTCTATCTTCTGCTGAACTGTGGCCTATGGCCACATTTACTCATCTTTGCTCAGTGGGGCCCTCATGGTGTGGACTGGACTGGTCATTTTCACTAAGGAATATAGTTTAACCATTTATGTGCAAAAGAGAAAATAAGAAGTCAGCTCCAATCAGATATCTGCACATAGACCAATCTTGGTCTATGTGCAGATATCTGATTGGAGCTGACTTAGTGACCTCTTTTATTTTCTCTTTTGCACATAAACGGTTAAACTTTATTCCTTAGTAAAAATTACCCCTCCACACCATGAGGGCCCCCCTGAGCAAAGATTAGTAAAGGTGGCCAGTGGTGGCCCCAGGCCACAGTTCAGCAGACAGACAGAGAGAATCCCTTATGTCTCCCGTTTCTCTAATAATCCACCAGTAATTTAAATAACCCCATTAGTGGGGGATTATTATAGAGACGAGAGACATAAGGGGTTGGGTTCTCTCTGTCTGCTAAACTGTGGCCTGGCCTGGCCTGGGGCCACCCGGCCGGCCACATTTACTAATCTTTGCTCAGGGGGGCCCTCATGGTGGGGTGTGGACTGGTCATTTTTACTAAGGAATATAGTAAAATGAGTCTTGGTCTATGTGCAGATATCTGATTGGAGCTGACTTCTTTTTTTCTCTTTTGCAAATAAATGGTTTAACTATATTCGTTAGTAAAAATGACCACTCCACACCATGAGGGCCCCCCTGAGCAAAGGGTGACACCAGCCATAGCAACGCCACTGCCTCTATCTGTAAGTCGCTGGAGTGCACGGCAGGCTCGTTTTTCTGAAGGAAGTGGAACTGTGAACTGTCTGAACTCTGAATGGCTGTACAGTCAGTAGTGACATGTGACACGTGTCAATAATAATGTGTCTCCTGGCCTGCAGCCTGGTAAAGACCTGTTTCATGTCATGTGTGATGTGCATCCCAATTATGCCATACATACAGTATGTGTGCAGATACTGGTCCTGTACTCCTGTGAGGCTGCAAGGCAGGGGTGTGGTGTGGACCACTCCTGAGAGTGTGAGGGCCCACCAGAGCGATTAGCTTGGGGGACACATGGGGGCAATTGTCAGTTACTAGGCAGTGCGTGTTCTCTGACCACCCTCCCCCCCCCCTTTCTTTCTCTTTCTCTTATTTTACAAGAAGTTGAATCCGGTTGGAGCTGGTTTTGTTATGTTGGAGATTCTGTATGGCAACTGAAGAGGAGTTTCTAATTGGTTGCTGCCCTGTTGCTGGGGGAGATTTCCAGCTCTGTGATTCGTCACTGCCCGCAAGGCGGGAAATTTGTCCCCTTTATATTCCCAGGTTCGTCGCTACCTCAGGGCAGTCGTCGCGGATCTGGACAGCGCCGGACCAGGATGGAGGATTTACTGCGCCAGCTGATCGTGAGAGCGGAGTCTGCCGGCGGAGAAGAATGGCTGAAGACCTGCCTGTTGATGCCGCCGTCTCTTCTGCCGCCGCCATCGCCTCAGAGGACGCCGTCGCCGCTGCTCCTGAATGGCTGAAGAAGGGAAGGAGCCGGAAGACGAAGGAGCCATCAGTTACCCAGTGTCGGGGGGGAAGATAATGTGGCCTCCGGCTGGAGCCGAAGGTCCTCCAAGAGCGGCGTTCCGCTCTGTACAGCAGGTTCCAGCACCAGCAGGGGGCAGTGTCATCGGCAAGCGGCGATTTCGGAGCCACGTCATCAGCAGGCGGCGGTGCCAGAGAGATGTCATCAGCAAGCTGCCAGTGGAGGATTATCAGCACAGGCTTGCGCTTCACAGGGTTTTCAACAAGAAGATTTAGGGCTACCTGTTGAGAGGCTCCCACCTCCTGTGGTTGAGCTGGCTCCAGGCCCCTCAAGTAGATCTTCACTACAGTCAGCTGCAGCCTCTGGTCCAGTCCAGGAGGGAAACCCTGTTGGTGAGATTCTAAATGTTTTGTCTGTGTCTGACTCAGCGTTGATAGCTGGTCTGGTTAAGCTGCTAGTGGAAGCTACTGGCAGGCGAAAGGTTAATTCAGCTTCAGATGTCTGGAGCTCTAAGTCTGATCAGGTCAATCTGCCTAGTGTTGAGTGTGGCAGTGTGTTACCTAATGTTGAAAAAGGTGCTGGTGTGAAGGAGATTTGTTTTAAGGAAGCTTTAGCTTGTGAGGTTTCACCGCTTGGTTTTCATTTGAGTAGTATTATCAAAGAACGTGTTTGGCGAATGGAATATGTGGAGTTAATGTCATTATTGCCGTCTGCCAAAGATCAGGTTGTTAGGAAGGAAGATAGAGTGGATGAAGAAAGAAAGCGTTTTCTCCCCAGGTCTTTTAATAATTGGCTGCAAGCCTTTTGTATTTATTCTGCAGTACTGGGCGAGAAGCATCCTGAGCTTTGTTCGGGTCTCTTTCAGCATCTGGACATAATTATAGAGGCATACCGGAATTTGGGCGGAATGGCGTGGTTCCAGTATGACAAGACATTCCGTCAAAAGCTATCGGTGCACCCGTCTCTTAGATCGGGGGTGAAGGATATTGGTCTGTGGGTGAATTTGATGTTGCCCCAGAAATCAGTTCCAGTTAAAGGGGTTGTCCGGGTTCAGAGCTGAACCCGGACATACCCTTATTTTCACCCCGGCAGCCCCCCTGAGCCTAGCATCGGAGCATCTCATGCTCCGATGCGCTCCCGTGCCCTGCGCTAAACCGCGCAGGGCAGGGGCTCTTTTGTTTTCAATAACACACTGCCGGGCGGTAACTTCCGCCCGGCAGTGTGTTCGGTGACGTCACCGACTCTGAGGGGCGGGCTTTAGCTCTGCCCTAGCCATTTTACTAGCTAGGGCAGAGCTAAATCCCGCCCTTCAGTGCCGGTGACGTCACCGGGGTTCCTGTCAGCCCCATGGAGAGCCCCGGTACGTCACCGGAACTCCTAAAAATGCCTTTGCCCTGCGCGATTTAGCGCAGGGCAAAGGAGAGCATCGGAGCATGAACTGCTCCGATGCTCATGTCAGGGGGGCTGCCAGGGTGAAAATGGAGGGATGTCCAGGTTCAGCTCTGAACCTGGACAACCCCTTTAAGTCATCTATTCCTTCACAAACCACTATGAGAAAAGGGGTGTGTTTTGCCTTTAACGAGGCCACTTGTAAATGGTCAAGTAACTGTCGTTTTAAACATAAGTGTTCCTTTTGTGGAGGTACCCACCCCATGTCTCGTTGTTTCAAAAGGAACTCCCAATCTGGCCAGCAGCAACCAAATACCAGGGAGCTTGTTTCTAAAAGCATCGAGTCCTGTGAGGTTAGCAGAAATACGACTGTGGCTCGTCCATTATCCAGATCGTCAGAAAGCCGAGTTGCTTTTTAAAGGGTTTCAGTATGGTTTTGAGGTGCCACAGTTCTTGGGTGTTGGTTGCTGCTGGGTGGAAAATCTGAAATCGGTATCTTTACATAAAGAGGTAGTTAGGAATAAGTTGCAGAAAGAGCTTGTGTAATGACCGGCGTCACGCACAGGGAGGGAAAAGGGAAAGCCCTGCCCAAGGGAGAGGGAAAGGTGGTGACCCCTGACTCACCTTGCGGCTGGCACCTGACTGCCCTGACGTCCCTAGACGGGTTCCTCACCCGTGCAGCGATCACGTGCCTAAGCCCTGGCTTTCCCTAAAATGAGCCCTAGATAGTGAACGGGCCGGTGGGATCGCTAGTCCGCACCACTGACACTTAGAGGAAAACACCAGGGAGAGGACAGACAATACAGACAAACACATAAACCCAGGTGGGCGACCACAGCAGACCACAAAGGTCCAACAGGGATCCGGAGTGAAACGTTCTGGACCAACAACCAGAGAACGCAGCAACACAGCTCCAGTGGGTCAGTATAGAAGTCCAGGCAGGAAGCTCTATATCTGGCAACCAGAGAAGTGTGAGAGGGGAATATAAGGAGGTTGGGAGTGCTGGACAAGGAACAGCTGAGGAGAAGGAACAGAAAGCAAACCCAGAAAGCTACCATAAGGAAACAGTCCTATCTTACTACATAGAGCGCGCAGCCAACCGCTGCAACTTCCTGACCCCGGGTATAACGGAGTCAGGCGTGGTTCTTGACACCCTCGTGACAGCTTGATTTGGATAGAATTGCGGGTCCTTTTTTAGAGCCTCCTTTTGAGAACTTTAGGCTTTCTCCTTTGGGCGTTGTGCCAAAGAAGGAGCCTGGAGATTTTAGAATTATCCATCACCTGTCGTATCCTGAAAAAAGCTCTTTGAACGACATGGTGGATAAGTCAAAAGTCTCAGTGGTTTATGCCTCTTTTGATAATGTGTTGGTGCTGTTACGGTCTTTTGGTAAGGGAGCATTATTAGCAAAGGCGGACATTAAGTCAGCTTTTCGTTTATTGCCAGTTTTGCCTTCAGCTTTTAATTCGTTAGGTTTTCATTTTGATGGATATTTTTATTTTGATAAATGTCTCTGTAAAGGGGGAATAATAATCACCAATATTATGCGAATATCGATAATTAATATTCCTAAATAGGAGGAGCCGTCTAGTGATGACTCCGCCTATTTATGCCTTTATATAATAATAACACAATACTTTCGCTATGCTTTACACTAATCACTATACTAGCTGCATGCGCCTTACTCACTACCGCTAACAAGTACACACTACACAAAGGGTACAAATATAACGGTATTTAATACACCAAGCACGCAATACAGTAACAATACAGCACTAAATATACAGTACTCAACTACACTACACGTTCCCAAATTCCACCCGCAAACTAACTATACAATACACACATACAAGTAATATTACAATATCCCACCCGTCTAACTGATCACTGTCCCTACGGGGTACACCGAGGGTTAACGGTGGTCTTACAGGGGTGTAAGCCGACCACAAACACAAAGGATTATAATATCAGAACTGTACAGCAATGCAGGGGATAAATACCCTGCAAGTGTACAGTGAGGGGGGGGGGGGGGTGTGTGGCAGGGTTTAAGGAGGGGTTATAACCAGGGGTTAATCAGGGTAGGAAAAGGGTAAACCGGGGGGGGGGGGGGATAATCGTCAGTGAAGGGATAGGCAGGGAAGGGGTGAATATGGTTGGCACTGCAAGGGCAGAGGTACAATGCCATCCCAGTGTATACTCAGCCATCTCCAGGGGCAAATGGGCCTCTCTTCCTTCAGGCAGCAGTCCTCATGTGTCTCTGGTTCTAGTCTGGTTGCAAGAGACCTGTTCCTTTGTCTTGGACTGATATATAAGTCACTCTCACCCCCCCCCCCTTTCCCCCATCCAAGGTGTAGGGAAATGACATCATCGTGTGCGTGTGACAGAATGCATGCACTCAGATTGCAGCAGACAACTGGTTGGCCCCCTGTGGCTCACAATCTGTACAGCCAAAGACACCATGGCACCACAAACACACACACCCATGTCATAAACAGTCCCTAGACAGAAGGTGGGGGAGCCCTGCTGGGCATGTTTTAAGACAATTGGGGCATATCTATATATACCCAACTCTAATGTAAGTATAAATGGACATGTGTGCAGCATACAGACATATCCACATATACAGACATAACACTATGACCTTCCCCCCTCTGGCCATACAGGGCCAATATATATATATATATATATATATATATATATATATATATGTGTATATACACACATATGCACAATTATACACATATACATAGTACATATATATATATATCCACATCTATAAACACATACACATACAAAACCGGGGGTATGAATGGGCAGCAATAAGCCCACATACATACTGTCATGCAGGCACAAGTGTATATACATAAAGACATGTGTGCAAATACATACACACATATCTATATATACACACATACTATCATATACCTGGGGCATCACATACAGGGGACATACATATGTCCCCACTGGCCATACAGGGCCAATATATACACGGCCATACAGGAAATATATATCCCTATTGGCCATATAAAGGGGCCCATATATATCAAAGAAGGGGCAGATACATATATATGTCCTCCTGATAATATATATACACATATATAAGGGGCATAATGTATTCTAAGGGGTATTATAGATCTATATATATATATATCTATGTTATAAGGGGCCACAGCCATATATATATATTATAAGGGGCACGGTCTAAAGGAGGCACATATTTCCCACAGGGGCCACCATGAGCCCCTGGGGATCACCATGGGCAGATGCTGGGCACATCTGCGCAAATCACCCCATGATGCTGTGGTTAATGTATGCACATATATACCATACATGCCCGCACGTGTTTGCAGGCATGCATGGATATATATGCATACGTCTCAACCCTTCCTCAACAGTCTCCCAATGGGTTTTTCTTTGTCTTATTATTTTGAAGCCTTTTCATCGTTCATTCAGTGGGTTTTTGAGTTTGATATTAAAACGGGGGGGGGGGGGGGGGGGGGGGGGTTACACTATTTAGATGATTTCTTGTTTATTGGATTTCCTGATTCTAATCTATGTTCGGATTTGTTAGTTAGATTTTTTGACATTTGTTCTTGTTTTAGCATTCCTGTAGCAGCAGAGAAAACAGTTCTTCCTTGTTTATGTTTAGAATTTTTGGGGATTGTTATTGATGCTGAGAATATGGTATTTAGGCTGCCGGCCGAGAAGATAGTCAAAATTAGGTCATTGTTAATTTCTTTGTTAAGTAAGAAGAAATGTAGTTTAAAGGAAATGCAGTCTTTGTTAGGATATTTAAATTTTGCTAGTAGAGTTATTCCTATAGGAAGGGTTTTTTGTAGACATCTTTATTTTTCTACTAGTGTCTCCAAGTTCTCATATTAGATTGACGAAATGTTTGAAGGAAGATATGTCCATTTGGCTTGAATTTTTACAGGACTTCAATGGTTCTAGTTGGCAGGAAGAATTTGTGGAATCGAATGCCTTGGGCCTGTTTACGGATGCAGCTGGAAGCTGTGGCTATGGGGCATTTTGGAATGGTAAATGGTCAGCAGAGAAGTGGCCGTCATCATGAGTGTGCAATGGTCTCGCAAGGAATATTGTTTTATTGGAACTTTTTCCAGTGATTGTAGCATTGTGTTATGGGGTTGTGATTATAGGAATAAAAGGATATTGTTACATTCAGATAATAAAGAGGTTTGTTTTGCTATCAATACTCTTTATTAAAAATGTGATGTAGTAGTTAAACTATTGAGGCATTTGGTTCTTTTTTGTATGCAGTATAATATATGGATTAAAGCTAAGTATGTAGTGGGTTCGTCAAATGTTTTAGCTGATGCATTATCTCGTTTTCAGTTTTTGAGTTGGAAGGGAGTCCGTGCCCTTGTCACTTATGGGATTTGATATGGGACTAATATGTGATTCTATTAAGCATTCTCTGCCCCAAGAACATGGGCAGCGTATGCTGCTGCATGGCAGGATTGGTTGAATTTTTTTAATTTGGTTGCAGGTAGTGTTAATGTGAATGATTTGAGTTATGGGTTGCTTTTTGTTGCTAGTTTATTTAAGAGGAACTTGGCCCCTTTGTCGGTCGCTAGGATAGTGTCGGGGGTTTCCTTTTTCAGAAATTATATGGTAACCAGCTATTGTCATCTCATTTTCAGGTTAAACAGATGCTTAAGGGTTGTAGGAGAGGCCTGCCGAACATAGATAGTAGGAGGCCAATTTCTATTCCTTTATTGGGGGCGCTATGTAATACACTGCCTAAAGTTTGTTTTAATAGTTTTGAGTCTTTGCTTTTCCATACTGCTTTTGTGTTAGCATTTTTTGCAGCTTTAAGGATTAGCGAGTTAGTTGCGGTCAGCCGTAGAGTGTGTTCTGGTTTGGACTTCTCTGATGTGTCTTTGAAGGGTGATGTAGTGGACATTTTTCTTAGAAGGTCAAAAACTGATCAATATGGGAGAGGTAGATTAATTAGATTAAATGCTTGGGAAGGTTCGGAATTATGTCCGGTTGGGGTGGTAAGGTCTTGGCTGGAGGTTAGCCCGGCTCTGAGCGGCTCATTTTTAGTATATAAAGATTGTTCTCCGCTCACTAAATTCCAATTTAGTTCTGTGATAAAGAAATGTTTGTTGTTTTTGGATCTTGGTTATTGTAAGATATCTTCTCACTCCTTCAGGATTGGTGTGGCTCGGGCAGGGTTGGATGAGTCAATTGTCAGGAGAATTGAGCGTTGGGACTCTCATCGGGTTAAGATATATGTTAGGCCAGATTTAATTTTACCAGTCTGAATATTTTTCAGTTTTTACAGGTAGTCATATTGTGGTCTGGATTGTGGGCCACTCCTTTATTTTTTGGACTCAGAAGCGAGCTGAGAAGAGAATATATTCTGAGAACTTATCGTTTGATTTGGCTGACCTGCATGTTTTTTGGTGGGGTGTTAGAGGGTTGAGTTGGAAGTGTGTATTGTCAGAAATTCGTAAACGTTTATTGAAATGGCCAGTTCCCAATCTTCTTGTGCTTCACCTATGTGGTAATGACATGGGGAGATTGAAAACTTGTGAATTATTATGGGTTATGAAGAGGGATTTGTCCTTGTTGCAATGTATGCTTCCTTTTACTACTCTGTTTTTTTCTGAAATAGTCCCTCGTCTCATATGGTCAGGTAAGGAAGGTATTTTTCTTGCGAAAATACGCAGACGAGTGAATAGGGCATTAGAGAAATTTCTTCCTTTAGTGGGTGGGTTCAGTTATAGACAGGTAGATCTGGAGGGATTTGTGCCTGGGCTCTACAGATCGGACAATGTCCATCTTTCTGATGTAGGAATTGATGTTTTTAATTTGGGTCTGCAGAATATAATAGAGAAATGGCTGCGGTGCTTTGGGGGGCCTCGCCTATGCTAGGCCTGGCTTGTGGGGTTGTATCGCTCAGCTGATGCTGAGTGGATCTTGGTCTATATGGATGGTTTTAAATTGGTATTTATTGTTATGGTTTATGGTTTTAATTATGAATTAATTTATTAAATTATTTAATGGTTTTAATTTTGGTTACCCTTAATAAAGCATTTCGGCCATTTCTATTCCATTAAGAAAAAAGTTGTCAGTGTTTTTATTTATCTTAATCACAATATGGTGGAGGAAGAGTGGTGTCATTTGCCTCCATGCATGTGCTTAGGCCTCATGCAGACGGCCGTTGTTTGGGTTCGCATCCAAGCCGCCGTTTCGGCGGCTCGGATGCGGACCCATTCACTGTGTGTTGTGGTGGAGGGCGTGATTGCATGCTAGGGTGTGTGAAGGCGGGATCCAGGGGGCCCAAGTAAATTCTTGCCCAGGGTCCAAACAATATTAAAGATGGCCCTGGCCCTACCTTCTGAAAGTGGCTCCCTATGAGTCAAAGTCGGAATTTTCAACAAGCCTTGGAACATCACAAGGGAAAATATCCATCCACAGGAAGCTTTTGTGGGGTGCCTGCCTCTCATCAGTATAAGGGAAAAGATTTGCCTCATAAGTGAGGAATGAGGGGCTCTTTGTTTAACCCCTTAATGCTATGTGACAAATATAATTATCATGGAGCACTGCTATTTAGTGCTCCGTCATGGCACTAAACTGTCATCATGTCTATATATATGTTGACAGTGCTGAGATTTGGCTGTTGCACAAAACCAGTGATCTAAGCTAACCGGTCTGGGACCAAGGACGGCAGTCCAGAGCCTGCAATAGCAATGATGGGCTAGTCTGTACAGTACAGTGACATTGTCACTGAGCTTCAGGCAAAAGTCAGATTAAAACCATACCGGGTACCTGAGGCTCGGCAACAAGCCATATCAGAGGAGGTGCAGCTAATGTTGCAGCTAGACATCATTGAGGAGTCAAACAGTGAGTGGGCCAGTCCAATAGTATTGATACCCAAGCCGGACGCGACGTTGCGGTTTTGTAACGACTTTCGAAAACTTAACAAGGTTTCCGAATTCGATGCGTATCCCATGCCCCTGGGTGGATGAGCTCATTGAGAGGTTAGGACAAGCCCGGTATTTTTCTGTTTTGGACCTCACAAAAGGGTACTGGCAGGTGCCCTTAACGGAGGCTGCCAAAGAGAAAACTGCATTCATCATGCCTGAGGGCCTGTATCAATATAAGGTCTTACTCTTTGGTCTGCATGGCGCCATTTTTCAGCGACTAATGGACATTGTGCTTCGTCCACATCGTCGGTACACTTCGGCTTACCTGGACGATATTGTCATCCACAGTACCGACTGGGAAAGTCACCTACCCAAAGTGCAGGCTGTAGTGGACTCCCTTCGGAAAGCTGGCCTAACCGCTAACCCAAAAAAATGTGCGATAGGGTTAGAAGAGACTAAGTACCTGGGGTATGTCATTGGGCATGGAGTCATCAAACCCCCAAGTGAACAAAATAGAGGCGATACGGAATTGGCCCCTGTGGCGAAACCAACCTTGGGATGCATTAAGGAAAGGCATCTGGTACCAGGCCCTGGATAATGTACATTACCAGCGGGGTGAGAGTCTCCCCAGTGAAGAGCAGCGGTTGCAGAAGCAAGTGGCCCTGCGGATGCCCTTCCTGGGAGAGCAGCCCCTGGAAGAATGGGTGAAGGAACTAGAGCACCGGCTATGGCTGGAGGATGCCTACCAGGCGCTCTGGTGCTATATGGCACAGTATATACCCTGGACAGCTGAGCATGACAAGCCAGAGGGAGAGGAGTTTGATGGTCCTGGCTTGTTATGGGAGGAGGAGCTTCTAATTGGTTGCTGCCCTGTTGCTGGGGGAGATTTCCAGCTCTGTGATTCGTCCCTGCCCGCAAGGCGGGAAATTTGTCCCCTTTATATTCCCAGGTTCGCCGCTACCTCAGGGCAGTTGTCGCGGATCTGGACAGCGCCCGCCCTCCCTCCCTTTAACTTTGTGCTATCTGTCGCTGTGCTTTATTAGAGGGGCTGTATCGCTCAGCTGATGCTGAGTGGATCTTGGTCTATATGGATGGTTTTAAATTGGTATTTATTGTTATGGTTTATGGTTTTAATTATGTTAATTTATTAAATTATTTATTGGTTTTAATTTTGGTTACCCTTTAATAAAGCACTTCGACCATTTCTATTCCATTAAGAAAAAAGTTGTCAGTGTTTTTATTTATCTTAATCACAATATGGTGGAGGAAGAGTGGTGTCATTTGCCTCCATGCATGTGCTTAGGCCTCATGCAGACGGCCGTTGTTTGGGTTCGCATCCGAGCCGCCGTTTTGGCTAATGTTGCAGCTAGACATCATTGAGGAGTCAAACAGTGAGTGGGCCAGTCCTATAGTATTGATACCCAAGCCGGACGCGACGTTGCGGTTTTGTAACGACTTTCGAAAACTTAACAAGGTCTCCAAATTCGATGCGTATCCCATGCCCCTGGGTGGATGAGCTCATTGAGAGGTTAGGACAAGCCCGGTATTTTTCTGTTTTGGACCTCACAAAAGGGTACTGGCAGGTGCCCTTAACGGAGGCTGCCAAAGAGAAAACTGCATTCATCACGCCTGAGGGCCTGTATCAATATATGGTCTTACTCTTTGGTCTGCATGGCGCCATTTTTCAGCGACTAATGGACATTGTGCTTCGTCCACATCGTCGGTACACTTCGGCTTACCTGGACGATATTGTCATCCACAGTACCGACTGGGAAAGTCACCTACCCAAAGTGCAGGCTGTAGTGGACTCCCTCATATATAGTTTTCGGATATTATGCGAATAAAGTTCCGAAGATTTGCCAAGTATACTTGTCTCTTTGTTCTTATGGGTAATCCAACACAATCCAGTACTGAGTTAATTGCAGAATATTTGTATTATAATCGCCCAAATTTTCGTATATTGCGTTAATTTATACCATAAAGTAGTTGGTGTTTACAATGCAACACTGAGGCTGTATAGGTCTATGGGTGATTTTAAGTAAATTGTTCAGTATATATAGTCGCTTGTAGAATTCAATTGTGCTTGCTGTAGAGGCGTCCCTCTCACAGATAAGCTTCTCACCCAGACCTAGAGCATGTGTGGTATATCAGTTTCAGCTGTCAGTGTCTAACATAGTATTGGACGAGAAAAGACAAGATTGTTGTGGATCTTGTATAGTCCTTACTTTTTGAAGTCTTTGATCTTTAATCCTGCAGGATAATTCGGTCTGTAGTTTGGTTCCTTTAGTCCGCCAGACGCGTTTCGAGGTGACCTCACCTCTTCCTCAGTGCCTTAAGAATGGAGACCAAACTATTTTTCTACCTATATATAGTGTCTGTGGTTGTAGTTAAAACCCAGACTTTCAGATCGTTGGAAAATCCGGCCAGGATATATCCCTTTATACATATACCAAGAATGGATTATCACATATATACAGACGTGGACAAAATTGTTGGTACCCTTTGGTCAATGAAAGAAAAAGTCACAATGGTCACAGAAATAACTTTAATCTGACAAAAGTAATAATAAATTAAAATTCTATAAATGTTAACCAATGAAAGTCAGACATTGTTTTTCAACCATGCTTCAACAGAATTATGTAAAAAAATAAACTCATGAAACAGGCATGGACAAAAATGATGGTACCCCTAACTTAATATTTTGTTGCGCAACCTTTTGAGGCAATCACTTCAATCAAACGCTTCCTGTAACTGTCAATGAGACATCTGCACCTCTCAGCAGGTATTTTGGCCCACTCCTCATGAGCAAACTGCTCCAGTTGTGTCCGGTTTGAAGGGTGCCTTTTCCAGACTGCATGTTTCAGCTCCTTCCAAAGATGCTCAATAGGATTGAGGTCAGGGCTCATAGAAGGCCACTTTAGAATAGTCCAATTTTTTCCTCTTAGCCATTCTTGGGTGTTTTTAGCGGTGTGTTTTGGGTCATTGTCCTGTTGCAAGACCCATGACCTGCGACTGAGACCAAGCTTTCTGACACTGGCTAGTACATTTCTCTCTAGAATTCCTTGATAGTCTTGAGATTTCATTGTACCCTGCACAGATTCAAGACACCCTGTGCCAGACGCAGCAAAGCAGCCCCAGAACATAACAGAGCCTCCTCCATGTTTCACAGTAGGGACAGTGTTCTTTTCTTGATATGCTTCATTTTTTCGTCTGTGAACATACAGCTGATGTGCCTTGGCAAAAACTTCGATTTTTGTCTCATCTGTCCACAGGACATTCTCCCAGAAGCTTTGTGGCTTGTCAACATGTAGTTTGGCATATTCCAGTCTTGCTTTTTTATGATTCGTTTTCAACAATGGTGTCCTCCTTGGTCGTCTCCCATGTAGTCCACTTTGGCTCAAACAACGACGGATGGTGCGATCTGACACTGATGTTCCTTGAGCATGAAGTTCACCTTGAATCTCTTTAGAAGTCTTTCTAGGCTCTTTTGTTACCATTCGGATTATCCGTCTCTTAGATTTGTCATCAATTTTCCTCCTGCGGCCACGTCCAGGGAGGTTGGCTACAGTCCCATGGATCTTAAACTTATGAATAATATGTGCAACTGTACTCACAGGAACATCTAGTTGCTTGGAGATGGTCTTATAGCCTTTACCTTTAACATGCTTGTCTATAATTTTCTTTCTGATCTCTTGAGACAGCTCTTTCCTTTGCTTCCTCTGGTCCATGTCGAGTGTGGTACACACCATATCACCAAACAACACAGTGATTACCTGGAGCCATATATATAGGCCCAATGGCTGATTACAAGGTTGTAGACACCTGTGATGCTAATTAGTGGACACACCTTGAATTAACATGTCCCTTTGGTCACATTATGTTCTGTGTTTTCTAGGGGTACCATCATTTTTGTCCATGCCTGTTTCATGAGTTTATTTTTTTACATAATTCTGTTGAAGCATGGTTGAAAAACAATGTCTGACTTTCATTGGTTAACATTTATAGAATTTTAATTTATTATTACTTTTGTCAGATTAAAGTTATTTCTGTGACCATTGTGACTTTTTCTTTCATTGACCAAAGGGTACCAACAATTTTGTCCACGTCTGTAATTCAGATAAAATCCAACTATTCAATAGTACATATAATAAATATTTCACAAAAAGTATATTTCACACCAAATTTTTTTTATCACCGGAAACATATTATATAAAAGGTATACCTAAAACCAAAAAACGCACATGCGTTTATGATGCGTTTTTTTCTGCAACTTGCGTTTTTTGGTTTTATATCATTCCAAAGAGTATATAGTCCCATTGTATCTATCTTACATTATTTAATATGTAGAATATTCATAAATATGCATTATACAACCATTCAACTATTATTTCACAATTATTTCAGAGAATGGAGTAGAAACAACAAAAAAACGCACATGCGTTTTTGATGCGTTTTTTGGCAACTTGCGTTTTTTTTGTTTTATATCGCTTTAAAGAGTATATAATCCTATTGCATCTATCTTACATTTTTTAATATGTAAAATATTCATAAATATGCATTATACAGCCATTTAACTATTGTTTCACAATTATTTAAAAAAATGGAGTAAACACCAACTACTTTATGGTATAAAGGCAATATACGAAAATTTGGGCAATTATAATACCAATATTCTGCAATTAACTCAGTACTGGATTGTGTTGGATTACCCATAAGAACAAAGAGACAAGTATACTTGGCAAATCTTCGGAACTTTATTCGCATAATATCCGAAAACTATATATGAAAGATTCCTAGGATACTTTTCTGCTAATCAGATTTTTTTTATCCGATTTTTTACTGGATTTTTTACTTGAATATATAATTGATCTTTTATAAATTGACTCTATTAGAACATTTATTGTCCATTGATATATGGTTATATACTTTTTATACTGTGTGTTAAATAAGATATATTGTTATCCATTTTTTATCTGATATTTTATCAATTTTTTTATCTGTTTTAATCCAAATAAATGTGTTATATATGTATGAAATCCAGATGGTGAGTGCCTGCTGATTATTTTATATGTAGTGGACTCCCTTCGGAAAGCTGGCCTAACCGCTAACCCCAAAAAATGTGCGATTGGGTTAGAAGAGACTAAGTACCTGGGGTATGTCATTGGGTATGGAGTTATCAAACCCCCAAGTGAACAAAATAGAGGCGATACGGAATTGGCCCCTGTGGCGAAACCAACCTTGTCACTGGGTTTTGGAGAGTCCTGTTTAAAAGCCTCTTGCCTCGGGATTATGGCCCTGTGGCAAACCCAGCTACTATATACAGTAATTCCTATACGTATGATGTTAGGGCATATGGGTATACCACTTTAAAGAACCAAGCGTATATATGTTTGTGTAACTTGTCAGCTTGGGAGACAGTTGGGTGGATAGACAGAGGGGAGGAAAATGCTGGGTGTGTTCCATTGTCCCATTGTGCCATTGCGTGTTTAAATGGTGATGTCTGTCCTGTTGTCTCCACATGTGTATTGGCGATTTCCCTTTGTCCTGAGAGATAATTGGATTACTTCTCGGTTGTCTCCGGGACAGAGAGGAGGAAACCATGATGCATTGTGGGGATGTGTTGTATCTGTCCTGTATTTGCAACAACTGTAATAAAAACCAGGCTGGATGTGCCAGCACGTCAGACCACTGCTTGACCCTCAACACAGAGCCTTGTCTCGTTATTGGGGGGATTCCCTGTATGCTGTTAGAGACTGATTGCCAGGAGTGTAAGCTGATTGTATGCTTTTCCTGTTCGTCTGCAGCAGCTATTCGTGAGGTTCCAGTTTGGAGTGCTATTTTGTATTCAGTTCGGGAGTATGGTGTTCTGCAGTAGCTGTGCCTGTCTCTCAGAAAGGGGCATATCGCCTAAACGGATTTTAACCGCTTGTCTGCTGAAACGGTCCGTTACAATTGGTGGCAAGCGGCGGGATCGTTCCTACAGCCAGAAGGACAGCTACAGGAGACACCATTTCTGTGGATTCTACAATTTAAGGGCAACGCATGTCCCAGTACAGCGACCCAGACAGCTGCAGGATGGAACCAGCAGTGTTATATGAGGAGGAGGACCTGGATGGCCGGGATGCATTAAGGAAAGGCATCTGGTACCAGGCCCTGGATAATGTACAATACCAGCGGGGTGAGAGTCTCCCCAGTGAAGAGCAGCGGTTGCAGAAGCAAGTGGCCCTGCGGATGCCCTTCCTGGGAGAGCAGCCCCTGGAGGAATGGGTGAAGGAACTAGAGCACCGGGTATGGCAGGAGCTATGGCTGGAGGATGCCTACCAGGCGCTCTGGTGGTATATGGCACAGTATATACCCTGGACAGCTGAGCATGACAAGCCAGAGGGAGAGGAGTTTGATGGTCCTGGCTTGTTATGGGAGTCCTTTGCAGAGCCTGGCTTTGGGAGCCCTGCACAGTCCAGACTTCAGGACATTTTCTATGAGAGGGAGGCTAGGCATGAGTGGGATGACCCCCATGAGGTAGAGCAAGACCTGGCTCACCTAGCAACCCTGGAGTGGGAACTGGAGCAGGACTACCGAGATCTCTTCCACTCCATTGGGAAGGCTCAGCAGGACAGTAAGGTGACAGACCTAGATCCAGACCCATTCAGCTGGGCAGATATTGTAGAGCGTTACTGGGAAGGACCCCAGGTGGCCGGTAGAGATGGGACCGAGGTCTGTCCACCGGTCCTGCAGGGAATTGGGAGCCCAGTCTCCATTCCCCAGCGGCAGTGTGAAATGCAGGGAGAGGAGAGCAGCGTCCTCCCTCCCCAGCGGCAGACTGAGTTACAGGGGGCAGAGGTAGTAGTTCCTGCCCCCCAGCAGCAGCATGATTTTTGGGGAATTGGGAGCCCAGTCTCCATTCCCCAGCGACCGAGTGATGTGCCGGGAATTGGGAGCCCAGTCTCCATTCCCCAGCGGCAGAGTGTCCAGCAGGGAATAGAGAGCCCAGTCTCCTTTCCCCAGCAGTAGGACACTGTATTGGGAGCAGAGACAGTCGGTCTCCCTCCACAGAGTATGGAAGTATGTATGGGAGAGGAGCTTGCTACCACCTCTCCCCAGTGGCGGATCCGTAATTTACAGGGAATTGGGAGCCCAGTCTCCATTCCCCAGCGGCTGTGCGATTTACAGGGAATTGGGAGCCCAGTCTCCATTCCCCAGCGGCCGTGTGATTTATTGGGAATTGAGATCCCAGTCTCCATTCCCCCACGGCAGGCTGAGTTACAGGGGGCAGAGACAGTCGGTCCTGTCCCTCAGCAGCAGATTGAGTTGTTGGGAATTGGGAGCCCAGTCTCCATCCCACAGCAACAGAAGAATTTGTTGGGAACTGGGAGCCTAGTCTCCATTCCCCAGCGGCAGCTTAACTTACCAGGGGGAGACAGTAAGCCCCACAACTGTGCAGATGGGACCGTGGTCTCTGCACTTACAGCACAGGGGGTAGGGACAGTCGGTCCTGTCCCCCAGCAACAGGGCTGTTTAGCCAAAGAGGAGACAGTCGGTCTCCCCCTCAAACAAGCAGATCTCCAGCCATCTCCGCAGGGGTACCAGGAGGAGGAGGTAAGCGAGCCCTCCCCTTCCCAGCTACTTCCCAACCGAGTTCTGGGGGCAGGGGATGAGCCTGCAATACCCAATGATCCCTTCCCAGCGGAAGAGCTGGCATCAGGGCAGAGAGCCGCTAGCCTCTGCTCCACCGACCCCCTTGTTACAGGACTGGCTTGTACCCCCATCACCCCAGCAGAAGAGCTGGCATCAGAGCAGAGCGCAGTCGGCCTCTGCCCTCCCCTATCCTCTTGTCCAGAGACTGACTTCCCACAGGCATCCCCAGCGGAAGAGCTGGCATCTGGGCAGAGCGCAGTCGGCCTCTGCCCACCAAGTACCTACAGCTCCAAGCTGGAGAACCACAAAGCAAGGAGTAGCAGATGCACACTCAACAGCTGGGGACATACAGAACAGAGCCAGGCCCCAAGATTAAACAGGTCCAGTATTGGGTCGTGGTTGGACTGCCAGACTAACTCAAGTACTGACCGTGAGGTCAGGTATCTGGTTAGTCTTCCCTGGGAGGGGGAGATGTGTGGCGAAACCAACGTCGCCACTGGGTTTTGGGGAGGCCTGTTTAAAAGCCTCTTGCCTCGGGATTATGGCCCTGTGGCAAACCTAGCCACTATATATGGTAATTCCTGTACGTATGATGTTAGGGCATATGGGTATACCACTTTAAAAAACTAAGCGTATATATGTTTGTGTAACTTGTCAGCTTGGGAGACAGTTGGGTGGATAGACAGAGGGGAGGAAAATGCTGGGTTTGTTCCATTGTGCCATTGTCCCATTGTGTGTTTAAATGGTGATGTCAGTTCTGTTGTTTCCACATGTGTATTGGCGATTTCCCTTTGTCCTGAGAGATAAGTACTTCTCGGTTGTCTCCGGGACAGAGAGGAGGAAACCATGATGCATTGTGGGGATGTGTTGTATCTATCCTGTATTTGCAACAACTGTTATAAAAACCAGACTGGGTGTGCCAGCACGTCAGACCACTGCTTGACCCACAACACGGAGCCTTGTCTCGTTATTGGGGGGATTCCCTGTATGCTGTTAGAGACTGATTGCCAGGAGTGTAAGCTGATTGTATGCTTTTCCTGTTCGTCTGCTAGCAGCTATTCGTGAGGTTCCAGTTTGGAGTGCTATTTTGTATCCAGTTCGGGAGTTTGGTGTTCTGCAGTAGCTGTGCCTGTCTCTCAGAAAGGGGCATATCGCCTAAACGGATTTTAACCCCTTGTCTGCTGAAACGGTCCGTTACAGCCCCGACCTGTCACCACTAGGCAAATGAAGTTATTCCTGGGAATGGTGGGCTATTACATGAGCTTTGTTCCCCACGTTGCTACTCTAGCCACGCCCTTGACAGGGCTCTTGAAGGGACGAAAATCAGTCATGGTTCACTGAGCTGATCGGGCGGAAGAGGCTTTTGCCACTTTGAAGTTGGCCCTGTGTGGGTCACCGGTTTTAGTGATGCCCGACTTTAAGAGGGAGTTTGTGGTACAAACTAATGCCTTCGAAGTAGGCCTCGGTGCTGTACTGTCTCATAAGGTCAACGGGGAGGAGCATCCCGTTGTCTTCCTAAGCCGCAAGCTCACCCCACCCGAAACCAGGTACAGTAAAGTAGAGAGTGACTGGCTATCAAATGGGCACTCGAGTCTCTCCGCTACTATTTGTTGGGGAGAAAGTTCCGACTGGTGACCGACCACTTCCCTCTCAAGTGGATGAGCCAGGGCAAAGACAGGAATGCCCGGGTCACCAGATGTTTTTTGTCTCTGCAGAACGTTAAGTTCTCGGTAGAACAAAGAACAGGCCGGTTGCAGGGAAACACGGATGCCCTGTCCCGGGTGCATTGGAGGGCATGTGTCCACCCCCTCAGGGTTGAACATAGGGGGGATATGTGACACAGTGAGGGGTTGTGTCTGGAAAGGCAGGTATTTTCCTCCCAGCTTGTGCGGCTAGGCTGGTTTCCAGCCAGGTGAGATCAAATACCGGACCGGAGTTTAAGTGTCGGTCCGGGTTTTGGCAGCACCTGGCTGTCCTTAAATTGGCAGCTGGGCTCAGCAGAGCTCTCTGTTTTTGGGATCTGAGGCTTTGTGCCGTGCTGGAGGGCTGAGAGCCGCATGCTGGGGAAACATGCCCCCTAAAGCCTGCTGTGGACTACCAGAGGCAGAACTACTACCACAGAGGTGACTTGTGTTATATGAACTTTCCATTGTGTGTGAATTAACACCAAGACTGCAAAATTTCGTGCTGTTTTGTGCAATTGCCTCGTGTGAATAAACTCTGACGTTTTGAGTTAAGAGCTTGTATTTTGCCTCTATACTGCTCCCGCTTACCCAATCTACCAGAGCAAAACCCTACACTCCATATAAAATATTGCTTTTGTCTATTATTTATTTTAATGTAGTGCAGCCAGAGACGGATTGGCCATAGACCCTACAGGGAAACTTCCCGGTGGGCTGATGCCCAGAGGGCCACCCAAGCTCTCCTGATGGCCACAGGCCAGGTATATAATGATCTGATGCTCAATGGCCGCAGTTGCCCTCTTGAACTGAACTGTATTATCATCCTCAGGACGATGATACAGTTGAATACTGTGGAGAGGGTAGCAATAGTTTGTGCTATTTAGTTCTGCTGGGGTGGTACTTTGTGCTGCACTATGGTATTGCAGGCCCTGCCTACTTGTGGTGCCCTGTCTTCTATCAATTTAGTCCCGCTTACAACATAGGGCCACTTTTAGGTTTTTTCCAGGCCCACCTTAAGTTCCCAATCTGCCCCTGAGTGCAGCCTAATTGCCTTGTCAGGTACTGATGAGCTCTACTGTTCTTGTCCTGATTAGCAGGTCTGGATGCAGTGCCGCTATAAAGCACCGTGGCTTGTCAGTGTCTAGACTGCTTGAGT
Source organism: Bufo gargarizans (assembly GCF_014858855.1). NCBI lineage: Eukaryota > Metazoa > Chordata > Amphibia > Anura > Bufonidae > Bufo > Bufo gargarizans. The sequence goes on along the minus strand of NC_058080.1, from coordinate 585,540,899 downwards.
TTGCATTGTACAGCAGGCATGTGCTTCTTTCCAGTAAATAGGGTCTGCGGCGGGCAAGCCAAGCAATGCGATAAATGGATTTGGCTGAGTTAGCTACCAATCCCCTAAAAGTGCACTTGGTGCATTGTGACTCACTCAGCTTTATAACAATTTATCTTCAAGCTTCTAGAAGTAACAAGTTCAGTCGAAGATTGCTGAATTTCATTTCAATTCTGTGTCCCTGACTTCATTATTTATGTACCTGACCTCTATAAAACACCGTCCCAGTAATGCCGTGCACCTCTTTATAGTGCGCGGTCCTGACACTCATCTATCATCAGACTGAATGCATTTTCCTGCCCTGCATTTACATGATAGTAATCTTAGTTTGTCATTATATAAGATTACATTTGTGCAGCATGTGGTTTAATGGATAGGATAAGGGTCTTTTTTTTTTTTTTTTTTACCTCGAATTAGCTCATCATGAAATGCAGTGCATTCTGCAGGTAACATGTTATAGAGCAGAAGGAGATGAGCAGATTGATCGATAGTTTAGTGAGAAAAGATTCAGTATAAGGCCACTTTCACGCAGTCAGTGTTTGATCAATATTTGATCAGTGATTGGAGGCTACACAGAGGTAAGGTATAAGGGCTCATGCACATGAACATAAGGGCTCCGTGCCTGTACTGCGGACCGTAAATAGCGTGTGCACTCCTGGTGCTAACCCATTGACTTGAATGGGCCCATGATCTGCAAAATACAACAAAAGATAGGACATGATAGGGAACAAATGGAGAAAAGAAGAAATAGATCGCACATCCACTGCAAATGCTATGATCTCATCCCTGCATATCTGCAGGAGACAGCACTGAATAGCGCATGTGTACTACCTCCATGCTACACGCTAAATGAGGCATTAGTGTACATTTTGATTAAAAAGGCATAAGCCCACTCACCACACCAAGGTTGCCTCTATGAGTGGGTCCTAACCTAAAATTGGCGCGGCGCTGCACGGCGACCACCAGCGCTGTGGCGCCATCCCGGCCGGCGGCAGGACCCAGTGGCCAAACAGCATCCCTGCTGCCTGACCATGCCAAACCTAGCTCTGGGCCCCACCAACCAGCCAGAAAAACAGCACAGTGGCCCCCGTGCAGAACCGCACCATGTGAACAGTTGTCAAAGCTCACCTCCTCTGAAGCTCACAGGAACTCCAACTGAGAGCATGATAATTTAACCCCTACTACAGAATACTAGGCTAATTAAAAGGACATGATAGGACAAGCAAGGATTGGTGGTGGGGTGCCGGTGTTCGACCCCCGCTGATCTGATATTGATGACTTTTTCTGTGGATAGATCATCAATAAAAACAATGTGGACAACCCCTTTAACTTCCTCCTTTGTTTGGAATTTTTTAGCATAGCAAACAGCCTCACTTGGCTTTCTCAGTCAGACCATTCACTCCAACCTGAGAGGGAAGGGGGGGTGAGTGACTCAATTACATTATCACACATTACATTGTCTCTGTGGACATGTTTATCTAGGTCTATCTAGAGAACAATAGACCTGTCATACTATCATCCCAATTCTACACCTACTATTATACAAGCAGATAACACTGCCCCCTCACAGCAGCAGTAAACTAACACGGGTTACCTATCTATGTAGGAGTTTTACCTCTCTGTGCTGACTGCTTTTCAGTAGTACAGTACTGCCTAAATGAAAAACAAAACAGTTTTCTATGAATATTAAGTTAAAAAAGATATCACTTTCTGGTGGTAGTGTCCCTTTTATGATTTCTGTTAACCTCCCTGGCGGTCTAATTCCTGTAGTATTTTTGTACCGGAAGCAGTACATTCTTCTGGAGCTGTGGCTGAAAGTTCGCGCTGCGCTCCGGAAATGCTCATGCGGACAGCACACTGTGTGCTGTCCGCATCCATTCCTGCCCGTTCTAATTAACCCATGGTAATCCGAAGTGTGGTTCGGGGTTACCGCTTCTTGCAGTGTAAATTAACCCCAAACCACACTCGGGATTACCGCTAGGGAGGTTAATCTAATTTTAGCACATGCCTCCAGTCCAGTATAGTAAATTGCAATATTGATTGGTAAAATTAAAGTATAAAAGCAAAGCCCTGACAGGAGAGACAAGCCAGGAGATAATGCAGCCGAGCTGTCTAGAAGGAGAACGCTGTGTGATTAGTCTGTTCTGGCAGAGGAACAGTTCTGCTGACTCAGTCTTGTCCAATGTGTCTCATTGCTAGGTTTATACATGGAGATTTCCCTTCCAATATCCATAACAGAGTGATCTTGCAGAGCTGTCACTGAGATGTACTAACCAGCACTAGGCTTTATTTAGCTCGACACTTGTTTGTTGCAAATGTGGCGGTTTTCTCTTTCCTCGCTTCTAGGGTTCTGAGCACTGAAGAGCTATTCAAGTGATGTGATACATATTGCAGGAAGCCATTGCACTCTACTGAATTACTCAGCACACTTCATACTAATACAAGAATCTCAAAGAGCTGATGTCCTCCATCAGCTACCTCATCCATTAAAAACTCTTGGAAGCACATCATAATGCATCATTCCAAGAATTTGAACAAAACTCCCCAGGGTATGTGTTATGGCATGTACAATATATCACATTTGTAAAAAAAAAAAACTGTCGTCAGACCTTACCTGATGTCCCACCAACCAAAAAACTACACTTCCAAGTATTCCTTGGGGTTGTCTCATCTCAGACATTGATGGCATATCACTAGTACTGTATATGCCATCAATGTTAGATTGGTGCATGTCCCACCTCTGGGACCTGCTCCTATCTACATATCTAGATGCAGGGGTGGGATTCAAAGTTTTAACAACAGGTTCCCTACTCAACGGCAGATACGCGGCGTCACAACAGATGTTTACATATACATACACCATATATATGCAACACACATAAATACACCATATACATGGTACACATACATAAATACACCATGTATATACTACACACACATACCACAAAACTTTTAAAAAGACTAAGGAGCTAAACTATCAGGTTTTTTTTACAGCGCTGGCCCACACCTCTAACTCCTCCCAATGGCTGTCTGTACGAGTCCCAACCCTGCCTAGTCTCCATTGTGCCCCCCACACAGTAGTTATGCCAGATCTGGGATGGTTGGGAGGTATGCATACGTAAACAGACTATATAGACACTACACTCACATAATCACACATACAATATACACCATACAGTATATAAATGACACCTAGGCTACACTTACAGTAGATTTACCTACACTATATACATTTTATACACATTTGTACCTAGCACTAAATACATATTATATTCTGTGCTATCCAGAATACAGCACCACATACCTCTTACATCAAGTGACTTCTCCTCTGATGCAGACCTTCTCTTTCTTCATCTTCTTCTTTGAGACCAGACCACCATGATGATTTTTCACCCATCTCTCGTCTCTGCAGTTTGACAAAAGACATCTTAGGTTCCTACTTTTCCATCATCCTCCTACCTTCTTAATAACTCACCTGCCACCTTCAATAATAATAATATTAATAATGTGCACTAGTTCAAAAATGCTCCCGTTCTGTGTGCCAGTACAAAAACATTCCCTCAGTGTCCCCAGTTGAGCTAATGTCCCCATAGTGCCCTAATAATGTGTGCAAGTATAAAATACCCCTATATAATGCCCCTAGTAAATGCCCACATAGTGCTTTTCTCCTCTACCCCATAGTGCCCCCATAATGTGCCAATATAAGATTCCCCCATAGTGTCCCCCATAATGTGCCAGTATAAATGCTCCTTCTTAGTGCCCCATAATGTGCCTATATAATATGCCCCCATAGTGTTTTTCCCCCCTCCAACCCCATAGTGTCCCCATAATGTGCCAGTATAAAATGCCCCCATAGTGTTCCCCATAATGTGCCAGTAATGCCCCCATAGTGTCCCCATGTGCCAGCAATGCCCCCAGTAGATGCACCCCATAGTGTCCCCCATGTGCAGCAATGCTCCAAGTAGATACCCCCATAGTGTCCCCCATGTGCCAACGATGCCCCCAGCGCGCCACAGAAAAGAAAAAGAAACACCTCCACGCAGTCAGCGATGCGATACAGGCCTCTTCCAGCCTAGTGTCTGCAGCCTATCAGAGGAACAGGGAAGGGAGATTCCTCTCCCTTGCCCTGCTGCAATGTTCATCCGCATCACCAGCCTGAGGACGGTGATACAGATGAATGTAGGGAGATGAGCGCTTCCACAATGCAAGCGCTTATCTCCCGCCGCACCGTATCGGGATTCAGCCGGTAATGTTCTGGTTCTGACAAAGCTGCCAGTTCAGTTGATGTACTGCTCCAAATTAAGATACGTGCACGGAGAGATCAGACAGACAACTCACTACATGGAGTTAAAAAGGATCTCTGGTTTATTTCTAAGAAAACAGACAATACATAGTTTTCACGAGAGGAGGGAGTGAGGGGGGGGTGAAAGATAAAGTATATATTTTCTATTGGCTATGAACTCTCTACTTTTCTGTAACCTTGACGGCCAGAGGAAATTCCTCCTCACTCCCCCCCCCCCTTGTTCCTGGGTGAAAACGTTACTACTTTCTTTCTTTGTAACTGCTTGCTTGAGCTGAACGGAAACCACAAAGAAACACATGATAAAAACACAAAGTAAGATTCTAGTTTATAGGTGTAGGCTGAATGCCTGGCCGCCATCTTAGCTCAACAAGCAAGTATCCATTTTGTATCAATAGTCCATAACAGTCCCCCCTTGGAGACTTGATTGTAGACTTTCCCTTCGCCTAGCGAATCCCCTGGGCATACCATTCGTATCCTCTTCACCCGCAGTGGCGACAACCTACCCCTTATAGGTAGGCTCCCGGTTGCTCGGACTTGTGGTAATACCCTGGGATTCATCTCACCCTATCTCAGCCAGGCATCATTGTGAGGAGGGGGAACTGTGTTGAACGATGTTTCCTTCTGTCCTTCCTCATCGTAGAGGAGCATAATAGGTCGTTCATCAGTTTTCTTCATTCTTTTTGAAAAGCGGGTCACACAAATAAGAACGAGCTTAATCACTACATATATCACCAATATTATTAGCGCTACCTGCAATATTACCTGGACAATTCCCAGGAGCCAACCCCCAATACCTTTGGACCAGTTATTGGGGTTAAGGGAAGAGAAGGTATCAGACCACCATGTATCTTTATCAGCTTTATGTGCATCCAGCCATTTATCTCTTAAATCCGCCATTTTCTCTATACCCACCTTAACTTGCAAATTACCCTGCGGGTCTATGTAATGGCAACAAGAGGGTCCCACAACCTGGCACATACCTCCATCTTTAGCTGTAACATAATCTAGAACCAATGTGTGTCGGTTGGTGACAATGATTAACTGGTTTTGCACAATGTTTGAGGTATTCATAAGTCTCATCACTTCCCATATTTGGTCATCCAGGTAGTCTGTTGCTACTACCAGATGATCCCACATCTGCACTATCATGGGATATATGAAGATGGAACTAACAATTTTGTTGGTAATGCTCATCTCTACTACATGTGGCTTGCCATTTGGTCTGGGTGTGTTGTCTTTGGCCCTACGATACAAGGTGTGTTTAGGTACTGAATTTATGTCAATTTCAGAGTGTGGTACTATAAAGGTGGCAGGAGTAAGCCTGGCGATGGTGCACAGTCCTGTGACATTCTCGGATAACCATTTGTACGCTTTGTGTCCCTTTCACCAACTCATATCCTTTTGACTGACTTTCGGTGTCGATAGCTAATATACCTGTCAGGAGATCCTGTACAGTACGGTTGTTACAGGGCAGATCCTTTCCGTTCTCAGCATCTACACCAATACACTGCACGTGGCTGTCTGTTTTTGAATCATTGCAACCTGAGTGTATGTGTGGACTAAATGTCATACCTTTGGTTTGTACTTGGAGACAATAACAGTGTGTCCAGCTAGGAAAACATGTGACATTAGCCCAGTGTCCCTCTTGCCAAGGAGTAGAGCTATAATCTACCGAGGGTCCTGATCTGTTTATCATGAGCCATGGGGCATTTGCCCACCCTGCAATAGGTAAGGCTACTTCCTTGTCCTTGTTTGTACTGGATTTAACTTGGTGTATGCTAGTGAGAAAGATGGTAGAATTAGACAGGTCAATCAGTCCAGAAAGGTCCAGGGGTATTGCAACATAAGGCATACTGGTTGAACTCACAGGACTGTGGGTACAGATCCAACAATCTCTGAGTGTCTCAACCCCTGGACTAGAATTTGATGGTGCCGTGTCAGTGAATTGTCCCATTCATCACCCAGTGGTGTGAACACTGCTGATATGCCTACAGTCAAAGTCATGATCAGTATGTGAATCCTCATGGCTTATTGTTCCAGGGTCGTCGGGACGGCCTTTACTCTTTTACAATGTGAGGCGTGGATCCAGGTAGGCCTCCCTTCGAGTTTCACAGAGGTCGGGGTAGTCAGCAACACCTGGTACGGCCCCTCGTATCGTGGTTCGAGGGTGTTTCTTTACCACCACCCACTCTCCAGGTTTGAGAGTGTGTATTCCCTCTAGGGAGTCAGGATCTGGAATGGAAGAGAAAACTTGTGCACGTATGTTAGACAATTGTTTACTCAGGGCAATCACATATTTAGCAACAGATTCATAATGCATTTGCAATTGCTGTGGGAAGTACTGTCCCATCCTAGGCCGTGTCCTAAACAAAATTTGGTGTGGAGGCCTAGGGGTGTGTCTAACTGAAAATAGTGCTATTGGCAGGCATTGTACCCAACTGAGCCCTGTCTCCCCAGTCATTTTCAGCATCTTGGACTTCAGTACCCCGTTCAGTCGTTTGACTTTGTCGCTGCTTTGGGGTCTGTAAGGTGTGTGATAGGCTAAGTGTGACCCTACCATCTTCCAGACTTCTTGGGTTAGACTAGCAGTGAATGCTGGGCCCTGATCACTCTCAATGACCTCAGGTACTCCGAACCTACAGACAAGCTCCTGCATCAGTTTTTTGCAGTAGTGGTTGCTGTCTGGTTTCGGACGGGGTAGGCTTCTGGCCACCCAGAGAACAAGTCTATCACTACTAGCACATATTGAAACCCTTGGCACATTGGCATCTGGATGTGGTCAATTTGAATCCGTTGGAACGGGTACTGGGCTTTGGGGAGACGTTTGGTTGGTGTAGGCTCAGGTCTTCCCGGGTTGCACTGCGCATAGATGAGGCAAGACTGAGTATGCCTCACCAGGACAGGGGTTATACCTGGGGCCACCCATATTTTGTCTATTAGTTCTTTCATGATGGTCTTAGATTGGTGGGTGGGCCCATGAGCTATTGAAGCTATCAGAGGATAGAGAGCTTTGGGCAGAGATGCTCTCCTTTCTTGGGTCCACAGTCCAGATTCTTTCTCTTCTTGGGCTGACTCTTTTAGCCAATCCAATTTTTCTTGTGGCGTGGCCTGTTTCTGTATTTGTTTCAGGAGGTCCCATGTGATTTCTTCTTGTTCCAGGTCTTCCTGTGTTATCATAATCTGGTCTGACTGGACTCTTTCCTCTTTCACTGCTGCTTCCTATGCTGCTTGGTCAGCTAGGGCGTTTCCTCTGGCTTCAGAGGTGTCAGCTCGAGTGTGCCTGTAGATCAATAAAATCTTCAGAATCTCCATTATACTCCCCCCTTGGAAGAGGAAGGAGTGCAGCAGGATGGAGGATGTGGCACCTCTGAATGGTGACATTATCTGGCAGAAGCAAACTACACGGAAGCCGGAGGTGGCGCTGTGCAGTGAGGTGTTTAGGTTGAGTCTGCTGGAGGATGGCAGAAATGTCATGGGGAGCCAGAATAGTGAGGGGATGACCCAGCACAACGTCAGATGTGACGTTTAGAAGAGAGCTGGCAGCATGGATAGCTCTGACACAGGAAGGGGCTTCTCTGGCTACTGGGTCCAGTCTCTTTGTATGGTAGGACTTTGGGGTCCTTCAGGGTCACAGTGACTGGTGGGACATTGAGGTATCCAATATCCTGGGGTCCTCTGGCCCAGAGAGTATTGGGGATGAGGTGCAAAATGGTTTGCAGCGAATCCCCTTGCTCATATGAATCAGTGCAGAATTTTATTGTCAGACATCCGGCAGCCGTGGGTGTCACATAATTTGAGTGAAAACCACAAAGACCAAGAAGCGAGACAGTTTCTTATCAGAGAGAGGAGCTTAAACTAACACAGCAGAAACTAACATTTCTGTGAAAAGAAAAAAGGTGGGGGTCAACTGATCCCCCGCAGCTGTCCTGCAATGTGGAATGATCTGCTAATTTAGCTTTTGTCCATTTCTGTAGTTGTTCTATAAAGAATTCTCCACACTCATGATCCCGGGGGTCAAAGTTAGCACCTTTAAGTTCAGGGATGTGGATTTGATCCATTATCAGTGAGGAGTATTCACCTGTCTTGTTTTCCACTATACTTTGCAGGTCCGACCATGTGCACCCATAGGTTTGATGCACTTGGGACAGTTTCCTGAAAAAGGGCATGCGATGGGTCTCAGGGTCAGGCAGTAAATTCACTATGGTGAATAACTGTTGTGGGGTGAAAGACACATATTTTGGTGGTCCCTGTGGCCGGTTAAGTGCTAGGGCTTCTTTCAGTGTCTCAAGGTTTCCCTGCTCAATTTTCTGTAAGTTCTTTTGTAACTCTGTAATCTGACCCTGCAGTATTTGATCTTGTGAACGTCGTGATGGGCGCACGGTCATGGGTACAGTCCACTGTGGTGCCAGGGGTAAAGTTGGCGGATCCCCGTAGTCTGTCGGGGTACCCCGCGGAGGAGTCTGCATATTACCCGGTGCATTTTGTATGCCCATTGTGGATTCTGCAGCACCGTCTGCATCCCCCTGTTCTGCTTCATCAGGTTGCCCCCCTACCATTATAGGAGTAAGGGTGGCAGGTGAGTGGGGTAGCATGAATATACCGTCCGGGTTTATCATCGGGTACAGCATAGAGATCACCGGGACACTAGGGGTGACATAGGTGTGACGGGGGGGGTCCGGACCGAATGATATTAAAGGTCCGTTCATGGGCGTTGCCTGGGGACAAGATGGCGCTGTAGCTAACACGGGAAGTGATGGGACGTGCCGGGGAGTAGTTACCAAGGTGTGGTTTTGTGGGTGGGGAACCCCACAGGGAAGGCACGTATCACGGGAGGAGGGATTCTGTTGACCACATGTTTTGCAGGTCCACCCACCTGCTCTCTTCCCGGCGCCATTATAGGGTGGTGGCTAGTCATGTATCAATGCAACACCAGGCTTACAGAAATATCTCTGTCTTTTCTCATCAAAATTTAGTTCCCCCCCGGTCTGTTTAAATTCTTTACTACAGTCCAACCACACACGGACCATGTCTGTCAATTAATCATCTTCTAACTTCCCTCTCTTCTCGTTTAACAACACTTGCCAGGTGGCACTACATAGGATGCCTCCTTTACAGACACCTTTAACTCTTCTCCAACTTACTTAATCCTTTTATGAAACGTTTGCCTCTCCTGTCCGCCACGTACTGTTCAGGTGAACAGTAACCCTTCGGGACACTTTCCTCATTTCCCATTATCTCTCGTACCTACTGAAGCCGCCTAAAGACCTCTGCATAGAGTAATCACTGGACGTGAAGACCTTTGAGTCCCGGTCAGCACACTCTGGGCTACCGCGAACCGCTCTCCACCCATCTGTGATTGTCCCCTTTATGGAGATTTGAGTCAGACAGAACTCAGTGTCTCAGTCAATGATACTTGTCAACAGGGTCTTCACAACTTATAGGCACAACACAGTACATCAAGACTTTAAGAAAACATATGGGGTTCTTACTTTCATGCCCTCGAGGACGTCCCAGACTGCTTCCGCACCCCTCCCTCAGACGAACACCAAGAGGCTACACCAGGGGACACTTTATAGGCAAGATGACTCAATTTTCCTACCTCATATCACGGGTTGCGATCCCGGTGTCCGTTAGTGCGCCTCTCCTCATCTGGTCTCTGGGGGTACGGGAACAGAGGGTCCAATCCTCGAGCCCCACGATTGGCGCCAAAATTGTTCTGGTTCTGACAAAGCTGCCAGTTCAGTTGATGTACTGCTCCAAATTAAGATACGTGCACGGAGAGATCAGACAGACAACTCACTACATGGAGTTAAAAAGGATCTCTGGTTTATTTCTAAGAAAACAGACAATACATAGTTTTCACGAGAGGAGGGAGTGAGGGGGGGGTGAAAGATAAAGTATATATTTTCTATTGGCTATGAACTCTCTACTTTTCTGTAACCTTGACGGCCAGAGGAAATTCCTCCTCACTCCCCCCCCCCTTGTTCCTGGGTGAAAACGTTACTACTTTCTTTCTTTGTAACTGCTTGCTTGAGCTGAACGGAAACCACAAAGAAACACATGATAAAAACACAAAGTAAGATTCTAGTTTATAGGTGTAGGCTGAATGCCTGGCCGCCATCTTAGCTCAACAAGCAAGTATCCATTTTGTATCAATAGTCCATAACAGTAACACGGTTCTCCAATCAGGCTGTAATTTTAACAACCGAATCTGGAGAACCAGAGGGAACCGGCTGAATCTCATGCCCAGACTATTCAGAAGTCCCAAGCAGTGAATGGAAAGCTTACCACACAAGCGTGGCCACCCTTCTATTCACTCTATGGGACTGCTGGAAATAGCTAAGTCTACTTTCACACCCACGTTTTGGCTTTCAGTTTGTGAGATCCGTTCAGGGCTCTCACAAGCGGTCCAAAACAGATCAGTTTAGCCCTAATGCATTCTGAATGGAAAAGGATCCACTCAGAATGCATCAGTTTGCATCAGTTTAGTCTTCATTCCGCTTCGAAGACTGTATGCAGCGTTTTGGTGTCCATCTGATGAAAACTGAGCCAAACGGATATACAATGGCCAGGATACGGGTTGTTAATGTTCTGTATTTGTCATGACGCCAAATTGCAGCGTGTGCAGGGCCCTTCCAAGGTGTTATAACGCATGTCCCAGATTAGGAATGTCAGAGTGGTGTAATGGCCTATAATGTCTCTGTAGTTTACTGGTAGTTGTGTCATGGTGTCTCCTACCTGGGTATGGCCGGACTCCTGGCTCACTTGCAATAAATTTGAATGTAGTGATAGTAGGAGTAATAGAGGAATTTTGCAGAAGAAATGATGTCCAGACCTTTAGATGAAGTTCAAAGTTCCAACGTTGCTTTACTTGAAATAACTTGCATCCAAACAGTATACAGCTTTGGTCTCTTGGTCCCAGCAGGTTTTGGCAATGATTGGCAGGAATAAGTACTTCTGCTTTAAATGTGGAGCTTGCAGGATAAAACGTCTGCTTGGTAGCTCTGTAACTGTGGCAGGATTAGCTTCTGCACTTATCTGTAACTTCTGCTGTGTGGGGGCAGACTAGCTGAGGAGGAATAGGCTTCTCCTAGGTCTCTGGACTTATCTCACAGATGGATTCTCAGGGGATGCTTTCTTCCTGGAACTCTGGAGATTGTCTCTAATTTCTGCTTCTCTTCATCCAGCTGACCTGAAGGTGCTCAGACTGGGAATATGACCAAGTCTCAGCCGAGACTCGGTCCTTGCTGTCTTCCCTATGCATGGGGTTTTCCTGGACACTATCACACAGCCTTCCCCACTGACTCTAACTTCCTTCTCCACCCATGCTGCAGGATGTGGGAACTGCCCACTTCTCCACAGCGGGGGAGCTAAGCTGGAATAATCCATTCCAGCCCAGATACACTGAACTGGGACTTGTACTTGCCAATGTGTTGCTGCCACCTACTGGTAACCAGGCAAATTACATGAACAATTGCATTTAACATAGTTTTGTATGCACATTTGTGGAGGACATAATATAAATTACATCAGATGACAATATAAAGAGGCTTAGAAGATAGTAGCAGGGTAGAGGTGTGTAGTAACACAACTCTGGGGTGTTACAGATCCGTCCTGGCACACAATGTAAGTCAATCGGGACAGATCCGTTTTTACTGATACAATCTGGCACAATAGAAAACTGATCCGTCCTCCATTGACTTTCAGTGGTGTTAAAGACGGATCCGTCTTGGCTATGTTAAAGATAATACAAACGGATCCGTTCTGAACAGATGCAGACTGTCGAATTATCTGAACGGATCCGTCCGCACAAAATGCGAGTGTGAAAGTAGCCTCTCTGGCTGCTCTCTGTTCACTTCAGGGGATCCATTCTGGAGATAGGAGTGGGTCCCTGTTACAATGGCAGTTCGCTTGTTGTGCATAGGTGCCAGCTTCTTGTGGGTTTGCATTTGGACCACTGTGTCACAGTGGTGGTTAACCCCTTAGTGACCAGCCTGTTTTGGGCCTTACTGTCTAAGCGTTTTCTTCCTTTTATCATCTTTGCGTTCCAAGAGCTATAACCTTTTTATTTTTCCGTCTATACAGCTTCATGAGGGCTAGTTTTTTTTGCTACTTTTTTTGCAATAAAACCCCCTTTTTTTTAAGTAAAAAATATTTTGGGAAGCGGCAATGCAAAGACGCATAACTTTTCTTATTTTTCTTTCTATGGAGTTGTGTGAGGGCTTGCTTTTTGCAGGACGACTTGCATTTTTCATTGGTATCATTTTGGAGTAAATGATGCTTTTTGATCGCTTGTTATTGTGTTTTTTTGGTGGCAACTAAGAATAAATGAGCAATTCTGTCTTTTTTTATGGTGTTCACTGTAGGGAATACCTTATGTGATATTTATGTAGTCCGGGTCATTACAGACGCGGCAATACCAAACATATGGTGGAGATTTTATTTTATTATTTGCAATTTCTTTAATTAAAAAGCATATTTTCAGTGGAAAAAAAAAGTGTCATTTTTTAATGGGATTTTTTTTATTGAATAAATGTGTTAGTTTTTAAACTTTTTTGAACCACTTAATAGTCCCACAAGGGGACTATAAAAGACAGCTTTTTGATTGATTTTAAAATGCAATGCACTATCCCTATAGTGCATTGCATTTTAATGTCAGTGCTATTCTGACATTGACCAGCAGGTTGCACCAGAGAGGCGCAGCCTGCTGGAAACTAATCAAGGCTGGCACCTGCAGTCCTACGTAACACCACAGATAACACAGTAATAACTCTCTGAGTACAGATAATGTAGTAGATGTCACTTGCAGTCCTATGTAACACCACAGATAACACAGTAATAACTCTCTGAGTACAGATAATTTAGTAGATCGGTGTGAGGCCCCAGAATTCAGAACACGCACAGTGTGAACTGAAGTCTGGGGCCAGGATGCGGCAGGGTGGGACAAATTCTATATCCATCACCCCCAAACCCTACCGTAAACAGATATGTGGATGGACATTGCATACATTGCTATGAAATATACAGGAGAATACAGCACCATACCTGTTGACATCTCCTGTGATGTAGACTTTCCTCAGTGTCTTCATTCAGAGATAGGACCGTCATGATACCTTCTTTCAGCCTCGTCTCTGCAGAGTTTAACAGATTTTTTTTTTTAGATTCCTCACTTTACTATCATCTTCAGATAACAGACTCCCCCACCCGTAGTGCCCATAAGTATAATGCCCTCTGTATACTTATAATATATAATGGCCGCTCTGTAATATTATTATTATTATTGCCCCCGCTGTATTATTATTATTAATATTATAATGGCCCCCTCTGTAGTATTATTGTCCCATGTAAAATACATCACTCCCCCTGCCTTCAGCCCCTCCAGCACACAGTCCCATGTTAGATACAACCTTCCCCCTGCCTTCAGCCCCTCCAGCATACAGTCCCATGTAAGATAAATCACTCCCCTGCCTTAAGCCCCTCCAGCATACAGTCCCATGTAAAATACAACCCCTCGTCGCCTTCAGCCCCTCCAGCATACAGTCCCATGTAAGACACATCACTTTCCTGCCTTCAGCCCTTCCAGCATACAGTCACATGTAAAATACATCACCCCTGCCTTCAGCCCCTCCAACATACAGTCCCATGTAAAAGACAAAACTTCCCCTGCCTTCAGCCCCTCCAGCATACTGTCCCATGTAAATATCACACTCCCTCTCTTCGCCGCCTGCCTTCAGCCCCTCCAGCATACAGTCCCATGTAAGATACATCACTCCCCCGGCCTTTAGCCCTTCTTGCAAACAGTCCCATGTAAAATACATCACTCCCCTGCCTTTAGCCCCTCGAACATACAGTCCCATGTAAAATACATAATTCCCCCTGCCTTCAGCTCCTCCAGCATACAGTCCCATGTAAGATACATCACTCTCCTGCCTTCAGCCCCTTCAGCATACAGTCCCATGTAAATAATATTACACTCCCTCTCTTTGCCGCCTGCCTTCAGCCCCTCCAGCATACAGTCCCATGTAAGATACATCACTCCCCTTGCCTTCAGCCCTTCTTGCAAACAGTCCCATGTAAAATACGTCACTCCCCTGCCTTCAGCCCCTCCAACATACAGTCCCATGTAAAATACATCATTCTCCCTGCCTTCAGCTCCTTCAGCATACAGCCCCATGTAAGATACATCACTCTCCTGCCTTCAGCCCCTCCAGCATACAGTCCCATGTAAATAATATCACCCTCCCTCTCTTTGCCGCCTGCCTTCCAGCCCTTCTTGCAAACAGGTGCTGTTGAAGGATGACCAGAGATCGTACTGCCCAGAGGATGCCATCTCTGCTATCCATATACCAGTATTACCCCTTCATATACAGCCTGCCTGACCAGGCAGGCAGGTAGTATATGAAAGGGTAATACTGGTAGGCCTGCTATATGTACAGCAGAGATGGCATCCTCTGGGCAGTACTGTCTCTGGTCATCCTTTACCAGCACCCTGACTGCTATCTGCTTGGCCTGGCTCTCATGGCACTTCACTGCCTGGTGCTTGGCTATCAGCAGTGAGTGACAGTGTCACAGTGTGAGTGAGTCACTCCCTGAGTGTTAGATGTGGGGTGAGTCCCACACCTAACACTCAGGGAGCTGTCACATCACACTTACTATGACACTGACTGACTCACTGTCAGTGTCACTCAACGCTCATTCAGGCTGCCTGTGGCGTCCTGAAGTGGCACACTGCGGCAGCTATTGTCTTCTTCTTGCTCCGGCTCCGCAGTGTCTTTCCTGCCCAGAAGGTAGGCGGAGTTTCATACAGCCGTGCGCACATGCTCCTTATGTTAATACCGCTCCTCACTCTGCGGCGCAGCAGAGCAGAGCGAAACTCATTCAGTTCACAGATTTTTTGCGCCAGTGGCCAGCGCCCCCCCCCCCCCCCCCCTGCAGTCTGGCGTGCCCGGTGCAATGCCCCCCCTCCCACACGCTACTGTGGGTATGAATTAGGTCCACTGTGCCTTGTACCTCTCCTCAGCTCATACTGCTAAGGTTAACCCCCCTGGCGCTGTGTGTGCACCTGTTTGACTAATGAGTTTGTTAAGCTAGATGTTCAGTATTGTGTGTCCTGCCCCTAGCCTGTGCAACAGATTATTTTTTTGGATCTGTTCTTGATCTGTGAAGGAGATTCTGATTCGTTGGCCTGTCCATCTGCATAGCCTGTTGTTTTGATCTGTTGGTTCGCCTGTGCTCCTTCTTCCTGTTGTCTGAAACTGACCTAATTCTGTCTGCATTCTGCCAGCCTGACTCTGCTACGAGCTGGTAGCTGTGACACAGATATTTCCAAAACTGAAGGCAGGATTATGGATTACAAATATGTAGACTTACGGCTCATGCACACGACCGTATGTATTTTGCAGTCTACAAAAAACGGATCCGCAAAAAATGCATTTTGTATTTTGCGGAACAGAACAGCTGGCCCCTAATAGAACAATACTATTCTTGTCCATATCCGGACAATAATAGGACATGTTCTATTTTTTTGCAGAACGAAATACCGACATACGGAAACGGAATGCACACGGAGTAACTTCCGTTTTTTTGCGGACCTATTAAGATGAATGGTTCCGTATACGGTCCGAAAAAAAAACCCAGAACAAACATGTAAAGAAAATACGTTTGTGTGAATGAGCCCTTATGAGAGTGAGAGAGTAGTGGAAATCTGAAGCTGCAATCTGATTGCCTGGTTTTAACCAATTAACCCCTGGACACCGTTGCAGAGAATCCCCAGGTCACAATTTCCAGTGAAGTCTTGGATTGGCGACTGTGACATTGAGACACTAGCGAGATCAGTAACTAAGGCTACTTTCACACTAGCGTTCGGGCGGATCCGTTCTGAACGGATCCGCTCATAATAATGCAGACGGAGGCTCCGTTCAGAACGGATCCGTCTGCATTATTTTTAGCATATAACAGCTAAGTGTGAAAATAGCCTCGTACGGATCCGTCCAGACTTTCAATGTAAAGTCAATGGGGGACGGATCCGCTTGAAGATTGAGCCACATTGTGGCATCTTCAAACGGATCCGTCCCCATTGACTTACATTGTAAGTCTGGACGGATCCGCACGCCTCCGCACGGCCAGGCGGACACCCGAACGCTGCAAGCAGCGTTCAGCTGTCCGCCTGTCCGTGCGGAGGCGAGCGGAGCGGAGGCTGAACGCCGCCAGACTGATGCAGTCTGAGCGGATCCGCTCCATTCAGACTGCATCAGGGCTGGACGGCTGCGTTCGGGTCCGCTCGTGAGCTCCTTCAAACGGAGCTCACGAGCGGACCAGCGAACGCTAGTGTGAAAGGAGCCTTAGCCAGCATTTGTGAACTGGAAGGCGGGCAAGAGGTTTCAGGTCTAGGGAGAAACATAGTCATAGGCAAACCATAGGTCAGGAGCTGCATGGTTGTTTTGGTAGGGATATATGCCATCCTAGAGCAGAAGGTTGGCTGACGTTATCTATTCAAGATATAAGAGCCTATGCAGCACCATAATGTATCTGCAGCAGCCAGCTCCATTATACAGTACAGTAACAAGAACACTATATTAGCATTTGAAGTGTCTGAGCACTTACATTCTTGGCCACAGCTCATAATTACTTTTTCTTTTTAATTCTTAAATTAAATGGAATCTGTCTCCTGGATTATAATGGATTATAATCTGCAGTAATACATGAGTGATACTACAGATAAGGAGTCCAGATCACTATTTGTTATTTTCCTGCTGCCCTCCTTTCCCCCGCTGTCAGGGTTGTACTGAAATAAATTGTCAGGACTGCTGTACATGCACATAGGAGTCCTCTCCATTATGTTTACGCAGCACAGCAGTCCTGACAATGTAGTTCAGCTCAACTTTGAGTGCTGACAGCAGGGGAAAGGAGGGCAGTAGGGAGAAAAAAAATAGTGATCTGGACTACTTATCTGTAGTGTACTACTCATGTTTTACCCCAAATAATAATTAGAAAAAAGAGACCGGAGATGGCCAAATGGTGAGAGTGGAAACTGAGTTTACCCAATGGAACCAAAAGGTCACCTATGCAAATGACTCGGTACTAGCTCTCGAGTGAAACAAGCAAAAAAACTGAGAACGGAACTCATAGTACCGTAAATAAAAATATAATTTTTATTGTGACATAATTAAAATATAAAATGAATAAATGGTATGCCATTAAAAAGTGAAGGAGGACTTCCGGTTCCGGCACCTGCATGTGAGCAGCAGAAAGAGACAGCTCCGGATTCCCTGACCGAAATCTGGGTCATATTGCCAATGTACATTTTTATCAGGAGCAATACACAGCTCCGTCCGATTGCCAAGGTCCTGAGGTGGTGAATGGACCGTTTTGTTATCGCTATGGGCAAGAAAATAAAGACCAAGACCTCGGCTGATATTCCCACCGATCGAGCCAGAGATGATGACATGGCGCCTGACACTCCTTCACCTCGTGCTGAGGAAGATGAGAGCGCACCCTCCACAATGCTATCACAAGAAGTGAATACAGCAGGGGGAATCGATTACAAACTACTGGCGATAGAAGTTGCATCACAGCTGGCTACTGATTTACAAGCCAGAAAATGAAAAACAAAAAAATTTTGTGGCAATTCTGGAGGAGCTGCTCAGCCCATGACACTGTGGCGTGTCTTTAGTTAGGGGAGCAGCCCGACCGCATGTGGACCGCAGTAATCGACTAACCCCAGCAAAATATGCATACAATGGAGGATATCGACGCGGTCCACATGCACCACAAGAGCAAACTACACAGAATGTAGCAATCATAGAGAACACACAGAGAGAATGCACCAAACAGATAAAACACTGACTATGCTGGCAAGACATAAGTAAAGGTATTAAAAGCTGAGACTTTTGCCAATATGTTCCAGTCATGGAGATATCGGAGCCCACATGCACCACGTCACGGTTTCTCAGCATAGCAAGGGGTCCTAACCACTGCTCTGACTATGGTGTGAACACGGTCTGGGGATGATATAATTCAGCTCACAGCCAAGCTCCCCACAATTGCCCAGCATAAATGCTGTGGTTGTACAATGTGGATGAAGCCAGGCCGTGAGCCACACCCACACCAGACCATGCTAGAAGCATCAGTGAAAACTTCCATGCAGCAAATGCAGCAAATACATGAGGCGCTGCAAAAGCAAGACACGCTCGTGACAGAGATAGAAAATAGGGTGCATACCCTGGAATTTTACTCTGAAGAATGTATCACGCAAATTCGCGGTCTTATACAAGAGAATAGAAAACTATGGGATCGAGTGGAAGATCTCGAAAATCGGTCCCGCAGGAACAATTTGCAAAATGTAGGCTTGTCGGAGGAAATCCCTGTGAAAGACTTGCACAGCATATGTGAACAAGAGTTACCTAAACTATTGGGTCTAAATGGCCTGTGCAAAGTTGAGCGTGCTCACAGATTGGGTCCAGATCTGAAAAATCTGACTTCAGACATTGATAAAAGCAACGCAAGATTTAGCCGCAAACCGAGACAGGTGATAGTGAAGTACCTTGATTTCCAAGATAAAACAAATATCCTGCGTAACTTCAAGAAATGCACTGAACCTGTGGAGCTGATAAATTCAAGGATTATAATATTCGGGGACTACTCTGCAGAATTCACTAAAAGAAGGAGGGCCTTCTCAGCCATCTGCTTTGAACTTTACCAAAGACATACCCGATTCGCTCTCCTGTATCCGGCTATGTTAAAGGTCTTCAAGCGGGATGGATCATCTCAAACCTTTTCTACTCCGGAGGAAGCTGCGGACGTTTTGCAGATACCACTGGATATCACAGAACAAGCTCCGGAAAAGAGAGCAAGAGGGAAAGACAGAGAATTGGATCACCCCCAGAGCCCGAAGAGATACATGGAACAACAGAAGAACAGTCTGGAAAGTCAGCATAGCACAAAAGCCGCCAAGGGATCCAGATGAAGAGTCATTAGACTTGAGTATACCTTTACTTATCTAGTATCGAGTCTAGCTCAAGGGGTCTGGTTTTCTCAAAGACTCAATGAGGGGAGACAATGTGATTTGTTGAAATGCTCTCTATATAGCCATGTTTCTTATAATAGGTCAGGGACCGAATTTGGGGAATATACTTCAGGGAAGTAATTATGTGTAAGAAGTCAGGGAGGAGAAGGAGGTTTCTACCTTATTTATGGATAAGGAATTGTTGCTTAGTTGCAGTTAGGCATTCTTTATGTATTGTTGTCAGGTTTATTGGGGATTTTAGGATTGTTTTATCTGGATGTGTACTGCTGTGTCCTGCTTACATCTTTTCCATGAGAAGGTCCCATGCTGCGCATTGTGTCCTGGAACGTTAAGGGTTTACGTTCTTCAGCTAAACATAATATGATACTCAAATACCTGCATCGACTTAAGCCCGATATTGCTATGTTGCAGGAGACTCACTTAACTGAAGGGGACTTTTTCCGCATGGAAAGGATGTGGGTTGGAAAAGTGGTGGGGTCGCCCTCGATAGCTAGGAAGGCAGGTACGCCGATTCTGATAAGTAAACATCTAGATTATAAAATACTTAACCATGAGACAGATAATAAGGGAAGATATCAAAAGCTGAATATACAATCTCCTTTAGGGGTTCTCTGTTTAGTAAATGTGTACGGTCCGAATGGGGAAAATTGATCCTTTTTCAAAGACCTCAGTGTTTTAGATTGGAAAAGATCCCTCAGAACAATATACAGTGGGAGGAGACATGAATGCTGGTGTGGACACTGGGGAAGACAGACGGGTTTCGCCTGGGAAAGTTATATCACAAAGAAATAGGAACTCAGTTTTAGCTGAATTTATACACGATAATAACCTGGTAGAACTTTGGAGACTAGAAAATCCGGAGGGAAGAGAATACACGTTCTATTCTTTCAAAGTAGGAAAAAGAATGGAAGGCTCAAAACACCTCAATGGACAATAACAGTGGGTGCTCTATTCTCTGGGTCACCTACCCAGTATAGAAGTTATAGAATAAAAAACAGGAGATGAATAGGCACAACCACTTTCTGGAGTATATACTAAAGGTTTAATTCAGCACATGGGTATTATAACCCAAATGTTAAAAAACACATATAATAAAATGGCAATCGTAAATGGTGGTATACAGCTATACAACACAGCAAATAATCAATAAATAGCAATACACAGCAAATACCGTAATCAATGAATAGTAATGATAAAATTAGCAGCAAACAATAGCAGCAGTTAATAAATAGTGGAATATTAGCAGCCAAAGTCTCTAGATGTAGCAGCAATGTATACCTAGTTGACAGTCAGAAATTCCCAATATATTGAGGAAGAGAGATGTCCAGTGTGTATAACACGTTGAATATAATCACACAAGTCCTCATTATTAGTGCAAAGTATCCATGCTTATTGTAGCATAAAGTCATTTAGCGCTCCTTCTCTCTGCTTTATAAATATATGTGGCATATAATGCCTACTCACATTTGGGTTATAATACCCGTGTGCTGAATTAAATCTTTAGTATATACTCCAGAAAGTAGTTGTGCCTATTCATCTCCTGTTTTTTATTCTATACGTTCTATTCTTTACCAAACAATACATGGTCCAGAATTGATCATATTTTTGTGTCAACTTCTATTCAGCGCAAGGCCCACCATTCCAAAATCTTAGACATTGCAATTTCCGATCATGCTCCAGTACAGATGGACATAAAAGAACAGATACAGAGGGGATCTGATTTTATCTGGCGATTCCCTTCTTTCCTTTCAGAAAATGAAAATTTTAGGGATTTGGTAAAGGGTTGGATTATAGAATACTTACAAGACAACGCAGAACATAAAGACAATTCCTCCTTACTTTGAGACACAGCGAAGGCAGTTTTAAGGGGAAAAATGATATCTTATGTGCACTCCCTAAAAAATAAGACCAGGGAAAAACTAGATGAAGCAACTCTGGCACTACGGAAGGCATATGTAACATTCTTGACCTCTCCCACAAACGATAATAAATTAATTTGGAGGGTAGCAAAGAAAGACTTAGAACTTTGGTTCGTAAGGTGGGAAGATATGTACAGACAGTGGCACACCTACAAGGGGGGGTCCAGCGGGTCTGGACCCCCCCTATATGTCCATTTTTTATTTATTTTATTTTTACTTATACATTTTGCTGCTTAGCCTGCTTTCCATCCCGGCAGCATTATACTCATTTCCCCTCCCCCAGGCTCTCAGCTCATCCTGGCACCGCCTACCAGATTTCTCCTGCTGCTTGCTGGCTCCTGGCTCCTCCCCGCCTCCTCCTTCTAACCGCCGGAAGGGCTGTTACCGGCGCCATCTTCCAGTCAGTACATGCAGCAGCAAGGCACTGCGGCCGCCCTCACGATTTCGCGCCGTTCCGCCGTAAGATTCAATTCATATTCATTAAGAGCGATTCAGCTAGGTGGTGGATCATTCGTGGGCCATGGCTAGACTTAAGACCCCACTCCAGTATCTGCTCTCGCCTCTCTCTGCACCTTAGTTTATGATGAGTATAGTGCTGTCTGACACGGTGACACCTCCTGCAGGGCAGATACTGGATGTGTCACATGTTCACATGATTCACATCATATAATGTAAGGGTGCAGGAGGAGCAGATACTGTCTGGAGGTGTCTATAGGGGTGCAGAGAAGATACTGGAGGTGTCACATTATATAATGTAAGGGTGCAGGAGCAGATACTGGTGTCTTTAGGGGTGCAGGAGCAGATACTGGGGTCTGGAGGTGTCCTTAGGGGTGCAGAGCAGATAATGGCATCTGGAGGTATCGTATACTGTAGGGGTGCAGAGCCTCTGCACCCCTACAGTATATGATGTGACTGTGACACCTCCAGACCCCAGTATCTGCTCTGCATCCCTATAGAATATCATGTGACGACTGCAGTATCTGCTCTGCACCCCTATAGTATATGATGTGACTCCCCCTGACTCCGGTATCTGCTCTGCACCCCTATAGTATATGATGTGACTCCCCCTGACTCCGGTATCTGCTCTGCACCCCTATAGTATATGATGTGACTCCCCCTGACTCCGGTATCTGCTCTGCACCCCTATAGTATACAAGACGAAGGAACCCGTAGGTTCTGATACACATTGGATGGAAATTTGTCCCTTGGAGGCACCCAGAGCGAAGTTGTGAAGTCACACAAAGAAGCTCCTGAACTCATCCCTGCGGGCTCCTCCACGTGTGCGCTAGCTACCGGCCAGGGCAGCGCGCAAGGTGAGAGTTAGAGCAAGAAGCGTCCCATCAGATCTAGACAGCGCTTCCTGGAACAACAGGATAGCACCACATCACGGAACGACTATTCACCAGATACAGGTAGAGATCTCGTAATTAGTGTCCTGTATATACATGTAATAATTCTCACCCTCCCCTACCCTCTCTGTATGCCACTGCCGGTATTATATACATATATACAGTATATGCCAAAAACGACTGCGTCCGGGAGGCGGTCGATTCATTCCTCCTGGACGCATCCGTGCGTCATCTCGCGAGACGTGAGATTTCCTGTGAACGCGCGCACACAGGCGCGCGCGTTCACAGGATCGGAAGGTAAGCGAGTGGATCTCCAGCCTGCCAGCGGCGATCGTTCGCTGGCAGGCTGGAGATGCGATTTATTTTTTAACCCCTAACAGGTATATTAGACGCTGTTTTGATAACAGCGTCTAATATACCTGCTACCTGGTCCTCTGGTGGTCCCTTTTGCTTAGATCGACCACCAGAGGACAGAGGTAGCTCAGTAATAAGTAGCACCAAACACCACTACACTACACTACACCCCCCGTCACTTATTAACCCATTATTAACCCCTGATCACCCCATATAGACTCCCTGATCACCCCCCTGTCATTGATCACCCCCCTGTCATTGATCACCCCCTGTAAGGCTCTATTCAGACATCTGTATGATTTTTACGGATACATGGATCGGATCCGCAAAACACATACGGACGTCTGAATGGAGCCTTACAGGGGGGTGATCAATGACAGGGGGGTGATCATCCCATACAGACTCCCTGATCACCCCCCTGTCATTGATCACCCCCCTGTAAGGCTCCATTCAGACATTTTTTTGGCCCAAGTTAGCGGAAATTGTTTTTGTTTTTTTTTTTCTTACAAAGTCTCATATTCCACTAACTTGTGTCAAAAAATAAAATCTCACATGAACTCACCATACCCCTCACGGAATCCAAATGTGTACAATTTTTTATACATTTATTTTCCAGACTTCTTCTCACGCTTTAGGGCCCCTAAAATGCCAGGGCAGTATAAATACCCCACATGTGACCCCATTTCGGAAAGAAGACACCCCAAGGTATTCGCTGAGGGGCATATTGAGTCCATGAAAGATTGAAATTTTTGTCCCAAGTTAGCGGAAAGGGAGACTTTGTGAGAAAATACAAAAAAAAATCAATTTCCGCTAACTTGTGCCCAAAAAAAAAATTTCTATGAACTCGCCATGCCTCTCATTGAATACCTTGGGGTGTCTTCTTTCCAAAATGGGGTCACATGTGGGGTATTTATACTGCCCTGGCATTTTAGGGGCCCGAAAGCGTGAGAAGAATTCTGGGATCCTAATGTCTAAAAATGCCCTCCTAAAAGGAATTTGGGCTGCTTTGCGCATCTAGGCTGCAAAAAAGTGTCACACATGTGGTATCGCCGTACTCAGGAGAAGTTGGGGAATGTGTTTTGGGGTCTCATTTTACATATACCCATGCTGGGTGAGAGAAATATCTTGGTCAAATGCCAACTTTGTATAAAAAAAAATGGGACAAGTTGTCTTTTGCCAAGATATTTCTCTCACCCAGCATGGGTATATGTAAAATGACACCCCAAAACACATTCCCCAACTTCTCCTGAGTACGGCGATACCAGATGTGTGACACTTTTTTGCCGCCTAGGTGGGCAAAGGGGCACACATTCCAAAGAGCACCTTTAGAATTTCACAGGTCATTTTTTACACATTTTGATTTCAAACTACTTACCACACATTAGGGCCCCTAGAATGCCAGGGCAGTATAACTACCCCACAAGTGACCCCATTTTGGAAAGAAGACACCCCAAGGTATTCCGTGAGGGGCATGGCGAGTTCCTAGAATATTTTATTTTTTGTCACAAGTTAGCGGAAAATGATGATTTTTTTTTTTTCTTACAAAGTCTCATATTCCACTAACTTGTGACAAAAAATAAAACATTCTAGGAACTCGCCATGCCCCTCACAGAATACCTTGGGGTGTCTTCTTTCCAAAATGGGGTCACTTGTGGGGTAGTTATACTGCCCTGGCAATTTAGGGGCCCTAATGTGTGCGAAGTAGCTTGAAATTAAAATCTGTAAAAAATGGCCGGTGAAATCCTAAAGGTGCTCTTTGGAATTTGGGCCCCTTTGCCCACCTAGGCTGCAAAAAAGTGTCACACATCTGGTATCGCCGTACTCAGGAGAAGTTGGGCAATGTGTTTTGGGGTGTCATTTTACATATACTCATGCTGGGTGAGATAAATATCTTGGTCAAATGCCAACTTTGTATAAAAAAATGGGAAAAGTTGTCTTTTACCGAAATATTTCTCTGAACTAAGAATACAGACATGGAGAGCGGCGCCCGGGGATCTCACTGCACTTACTATTATCCCTGGGCGCCACTCCGTTCTCCTGCTATGCCCTCCGGTATCTCCGGTCACAAAGTTATGGTTGGCGGAGTCTGCCCTTGTTCTGCTCTAGCGCTGGCCAATCGCATTGCAGAGCTCACAGCCTGGGAGATTATTTTCTCCCAGGCTGTGAGCTCTGCAATGCGATTGGCCAGCGCTACAGAAGAACAAGGGCAGACTCCGCCATTTAAATGCGTCCCAGTTGCCTCGGCAACCACCGACGCTAAAAACATATACCTCGTTTATTTAAAAAACGAGGTGGGGTAATAGACATAACTTTCCCTGACACTAACTTTATCTATTTCTATATTTGCGTGCTCATTACTCTATCTATGCAAACATACACTTAGATCGTTACAATCATTTAGTCCCAAAGGACCCATCGCAGCAGTGTGGATAATCCACTCCGCCTCCTTCTGCAAAAGGAGGCGGTCTCTATCTCCACTGGGGTGGGGACATGTTCAAGGGCTGCGAATTTCAGGCATTTCGTGTTATAATCGTGCTTATTGCGAACATGCTCAGTGAGCCTAGTACATCCTTTTCCTGACCTAACTGAGTTGATATGCTCCCTGAATCTCTCATACATAGGGCGGATAGTCTTCCCTATGTAGAAGGATCCACAGGAGCATAGCACCAGGTATACCACATATTTGGTTCTACATGTGGTGAATTGTTTTACCCTATGCCTAATGCCTGCAAAGAAAAAATATTTGCCCTGTAAAGCATGTTGACAAAAAGAGCAGTCCCCACATTTGTAACTCCCTATTGGTATACGTTCAGTGAGCCAATTACTAGTTCTACTCTCCTTGAGCCTGCTCCTCACTAGTTTATCTTTAATCGTATGACACTTTTTAAAAGTGATGAGAGGTTTGTTATATGTTAAATCCTGGAGCCCCTACTGGAGTCAACAGAAATATTCGAAGGTATCAAAATAGGTAAGCAGGAGATTAAACTGTCAATGTTCGCAGATGACATCATTGTGTTCTTGTCAAACCCACAAAGGGATATTAACAATATCTTTAATGTCGTGAGGGAATTTGGCTCCTTTTCAGGCTTTAAGGTAAATCAAGGTAAATGCGAGCTACTGACTATAGGGATAGGAAACCATAGGAGAGATTTCGTCCTGAGAGACTGCCCGGTATCTTTAGTCACAACCCACATCACGTACCTAGGGATCAAAATAGGGCGTACGCCTCACTCTGTATACACCCTTAATTACCCGCCATTATTTGCACAAATAAAACAGGAACTAAAGAGATGGCAAAATTTGCAGCTGTCAGTGATGGGCAAATGTCACTTAATCAAGATTATTAGTTTCCCAAAACTATTATATCCTATGCAGACTATGCCAATTTTACTCCAACGTGCAGATGTTGTCTGTCTAAATAGGGCCTTTACAAATTTTATTTGGTCCGGGAAAAAACCACGTATAGCATGAAGATCACTATGGGCCCCTATAAATAAAGGAGGGTTAAGATTGCCGGATGTGAGGAGTTACAACTTGGCATGACTTTTCAGGCATTGTAGAGATTGGCTAAATTGGACATCACACTACTCTAACTGCAGTCTGGAGAGGGAGTTGGCGGGAGGATGGGATCTTGGATCTCTACTTCATTCCAGGTTGGGTTCTCTACATCCGAATATAAAAAACTCAATAGTGATCAGGGATACGGTGGTCACCTGGAAGTAGATCCGGAAAATGTTCTGTCTCTCATTTTTAGCATCTAAACATTTGCTTTTATGGAATCATCCAGATTTCAATCTAGGCAAAACAAACAAGCTGTTTCATCCCTGGAAGTTGCTAGGTATACACAAAATGTTGCATATTATTCATGAGGCAGAACCTAGATATCTATCGCTAGGGGAACTACAAAATAAATATTGGCTTCCTAGGGAACAGTTTCTACAATATTACCAAGTTAGGAAATTTTGCGGGTCTAGATTGAGAGACTTGTAGAATGAATACATTTCCAATCCCTTTGACATTCTACTTAAGCAAAGAGAAAATAAAGTATCACTTTCTGACATTTACAAAACCCTGAGAGAAAAGGGTAATAATAGCTTGTCCACTAAAAGATTCCAGGGATGGAAACCACTTTTGGGCTCAAGTGAGTGGATTGATAAGATTATGGGGGGATGGGAGAGAGTGAGGAGAGCAGTCCCATGTGAAAAATGGAGGGAATCTCACTTTAAATTGCTGCATAGGGCAATTTATGCCTTTAATATCCCATTCAAGAATAGCCTACCTGACAGGATAACGGAATGCCCTAAATGCCATTTATCCAAAGCGGGATTGGATCATTGTATCTGGGAATGTCCACAAGTAGTTATATTCTGGAAAGAAACTCTTGCCTGGATAAAGAGAATATGGCAGTTAGACCTACCATTAGAACCTCTGGTAGTTCTGTTTCACGACTTCCCAGATAAGTTGGTAGTACCTAGGTTGGTAGATGGTGTTTTACTGGTGGCACTCAGATGTTTATTGAACTCATGGTTACAACCGAAAGCTCCCTCAATCTTAGAGGTTCAATTACTAATGAGATACTTCCTATTGATGGATCAATTAGAAACAGAAAAACAAAAGTTGTGTAAAACGTCACTTTTTTTTTTATAAGTGGAAGGTATATATTAGTAAGCAGCTACCGGAATCTAAAATTCAGAAAATTATGAAAAATTTACAGTACACAGAATGGTACCTACTTACTGACTTGAAAGGGAAGTTGGCCAACTTGAAAGTAAACTAGTCATCATGAAAGGGAGTCTTTAGCAGTCTTCATAACCTGAGCAGTATTATCTGGGACGGGTACACATCCAGATGGGGGGCAAGGTTATTATATTTTGGACAGAGATTACTGTTATATGAAGCAAAATATGTCACTCTTCTTTTGTGCAAGAATGATTCAAAAACATGTAACAATGTTGATTCTTCTTTTGTACTTAAATGCAGTGAGAATCATGCTTTGCTTTTAAGATGCATTTTTCAGAAAATAAATAAAATGTTCTTTAAAAAAAAGTGAAGGAGAGTAGCAAAAAGAACGCCATCCTAGCACTGCACACATATCAAATAGAGAGATGTAATAATAAATGATACTAAATATATCCAGATGTGGTCTAATAACCAACTATTAAAAAATAGTATATGTAAAGAGAATATATAGCAAGTATTAGGTGAGTCTGAAATTTAAAAATGGCTGTGCGGCTAAAGGAGAAGGGATTGCATGCAAGTGCTGTAATAACCAAATGGAGGCAACCCACAATAATAACCAGGTATCAAAAATCACCTATATCCAATGCCGTATGAAGCCAAAGACTCACCTAAGAAAATGGTGTGCTGTACTAACCATGATGGTGCTACCCCGACGCGTGTTTCGGGCTTATACGGCATTGGATATAGGTGTTTTTTGATACCTGGTTATTATTGTAGGTTGCCTCCATTTGGTTATTACAGCACTTGCATGCAATCCCTTCTCCTTTAGCCGCGCAGCCATTTTTTAAAATTTCAGACTCACCTAATACTTGCTATATATTCTCTTTCCATATACTATTTTTTAATAGTTGGTTATTATACCACATCTGGATATATTCAGTATCATTTATTATTACATCTCTCTATTTGATATGTGTGCAGCGCCAGGATGGAGTTCATTTTGCTACTCTCCTTCACTTTTTAACGGCATACCATTTATTAATTTTAAATTTTAATTATGTCACAATATATGGTACTACGTACTATGACTCTACTTTATATATGGTACTATGAGCTCCCTTCTCTGTTTATTGCTTACCCCAAATAATAGTCCAGAATCGTAGTGACAGATTCCCATTAAGTTATAATAATATTAAATACTCTTACTCATGGTACCTTTTATGCTTGGACTATTAATGGTGCAGATTGGACAGTACAAGCATATACAATGGGTTAAATTTAATTTGTTCTTCAAAGGGGTTGTTGGGGATCACAAAAATGATGCTTTGCTTTCTTACAGCACTATTCGTCCATGACCTAGGATGAGGATTACAGATATGCTTAATTTCTGCAAAATCTGAAACCCTAGCAAGATTAGTGCTGTATCTGAAAGGAAGCAACCTGGCTTCTCTTTGGAGACAGGGCAGGTCCCTGGTTGTTTTTTCAGATGAAGCCTAGTATGAAGAATTTGTCAAGGGTTCTTAAATTTTGCTCTATGCTTGTGTAGCGGTCAGGGGAGGAAGAGACCACAGGGCAGGGTTCAAATACAGTACAGCAGACGAGAAGGCTGAAGCAGATACCGGCTTTATTAAATGACAAAATATAACACCTGGAAAATCAGTTTAACAGTTTTGTGCCAATGCACCAGGGGTGCAATCTACAAATGACAGAAACGATTTTAACAAGTTTACACAAATTTAGAGGAAGGGTTACTGATCTGTGATATTCTAAATGCGCTCAAACCAGCAAACACATAAAAATACAGGCTACTCTCCTCTGATATTTTCCTGTCTGACCCCTGCTACTCAGGGCACGTTGCTACAACGCTCTGACTAAATATTCCTGCTCTATGCCCTAACGCAGATTAGCACCGGTGCACACTCACAGTTCTGTAGGTAGCTGGGCAGAGATCAGTCATGTCGCATTCTCCCACGAGGTAGCTGCTTGTCTTGGTCTGGTGGGTGCGGGGCAGGTGTCATCTGGTTCCTGATACAGTTGCTTGCTTGTCCCAGTGTGTTGTCTTTTCCTCTCTCTCCCTCTAGATTGCAGGTAGAGGAATCCACATCAGTTCAACTCTGCCAGGAGTAGCCTGTCCTCTGCCACGGTCCCGCTAACCTATAGCACGTTAACCAGGCCCTGTGTCATGTCACAAGTCTCTCAATTGGACGATATCCTCTTTTCAGAATCACTTTTTAGTTTCTGTGACTCTGTCCAACTGCAGCCAGACTCTCAGCTCACCACCAGTCAGGAAAACACACACCAGACAAAGCCTTGGAACTTTAAACTCCTCCTACATCCTCTGGAACAAACAACTTAATTTTTTTCTTACTCAAAGACACAGCGGCCTCTTGTGGCTGAAATAAGTCATCACAGTCTGTGTAAAACATTATCACTAGCAATTCAATGTAACTTGGTCATTCTAGGGGCTGACCCTTACATGGCTCCCCACTTGGAGGTGGCCGTCCTTGCTTTGCTATATAGTCCATGAGAAAAAAATGGTTAATCCAACTTCTAAACGGCAGTACAACATTGTCCACAATACATACAGGTGGACCAAATGAACTGATTGGCAGCATACCTGTTTGGTGGAACCCCTGCAGTAAGCCTACTGGATCTCCGGAGGTACTGGTTCTGTGGCAGGAGCTTCATCACCTGCAGCCTGGGAACTTTCCTCAGTGATAGGAACAGTCCACCAGTCTTCATTATCGATTTCATCAGGGATTATAACTGAGGACGGGACAGAAGGAGGTGTCCTCTGAGAAGGTGTTGGATGTTCATACTGGCATGGCCGTAGCATATTCCTATGTAGAGTCCTTGAGGCAAACTCCTCATTTTCAACCCGTACTTTGTAGACCGGACCATTGGGTTACACTCTCTTGATCACTTTGTATGGCTGTACTTCCCAACGCTCGCTCAACTTGCCTCTAGCACGTTTTGCTCGCACCAGTACCCGGTCCCCAGGCTGCAACACAACAGAACCTCCTGGATTGGAGGACATTCGGTATGTGTTCTCTCTTGCAACCGCTGACTTGCTAACCGGCAGATGGTCTGGAGCCGCTGACGGTGTTCTTTCACCCATGAGGTGGTCGATCATTCTATTAGGTCCTCTGGCTGTTCTAGATTCAACTTAATGATTTCCCGACCAGCTCTTCCAAACAGTAACATGTATGGGGTGTAACTGGTGGTGGTGTGGACCTGATTATTGTAGGCCCAGACCAGTTCAGGCAGATAGGCCAGTACATTTTCTTGTCTTCCTCTAGTGTCCTCAGCATTTGAAGCAGTGTCCGGTTAAAGTGCTCGCAGGCCCCATTCCCTTGGGGATGATATGGGGTTGTCCTGGATTTTTCATTGCCATACAGTCAGTGTAGCCTCTCCATCACTTTCCCTTGAAAATGGTTCTTGATCTGAGTGAATCCGCTTCGGACACCTGTAGACCCAGATGAAGTCTTGACAGACAGCCCGAGCTGTGGACTCAGCCGCCTAGTCCCGAGTTGGGGTGACTACTGCAAACTTGGAGAAGTGGTCAATCATGACCAGGCAGTACTGTAGGCCTCTGGCTGATTGTCCCAAGAGGAAATAGTCTATCATTAATACTTCCAGTGGTTCTTTGGTCTGTATGGTCTGTAAGGCTGACCTCTGTTCCGTGCTTTTAGTGAGTTCACACACTCGACACTGTCGGCAAACTTCCTCAACCGTGGCCTCGAGTCGCGGACAATATACATAACGCTGCAGCCACTGGTAGGTCTTGACTGGCTCGAAGTGAGCTCCAAATTCATGAGCCTCTTTGACTATCTCACATGTCGCGCTTCTGGGAATTACTACCTGCCACCTTGCCTCTAGATCAGCAGGCTGCTGCCACTTGCGGTACAAAACAGCTCTGTTAACTTCCAGTCTGTCCCATTGATGTAGAATGGACTTCATCTTGGCATCAAGGTCAGACCTTTTTTCTCTGTTGGGTTTCCTTCGCTGGGTGAATCAGCCTTTCATCTGTCGCAGCCCAACATCTTCATCTTGTATTCGGCCCCATTCTTCATTAGTTCTCCCTAATGTCTTGGGTAGAGCACGGGCCTCCCCACTTGTCTGTGCCGCGACTGCTGGTGGTGTGAACTTGTAGAAGTCTTCTCCTCTTCTTTTTGTTCATCGAGATCCCCTATCGGAGTTTCAAAAGTGACCATCGACAGACCATCGGCATTAGTGTTCTTTGTAGCGGAGCAGTAGCAAATCGAGAAATCATACTTTGCAAGGCGAGCTGCCCAACATTTCTCTAGGGCTCCCAGCTTGGCAGTGTCCAAATGGTCCAGGGGGTTGTTGTCAGTCCATACAAAGATCTTAGCCCCTGTCAGATATCCCTCAAACTTCTCAGGTATGGCCCACACCAGGGCAAGGAGTTCCAGCCGAAAGGAACTGTAGTTGGGGGGTTTCGCTCCATATCCCGCAGGGACCTACTGGCATAGGGGATAACTCTTTTGTGTCCATCTTGGACCTGCGACAGGACTGCCCGAGTCCGTAGAGACTTCTATCAGTAGATAAGAGGAACGGTTTGTCGAAGTCGGCATAAGCCAAGATGGGGGCCAATGTCAGGGCTTCTTTCAGGGCCTGAAGGCCCCCTCCTGCTTCTGTCCCCAGGGAACATTTTGCCCCTTGGGTCTCCCAGCCGTTCCGCTCAACAACTCATTCAGAGTAACCACTATCTTTGCGTAGTCTTTGATGAACCACCGGTAGTACCCGGTCAGTCGAATGAAGGCCTTCAACTCCTGCAGCGTTCTGGGCACTAGCCATTCTGATATTGCAGCCACTTTGTCTTGGGACGGCAGCACTTCATCTTGGGACACCGTATGGCCCAAGTACTCAATCTCCCTCTTGAAGAGATGACACTTCTTTGGCTTTACCTTGGCTGGACCAGGCATACGCTCATGATAAACTCTGCATTAATCGTAGTGTGTTTAAAAAAAAAAAAAAAAAACGGCTCCAAATGTTAGCCAAATTGGTTCGCACCTTTGAGGATATCATTTGGAAGCCAGAACATCTTGAAACACTTAACAGCACAACAAAGGCAGAGGAAGTTTACAACACGGCAAACTTTCACTGCAATTGTTGTGTTGAGAACATTAAACAGTTACACACATTACAAACACAACTACAAGAGAAGTCCCAGTGTACGGTCGAGAAGGGCAGGGAGATTTGCGTGTTAGAGTCTAGACTCTCGGACAAGGAGAGTTTCTACTCGACATTGATAAGGAACTGCTCAGACTGTACACTGAGATAAATCCGTTCAGGAACAATACGGTATCTATGGATAACATGATTGTTCAACTTCGAGAGGACCTGGCTGCGAAGACGCAAACCATTGCGGATTTACAGCAGGTCATCTCGAATCTGTCACGGCCTGGTGCTAACAGCATGTTGCCCACGAAACAGGTTTGTGTTTTGGGAACGGCACAGGGGGAGACAGTGCCGACAGCGCCAAGGTCTCCCACGGATCAAACACCCGACGCAGTAGACACCAGGGGACAGGTGGAATGGACGCTACCTTTCACCCAAACACCCAGGGAGAATAGGGGTAGCAACCGAGTCCAGGAACAGGACAACGATTGGAGAGAGGAAAGTGGTTGGCCATTTACCACTTCCAATCCGCCAACGCGTCCGGAAAGACAGGAAGATTTTTATCCTAACCATTCCAGTATGGAAAGGATAAACTTCCTGTTACGGATTTGCAAGGAGATCCCAAAATATGATCCCAGTGTAGATCCGTTTACTTCATGTGATATCTTCGGGGGTCCACTGTAACAAATATTCAGTGGCTCATGAATATCGCATGAAGCTATTCAAGTTATGGTTACCTACACACCTAAACCAAAGGTATGAGGTAACGGGGAGGACGCAACCCATGAATGGACAGTTTTATGACAAGGAGGAACGTCTCTTCATACTCATGAGACTGGCAACGGGCCATTGGGACGTCACTCCAGATATCCTGTCCAAGTTTAAACCCACTATACATGACGAACCTCTGTCCATGTGTAGTCGGTTTGAAGCCATGTATAGAAGGGTTACAAAGGATCACGGTATCGGAATTCCGGAAGGTAATTCAGCTATTTGCCCCACGGCCCCGCCATTGGAAAGGATAGGAGGCATTCGATGCTTCCTATATTTACAATACGGGCACATAAAGAGGAATTGTCCACAATGGTCACGTAATAACCGGATAAATCCTGAGAGAACGGGCAATAATAACGGTTTCAAGATGAAACCTAATTATGCCAAACCAGTGGGGGAATATCTGGGACATTCACAGGTCCAGACACCAAAACGTGTGGCTGTTGTGAATGACCCAGTGCGTTCGGTAAGGAGTGTGGAATCCCTGGAATCCACACTAAGGGTCCAAGAACCCACAAGTGGCAGTATGTACCTCACAGGTACCTACTGGGAGTCTGGTAGAAATTGATTGAAGATCAGGGATCCCTAAAGATCTGGCTCCAGTATGTCCTATCATACTGGATTCTTCAGGGAGACCCCACATAAAAGCCAAAATCAAAAATCAGGACGCTGAAATCATGCTTGACACTGGTGCGGAAATTTTCATTACCAATGTCAAACATGATTTACATCCCAACAGCCCTCAGTGTGTGGTGATCGGATTTGATCACCAACAAGGGGAGGTGAAGGCCCACAGAATAGAAGAAGTAATTGTCCAGATTACCAGTTACACTACCCTTAGGATCCCCATGTGGTATTACCCTGGTTCTGACAACATTATTGGAACCAACGTAATGAGTGGATCCTAGATCTGGCAAATAGTATTGTATGGAAGGGTCCCAGACAATCCAAGGTGTTTGTCATCCAACGCCAGTTTCTGGGACCACCATTGCCAACAATAGATGACTCTACTGAAGTACTTGAACACAAATGGCCTGAGATCTCACATAATCCAGACCTTGAGCCTATTGTGTATGAGTACCCCGATCTGTGGGCCCAGGGAAAAAACGATTGTGGCAGACTGATTGGAGTTCATGTGGACATACAAGGTCCCGACCCTCCACCTCAACCCCAATACCGCTTTCCGCCAGAAGCCACCCATTCAATTTTGGACACTGTCCAGGAATTGAAAACTAGGGGGGTGGTCATAGGGGGCAATTCTAAATGCAACAATGCCCTCTGGCCAGTAAAGAAAAAGGACACCAATGCATGGAGGCTTACCATAGACTTCCGGGTCCTCAGCAAATACACCCCAATGTCCGCTCCAGTGGTGGCACAGACTCCCGACATCATGGCCAGAATAAGCGGCAAAAGTCGCATATTCTCAACCATAGATGTTGCCAATGGGTTCTTCTCAATTGAACTCACTGAAAACTGTAGGTACAAATTTGCCTTTACAGTAGGGGACAAACAGTACATGTTCGGTGTACTCCCCCAGGGATTCCACAGTAGTCCCACGTATTTTCACCAGGCATTGGCGGCCGTTCTGAGTGTATTTTCACGGCCGGGATGCCTTCTGCAATACGTGGATGACCTGCTATTACACACAGAAACCATAGAAGAACACTTGGTTCTGTTAAAAGAGCTATTGGGACTCCTGGCCAAGCCAGGACTCAAGCTGAGTCCCCACAAGGCAAATTTGGCCAGAACAGAGGTGACCTTCCTTGGAGTCCAAATTTCTTTTGGAGCCAAAGGAATCATGGCAGCCAGAGTGGAAGCCATGGTAAAGTTACCTAGGCTGGGCATTCTACAGGATTTGAGAAAATTCCTGGGAGTTGCTAATTTCATGAGAGAGTTCATAGAGGATTTTGCTGCCAAAGCAAAACCCCTCTATGAACTCCTCAGAGGAGAAGACCCCTCAATCAAAGGTTGGTCTGATGCACAGGAAGAGGCCTTTTCTACTTTGAAAAGGGACCTCTCCTCTGCCCCTGTATTGGCCACTCCCCATCCTGAAGAGGAAATAGCCATACAGGTGCATGCAGGGACGGAGTCTATCTCAGCGGTCCTCCTACAGCAGATAGGGTATGACACTAGACCGCTAGGATACTTCTCCAGGTTAGTTTTGCCTGTTGAACGAGGGTTCGATGAGTGTGCCAAACAACTGGCAGCCATACACTATGCCGTCAAAACCACCGAGCATATTGTAGGCTTCAGGCCCCTCACTTTGCAGACTCCACACTCTTCATTGGCCCTCGTGCTCCGTGATACACTCCCTGGAGTCTCCCAACAGAGATTCGGGAGATGGATTATGGACCTCAGTGGCCGGAGTCTGCAGGTGAACCACAAAGCCAAGTCTGTTCTGTCCCAGTTACTGAACCTAACTGGAACCGAACATGACTGTGGCCAACCAGCGCATATTAACGCGCCACAAATTTTCAGGACCGATAAACATGCAGAAGACAGAATCATCTTTGTTGATGGCTCTCGATTTTACATGGATGGGACCTATGTCACAGGTTTTGCTGTGCTGGATGAGACCACAGGTACCCAGAGTCTTGTCAAGTTACCAGGTCACATGTCAGCAGGGCGGACAGAACTGGAGGCGGTCAAGGAAGCCTTGATTCTTCAACCCCCAGGGAAACAAACTATATATAGCGACAGTTCATATGTAGTTCGTTCCCTCACCCTGCACCTGGACACGTGGAAAAGACGAGGATTTGTGGACAGCCAAAACAAACCTCTGGCTCATTTGTCGGTCCTGAAAGAACTTTGGGAATGGGGCATGGCACACACGGCGGAAGCAGCCATAATAAAAATCCCTGCGCATCAGAAAGGGGACGAGCCTTTGACGCTAGGTAACAACAAAGCGGATGAATTGGCCAAACTAGCGGCAGTGTCTGGAATCCTTTGGGAAACAGGCACTGAGCCACTACCAGCCTACCAGATTGCAGTTCGTACCAACCTGAGTAAAGGCCCGGTGTCATTTGAGGAGGAACAAGCCAAGGATCCTCTTCTAATGACACACCTCACATCTCCACAGCATCCCTGGTCAATACAGCAAGGGATCCTGTGTTACAATACCGATACACAGCAACTTCCTCTTCCCGTGGTTCCACAGCATCTGCAAGCAGCGCTAACCAGATTGAACCACCAACTGTTTGGACACCTGGGCCGGGATAAACTCTTGCCTCTCCTGAGAGACAAATTATACTGGCCGGGAATGTCCAACACAGTAGAGGGAGTAACATAACATAAACCCGTGCCTGGTATGTGCTCAGGTTAACCCAAGGGCGTCAGCCCTGAAGCCGGTGTTGCAGCGAGTTCCTCCTGCAGATGGTCTGTGGTCCGCACTACAAATAGATTTTATAGGACCTTTACCAACAGGAAGTCGTAACTATCATTACGCACTGGTGGTAGTGGATGTCTTCTCTAAGTGGGTAGAAGCCATTCCCACAGTTAATGATTCGGCTACAACCACTGCCCGTGTTCTCTGGTAACAGGTTCTGTCACGATGGGGTATCCCCAGATTGATAGAGTCAGACAGAGGGACCCATTTCACGGGTAAGGTAATGAAAGCGCTTTGTGGTCTTTTACACATAAAGCAAAGGTTTCATGTGCCTTACCACCCTCAGTCTGCGGGTATCGTGGAGCGGATTAACCGGACCATAAAAACACGACTTTCTAAAGCACTACTGGAGAAAGGTTCCTCATGGGTAACCTCTCTGCCAGCTGTGCTAATGGGAATCCGAGCTACCGAGGCTACCAGTACCGGCATCACCCTGTTCTAACTAATGACCGGACGCAAAATGCCCCTATGCCTGCCCAATGAACCCCTAGTGTCAGAACCAGTGAAGAACGCCATTGCCAGAGACCTGTTTCTCCAACAGGTACAACTAAACCTGAAGGAGTTATTGCCTCATGCAGTGATACGGCTACACAGACCGTATCTACAGGGGGAAACACCAATGTCCTCTGTAGGAGAGCTGGTGATGGTGAAAATCTTACGTCGGGCCGGCCCCTGTGATGCAAACTGGGAAGGACCCTATCAGGTCCTTGAAGTAATGGGTGACACCATGCTAAAGGTGCAAAGGCCGATGACTACCAAGAAAAAGTCACATAGGTGGCAGGGAGTTTTATGGATCCATATCGACCAGGCCAAGGCCACCCGAGCCTCCCCAACTCAATAACGTGAACCCTCGCAGAGTTGGGTGATGGGGGGGTGGTTTGGTGGGTCGAGGGTGGATCCATGAAACTAATCACATTCATATTGAATTAACAGATCACGGGAGGGAGACTCACCAAGGTTACGACTAACCAGAAAAGATACAGAAATCCTCTGAACATGGCACATCCCCAACTTGTGGCACTGGTGGTAAGCATGATGATGGCAGGCTCAACCTCTTCGGGGGAGGGCCTGGGAGTTAATAATGAAATGGCTGACATATCTATGAATAAACCCGGCCTTTTAATGGTGGAATGTCTGGAGGGCAAAATCCTGAAACCATATGAGAACTTTTCCTTTACACCAGGACAGTGGTATCTGTATGGTTTCCAGAGGGAGAGTTTTGCCCAAGGTGTAATTCAACATTATACTCCTGTGGAGAATGTGTCTGCCATACAACATGATTTACATGCCCTCTGCCTCAAAGAATTCAGACATTTTCGGGACTCTGACCCTACTCCTATGAGATCTTTAAGATGGGTGTCTAGGGACCCTCACTTGCATCCTTACAAGCAAGTGGAAGCCAACACTACCACAGTGTTGTGTACCAAGGAGGGGGTTCTGAGTCCCGAGGATGTCACGGGTGCAGAGTATAGTGGCTGGTATATCCTTAAAGCTACCTTCATAAGGAGGGATAGCCAAAATGGGCTGAGGGTAAGGACATATTTTGACAGACCCATTCCGGTAAAGGGCACCCATAAAAGCTTATTGTTTGTTAAGAGATTCCCAGATGATTATCACTAGGGAATACAGTTATGTTCAGGGACGTGTCCACAGATTACATATGAACCAGTATAATGATGCTAAATTTAAACTGCAGTAACTCTGGCCAGGCCCTATGGAATGACCAGAGTGGTCCGGTAAAACTGGAAGGCTTTTACCGAGCCACCATTTTAAAAGTACGCACAGATGCCAAGGATCCCAGGTATGCTCAGTTAAAGGAATCTCCATCCATACGATCCTTTATGATCACCTTCATGAGAGACAATTGTGTTCAGGAGGTGACTGGATACTATTTTGTGACCTATGCCCACTGGGAACAAGATACCCAGATGGTAACATTGGACACTAATTCCTGGAGTTGGGATTTAGTGTGCAATGGGGTGGATACCCCTACAGTGGATGTATGAATGGACGCTACCCCTATGAATGAGGAATACCGGGGTAGGTATGTGTCTTCTGATTGGAAAGACCCCAGTGGCAGGGATATTAACTTTGACATCAATATAGATGGTTCGTTTAGATAGCCTTTTTGCGAGGCAGTAGATGAAGGGTGCTAGACATTTACACAATGGGCCTATCTGTCTAAATCCAAACCTGTACGAAAACTAGTGTTACAGGTTGGAGAAAGTGACCAATGGTATCCGTTCAGAGGTAGAGGGCAAGTTTGTGTAACGGTGGTGAGGATCCCATATGAAGCGACAGGTCTCCAACCTGTAAAAATACATTCAGGCTCTTGCAACGCCCCTATCCATCAATTGGCAGATCCTATAGCTCCTCAACTGTCATCCCCATGGAAGATCATCACGGGAACAAAATTCGTCCTATCTACTTGGAGAATTTCGGTAGATGACTTCAGAGTTGATCAGTGGGATCACAGATGTGGGGAGTTTGTGAGGAACCAAATTGACATGATAAGAGGTTGGATAGAGGCAGGGCCAGAGGTTATCACAGGGGAAGAAGAGATCTGATAGCCATGGGACAAGGCGGAGGTGCACTGGGAGTGGGCGCCCTGAACACTATGGATATGGAAGTCCTGAGAGGTAAACTTGGGGATGTTGCACGACACACCGGGGAAGGATTCGAGACCCAGCTTGATGTAAACCACGTTTTAGAGGGTTTGCAGCATTCGCACATAGATGCCACTAGCTCTCTATCTTCTGCTCTACGAGAGAAGTTTAGAAGGTTAGTTGTAGGTCTCTTGGAGGAACAGGATAGAGCTCAGCTTGCTCTGGCGTGTACACAGGTCCAAAGTGAATTCTCGGACAACCTTAAACATATTGTATCATCATTGTACAGCGGCCACTTCCCATTTAACCTCCGCCAACTGGCAAGTCCTCTTATATCTCCTTTTGCAGCCAATCACACCAACTGGTGGGTAGTCCAATGGCACAGCTGTAGGAATCTCACTTGCACTGCTTCGTCATTGGCTCCTGTATCTGGCCATCTTAGACAGGGTTACAGTGCGGTTAACTTAGGGATTGTCATAAATAACCAGACGGTGCTTCATCCACAGCTCCCCTCAGGCGTTCTAACCTATGAGGGAGGCCATCCTTATCTGTTAGACACAGATGGATGCTGGTAGAAAGAGGATGCTATCCTCTGTCAAGGTAGTCAGGATCGGGTGCTAAGACACCAATGTTGGAGCACCAAGGGGTCCTCTGAGATGAAGGCCAGCCCAATACCCTCCTCACCAAAATACTTGGGACAGGGGTATTGGTGTTGGTACCAAAGGCAAAACATGTCTTATACAATCTATGGGACTAATTGCACCGAGAGAGGAGAACTCCACCCTGGAGCGTATTGCACCCTTAGTCCCGTCCTAGGTTTAGATGTCGCAGAACTACAAGGAAGGACACCAATCACCCCAGAGAAAAGACTCGACATCCGCCCTGACGTACCCGTGAGACTCCAGAAGATTCCTCTTGGTTTTGGGATAGAACTTAAACATCTCCTACTAGACTTCAGCCAAGAAGACGAAATACTTAAGAATCTT
The DNA here is from genome assembly GCF_014858855.1 of Bufo gargarizans. Taxonomy (NCBI): domain Eukaryota; kingdom Metazoa; phylum Chordata; class Amphibia; order Anura; family Bufonidae; genus Bufo; species Bufo gargarizans. The sequence goes on along the minus strand of NC_058080.1, from coordinate 585,500,337 downwards.
TGAGAAACAGAAAAACAGGCCACCATCCAACTGACGCACGACAAGAATAAAATAACGCCAATCACTACCGCTTTGGACAAGGACTCCAAGATCCCCTGGTGGGAAAGTCTGTTTGGCTACAGTCCAAAGGCAACATCCTGCTTCAACCTATTAATACACCCGGTGATAGTTCTTCTGGTTCTGGTAATCGTCTTGTACACAGGACTGTGTCTAATCTACAGGAGGGTCAAGAGACTTGCGGACCAGCTAAACCAGAACCAGACAGAACTTCACAAAGTTAATCGTAGGAGGCTCAGAACTTAGCTTCAAGTCCTGAAGCCAGAGATCGCATGGACATACTGTTTCCTATGAGGGTCGGGATGAAAATCCAAAAGCCATCCTGTGACCTCATAGTATTGTGTGTGTGTGTGTGTGTGTGTGTGTATATAAACAGTGTATTGTAGTAGGTTTCCCTATGAGGGTTCAGGATGAACATACAAAGCCATCCTGTGACCTCATAGCATTGTGTGTATGTATATCATGTATTGTAGTAGATTTTCGTAGGAAGGTTCGGGGTATAATCATAGGCCACCCTGTGCCCTCATCATATTGTGTATAAATTTATATTGATTATTTGCATATGAGTTCCTTGTGTACCCATGGATACTCTAGGTGCAGGTGTGCGACAGCCATACTACAATATCGCTGGACGCACACTTGCATCCTATAGTAATTTCCCCAATGACACGAGGGTCAGTTTACAACCGGTGTCTTGGGAGGTATAGAGAGTAAGGCCAGGTTGCATGAGTCTCTATGGGTACACACTGAATTGAATTGGGCTGTATTGGGAGGGATGTGACATATTTGTATGAGTGGGAAAGAGTAGATTCCCTAGGGTCAGGCCCCTCTTTTACTAAGGTATTTGCTGCTTCAACATCGACAATGGTGACTTTTTGTAAGGGTTGGACTGAATGGTGGTAGTGCGGGGTTCCTTCCTGCAGTTAGAATTTGGGTACTATGACATCACCTCTCACCAGAAATTCTGACCTGTCTGGTAAATAGCTATGTATCTGTCCATGAGAGAACCTCTCCAACAACTGAGTCTTCAATCAAGATGAAAGTCATACTTGGGTTAAAAGGCCAGCCTACGGCCGTACGTACCCCATAATGAGGTGCTACATAAATTAAGGGTGAAGTCATTCCGGAATCATTGGGAGTGACTGACACTGAAAGACGAGCACTGACATTGGGGGTGACGGACGCCAGAAGAACAACACTGGCAAAGAGAACACTGTCACTGAATAGGGTGATCTAAAGACGGCGAGGGTAAAGCCATTCCGGAGTCGGAAATAGACTACATAGGGAGTGGCTGACACCTGAGAATCATAATGTAAGATACCAAGAAATTTATCCAAGGAAAAGAAGACGGTATATTCGGTGGATGGAGAAGTTTGGTGAAGGGCAGGTCGGAGGGGTTAGTCATGATGGAGGATGTCTAGGTACCTAAGGGCCATATTACTTAATTCCCTCCTAAACTGTCACCAAGAGTGCGACTGAGAGGAGACAAATACATCCCAACCCTTCCCACAAAATGATATTGTCGTATTCCCTACAACAGGGGGATTGTTGAGGGAAGTGTCAAGTATATATATGTATATATGCCCTGACATATATGCATATACAGGGAGTGCAGGATTATTAGGCAAATGAGTATTTTGACCACATCATCCTCTTTATGCATGTTGTCTTACTCCAAGCTGTATAGGCTCAAAAGCCTACTAAAAATTAAGCATATTAGGTGATGTGCATCTCTGTAATGAGAAGGGGTGTGGTCTAATGACATCAACACCCTATATCAGGTGTTCATAATTATTAGGCAACTTCCTTTCCTTTGGCAAAATGGGTCAAAAGAAGGACTTGACAGGCTCAGAAAAGTCAAAAATAGGGAGATATCTTGCAGAGGGATGCAGCACTCTTAAAATTGCAAAGCTTCTGAAGCGTGATCATCGAACAATCAAGCGTTTCATTCAAAATAGTCAACAGGGTCGCAAGAAGCGTGTAGAAAAACCAAGGGGCAAAATAACTGCCCATGAACTGAGAAAAGTCAAGCGTGCAGCTGCCAAGATGCCACTTGCCACCAGTTTGGCCATATTTCAGAGCTGCAACATCACTGGAGTGCCCAAAAGCACAAGGTGTGCAATACTCAGAGACATGGCCAAGGTAAGAAAGGCTAAAAGACGACCACCACTGAACAAGACACACAAGCTGAAACGTCAAGACTGGGCCAAGAAATATCTCAAGACTGATTTTTCTAAGGTTTTATGGACTGATGAAATGAGAGTGAGTCTTGATGGGCCAGATGGATGGGCCCGTGGCTGGATTGGTAAAGGGCAGAGAGCTCCAGTCCGACTCAGACGCCAGCAAGGTGGAGGTGGAGTACTGGTTTGGGCTGGTATCATCAAAGATGAGCTTGTGGGGCCTTTTCGGGTTGAGGATGGAGTCAAGCTCAACTCCCAGTCCTACTGCCAGTTTCTGGAAGACACCTTCTTTAAGCAGTGGTACAGGAAGAAGTCTGCATCCTTCAAGAAAAACATGATTTTCATGCAGGACAATGCTCCATCACACGCGTCCAAGTACTCCACAGCGTGGCTGGCAAGAAAGGGTATAAAAGAAGAAAATCTAATGACATGGCCTCCTTGTTCACCTGATCTGAACCCCATTGAGAACCTGTGGTCCATTATCAAATGTGAGATTTACAAGGAGGGAAAACAGTACACCTCTCTGAACAGTGTCTGGGAGGCTGTGGTTGCTGCTGCACGCAATGTTGATGGTGAACAGATCAAAACACTGACAGAATCCATGAATGGCAGGCTTTTGAGTGTCTTTGCAAAGAAAGGTGGCTATATTGGTCACTGATTTGTTTTTGTTTTGTTTTTGAATGTCAGAAATGTATATTTGTGAATGTTGAGATGTTATATTGGTTTCACTGGTAAAAATAAATAATTGAAATAGGTATATATTTGTTTTTTGTTAAGTTGCCTAATAATTATGCACAGTAATAGTCACCTGCACACATAGATATCCCCCTAAAATAGCTAAAACTAAAAACAAACTAAAAACTACTTCCAAAAATATTCAGCTTTGATATTAATGAGTTTTTTGGGTTCATTGAGAACATGGTTGTTGTTCAATAATAAAATTAATCCTCAAAAATACAACTTGCCTAATAATTCTGCACTCCCTGTATATATATATAGGCCCTTTCTCTGGGCCCGTCCAGGTAGGTTGTGTATTCATACATGGAGATGTATGTATGCCCCCTTTTGGCAGCATACATCTCTATGTATATAGAATATGCATCCTGGGGGTGGGTTTCATGAGTATGGGCACATATGTCTATGGATGTGTCCCAAACATCTATAGATATATGTATACCCCTATGTATATAATATATATTGTGATATAGGTGGGCTTACCTGCCCCCTATATGTATGATGTGTCCATTCATATATGTTTATGGATGTTCCTCAAGCATCCATAAACATATATGGCCGTTATTCTGGTGCCCCAAATCCCCCGCCTGCTGGGGGTGGTGAGGAGACCGGCAGTTGGACAATTATGTCCAGCGTCGGCCTCTTCAAGGGACAGAGGATCAATAAGACCCTTTGCCCTTTTGTCACCATCTCCAGCCGTGCCAGAGATGGTGTGCGTAACAGAGACATGGGAACAAAGAGTTCCCATGCCCCTGTGGGTGGCTGACCTCCGGCTCTGTAATTACAGCGCCGGAGGTAGGCGTCCGCTCCACAGGCGGGAGGATCCACGTGTTCAGGCCGGCGGTGAGCATGCGCACCGCGGCAATGGGGGAACTGAGAGCGGGCGCCGCCAAGCTTAAATAGGCTGGCGGCGCTCCGCTCAGGGTCTCAGGTAAGTCCACCAGCAAGAAAAGGCATCCCCTAGACCAACGAGCCCCCCTGGACAACGAGCATATAACCGCTGAGTATATCACCCTCCCTATACCACCAACGATATATATATATACCACCAACGATATATATATATATATATATATATATATATTATCCCCCTGCCCTATACCACCAACGATCCCCTGCCATATCTACCCTCCCCTGCATTAACCCTTATACCACCAACGATCCCCTGCTCCCTGCCCTGCATTAACCCTCACACCACCAACCCCTGTGTTCCCCTATAGCCTCTGTTTCCCTTGGTTTCCCCCTATAAACCTTGGTAACCCTTACCTTCCCCTTCAGCTCATTCACCCTTACCCCTGAACCCTTGGTAACCCTTACCTTCCCCTGCCCTGAGCCTAATCCCCCTGTGCTCCCCCAGGATCCCCGCTACCCTGGTATAACCCCTGAACACTACCCTTATACCTATCCTAGTATTGCTACCCCTGATACCCCTTCCCGGCTACCCTGCTTACCCCAGCAGCAGCAGTGTCTGTATTTACCCCTTGTTATTCCCCGTAGGGAGAGTATATTGACAGGATTGGGTGGGCTTCTGGTAAAGTGTATGTATGTGTATTATTGTAATTCTAGTTAGATACTGGGGAGGAATTGGGACTGTGTTAGTGTAGTCAGAACCGTATTAGTGTGTTGTTATAGTGTGTGTACTTACATTGCTGTGTGTTGCCATAACTATATATATCTATTCCCTTGATATATATAGATATAAACATAACTATTCCTTTGTAGTAGTAAGGCGCCGCAGCAATAGTTGTAGTATATTGTTGGTACTGTATTATTAGTGTATTACGTGTGTTATGTTCTGTAAGGATTAATAAATACTGTATTATTTATACCTATTGTGTAACGTGTGGTTACTAGCGGTAGTTAGTAAGGCGCATGCAGCTAGTTTAGTGATTAGCGTAAGGCAATCAGTAGTGATTTGTTGTAATTCAGGCAATAAATAGGCGGGGTTATCTCTAGACGATTCACGCCTATTGATGAATATTAATTAGTGAGATTTGCATAAATATCAATAATTAATATCCCCTTTAACAGTGCCAAACCAACAATCCCAAATGTATTCAGTACTGTCTCTAGGTCTCCCCAGTGCACTCTGTCAAACGCCTTCTCTGCGTCAAGTGAGAGCAGCAGCGAAAGCGTTCCACAAGACTCCACACTACCTACCAGATCTAGAAATCTCTTTGCACCATCCACTGATTGCCTCCCTTTGACTAATCCCACTTGATCCTTATGGATCAGTTTAGTTTAGGGAGAATGTCCGCCAATCCGAGTGCTAATATCTTTGCATACAGTTTCAAATCCGTATTCAAGAGAGAAATTAGGCGGAAATTTTCAGGTTTATCCAGCTTTTTCCCCGGTTTAGGTAAGGTGACTATCGTAGCTGAAAGTAACTCTGCAGGAAAAGATCCTGCTTCATGCACGTAATTGAACAATCTGCAAAGATATGGCACCAGAACTGGGGAGAATTGTTTATAGTAATCATTGGAGAGTCCATCTGGACCTGGAGTCTTATTGGATTTAAGGGGTTTGATGGCTGAAGTTATTTCTGCCTGTGTGAACTCTGATGATAGGCCTTCCAATCCTGATTCTTCAATTAGGGGGAGTTTCACCGAATCAAGGAACCTAGCAATATCGTTGGGCTCAGGTCTTGGCGTGTTTTCGTCCTCCCTTAACTTATATCATTTGGAGTAGAACCCAGCTATAGTATCCGCTATTCCTTTAGGATCAAAGATCTTATTCCCATTCAGATCGCAAATATAAGATATTTTAGATCTATTCCGTAAGGCCTTCAATCTAGAAGCCAGAAAGGAGGTAGCTTTGTTATCATGACCATAGTATGAAGCCTTAAGCCTTCTCAGAGCCAACTCATATTTATGAAGTTGAAGAAGGTGTAGCCAATGATATAACTCCTTAAGTTCATTTTCTCTACCCTGATCATATGACCGTTTATTCATTTGACCAAGCCGCATAATAGAATTAGTAAGCTGTACACATTGAGCCTCCCTATCTGCCCTGTCCCGGGATGTTATGCTAATGTAGTGGCCACGAATAAAGGCTTTATGAGCACACCAGATTGGAACAATGCCCGTATCGCCCTTATCATTGAGAGCAAAATATTCTTCAAGAGTTGTCTTAGATTGGAGTAGGTATTTGGTGGAATGTAAAATCCTTCTGTTAATTCTCCAAGGAATGGTAGGGGGAGAATTGTATAGTTCAGAGATCGTGACGGAGATAGGCGCATGGTCCGAATTCTATGTGCCCAATCGTACAGGACGTCACCTTACGATATGTATTATAGTCTGTCAGGAAGAGATCTATTCTAGAGTATGTTTTGTGGGCAGAGGATAAAAATCTATAGTCTCTCTCGTTAGAGTGTTTCAACCTCCATATATCCAGTAACCCTTCTTTTTGTGTTAGGCAGTAAAACTTAGAGGGGAGGGTTGTTTTAGGAGTCGCCGACGAGTCTAACTCCGGCCACATAAGTGAGTTGAAATCTCCCATATACAGAAGGGACCCCTTCCTAACTTTCCCCACCCTCGTATAGAGTCTTTTGAAAAATCTAAGTTGGTTCCTTTTAGGAGCATATACGGCTACCAGAGTATATACCCTATTATTAAGTTCACAAATCAAAATTATGTATCTGCCCCCTTCGTCTATGTAGGAGTCTATTGGTTTATACGCTATAGTATCTCGTATTGCTATAGAGACTCCTTTTTTTTTTTTTATCTGCGTTTGCTGATACTATGACTGGAAATCGCTAATGTTTGAGTCTGTGGAGGTCGTTCGCAAGTAAATGCGTCTCCTGTACACAAAAAAGGTCAGATTTAGTTTTATTAGCTTCTCGCCATAGTTGAGATCTTTTGAATGGGCTATTTAGGCCTTTAGCATTAATTGATGTAATTTTAAGTACCATTGTAATATAACAGTAGAACCGCTAGGTGGCGACCTCCACTTACCCATATCACCCGCGACCTGGGCATTTCCTGGCTTCGAGCAATGTTATGTTTCAGTAAGGCACTTTCTCCGGCTACAAACAACAAGAACAAACAACAAGTAAAACACTAAGTATTAGGTCAGAACACAGGGGTTCCATCTCTAGGAGCACCTAACGCCTAGATCAAAGGAATACGTTACTGGGGGGGGAATACAAATAGTCCCAGGATCGGTCAAACAGGCCTGAGACAATGAGAAATTATTCCTCAAGAGAAAAAAGAACATATTGCTGAAGAAGGGATCTTGTATGCTCACGCATAAGTTCAGTCATTTGGAGAGTTTCTTCTCCTGACCGTCGTCCATTATTCTTCCAAGTGTGCAGGAGAAGCAGGCTTCGACAATGTCGCCACACTACTAGAACTAGTGAGGTTCCATTTGGAAATCAGTTGTAGAGCTTCTGACTACCACCAACTCACTTCCCTCTCTAGATATAAGCCATTTAGCTGGAAAGCCCTATCTGTACGGAATTCTGTGTTCTCTTAGGATTTTCGTGGCTTCTTGAAATTCCCGGGGTCTGCTAAGGGTAGCTGTAGACAAGTCTGTATATAGGGAAATGGGACAAAATCTTTCTGGCACTGCTGGGTTATTACACGCAGCTGTCATGAGGTTTTCCTTAATATGGAAGAAAGTAATACGCGCTATTACATCTCTGGGGATGTCTGCTGGCAACCTTTTAGGCTTCGGAATCCTGTGCGCCCTGTCAATAAAGAGCTCAGTAGGGGATGTATTAGGCAACAGGACCTTAAAGAAATCTGTCAGATATTCATGTAACTGATCAGGTGTCACTTCTTCCGAAATTCCATGGAAACGTATATTATTGCGGCAAGACCTACCCTCTAGATCTATGACTTTTGCACGAAGTGCTGCAAGTTCCTCATCTTTTTCATTGGTAGTGTCCACCAGCTCATTATGAGCTTTAGCAAATTCAGACATCTTGTTTTCCAAATAAGATGTGCGACTTCCTACTTCTGTAATTTCCTTCTGCAAGGGAGTTAACATAGTGCGAAAGTCTGCCTGCAAAGAGGCTCTCAGATCACTCATTAATGCTTTTCTGTAACTGCGATTCTGTAACTGGTCTATCTGTACCAGTATTGCTGTTAATAAGATATTGTTGGGGGTACATTGCATTAGTACAGTCCCCATATCTGTGATCTAGTGGCCCAGCTTGTAGTAGGGATCTCCCGTCAGGTGTGGAGACCTGCCCTGAAGAAGAGTCCTGGCCACCATGTAGTATTGCCACTCCAGACCCCTGTATGTTATGCATATGGTGCACTGAACTGTATGGAGAAGAAACAGGGAACTGCAGCATGAGCCCCTGTGTAGGAGATGCATGTGGCTGGGTACCTGTAGGAGAGCCTGTCCCCCGTGTTGCTGCCTCCTTCCTTGTCAGCGCGCTGCCGCCGCCATCTTGAGGAGCTGCCATCCGTTAGCTTGCTGGTGGCCGCTTTTTTCCTGGTCTTTGTCATGCTGGGGTAAGTCAGGGCCTGAACGCCTAGGAGCAGAGGACACTCTGGGTCAGATTATAAGGCTTTGAGCCGCTGTCTCAGGACTGTAGCGCCGGAGCTGAGCTAAAACGCGGCTCACTCCATGCGCTGCTGGCCACGCCCCTTTCTTTCTGGTTTTGATTACCGGCAGAGGATCTCAAAACCAGAAGAAAACGTTTTCGTTTCTCCCCCATTCATTGTCAATGGGGACAAAACTGAACAAATCGGAACAGAGTCCATCAGAATGCACTCTGTTCTGGTTTCTTGCGTTCTGTGACCGGACATAAAACTGCTACAAACTGCAATTTTGTGTCTGGTTTGCGAAACTGAATAAGCCGGATCCGGCACTAAATATTGATACCGGATCAGTTTTTTTCAGACAGGATAAAAACGGTTTGTTCATTTTCAATTTAATGCAACTGCTAAACAGTTCTAAACAGAACGGCTGCAGCTGTAACATCCTGAAGTATGTCACTAAACTTCTGTCACCCTGCTTCATAATGTTAGGTGTATATGTGTATTTCCATCTTGTGTTATCCAACTGTGCATTACCAGTATATGTATTTTTAGATAAAATAGAAATGTGGGCTGGCTCACAGTATTTTCGCATATAATTTTATTAATAACTAACAAACAGTCTTTGTGTCATCATATCAGCATATATAAACATATATAAACATGTAATTTACATAGGTATGTGCGGAGCTCACGCACAGACTTCAATAGCTGGAGTACTCCTAAGTATAGGACCAGAATGGCTATATTGGGGCTGCAAGAAATGGTTACTTATACCGCTTAAATGTCCAGGACGTAAGGTAATTGAGACACAGTTGTAACACATTTAAGCGGTATAAGTAACCATTTCTTGCAGCCCCAATATAGCCATTCTGGTCCTATACTTAGGAGTACTCCAGCTATTGAAGTCTGTGCGTGAGCTCCGCACATACCTATGTAAATTACATGTTTATATATGTTTATATATGCTGATATGATGACACAAAGACTGTTTGTTAGTTATTAATAAAATTATATGTGAAAATACTGTGAGCCAGCCCACATTTCTATTTTATCTATTCCTATTTTTCAGCTGGTAACTGAAGGGCCGAGCTCCAGTAGTTTGCTGGTAGAGCCTTTCTTAATTATTTGTTAGTATGTATTTTTAGGCCTGAATTATGTATTAGCTGCCATTTCAATGTACACCAGCAGGTGGCAGCAGTATGTAGCAGGTCATAGTTAGTATCTCTAGCCTGGAATAGTCTATTCGAGGTTAGCTCCCCCTTTTCTGAGGAGGAGTGGAATGTTCCCACATCCTACCTCAGAGGGAGGAAGGAAAGTTCTAGTGAGTGTACCAGCCACCCCGGCTAGGGGAAGACTGTGTTAGTAGGAGCTCCCAGAAACAGGGACCCCAAGACAGGATCGAGCCTCGGCTGAGGTAAAGATCACCCTTCCCAGCCTGAGTCTTCTACCTCAGCTGGTTGACAAAGAAAAGCAGCCATCCACAGAACTATAGCTCTCCAGGAAGAAGACATCATACCCTGCGAGCAGTCCTGTGAGTTAGGGTTGGACGATATAAAAAATATCCAGACGATAATGATATTTATAAATTTATTGCGATAACGATATATATCGCGATAAATACCAGTTTTAAAGAAAAAAACACAAGAAGACGTTATATTGTATGGGGGGCCACAAGGAGACGTTATACTGTATGGGGGCAGCCACAAGGAGATATTATACTGTATGGGTGGCCACAAGGAGACATGATGATGAGAGCAGCAGCCACAAGGAGACATTACAGTATGGGGGCAGCAGCGCAGCCACAAGGAGACATTACAGTATGGGGGCAGCAGCGCAGCCGCAAGGAGACATTACAGTATGGGGGCAGCTGGCAGCAGCCACAAAAGGAGACATTACATACAGTATGGGGCTTGCCCCCGCCTCCCCCCCCCATGTCTTATGGACACCTGTGTGACTGTGACTTGCCACCTGCCTGCCAGGCTGCCACCACCATAATTCCTCCTTGTTCATCATGTCATGGGGGAGCTACTGGAGGGACTCATGATGCTCACTGCGATTAGCATAGAGGCAGCAGCAGGCAGTGCAAGCCTACAGTGGAAGCTAGCCCCGCCCTCCAACCAATCAGAGGCAACCAGCAGTCCAGCACTGACTCACAGCACCGGGGAGTCGTGCAGAATCGTCTAAGAGTTTATTAGTTAAAAGAATCGAATGAGTCAGACACGTGTCACCGAGTCCCTGCCAGGCTTCCTGCTCTGCGGCTCCTTGTCTCCCGACAAGTCAGTCCGGGGGAGTGTGTACAGGGTGCATGCAGCAGTGTAGCATGTAGCAGAGCAGGAAGCCTGGCAGGGACTCGGTGACACGTCTTTGACTCATTCGATTCTTTTAACTAATAAACTCTCAGACGATTCTCTGAGTCCCTGCAATAACTATACATTGCAAGTCCCTCCTGACCTTCGGTTCACTGGAGACTGAGCCGACTCAGCAGTCGCTGCTGTACTGCGCTGCTCAACTCAGCCTGGGGGCGTCACCTGATTCCGACGTGAGACATCGGTCGGTGGGCGGAGACAGCACATTCGGAGCAAGCAGGAGGAGCCGCTGCTGGAAGAAACTGGTAGATAATGATGGGGAGGGCAGCCGCGGACGCAGTTTTTAAAGCGATGATGTCACGAAATATACCGCAGTATTTAGGAAACAGCGATATCGCCATATCGCCGTTTTCGTTATACCGCGGTATATCGTGATACCGGTATATCGCCCAACCCTACTGTGAGTACAGATCCAAAGACCAGGAGAAGCCCAAATCCCTCCTCAGCTAGTCAGGCCCAATATAAGCAGAAGACAGACAGAGCAGTAGACAGATACCTGCCAGATCTACTAGGCATATGACAAGAAGCAGAATAGATCAATTCCTGCCACATATTGCCAATACCTGCTGGGACCCAAGACTAAAGCTGTAACTTGTATGGATTTAAAGCTGCCATTCAGTAAAGACAAGTTGGATCATATTACCTGTCTGGATCTCATTTACTATTACCAAAGTCCCTCAATTACTCCTACTAACCACACTCAATTTATTGCAAGTGAGCCAGGATCCAGGCGTCCAGCCATACCAAGGTAGGAGACACCGTTGACACCACCATATCTGCTATACAGAGACATTATCCCCCTCTGGCATTCCTCACCTGGTACGTGAGTTGTAACATCTTAAAGGGCCCTGTTACAGTACCTGCGTAAGCTGCAATTGGCGTCACAAACTATTACACATATATACTGACCCACTGCATAGCTGACCCACTGTACCGGTGTCCTGCTCATTGCACAGCCAGTTGTGTTTATGAACAGAACGGATGTAGCCAATTGTATTAAATGAAACTGAAGAAAATTGTCTATGTGAAAGTAGCCTCACATAGTTTCCCATAGCAACCAATCAGTTTCTACCTTTCATTTTTCAATCTGGTTGCTATGGGTAACTAAGGCAGTTTTGCTTTACACCAGGTTGATAAATCTCCCCCACAGCAGTGATATGTGACGAGCCCTATTCTGTGGCCCTATTCATGTACACAGACCCATTGAAATGAATGGGTCCAGATTCCGTGCAGGCACAATGCGTTCGCATCATGCAATCCACCCGTGCGGAATACTCCCTCGTGTGAAAGGGGCCTAAGGCACGGCTGACCTTGTGTAATGAGGAATTGTGACCCATATACATTGTAAGTTAGGATTTCCCCAGTGAACAGTGCCAGGCTGTGTGCACTACTACATATCGTAGCTGCAGCTGAAATTCCCTTTAAGCCGTGCCAGCCAGAAATCCCCATAAACATTGCAGAAAACTGATCCCTGATGGACAGTAACCACCAAGGTTCCGCATAAACAAGGCAAGAGAATTGGGAATCACAGCCATAAACTGGGCGAGATACAAGGAACCAGCCAGTGAAGAGCCATATATTCCTGTTATTACAGCCAGTTTACGGTATGCTGAAAGCTGTATAATTTCCTCCTGGCTTTTAAGATCTCTGCTTGCTGTCATTCGAAAGGAACCTTCATTTCTTACTTACAAGACTTGTGTGTGTCCGAATGCGAGATGCACAAATACTGCAAAATTCTGAATTGTAATATTATAGGAAATTGTGAAATACTGACAAATGGGTTAATGGTCACAGGGGGCACTATGCCAGCATACCCCAGTACCCCGTGTGCTGTCAGAGTATCATGCCTGTCTTAATGAAGGTATCACTTCCTCTCTTCCCAGCCTGTCATGTTTTTGTCAGCAGCAGTTGTCACACGCATGAACAAAGACGTCAAGTGAGAATTTAAAAACCTGCAGCTGTCAGATACTTTGAGGTTAACTCTTTAGATGTTGGACAAAATTATATCCAAGGGTTTATGTCATATTATGCAAGCTATCACATTGGGGGAGATTTCGTAATCCAGATGCGCCATGATTCTGATGATGAAAACTGGTGTAGGTGCTGTGCAGCACATTAATGGGGGAATGTATCAGGATGGGTCCCTTTTGCTTTGAGATTGTGTTGGCAAAAGGTCTGCCACATTTATCAAAAGTTTGTTAAAGGGAACTTGTCACCTCAAAAATGCATCTACACCCACCAGCAGTACCTCATAGTAGCCCGCAGTCCGATACTGGATAACTTCAAAAAACGCAGTTTTATTCTCCATCAGCACTATATTGCCGGTCAGCTTGAAGTCAAGGGGGCAGCGGCCTCCTTACTTCATGTCAAGGTAACCACGCCCCCTAACTGTCCCCTCTTGCCTGAGTGTGACAGCCTGCAGTGTGGCCGCGATTCCCCAAGTCTTGCGCATGCGCGGTGTGCTCTGTTGTAATGCGCGATGCCATCTCCTGCTGCCATTGTTAGCCGGGTTTCAGCGGCGCAATACGACTTTGGCAATTGAGGCCGAACTGCAGGCTGTCACTCTCAGGCAAGGGGGAACGGTTAGGGGGCATGGTTACCTTGACTTAAAGCAAGGAGGCTGCTGCCGTCTTGACTTCAAGCTGACCGGCAATATAGCACTGATGGAGAACAAAACTGTGTTTTTTGAGCTTATGCAGCATTGGGCTACAGTATGAAACATATCAGACTGCGCGCTACTATGAGGTACTGCTGGTGGGTGTAGATGCATTTTTGAGGTAACAGGTTCCCTTTGCGACTTTTTAAAAACTTGCATTGATAAATCTGGAAAGAAACAAAATAACATTCCAAACCATGCCTATTTTTAAACTACTTTAAAAAGTGGCAAGGATGGCGTAAAATGGCAAAAACTCCAAAATCTTGGCATAAAAATATGTGACTTTTGTATGACAGAAAACTGGCTTCCAAATTTGATGATGTTTTAGACACTTTTCCCAACTCGCCTGACAAGGCGCATAAGGAGCATAGGGGGCATATCTCTTTGGTAAAGGGCATGGCCGAAACATAGCACTGTGTGCCAAAAATGTGTCAAAATTTTGATGCATTTTTCGCACATAGTGTCACAATTAAGCCGCACCCTTTCCTGCTAAATAATGCACCTCTTTGATAAGCCACACCTCTGCATCCGACAAGGTGTAAAAAGTGTTTCAAAGTGTTAGTAAATCTGTCCCATTGAGACTTACTATATTTGAGCGAATGAGCTGAAGTTAGTTTTAAGGCCTATTCACACAAATGGAAAACTTTTTTACTGAGAACTATGTTCTTGAAGTCGTTTTTTTGGGGGCTGGATTACCTCCTTTCTCTGTACCCAGTATTCAGTACTTCCTAATCTGTGTATTCCTATCCCAGTAGTGAAGTATAGCTGGCGGGTCAAGGTCAGGAAGGTCATGGTTCTAGTAGAGGAGCGGGTAAAGTATAGGTCTCAACCGTCCCTGATCCAGCGGGACAGTTCCGGTTTTTCACTGCTGTCCCGGTGCGGCGGCTTGCATGTCCCGGCTTATGATAAGCCCACCCATGCAGGCAGTGTCCCGCCTCTCACTCACTTTGTCAGTCTGCAATGCTATGTCCTTGGCCCCGCCTCCTCACACAGCCAGGGAAGAGTGCTTGGGAGCCTTGAAACAGAGAGACTTGCAGAAGGAGCAAAATAACGTGATAATTTCCTCCGCCTTCTGCAGTCCGCCGTGATCCTGATATGTGCAATGAGCGCCACCCCCCAAGGCCCTCTATCGTGCCCCAGGTGTAGGAAATGAAGAGTGGTGTAGTGCAGCCTAAATGTCTCTTTATGTGTCACGGTGCTCCTACCTGGATACTGCTGGACCCCAGGCTTTGGCTCTGAAGGAATAAAAAGGGGAATAATTGAGGGATTGGAAAGAATAACTTGAGTCCAGACCTTGAGAGGAAGTTGAACGGCAGCTTTACTTTGAATAAAAGTTTCTTCAAACAGTTTACAGGCTTTGTCTTGGTTCCAGCAGGTTTTAGCATTCAACTGGCAGGCAAACTCAGCTCTGCTATATCTTTCTCTCACTCTGCTGTACTGACAAGCTGACTTGGTAACTTGGCTTCTTCTTTACGCTGCACTTCTCTCTATAGTCGGACTTATGTTTCAGCCGACAAATTAATCTCCTGGCTCCATATGCTTCAGCCTCCCTGGCCAGCAGATCTTAAGTTGCTCTGGCTGGCATGGGCATGTCCAGCAGAGACGTGCCCCTGCACACCCTTCCCCTTGCAGGTGGTAAACTACACTGACTCTAACTGGTCCCCACCTTTCCTGCAGGAAGTAGGGCTAGCCCACTTCTCTCCAGAGGTGGGTTAGAATTGAATGGAACGCTCCATTCTACCTAACTATAGCTCTGCCTTGTTTGCTGTCACCTGCGGGTAAACCAGGCAAATTACCTTTATAATAGTTACGGTACATAACAAGATTAGGAATGCACATTGTGGAGGGACCTGGAAATAAATATATAGGTGACATACAGGTTAGACCATAAAAGAAAGAAGGCGGAGCTTGGCCTCTGTGGAAGATGGCCGCTTGATCCAAGCTCTCCTGCATAGTGACGCTCACTTGCGGCTCACAGCACCTCAGACCTGCTCATAAAGCTCCCAAAAGTGCCCCAGCACTTCCTTAATCGACAGGCAGCTCCGGTATCGGCATTTTCTCACTTGCTCAGCAGCGACCTCACCTACAAATTGCCGCCACCTCCAGTTGCATCATGCAAAGCGGGACCGGTGGGATATAAGACAGGTGGCGCAACTCCAGTGAGGGACATCTGGTGGCACCATCCATTTACACAGTCCCTGTCCCCCTGCACCGGAGACCACCTTGGCTGCGAGGCTCCCGAAAGGAAAGGCATCTGGGTCTGCACACTCAGAGAGCCCTCTCCACTATATCTTGGGCCAGTAATCCAGATTACACCTGCCCAGACGGCAATTGTACTCCACCACCAGCTGAACATGACAAAATTTAGGGTGAAGCCCCCTGCACCTAAAAAGCTGATGGACTTTTTTGAGGTGGCAGACACCGCCATGTTGGCCCAGACGGAATCAGCTCCACCATCACCGTGTCCTTTAATCCCAGTTCTTCAACCAGAGGACAGCCAGGAGGTGGGAGACTCCACTTTGCATGGCCCTGAGGCAGATACACGATTAATAGAGAACCCTAAGAATTTGGGGGGAAAGCTGTCAACACCACCACCTTCAGCTTTCCCTAGTAGTAAAGGTCCAGCACAGAAAAAGTGCAATACTCAAGACGGCGCTGAGACAGCAAACTCAGTCCTGCCAAAGTGCGATATCTCGCAATTTCCGGCATCCTCAGCTCCAGTAACAGTGGACACTTTGAAAGTTATGCTGATAGTCCTACAAAATGGGATAAACAAATCTGTTTCCTCTCTTATACGCAAGCTCTAATCAAAAGTCACCGCTATAGGAGAGCGCACGGACCATATAGAACAGAAAATGCACATAACACACTGGAAGAGGATGTCAAATGGCTCAAATCAAAAACCACAGACGCCGAAGATAGATCCTGGCGTAACAATATCAAAATCAGAGGCATTCCAGAAGAAGTCTCCGCACCTCAACTCATGGACTATCTTAAACGCCTTTTCTGAAAGCTCGTCCCTAACTCCTATGGATCTCACTCTAGATAGAGCTCACAGAATCCCTAAGTCCAAAGCTGCCCCTGAGAAAGCTCCTAGAGATACTCTGGTGAGAATTCACTTCTATCACATAAAAGAACTGATAATGTATGAGGCCCGCAAATATGGCTCATTCCCTCAACGATACACAGCACTCTCTCAGTATCTGGATCTTTCAGCTGTTACATTACAAGCTCGCAGAGACTTTTCTCCAATTACTAAAGTGCTGAGAGATAATGATATCAGATACCGATGGGGCTTCCCAATTACGCTTCTAATCTCCTGCAATAGAACTTCCACGGTTATTTTGTCCGTAGCAGAAGGTTTAAAGATTCTGGAGAAGTGGAACCTCCGAGAAGGCAGATCTTCGCCCAACGATCCCAGCATCATACTCCTCCACCGATTGAAGCAGAATGGTCTTCAGTTCGGTACCCATTCGAAGTACTAAGTTATACCACGGGAATGGGTCACATCTCCTCCTATTGTTGGTAGCAGCAGGTTTATTACTAATTATATAGCTTATTGAATAATGAGTGTTGTTTTGTAACTGCCCTGTCCTCTCCTGTATGCTGCAGTATATTCACGGGTTAAAACTGGGAGTGACCCATCATACTAGTCAGGCTTTACATGAAGAACCTATTGTTTACTCTGTTTTTTAAGTTCTGCTTTCTTTGTATTATATGGCACCTATCAATATGCACCTTACAGCTTATTGGAATGAGTGATTGGTATAGCTGCTCTAGTACAGATGGAGTATTCCCCACAATTACTTATTCAAAATGGTAATAACCATAGCCTCACTTAATGTCAAGGGGCTTAACAGCCCTTATAAATGCAGTATGGTTTGGAAAGAAGCCAGAAACCTCCACTGCGAGATATTGTTTGTGCAAGAAACTTATTTTCAGAAATATAAATCTCCCAAGTTTTCCCCCCACATTTTCATATCATCTTGTCCCGCTAAACGCAAAGGCGTAGCTATAGCAATGAAGAGTTCAGTAGCGTTTTCATTACATGTTACTATCTTCTGCCAGGATAGAGTCAGGGAGCAAAGGGATCTTAGTAATAGGAGGCTACTTTAACACCATTTTGGATGCTCAATTGGACACCACTGGCCCTGGGAGACACCATACCCTTCTCATGAAATCGCAGACTAATGAGGGGCTTTACGATGTGTGGCGGTGTCAGCATGGAGGTGAGATGGACTTTTTTTCCTCACCCAGTCAGTCATATAGACTTTTTTTTTGTCAACAAAATATCACTCCTTCAATCAGTCTCCTCTAGCATTAAAACGATTGCCTGGTCCGACCATGCCCCGATTACACTCACTTTAGCAGAACAATTCTCATCCCCGCTTCCATCCCAATGGCATCTGAATGATTCCATCTTGACCCATCCGGATTACAAAGATAGGATATTAAAAAACCTCTCCTCATAGTCTGAAATTAAACTCCACACCCGACATGGACACACATACCTTATGGAATGCACAAAAGGCGGTCTTGAGAGGCAACCTTACCTAATGCTACGCACATTTAAAAAAGCACGAAACAAGGAAATTATGGATTTGATAACTTCCATTAAACGCATAGAAACATTAAATAAAGCCTCTGTGTCTGCCATCCATTCCACACCTATTCAGGACCTAAGAAGGCGCCTCCAGGCAATATGGTCATCCCAACGCGCCTTCTTTCATAAAAGATTTAAGATGCAATGATATGTGCACAACAATAAAGCAGGTGTGTTTTTAGCCAAAAGGGAACAGTCTACATCGGCCCCCCGGATTGGATTTTTATTAGATAAACAAGGGCATAATATCACAGATCCTCGACACATAGCAAATCAATTCAAACTGTTTTACAAATCCCTACATAACCTGAAAGATGACGCCCAAAAATTACGCCCTACGGAGGAGGCAATTAACTCTTTTTTTCTTGA
This sequence comes from Bufo gargarizans, assembly GCF_014858855.1. Classification (NCBI taxonomy): domain Eukaryota; kingdom Metazoa; phylum Chordata; class Amphibia; order Anura; family Bufonidae; genus Bufo; species Bufo gargarizans. Next base: position 585,481,879 of record NC_058080.1, on the reverse strand, counting down.
AGCTATCCAATTGCCTTAACTATCATTAGACCAAATTCAGTCATTATTGTCACAGATTATGTTAGCGGAAATAAAGCAAGCGATCACAGCACTACCATCACATAAAGCACCAGCCCCAGGTGGCTTTTCGAACGCATACTATAAACAATTTGCCACCACACTAGCCCCCCATTTAGAGAAGGTCTTTAACAAAGCCGTAGTGGAGGGCAATTTCCCGGAGGAGATGCTTACGGCACATGTTATAACCCTCCCTAAACTGGGTAAAGACCCAGCAACGGCAGCGAACTTTCATCCTATCTGCCTTTTGAACTCGGATGTGAAAGTATATACAAAGATATTTGCAACATGACTGTTGACTTACATCCCTCTACTGGTCCACCCAGACCAAGTGGGATTCGTAGCAGGGAGACAAGCATCAGATGGTACTAGGCGATTCAAAAACTTGGTTCAATTGACTGAGAGATCTCGAACGCCTTCTCTGTTCCTTGCTTTGGACGCAGAGAAGGCATTCCATTGGGTGTACTGGGGATATTTGTCAGCAAGTTTGGATTCCAGGGCGACATTAAATCAGCTATAATGGCCACCACATCGGCAACAGTGTATACATCTGGCTTTTTATCAGAACTGTTTCTCATAACCAATGGAACCAGACAGGGGTGTCCGTTGTCCCCCATAGTATTTGCCATCGCCATGGAACCCTTTGCAGAAACTGTCAGACAATACTCAATTATTTCAGACATCTCATTGAAGGGTGAGTCTCATACTCTGGACCTCTATGCTGACAACGTCATATTGTCACTAACATGCCCGGAGGTGTCTCTCCCGGGGGTACAGAAAGTTATGAACAAATTCCAGAATATATCCTACTACAAATTAATTTTGGCGAAAACCCAAGCATTCACTGTGAGGGTGGACCACACCAGGAGAGCAAAACTGGTTTCCCAGTATCCCTTTAGCTGGCAAGAGAAAGGCTTCACTTACTTTGGCATCACACTTACCAAATCTAGCAAAGATCTATACTCAGCAAACTATCTACCCCTACTGTGAAAAACATCTAATTTGATTCGGAAATACTCCCATTCACTATTATCATGGGCCTGCAGAGTGGCTGTTATTAAAATGATGATGCTTCCTATTATATTATATACCTTTCGCATTGTGGTGATCAGATTACCTGCTGCATTTTTCCAAGCTTTGCAAAAATTGCTCACCGACTTTGTCTGGGCTGTGAAAAAACTCAGAATTAGGCTCGCTACAATGTCAAGACCGTGGGGAGGGGGGGCATGGGCATCCCGGTTGTAAGGAAATATTACTGGGCTTGTGTACTTACACAATGAAACAATGGTGGACACCTAATAGTAGAATAAGATGGATGAATTTAGAAAGGGCATCATCCCCCAACAGTCTTATTGCTCTGTTTAATTTGCATCCTCGAAGAGGTATGGGAACTCAAGCCTCCCTCTACAGTATAAAGGTATCAGCTATGGCATGGAGAAGTCTCATTCCATATTTAGCCACGTTACCCCAAAGTACTATTTAGAATCTACCTTTACTATACGTAATTCATCATAGAGATTTCTATAAATATCTGAGGATAAGGCATGCTATCTCTAGCCACGATATCTACTCACTGGATATTCCTACAACAATTCTAACCTTTCTCTCATCCACTAGTGGGTCCATTAGGGGCATTTCTTTATTTTACATTTTTATATCTCCTAATACAACTGTGAAATCTCCTTTTGTACTAAAATGGGAAGAGGAATTGGGGGAGGAATACTCGGGGGAAGATTGGTACTTAGCCTTCCCTGTAGTAAAACAAATATCGTCAGGAGCTACGCATTGGGAGACGGCTTTCAAAATACTACTCCGATGGTACCAGACACCTTCGCATATTCACAAGCTTAATTCCTCATATCCCCCCTATTGCTGGAGGAAGTGTGGCCTCGTAGGGACGTATAAACATGTATGGTGGGACTGCCCATTGGTGTCCACATTTTGGGAGGCTGTGTTTCTTCTCCTGCACAAAGTGACGGGAGTACATATACCTAAGTCACCATCCCTGGCCCTCTGCTTTGTGGGTCTCATAGATCTCCCCCCACAGATTAGGTTAGTTTGTGGTCAGGTTATTCTCGCAGCTAGGGCAATGATAGCCAAATCTTGGAAATCCAGCTCCCCGTTGACGATCAAGGAATTAATATCCATGGTCCATGCACATTTTGAGCTAGAGAAAATCCACGCTCACCAATCACACAACAGGTCCAAGTTATTGCAATACTGGGACCCTTGGATCCCATTTTCCAAACCGTAATTGCTTTATGTAACACTTGATACATGTGTATTTCATGTCCGAGCAGCAGTATATATGAAAAAAATAATAATAAAAAATAATAAAATATATATATATATATATATATATAATCCAGAAAAGTAGGCGGCACTCCGAGAAAGATGACAAGTGAACTTTATTCACCCAGGTGGTGCAACGTTTCGGTTCTGCACTAGAACCTTTTTCAAGCTTGAAAAAGGTTCTAGTGCAGAACCGAAACGTTGCACCACGTGGGTGAATAAAGTTCACTTGTCATCTTTCTCGGAGTGCCGCCTACTTTTCTGGATTATACATTGGGGTAAGAAGCCTATTCCCCTGGAGACGTGCACCCTTTTTCTTTTTAAATGTGTTCCAGTGCTGCCATTTTTCCTTTGTATATATATATATATATAAAAACAAAAAGATGATCAGCAGCACTCTGTAGATGTGCCAGGTGCAAGTCCCAAGTGTTCCTGGACAAGGAGCAGTGTAGTAAGAGATGATAAAAAATGGGCAAGAAAAGAAAAATCAGGTGGTCTCTAGGACCTTAGCGTGTTATTGCAGCCTCCCGGCAGTGGTTAAAACTAATCTTTATTGTTTTTCAACTAAAAAACATGTAAGTCTCGGGATCAAACAATTAAAACTATCAGGAATGGGTCATACACGGGATGACAATCTATATTATTGAACTGTGATTCACTTCTGAACAAATGAGACCCTGAAGGGTTAAAGCCGCACACTCGGTGCCCACATGCATCAATTCAAAATCACTGTGTGACCTTCCTGCCTAAAAACTGAAAGCCTGCTTCCCTACATGTTTCGCCGAGCGATTCGGCGTCTTCAGGGGAAACCTGCGAGTTTCCCCTGAAGACGCCGAATCGCTCGGCGAAACATGTAGGGAAGCAGGCTTTCAGTTTTTAGGCAGGAAGGTCACACAGTGATTTTGAATTGATGCATGTGGGCACCGAGTGTGCGGCTTTAACCCTTCAGGGTCTCATTTGTTCAGAAGTGAATCACAGTTCAATAATATAGATTGTCATCCCGTGTATGACCCATTCCTGATAGTTTTAATTGTTTGATCCCGAGACTTACATGTTTTTTAGTTGAAAAACAATAAAGATTAGTTTTAACCACTGCCGGGAGGCTGCAATAACACGCTAAGGTCCTAGAGACCACCTGATTTTTCTTTTCTTGCCCGATTTATTAGCGTGGCAACCTCCTGTGGGATCCGTTTGTTTGTTAATAAAGATAAAAAATGGGCAGCACTCCGGTCTTGTGGTACAAAATTGGTGATGGGGTTTTTTTCCAAGAAAATTTTTATTTTTCAAAGAAAAGACATACATAAAGTACAATTCAAAAGCATTGTATGTTTGTTACAGATCATTTTCAGGAAACAGATATTGATGTCCAGGTATACAGTAAAGACTCAAGACAATTTGCCCTCTACGTCAATTATTCTCAAAACCCTTCAATTAAAAGCCCCCCCCTCCCCAGATCTGAGAAAAACCAAACGCCCTCCCCCCCTCCTCCCAACCCCAATCCAAAACTAACTGTCGTCCTGCCAGAACATTCACCATACCTCTCAACAGACATGGGCTAAAAGTATGATATCGACATTCTAGTAACATTACGGGCAGTTATAAGAAACATGTTATTGTTCCAAGCGACCTAGCGTTCCTTTCAACTGCTCCTCCAGGTACCACTTTGTTAATGTGAAGGGTCTCATGACATGCTCGATTTCGTAATCAGAGAAGAACTGTGTCAGAAAGCCTCTCCATTTCTTTAGAAATTTGCCCCCCTTCCCTTCCTTATGCTTTATAACATCCCCTCACTCCAAAGTATTGGTGATGTTTGTTCACACCCAAACGCAATGCAGCATTTCAGCTCTCTCAAAGGAGCTTTTGTCAAGCTCCATTGAGAGAGCTTAAATGCTGCATTGCGTTTGGGTGTGAATAAACATCACCAATTTTGTACCACAAGACTGGAGTGCTGCCCATTTTTCATCATCTCTCTCTCTATATATATATATATATATATATATATATATATATTGTGGGGATCCGCTCTGGTAGGCAGTGGTAGCGAGTGCAGTATAGAGGCAACACAGAATGGTCTTGGTGTAAAACACGATGCTTTGTTTATTCACACGGTGCATACAAGTGAAAGACGGTGCAGTTCATAGGGAGGGTGGTCACACACAACAGCAAAATAATAATTCAAACACAGCAAGTCCCTGCTGCCGGCTACTTGAGGCCTGTTTCAGTCACATAAAGCAAAGTCTATTTAAAGCCAGGAGTAATGTCACCTTTTTCTCCTTGGTGAAGTAAGTCCATGGGTCTTGCTTCTAGCCACAGGACACGGATCCCTCCTGGGTTCAGCTGCAGGATCCTGCACAGTCCTCCACAGGCCTCAGCACACAGCCCAGCTCACCTCCACTTCTCACTCTCACAGCCAGAGAACACAGAAGCTTCACATTGCACACCACACCCTTGTTGCTGGTCAGGTTTTTAACCCTTCCCTGCAAAACCTGGCCTGGACCGTGGGGAGACAGGCACCCGCCCGCATATCTGCCTGCTCCCAATAAGAGCCGGCCCGGATCCGCTGTGTTAACAGCATAACCGCTGCAATATGCACTTTTCTGGCTCTTACTCCACCAGTGCCAGGACCCCCGGTGGCACGTACCTGCCGTCTATTACCACCCCAGGTACTCTCCTACATATCCCCCCCCTTTGTTCAACCCTGAAGGGTTGCACACCCTGTTCAATCCTGAGGGGTTGGACACATGTACAACAGTGTACCCGGGAAAGGGCATCGGCATTCCCCTGTAAGCGGCCTGCCCTGTGTTCGACACTGAACTTAAAATTCTGGAGGGACAAGAACCATCTGGTGACCCAGGCACTCCCCTCCTTGGCCCGGCTCATCCACTGGAGAGGGGAATGGTCGGTCACCAGACGGAACCTTCTCCCTAACAGATAGTACCTAAGGGACTCGAGGGCCCACTTAATGGCCAGGCATTCTCTCTCTACCACACTGTACCTGGTTTCCGCTGGGGTGAGTTTGCGACTCAGGAAGACAACAGGGTGTTCCTCCCCACTGATTTCCTGAGAGAGTACTGCCCCTAGGCCCACTCCAGAGGCGTCCGTCTGAACGACAAATTCCCGTGTGAAGTCGGGTGTCACCAAAACCGGGGACCCACACAGAGCCGACTTCAAACGGGAGAATGCCTCTTCCGCCTGCTCATCCCAGCGGACCATCACCGTCTTCCTCCCCTTTAAAAGTCTTGTTAATGGGGCCGCTATTGTGGCAAAGTTGGGGATAAAGCGCATGTAATATCCTATCATCCCTAGGAACGAACGTACTTGCTTGGTGGTAAGAGGTCTGGGCCAGCTCTTGATCGCCTCAACCTTGTCTACCTGGGGTTTGACAACTCCTCGCCCAATCACGTATCCCAGGTACCGGACCTCCTCGAACCCGAGCGAACACTTTTTTGGGTTGGCCGTCAGTCCAGCTTTTCTAAGTGAATCGACTACGGCCTGTACCTTGGGCAGGTGACTCTCCCAGTCCTGGCTAAACACGATGATGTCGTCCAGATATGCCGAAGCATATGGACGATGGGGCCGTAGGATGACGTCCATCAATCGCTGGAAGGTGGCTGGAGCACCATGTAGGCCAAAGGGCAAAACTTGGTACTGAAATAACCCCTCGGGGGTGACAAAGGCAGTCTTCTCCTTTGCCGCCTCCGTGAGAGGCACCTGCCAATATCCTTTTGTGAGGTCGAGGACCGAGAAATAGCGAGCTTTCCCTAGCCGTTCTATGAGCTCGTCTACCCGGGGCATGGGGTAGGCATCGAATTTCGACACTTCGTTGAGCTTTCTAAAGTCATTGCAGAAGCGCAGAGTACCGTCAGGTTTTGGGATGAGGACTATGGGGCTGGCCCACTCGCTCCTTGACTCCTCAATCACCCCTAACCTCAACATGGACCTTACTTCTTCTGAAATGGCCTGTCGCCGGGCCTCCGGTACACGATACGGCTTTAACCGTACCCTGACGTGGGGCTCGGTGACGATGTCATGTCGGACTACCGAAGTTCGACCAGGAAGCTCAGAGAATACGTCCCTATTTCGACTCACCAACTCTTTGGCTTCCTGAGCTTGTTTAGTCGACAGACCACCCGCTATCTTTACTGCGGAGGTGCCCTCCCGGACCTCGGGTGGAGCTGGGATCTTCCCCGCAGACAAGACAGTGCTTGGGCTGTCCCCAATGAGACACTCCCTATCTCTCCACGATTTCAGTAAATTTACATGATATACCTGTTCTGGCTTCCGCCGGCCTGGCTGGGATATCTTGTAATTCACTGGCCCTACCTTCTCTTTCACCTCGTAGGGACCTTGCCACCGTGCCAAAAACTTACTGTCAATGGTGGGGACTAGCACCAGTACCCGGTCACCCGGGTTAAATGTCCGGACCTGGGCACTCCGGTTGTATACCCGGCTCTGTGCCAGTTGGGCGGCTTCCATGTGTTCCCGGACGATTGGTAGGACTGTCTCTATACGGTCCTGCATCTTTTCTATATGCTCTATAATACTCTTGTGGGGGGTGGGCTGTTGCTCCCACGCCTCTTTTGCGATGTCCAGCAACCCTCTTGGCCGTCGACCGTATAATAGCTCGAAGGGCGAGAATCCCGTAGATGCCTGGGGCACTTCTCGCACTGCGAACAATACGTATGGCAGCAACAGGTCCCAATCCTTTCCGTCTTTGGCTACGGTTCTTTTAAGCATAGTTTTTAGGGTTTTGTTAAAGTGTTCCACTAGTCCGTCGGTCTGAGGATGGTATACGGACGTGTGCAACCGTTTAACCCCTAAAAGCTTGCAGAGCTCCCTCGTCACCTTAGACATGAAGGGCGTCCCCTGGTCGGTCAGGATCTCTTTTGGAATCCCCACCCTTGCGAACATACCCATGAGTTCTTTAGCTATGAGCTTAGCAGAAGTATGACGTAGTGGGATCGCTTCAGGATATCTGGTGGCATAGTCTAAGACCACCAAGATATGCTGGTGCCCTCTGGCCGACTTGTTTATGGGGCCTACCAGATCCATCCCTATTCTTTCGAAGGGGACCTCGATGATGGGCATGGGTACTAGGGGACTGCGATAGTGGGGCTGGGGGCTCGTCATCTGACACACTGGACAGGATTGGCAAAACCTTTTGACCTCCTCATAAACCCCGGGCCAATAGAACCTTTGCAGAATCCGCTCTTGGTTTTTTTTTTACGCCCAAATGTCCTCCCAGCACGTGGGAGTGGGCCAAGTCCAGTACCACACGGCGGTATGGCTGGGGTACCACCAGCTGCTCCACTACCTCGTGCTGCACTTTGTCCACCCTATACAGCAGGTCCTGGTTAAAAGCCAGATGGGGAAACACAGAGTCGGCCCCTGGGTGCTGAGCCACCCCATTTACCACTGTCACCCCTTCCCTCGCCCGTAATAATGTCGGATCCTGGAGCTGGGCGGTCCCGAACGTGTCACGGGATACCTCCAGGTCCGGGATGGACGGGGTTTCCACGGATTCGCCTGCCAACACCTCTAGGGGAAACCTATCGGGATGACACCCTACGGGTGATGTGGTGACCCCTACAGCTGGTATCCCTGCATCGGGATCCTCGGGCACTGGGCCCGATTGTCGTCTGTCCCTAAGGGAAGGCATATTGCTCTTCCACAGAGTCCAGAACAAAGGAAAATCCCTTCCCAGTATGGCGGCATAAGGGATTTGGCGTCCCACTCCGACGACATGCTGCACCTCTTTGCCCAACACGGACATGGTAACCCTGGCAGTGGGGTACTCCCGGCGGTCCCCATGGATACAGACAATGGACAGGGTTTGCTTCTCTGGGAGTGTCTCAGACACTAAGGACTCATGCACTAGGGTCACCAGGCTCCCAGAGTCCAGCAAAGCATTAATCAGATGCCCATCGACCAAGACTTGGCACAGAGGTGGCATATCGGTGGTCGGCCTGGCATCCGCGGTACATACAGGCCGGGCAAAGAAAGAGGACCGGCGAGCGAACCCGCAATCCATGGGATCAGGTGTTTGAGGACAGTTCGCTGCCCTATGTCCCAGGCCGTGGCAGTGCCAAAATTGAATCCCTGTGGTCCCTCCCCGGTCTCTCTTCCCTGGAGTAGGACTAGCCTTCCCCCCCCTTTGTGGTTGGGTCCCTAGCCTGAGAGGGAGCCCGACGGGATTCCTGCGCCTGCGTTGAGTCCCGCACCAAGTCCTGGGTTGCCACATACCTCTCGACAAGGCTTACTAACTGATCCAGGTTGCCGGGGTCTCCCTGACCAACCCAGCGCTGTATGGCCCTTGGCAGTGTGCGCACCAAACGATCAACCACCACCCGTTCCACCATCTGCGAGGGGCTCAATGTCTCAGGCTGCAGCCATTTTCTTACCAGGTGTAACAGGTCATAGGCCTGGGACCGAGCAGGCCGGGACTCGGAGAAGGCCCACCGGTAGACTCGATGTGCACGCACATAGGTATTAACCCCAAGACGAGCCAACACCTCCCCCTTCAGCCTCTTATAGCTTTTGGCTTCCTCCTGACTGAGGTCGAAGTAGGCCTTTTGTGCGTCTCCCACTAAAAATGGCGCCACTACTTCGGCCCACTGTTCTGCCGGTAACCTTTCCTGTTCCGCAGTGCGTTCGAAGACCATCAGGAACGCCTCGATATCCTCTTCGGGGCCCATCTTTCTTAACGCTGAGCGCACCTTATCCCGGGCAGCAGGTAGGATTGCGGTCCCCCCCGGGACGGCTTGTTGTTGTAACACCCGCATGGACTCCTGCATAGTCGCCAGTTGCTGGGCCAGTAAACTATTCAACTGCCGCTGGTCTCTCAGGGCTTCCTCATGTCTCCGAGTAGCCTCCTCATTACTTTGCACCAAGTGTCTAATAGCCTCCTCCATCTTGTCTGGAGCCACAAAACTTGCTGGCTTAATATGTGACATACAGTCCAAACAGCACCATTTTCAGCCTCACTGCCGTTTGCCCTCTGAAGCCACCAATTGTGGGGATCCGCTCTGGTAGGCAGTGGTAGCGAGTGCAGTATAGAGGCAACACAGAATGGTCTTGGTGTAAAACACGATGCTTTGTTTATTCACACGGTGCATACAAGTGAAAGACGGTGCAGTTCATAGGGAGGGTGGTCACACACAACAGCAAAATAATAATTCAAACACAGCAAGTCCCTGCTGCCGGCTACTTGAGGCCTGTTTCAGTCACATAAAGCAAAGTCTATTTAAAGCCAGGAGTAATGTCACCTTTTTCTCCTTGGTGAAGTAAGTCCATGGGTCTTGCTTCTAGCCACAGGACACGGATCCCTCCTGGGTTCAGCTGCAGGATCCTGCACAGTCCTCCACAGGCCTCAGCACACAGCCCAGCTCACCTCCACTTCTCACTCTCACAGCCAGAGAACACAGAAGCTTCACATTGCACACCACACCCTTGTTGCTGGTCAGGTTTTTAACCCTTCCCTGCAAAACCTGGCCTGGACCGTGGGGAGACAGGCACCCGCCCGCATATCTGCCTGCTCCCAATAAGAGCCGGCCCGGATCCGCTGTGTTAACAGCATAACCGCTGCAATATGCACTTTTCTGGCTCTTACTCCACCAGTGCCAGGACCCCCGGTGGCACGTACCTGCCGTCTATTACCACCCCAGGTACTCTCCTACAATATATATATATATATATATATATATATATATACAGGTCCTTCTAAAAAAATTAGCATATTGTGATAAAGTTCATTATTTTCTGTAATGTACTGATAAACATTAGACTTTCATATATTTTCGATTCATTACACACAACTGAAGTAGTTCAAGCCTTTTATTGTTTTAATATTGATGATTTTGGCATACAGCTCATGAAAACCCAAATTTCCTATCTCAAAAAATTAGCATATTTCATCCGACCAATAAAAGAAAAGTGTTTTTAATACAAAAAAAGTCAACCTTCAAATAATTATGTTCAGTGATGCACTCAATACTTGGTCGGGAATCCTTTTGCAGAAATGACTGCTTCAATGCGGCATGGCATGGAGGCAATCAGCCTGTGGCACTGCTGAGGTGTTATGGAGGCCCAGGAGGCTTCGATAGCAGCCTTAAGCTCATCCAGAGTGTTGGGTCTTGCGTCTCTCAACTTTCTCTTCCCAATATCCCACAGATTCTCTATGAGGTTCAGGTCAGGAGAGTTGGCAGGCCAATTGAGCACAGTAATACCATGGTCAGTAAACCATTTACCAGTGGTTTTGGCACTGTGAGCAGGTGCCAGGTCGTGCTGAAAAATGAAATCTTCATCTCCATAAAGCTTTTCAGCTGATGGAAGCATGAAGTGCTCCAAAATCTCCTGATAGCTAGCTGCATTGACCCTGCCCTTGATAAAACACAGTGGACCAACACCAGCAGCTGACATGGCACCCCAGACCATCACTGACTGTGGGTACTTGACACTGGACTTCAGGCATTTTGGCATTTCCCTCCCCCAGTCTTCCTCCAGACTCTGGCACCTTGATTTCCGAATGACATGCAAAATTTGCTTTCATCCGAAAAAAGAACTTTGGACCACTGAGCAACAGTCCAGTGCTGCTTCTCTGTAGCCCAGGTCAGGCGCTTCTGCCGATGTTTCTGGTTCAAAAGTGGCTTGACCTGGGGAATGCGGCACCTGTAGCCCATTTCCTGCACACGCCTGTACACGGTGGCTCTGGATGTTTCTACTCCAGACTCAGTCCACTGCTTCCGCAGGTCCCCCAAGGTCTGGAATCGGTCCTTCTCCACAATCTTCCTCAGGGTCCGGTCACCTCTTCTCGTTGTGCAGCGTTTTCTGCCACACTTTTTCCTTCCCACAGACTTCCCACTGAGGTGCCTTGATACAGCACTCTGGGAACAGCCTATTCGTTCAGAAATTTCTTTCTGTGTCTTACCCTCTTGCTTGAGGGTGTCAATGATGGCCTTCTGGACAGCAGTCAGGTCGGCAGTCTTACCCATGATTGCGGTTTTGAGTAATGAACCAGGCTGGGAGTTTTTAAAAGTCTCAGGAATCTTTTGCAGGTGTTTAGAGTTAATTAGTTGATTCAGATGATTAGGTTAATAGCTCGTTTAGAGAACCTTTTCATGATATGCAAATTTTTTTAGATAGGAATTTTGGGTTTTCATGAGCTGTATGCCAAAATCATCAATATTAAAACAATAAAAGGCTTGAACTACTTCAGTTGTGTGTAATGAATCTAAAATATATGAAAGTCTAATGTTTATCAGTACATTACAGAAAATAATGAACTTTATCACAATATGCTAATTTGTTGAGAAGGACCTGTATATATAATTATCTTCACAGATCCGTTGTTCTGATTTTTGTTTCCGTTGTGTTTCTGTTCCGTTTTTCCGTTCCGTTTTTCCGTATGGCATATACAGTATACAGTAATTACATAGAAAAAATTGGGCTGGGCATAAAATTTTCAATAGAGGGTTCTGCAAAAACGGAACAGATACGGAAGACATACGGATGCATTTCCGTATGTGTTCTGTCTTTTTTGCGGACCCATTGACTTGAATGGGCAATAATAGGACATGTTCTATCTTTCAACGGAACAGAAAAATGAAAATACGGAAACGGAATGCATACGGAGTACATTCCATTTTTTTTGCAGGACCATTGAAATGAATGGTTCCATATACAGACCGTATACAGAACGCAAAAAAGGCCCGTAAACAGAAATTAAAAAAACGGTCTTGTGAAAGAGGCCTTATTCCAATACTGTATTGACTAAGGAAAAGGTGCCACTATGTTTATGCCATGTTTATGCCAGTTATATTTAGTGATGTTGGCCTTTTTGTTTTTTTGTTGTTGTACATCAAGGACAAATATTTCTGAGACCAGAGTTATTTACAGCGAGCATTGTATAAAAATTAAAGGTATAAAAAAAAAAGATAGTAGCAAGGTGTAGAAGTGGTAACACCACTCTGGGGTGTTACACATGCCCCAAGTTCTTCTGTGATCACCAGACGTGACCACTCAGTGAGAGTGTGGCTACTCCTGCCTTTCTCCCATCACTGCAGAGTTGGTCCCTGCCTTGCATGCTGCTGGCCTGGCCTGTCATCAATCTAGTAAGGCTTTTTTTTTAACTTTTGTCCAGTTGTTTAAGTTTAACCCCTTCACGCTGCTGTCACCACCAAGTGTCGCTGATGACCCACCTTTAGGATCCAGTCATTTGACCGTAATTCTGGGTCCGAGACCGTTCCGCAATTTTGCAGAATGTGTGCGGACCCATTCATTTCAATCGGGCTGCAAAAGATGAGGACCACAACAGTTGTCAGTATTCCCTGTACAGAGAGAGAAGAAAGGGGTCCATATAGAAAGGTTCAATATGAGTTGTCACTGGGTTTTCACCGCTGTCCCAGGCGGCTGTCTGCATGGCCCAGCTTATGATAAGCCGGGCCATGCAGGCAGTGTTGTACCCCACTCACTATGCGGTGCCGAGAGAATGGATGGAGCGGACTGCGGCAGTGAGCCTGCCCCATACACAGCAGGTGCTGGCTGCATCGAATAGCAGACACCCGACTGCAATGACGGGGAACGGCGATGACACCAAACCCCGTCATTATGGCCCCATTCACATGATTGTAAGTCATCCATGCCCGTATTGCGGACCACAAATTGCAGTTCCGCAATATACAGGCACCTGCCCTGTGTGCATCATATCCTGGATGCAGACCCATTCAATTGAATACAGTGTGGAGGCAGGGAACAGAAACCCATGGAAAGCAGGGTGTGAATTGGTGTCAGTGGGCAGGAAAATGGGTGGGTACAAGGGGCGTGGCCTAACTTTAAAATTTTAGCAGATACTTTTGTCCCACTTTCCCTTTTTGGAAAGTTGGGAGGTATAGGTAAAGGTTGTGAAATGTTAAATGTATTTGGGGAATGGAGAAGAATGGAACATTGGGACCTCTTAGGAATTTGGAACAACATGGAGGCCCAATTTTAATTTATCCATGGAAACCATTGCTTAGAACTGTTGCCTTTCAACACTGGGGTCATTGTTTTAAAAAAAATTCATGGAGTCTATATTTTCTCCTTCGGTTTCCTCCCACACCATAGATACTGACTACTGGTCTTAGTGTGCATGGGAAAAGAGAAATTAGATTGTGAGCACCGCTGGGGACAGAGGCTGATGATGTGAATGATGACAATGGACATTGCTGTGACATAAAAATGTAGTGTTGTGCATAGAGATTCTCCACCTTCATGGAGATCGCACCTGGTCAGTAGACATTGGGTGTTCTGTCCCATTCTGAACAGTACTCAGTCTACATATCTGGGTCTTTCCACATAAAGCTGGTGAAGTGATGATGATGATGCATCCGTATTTGGTACCTCTATTTATAGTGGGGTTTGTATCTGGAAGGACAAAGTTAATACATTGGGGAAGAAAACCGGAATAGTCAGTTACCACAGCCCCGTGTGTTCACGATATTTGCTTCACCCGGAAGTTGAGGAAGTTTTCAGCTGACGTTGAGGTTTCTTTTTGCTTTCTTGCCGTTGCAAAACATTTCCTATTTCTCACCTTACAAGTGTAACTTATTTGTGCTCATGTTGTATAGAAGATAACAGTGATGACATTGAGTGGTAGTGTGTTGCCCCAGAACACAGACTACAGTCGGAAGTTGGTTTTTCAGTTCAGCATCTCAGATTCTGGAGTGTTAAGATAATAAAAAAAAAACCTAGGGGGACATTTATGAAGACCGGCGATTTAGACTCCGGTCTTTGTAGGCCAGGGGTGCACAACCTTTTTTGGTCTGGGGGCCGCATTGTCACATCACTCTATTTCAAGGGGACGCAAAAAAAAAAAAAAAAGGTTAATCAGTGCTCGTCATTCAGTTCTATTGATTATTGGTAACACATTCCTGATTACACGGTGAGATGTGCTCACAATTATTGTCCATCTTTCATCCTAATAAAATATGTATCTCAGCCGATTCCTTGTTTATCGGCTGATCAGCGGCACGATTATACCGGACAGATATCAGGAATAAGGGTATCTATGAAGACTTGTTTCCAGTAATTGTCCCGAATAATAGGAATGTAGAGATTTCCCAGTAAAAAATTGTTTTTAACACACATGGCCCTGAAACAGAAGATTCATACTCTCCTGCTCCCTGCCGCTCCTGCCGTCTCCATCTTCTGGTCCCGGAGCTGTTTACATCCGGTTGGATATGGGCACTAGTCACTTGTACCACTCCAGCCAATGACTGGCTTCAGTCGTGATGTGGCCAGAAGCAGCGTTTTACCGCTGAGGCTGGGTTCAGACCTGAGCGTTTTACAGCGCGTTCCTACGCGCTGTAAAACGCTCAACAGGCAAGAACCAATAATTCCCTATGGGAATGGTTCTCACCTAAGCGTTTTACAGCGCGTACGATCGCGCTGTAAAACGCCCGATGCCCCAAGAAGTAAATGAGCTTCTTTGGGGCGTCTTGACGCGCGATCCCGTACATAGATTTCAGCGGGAACACGTGACAATGGGCGTTCGCTTGTCTCTGTATGTGCGATTGCAAACGCCCGTACAATCGCGCATACAGAGCGTACGTTCAAGTACGCTCAGGTCTGAACCCAGCGTCAAGTCAGTCATTTGCTGGAGAGACAGGAGGATGGAGACGGCGAGAGCAGCACGGAGCAGGAAAATAGGAATCTAAATAGGGACTATGCTGCAGGAACTTTTTAATCATTTTTACTGGAAAAACCTCTTTAACCCCTTATGGACCCGGCTCATTTTCACCTTAAGGACCAGGCCACTTTTTGCAAATCTGACCAGTGTCACTTTATGTGTGAATAACTTTAAAACGCTTTTACTTATCCAGGCCATTCTGAGATTGTTTTTTCAACACATATTGTACTTAATGACACTGGTAAAATAGAATCAAAAAAATATTTTTTTATTTAGAAAAGAAAATCCAAATTTACCAAAAATTTTGAAAAATTATCTAATTTCCAAATTTCAATTTTCTACTTTTATAATAGAAAGTAATACCTCCAAAAATAGTTATTATTTTACATTCCCTATATGTCTACTTCATGTTTGTATCATTTTGTGAATGCCATTTTATTTTTTGGGGACGTTAGAAGGCTTAGAAGTTTAGAAGCAAATCTTGAAATTTTTCAGAAAATTTCTAAAACCCACTTTTTCAGGACCAGTACAGGTCTGAAGTCACTTTGTGAGGCTTACATAATAGAAACCACCCAAAAATGACCGCATTTTACAGACTACACCCCTCAAGGTATTTAAAACTGATTTTACAAACTTTGTTAACCTTTTAGGTGTTCCACAAGAATTAATGGAAAATAGAGATAAAATAAAAAAATTTCACTTTTTGGCAGATTTTCCATTTGAATCAATTTTTACCAGTTACAAAGCAAGGGTTAACAGCCAAACAAAACTCAATATTTATGGCCCTCATTCTGTAGTTTACAGAAACGCCCCATATGTGGTCGTAAACTGCTGTATGGGCACACGGCAGGGCGGTTTTTGGAAGGCAGGCAAGTTTTGCTGGACAGTTTTTTTGACACCATGTCCCATTTGAAGCCCCCCTGATGAACCCCTAGAGTAGAAAAAAGTTACCCAATTTTGGAAACTACGGGATAGGGTGGCAGTTTTGTTGTTACTATTTTAGGGTACATATGATTTTTTGTTCCTCTATATTACACTTTTTGTGAGGCAAGGTAACAAGAAATGCTGTTTTGGCACCGTTTTTATTTTTTGTTACTTACAACATTCATCTGACAGGTTTGATCATGTGGTATTTTTATAGAGCAGGTTGTCACGGACGCGACAATACCAAATATGACTACGTTTTTTGTTTGTTTCAATTTTACATAACAAAGCATTTAAAAAAAAAAGATTCTTTAGTGTCTCCACATTCTGAAAGCCATAGTTTTATTTATTTTTTGGGCGACTGTCTTGTGTAGGGGCTCATTTTTTTCTGGGGTGCGTATGATTTTTTGAACCCTTGCTATTGCACTTTTTGTGATGTAAGGTGACAAAAAATTGCTTGTTTTACACCGTTTTTATTTTTATTTTTTTACGGTATTCACCTGAGGGGTTAGGTCATGTGATATTTTTAAAAAACATATTACTATGGACGCGGCGATACCCAATAGGTATGCTTTTTTAAATTTATGTAAGTTTTAGGCCTCATGCACACAGCCGTTGTTTGGGTCCGCATCCGAGCCGCCGTTTTGGCGGCTCGGATGCGGACCCATTCACTTCAATGGGGCTGTAAAAGATGCGGACAGCACTCTGTGTGCTGTCCACATACATTGCTCCGTTCCGAGGCCCCGCTAAAAGAATAAAATGTCCTATTCTTTTCTGCTTTGCGGACAAGAATAGGCATTTATAGTGAAGGGCGCCCGTTCCGCAAATTGCGGAAGACACACGGGTGGCTTCCGTTTTTTTTGCAGATCCGCGGTTTGCGGACCGCAAAAAACTGAACGGTTGTGTGCATGAGGCTTTGCACAATGATTTAATTTTTTAAACAAAAAAAATCATGTTTTAGTGTCTCCATAGTCTGGAAGCCATAGTTTTTTCAGTTTTTGGGCGATTATCTTGGGTAGGGTATGATTTTTGCGGGATGAGATGACGGTTTGATTGGCATTATTTTGGGCTGCGTATGACTTTTTTATCACTTGCAATTACACTTTTTGTGATGGCTTTTTTACACCGTTTTTTATTACGGTATTCACCTGAGGGGTTAGGTCATGTGATATATTTACAGTGCTGCCCATAATTATTCATACCCCTGGAAAATTTTGACTTAAAGTTACTTTTATTCAACCAGCAAGTATTTTTTTGATGGGAAATGACATAGGTGTCTCCCAAAAGATAATAAGACGATGTACAAGAGGCATTATTGTGGGAAAAAAATATTTCTCAGCTTTTATTTACATTTGAGCAAAAAATACAAGATGTTCCGCACTGTGGAAAATCTCAGAGCACGTTGTCAGAAGCCAAAAGTGACACCTGTGCTTGCCAGGAGGATAGTTAGAGAGGTGAAAAAGAATCCAAGGATCACCCCCAAGGCCATCCTGGTGAATCTGGGCTCTGCTGGTAGCAATGTCTCAAGGCAGACAATCCAACAGACACTGCACACTGCTGGGTTCCACTTCTCCAGATAAGGCACACAAAAGCTCGTTTGGCCTTTGCAAAAGCTCATCTGGACAAAGAAGAAGACTTCTGGTCTTCTGTATTATGGTCAGATGAAACAAAAATTGAATTGTTTGGTCACAATGATGTTTTCTTCATTTGGCGTAAAAAAGGAGAAGCCTTAAACCCAAAGAACACCATCCCCACTGTTAAACATGGTGGTGGGAACCTAATGCTTTGGGGGGGGTTTTCAGCCAATGGACCAGGGAACCTAATCACAGTAAACGGCACCATGAAAAAAGAGCAATACATGAGGATTCTCAACGACAACATCAGGCAGTCTGCAGAGAAACTTGGCCTTGGGCACAAGTGGACATTTCAGCATGACAATGATCCAAACACACACAGCAAAAGTGGTGAAGAAATGGTTATCAGATAACAACATTAACGTTTTGGAGTGGCCCAGCCAGAGTCCAGACTTGAATCCAATTGAGAATCTGTGGAGGGAGCTAAAGATCAGGGTGATGGCAAGAAGATCCTCCAACCTGAAAGATTTGGAGCTCATTGCTAAAGATGAATGGACAAAAATACCTGTGGAGACATGCAAAAAGCTGGTCTGCAATTATAGGAAGCGTCTGATTGCTGTAATAGCCAATGAAGGCTTTTCTATTGATTATTGAGAAGGGTATGAATAATTCTGGACTTGACACTTTTTGCTCAAATGTAAATAAAAGCTTATTATCTTTTGGGAGACACCTATGTCATTTCCTGTCAAAAAATTACTTGCCGGTTGAATAAAAGTAACTTTAAGTCAAAAATTTGCCAGGGGTATGAATAATTATGGGCAGCACTGTATATAGCAGGTTCTTATGGACGCGGCGATACCTAATATGTATAGTTTTTTTAATTTATTTTACTTTAACAGTTTTTACTTTACTTTAACAGCATTAAATTTTTTTAAAAATCGTGTTTTATTGTTTCCATAGTCTTAAAACCCATTCTTTTTTCTTTTTGGGCGATTGTCTCATGTAGGGGCTCATTTTTTGTGGGATGAGGAGCTGATTTGATTGGTACCATTTTGGCGTACATATGACTTTTTTGATCATTTTTATTACCTTTTTTCGGAAGTAAGGTGGGCAAAATTTCAATTTTTTTAATGGCGTTCACCGTGCGGGGAAAGTAACATGACCGTTTTATAGATCAGGTCATTACGGACGCGGTGATATCAAACATGTGTAGTGCATTTTATGATAAATGTGTTTTTTTATTTTTACCTTTTTTTTTCACTTTTTTGTGACCCAGACTCACTTGGTTCTTGAAGATCCAGTGGGTCTGATGTCTGTATAATACAATACAGTACACTATATAGTGTACTGTACTGTATTTTCACTTTACACTTAGTCTGATCAGACTTAGCCTTACCATGGCAAGCCAGTGCGCTTATCACATGGTTCATCACCATTGTGATGGACCATGTGATAGACCATGTAATAAACGCAGTGACGTCATCAAAGGTCCTTTTCCTCCCAGGTCCTCAAAGAAGAAGAAAGAAGACGAGCCGGGCTACACGAACAAGTGGATGAGGCGCGTTTAATTTTTTATTTTATTTTTTTAACCCCTCCATCCCTAATTTACTTAGCATTCTGTATTAAGAATGCTATTATTTTCCCTTATAACCATGTTATAAGGGAAAATAATAAAACCTACACAACACCGATCGCAAACCCGAACTTCTGTGAAGAAGTCCAGGTTCGGGTCTGGATACCAAACATGCCGATTTTTCTCACGCATTAAAACGCTTTGCACTCGCGTGGAAAAATTGTGCATTTCCCCGCAATGCACCTGCATCTTTTCCCGCAACACCCATGTGAACCCAGCCTAAGTGTTTTCCTTGAAGGCTCACACACACGGCCGTTGTTTTAGTCCGCATTCTTTTGTGGCTTGGATGCAGACCCATTCACTTCAATGGGGACGCAATATACAGAACACACATGGCTGGTATTCGTGTTTTGCAGACCAAAAACACGGTACGATTGTGTGTATGAGGCCTTACCACCTGGGAAAGCAGTCTTTGGTTAACCCTTTAATGACAGGCCTGAAAAGGCCTTAATGACCAGTCACTTTTTTGTGATTTAGCGCATGTGCTTCAAACACTTGTAACTTTTTTATTTGTTGGACTACCAAAATAACTTTTGAAGCTTTTTATTACATGACAGAGGGCGTTTTAATATATTTTTAATAAGTTATTATTATTTTATTAAAGTAGTTTTTATTCAAACAAAGCTCATTATTTAAATATGCACATTATTATAATTAGTTCCCTATATGTGTTGGATCGTTTTATTATACAATAATGTATAGTTTCAAATGAATGGGGTGATAATTGTAATGGTTTGGGTTGGTTTAAGCGTTTTCTTCTTTTATATATATTACTATTTTTCTTTTTTTTGTAACTTATTTTTTTTATAATATTTCTGCTACAAAAAGACCTTTGGGGACACTGACATATTTTTTTAATTTTGCACTTTTTTTCCCTTTTATTTTTTTTATTGTTTTAAAAAAAAAATTAAAAAACTTTTTATATATATTTGCCACATAATTTGTCCCCAAATGAGCCCCAGTTACAGGGAAAACCAGCCTGCCGTGGGGGCATTGTACAGGGCAGAGCTGGTGAGGTTCTGTACTCCTCTGCCCCTGACGCCCAGTGATCATGTGATCTCTGGGTCTAAACTGCTCAGCGTGCCGCTCACCTATCTGAGGAGAAGGCAGAAACGCTGATACACTGCTTCGGCCTTCTCCTCAGGTCTTGTGCTGTCTCTGACAGCCTGAGACCCGTCCTGCTCCTGCTACAGTGTGGTAACAGGAGCTGTAATCCTGCAATTGTGCGGCGCTCCAGGCAGAAACACAGCTGATCGCACGATAAGCTGTGTTTCTGCCCAGCAGGATGGGGCCACGGGTTGTGCACCCCTGGCCTAGGCAGTGGCCTCTACATAACTAAGGGTACTTTCACACTTGCGTTAAAGTTTTCCAGTATTGAGTTCCGTCCTAGGGGCTCAATACCGGGAAAAAAAATGATCAGTTTTATCCTATTGCATTCTGAATGGAGAGCAATCCATTCAGTATGCATCAGGATGTCTTCAGTTCAGTCACTCTTAGGCCTCTTTCACACGGGCGTCAGTTTTTTTGCCCGGATAAGAGCCGGGTGCGTTGCGGGAAAATGCGCGATTTTCCCGCGCGAGTGCAAAACATTGTCATGCGTTGCACTCGCGTGAGAAAAATCGCGCATGTTTGGTACCCAAACCCGAACTTCTTCGCAGAAGTTCGGGCTTGGGATTGATGTTCTGAAGATTGTATTATTTTCCCTTATAACATGGTTATAAGGGAAAATAATATCATTCTGAATACAGAATGCATAGTAAACCAGTGCTAGAGGGGTTAAAAAAATAAAAATACAATTGAACTCACCTTAGTCCACTTGATCGCGAAGCTGGCATCTCCTTGTGTCTCCTCTGCGCTGAACAGGACCTGGGGTGAGCTGCTCCATTAAATACCGGTTAAGGACCTTCGATGACGTCACTCCGGTCATCACATGGTACGTCACATGATCTTTTACCATGGTGATTCACCATGGTAAAAGACCATGTGATGACCGGAGTGACTTCATCACAGGTCCTTAACCTCTATTTAATGCAGAAGCTCACCCCAGGTCCTGTTCATCAGCAGAGGAGACACAAGGAGATGCCGGGCTTCGCGATCAAGTGGACTAAGGTGAGTTACATTATTTTTTATTTTTTTTAACCCCTCTAGCGCTGGTTTACTATGCATTCTGTATTCAGAATGCTATTATTTTCCCTTATAACCATGTTATAAGGGAAAATAATAATGATCGGGTCTCCATCCCGATCGTCTCCTAGCAACCGTGCGTGCAAATTGCATGGCATCCGTACTTTCTTGCGGATGCCATCCGATTTTCACTCACCCCATTCACTTCTATGGGGCCTGCGTCACGTCAAAATCGGACAATATAGAGCATGCTGCGATTTCAACTGAACGCACAAGTGATGCGTTAAAAACAACGCTCATGTGCACAGCCCCATAGAAATGAATGGGTCAGGATTTAGTGCGGGTGCCATACGTTCGCCGCACGGATCGCACCCGCACGGAAAACTCGCCCGTGTGAAAGGGGCCTTAAGGTACTTTCACACTTGCGGCACACTTTCTCTCCGGATTTTTGGCCGGAGAGAAAACTGCAGCATGCTGCGGTATTTTCTCCGGCCCAAAAACGTAAGAGCGACTGAACTGATGCATACTGAACGGAATGCTCTCCATTCAGAATGCATCAGGATAAAACTGATCATTTTATTTCCGGAATTGTGCCCCGAGGACGGAACTGAATACCGGAAAACTTTAAAGTAAGTATGAAAGTACCCTTACAGTATTTGGCCGGAGAAAATTCTACCGCATGCTGCGGTATTTTCTCCATACAAAATTCCGGAACACTTGCCGGAATGCCAAGTGTTCCAGCAAAATGGATCCGGTTTTCTGGTCTGCGCATGTGCAGACCTTTAGAAATGCAAAAAAATAAATAAATACTGGATCATTTTTTTCCGGATGACACCGGAGAGACGTATCTGGTGTTTCATTGCATTTGTTAGACTGATCCGCATCTGGATCCTTCTACAAATGCTATCCCTTTGCACACAGATTTCCAGATCCGGCAGGCAGTTACGGCGATGGAATGTGAAAGTACCCTAAGGCCTCATGCACACGACCGTTGTGTGCATCCGTGGCCGTTGTGTCGTTTTCCGTTTTTTTTCGCGGACCCATTGACTTTCAATGGGTCAGTGGAAAAATCGGAAAATGCACCGTTTCGCAGCTGCATCCGTGATCCGTGTTTCCTGTCCGTCAAAAAAATAGGACCTGTCCTATTTTTTTGACGGACAACGGTTCACGGACCCATTCAAGTCAATGGGTCAGTGAAAAATCACGGATGCACACAAGATTGTCATCCGCGTCCGTGATCCGTGTCCATGATCCGTGTCCGTTTTTTCCTATCATTTCAAAGGCAAACTTGACTTACATTTTTTTTCATTTTTCATGTCCGTGGATCCTCCAAAAATCAAGGAAGACCCACGGAAGAAAAAACGGACACGGATCACGGAACAACGGAAACCGTTTTTGCGGACCGCACAAAAAAACTTTACAGTTGTCTAAATCTTGGCCAGCTCCTTTGCTGGCATATATTTAGACCATTTTCTACTCCTAAAACAGGTGTAGAAAATTATAAATGAGTTGGACCTGCAGGCCCATTTTTTTCCCCAGCTCACACTACGCCCCCTTTTTTAGACCTGGCGTTAACAGGGGAAAAAGTTGCAGATTGTGGTGCAAAAAAGTGGTGTATATCTGTTTGTAAATGATCCCCTTAGTGAGATTAAGGCCTCATGCACACGACAGTTGTTTTTCTCGGCCTCCATTCCGTTTTTTTTGGCGGATAGGATGGGGACCAATTCATTTTAATGGGTAAGCAAAAAAATGCTGATAGTTCATCCGTTTGTGTTCCGCGTCCGTTGACCGTGTTTCCCTTCAGCAAAAAAAATAGTGCATGTCCTACTTTTTTCACATTTATGGACAATGATAGGCATTTATTACAAGGGATCTGTGAAAAAAAACTGATCCTCCAAAAAAAAACGGATGCCGCATCCGTTTCTTTGGGTGGACGCACAATTTACAGACGTGTGCATGAGGCCTAAAGGCAAGCAACTCTTCTTAGACACATTTTTGGAGGTCCAAGATAACACCTTTAAAGCAGTTGTCCTATGTCAACAAGATAGGTCTGTGTCTGATCAGAGAGGGTCCGCCCACTAGGGCCCTTTCCAGTCACTGGAATTGGGGCCTGTATTACTTGTTTGAATGGAGCATCAGACTCCTTTGCAACTCCTTGTACTAGGCTGTTTATGGCAGCCTCATAGATACAGTCCTGATCAAAAGTTTAAGACCACTTGAAAAATGGCAAAAAAAATCATATTTAGCATGGCTGGATCTTAGGCCTCTTTCACACTTGCGTTGTCCGGATCCGGCGTGTACTCCACTTACCGGAATTACATGCCGGATCTGGAAAAACGCGAGTGAACTGAAAGCATTTGAATGACGTCAGAGCGCCCCATGCGCATGGATGACGTGCCATGCGATCTCGTCATCCATGCGCGTGGGGCGCCCTGACGTCACTCTGAAGCGCCCCGGGAGCCGCACGGACGTTAAGTATACTGCTCCCCCGCTCCCCACTACACTTTACCATGGCTGCAGGACTTTAACGACGTTTAGCTTAAGGCCGGATCCGGCCTTGCGGCAAGTGTTCAGGATTTTTGGCCGGAGCAAAAAGCGCAGCATGCTGCAGTATTTTCTCCGGCCAAAAAACGTTCCGGTCCTGAACTGAAGACATCCTGATGCATCCTGAAAGGATTACTCTCCATTCAGAATGCATTAGGATAAAACTGATCAGAATTCTTCCGGCATAGAGCCCAGACGACGGAACTCTATGCCGGAAGAAAAGAACGCAGGTGTGAAAGAACCCTTAATAAGGTTCCAAGTAGAGCTTCAACATGCAACAAGAAGAAATGGGAGTGAGACAAAACATTTTTTGAGCATTCAATTTAATGTAAACAACGAATAAACTGAAACAGGCTGTTTTTCAGCTGATCAAAAGTTTAGGACCACACCTCCAAAAAAAAAACTAACCCCCCCAAAACAGAAATCCAACTTCCAAACATGAACTCAGTAATGAGTAGCTCCGCCGTTATTGTTTATCACTTTCAAAATTTGTTTTGGCATGCTTGATGCAAGCGTTTCCATGAGGTGAGTGGGAACATTTTTACAAGTGGCGAAGACGGCCGCACGAAGGCCATCTACTGTCTGGAACTGTTGTCCATTTTTGTAAATTTCCCTTCCCATCCATCACCAAAGGTTCCCAATTGGATTTAGATCAGGGAAACACGCAGGATGGGCCAAAAGAGTGATGTTATTCTCCTGGAAGAAGTCCCTTGTCCTGCGGGCATTGTGTACAGTAACGTTGTCCTGTTGAAAAACCCAGTTGTTACCACACAGACGAGGGCCCTCAGTCATGAGGAATGCTCTCTGCAACATCTGGACATAGCCAGCAGCCGTTTGACGCCCCTGCACTTCTTGAAGCTCCATTGTTCCACTGAAGGAAAAAGCACCCCAGACCGTTATGGCGCCCCCTCCACTGTGGCGCATTGAAAACATCTCAGGTGTCATGCCAGTAACGTTGGAAACCATCAGGACTATCAAGGTAAAAAAAATTCTCATCAGAGAAAAAATAAAACTTTCTTCCACCTTGGAATGTCCCATGTTTGGTGTTCTCTTGCAAAGTCCAAACGAGCAGTTCTGTGGCGTTCAAGGAGACAAGGTCTTTGAAGACGTTTTTGGTTTTTGAAGCCCTTCAGTCTCAGATGCCGTCTGATGGTTATGGGGCTGCAATCAGCACCAGTAATTTGGGTCGAGGATCGTCCAGTGTCTTGACGGACAGCCAATTGGATCCTCCGGCTCAGTGCTGATAATTTTTTTGGGTCTTCCCCTTGACTTTTTTTGTTCCATAACCCTCAGGATCATTTAAGAAATTCCAAATGACTGTTTTACTGAGTCCCACCTCAGCAGCGATGGCGCGCTGTGAGAGACCCTGCTTATGCAGTTCAACAACCCGACCACGTTCAAAAAGGGAGATTTTTTTTTGCCTTTGCCATCACAACGAACGTGTGACTACCTGACAGAAAATGACAATGAATCCACCTCTTTGCACAGATTTGGCCTTTTAAAGGCATGTGGTCCTAAAATTTGGATCAGCTGAAAAACAGCCTGTTTCAGTTTAATCGTTATTTTCAATTAATTGAATGCTCAAAAAATTTTTTGTCTCACGCTCATTTCTTCTTGTTGCAGCTCTACTTGGAACCTTGTTAAGAACCAACAATGTAAAATATGATTTTTTTGCCATTATTCAAGTGGTCTTAAACTTTTGATCGGGACTGTATGAATAGAGTGGCTCGACTCAAATGGGCAACATGGGCCTCCTTTCTAGTAATTGATGTGGGGCCCCAGCGGACAGACCGCCACCAATCAGACACATGTCTTGGGACAACCCCTTTAATAATAAATGTCCATAACCTGCACTGTCCTATTCATTCACACAAACCATGATTATAGTAAATGAAAGGGCTGTCTTCAGCAGCTTGTTGATTGTTTCCTGGTAGCTAACTAATAACTGAACACCAGAGATATGATGATGAAGGTATAAAAGGGGTTACATGTAACAAGCACATGGGCAATGGTCAGTGTTAACAATACAGATGTACATATTTCAGACAGAGCTCAGATAGTTATTTTTACCTGTTCCCGACCGCTTTATGAATACATGCGTCAGCTTTCGGGAACTTTATAGATGTTTTAACAGCAGGCAAACGGGGCTAATCTATGCAATTGACAATGCCTGGCCTTAGAGGTGGCATATTCCCAAGCAGCATGTGACCATGCCACGTGGAAAGTCATCACTATTGAGGCTTTGTTAGAAAGAGATTGTCATGTGCTATGATGTTTTTTTTCTTGTTGGGAAAAGGACTTAAAAAAGGCCAGGGAACAAAATATCACTAGAAAAAAGCAGTTTTTTATCATTTCCTGCTGGCCAACATGGGCTGTTTTTAATCCAAATAAATGCAGAGAAAAATGCAGCAGTTTTGGGGCATAACAACCAGAGGTGCACTGCCAATGAGGCCAGGTGAGGCGATTGCCTCAGGCAGCACCAGGTAGGGACAAGTAGGGGGCAGTAGAAAGGCCTTGGGCAATGAGTGCTTTCATTGTGGAAATGTTCATCTCTGCATATTCAACTGTATCGCTATAGTAACCAGTATGTTTTGTAGCACTATATGTAATGTTTTCAAGTATGCCTTTAACTGTAAGGGAAGGGGTTAGGTTGGGAATTTGGCATGAGGGTTGGGGGAAGGGGGCATCATTTCAGTGTTCGGCTCAGGCAGCAGAATGGCTTGATGCACCCGTGGGAACAACGTAGTGTGAGAAAGCATATATTCATTGTAAACATTGCCATAGAGTAAAAATACATTATGAATCCATCAGACTAACTCACTGACTGGAACTTATGGCTTCAGGTAACACAAGCTATTTCTGTTAAAACTATATATGGATTTTCCTAACAGTAAAATCAAGTACTGGAAATTGTGTTTCCACTTTAATATTTCCTGGAAAAAATACTTCATGAAAGGTAATGATGGTTTCTAAGATGAGTTTGTTGGAAATACATTTTTCAAGATTGTTTTAATTTTTTTAGATATCAGCAATCTGTTATAGCATGAAACACAACGAGTGGAGGGAACTCCGCCATTCTTTATCAGGCTTTGTGGGTGAGATGAAGTTAGAGCTTGAAGCCCATTGGGGACCGAGACTAATGTCGGTGATTGCAATCTGTACACAGCACTTCAGACTATGTTGGCACCTAGTAAAAATACAATTAACAGTATATGATAGTGGATCATTAGCACTTCCTTTGGTTGGCAGTAGAGACCCATGTTAATATATTACTTACCAGACTTGTATTCAGCCTGTACAGTACATGGAGGTGCCACAGTATCCAGAGGTAAAGGGCATCTATCAGCAGATTTGTATCTATGAACTGGTTGGCCTGTTACCAGGAGCGTACAAAGAAATCATGGGGCCCCATAGCAAAACTCAGAATTGGGCCCCCCCACTCCCCCACTTGCAATAAAAATGGAATTATTGCAGCTGATCCGTTGGGGTTTAATCTGATATTGATGAGAAAAAAAGGTTTGTGAAGTGTTTTTTGTCTTTTTTTTTTTACTTTTAATAAAATTGTATGTGTATTATCTTTGGTGCACCCCCCCCCCCAATACTTTAAAAAAAATTGTACCCCCTCACACTAGTATTGCCCTCATTGTACAACTTTCACAGTAGTTTTGTACAGATGTCTGCCCCCTCAAAGTAGTTATGCCCTCTCTGTGCCCCTTTCACAGTTGTAATGCCCTCTTTGTGCCCTCTTCATTGTAGTAATGCCCTCTGGATCTGTGCCCCCTCCATAGTAGAAATACCAATTGTGCCCCCTTCACATTAGTAATGCCCTTTGTTCCCCATCAATAGTAATAAAGTCCTCTATTACTATGGAGGGGGCACAAAGTCCTCTGTGCCCCCTCCATAGTAATAAAGTCCTCTGTGCCCCCTCCATAGTAATAAAACCCTATGTGCCCCCTTCTTAGTAATAAAATCCTATGTGCCCCCTCTATATTGAAAAAAAACAACAACAAAAAACACAGAAACTACTCACCTTGTCCCGCTCCTGAAGCTCACATACCTCTCTTCTCTGCAGGCACAGATCGCTCTGCAGCACTGTGTGGGCGGGGCTTATGCAGATTTCTGGTCTGCAGGCTCCACCCACACAGGCCGGCAGCGCGATCTGTGTCTGCAGGCTGAATGGTGGAGCAGGGAGAAGTCTTCCTGTTTCACCATTCTGGGCGCCGCTGGCCTGAAGGAGGGGAGGAGTGCTGGGAGCTCAGCGGTGAGGGACAGGACCGCAGCTCCCTGCGCTCCAGCAATGAGTGCTTCCATCTGTATTGATGGAAGCGATCATTGCTTTTGGCACCGCCCTGAGAGCCGGCACCCGGGGCGGACCGCCCCGCACGCCACCCCCCCCCCCCCTCTTTACACTGGCAGGGGGCTTCAGGAGGAGTACTCAGGAGGGCTGGCATTTATCTGTCCAGAATCTGAATGTGGCGTGTATTCAGGTCGGAAAGGGGGCGGGCCGCTATTGATGAGCCACTGCCTGTTACATGTGCACGTGGCAGCTGATGGCATTTGTGTTGGTCCCATATTGATATGTGCCCGCATTGCTGAGAAAAATTATGTTTTAATATTTGCAAATGAGCCTGAAGGAGCAACGTGGGCATTACCGTTACTCCTAGAGACTGTGCTCCCTCTGCCACTGCTGCCCCCTCTGCACTTTGACTGGGTCAGGTGTAATGATATGAGGACACATATGAACATGGGACCAACACAGATGCCTTCAGCTGCCAGGTGCACATGCAACTGATCAGTCAGTTTCATAGGTACAAATCTGCTGACAGATGCCCTTTAATGCCTAGTGTTATGCTTTGTATCTGATCCCAAGAGCTGTATATATAGGGGCGTAGCTATAGGGGGTGCAGAGGTAGCAGTCGCTACCGGGCCCAGGAGCCTGAGGGGGCCCAAAGACCCTTGTGCTGCATAAGAAGACACACAAAGCACTGAGGGAAGGGGGGCCCAAGCCTAACTCTTGCACCAGGGCCCATGAGCCTTTAGCTACGCCCCTGTGTATATAGGTGATGCAGCTTAGTTATTGTGCTCTACTCGGAAGGAGGAGGGCTTGTCCTTCCCCTCTGAGGGAGAGACTGAGAAGTCTGATTGCATCAGCCAGAGGGTCTGGCCTAAGCTGCCAAAGTGAGAGGAGCTTCATGGAATCCTCCATCCCTCTATGCTGAGGACAAGTGCCATACATCTATAGACTGTTTAGGATCAGGAGGTATGCTGTGTGTTAGCAAAGGTAATGCTCGTTTATGGGTGTGGGCTTTGCTGCTTATGGAGAGGGTATATTGATTTGGCACCCACCAAACTTATATAACGGACTTGCCACCTGCATCTGCATCCCTATTGTGGGAACTGCATTACTGCTTGTGAGAATTTTGCATGCCTGTTGTCAATCTGGAAAGTGTATATGAAGTGAGACTTAGGGACTACTACTACAATCATCGTTGTTGCCTACACACAGATGTTATGAAATACCTTAGAATTGTGCCTGATATATGGTTATACAGCATCACCCATTATCCACAGTAAAGAAACTGTTGTTTGCTATACCAAAACTCGGCCTGGTCTTTGCCTCCACCATCCGCCGGCCCAGGGGCAGATTGGGAACTAAAAGTGGCCCTGAAAAACCCCATAAAAGTGGCCCCATGTTGTAGGTGGGTCCAAATTGACAGAAGGCAAAGCAACATAAGGCTACTTTCACACTTGCACTAGGTTCGGATCCGTCTGGTATCTGCACAGACTGATCTGCACCTATACATGCAAACTATGGTATCTGTTCAGTGCATATCCGTCTGCATAACAGCTTTTTCAGATCTGAGTTTTCATGATCGTGAAAACTCAGATCTGACAGTATATTCTAGCACAGAGGCGTTCCCATGGTGATGGGGACGCTTCAAGTTAGAATATACTAAGAACTGTGTACATAACTGCCCCCTGCTGCCTGGCATCACCCGATCTCTTACAGGGGGCTGTGATCCGCACAATTAACCCCTCAGGTGACCCCCCTCCTTCCCCATTATTAAAAGCATTGGTGGCCTGTGCGCCCCCCCCCTCCCTCCCCAGTATTAAAAGCATTGGTGGCCAGTGCGGCCGCCCCTCCCTCCCTCCCCAGTATTAAAAGCATTGGTGGCCAATGCGGTCCTCCCCCCTCCCCAGTATTAAAAGCATTGGTGGCCAGTGCGGCCCCCCCTCCCTCCCTTCCCAGTATTAAAAGCATTGGTGGCAGTGGCCACAGGCTAACAACCCCCCTCCCCCCCATCACTGGTGGCAGCGGAGCGGCATTTCCGATCGGAGTCTCAGTTTAATCGCTAGGGCGCATCGCACAGACCTGTCACTTACCAGTAGGAGGCGCGCCGACCGGCCACAGACAGCGCAGGTAAGCATAAGCTAAGTAACCATGGCAGCCAGGACTGCAGTAGTGTCGTGTCTGCCATGGTAGCCGATCTGAGCCCCAGCGACTAAACTGGAACTCCGATCGGAAATGCCGCTCCGCTGCCACCAATGATGTGGGGAGGAGGGGAGTTGTTAGCCTGTGGCCATTGCCACCTATGCTTTTAATACTGGGGAGGGAGGGGGGGCCTCACTGGCTACCAACGCTTTTAATACTGGGGAGGGAGGGAGGGGGGACCGCACTGGCCACCAATGCTTTTAATACTGGGGAGGGAGGGAGGAAGGCCTGGCCACTGCTGCCTGGCAGCCCCCGATCAGGGGGCTGAGATCGCACAATTAACCCCTCAGGTGAGGTTCCTGAGGGGTTAATTGTGCGGATCACAGCCCCCTGTAAGAGATCGGGTGGTGCCAGGCAGCAGGGGGCAGTTATGTATACAGTTCTTAGTATATTCTAACTTGAAGCGTCCCTATCACTATGGGAACACCTCTGTGTTAGAATATACTGTCGGATCTGAGTTTTCACGATCTAACTCAAATCCGATGGTATATTCTAACATAGAGGCGTTCTCATGGTGATGGGGACGCTTCAAGTTAAAATATACCATTGGATTGGAGAAAACTCCGATCCGATGGTATATTAATAGGGACTCCTGACTTTACATTGAAAGTCAATGGGGGACGGATCCGTTTACAATTGCACCAATATTGTGTCAATGTAAACGGATCCGTCCCCATTGACTTACATTGTAAGTCAGGACGGATCCGTTCAGCTCCACACCGCCAGGCGGACACCAAAACGCTGCAAGCAGCGTTTTGGTGTCCGCCTCCAGAGCGGAATGGAGGCGGAACGGAGCCAAACTGATGCATTCTGAACGGATCCGCATCCATTCAGAATGCATTGGGGCTAAACTGATCCGTTTGGACCCTGAAACGCAAGTGTGAAAGTAGCCTAATTATGCAGGGCCAACATACAGTTGAAACCGGAAGTTTACATATACTATATAAAAAGACACATATGCATGTTTTTCTCAATATCTGACATGAAATAAGAATAAACCTTTCCTGTTTTTGGTCAATTAGGATTACCATAATTATTATTATTTGCCAGGATAATGAGAGAATGTTTTAAGGCATTTTTATTACTTTCTGCCAAGTCAAAAGTTTAAATACATTTCATTAATATTTAGTACCATTGCATTTTGGATATTCTTCCACAAGCTTCTCACAATAGTTGGTCGGAATTTGGGCCCATTCTTCCTGACAAAATTGGTGCAACTTAGACATGTTTGTTGGTCGCCTTGCTCGCCCCTGCCTTTTCAGCTTTGCCCATACATTTTCAATAGGATTGAGATCAGGGCTTTGTGATGGCCACTCCAAAACATTGACTTTGTTATCCTTAAAGGGAACCTGTCATGTGGATATTTGATTATAATCTAATTTTATATACAATCATTAACTACTAAAAAGTACCTTAGATGTATTCACTTACTGGTGTGACAGATGGTTACCTGATAATATACACACAAAGATGCCTCATGCTAATGAGCTGATTTGAGTCCAGCGTGATGTCATTGAGTCCAGTGTTTATTTAATTCAGAGATATAGCCACTCCCCTGCCCACCTGTTGCTGATTCATATGGAAACAAACTGTCAATCTGCAGTAGGTAGGCAGGAAGAGTCAGGAGCTCATGAATATTCAGGACTCATCATTATGAGCTGGAGCTTTTCAATACAAGATGTTGGCAGATTGACTGGGTCAATTAAAGAAAGTGACCCAGCATTTTGCTAAGAGAATCAGTCACTTATTTATGTTGCCCTTAGTTAGGACACCATAAAACTGGTGACAGGTTCCCTTTAAGCCACTTTGTAACCAGTTTGGCAGTATGCTTCGGGCCATTTGGAAGACCCATTTCTGCCCAAGCTTTAACTTCCTGGCTGATGTCTTGAGATGTTGCTTGAGTATTTTCACATAATCTTCTTTCCTCCATGATGTCATCTATTTTGTGAAGTGCACCAGTCCCTCCTGCAGCAAATCAACTGCACAACATGATGCTGCCGCCCCTGTGTTTCACAGTTGGGATGGTGTTCTTAGGCTTCCAAGCTTCTCCCTTTTTCCTCCAAACGTAACGATGGTCATTATGGCCAAAAAGTTCAATATTAGTTTCCTTAGACCACAGGACATGTCTCCAAAAATGTAGGTCTTTGTTCCTGTGTACATTTGCAAACATTAATCTGGCTTCTTTATGTTTCTTTTGGAGGCTTCTTCCTGGCAGAGTGGCCTTTCAGCCCATGTTGATACAGTATTTGTTTCACTGTGGATATTGACACAATCTTACCAGCTGCCGCTATCATCTTCACAAGGTCTTTTGCTTTTGTTCTTGGGTTGATATGCATGTCGAACCAAAGCATGTTCATCTCTGGGACACAGAACCCGTCTCCTTCCTGAGCAGTATAATGGCTGGACACTCCCATCTTGTTTGTTCTTGCGTATAATTGTTTGTACAGATGAACGAGGCACCTTCAGGTATCTTGAAATTGGTTGAGCCAGACTTGTGCAAGGCAAAAATTCTCTTCCGGATATCTTGGCTGCTTTCTTTAGACTTTCCCATGATGCTACACAAAGAAGCAGTGTGTTTCAGGTGTGCATTTAAATACATCCACAGGTGTGTCTCTAATTAACTCAGATGTTGCCAACAAACAGAAGTTTCCAAACACATGACATCATCATATGGGCAGTCTAGAATTGTTTAACCCCTTCACTACCGAGCCACTTTTCACCTTAAATCCCAGGCAGATTTTTGGCAAATATGAAATGTCACTTTATGTGGTAATAACTTTAAAACACTTTTACTTATCCAGGCTATTCTGAGATTGTTATCTCGTCACATATTGTACTTCATGACCGTGGTAAAACTGAGTAAAAAAATTTCATTTTTATTCATAAAGAAATAACAAATTTACCAAAAATGTGGAAAAATTAGCAAATTTCCAACTTTAAATTTCTCTACTTTTATAATAGATAGTAAGAACTCCAAATATATATATATATATATATATATATATATATATATATATATATATATATATATATATATATGTATATATATGTCTACTTCATGTTTGGATAATTTAGTGAATGTAATTTTATTTTTTGGGGACGTTAGAAGGCTTAGAAATTTAGAAGCAAATCTTGAAATTTTTCAGAAGATTTCCAAAACCCACTTTTTAAAGGACCATTTCAAGTCTAAAGTCACTTTGTGAGGCTTACATAATAGAAACCACCCAAAAATTAACCCATTTTAGAAAATACACCCCTCAAGGTATTCAGAACTGATTTTACAAACTTTGTTAACCCTTTAGGTGTTCCACAAGTCCCTGCCATGGGGTCCCCGTCACAGCAGCGCGGGGACCCCATGGACACCGGCACCGGTGAGGATACCGCACATGCCGCGGTCAACTTTGACCGAGTCCGTGCAAGGGTTAATGCCGGCGCATACAGCAGGGGTCTGGCTATCAGTGACAGCCAGACCCCTGCCTATGATCGGGTGGGCGCAGCTCCTGCATCCGCCCGATCGGCGCTGGTATCCTAAGGTATATTATCTTAGGGTATGTAAACTTTTGACATTGCAGAAAGTAATAAAAATGCCTTACAACATTCTCTCTAATTATTCTGGCATTTGGCAAATAATAATAATTATGGTAATCCTAATTGACCAAAAACAGGAAAGGTTTATTCTGATTTCATGTCAAATATTGAGAAAAACATGCATATGTGTCTTTTTATATAGTATATGTAAACTTCTGGTTTCAACTGTATATAGGCAGGGCCAGCAATAACATAGTGCAGAGCAATATACCGTCCCAGCTGAACCAAATACCACAGTGCAGCATAAAATACTGCCACCTGCGCCACAGTATTGAACTGTATCGCTGTCCTGAAGATGTCAATACAGTTGAATTCAGGAGAGCAGCTGCTGACCAGGTGCCTAGGAGATAATCAGATCATTATGTACCCGGCTGGTGGCTATGGGGAGGACTTGAGTGGCCCTCCTAGTATCACGACCGGCGTGCCGATCACATACGTGACGCAAAGTGAGGGAAAAGGGAAGGCCCTGTCCAAGGGAGAGGGAAAGGTGGTGACCCCTAACTCACCTTGAGGCTGGCACCTGACTGCCCTGACGTCCCTAGACGGGTTTCTCACCCGTACGCCGATCACGTGCCTAAAACCCTGGCTTTCCCTAAGATGAGCCCTAGGTAGTGAATAGGGAGGTGGGAACACTAGTCCGCACCACTAACACTAAAGGAAAACACCAAGGAGAGGACAGACAATACAGACAAAACATAATCCCAGGTGGGGAACAACAGTGGACAACAAAAGCCCAACAGGGATCCGGAGGGTAACGCTCTGGAACAACAACCAGGAATCACAGCTACACAGCTCCAGTGGGTCAGTATAGAAGTCCAGGCAGGAAGCTGTCACTAAGAAGCAGCATGATCTTTAGACATAGAGCGCGCAGCCACCTGCTGCGACTTCCTGACCCAGGGTATAACGGAGTCAGACGTGGCTCTTGACACCCTCGTGACAGTACCCCCCTTTCCACGAGGGGCCTCTGGACACTCAGGACCAGGTCTCTCAGGATGAGAGGCATGGAAAGCCCGAACTAACCTGTCGGCGTTTACCTCAGACGCTGGAATCCACATTCTTTCCTCGGGACCGTAACCCCTCCAATGCACCAGATATTGAAGAGAGCGGCGGACCTGACGAGAATCAACAATTTTGGATATTTGAAACTCCAGATTACCATCAACAATAACAGGAGGGGGTGGCAGCGGTGACGGTTCTAGAGGTGGAACATACTTTTTGAGTAACGACTTATGGAAGACGTTATGGATTTTAAAAGTCTGAGGTAGCTCCAGGCAAAAAGCCACGGGGTTAATAATGGCTACTATTTTGTAAGGACCAATGAACCTAGGACCCAGTTTCCAAGAGGGAACCTTTAACTTAATATTCCTAGTAGATAACCACACATAGTCATTCACTCCTAGGTCCGGACCTGGCGACCGTTTCTTATCAGCCATGCATTTATATTTACCTCCCATATTTCTCAAGTTAGCTTGCACCTTCTGCCATACAGATGAAAGAGATGACGAAAACCGCTCCTCTTTGGGAACCCCTGATGACCCCCCTTCTTTAAAAGTACAGAATTGGGGATGAAAACCATATGCACCGAGAAATGGTGACTTGCCAGTGGATTCCTGACGGCGTTTATTTATAGCAAACTCAGGTAACGGTAAATATGATGACCACGCCTCTTGGTTTTCAGACACAAAACACCTTAGGTATGTCTCAAGGTTTTGGTTGGTACGCTCAGTCTGTCCATTTGACTGAGGATGGAAAGCTGAGGGAAAAGGACAAGTGTACCCCCAAACGGGAACAAAAAGCTTTCCAAAACTTTGAAATAAACTGGGTTCCCCGATCCGAAACAACATCGGAAGGGACCCCGTGAAGCTTCACGATTTCACTGATGAATACCTGAGCAAGAGTCTTAGCATTAGGTAGTGCGGGTAACGCAATAAAGTGTACCATTTTGCTAAACCTGTCTACTACTACCAAGATAACTGTTTTACCCGCAGACAAAGGTAAGTCAGTGATGAAATCCATTGCTAGATGTGTCCATGGCCTATTGGGAATGACAAGTGGCAATAAAGACCCTGCTGGACGTGTATGAGAGACTTTCGCGCGTGCACAAGTAGAACAAGTAGACACAAAATCCATTACATCCTGACGCAACCTTGGTCACCAAAAACGACGAGACAAAAGCTCCAAGGTTGCTTTACTACCCGGGTGCCCAGCCTTGGTATTTTTTGCCCCAGGACGATAGGTGATGAAAAAGTTAAACCTGGTAAAAAATAGCGACCACCTAGCTTGTCTAGGGGTGAGACGCTTAGCTGATTCGAGGTACAGAAGGTTTTTGTGGTCCGTAATCACCGTGACAGGGTGGATTGCCCCCTCTAAGAAGTGACGCCATTCTTCAAACGCTAGTTTAATAGCTAATAGTTCCTTATTGCCAATATCATAGTTCTTCTCCGCTGCAGATAGTTTTTTTAGAAAAGAAAGCGCAAGGACACCATTTGTCAGGAGACGGACCCTGAGCCAGTACAGCCCCCACTCCCACCTCTGACGCATCTACTTCAACAATAAAAGGCTGGGAGACATCAGGTTGAATTAGTACAGGTGCCGAGGTAAACCTCTCTTTTAGAGAGGAAAATGCAATTTTAGCGGCGTCAGACCATTTAGAAAAATCAGTCCCCTTCCTAGTCATGTCAGTAAGGGGTTTAACAATCACAGAATAATTTTTAATGAACTTTCTATAGAAATTTGCAAAACCCAAGAACCGTTGCTGTGCTTTAAGGTTCTCAGGAAGATCCCAATCTAAAATTGCCTGGACCTTCCTAGATCCATACGGAAACCTGAAGCAGATAATAGATATCCCAGGAACTGTATTTCCTGAACGGCGAAGACACACTTTACAATTTTCCCATATAATTTATTCGTCCGTAGGACCTGCAGTACCTGTCGGACATGTACCTTCATATCAGACGAATAAATTAAGATATCATCTAGGTATATCACCACAAACCTGCCGATAAGATGACTAAAAATATCATTAACGAAATGTTGGAAGAGAGCAGGAGCATTGGTCAGACCGAAAGGCATGACTAGATTTTCATAATGCCCCTCAGGGGTGTTAAAAGCTGTCTTCCACTCATCCCCTTCCTTGATACGAATCAGATTGTAGGCCCCCCTAAGATCAAGTTTGGAGAACCACTTAGCACCCGCAATCTGATTAAACAGTTCAGGAATGAGAGGAAGAGGGTATGGGTCTCAGATGGTTATCCGGTTTAGTTCGCGGAAATCTAGGCAAGGACGCAGGCCCCCATCTTTCTTTTTAACAAAGAAAAACCCTGCAGCCACGGGTGAAGAAGAGGGTCTGATGTGTCCCTTAGCCAGACTCTCAGAGATATAATCTTTCATGGCTTGTCTCTCGGGACCCGAAAGATTATATAACCTGGTCTTGGGTAATTTTGCACCAGGAATCAGGTTAACCGGGCAATCATAAGGACGGTGAGGTGGTAACTTCTGACAACCCTTTTCAGAAAAAACGTCCTCAAAGTCCGAAACAAATGTAGGTAGAGTAGCTATGGAGGCGACTAAGCAATTGCTATTTAAGCAATTTTCTCTGCAATGCTCACTCCACTCCCATATCTCCCTGGCCTGCCAATCCACCACTGGATTGTGCGCTACCAACCAGGGAAGACCCAATACCACAGGAGAGGGAAGGCCCTCCAGAACATAACATGATAGACACTCGTTATGGTGGTCCCCTACCCGAAGGTGTAAGTTATGGACAATGTGAGTGAGGTTTCTCTGAGACAGAGGAGCAATAGCGAATATGGGAATAGGTCTCTGTAGCGTACAGAGAGACAAACCCATAGTGCGGGCAAAATGGGTATCTATCAAATTTACCCCTGCTCCACTGTCTAGAAAGAAAGAAATAGTCTCCGTCTTAACAATAACCGCTGGCAACACAAATTGAGATGTTCGTATGGAGGAAACGTATACCCCCCGGTTGACATCCTCCACACAGCCTGGGGTTAGTGGTTCCGACGGTCTTTTGTTTTTGAGAAAGGAAGGACAGACATTAATGAAATGACCCCTCCCCCCACAGAAAAAACAAACCCCACGCCTACGGCGAGCCTCAGGAGGACGTACCTGACGAGTAGTTCCTCCTAGCTGCATAGGCTCGTCTAAGTCCGTACAGACTAACTGCTGCTTGGGAGGGGTTACCAATGGCTCCGTATTTTTCAACCTGTCCTTAAGGCGTCTATCTATACGGATAGAAAGGGACATAACTGCATCAAGGGAAAAGGGGGTCTCATACAATGCAAGCGCATCCTTAACCCTTTCGGATTACCCAGAGCAGAACTGACTCCTGAGAGCCAGGTCGTTCCATTGGGTATCCGTAGCCCACCTACGGAAGTCAGAGCAATACTCCTCTACCGGCCGCTCTCCTTGTAGGAGTCTCCGTAATTTCGACTCAGCCAGGGCAACTCGGTCAGGGTCATCATATATGAGACCCAAGGCCCCAAAAAATTCATCCACTGACCGGAGAGCCTGGAAATCAGTGGGTAAGGAGAACGCCCAGGATTGCGGGTCCCCCTGAAGTAGGGAAGTAACAATCCCCACCCGCTGTTCTTCATTACCAGAGGAGTAAGGGCGCAGCTTCAAATATAACTTACAGGCCTCACGGAACGTCACAAATTTGTCCCTTCCCCCAGAAAATCTGTCAGGAAGAACAACCTTGGGTTCCGCAGCAACCTGGTTACCCATAGCAACCGCTGGGCTTGCAGTCTGCAGCAATTGCTGCTGGAGGACCGACTCCTTCAATCCTGCCACCTCCAAAGACAGGCCTTGAAGTTGCTTTGTCAAAGCAGCAATAGGATCCATACTGGATTCTAAATAGGTAGAAAAAAAAAATATATAAATATATGTACTTTTTCTTTCTACCTACACAAAATAAGGGCCAGATATAATATCACGACTGGCGTGCCGATCGCATACGTGACGCAAAGGGAGGGAAAAGGGAAGGCCCTGTCCAAGGGAGAGGGAAAGGTGGTGAACCCTAACTTACCTTGAGGCTGGCACCTGACTGCCCTGACGTCCCTAGACGGGTTTCTCACCTGTACGCCGATCACGTGCCTAAAACCCTGGCTTTCCCTAAGATGAGCCCTAGGTAGTGAATAGGGAGGTGGGAACACTAGTCCGCACCACTAACACTAAAGGAAAACACCAAGGAGAGGACAGACATTACAGACAAAACATAATCCCAGGTGGGGAACAACAGTGGACAACAAAAGCCCAACAGGGATCCGGAGGGTAACGCTCTGGAACAACAACCAGGAATCACAGCTACACAGCTCCAGTGGGTCAGTATAGAAGTCCAGGCTGGAAGCTCTCATTAAGAAGCAGCATGATCTTTAGACATAGAGCGCGCAGCCACCCGCTGCGACTTCCTGACCCCGGGTATAACGGAGTCAGACGTGGCTCTTGACACCCTCGTGACACCTAGCCATCGGCCCACCGGGAGGAAATTTCCCTGTAGGCTCTATGGCCAATCCGCCCCTGCGCCAGCCTCTGCTAAACATCCACCATCAAGGGCACCCCACCTTACACTATGCAGGAGCCCCCAAAGCGTGCAGGCAGGGAAGAAATGATTCACTGCACGGTCTCAAGGCATGCCAGAGGAAAGATTACCACTGTGAACTCGGAGTACAACTACCAGCATCATAGCAACTACCACTTCTCGCCTTCCCTCCAGGTCGCTGTGCATGCATTGGAAGGCGTAGAAGTTGTCATTGACATTTTGTAAGGTCAGGCCCCCAATATTGTATTGAATTATGTAGCGCCTCCACACATTGAATGATCACCACAGTATCAGAAAGCACAGATACAGGATAATACACTTTTGACGTGACATATGATAATTACATTTTATATTTTTTCCTTTAGAAATTTATTATTGTGGTTGATACTGACATCAGCAAGACAAAGCACCAGATTGCCAGACTGCAGCTACTGAGAGAGGTGATCTGTAAGTGAGACATGTCTGCTTGTAATGAAAAATAGGATAATTAATAAAAAAAAGCATGTGTAAGATGTTAGGATTAATGACTGCACCAACAAGGGGAGCAATAGGCCTGGTGACAGCATGCCGTGCCAGTCACCGTGATCCAGCAGGGCTGTCACAGGACCCAGGACAGATTACAAAGAATGAGTCTCTCCCTGTGACATTACAAATAGATATTCCAGAAGTTGATTGAACATGTCATCTCTACCATTGTGTTATCTCCAATATGAAGCCTCAGGCAATATCCTTTGTAGTTTTCTCACAGAGCATCCATATGCTGGAGGACCTGCAACAGTCTCATGCAGTGTGTCAGGCCACTTGGAAGTGTTGTATTCATATACATTTATTAAGTCCTGATGGTAGGATGTGATATGCTTAGCTCTGTTATGTCGTGTAATTGGTTGATGTCTATTGTGTACAGTGACACCAGAGAATATATCAGCTCTTAGGCCCCTTTCACACGGGCGAGTTTTCCGTGCGGGTGCAATGCGTGAGGTGAACGTTTTGCACCCGCACTGAATCCTGACCCATTCATTTCTATGGGGCTGTGCACATGAGCGGTGATTTTCACGCATCACTTGTGCGTTGAGTGAAAATCGTAGCATGCTCTATATTGTGCGATTTTCACGCGACTCAGGCCCCATAGAAGTGAATGGGGTGCGTGAAAATCGCATAGCATCCGCAAGCAAGTGCGGATGCGGTGCGATTTTCACACATGGTTGGTAGGTGACAGTCTATTCACTGTATTATTTTCCCTTATAACATGGTTATAAGGGAAAATAATAGCATTCTGAATACAGAATGCATAGTACAATAGTGCTGGAGGGGTTAAAAAAAAAATAAAAAAGTTAACTCACCTTCTCCTCTTAATCGCGTAGTTCCCAGTCTCTTTACTTCTTGAATAATGAGCTGTGGGCTAAAGGACCTGTGGTGACGTCAGATCACATGCTCCATCACCACAGTGATGGACTATGTGATTGGAGCATGTGATCTGACGTCACCACAGGTCATTTAGCCCACAGCTCATCATTCAAGAAGTAAAGAGACCGGGAACTACGAGATCAAGAGGAGAAGGTGAGTTAACTTTTTTTTTTTTTTTTTTACCCCTCCAGCACTATTATACTATGCATTCTGCATACAATCTTCAGAACATCAAGCCCAAGCCCGAACTTCTGTGAAGAAGTTCAGGTTTGGGTACCAAACATGCGCGATTTTTCTCACGCGAGGGCAAAACGCATTACAATGTTTTGCACTTGCGCAGAAAAATTGCACATTTTCCCGCAACGCACCCGTCTCTTATCCGGGCCAAAAATAAGACGCCCGTGTGAAAGAGGCCTTAGACTAATAGGTGCAGTATATGAGCACAGTTATTTGCACTAGTAATACACATACACATATGTCTTTCCTTACCTTTTCTCTTGGCTCACTGTATATCCCGAGATGTATGTCATGAAATAACCAGCTTTTTTTTTTCTTAAAAAAACCTCAAAACATAATTTTTTTATAAAGTGTCACAAGATGTCCATCCTAAATGTGTCTATATGTGTTCACCCAGTGGTTGTGTTGTGAATTGCAGTTTGTCAAGTGTTTTGCTAATATGGCATGATATAGAATTTGTTTTCATGACTCCCTTACCAAGTTTGCGCTAAGGTAAGGGTAGATGCATCTGTAAGTAGCAGAAAATACTTATATTCCATGTGAAACTATAACTCTGGAGTATCTTTTCCCTGTTATTCCTCCTAGAAATGTATTAAAAATGTGACAACTGAGTATTACCATTACCATGTCATAGGGATGTGTCTCAACACACTGACTTAACTTTGTCATCACTGATTGGACAGTATTAGGCTGAGTTCACACGGGCGTGACGGATTTGTTCAGGATGCGTCCCGGGTGTACTGAGGCAAACCCGCGCGAGTAGATACCCAATTGCAGTCAGTTTTGACTGCGATTGCGTTCCGTTGTTCAGTTTTTATCGCGCGGGTGCAATGCGTTTTGCACGCGCGTGATAAAAAACTGACTGTGGTACCCAGACCTGAACTTCTTCACTGAAGTTCAGGTTTGGGTTCGGTGTTGTGTAGATGTTATTATTTTCCCTTATAACATGGTTATAAGGAAAAATAATAGCATTCTTTAATACAGAATGCTTAGTAGAAGGTCAATTAAGGGTTGAAAAAGAAAAAAATATTAACTCACCTTCTCCTCTTGATCGCGTAGCTGTCGGTCTCTTCTTACTTCTTTAATCATGAGCTGCCGGCTAAAGGACCTGTGGTGATGTCAGATCACATGGTCCAATCACACGGTCCATCACCACGGTGATGGACCACGTGATTGGACCATGTGATGTGATGTCACCACTGGTCCTTTAGCTGGCAGCTCATGATTAAAGAAGTAAGAAGAGACCGGCAGCTACGCGATCAAGAGGAGAAGATGAGTTAATTATTTTTGTATTTTTCAACCCTCAATTGACCTTCTACTAAGCATTCTGAGCACCGGCTCATTTACTTCCTGAACTCCCATAGAGGTGAATAGAGAGGTGGCCACGCTTGTGCGATCAGCATTCCATTCACTTCAATTCTGAAAATAGCTGAGCTTGGTCACTCGGCTCTTTCGGAACTCCGACAGAAGTGAATGGAGTGGTGGCTGCGCATGTGCGGTGTGCTCTCCTTCACTTTGGAGGCCCAGTTCTAGAGTTAGGTGTGGGTCCCAGAGGTGGGACTTGCACCTCATCTGACAC
Source organism: Bufo gargarizans (assembly GCF_014858855.1). Classification (NCBI taxonomy): domain Eukaryota; kingdom Metazoa; phylum Chordata; class Amphibia; order Anura; family Bufonidae; genus Bufo; species Bufo gargarizans. The sequence goes on along the minus strand of NC_058080.1, from coordinate 585,439,206 downwards.
TGCTGACATATCCTAGTGATTTGCCACCAGTGTGTTAAATGGGCCAGGTATAGGTTTTTTGATGGACACAGTGATGCAAATCTACATAACGTCCCTAAGCTAACAGTTAACCATCCTAAAGCAGGAAAGAAATGATGCCGGTAATTCAGATAGGAAAAGCTATAACCTATTTTTCAATTGTCAGTAAATGATAAAAGACCTTTTATAAAATTGGAGAAAAACTAAGAAGAAACCTCAATGCTGGCAGCAATGACAGGACTACAGATGCCAAGCTACTCTGAGACAACACAATAGACTATACTAGAAATTCAAAGATTCTAGATAGAAATGCACAGAGCTCAGCTGTACCCAGGAACAAAGGAGCAGAAAAAACATTTAAAGCAAGGTTGACGAACAAAAATCTTCCCTAAATGAAAGGGGTTCTCTAGGAATAATTTAAACTTGCCGCCAGCAACCTGTCCTAGAATGTGAGCAGGGCTGGTTGCCTCCACTTGCAGAGCTGCCTAGGGTGGGCGAAGTGTCACGACCCTTGGTCATGGTCGTGACTCCTTGGGAGCCGCATGCAGTTACTCGCGGTTTTGGTGTTGTGTCAACCGCAGCTGGGGGCACTTAGTGGTTTGCCTCAGGTGCGGTTGCCGCGGATAACAGGCATGCGTGCGGTTGCCCTTGGCAACGTGTTTTATGTGCACTCCCTTTGTCTGTTTCCCTTGCTGTGTCTGTTGTCCCCTCCGGTGTGTTTGTCATTCCTCCCCCCACCTGGTGTATGTAGTTGTGGTGTGGGTTTTGTCTGAGAGGTCTGATTGTGGTGTGTGACGGCTCCGGAAGGGGCATGCTTACCCGGAGGGGTTAAGCGAAGGCAAGACCGTGGGTCTCCCAGCCCGGAGCCTCTTTCCATCTTGGCTGTGGCAGGTAAGAGTAGATAATATTGTTATTGTGCTTTGTGACTTACCTGCCGTACGGCTTCCCCCATAGCCTTGCATCCTGTCAGCTACTGGGCCTCTGGAGACGCCTGTCATCCGTGTCGTGGATGCACAGGCAATCTCTGCCCTGTCATCAGGCCTAGGGTGTAGCAGGGATAGCAGGGTCCTAGGTTGGTGAGTATGAGCCCCCTTACCTTATGAGGCGGCTCATGCGCTAGGAGTCCAGGGAGAGTGTTTAGGGTTACGTTAGGAGGTGACCTGCTCCCTGTTCCCTGCTATCTGGCGTTGCAGCATCAGCTTTTGCACGGTGGGGGGTTTTCCCCACTCTCCATCGTGACACGAAGGGACTACACTGCAATAGATAGTAATGATGTGATCCTGCCTATGATATGCCATCGTGGCTGAGCAGCCTGACAGAAACGCTCACTAATGTGTAGTATATGCAAGTTCCAGAGCATAGAGTATAGCGAGGCGCTATCCCCTCACCATCCTAGGCAACTCTGCAACCAATCCTGCTCTGATTCTAGGATAGGCTGCTCGCTGCTTTTTTTGATCATTCCTGGAGAACCCCCTTTAACAAGGCTGAACATGACTATCACCTGGCTCAGACTCAGATGCAAGACAGTTGTATGAACAGGCACACACGAGGCAGCAGGGAAATCCTCGTTGCTCTTAACACTGCAATACAAAGCAGTGCAGCTCCACCATCACTATATGAGGAAAAGCAGCAGCTGCAACACACAGGAAAATACATTTATGGAATGTTTTGAGGGCTGCGGTTTTTATTTTTCCAGAAAGAAATTAGAGCAGTCATCACATCATGTACATGATATATTTGACACTTAAATGCACACATGTATACGGTTTCCTCTAGATAGCTCCAATGAAGGTTTGTATTCCTCACTGTAACCCTTATAATATATACATTGTCAGAAAGACAGATTTGTATAACACTTGTGTGAACTGTGTTTAGAAATGTTGTCATAGACCATGCTATATGAGCCTGGCTTCCTTTACAGTACCCCAGCTGCTTCATCCCAATAGATGGTACCACAGTCTATCTACAAATAGAAGAATTCCACGGCACATCCAAAGCAGAACGTGTGTTTATTCACCAGAAAGGTCCTTTCAATGGGACCTTTCTCAACCAGTGTGTATATATATATATATATATATATATATATATATACATACACACAATGGTGTTTCAGACATACAGACGTGGACAAAATTGTTGGTACCCTTTGGTCAATGAAAGAAAAAGTCACAATGGTCACAGAAATAACTTTAATCTGACAAAAGTAATAATAAATTAAAATTCTATAAATGTTAACCAATGAAAGTCAGACATTGTTTTTCAACCATGCTTCAACAGAATTATGTAAAAAAATAAACTCATGAAACAGGCATGGACAAAAATGATGGTACCCCTAACTTAATATTTTGTTGCGCAACCTTTTGAGGCAATCACTGCAATCAAACGCTTCCTGTAACTGTCAATGAGACATCTGCACCTCTCAGCAGGTATTTTGGCCCACTCCTCATGAGCAAACTGCTCCAGTTGTGTCCGGTTTGAAGGGTGCCTTTTCCAGACTGCATGTTTCAGCTCCTTCCAAAGATGCTCAATAGGATTGAGGTCAGGGCTCATAGAAGGCCACTTTAGAATAGTCCAATTTTTTCCTCTTAGCCATTCTTGGGTGTTTTTAGCGGTGTGTTTTGGGTCATTGTCCTGTTGCAAGACCCATGACCTGCGACTGAGACCAAGCTTTCTGACACTGGCTAGTACATTTCTCTCTAGAATTCCTTGATAGTCTTGAGATTTCATTGTACCCTGCACAGATTCAAGACACCCTGTGCCAGACGCAGCAAAGCAGCCCCAGAACATAACAGAGCCTCCTCCATGTTTCACAGTAGGGACAGTGTTCTTTTCTTGATATGCTTCATTTTTTCGTCTGTGAACATACAGCTGATGTGCCTTGGCAAAAACTTCGATTTTTGTCTCATCTGTCCACAGGACATTCTCCCAGAAGCTTTGTGGCTTGTCAACATGTAGTTTGGCATATTCCAGTCTTGCTTTTTTATGATTCGTTTTCAACAATGGTGTCCTCCTTGGTCGTCTCCCATGTAGTCCACTTTGGCTCAAACAACGACGGATGGTGCGATCTGACACTGATGTTCCTTGAGCATGAAGTTCACCTTGAATCTCTTTAGAAGTCTTTCTAGGCTCTTTTGTTACCATTCGGATTATCCGTCTCTTAGATTTGTCATCAATTTTCCTCCTGCGGCCACGTCCAGGGAGGTTGGCTACAGTCCCATGGATCTTAAACTTATGAATAATATGTGCAACTGTACTCACAGGAACATCTAGTTGCTTGGAGATGGTCTTATAGCCTTTACCTTTAACATGCTTGTCTATAATTTTCTTTCTGATCTCTTGAGACAGCTCTTTCCTTTGCTTCCTCTGGTCCATGTCGAGTGTGGTACACACCATATCACCAAACAACACAGTGATTACCTGGAGCCATATATATAGGCCCAATGGCTGATTACAAGGTTGTAGACACCTGTGATGCTAATTAGTGGACACACCTTGAATTAACATGTCCCTTTGGTCACATTATGTTCTGTGTTTTCTAGGGGTACCATCATTTTTGTCCATGCCTGTTTCATGAGTTTATTTTTTTACATAATTCTGTTGAAGCATGGTTGAAAAACAATGTCTGACTTTCATTGGTTAACATTTATAGAATTTTAATTTATTATTACTTTTGTCAGATTAAAGTTATTTCTGTGACCATTGTGACTTTTTCTTTCATTGACCAAAGGGTACCAACAATTTTGTCCACGTCTGTATATATATATATATATATATATATATACACATACACACACACACCACTCATAACAATTAGGGGCCAATAAACAATGAATACACAAATCACATAAAATACATAATACAAGTGCAAAGAAAGAACCTAAAAATACCTATGAATGTCCCCACATGTACAAAAAAAATTGAATCCATAATCATCAAAAATGCAATTATAATATGTGAGGTACATGATTTATCCCAATTAATCATCCACTAAAAATTTAAAACAAATGTGAATAACCAGGTTAAAATAATCAATCCCCAGGTGCATGATTAAAAGCATATGTACAGTAATGGAAAGGAGGCAGGTACTATCCAGCGTGGACCATCCACATGTGCTTAGTGTCTTACAGAATCAAGAGCGCATGTCCAGGGACCAAGGGATGCCCAATCACGTGCACATAACCTCGCGCCTCCCACACAGTAAAAGCTGTGCCGTTCGTAACAGTAGTATCGACCAAGGAGTCATAGTGGCGAGCACGTGACACCTGGTCACATGATCGCTCCTACTTTCTCATACTGGAGCGCACTGTGGCACGCAAGCAGCTCCACAGCAACCACGATCATGTGATCGCAAGTCCCGAGTGCCGCTCATCTGCCAGAGCGCAGTCCCATGGGCAGTTATAAGTATATGGACAGAATAAATATAGTAGGATAAAAATTATGGACATTAGACCAATATATATGTGAGATATTATGGAGCAATACATGTCTCTCCAACAGAAAAGCAGTGAGACTATGGAACTCTCTGCCTGAGGAGGTGGTGATGGGGAGTACAATAAAGGAATTCAAGAGGGGCCTGGATGTATTTCTGGAGCGTAATAATATTACAGGCTATAGCTACTAGAGAGGGGTCGTTGATCCAGGGAGTTATCTGATTGCCTAAATAGAAGGAATTTTTTTCTCCTTAAAGGGAACCTGTCACCGGGATTTTGTGTACAGAGCTGAGGACATGGGTTGCTAGATGGCCGCTAGCACATCCACAATACCCAGTCCCCATAGCTCTGTGTGCTTTTATTGTGTAAAAAAACTGATTTGAAACTGATGCAAATTAACCTGAGATGAGTCCTGTCCCTGACTCCTCTCACATACAGGACTCATCTCAGGTTCATTTGCATATGTATCAAATCGGTTTTTTTTACACAATAAAAGCACAGAGAGCTATGGGGACTGGGTATTACGGATGTGCTAGCGGCCATCTAGCAAACCATGGCCTCAGCTCTATGCACAAAATCCCAGTGACAGGTTCCCTTTAAGTGGAGAAAATTGGTTCTACCTCACAGGGTTGTTTTTTTTTTTTGCCTTCCTCTGGATCAACTTGCAGGATAACAGGCCGAACTGAATGGACAAATATATTTTTTCGGCCTTATGTACTATGTTACCATGTTACTTGAGTTGAGGGTATGAAGTGTTAAAGATAACCTGTCATCAGGATCAACCCTATTAAAAAAAAAAAAAAAGCTTGAATGCACCGAGGGGGTGGGACCTAGCCCACTAGTGACCTCTGCTTTCCAGTGTTGGCCACGCCCCTCTGTCCACTGACACTCTCCTTCCTTCCTTTTTCCTCAAGAACACCACAACCAATTTTCACAAGACAGGTATCAATTTAATCAGCAGGATCAACCCTACTAGGCAGTATGCCAAGCACAGGTGCTCTTTAAAGGGAATGTGTCATCAGAAAATGACCTATCATGTTTTTATGTTAAACATTTTTGATGATTTTTTTTTAATTCTATATAAAAATTTAAATAAAGATTCTAAAATCATGCAGTTTTTACATGGGCCACTAGGCCTAAAATATGTTAAGACTTCCTTTTCTTTGAGAGTCGCCATCATGGACCATAGACACAATAGTCTGGAGGGGACCTATTGGTGTCTATGAGAGAGTATTCTAGGTATGCTCTGTGACCTATGCAGAGGTCAGGAGGGAGTAGATAAGCTGTGATATCACACATTCCCACCTGAAGACACATACTGCTCTACAAATCTAGGTATCTGAACTTGGGGTTACTCCCAGGATACAACTGAAGCATGATACAATCATTACAGGCTATAGGATTTATGTGTGTACCCAGGTATGACGTACATCTCTGGAATGCTTCTTAAGCTTTAATAGATATAACTCGATACACATCTCCCTCATAAACATTACTTGACCTGAACATGACCTGTACTATAGACAATGCTGCTGGTTAATGTATATTTACTTTAGTTTAAAGGGCTTTTCTGGGATATTTAAACATGGGAAAATTGTATAATATACAGAAAATGGCCTGCTCTGGTCTCCATCACTTTGGTCCCTGCTAGCCCTGCACTGATGATGTCAACCACCAGCGTTCATGTGGCCATGTGAACAATGAATGGTATGTGATCTCAGTAGGATCAATGGAGAACAGAGCAGCAAGACATTTAAAGGGGTTTTCTGAGATTCTGAGATTGATGGCCTATTCTCAGGATAGGTCATCAGTATCAGATCAGCGGGAGCCATGGGTGTTTTTTTTAATCTTATACCATTTCCTGATCAGTTGTTTGAAGTGGCCGCGGTGCTTTGGTGAATGCTGCAGCCGCTTCCTAGGCCAGTGATGTCACATTCATTGGTCACTTGGTCTAGGGGCGCAGCTCACTCCCATTGAAGTGAATGGGGCTGAGCTGCAATACCAAGCACAGCCACTATTCAATGCACGGTGCTTGGTAAGCTGCGAGGAGGCCGCAGTTGCAGCGGACTGGACCGCAGGGGCAGTATGTGAGTGCACGGTGGGCTGATGGGGGTAGTAGTCGCTCACGGTTTTGCAGCTCCCTGGGTCGGCATGCAGCGATGAGGAAGACAGCACTAAATCCTTCGGGGCACTCTCTGTTGCAGGGAACTTTAGGCGCCCTTGATGGTAATGGGTATGCTTAGGGTGCTTTGGTGGCTGGGCTTCTGTGTTCGTGACGCTAGCACCGTAAGGTGAAATTAGTAGATAGAGTAGAATGATGAGAGAGGCAGTACTTGAACCAAACAGGAACTTTACTTGTAAATTGTAGTCTTGCAATAACTGTCATCCGATAGCAGCACTTTGTCAAAAATACAGATGGTAAAGCTGTAAGGCTAGTTTCACACTAGCGGCAGGGACCTCCGGCAGGCGCATGTCGTAGTTTTATTCCGGCCGCCTCTCGGCATGGTTTGTCGTTCCGACCCCGGAACTCCGCCCCGCTCCCATGATAGTCAATGGGGCCGGAGCGGTAGTCCGTGGCCACACGTACACTGGAACAGCCTGCCGGAGGTCCCTACCGCTAGTGTGAAACTAGCCTGCATCCCAATAGCAGGCTCAGTGAGGAGGTGTATGTAGGTTCCAGCTTAACTGTATAGAAATGATGATCTTACTTGTACTTGGTTCCTGATCTTGCTCTGGTTACTCAGCCTTTCAATAATAGTTTGGATCCTCTGTAAGTTCTATTCTGCACTTAGCAATTCAGCAATAGTCAGTGATTCAGTAATTCAGAAACCCAAGGGTGGACTCCCTCATGGCAGGCAAACTCTCTGCTCCATTCTTTGAAAAGGTTGCACAACATACAGCAATTATGCTCTTAAACCCTGGAAGGGGTATTACAGTAAAGGATCAATAAGTCCTAGTCTTGGACTACTAAGGTTGAAGTAGCTTCCCTCCCTGGGCTAGGCCCAGGAGGACAGAGACAAGACTGTCTCCTCTCCTCCTAACCTCTCTAACTTCCTGTGTGTGACCTATATAAATGGTGTTAAAGAGACACCCAGAGGTGGATATTTGTAGTGCATTGAACCAGCCTGAAATGGGAACTGAACAGCATTGACAAAGGAAAATACAATAAATAGTGCAAAATGACATAGGATGGCACAAACAATTTTGGAGTGTTCCCATCCACCTGGAGTGGAACACTACACAGTGCTCACCGGAGTGCCACAGCCTCCTCAAACTGCTGGTTAGCAAGGGTCCTGGGTGTCGGACCAGCACTGATCACATACTAATGGCCTATCCTGAGGATAGATCAGCAATTTCAGAATCCAATTAAAGTGGCATTGGAGTGCTGTTACATTTAAAGGGTGAGTAATGTTTTTTTCTCTTTTTCACTCTTTTTCACATTCCTGCTCTATGGCAATTAAAAAATAATAATCTTCCAATGATTGGTAGCACCTGGACATATAACACATGAACACTGAGGCCAGTGATCGGCTGCAGTGGTCATGTGAATTATTTATGTGATGCCATCACTGCTGGACCAGCAGAGACCACTGAAGTGTTTTTTTTTTTTGTTTTGTTTTTTATCTTATACCATTTCCTGCTCTTTGACAAGTTTCTTAGAATCCCAGACAACCCCTTTAACTGTTGGAGACTACAAGTTAGAGTATGCCTAATGTTTGTCTGGAATTAAACACATTCCTCCCTGCTGGATGACCGATTATCATCACCTCTAGGGAAAGAACAGCATAGCGCACACTTCCTTACAGTAAGTTAGATAACATCTAGCTATCAGTCGTGGGCATGATTCCTCGTCCACCTCCTTCACAGCTGCAGACTGGCACCGTTTCATCTAAAGTGATACACTTTTTCCTCCTGGCACTGAAACTCCCAGCAGTGATGTAGATGTTGGCATAAAATATCAAACCCAGGCTAACCTTTTTGGTATGTACGCCAATACTGTTCACAGAGCAGTCCCATAAATAAGTGTACCATCAAATGACCATCATGACTCAGGAAGTGAGTGGACCCCTGGGCTCATTTCTACCTCCCTGAAACCTTTCCTGTTTTCATCTGGCAGCTCTAACCCTGGATTGCTAGGAGGCTGCCCCCAGAGATGGCTATAGATAAAGGGATTGTCGTCTGCAAGTGAAAAGTCTATTCATTGAAATGTATGTAAAATGATATAGAAACCTTAAAACATTTGCTCAGGAGAAGCGTCCCTCCTAAGGGTCTAATCACACACATGGGATTTGTTGCAGAAATCTCCCTTTAAGGCTACATGCACACGAACGTTTGTTTCCGTGTTTTTTTTTTGCGGATAGGATGCGGACCCATTCATTTCAATGGGTCTGCAAAAAATGCGGACAGCACATCGTGTTTGCAACTTTTGAACTGCAACTTTTAAAAAAAAACTTGTCGCATCTCTTCACTTTCCCTAAAAGGGGCGTGGCAAGGGCGCCCCAACAAATTTTCTTCATTTACTCCAGTGTCCTGGCGTAGATTTCTGCAGGAGGATTAGTGCGCCTTATCATAAATTAGGCGCATCCTCCGGCAGCGGAGGGGATATCTGAGCCAGTCTTGATAAATCTCCCCCTGTGTGTCTTCTCTCCACAGGTTAGCTAAAAGGGACTTTTTATAATTGATTGAGGCCCTAATTATGTCCCATTTGTATAAGTATCATCAGCTACTCTTCTTAAAGGAGCTGTCTCACTTCAGCACATGGCATTTATCATGTAGAGAAAGTTAATACAAGGCACTTACTAATGTACTGTAATTGTCCATGTTGCCTCCTTTCCTGGCTAGATTCATTTTTCAATCACATTATACACTGCTCGTTTCCAGGGATTGCAACCACCCCACAATCCAGCAATGGTGGTCGTGCTTATACACTATAGGAAAAAAGCACCGGCCTATCTGGTGGCCGGGACCACAGGTGTGCTCATAGTCTGGAACTTTTTTCTATAGTGTACAATTACGGCCACCACTAATGGATTTCAGGGTGGTCGTAACCATGGAAACAAGCCACGTATAATGTGATGGAAAAATTAATGTAGCCAGCAAAGGAAGCAATATGGGCAATCACAATTAGGGATGAGCAAATCAACTTCGGATGAAATATCCAAAGTCGATTTGCATAAAACTTGTTTGAGCGAGCTCTCCGTACAGTATTAGAATGTATTGGCTCCTAAGAGCCGAAGTTATTACTTCGCGAAGTCTCACGAGACTTCGGGTAATAACTTCAGAAATTGATTTCTACTGTTAAAAACCTTTTACGGAACTTGGGTTCGGTTCCAAGTGGTACCTTGGAACCGAACCCGAGTTCGGTAAAAGGTTTATAACAGTAGAAATTCATTTCTGAAGTTATTACCCGAAGTCTCGTGAGACTTCGTGAACTAATAACTTCGGCTCATAGTAGCCAATACATTCTAATACTGTACTGAGTGCTCGCTCCGTACAGTATTCAAACGAAGTTTTATGCGAATCGACTTCGGATATTTAATCCGAAGTCGATTTGCTCATCCCTAGTCACAATACAAGTGCCTTGTATTGACTTTGTCTACATGATAAATGCCATTTACTGAAGTGAGACAACCCCTTTAAGGATAGGTATGTGAAAGACCTTGTTTTTACAGTTGCCTGTCCTATATGTGTTATTTGGGGTATGCCTTCTGTAATGGAATTTAAATGTCCAGGAGGCAAATGTCAAATAGCAAGAAGCAGCTATTTGGATGGACCTTCCTAAAACAGGTGGTGAATACAGGTTCATGCTACTTATAAAACCAAGAATTCAGGGGCTGTGGTGTAGCTGGGGAGGCAGACTGTAAACATAGGGCCAGATTTATCATTACTCTTACATCTTACTCCACTTTTACATATGTCCAAAGTCACTTTTGGCTAAGTCAGATTTATTAATGGTCCTTTAATACTGTGATAAATGTGGTTTGACGATAGCAGTTCATCCTTCAGTAAGCAGCTTTACAAAAGTGGCACGTCTTTACGGAAAAGTCGCATGATCTATTAAAAAGTTGCATAAGAAAAACATAGTCCTCACTGGAGTGAAATTGCGCATTTTTTGTGCAATTTTTTGCGACTTTTTAAATTGTAGCAATAGTAAATCTGTCTAGAGATTCATTTACATAAGAAAACACGCCCACTTTCAGAAAACGAGCGAGCATAGCGCACTTTTTCACTCCATTATTTTATTATTTGAGCTAATGATAAATCTGGCCCTATATTTGTAATGCATGTCTCCAGTAGGTATCTGACTAATTGTTCTCTTCTGACTGGTTAATCCACAATTGTGCTCTCCCGCTAAGTTACACTAGTAGAGCTCATGCACACAAATGTATTTTCGTTCCGCATACAATCCGCATTTTGTGCGGGTCGGATGCAGACCCATTCACTTCAATGGGGCCTCAAAAGATGCATCCATATATCTGTTCCGTGGCACCTGCAAAAAAATAGAACATGTCCTATTCTTGTCCGTTTTACTGTTCTATAAAGGCTAGGACGTTCTATTACGCAAAATGGTGAACGTAAACAGCCGCTACCTGTGTTTTGCGGATCCGCAATTTGTGGACCACAGTGAAGGCTACGGTCGTGTCCATGAGCCCTAAATAAAGAGGCCTTTAGTCCTGAGGTCGGCCATGTGTGCTTCCTGGCCTCCATTAGCTGATGCTAGACTGAACCTGTAGACACTTGCTGTACGACCCAAACCTTTGACTTCGACATTATGTACAGGCCCGGAGAGCCCCTTTATCGTCCAAATAATTTTTTAATCATTTCAGTTCTAGGTTCAGATTTCAGAAATGACCAGTAGTTCATTAGGTCAATGAGTTGTTTATAACTGGGTAGTAAGGAAATGGAGCAAGAATATTAAAGGGAACCTGTCTCGTTGAAGATAGTGTTAGAGCGGCAGGCACCAGGGCGTGCTGAGCCGACTGGTATATAGGTTTATGGGAAAAGATTCTGTAACTTGTAATTTATACATTTAAATTCCTTGACATCCTGGGCTTTGAGGTCAAGGAGGCGGTCCTATCAGTGATTGACAGCTGTCTCTGTATACACAGTCATAGAGGGAAGGCTGTCAATCACTGATAGGACTGCCTCCTCCAAAGCCCAGAATGTGAAGGAATTAAAATGTATAAATTACAAGTTTTACTGAATCTTTTCCCATAAACCTATATATCAATCTGCTCAGCTCCTCCTGCTCTATAACCCACTGCCTGCAGCTCAGACACCGTGTACAACACCACAGGCCCTGATTTATCGTGTATTCACTTCGGAATTTTAGCTTTAAAAAGTCGCAAAATTGAGCTTTTGTGACTTTTTGGGCTCAATTTTGTGACTTTTTGCATTTTTACATCACTCACTCTAGTTTTGAAATATGGGTGAGAAAGTGGGTGTGGTTTGCTATGTTAATGTGTTTCACTCCAGACATTTTTAAACAGTTGCAAAAATAAAGTTTCAAGCTAACTCCAGTAGGAGGGAGGAGAAGGAAATTGGAGTGGCTTTTCTAGACAAAAGTGTTAGGCTACATTCACACGGCCAGAAAAAATTGAAGTCAAAGGGACTATTTGCATGGTTGTTTTTATAATGGCCAATGAATAGTTGCCATAAAAAAATAGGCATATTACTGTATGGGGGCAGTGTGGGGGACACTACTTTGTGGGGGCAGTGTGGTGGAAATTATTGTATGGGGGAAATTACTGTGTGGGGGACACTCCTGTGTGGGGAACACTACTGTGTGGGGGCAATGTGGGGAACACTACTGTGTGGGGATAGTGTGGGAGAAATTACTGTGTGGGGGAAACTACTGTGTGGGGGCAGTGTGGGAGGCAGTGCTGTGTGGGGGAAATTACTGTATGGGGTCAGTGTGGGGGAAATAATGTATGGGGGCAGTGTGGGGGAAATACTGTATGGGAGCAGGGTGGGGGAAATTACTGTGGGGGCAGTGTGGGGGAAATTACTGTGTGGGGGCAGTGTGGGGGAAACTACTGTGTGGGGAAGTGTGGGGGAAACTACTGTGTGGGGGAAATTACTGTGGGGCAGTGTGGGGGAAAATACTGCATGTGGGCAGTGTGCGGGGGGGGAATTACTGTGGGGGCAGTGTGGGGAAAACTACTGTATGGGGCAGTGTGGGGGAAATTACTGTGTGGGAGAAATTACTGTGTGGGAGAAATTACTGTGTGGGGGGCAGTGTCGGGAAAACTACTGTATGGGGAAGTGTTGGGGAAATTACTGTGTGGGGGAAATTACTGTGGGTGGCAGTGTGGGGGAAACTACTGTATAGGGGAAGTGTGGGGGAAATTACTGTGTGGGGTTATTGTGGGGGAAATTACTGGGGGGGATTACTGGGTGGGGTCAGTGTGGGGGAAATTACTGTGGGGGCAGTGTGGGGGGAACTACTGTGTGGGGGAAATTACTGTGGGGGGTAGTGTGGGGGAAATTACTGTATGGGAAAAATTACTGTGTGGGGGACACTACTGTGTGGGGGGCAGTGTGGGAGAAATTACTGTGTGGGGGCAGTGTGGGGGAAAATACTGTGTGGAGAAAATTACTGGGGGGCCAGTGGGGGGAAACTACTGTGTGGGGGGAACTACTGTGTGGGGGGCAGTGTGGTGGAAATTACTGTGGGGGAAATTACTGTATGGGGGAAATTACTGTGTGGGGGACATTACTGTGTGGGGGCAGTGTGGGGGACACTACTGTGTGGGGGGCAGTTTGGAAGAAATTACTGTGTGGGGGAAATTACTGTATGGGGGCAGTGTGGGGGAAATTACTGTATGGGGGCAGTGTGGGGGAAATTACTGTGGGGGCAGTGTGGGGGAAAATACTGTATGGGGGCAGTGTGGGGGAAAATACTGTGTGGAGAAAATTACTGGGGGGCCAGTGGGGGGGAACTACTGTGTGGGGGGAACTACTGTGTGGGGGCAGTGTGGTGGAAATTACTGTGGGGGAAATTACTGTATGGGGGAAATTACTGTGTGGGGGACATTACTGTGTGGGGGCAGTGTGGGGGACACTACTGTGTGGGGGGCAGTTTGGAAGAAATTACTGTGTGGGGGAAACTACTGTATGGGGGCAGTGTGGGGGAAATTACTGTATGGGGGCAGTGTGGGGGAAATTACTGTGGGGGCAGTGTGGGGGAAATTACTGTGGGGGTAAGTATGGGGGAAATTACTGTGGGGGGGTAACTACTGTGTGGGGACACTAGTGTGTGGGGGACACTACTGTGTGCGGGGCAGTGTGGGAGAAATTACTGTGGGGGGGGGAACTACTGTGTGGGGGCAGTGTGGGGGGCAGTGCTATGTGGGGGAAGTATGGGGGGCAGTGTGGGGGAAATACTGGATGGGGCAGGGTGGGGGAAATTACTGTATGGGGCAGTGTGGGGGGAACTACTGTATGGGGTAGTGTGGGGGAAACTACAGTACGGGGGAAGTGTGGGAGAAACTACTGTACGGGGAAGTGGGGGGGGGAAACTACTGTACGGGGGAAGTGTGGGGGAAACTATTGTACGGGGGCAGTGTGGGGGAAATTACTATATGGGGGGCGTTGTTATTGGGGAGGCACTGTAGGGGCAATCCTATTATTTCTGGGGACACTATACAGGGATTATTACCTGGAGCACAGTATAGGGGGTTATTATTACTGGGGGTACTCTAGGGGACAGTATAGCTGCTGTAGACACTATAGGGACATTTGGAGTAATTTATCAAACTGGGGTAAAGTAGAACTGGCTTAGTTGCCCATAGCAGCCAATCAGATTCCACCTTTCATATTTGACAGCTCTTTTGGAAATCCAGTTCTACTTTACACCAGTTTGATAAATGACCCCAATTATGTCTATTGGGGGTCACTATTTTTTCAGGAATATAGTACCTGGGGCATTGGGGGGCACAACGGGCACAGTATTGGGGTTAGCAGCAGGATGACACTGTGGGGACACCAGAATCATGACAGGAGATGTCCCTGGATGTAAGAGGTATGTGGTCAAGTATTGGTGGGGGGGAGGGGGCTGCATGAGAAAGGACCCGCCCCGGTGCCAAACAACCTAGGCATGCCACTGCTGATGCCTGGAGTTAAATGTAAAAATAAACAAATAAAATTAACAACTCCTTTAGGCTTATTGCAATTTTTGGCCGCAGCACGGCCACGGGGCGCACATGTTCCTGTGCAAGAGGCCCTAATCTCTGGTTCCTGCTATTCTCATCCTGCAATAAAATCCCTGGCCACTTCGAAGCAGTTTATTTTTTTTACACATTTAACCATGCTGTTGCCAGCTACATACAGTCATCTCTCCTTCTTTTCGTTACACCCTGCATTTCTCAGGACCCCCCAGATGCTGAAATTTGGTGGAGCAGGGGCATAAAAGAGGAGGGATTTATAGCATATATACAGCCCTGACATCAGCCCTTCTGTTTATAAGCACAGAACGTAATGTGTTTAGGGAAAGTCACATCTTTGGGGCATTTTGATGTGGACGATATCATTTTGTACAGAAATTTAGAGGATCATTTACGAACTGATATTCGCCAGTTTTCTGACTGCGACTTTTCCCTGCTCACACCAGGTCTAAAAGAGGTGGCGGGCCACCAGGTCTGTCTCATTTGTTATTTTCTACGCCTGTTTTAGAGGTAGAAAAGGTTCTAAATCTACGCCAAGGAAGCTGGTGTAGGTTTAGAACGGCGGTGGATGTGCTGAAGTTATGTAGAGACCAGCGCCACTACATAGCTTTGGCGGATCCAACGCCAGCTATAGGGGATATTAAGATTGGCGTCTGAAACGCTGATCTTAATAAATGACCCCCTTAGATGCCTACCCAGTCATTCTTATTTATGAGCATTGTTTATAAACATCTGTGCCACAAGATGACTTTCCATAGTGGATTGATACCGTTGTGTTTCTTAAAGGGATATATGCCCCCATAGAGACAACAGACATTTTACAGTGCATGCAGTTATCCCTAATGACAATAGTTTTCCTGACATGCATGGCCCCACAACCTAAAATACAGAATGATACTGACAGCTTGTTCAACCTGCTATAATCTCTACATTTACCCCATGATTAAAGGTCTGGTGATCCAGGAATTGCTGGCGTGTACATGCATGCTAGGCATTTGCATGACATCCCCTCCCTGAACCTTGACGTGTATTACAGCGTTCTCCAAGGGAGAATTTAGGCAGACAGGTGTCTGGAGAAGAAGAGAGAACACTGCAGGCACTGGGACCCAGGGGATGTGTTATCGGTCCGTTCTAATTAGTACAGCAAGCTTCCTGCACACAGAAACCTATAGAATAGCACAGGGAGGACTGCTCCGAGCTGCTGGGTGGTAGCACAAGGACTTCAGCTCTGAGGGACGAAGTAACACTTGAACTGCACCAGGGGTTCTGCTGTACTGGATATTGTGTCTGAGGAGCTGCACCAGGGTCTTCTGCTGTACTGGATATAGTACCTGAGGAGCTGCACCAGGGGCATCTGCTGTACTGGATATAGTACCTGAGGAGCTGCACCAGGGGCATCTGCTGTACTGGATATAGTACCTGAGGAGCTGCACCAGGGGCATCTGCTGTACTGGATATAGTACCTGAGGAGCTGCACCAGGGGATTCTGCTGTACTGGATATAGTACCTGAGGAGCTGCACCAGGGGCTTCTGCTCTACTGGATATAGTACCTGAGGAGCTGCACCAGGGGCATCTGCTCTCTTGGATATAGTACCTGAGGAGCTGCACCAGGGGCTTCTGCTCTGCTTGATATAATACCCGAAGAGCTGCACCAGGGGCATCTGCTCTGCTTGATATAATACCTGAGGAGCTGCACCAGGTGCTTCTGCTCTGCTTGATATAATACCCGAGGAGCTGCACCAGGGGCTTCTGCTCTGCTTGATATAATACCCGAAGAGCTGCACCAGGGGCATCTGCTCTGCTTGATATAATACCTGAGGAGCTGCACCAGGGCTTCTGCTCTGCTTGATATAATACCTGAGGAGCTGCACCAGGGGCTTCTGCTCTGCTTGATATAATACCTGAGGAGCTGCACCAGGGGCTTCTGCTCTGCTTGATATAATACCTGAGGAGCTGCACCAGGGGCTTCTGCTCTGCTTGATATAATACCTGAGGAGCTGCACCAGGGGCTTCTGCTCTGCTTGATATAAAACCTGAGGAGCTGCACAGGGGCTTCTGATGTACTGGATATAGTCCCTGAGGAGCTGCACTAGGGGCTTCTGCTCTCCTCTCCTGGATATAGTACCTTAGGACCTGCACCAGTGTTTTCTGCTCTACTGGATATATAGTACCTTAGGAGCTGCATCAGGGGCTTCTGCTCTCCTGGATATAGTACCTGAGAAGCTGGACCAGGTGCTTTTTATCTACTGGATATAGTTTAAGGGGGTTCCTATTGGGTATCATTGGTAACATAGATCTACCAGGGTCATGTTCTGCTAGATATTGTAGGACAGGAGCTTCACCAGGAGAATCTTCTCTGATGGATATTGTGGGGCAGGAACTATACCTGGAGCTTCTTCTCTGCTGGATATTCTAGGACAGGAACTTCACCTGGAGCATCTACTTTACTGGATATTGTAGAACAGAAACTGCACCTGGAGTATCACCTCTGATATCCTTGGACAAGTTTCAAATGGAGCATCTCCTCTGCTGGATACTGTAGGACAGTAGCTACACCTGGAGCATCTCCTCTATTGATAACCTAACAAAGAGGCTTCACCTGGAGCATCTCGGGGTCCCCAGCAGGGGCTTTTTTTTGCATTCCCTTTCTGTTGGATAGTAACTCGAAGGACTTCAGTTGGGTAATGGACTGAAGAAGACTAGGAGCCATGCTGAGATAATAGGACAGATACCTGTCCTGTTTGCCAGGAAGTTGAGAACCTTTACAGAACCACACCCCTGCACTCTTCATAGTAGTCTACCAGATTTTTTTTACAACTACTAGAAGATCTGTGCTCCTGCTTGGACCATACTATGGGGCTGTCACAGTCTAGATCTCTGGTGACTCGGGAGCTTATAGAGAAGACTGGCTGTAAGTAGCACCCATGATAACAGGCTGGCATGAGCCAGCACATACTTATCATCACACATAGTCATGCTCAGCTCTCCAGCACTGTCCTCAGCATTCTGTGTGAGCAGGATTCTCCTTTCTCACTGACTGCTGTAATGATCCATGTTATAATATTTAACTAAAATATAGAGTTTATTTTATTGTATAGTTGTCAAATATATCTCTCACAGAATGGCAGACATTTCACTCAGAATTGGACTAGACTGGAAGTTTTAGGTTATTTTTAAGAAAGTTTTTGGTTAGGTAACATTTCTCCTAAAAGGAAAATCCTTTACTATATCACTGGAGAAGTACAGAAAACTACAGGTTTAGGATACTTTCACACTAGCGTTTTTCTATTCCGGCATATAGTTCCGTCCTCTTGGCTCAATACCAGAAAAAAACTGATCCGTTTTATCCCCATGCATTCTGAATGGAGAGCAATACGTTTAGGATGCATCAGGATGTCTTCAGTTCAGTCTTTTTGACTGATCAGGACAAAGATAAAACTGCAGCATTTTATCTCCGGCCAAAAAAACGGAACACTTGCCTGAATACCGGATTCGGCATTTCTTTCCATAAGAATGTATTAGTGCCGGATCTGGCATTCCGAATGCTGGATCCGACCTTCCGGTCCACGCATGCGCAGACCGATAAAAAGGGGAAAAAAATAAATGCCGGATCTGTTTTTCCGGATGACACCGGAAAGACAGATTTGGAATTTCAAAGCATTTTTCTGGCTGGTCAGGTATTTTTAAGACTGATCAGTTCTTACAAATGCCATCAGTTGGCATACGTTTTGCCGGATCCGGCGATGTAACTGCTTGCTGGATCACTCTGCCGCAAGTGTGAAAGTAGCCTTAATGACTCCTTACAGTACAATGAGCAGTCAGGCACAACTCTGTACAGAATATGGAATCTGGATAATAATATAATAGTAATAATAGTTTGTGCAAAATTAAAAGTGAGGATGCCTTCACTTGGCAGATTTTGTTGCTGAAAATTTCTGCATCTGGATTTCTGCAAACATCATTCAGGTGAATGGAACTGATTTTTAGTTGCAGAAACTTTCTGCAACAAAATCTGCCTCATATGAAGGTGCCCTACAGGTACTGCCACACAGCGCAGTCGTGTGACGGTCGCAACGCAGCTGCGCTTTGGTGGAGCACCACACAGCTGTGAGGGCTTCAGTGGTCTATAACTAAACTAATGAAGACCGCATTGTTTAGTCGGTCTGAATTGTTAACGGCCAAGCCGCATCTTTGATACCACCTGGCCATTAACAATGCAGACCAACTAAACAGTGGGGCCCTCATTAGTTTGATTAAAGCCTGCTGTGGCCCATATGGATGCGAGGTTCTCGACTGCAGTGTGGTCGTACCCTGAGACATACATGGTGTTACCTAGTTTTCTGACCTTGAAGCTAAGCAATATTTAAGAAAAGTTGGCAATAAAATAAAATGTATAGTTAACGGGCAGTCGGCAAGTGAAAAGGTGAAAAGCCATACAGACCTCATATTTCTCAAGTATAAACATTTGCTCCAACTCATCTGGTCTATAGAATCCTATAATGGTATAGCAGTCTAAGTCTGCCCATACATGATGTGGGTTAGCAGCAGGTTCCACATGTGGATGACCACTATGGGTGTTGCCACACAGTCAGGTTTCCTCATGCAGTTTTGGAAGCCAAAACTAGGAGTGAATTTAAGAAAGAGGAGAAGTCTAATCTGTCCTTTTTATTCTTTCTCTCATTTTATGATCCACTCCTGATTTTGGCTTCCAAAACTGCAAGCAGAAACCTGACTGTGGGCCATACTGCCCCAGGTAATCCTACAGACAATAATTGTGTGTCAATAATTTAAAGAGTCACAATGGAGCAGATGGAGCTGGTGCAGGCAGAGGCGGATCACATTCACAGGCTGCTCTGAGGAATGCAGGATGACCAGTTTTTAACATTACGTAAATGTTTCCTTTTTCTCTCAAGACCCTCAGTGTCAGGGTGTGTACATCTAAAGAACAGTGCTGAGCATTGATGACCTTTCAGATGCAACTGACAAGTTAATTGACAGTAGAGGTGTACCTGGAAGCTCTTGGGCTCTGATGCCCAATCTGTATTAGGTCTCACACCTACCAGGTATCATTTATAATACCAATGACTTTCTACGTGGCCGATGGTCTTTGATACCGCTCAGGCACCAGAGTCCTGATGAAATGACTACCTTTGCACCAACCATAGCTACACCTGCAGTGTCCTGAAACACACTGCTTAATATTGTGATTGTGTTTCATGGAAATGTGCTTGTGCCTGAGTTCCCATAAAGTTGCATGGGGGGAGGGGGGAGGTTCTAACAAACCTCCCAGGGCTGACTCCGCCCGGCTCTCTGAGAAGAGAAGGAGGAGGAGAATTTGATGTCTGAGGAAAAAGCTGCACCTCAGCAGCCATTTTGGACAGTTGTCAAAACTCCAGAGTTAGTTCCATGTACCAGCCCATAGAAAGGAAAGATTACAGAAAATCCAGGCAGCCCAGAGAGCAAGTGAGAATATTGGCAAAGGAAGGTAATTTTTGTTTATCAGGCTCTAGTCTCCTTTGCACTTGGTGGAGAGATTCCAAGCTACCAGCTGCCCACCATAACCAGAGACAGAAAGGCCAATTGTATCTTCCTAGGGAAGATACAGACGTATATGACTATACAGTACAGCAGAGATAGTACATCCCTCCAGCCTGGAGAAATAAGGGAGTTATTGTTATAGAGAACTACCCCTTATGCAATTGGGAACTAACCTGGACCATTGTAGCTGCCTTGCTGTAAATGACTTTTGCGCACATTCATGACCTTTGGATCAACTTCAGTAAAGTACTGGGAATTTGTTAAGCGAACTGGTCTCCTTATTGTGCAAACTTATCACCTATTTGCACCCAAGGGTGCTGGTGTCACGAACACCAGGGACCCTGCCTCCCCTGCACCTTAAAAACCAATTCCACCAAGGGCACCTCAACCACCATCTGGCAGGAGTCCCTGGACAACAGAGTGTGCCACGAAGGAACTGGTGCTGTCCTTCCATTCACTGCACGCCGGCCCATGGAGCTCTGCTAACCGTGAGTAAAACTACTACTGCCCCCATCCGCCCACCATAACTCACACATATCGCCCCTGCGGCCAGGTCGCTGCACGCCTCTCACTGAATCCATCAGAGGGCCATTGTACACACTGACTGTCCTTCCTTACCACTCCAATTGTTTTAAGTTACAGAAGGCGAGTTGTCCTGCCTAATAATTAAGGGGGTCTCCGGGCCTGTGCCTAAATAGCCCCTTTCAGTTAACGTGTGGAGAGAAGACACTTTGAGAAGTACCTACCCTTCATTCTCTCCCCCATTTCCGTGTTTCTGGCTGGCTGGCTGGGGGCTCTTCCTCTGATATCATGACTGGATGTGGTCCTCATTTTACCTGTTCAGCTAAATCTACATTAAGCAGTTAAAGAGGAAGAAAGAGGAGCATATCTGGCTGCAATGTCAGAGGAAGAGCCCACAGCTGGTTTGGTGACCATGTGATCCTAATCCCAGATGGGATCGTGGAATCAGCAGAGTGACATAAGCGTAAGTACTGCTCAGAATGTCTTCTCTCTGCACGTTAGCTGACAGGGGCTTTTTAGCTAAAAAGACCCGGAGAACCCAGGGGCGTAGCTATAGGGGAAGCGGCTGCTTTGGGGCCTGAACTCAGAAAGGGCCCAACCAGGAGGAGGACTAAAAGATTTTATTGTCAGGCCCACTCAATAGTATTATACTATGCCATTATATACACTAACACTGTAGTAAATGGACGGAGCAGTTGCCTGGCCTGGTCTGAGAGGGCGATCTTGACTAGCTTCAGGAGTGAGGGTTGCACGGGAGGAGGAGGTTGTGAAGAAGTTGCTGGGGGGGGGGGGGCTCATTCAAGGGAAGAGACTTCGTCTTTTCAAGGCACAAAGGTTTGTGGCCCATAAGCTTCCAGGTGTGCACCACTGCACTAGAAAAGAGTAATTTATATCACTACTTATTGTGACAACTCAGGGGATATGAAAATATTTCAGATTGTCAGTTACACATATACAGTACAGACCAAAAGTTTGGACACACCTTCTCATTCAAAGAGTTTTCTTTATTTTCATGACTACGAAATTTGTAGATTCACACTGAAGGCATCAAAACTATGAATTAACACATGTGGAATTATATACATTACAAAAATATGTGTGAAACCACTGAAAATATGTAATATTCTAGGTTCTTCAAAGTAGCCACCTTTTGCTTTGATTTCTGCTTTGCACACTCTTGGCATTCTCTTGATGAGCTTCAAGAGGCAGTCACCTGACATGGTCTTCACTTCACAGGTGTGCCCTGTCAGGTTTAATAAGTGGGATTTCTTGCCTTATAAATGGGGTTGGGACCATCAGTTGCGTTGTGGAGAAGTCAGGTGGATACACAGCTGATAGTCCTACTGAATAGACTGTTAGAATTTGTATTATGGCAAGAAAAAGCAGCTAAGTAAAGAAAAACGAGTGGCCATCATTACTTCAAGAAATAAAGGTCAGTCAGTCCGAAAAATTGGGAAAACTTTGAAAGTGTCCCCAAGTGCAGTCACAAAAACCATCAAGCGCTACAAAGAAACTGGCTCACATGCGGACCGCCCCAGGAAAGGAAGACCAAGAGTCACCTCTGCTGCTGCGGAGAAGTTCATCCGAGTCACCAGCCTCAGACATCGCAGGTTAACAGCAGCTCAGATTAGAGACCAGGTCAATGCCACACAGAGTTCTAGCAGCAGACACATCTCTAGAACAACTGTTAAGAGGAGACTGTGTGAATCAGGCCTTCATGGTAGAATATCTGCTAGGAAACCACTGCTAAGGACAGGCAACAAGCAGAAGAGACTTGTTTGGGCTAAAGAACACAAGGAATGGACATTAGACCAGTGGAAATCTGTGCTTTGGTCTGATGAGTCCAAATATGAGATCTTTGGTTCCAACCACCGTGTCTTTGTGCGACGCAGAAAAGGTGAACGGATGGACTCTACATGCCTGGTTCCCACCGTGAAGCATGGAGGAGGAGGTGTGATGGTGTGGGGGTGCTTTGCTGGTGACACGGTTGGGGATTTATTCAAAATTGAAGGCATACTGAACCAGCATGGCTACCACAGCATCTTGCAGTGGCATGCTATTCCATCCGGTTTGCGTTTAGTTGGACCATCATTTATTTTTCAACAGGACAATGACCCCCAAACACACCTCCGGGCTGTGTAAGGGCTATTTGACCATGAAGGAGAGTGATGGGGTGCTGCGCCAGATGACCTGGCCTCCACAGTCACCGGACCTGAACCCAATCGAGATAGTTTGGGGTGAGCTGGAGCGCAGAGTGAAGGCAAAAGGGCCAACAAGTGCTAAGCATCTCTGGGAACTCCTTCAAGACTGTTGGAAGACCATTTCAGGTGACTACCTCTTGAAGCTCATCAAGAGAATGCCAAGAGTGTGCAAAGCAGTAATCAAAGCAAAAGGTGGCTACTTTGAAGAACCTAGAATATGACATATTTTCAGTTGTTTCACACTTTTTTTGTTATGTATATAATTTCACATGTGTTAATTCATAGTTTTGATGCCTTCAGTGTGAATCTACAATTTTCCTAGTCATGAAAATAAAGAAAACTCTTTGAATGAGAAGGTGTGTCCAAACTTTTGGTCTGTACTGTATGTATAATTGATATGTGAGTTAGAAAAAACTGCAGTTGATTGTGTTTCATTATCACTCTGTCTTCATGTTTATGACCAGCATTTTGCTTACATGACATGCAGAAGAGATAGGAGCTACAACCTCATTACCTTGTCACTTATTACTAAAGCAGAACATAGGGGAACTGTGTCACTTCCTTCATTTTACAATCAATACAAAAGCCTTGGCCAAAGCTATCATGTCCTTCCACTTTACAACTGAATGGACCTATGGTTTCCCCAGACACCAGTGTTCTTGAAATGTCCCAGACAAGCTGCTGACGTTTTTTTCAATTCTTGTTACATTTTTTATGTTTCCTTCCTACGAAGTCAGCCATTAACAGCTATTAGTCCTAGAAAGTCTACATTTGGGGAAAATCCTAGATTGATTGTGTGAAGCAAAAAGTTAAATGGCGCCCCCACCTTTTCAGACAGGAAACGAGAAGGTGCAGGGATGGCTACATCTACATTTTTTATGAATGATGTCAGAATCTCATTTTATAAGCTTGTATTTTCATTTAGAAACTTTTTAATTTAGACTGCACTCTCTGTAGGCAAAAAGACCAGAAGTGAATGAGAAATCATACTGAGCTATTACCAGTACATAAAGTTCTAGCTTGAATTTTTTTTAAATGTTACTTATGAATCATGTAATTATTAGGATATTACTAAGAGAAAATTCAGGTTTGATGGTTGGTAGGCACAATTTCCCACTCCCACTGGAGTCTAGGGAGCTGAGAGCTTGTTTTTTTCTGCTGAGACTCACTATTGATAGATACCTCTACCTTCACAAATACAGAACTGAGATACCATAGACAACATATAGACCCAGTAGGGAGAATCTTTACAAGGGAATTTCAGGGAAAGACTCAGAGGATTCCTGAGTTGTGAGGGTCCTAAAAGGTAACTGTGCAGTGAGCTTTCTTCCCAGAGGGGAGAAAACCTGTGTCAATTTTGTGAGTCTGTGTCTCATAAGCAGCACACATGCTAAACTCCCTGCAATGTTACCACCCTTTAAGACATAAATAACTCCTGAGCCCAAGATTTTTCAAACAGGTAGTGGCACAAGCCTATTTTAATTGTTACATATATACAATCCCCTATACATATTAGGGGAGACCAGGACAAATCACAGCACTTCAACCAGACTATGCTACTGGCTGGAACCATTGTCCCATTGCTGATGAGTAGAGCGGATGGGTAGCTAACTCCTCTCATCCTCACCATATACATATCCTAAGCCCCAACTCGGCAAATTAGCTTTCTAGAACTTTCCCCACTGGACTCACCTATTCTTCTCTGCACACATTCCTCACTCATACCTACACCCACAACCCTTCCTTGCAGCTCCATTTTTACTTCAGTCTCACCCCATCACATGCTCCACGCTACCCCTACTGCTTTTAATACCAACACTGCTACATTTGCGGTAATTAAACACATTCCTCACTGAGACCTTTCCCCACCATACTTACTTTTAGCTCCATTTTAACCTCTTAACCCCATCCAACTATATGGTCCAAGCTACCCCATCTAAAACCCACATAAATGCATCTAGGGGCGTGCCAACAGAACTGCATTTTGAAGAATCACAATGGCTCGCCTTATGGTTACCCATAACTCATCACTCTTTGGCACATATCTAATGTGGGACACACCATTTCAGAGTATTAGACCTCTTCTGAACAGATCTGGTATCTGATAAGCAATAAGTACAGATTGTTTATGGGGAAACTCCAGAACATCCAGCTGAATTAAACCTAAAGAGAGTCAGTTTACCAGTAAGGAAGTTGGATGAGATCTTAACTACAAACTCTTGTCTAGCCGTTAATTATCTTCATTTCTTTCCACGGCAAACTTTTAGTTTACAGTCTTTTCAACCTGCCAGTTTACTGACAACCAGAACATTAAAGGCCTGATAGACATGATACTATTGTCAGCCGAACTCGTCGCTTTCAGCTGGAGCAGCTGACAGTTTACCGTGTATAGGGCGCTGCTGACCATCCCTCAACAGTTGATGTCAGACAGTATGATTGCCTGACCCATTTTTTCCCCCAGGCAGGAGCATAGCTATAGGGAAAGCCCACCTAGGAGAGGATTAAGATTTTATTGTCAGGGCCTCCTCAACAGTATTATAATATGACATTATATACAGTGACACTGTAGGAAACGGACGAAGCGGCTGCTGGGCCTCGTCTCAGAGCATGATCTTGACTAGCCTTAGGAGTTGGGGTTGAACAGGAGTCAGAAGTTCCGAAGAAGTTGCTGCAGGAAGGGGCCCATTCACAAGTTTGTTGTGGGGCCCATTCATTTCTAGTTACGCCAGGCAATAACCTGCTGCCAGCTCTCTTCTCTCTCCCTTTTAAAAAAAAACACATATACACTCATTCATGTCTGTGTATGGGGGGAATCAGAGAGATTCCAGACAACATTTGGTTGACAGTTGTTGGATGTCTATGGGCACCTTAAAGGGGTAGTCCACTCCTTACAAGTGATGGCCTATAATATAAGTCATCATTATCTGATCAGTGGCAGGTCTGACCCCCCTCCATCCCATCCCCCAATCAGCTGCTCTGCAGTAACTCCAGCACCAGAACTACACGGCTCCGTCCACTGTGTAGTGAACACCACTGGTTACTGCAGTCTGGTCCCATTGAAGTGAATGGGAGCAGTACTGAAGTAACCAGTTCCATCCCGTGCACAAGGGTCAGAGCTTGTCTGGTGCTAGAGCTACTGCAGAAGAGCTGATCGGCAGGGGTCTGGCATGTCGGACTCCTGACAGAGTGATGGCTTTTTCTTTAAGGAGTGGACAACCCCTTTAAGATCCTCATATGAAAGTTGCAGCATGGGATTTGCTTGTTTATGTATGTTCTTTGTTATGTGTTATGTTTATTGTGTAGAAAAGCATCATCCTTATTTTTCTCTTTAAATCTAAGCTATGATAGCCTCATGGACAAGACACAGAGCAGCTATATTTAGTGGCTGTATTCTGTAAATGTCTGCATTTTGTTTGGTACCTGCTATAGACGGTTTGCCTCTAACAAGCAAATTCTATTTATAGTTTTTGTTTTGTTTTTCGCTAACAGAAAACATATTTTTCAAGCCTTCCAGTATCAGTTCTTCATATTTTTAGAAATGATCCAATGCTATCAAAAAGAAGCAGCAAGAATAACCGTGTGAAATTGGCGGAAAGCTTCCTTTATAGTTTTACACACAGGGTCAGAATAACAGGGGTTAAAATAAAGCCTCAAAATCTCATTGTGCAGATAAAAATATTATGGGGGTCATTTACTAACCGATATATGCCACTTATATCTGCCGCAGATTGCGGTGCAAAGGTTATTTGCGCCACAATCTGTGACTTTTCCCCATTCATGCCAGGTCTAAAAAAGAGGGGCGCAGCATGTGCGGGGAAGGGGGCGAGTCGACTGGCCTGCCTCATTTATCATTTTCTACACCCATTTTAGGCGTAGAAAATGGTCTAAATCTACGCCAGCAAGGAAAGTGGTGTACATTTTAACAGGAGGTTGCTACACCGAAGTTATGTAGAGGCCAGCGCCTCTACATAAATTCATCACATCCACTGCCAGCTAAAGGGGTATTAAGACCTGCTTCTAAAACGCCGGTCTTAATCAATGCAAGTCACTCACACAGAGCTGCCCTGGCTATGGATTACATTCATTTAAATGGCTGGTATATAATACTACATTTCCTTTGCAGCATGTAGGATTATCAGGGGTACTACAATTGCCTTTGTCATCGAAAGCAATAATGCCCAAAATAAGGCCTCCCTTACAGTGTCGCCGTTCTGTCAGCTGCATTGACATCTACATGTTAAAGGCAAGGTTTCCCCATAACCATTTTCCCATGACAGCGCCACCAAATCATGACCTTTTACTATAACACAGTCGGCACTCCGCTGTCTGTGGTGTCCAGGGTCGGCGTCCCATTTGCAAATATAGGAAGAAGAGGACCAGCACTCGCAGACTGAATGCAATTCTTATGTATTTATTGCCACACCAGAAGAATTGACGCGTTTCGACTCACACAAGTCACTGTTTGAAAAAGACTCAACTGCATTCAGTCTGCGAGTGCCGGTCCTCTTCACCAAAACACGACAGTCGGTGTACCCTTGCGCCAGGGCTCTTAGGCAGTGTGACACTGAAGGCACAACTAGTACGGGTGGTTAGCAGGGAGCAATCCAGTTACTGTCATATTTCTGGCCGTGCTCAGGAAATGAAAGTACAGCATGATGCCATACACTGTGACTACATGACCATACAGTGACTCACAGGTGACATAATCTTGGATTGTAGACATCTTCTTACCCTTGGTCCGGGGCCAAATTACATTTTGGAAAGCAGCATAAGTATTAAATAAATACAATCCTGGCTTGCAGGTCGCTTATTGTTGACGTCCAGGGCTGCGGTCACGGATGCTGCACTTGTCTTGCTGTGAAATCTAATCTAATTTCTGTAAGATTGATCATTCATAATGACTTGGATAACTTTCTCAGTTGTAAACCAGAACTTTTAGCATTTATGTACCACTCTTTATTACACTGATGAACTGTTCAACTGGTGTCGGTAACCATAGTGCCCCCGCAGTATCTTGTGGATCCATCTTCTTTAACGCGTTGCCTAAGAATACCTGAGAACATCGTAACTGACACAGCACAGGGTATAAGAAATCATGGCACTGCCGCATCCTTCCCGTTATAAGGATGGTAAGGGATTACAAAAACAAACCCTGTCCCTGAGATGTGTCTGGAATTGTGGCAAAGCAGCCGTAAAAGGCATCGGTCAGCAGATCTCCACCCATGAAACTGGCTGACCTGTTACATGTGCACCGCAGAAACAGCCATTTTTAGATTACAGCACCACTTGGAAGGAGGTAGGTGTAGATCCCAATGGAAAGCGTTAGATGAAATCTACAGTGACTTTCATTAAGCAGTGATATGTGACGTACGTTTATTAGTTCTTTGCAACTATTAGAGGGCGTCTGTCAGCAGATTTGTACCTATGAAACCGGCTGACCTGTTACATGTGCACTTGGCAGCTGATGGCATCTGTGTTGGTCCCATGTTCATATGTGTCCGCATTGCTGAGAAAAATGAAATTTTGATCTATGCAAATGAGCATCTAGGAGCAATGGGGGTGTTGCCGTTACACCTAGAGGCTCTGCTCTCTCTGCAACTTCCACACCTCCTGCAGTTTGTTTGACGGGGCCATGCAGTGTAAGGGTCATCACTCCTGGTCCTGCCAATCAAAGTGAGGAGGGCACGGCAGTTGCATAGAGAGCCGAGTCTCTGTGTGTAACGGTAACTCCCCCGTTGCTCCTAGATTTGCATATATTTAAAAAATCATTTTTCTCAGCAATGCAGGCACATATGAACATGGGACCAACACAGATCCCTTCAGCTGCCAAGTGCACATGCAAAATGTCAGCCGGGTACAAATCTGCTGACAGATACACTTTAAAGAAAGAAGCTAAGAAAGCAGCCATGTTTCTCTAAACTCATACAAGGACATTCGGCCCTTTTAGTCCTAAATTCTTCAGGAAATAGATCAGATGAAGAATAATAAAGGACAGCTCAGATCCTAGATAAAACTAGATGTTAATGTTAAATGGACATTATAAAACTTGTACTTCCACAGTCCGGGAGAAGTGCCGCTATTATCAGACCTTGTCTATTGTTCCCCTCTTCCTTAGGAACAACTTACTTCCTGTCATGACCGTTATCTTAAAGGGGAAGTATGATTAGGGAACTCTTCTACATGTTCAGTATTTCTACATGACTATTGTTGGTGTTTGTGCTCCTTCTCGCTAGTTATGGTGCAGTAACAGTGCCACTTTATAGAGAGACTATTAACAACTAGGAAAACAACATAAAGTTCTATAAACCTGGAACATTATAAACTTTCTCAGAGACATAGAAAATTACTTGTTTCAAAGCTGCATTGTCCAAACTGTAGGCAGCGGTGATAGTAATGTTCTACTACTGGGCTGTCTTTTTATTGTAGCAGAATCTAAAAAAACATCTATTGTTCAGTTAAAGATCTTGATTGTCTGATGACTACAGTAACCGGTGTCCAGTTATGTACCTATTGCATGGTAGCGCCCATCACCCCTGAAGATGCCAGGTGCTGGCCAAACATGTCGGGAGCAGTGTATCTAAGTTTGAACAGCAATCAATCACTGTTCACATGGTCAATACTCACATTCGTATCCTTAGACAGAGAGAGAGCGAGATACATATCATTGTGAATGTGCATGCCAGTAGTCAGCGAGCCGCGATCTCAGCCAAATCAGCTTGCCTGTGTATTAGTAGACACAGCAAGAGCTAGATACAGACAATTGTGAACGCGTAGATTATCAACTAGCAGGCTGAGACCTCAGGCAAATCAGCTACTCGTTTGTGTATTAGTAGTCACAGCGAAATGTACGCTAAAAGTCAGCGAACTGCGACCCAAGGCAAATCAGCTACCTGCAGATACAGTGAGAGGAGACACATGATAGTGTATTCTGATAGCCGGTGATCCACAACCTAGGCAAATCAGCTACTGGTATGTGTATCCGTAGGCACAGCGAGATCGAGACACATGCAGTTGTGAAAGCTCGCGCTAGTAGTCAGCGTGACCTCAAACTAGTTACTCAACTGGACCATAGTAAATGGAGTGATAGATAGTGATGAGCGGCATAGGCAATATTTGAATTTGTGAATTTTTGGCCGAATATTCGCCATAAATTTGAGAACTCGTGATCTCCAGTCATTATTTGATTGCGAAAATCGGCAATGTAATATATTTGTGATAAAAGTTTGTGATTAGAATAGTCGCAATCAACACTTAGTGGGTAGGCAACTTTCCTATTGGTTGCTAGGGATGTTGCTAAGTGCCTATATTCGCAATAAATTCACGATTAGAATATTTGCAATCAACACTAGTTATCGATTGTGTTTTTAAGGTCACTTTGGTTTTAAGGTACTTAATAAAAGTTTTCATCACGCTACGTAGATACAATAGTAGGATAAGTGAGAATTGGGGTAAATGTCAGTCATTTGGCCATTTGCAGCTATCTACCTATTTCACTATTCTTTGTGTAGGATATATACAACCAAAAACCATGTCAGAAACTAAGTGGAAAATAATAGCATACGCTATATGGACTAATGTATTGGGACACACCTCTTAATCATTGAATTCAAGTCCCTGAGGATCGCTTTAACTACTGCGCATGCTCTGGCGCAAAACCAGCGATGCCGTGCCAACAATGGGCATCGCAGTGCGCATGCTCCGGCCCGGCGAGGCAGTGCACAGTCGCAGGATCTCGGCCGGACCTTAGGATGACGCAAGGGAATAGGAGGGCAGGCTTATGCAGAGGCTGGGGCGAGGGAACAATGAAAAAAGGCAGAGCAGCCTGGGCACCTACACACTGAACGCCGCCCCTGGGCACCTACACACTGAACGCCGCCCCTGGGCACCTACACACTGAACGCCGCCCCTGGGCACCTACACACTGAACGCCGCCCCTGGGCACCTACACACTGAACGCCGCCCCTGGGCACTTACACACTGAATGCTGCCCCTGGGCACCAACACAGTGAATGCCGCCCCTGGGCACTTGCGAGTGCTCATTTGCATATCAATCAAAGTTCGTTTTTCCAGCTTCTGCAAGTCTAAAGCCAAAGACAAAGGTACCATAACATTCATGTATAGGTGTGCTATAGGGCAATGTAAGCACTGTATATGGCCATATGGAGGTGACAGACTCCCTTTAAGCCTCGGTTGGTCGACCTGTCAGTGAGGCTGGAAGCAGAGCCAGTCAGGTCAGTATCCAATCCCAAAGCTAGACAGGGGCTCTAGGTCTGCTACTCAGCCAATGGTGCATATATCATCCATTTACAACTCTGTGCTTTGTAGCTTAGCCCTAGACCTTCTTATTTACACTCTGTGTACTGACTATAGTTTATAAATTAACTTCTCATTTGGCTTCTTCTGATCCTACTGGTAATCTGAACATGGTCAGTCCCTGGATTAATCCTTTGTGTGCTGTTTGGGCTTTATCTGTCTCTCTTGGTTCTGACCCTATTTGTCTACCACTCTTTGCGCCCGTGTCATTTTGGGAGGTTTCTTTCTGGTGAAGTCGCAGCAGTTTTTTTGCTTCTTAACTTAACAACCATAGCCTGTGTCCCCAGCAGCCAAGTCCATACGGCCTTGCGACAGGCTGTGGTGAAAAATCTAGGGGTAGCCTTACCTTCCTACCACCTTGAGTGGTTAAGGAAGACTGGTGGCATTTCTGATTTTGCTAGTTGTGGTTCCATACGGTGACCATATAATTTTTTACAGTCTCATTGCCACATGTGTATAAATTCAAGCATCTAACTATGCAATCTGCTTTTACAAACATTTGTGAAATAGGTAGTTGTAAAGAGCTCACTGAATTTTAGCACAGTACTGTAGTAAGATGACACCATTGCAAAATGTAAGTTTGTGAAATTTTGATATTTCACCATTAATCGTAGGTGGAATTATTGAAATGTAGAAGCATTTAGGAACCACAGCAAGTCAGCCACAAAGTGGAGACCATGTTAGTGCATAGTGCATACCAGTCACCAATGCTCTTCTGACAGTAGATGCAGAGCTTCAAACCGTTTCTCTGGTATTAACAATTGCACAAAAACTGTGCACCAGGAGCTTCATGGCATAGGTTTCCGTGGTCGTTCAGGGGTTGATTTTCAGGGGTTGGCCTAGGCCTTTTAGTTCCAGTTAAGGGGAATCTTAATACTACAGCATACCAAGACATTTTGGACAATTGTATGCTTCCAACTTTGTGGGAACAGTTTGGGGAAGGCCCTTTTCTGTTCCAGCATGACTGTGCCTCAGTGCACAAAGCAAGGTCCATATAGGCATGGTTGGGTGAGTTTGGTGTGGAAGAACTTGAACGGCCTGCACAGAGCCCTGACCTCAACTCCATCGAACACCTTTGGGATGAATTAGAACAGATATTGTGAGACAGGGCCTCTCATCCAACATCAGTGTCTGACCTCACAAATGCTGGACAAAAATTCCCACAAACGCACTACAAAATCTTAAAGAAAGCCCTCCAAGAAGAATGGAAACTGTTTTAGCTGCAAAGGGGAGGGGAGGCACTCCATATTAATACCTATGGATTTAGAATACCATGTGATAAAAGCTCCTGTAAGTATAATATGTAGGTGTCCCAATATTTGTTCTATATAATGTATTTGGAACATACATATGAGCAAAAAAAAAATTTAATAAAGATTTTGCATCAATAGATTGACAATATGGCTATATGAAATATGATGAACTGTAAGGTTCCATTTTTAATATCTCCTTAAAGAGGTTGTCCAAAACTTTAGTATTGATGGCCTGTCTTGATAGCCATTAGTATTAAAGTCATGGAGAACCCCTTTAAATACTCAGTTGGTAGTGTCAAGTTCAGTGTTCACGTAACATTAAATCTTTGAGAAAATGCTTTGTCCTGTGAGACATGAGAAGGTCAAAAGTTAGGTCATTATTCTGGAAAGTGATTGTGGGAAAATTCTTTTTTCCCTGGAGATATCCATAAAAAGATTATAAAACGGCACAGACTTTGGAATGTATGAACTATGGATGAGTCTTTCCAAGGGTGCAAGCAAAATAAATACAGTATTAAAAAGTGATTGCAGAATGTCCTAAATATATTTGTAATGGAAATTTTTATTTAGTATAATCTACGGTTCAGTAGTGTGGTAGAAGAAGAAAGGTCCTCATTACATATTATACAAACTCCAATTCTTATATGAAAAATGACCTTATGATGTTAATGATTAATAAAGGTAAGTAAAGATAAATAAAATCATAGGATGTGTAGTTTCCATATTATATTCATTCTGACAATCAATATCTAAGTAAGATTAAACATGACTAAATAGTGTTCAGCGATGGGCAGCCATAGTTATTTAAAGATTGGGAGGGTTACATTAAAAGGAAAATGTTAAGGTTTACATATTTAACCAGAGCAGAATAGCTTGAGGATAGGCCATTAGTATTAAAATCTAAGAAAACCCTTTTAAAATGAAAGAAGTTCTTTAAATGGGTCTTCCAAGATTACTAAGGTTATATATGCTCATGAATTTGCTTAACTAGTGTTCACCTTCCCCATTCTTCAATTTGGCTCCCCTGACACCATGTAACTCCCCACCATGTAACTCAATGACTTTGGTTTGTTCCCATTCTGTATGTAGCACTTCCTGTTGTATCCAACCAAACCCATGATGCATTTCTCCTTTCTCTGCCACAGCACCGCCTCTAACAACACCCAGCTAGTTTATAGCTCCCCCCCCCAGCTAGTTACATACACTCTCCCCTATCACTGCCCCTAACAACACCCAGCTAGTTTATAGCTCCTCCCCCCCCAGCTAGTTACATAGACACTCCTATCACTGCCCCTAACAACACCCAGCTAGTTTATAGCTGCTCCCAACCAGCTAGTTACATAGACACTCCACTATCACTTAGCCCAACAACACCCAGATAGTTTATAGCTCCTCCCATCAGCTAGTTACATACACTCTCCTATCACTGCCCCTAACAACACTCAGCTAGTTCATAGCTCCTCCCACCAGCTAGTTACATAGGCATTCCACTATCACTACCCCGCCCATAGCATCACAGGAAGTAGGAAAGAGCTGCATGGACAAGGTCATGTGACCACAGCCCAGCATGGAAGATGGATCAATAAAGGTAAACTAAATACATTACAAAATGACAGCTACCTTCATAAATTATTATTTTAAAGGATGTTAATACAAGCCAGAAAACCCCTTTAATTATTTGGGAGACCGATCATAGGGGTGCTGTTACTAGGACACCCATGATCACCTATCCTTATCGAGGCAGGAGGAAATCTAAAACATTACCCAGCTAATGACTGTGTTATTAATGGGAAACCACAATGCTTCATCATATGGTGATCTGACATAGCTTCCTGTTATGAAGATGTGAGCAGAGCCGACAACGTATTTAATTTTTTACATTTATTTTACTTGCTTACAGTATATAGCGCTGACATATTCCACATCACGTGCTGTCCCCCCGTGGAGCTCACAATCTAATTTCCCGATCTGTATGTGGGAGGAATCCCACGCAAACCCGGGGAGAACATACAAACTCCATGCAGATGTTATCCTTGGTCAGACTTGAACCTGCAAGGTTCCAGTGCTAACCACTGAGCCACCGCACTCAGCAAATGTTTGAGTTAGGAGAGAATGTTTTGAATGCATTTTATTAACTATGAGAAATTTGTAAAATGTGTATTACTGTCAGCTCATGAAGGCTGTACGTAAAAGGCAAACGTGATCACTGTGGTGGAGGACTGGAATAAAAACTGAAGTAAACAGCTGTTAAATATTAATAAGGTTGTCCATGGCAGGTATCCTTAAGGGGGTTGTCCCACAAAGAATATTCTACAGTTTTAAAACCAGCACCTGGTTCTAAATACTTTTGAAATTGCATGTACTTAAAAATGCATTATAGCTACTGAGTTATTCAATGAAATCTATCTGTATAGCGCCATCTGCTGTTTGCTCTTTTTCTTATTTCTCTGTCCTGTTCACTGAGACGGAAGCACATGTTAAGTTCCATCCTTCTGCTGATACCCCCTGAGGTTTCTAGCCTTAAATAAATCTAGCAGAACAATTGGCGCAATGAATGGGGAGATCTCTGGAACCATGTGAGGTACAGGGCTGGTTCTAGCTGTGTTAGAGATTACCATTTACTAGATTACGTATCATTTTCATTTTTTACATTAATAATGGTATGACCCCTTTTATAATACACATGCTATTAGCCATACAGGATCTGTTGCTGACTGGATTTAATTAGCAGCTACAGCCATTTAATTAGAATGTGCCCATGATTAATGGGATGCATTGGTAACTCCTCCAAGATCCCAGATGCTTAGTTTCCAGTATTTCTAAAGGTGCTGCCACAAGTTCAGGTCTTTTTGATGCAATTTTGGAAGTCAAAATTAGGTGGATCAGAAAAAAAAAAAAAGTATTGGACACAAGCTACCTCTCCACTTATTTCAATCCATTCCTGGTTTTGGCTTAAAAAAACAACAAAACTTGAGTGGCAGTGCCCTAATTCACCTCTCCTGACATACCTATTTTAATAGCTCCATGCATTCCCCATATAACAAAAATTCGGGAGCATCTATTCTCATGTCTCTATGTTGTGCCATTCCTTTATTCTTTCTACTAGAAGTTATGTATGAATTGCTAGCAGTCTGCAGTAAGGGTACAGAGGGGGGCGGTAACCAGTTGCCAGTTGGGGAGGGGGTGTACCTGCACAGTGTGAAAATGGCAGCACTGATTGGATAGATTCAGGTGCATGTACACCCCCTCTGTACCCTTTCTGAAGGCTAATAGAAATTCATACATAACTTCTAGTAGAAAGAATAAAGGAATGGCACAACATAGAGACATGAGAATAGATGCTCCAGAATTGTTGTTATATGGGGAATGCATGGAGCTATTAAAACAGGCATGTCAGGAGCGGTGAAAGGTCCTCTTCAGGACTAACTCATTTTGTATCTCATTGGCTTTGCTTTGTGCATTAGACATGCATAGAAGTTGAGCACCTGGAGTTTGCTTGAATCCGTGTGTGCAAATCTTACAACTCTGCTCAGTTCAGGCCAGGTTATTTCAGACCCCACTAGTGCATGAACCTGCATTCACTGCCCCACATGCGTTTGCAAACCATATGATAAAAGTAGACAGATCAAACAGGAAATAATGAATGAGAACCTTGACGCTCATTTCCATTTTCTGATAGCTGAAGGCTGTCTGGACATGTTGGGAGTTGAATTTTTGAAACGGCTGGAGGGCCGCAGGTCGGACATCCCTGACCTAAAGGATCCTCTAATCTGACATTACTTTTTGTCTTCAATAAACTATCTGGGTTTAATGGGGTTTTCCGAGATTTTTTATACTGATGACCTACTGTATCCTCAGGATGGGTCATCAGTATCTGATCGGACCCCCTCCTCCGACCAGCTGTTTGTGAAAGCAGTGGCGCTCGTAGTAGCGCAGCAGCTTTCTCACAGCTTTCCCTAGGTCAGTGACGACGTGTCAACCTGTCACATGACCTAGGCACAGCAAATGGGGCTGAGTGTGATACCATATAAAGCCGCTATTCAATGTACGGCGCTGTGCTTGGTGAGCTGAGAGAAGGCCATGGAGCTCACAGGAACACTGGTGCCTTCTCAAACAGCTGATCTGCAGAAGTCCCGGATGTCTGACCCCCACCGATCATATACCAGAGGATAGGCCATCAGTTATAAAATCTCGGAAAATCCTTTAAACTTCTGTGTTTCTGTTGTTGGAGCCAAAAACATTTTATTTTTAGAGCAAATAAGATACAATGCGCTATCAGTGGATGACAGAAGATAAGAGATGCTGCGCAAGCTGTGACTTTATTGATATAGCGCATACTGTGCGACATGTCCTCCAAATAGACAGTATGTCCTGAGGTCTAATGACCAGCAGTGTAGTAGTTTGATCTCACCTGCTGAAAAGGACGCTTTGTTCTATAATGTAAATGCTATGTGCGACAGGTTACAATGAGTTTAGAGAATACACTGCATGTGTTACTGTTATTCCTAGTTACATATTTACCTGGTTGAACAAACAAATGTTCATCAAGTTCAACCGAGAAGAGACGAGAATGTGTAAAATGCCGGGGTAAGGGTATAATACTTATTCTTTTTATAGGTCAAATATAACATTATCGATGCCACTCAATGGTCATTCCAGTTCAGTCTTCTAATTGAGCTGTGCAATAATGGGAATAGTTGGTAGTTAATATGCTTTTAATGTATAAAACACATAATTAATCAGGCATAACTCTGAGGTTTCTGTTCGACAAGAACAAAATGATGTGGAGGTGATTAGGTTTAATGCCTGGTGGTAAATGGAGACAATGATGTACAGTGGGTGAGTGTACAGTATATGTGCAGTACACCAGAGCAGGGGGTATCTGCTAATGCTTTGTTATGTAAAGTAATTTTATGTAATGTATTGTACCCAGATTAGCCGTGTATGGATTGACAAGCAGAGTTAACAATCCTCGCTCAGCCCTTGTAGGAGGCTAGGGGTGGGCTGGCCCCACCCCTAACCTCAGGTCAGTCTAAACTGGAGTTCAAAGGGAGAGGAAGCTGTGAATTTTGCACCTTGTTCTTAGGCCCAAAAAGCTACAGAGAGTCACCAATCTCTGATTGATCTACAGAAGGAGAGAAGGTTTAGGAATCTGCATGGCTGAGCATTGGAGTCAGTAAGGTAACCTGCTACCTAAAGCTGTTAAGACTTTACTGCAGTGAGGGATACTGTTACGACGCCCTTCACACCTGTTCACGACCTGGCCATCTCTAAAACCCTGTATCCCTCAGAGGCCACCATTGTAAGAGTACAGTTGCCTGCCATAGATTCTGCAGGAAAAGAATTGAGACAGTTAGATGGAAGAGGGCCATAACTCTCATCCTTGCCTAAATCCATATGCCGTTATCTGAGTGGAATTGCACAGTGTACAGTTGGAACTGTGTTTTGCTATTGTTAGATGTACTACAACTCCTATTTTACACTTCAGCAAAGAGAAGACTATTTTGCTACATATGGCTTGGTTACTGAATCCTGCTCCCGACGCCAGCCATTTCACTGTACACATATTGCCTTGCACCCATACATTCACTTAACATCAGGAGCACCCCGACTACCATCAGACAGAAGCCCCAACATCAGGGTGCGCCCTAGGTGAACAATGGGTGTACCTTCCTTTCAATTTCAGGGCGCAATGATGTGAGTAAAGCCACTGTGATTGACTGTAACAGCCAGAGCCACTACCACTCCTATCCTCTGCTCCTCCTGGGCTTGCGGCATATAGATAACATTTTATGCTAGTTCCTTGGTATAGGACTGTACCATTAATTATATATATAATACATTTCCATCAGCTAAAAGGCATGCATTTTCTGTTGAAATACTTAATCAGAAGCACGTGGTATTGTATAATTATTTGCATTTACCATCAGCATCCCATTGTTATGTGGGAGTCCTCATAGCATGTGATCTATAGCAGCTCAGCTATTTAGAAAGCCATCATTGTATTTTTGGTAAATGGTGATAACTGTCATACTTCCGACTGCAAATGACTGTATATAAAGTATACTATACAAAGATAACAAAAACCCCACATAATAATACAATGCTGTAAACCATTGATCACCCACCTCCAGCACCCTAGCTGTTGTGAAAAAACAACTCCCAGCATACAAACTTACCAGGCTGTTCTTGGAACTATCATAGAAGTGAATGGAGCATGCTTGGAGTTGTAGTTCCACAACAGCCGGAGAGCTGGAGATTATCCGTGCTCTAAACTCTCAAAATTGTAGCATATCCTCTGTAATATTAGATAATCTGCGCCTAATTATGATGTAAATCCCACTGCCATAAAGGAGACAATACAATAAAAAATATATAAAAGCCCCTAAAATGAGTGTGCCTTAGGCTCTGTCTATGTGTCCTGCAACAATGGATCTAATGAAGGTCAATGGTGTCACAGTCAAAATCTAAAAAAAAAATGAACTCCATTGCCTTTAATGTAAGTCATTGTGCGGGACATGTTGGGAATGTTCTTAGTCTTGGCTGTGTTTTCCCTGCCAAATCAGAGCTCTAAAGTAGTCGCGTGACTGCACGTTGCAGACGAGTCACACATACGTTTTTGTTGTGCAACTTTTCTGCAACTTGCAGTCATGCAACACGTATCGCCATGTAGTCCCAGCCCTAAAGATGTGATGATAGCGGGAGATTCACTTGAAAAAAAGGCCTCAAATATTCAGTAATCACTTTCACTACGACAAAGGAGTCTGAACTAAAAATGTGCAATGTGATCCTCAGCAGTGTCGGACTGGGGTACCTAGGGCCCACCAGTAAACTTTATTTTGGGGGCCCATATTTTTTATATGAACATAGGCTGGTTGAGGTGCTGTACATTGAAATGTATGTAGTGCAGTAAGTCTACCGTGTTATGTGCCACTTGTGAACGGGGTGGGAGACTAGGGACCCACCTTATTCAGGGGCCCACCAGGGGACTCCCCTGTACCCCTTTGGGCCAGTCCGAGCCTGCTCCTCAGTATATGGAGCTCCAAACAAGCCGGGATGCCTCTGTGTCAGACCGATGAGGTAGGCACTGGACAGCCATCACAACGTCCATTTATGACTTCTGGGCAGGGGTGTTGCTAGGGTCTCAAAAGATCTGGGGCCCAAGCCCCAATGAATATGGCCCAGTTCTCTAAGGCTACTTTCACACCTGCACTCGGTGCGGATCCGTCTTGTATCTGCACAGACGGATCCGCACCGATAATGCAAACGCTTGTATCCGTTCAGAACGGACCAGTTTGCATTATTCCTTTAAAAAAAAGTCTAAGTCAAAAATCCGTCCTGACTTACATTGAAAGTCAATGGGGGACGGATCTGTTTTCAATTGCACCATATTGTGTCAGTAAAAAAAATGATCCATCCCCATTGACTTACATTGTAAGTCAGGATGGATCCGTTTGGCTCCGCATCGTAATGCGGACACCAAAACGCTGCAAGCCGTGTTTTGGTGTCCGCCTCAGAAGCGGAACGGAGACCAAACGCAGCCAAATTGATGCATTCTGAACGCATCCTTATCTATTCAGAATGCATTGGGGCCGAACTGATCCGTTTGGGGCCACTTGTGAGAACCCTGAAACAGATCTCGCAAGCGGACCCAGAAACGCCAGTGTGAAAGTAGCCTAAGTCACCCCCCCTCCCCTTCCCCCACACATTTTGCTATACAGCAGCACATACCTGTCTCCTGACAGGTGATGTCTTCTCCGATGTAGATCTTCTCTGTTATCATCTTCTCCATTTGGTCCGTACAACTTCTTTCCGCTGCGCCTCGTCTCTGCAGAGTGTTATACACAGACATCTTAGCTTCCTCACATTTCTATCATGATCCCGCAACCTGGAGTCCCCACAGTGTTATCCTGCTGCTCGCTGTGCCCCCCAATACCCCCAAATACTATCCTGAAGAAAAATTAGTGCCCCCATAGTAATAGTGCTCCTCAAAGTCCCACCAATAGTAATTCCCTTCTAGAATGCCCCTATTAGTAATACTGCCCCCTACAGTTCAACCAACAGCAATAACGCTCCCCAAGAGTGCCTCCATTAGTAGAAGAGCCCTTCAGTATTAATAATACCCTCACAGAGCCCCCAGTAGAAATAAGGCCCCTCTATTGTTTCCCCAGTGGTAATAAAGGTCTCTACAGACCCCTCAGTAGTAATAAGGCCCCCATAGTGCTCTTAGTAGAAATAAGGCAGATCTATATGTCCCTTTAATAGAGCCCAATAGTAAATAACATCACCTTCCATCTTCAACATTCAGTCCTGAGTAAATAATATCACCCCCCTCCCCAGCCGTCTCCAACATGCAATCCCATGTAAACATCACCCCCTCAACATTCAGTCCTATGTAAATAGCATCATTCCCCCCCACCAGTCACGTTAAACATACAGTCCCAGGTAAATAACATCGCTCCCTCCCACAGCCAACATCAACATACAGTCCCATGTAAATAACATCACTTTCTCCCCCAGCCCCTCTGACATACAGTCCCATGTAAATAACACCACTCCCTCCCACAGTCACCTCCAACATACAGTCCCATGTAAATAACATAATCCCCTCCCACAGCCGCCATCAACATACAGTCCCATGTAAATAACATCACTCCCTCCTCCACTCGCCTCCAACATACCGTCCCATGTAAGGACGGCAATATAGTTGTATCTAGCAGGCAGACAGGACATTCGGGGCCTGGGACAAAACATCAGGGGCCCAGACCCCGAATGTTTTAACCTAGCAATGCCCCTGCCTCTGAGTGCATACCCCCGTACCTCTTCATATGACTTCTGATTAGGATAGTGGTATACAGTATTGAGTAGCGTGTCTTCATGGTGTGATGTGTACCTGAACATTTTTGAACAGTTTGTGAATCAAATGTGATCATGAGTTAACGGAAGGTTACTTCAGGGAAGATGGCGCAATGTGTCACACATCTCAAAGGAGCATGGCAAAAAAAGAATCCTTTTTTGGCAACAGGGTAATTTCAAAGGGGTTTTGGCCACCACAGTTGCTAGATCTGTCACCACCAGACTTCTTCCTTTGGTGTAACATCGGACTGAAGTCCCTTGGGCCCACCATATTAAAAGATTCTTAGGGCCCACCCTCTGTGTATATAGGACCTTAAGGGCCTGTTATATTAAAGGTCCATTACTGTCAGAGCTTGGGCCCACCAGAGGTAAGGTATATCGGAACAATCCTGGAACTGTGGAAGATTTAAAGGAAAACATCCAATGTGAGATTGCTGCTATTCCCCCCATATGTTTGCCAATACTGTATGTCTTCACTTTCTGATCAGTGATCATCCAGCTGCTAGTGACCCCCACCAATCCTGAGTATTAAACTTTTTAGAGCTGTAGCCCCAATAAGTTTCACAGCAACACTGGGATTCTTGTACAGTCCAATGCATTCGAATGGAGCTGTTTTGCCATTCCCCTTTATTTTCGGGTCCAATTGCTCCCTGGGACCGCTACTTATCAGAATGTAAAGGCTCCACTTTCTGTAAGCCATGAAAGGCAGAATTTGTAATGGAATATTATTAGGCATCATCATATGATTGAAAAGTAGAATATAAGTACTAGAAAGTAATGTATGAGCCTAGGAACATAGATTGTGGTTAATTTGAGTAGACTTGTAGCCCCCGGGGATGAATGTCTTGACTTCTTGTTCTGTTGTTCTATGGTAACACATACCTGAGCTGTGTCCATCTTTATTCATGGGTTTTAATTTCACTGCTATCACCTTACAACCATCTACACATAGAAGATCATTTTCTGTATTGCTTCTTGGATATCCCTTCTCTTGGGTCTAAAGAATGAGGTTTCAAATTTCTACTACTAATGTCCTCTGGGACTAAATTACACCACTTTCACTACACCTACCTATTTTACTAAGACTTAGCTTTTATTTCATATTATTTAATAATTTTGGTGTAACTGACTAAGGCCTTTAAAGAAAT
This sequence comes from Bufo gargarizans, assembly GCF_014858855.1. NCBI lineage: Eukaryota > Metazoa > Chordata > Amphibia > Anura > Bufonidae > Bufo > Bufo gargarizans. Next base: position 585,396,760 of record NC_058080.1, on the reverse strand, counting down.
CAATAAAACATACAGACGATATATCAGAGGTGTTTGGGAAACAGCCAGCCTAGAAACCTATATCCAACAGAAAATTGTATATAGAGGTATGAGAATTAACATAACTCCGAATTCTCATCAGGAGGACAGTGAATTCTTAAAAGGTTGGGAATTACTTCTCACAGACAACTCACTACGGATGCAAGCATACTTGCTTGATTACGAACAAAAGTCTTTGGCAAAAATTACGACGCAATTACAAAAAGAAACTCAGGAGATCCAAACGTTTAGAACTAAACCAGAATTTGTGGAGTACGAACAAAAGCTGCAAAGAAACGTAGAAAGCCTCCAGGGAGAAATAAAAGAACGTAAACATAGGAAGTATAATCGTGTCAAAAAAGACTTCGAGACTGGTAACATATATCCCAGGAAACAAGGGGGGCGATTTCCTATTAGACAAAAGGAAAATTGGAGAGAATACACAGATATATCTGAATCAGAAACCTCTGAGATAGAGAGTAATAATACTCAAACAACGGGGAGTACAAAACGAAAATCTAAAAATAAAGTACCCTATTCACAGAGGAAAAATTCCCAAAGGAACGTTGCTCCCAATAGTAATCCAAATCTAATTGGAAATCCAATATGGACAGCAAACCAAGATCAAGGGCAAAATTTGCAAGCGCAGTACTCACAATATCCACAATATCCACAATCATCCTCCTTACCTTTATTAACAAATGTTGCTCAACAACCACAAACTGCAACACAGGAGGGTTTTTTAGGGCTAGGAATGGGAGTGCAATTACGCGACAGAGTAAAATGGGGCTACAATCAAAAAATCTGATAATAGAAACATCACGGACAATAGAGGAGAGTATAGACCCAAGTGTAGCACTAAATGGAAGGGATGAGAGAGCAATGCAGATTATAAATAAAACGAAGATAAATCTAACAAATGAACATGTGAGTTTAATACAAAAAGGCCTCTCATTTACTCCAGCACCACATTTCAACTGTTTTCTGTGGGTGAAAGATATCAACCTATTCGCTAGGAAGCTAGCACTGCACAAGGAATTTAATTCCAGTGAGCAAGCGGTAATTAATGCACAAAACCGTGAGAGGGAAGCAGTTGAGACTCTTGAGGTGCTACAGAGAGAAGGAGAAGGGGAAATAGTAGCCCCTAGTCCACCATTTAGCACCCTAACTCCCAAGTCCAGATTTACCCCCCCGTTTGGTAAATATGCAAACATTCAAACGTTTGTAGATGTTGTTACTAGGGACCTGCAAAAAATCAGAGCCCCTAAGAGAAATAAGTACAGCAATCTAACCACAGAAGAGCAAATAGCTATGAAAGATTTAATGAATAATGACAACCTAGTCATAAAACCTTCGGACAAAGGAGGGAATATTGTCCTATTGGAAAGAAAAGATTATGAACAAATGATAATGGATCTCTTGAATGAAAATAACACCTATAGGGAGCTAAGAACAGACCCCACTGAAAAATTTGTATTGGAGTTAAAAAAACTTCTTCAAAATGCCAAAGATCGTAATCTAATTACTAAGGAGGAATATAAAGTTATGTTTAGACCACGACCGACAGTAGCAACCTTTTTATGCTATTCCGAAAGTCCATAAACAAAGGGAACCAATTCCAGGGAGACCTATCGTCTCTGGCAATCAAAGCCTGTGTGAAGGCATCAGCGAGTATGTGGAGCAGGTCATTTCTCCATTCGTTAGAACACTACCCTCGTACCTTAGAGATACTAAGGATACTGTCGTCAGGCTGCAGGAAATCCAGGTGAATTCACATACACTTATAGCAAGTCTTGATGTTGAGGCACTGTATACCAGCATTCAGCATCACCTTGGTATACAGGCAACACAACACTACTTGAATACAAAGGGAATACAATATTATGAGCACAATAGTTTTGTTATTTCACTATTAACATTTTTGTTAGAGCACAATTACTTTATGTTCAACGGGAAATATTATTTGCAGGTCACTGGCACCGCGATGGGCACGATTTGTGCACCAAGTTTTGCGAATTTATTTCTAGGGTGGTGGGAAGATCGCATAGTATTTAGGGACACTATGGAAAAATACACGCAACACATTTTATTTTGGGGTCGTTATATAGATGATATTTTGATTTTTTGGGATGACACAGAGGCACAATTCTATGATTTTGTTAGCCAACTGAATGATAATCAGATTGGTATGAAGTTTACAGCTGAAATACACGAAAGCACTCTGAATTTTCTGGATCTGAAAATTAACCTGCAGCCTGACGGCAGAATCCAAACCGAAATATATCGGAAAATAACATCGACAAATGGCCTACTACACTGGCAAAGTTTCCACCCTGACTCTCTAAAAAAAGGGATCCCGGTGGGACAATATCTTAGAGCCAGGCGGAATTGTTCCACCGAGGAAGCATTCCAAAAAGAATGTAGAAATTTATACTCACGATTTATTGAGAGGGGATACTCCAAAAAATGCCTGCATCGAGCCTATAATAAAGCTAGAACAACAGAAAGAGTAGACCTATTGACAAACAAAAAAACAAAAGAGGGAGAGAAGATTATACGGTGTATAGGTACGTATGATACAGAACATAGTGGTATACAAAAGATTCTGAAACGACATTGGCATATCTTGCAGGCCGACATAGACCTACAACAAGTAATACCAAAATATCCAGTGATAACATTTAGAAGAGGACAAAATCTAAAAGAAAAGCTAGTTCATAGTCACTACCAACCCCACCAAACACCTAAGAAAAGAACGTGGCTGTCTCACAATGGATCATACCCCTGTGGAGACTGTACTTTCTGTAGTCGGATGAAAATCACTAAAAACTTCACAAACCCGGTAGATGGAAAAAGCTATGAAGTCAGGGACTACATTAATTGTAAGACAAAGGGGGTTGTATATGTTATCAGCTGTGAATGCCCTAAATTATATGTCGGGAAGACAATTCAAGAGTTGAGAAGAAGAATATCAAAGCATCTGAGCAGTATCAACACCGGAGAGGACACTAGCCTGGCCAGACATATGAGAGAAAAGCACAGGGGCCACAACACCGATTTCAAATTTTGGGGACTGATGAGAGTGAAATCAGGACCACGGAAAGGAGATATAGACAAAAAACTCCAACAAGAAGAAACGAAATGGATATACTTACTAAACAGTCTAGCCCCAAAAGGGCTAAATGAAGGGTTCACGTACTCGTCCTTTCTGTAGGTTTTGAATACCCCCATCTAAGAGAAAAAATAAAATAAAATAAATCAAAAGAATTATCAACTGAAGTAGTATATGAGATAAAAAATATTTTAACCCAAATAGAGCAACCTCCCTGTGGAAAAAAAGAAAAAAATTAAAAAAGATAACAAAAAATAACAATTTAATTATGGAACCCTAATATGAGAAAATGGTCTAGATTTGGGAGCCTCATGGAAATTGAATATAGGAAATATACATTGGAAGGTATATAAATAAGAAGAATATCACAATAAGGGGATAAAAAGGAGAGAGAAAATATTGAAGGTGGAAAAATAACCAGTAAAATGAGACTAACTAAGTTGGAGATAGATGAAGAAAACCACAAAAGATACATAATGGGGTATAGTCAACATTTTATGTAGTCGGAGTATAGGGATGCTCCTAACAGGTAACTCATCAACTTAAAGATATGGGATTAAGGATGTGGAGCTATTAAATCTGTCTCCCCCTGCCCCCCCCCCCCCATTCCCCCTCCTCCCCTTGTCCCCATATCCCTGGATAGTATTCTATATTCTCCAAACTAGCCACTAATTCCCACTTCTTCCATCCTTCCCTTATAGGTAATCTCAATATATAGAATGATATTAGAAAGAATAGGAAATATGAGGCCATTGGGAAAGGTAGTGTGAATATATATTAGATAAATAGAGCAATATACGAATATCATAATGTGAGAGTGGCTATGAGTAGAGAGATAAACCCAAGATGGACAGAATACTAAGGGACGGGTATAAGGAAATACCTCCTGAAGGGAACCTCCAGGGAGAACAAGAATGGAAGTACCATCACAGCCGGAATAAAAGTCCGTGAACATGCGCATCAGTGACGCGTTGAGCTCAATGTATTGAGGAGGCTGATGACTAAGTCGGTGAGCATGCGCAATAGCTCAAAATCGGAGAGCAATTACATCAACTGGGCATGCGTGCTAGCACCTGATGACGAGGACCAATTGGAAGGAGGCAGTTGACGTGGGATGGGCGGAGCCATGACGTAAACGGACGCCTGCCAATGACGAGGACCAATTGAAGAGAAGTAGCCGAGGTCAAGGGGCGGTAGTTATGACGAAAGCAGGCCGAACCACAGCATACATCCAATCGGCACTTGACAAAAACCTTCCATCACGCCCCCTAGTGAGGCTCCCAATAATGACATCACAAACAAAGGTTTTATAAGCTGGTCGCAAGGAGGACACGCTTACACTCTGCCCTAACCCCTGAAGACGCCGTGAGTCGGCGAAACATGTCGGGGGGCAGCGTGAGGCTCTGAATTTTATGGCAGTTGTTCATTAGGCCATTACAGCAAAATAAAATGAATTGCACTCAACAAATATTAAATACAGGCAAGTGCACAGCCTGCTAGTGAATAGTGTATATTCAAACCCAGTCAGATGACGGTCCTGACAGGGTAACTCAAAGGAATATATAAATGGCCAGTGATCACTGAGATTTTTAACAAATTAGTCAGTTACACCAAAATTATTAAATAATATGAAATAAAAGCTAAGTCTTAGTAAAATAGGTAGGTGTAGTGAAAGTGGTGTAATTTAGTCCCAGAGGACATTAGTAGTAGAAAGTGTTGATTAACACACCACATCTCTGCTCTTAAAGGGGAAGTACGGATATTGCAGGTTTCAAATTTAACACAGAAAGTTTTATATTTCTTTTTTGCACTGTATCATATCAAGCATAATGCATTGTGTCACGTCTTATGCCAGATGTAACTAGGAGTTTAATTGGCTCTGCAGGATATCTATGTATGCTTGCTAGTCAGAGGAGATCAGAGGGGACCACCTATGTAAAACCAGTATGTGGACCCCTTGTTCTCCAACTACTATGTTGATAATAGGGGAGCAGATGTCTAGGAAACCCTCATTGGTGTGGAGAGTCTCTAGCAGTTATTTGCAGTATTAGAGTATTCTTGCTATGCTGTTAAGGCAGCAGTGGGCCCCTCTGCTTATGTACAGGTTGCACATAGTATGTCTGCCCCTGTATATCTAGTTTATCTCCACTAAAATTCAGTTTAGATGTACATGAAATGCTGAGTATCTTTGCAAATACGTTGCTTATTTTGGATTTAGCTACACCAGGTCTTTTCCGCTGAACATGTCCAACTTTTCAGATTCCTGATGTCCAGAATCTAGAAGACTCCATTGGTAATAATGGCCACCAGGTTCTGCCAAGGTGTCACTGAGTGGTAAATAGCAGTACATGCAGCATGTTTGTAGGCAAATATGAAGAATCTGTGATAGATCCTCCAACAGGGATGCAAACAGAACCTATTATTTATTCAGATGAGTTATGGAACATCAACGTCCTTGACAGAGCAATCTAACTCATTGACTTGTGCTTGATACATGTAATAATGGCCTACAAAGACTATAGTTAAATGACAGCATACTGAAAGTGAATCTCTGTGGGATTTTTTACCAAATTTCTGGCATGCCAGGTGGGCATGTCAGCAGTATGCTTTGGTGAAAGTCCATTTGCTAAGACCTCCAATAGCGTGCACGTAAATGTTAAAGTTCAAGTCCATCACCCGCCATCTATTGTACATTACTTCAAAGATCTGTAATAGCACTGGGCCACTTTGTTCTAGCAGTGTTCGGATTGTAAATGTCTGGTGTGTCTAAAAGTCAATAGTTTACGTAAAAGCAGAGGGTCACTTTAAAGACCATTGGTAATGCATTTTTGAGCTCAGACTTAAAATAGAAATGGCCTTGCAGTGCTTTGACCTTGTTGATATGTCTTGAGGGATTATCACATTTTAGCATCATTGCCTTGGGACTTAAAACCTTGTCATGCCGAGATGACTCCACGTGCCTGGGATCTTTCCATAATGTTGTGGCATTAATAGTTTTACTGTTACATCTTGTCAACCTGTGATTGGACAAGATGCAACCACCTGAGGCTGAAATCTATATTCAAGTAGTGAATGTATGGCTCAATTTAAAGGATTTCCGTGTGTTCTATGAGAATTGACTTGCTGGTAAATGGAGTAATTCCACTAATAACATCTTATGAAGGCGCCTAAAGGGAGCAGTATTGTTGGGAATGGTGGATGTGCAGATTTTCAGATGAATGCCTTTCAAATGAGCTCTTAACAAGCTCCGCCTCTAAAGCCACCAGATGTAAGGCAGCTATCCTATAAGTCAAACTTTGAATTAAAGGATAGCTGTCTTACATCTGGTGGCTTTAGAGGCAGAGCTTGCTAAGAGCTCATTTGCATTCCTTTCTATCCAGAATTCCAGAGGAGCATGCATGGCCTATAAGTCTCCTCACACCAACTCTCCCCAAATAGTACCCTCCAGATGAATGCCTTCTGAGGTTCTTTTAGGTCTCGCCCTATCTAAATTTCCCAGCGTGAAATGCAAATCTACAACCTTACACTATGATATGAGTGACTATTCATTGCTTCCAGGTTTTCTCACCAACCTGTGACTATGTGATAACCCATATCCGTTGTGTAAATCCTGGACTGATATTTTCCTAAAGCTATCGCGCTTGCACTCTTTATTCCGCATCATCTGCTCTTAACACGAGTCTTGCTGTGTTTTATAACTACAATGTTTTACATGCTGTGACCAACAAAAAATGGTGACCTCAGTATGCCGGCAGTATCTATTCACTTTTGTTCCTGCTTTTATTGAGATCTGTTGAATGAGTGGCTGACTACGGATGGAATATGAAATAGCAGAGTTTTCTACAGCATAAGTGACCTACATATCTTGAATGTTTCATGGTCACTGAAAAATCACCTATAAATATAAGTCCTTGAGGTTGTTCTCTACAGTCTGATTGTTATAAATTCTTTTATGTGTATAAATGTTTCTGGAAAAGCTGTGTGACAACTAGAGATGAGCGAATCGAAGGGGAATTCGATCCGAATTTCAGGAAAAATTTGATTCGCACCAAAGCTGAATTTCCTCACACTTCGTGGTAACAAATCTCATGATGTCACAGCCCTATAAATAGCCTCAGCCATCTTGGATTCAGCCTTTTTCCAGTGTACTTATGGCAGGGAGAGACGTCAGCAGGCGCTAGGGACAGTGGTAGAAAAGACTTTGCTGTATAGAAGTTCAGGGAAAGGAGAAGGAAGAATCATTCCACAGTATTGAAGCAGAACAGGGTTCATTAGGGGAGGTTACAGCCTGGGTAATAGGAACAATACTTTTACACCTTGCTGCACTGACTGTGCAATGAGCAGGACCGTGGTACAGTTACATGGATGCCAAATTATGCAGTGGGTCAGGATATGGGTTTAATAGTCTATAGTTTTGTGTGTGACGCCAATTGCAGCATGCCCAGGGTACTAACACAGGGCCCTTTAAGGATGTTGTAACTCACGTACCAGGATAGGAATGCCAGAGTGGTGTAATGTCTCTGTGTGGGTATAGTGTCAACGGTGTCTCCTACCTAGGTACGGCTGGACTCCTGGATCCTGGCTCACTTGCAATAAAATGAGTGTGGTGCTAGTAGGAGTAATAGAGGAATTTGCAGCAGTAATTGAGATCCAGACTTTGAGTAGAATTAAAACTTGTCTTTACTAGTTGAAGCTTTCATCCAAGTGAGATACAGCATTAGTATTTGGTCCCAGCAGGTATTGGCAATGTGTGGCAGGAAATTATCTTCTGCTCTATCATGTGCCTGGAGCTTTTGCAGGAAAAGGACGTCTGCTTAGTAGCTCTGTAATGTGGCAGGAATTTATCTTCTGCACTATCTATCCTCTGCTGTCTTGGGGACTGACTAGCTGAGGAGGAATTTGACTTCTCCTGGGGTCTCTGGACGGTACTCACAGTTATTGTCTCAGGGTATGCTTCTTCCTATAACTGGAGGTGGCTGCTTGCTTGCTTCCAGCTGAGGCTGCAAGGCTCAGGCTGGGGATGATAATCAATGGTCTCAGCCGAGACAAGATCCTGGCTTTGGATCCCTATATCTGGGAGCTCCTACATGCACACAGCCTTCCCCTAGCCGGGGTGGCTGGCACACTAACCTAACTTCCTTCCCTCCCCATGAGGCAGGACATGGGCCAGCCCACTTCTCTTCAAAGAGAGGGGGAGCTAAACTGGAATGAACTATTCCAGTTCAGAAACACTAAACTGGCTAAGTCATTGCTAAACACATTGCTGCCACCTGCTGGTGAACATAGAAATTACAGCAATATATATTTACAAGGCTTTACAATGCACATTTGTGACAATATGATGTGAAATTACACAAGATGACAAGGTAAATACACATAACAGGTTGTAGCAGGGTAAAAGAGTTTTGTAACACAACTCTCTATAGAACTCTCTACCTGAAGAGGTGGTGATAGCGAGTACAATAAAGGATTTCAAGAGGGGCCTGGATGTATTTCTGCAGCGTAATAATATTACAGGATACAGCTACTAGAGAGGGGTCGTTGATCCAGGGAGTTATTCTGATTGCCCGATTGGAGTCGGGAAGGAATTTTTTATTCCCCTAAAGTGGGGAAAATTGGCTTCTACCTCACAGTTTTTTGTTTTTTTTTGCCTTCCTCTGGATCAACTTGCAGGATAACAGGCCGAACTGGATGGACAAATGTCTTTTTTCGGCCTTATGTACTATGTTACTATGTAACTCTGGGGTGTTACAACTGCGGATCCAAATTGCCATTATACAGCTCTGTAATTCCAGCAAACCGTTTTTTGTTATTGGGGTGCAAGTGCTGTTAACAGGGTTTATTACAAGGAAATATTTCTATGTCTTATTTGCCCTTGTGCGGTTCAGTTACAGTCAGGTCCATAAATATTGGGACATCAACACAATTCTAACATTTTTGGCTCTATACACCACCACCACCACAATGGGTTTGAAATGAAACGAACAAGATGTGCTTTAACTGCAGACTGTCAGCTTAAATTTGAGGGTATTTACATCCAAATCAGGTCAACGGTGTAGTAATTGCAACAGTTTGCAAATGGGCCTCCCACTTGTTACGGGACCAAAAGTAATGGGACAGAATAATAATCATAACTCAAACTTTCACTTTTTAATACTTGGTTGCAAATCCTTTGCAGTCAATTACAGCCTGAAGTCTGGAACGCATAGACATCACCAGACGCTGGGTTTCATCCCTGGTGATGCTCTGCCAGGCCTCTACTGCAACTGTCTTCAGTTCCTGCTTGTTCTTGGGGCATTTTCCCTTCAGTTTTGTCTTCAGCAAGTGAAATGCATGCTCAGTCGGATTCAGGTCAGGTGATTGACTTGGCCATTGCATAACATTCCACTTCTTTCTCTTAAAAAACTATTTGGTTGCTTTTGCAGTATGCTTTGGGTCATTGTCCATCTGCACTGTGTACCGCTGTCCAATGAGTTCTGAAGCATTTGGCTGAATATGAGCAGATAATATTGCCCCAAGCACTTCAGAATTCATCCTGCTGCTTTTGTCAGCAGTCACATCATCAATAAATACAAGAGAACCAGTTCCATTGGCAGCCATTCATGCCCACGCCATGACACTACCACCACCATGCTTCACTGATGAGGTGGTATGCTTAGAATCATAAGCAGTTCCTTTCCTTCTCCATACTCTTCTCTTCCCATCAGGGGCGTAGCTAGAACTGACTGGGCCCCACAGCAAATTTTTGTACTGGGCCCCTCCCAAACTTAATGGATGCACTCATACACACACTCGCCACATACATGGACGCACTCACCACATACATGGACGCACTCATACACGCATTCACAACATACATGGACGCACTCACCACATACATGGACGCACTCATACACGCACTCACTACATACATGGACGCACTCATACACGCATTCACCACATACATGGATGCACTCATACATGTACTCACCATATACATGGACGCACTCATACAGGCACTCACCATATACATGGACGCACTCATACACGCACTCACTACATACATGGACGCACTCATGCACGCACTCACCACATAAATGGACGCACTCATACAGGAACTCACTACATACATGGACGCACGTATACAGGCACTCACCACATAAATGGACGCACTCATACAGGAACTCACTACATACATGGACGCACGTATACAGGCACTCACCACATACATGGAGGCACTCAAACACTCATCACATACATGGACGCTCTAATACAGGCACTCACTACATACATGGACGCACTCATACAGGCACTCACTACATACATGGACGCACTCATACAGGCACTCACCACATACATGGACAGACTCACATACGCACTCACCACATATATGGACATATATACTGTGTATATATATATATATATATATATATATATATCCAGAAAAAGGACGGCACTCCGGTCTTGTAAAAGTAGAAAAGTTCTTTATTCAACCATGCGGTGCAACGTTTCGGCTCCACTGAGCCTTTCTCAAGCAGTGTTACAAATCAAGTGATTGCAATTATATAAGTGAGTTAATTAAAATTCACATCATGTGATCACACCACACCCATAGGGGCGTGTTCAAAAAATACCATTGCATAGAACATGAGATGCACAGTGCAAGTGCAAAACTAGAGCAAATGTCATATATCTAGTGATAATACATCATGAAACTGTAATCAAGTACAAAATCAGACATTTGCGTATTAAAGTGAAAGAGGACAGACCCATCGATCGCACTCTTATACAAGTGCACAACCCGTGGGTATGTCCAGTGTACATGGAAACACACCGAGGGGGAGGAGCTGAGGGACGTGTTAAAGGACACCTGCAAACATTAAAGAATTCCTTCCAGGCGTACACTAGATTGTCTATACACATACACTTACATCGGAGCGGCATAGCATCAGACAGGAAGTAGTGATGACATCTACTACAGGACGCCGAGCGTCATCAGAAGCGGCCCACGTTCCTACGTCACCACAGCGCCACCGCAGTCAGTCTGGGCGTATTGCGGCGCATGCTCCGCAATACGCCCAGACTGACTGCGGTGGCGCTGTGGTGACGTAGGAACGTGGGCCGCTTCTGATGACGCTCGGCGTCCTGTAGTAGATGTCATCACTACTTCCTGTCTGATGCTATGCCGCTCCGATGTAAGTGTATGTGTATAGACAATCTAGTGTACGCCTGGAAGGAATTCTTTAATGTTTGCAGGTGTCCTTTAACACGTCCCTCAGCTCCTCCCCCTCGGTGTGTTTCCATGTACACTGGACATACCCACGGGTTGTGCACTTGTATAAGAGTGCGATCGATGGGTCTGTCCTCTTTCACTTTAATACGCAAATGTCTGATTTTGTACTTGATTACAGTTTCATGATGTATTATCACTAGATATATGACATTTGCTCTAGTTTTGCACTTGCACTGTGCATCTCATGTTCTATGCAATGGTATTTTTTGAACACGCCCCTATGGGTGTGGTGTGATCACATGATGTGAATTTTAATTAACTCACTTATATAATTGCAATCACTTGATTTGTAACACTGCTTGAGAAAGGCTCAGTGGAGCCGAAACGTTGCACCGCATGGTTGAATAAAGAACTTTTCTACTTTTACAAGACCGGAGTGCCGTCCTTTTTCTGGATATATTAACTTGGGGTAAGAAGTCTATTCCCTTGGAACGTGCACCCAATTTTCTCTACACAGGGTCAGTGCCGCCATTTTTCGTATCTATATATATATATATATATATATATATATATATATACACACACACACATTACATACACATGAACTTACAAGTAGTTATACACCTATTTCTACAGACAGACACTATTTCTACAGACAGACACTTACCTTTCCTGTAGACAGCTGATGTCTGGTCCTCACAGGCAGCCTGGAGAAGTAGGTGCCATCACCCCTCTGTGCCATCCAGTGACAGCAGTAGTAGGTTTTAGGCGGGACCAGTCTCCCTCCATAGTCCCACTCCCAGTCCCTCCTCCCCACAGCAGGACAGGTAACAACTACCCCCCCCCCCCCCGGCCCTGGCCCAGCCCCCTCCTCCGCCTGAGTCCGCCTCCTACTAACTAGAGGGACTGGGTGGGAGGACTCAGGAGGCGGACTCAGGCGGTGGAGGGGGCGGGGAAATTCATTCCTTTCCTGCACTGCGGTCTGCGGGCGGCGCTGGTGCCAGCCTGGCTCCGCCTCCGCTACGCCCCCTCCACAGCATCCACCGGCCTACCTCATGTTGGACCGCCCGCGCCCCGCCCACTACACTGGGCGGGCGGTCGGCCCTGGCTGCCTGTGAGTGCTGTAATGTATAAAAAAATAAATAAAAAAATGATGCGGTCCGGACGGGCGGGCCCCCAGTGGCGTAGGGCCCCATAGCCACTGCTATGGTTGCTATGGCGATCCCTACGCCACTGCTTCCCATCACTCTGGTACAAGTTGATCTTGGTCTCATCTGTCCATAGGATGTTGTTCCAGAACTGTGAAGGCTTTTTTAGATGTCGTTTGGCAAACTCTAATCTGGCCTTCCTGTTTTTTGAGGCTCACCAATGGTTTACATCTTGTGGTGAACCCTCTGTATTCACTCTGGTGAAGTCTTCTCTTGGTTGTTGACTTTGACAGACATACACCTACCTCCTGGAGAGTGTTCTTGATCTGGCCAACCAGGGAAATAATTCTTCGGTTTCCACCACAGTTGTTTTCCGTGGTCTTCCGGGTCTTTTGGTGTTGCTGAGCTCACTGCTGCGTTCCTTCTTTTTAAGAATGTTGCAAACAGTTGTTTTGGCCACGCCTAATGTTTTTGCTATCTCTCTGATGGGTTTGTTTTGTTTTTTCAGCCTAATGATGGCTTGCTTCACTGATGGTGACAGCTCTTTAGATCTTATATTGAGAGTTGACAGCAACAGATTCCAAATGCAAATAGCACACTTCAAATGAACTCTGGACCTTTTATCTGCTCATTGTAATTGGGATAATGAGGGAATAACACACATCTGGCCACGGAACAGAAGCCAATTGTCCCATTACTTTTGGTTCCTTTACAAGTAGGAGGCACATATGCAAACTGTTGTAATTCCTACACCGTTCATCTGATTTGGATGTAAATACCCTCATATTAAAGCTGACAGGCTGCAGTTACAGCACATCTTGTTCTTTTCATTTCAAATCCATTGTGGTGGTGTAAAGAGCCAGAAATGTTAGAATTGTGTCGTGTCCCAATATTTATGGATCTGACTGTATATGTTCTAAAGCATTTTTTGGCTTGTATTAGTGGGAAAAAATGGGGCTTATTTACCACTTTAGTGGTAAAGTGAGAAAATTACAGCCCTTTTTGGCGTTTATTAGTGACAAAAAATATATATTATTTGCCGTTCAGAGGTGCAGTTATATGTTCTAAAGCCCTTTTTGGGCGTGTATTAGTGGCAAAAAAAAAAATATTTGTCGTTGTGTGGTGAAGTGAGAAAATTACAGCCCTTTTTGGCGTTTATTAGTGGCAAAAAAATATACATTTGCCGTTCAGCAGTGCAGTTATGATGGATTACTGGCCAAATGCTGACCGAGTGAAGGCGGATGCTCCACAGAAAGGATCAGTTTTTGTTCTGACGGATCAGAGGAATGGCAAAATAATCAGTGACGTCAACACAAACTTACTGCTGACACCCTCTCCTCTCTGTCGGGGGGGGGGGGGGGGGGGCTCTACTTGTATAAGCGTTTAGTACAACAGGTTCTGTAGACATTTATGTGGAATCAGCTGACGACTGTGTAAAAGTCGTGCGCTTCTTGGCGCTAACATCGACCTGAGTTCACACTTGAGTTATTTGGTTAGTTTTGGCCCCGTGACTGCCCTAATAAGTGAAGTGTGCAGTGATTCTAAGAGCGACCCCTGTCATCTGCAGGTCATACGGACTCACAGAATTGTTTCAATACCACAGCAAACTCCCTATGCGTGTTACTGCAAGTGTTCTACACCACTATAAAGGGTCTCTGCAGCCAGGAAATAGCCGTTTTTTTTTAACGCAATTCGCCGCAAATAAGTCTGGATCAAACCACATTTTTTCTAAAAATACGGTAAACCGGACAAATTGAATTTTTTAGAAATTCGCTCATCTCTAGTGACAACCAACCAATATGACCAGCAGCTATTTCCTTTAAGGGGCTTGTATGAGATTAGACAAATATGGCTGCTTTCTTCTAGAAATGGTGCCACCCTTGTCCATGGGCTGTGTCCAGTATTGCACCATTTCTCCACCATTGTGGCCCCATTTCTAGAAGAAAGCAGCATATTTATCTAAACTCACAGAACCCCTTTAAAAGGGTTGTCCCATGAAAAACCAGCACTTGGATCTGAATACTTTTGTAATTGCATGTAATAAAAAAATTAGCATAGCCACTGAGTTATTCAATAAAATATATCTGTATAGCGCCATTTGCTGTTTTTTTTTTCTTATTATTTCTGTGTCCTACTCACTGAGAAGGCCGCACATGATCAGTTTTATCCTTCAACTGCCTCCTAAGCTGTGATAGGGAGAGAGCTGCAGAAGGAAAGACACTCCCCTTGAGGCTTCAGCTTGATATAAATCTAGCAGAGCAATGAATGGGGACATTTCTGGACCCATGTGAGGTACAGGGCTGATTCTAGCTTTGTTAGAAAGAGATTGTCATGTACTATATGATGTCTTTTTTTTTTTTACATATCTTCTTTTACAATAAAACTGCCTGGTTAATTAACCATACTGGGGCTATGTAGTATCCATCATAATAAGGCCTTATGCACACCACCGTTGTTCAGGTCCGCATCCGAGCCGCAGTTTTTTCAATAGGGCCGCAAAAGATGCGGACAGCACTCCGTGTGCTGTTTGCATCCTTTGCTCCGTTCCGTGGCCCCGCAAAAAAATGTAGTATGTCTTGATCTTATTTGTTTTGCGGACAAGAATAGGCATTTCTACAATGGGCCGCCTATTCCATTCCGCTAATTGCGGAAAGGCACACGGGCGGGTACCGTTTTTTGCGAAACCGCGGTTCGCGCACCGCAAAAAACAGACCAGTTGTGTGCATGAGGCCTTAGGATGATCTGGTCTGGGAAACCTGGTTATAACAGCTCGACTTTTATCTATAATGTGGCAGACCATTCAGCATATTACAGTGCTCCTGCCAAATCATTATCCCCTGGGAAAGCACTGTACCCTATTAAGCTGCCTTCCAGTGGGACCTGGGCCACAAGTTGAGCATCACTAAGCATTAAAGGGGTTATCACGCAAAAAGGATTTATCACCTATTCACATCATATGTGATAAATGTCCTTCAGTTTCATATAAGCAAATGGAGTAGTGGACCAACATGTGCACTACCGCTCCATTCAGAGAGGGGACCCTGAGATCTCAGGTTCGTTGGAGTCTCAGTGGTCGGACCTCCACCCCCCCCCCCCCCATCCCCCCAAGGATCCTACATTTATAATCTATCCTGGCGGTAGGTGATAAGTACATACATAAAATGCAACATGATAAAATGTAGAGTACACCATGCAGAGCAAACCTCAGTCAAGTTAAAGGGCATCTGTCAGCAGATTTGTACCTATGAAACCGGCTGATCTGTTACATGTGCACCTGGCAGCTGAAGGCATCTGTGTTGGTCCCATGTTCATATGTGCCCGCATTGCTGAGAAAAATTGTGTTTTAATATATGCAGTTGAGAGGGGGCATTGCTCTTACGCCTAGAGCCTTAGCTTTCTCTGCAACTGCTGCGTCCCAGGCACTTCAATGAACTTTATGAGAAGTCAGGGCCAGGCATGATAACGTTTACACTGCCTGGCAGGGTGCAGCAGTCACAGAGAGAGCAGAGCCTCTAGGTGTAACGGCAACGCCCCCGTTGCTCCTAGAGGCTCTTTTGCATATATTAAAAGCATCATTTTTCTCAGCAATGCGGGCACATATGAACATGGGACCAACACAGATGCCTTCAGCAGCCAAGCGCACATGTAACAGGTCAGCCAGTGTCATAGGGACAAATCTGCTGACAGATGCCCTTTAAGCATAAAAATGCAATATATAGGAGGGTAATAGAATGTAAAATAAGACCTTCCATTGTAGATAAAACTGAGGTACTGGGTAGTAAGAAGATCAAGACATCATGTATACATTAGCCTACTATAATAATTGATTTTAATGGGCACTATGTAATGCTTAAAGGGAACCTGTCACCGAGATTTTGTGTATAGAGCTGAGGACATGGGTTGCTAGATGGCCTCTAGCATATCCGCAATACCCAGTCCCCATAGCTCTGTGTGCTTTTATTGTGCAAAAAAAAACAATTTGATACATATGCAAATTAACCTGAGATGAGTCCTGTATGTGAGATGAGTCAGGGACAGGACTCATCGCAGGTTAATTTGCATATTTATCAAATCGTTTTTTTACACAATAAAAGCACACAGAGCTATGGGGACTGGATATTGCGGATGTGCTAGCGGCCATCTAGCAGCCCATGTCCTCAACTCTATACACAAAATCCCGGTGACAGGTTCCCTTTAAAGGGTTGACCAGGGTTTTTATATTGATGACCTATGGTCACACTTTGTGTTCAGCTTATTATTGATTTATTGATGTAAATAACTGCATATTTTAGTTGTATATACTGTAGATGAATTGATTTTTTTTTTTTTTTTTTTACATAATAGACAAAAAGCAAGGTTTCTAAATGGTTATATACTTGGTCTATTCTAGGGACCTCTTTTGGGCATTTGCCGAGAAATGTCTGGCAGTTGTATTAAATTCAGGCAGTTTGCCATCATTTTCATTACTGATGTAAATTCCCGCTGGATATCTCCTACAGCTGATACTGAAAGGGTAAAATTGTGACATACTGTACTGGTTCTGCCTATGCCAAGGATCCTCGTGACACAAGACTATCTAAAAGCCTGACTGACAGTGGTAAATGTAACCTTAAATCTTCTGCTTTTATCTTTTCAGTCTCAGCAGAACAAATTGAACATCTACACAAGCGCTTCATCTACCTAACGGGTGACAAACCGGTTCTCAGGTACGTTATCTCAAAAACTAAAGTAAAGTCGTCTGTACTGTACATTCTGTGCCTGAGAAATAATGTCATTGCAATTATAGAATTTCTGGTTTGCATCAACATCCTTTAAAATAATCATTTATGAAGGTAGGTGTAATTTTGTAATGGATTCCTTTTACTGTTATTGCTCCTATCTTCTGGGCTGTGGTCACATCACCATGTCCATGCCTCTCTGCCTTACATACAAACCAGAGTGATGTGCCTACATGGTAAAATTGGGTCAGTAGAATCCACCCCCACCCCCCGTGGGGAAGATGTATATGAGGTAAGCATCTACATGAGCATGTCTGTTAAAAGCCAAAGGAATCCCCAAAAAACGGACTATTTGCATGCCACACTCTATCCTGCTGAGTGCCCATCTATATTGGATCATGCAGAAGATAACTTACTATATTTTTGTATTTTGTACAGAACCATAATAGGATAGGGCCACTACAGACATGAGGCCTCTACTTACCCCTGTATACCTCCGTCAGAAATGAGAGGCATATGGAGGTACAATATAGGCCTCATGTAACCCGATGACGGCCCTATTGTGGTTCCATACAAAAAAGAGCAGTAGTACAAAAAATTATAATGAAAAAATACAAACATTTCTTAACACTTTATGTAGTCTTTTATGGAGCTTCAAGCTTCCTGGTGGGAGTGAATACGTTAATACATGCAGTGTGAAATCAGTATTAGCTTGATCTCAGAATACTCTGCTAATTAGTGCACCAAGGGAATAGGAACATGAATGAAATAATTAACAATCTAATGACGATCAGCTCAATCTTCCTTAATGAGATGTAATTTGTTAAAATTATGAGTGCTGGTAAAAGGCACAAGATAAAAAGCACGAATCTTGGTATATATGATGGTGCGTTCACGTCATGGTCAATCCCAAGAGAAGGCTGCAACATGGGAATACAACATCATACATTAGATAGGCACTAGATCTAAAATAATATTTATTTTCCAACGATGGCCATCTGGTTAGTAGCTGATGTTAAAATGTCGTAATGGCAAGCATAGACGAGTTTCCCAACTAGAAAGTGCTGAGCTAGCAATAATTACTCATAATCACTCCGTGTCTTCAGGCTGAAGGAAAGCCAGTGGCATACCTAGCATGAAGGTAGACCATGCAACTGCTATGGGACCCCAGGGCAGGGATGCCCAGTGCTGAACTTCTTCTATTCTCAAACTTTATTATTATTAAAAATGTAATCCAATTATTAAATTTTATTAAAAATTTTTTAATTTGTCTTACAATTCATTGAGGGGTTAGGGGGAGGGTTTTCGTATTTTGTCTGTGGGGGCCCAGGAGATCTGTGTATGTCCCTGAGAAAAGCATAAGACCCTTTCTGTCTTGTCTGTGTGTCCTGCAGGACAGATAATGATAAGAAGTTGATGCATGCTGAGGATATCTCAGCCACATTCACATATTCCCATTCATAACAGCACATGGAACAGGCACCTGGGATGGACAACAACCATAAAGGACAGTGGGGTGCTAGTCATAAACAACCTCATTTAATGACCATCCAGAAAGTGCTTCACAGGTGGACAAATCTAAGAGTAAGGGTCCATTCACACGTCCGTTTTGGTGTTCCGCATCCGTTCCGATTAAAAACGGAACGTTATGCGGATCCATTCATTTTCAATGGAATCAGCAAATAATCGGACAGCACTCATGGTGCTCTCCTATTCCGTGATTCCGTTCCGTGGGTTCCGTTATTCGGATCCTGGAAAAAAAATATACCCTGTCCTACTATTTGTCCGATTTTGCGTTCCGTCATCCCATTCTAGTCAATGGATCCGTCGAAAATCTGGAAGACATGCTAAAAGCATCCTCATGTCATCCAGATTTTCGGATCCGCAAAAAACAGGAACGTTTATCTGGAAAGGTAAAAATAGTGACGTGTGAATGGACCCTAATTGTGAGACATGCAAGGATATACATGTAGCTCCTTACTATTTGTATTGTCAGTAGCAGAACTGACTAAAACTCCCTTCTGTGGTTATAACACCTTATATCACTAAAATCACTGTGATGTCACAGCAGTTACTTGACGGTTAAGCACAGCTGTCACATTGTCCTCACTAAACCCCCTTGTGATGTCACAGCTGCTTGTCTGGCAAAACCACGTTTGAGATCTCACAGCACCTTACGTGATTGAAACCCACTAGTGATGTCACAGTAACTTGCCTAATTGAAATGCCCCTGTGATGTCACAATAGCTTGCCTTACAGAAAGACACTACTGACAGTAATTTGATCTACTGGACCATATAGTGTTTAACACTATTATTTTTTATTAGGGTACCAGTGGGCCCCTTATCTGTGCAGCTGCACAAACTGCCTATATAATATGTGCACCCCTAAAGGGGTTGCACATTACTTAAATACTAATACCTTTCATCAGGATGAATCACAATTATGTGATCAGTGGAGGTCCAACTCCTGGCAGCTGATCAGCTGTTTGAAGGGGTCATGGTGTTGGGGTAAGCGCTGCAGCCTCTTCATAGTATACAAAGCACAGCTCCATACATTGTATTGCGGCTGGGCTTAGTATTGAATCTCAGTCCCTTGCACTTAAACATCTTCAGGGAATTTTTTTTTAATGATTGTATTTTAATTATTTTGGACAAAAATCATGTTTTCATTAGGTCTTTATTAAAAATGTTCAGCTGTACAAATACAAGGGTTAAAAAATCAGTCTGCTTGCAGAGTATCACTTCTCGGTCCTCTCAGCTGAAGACTCATGTGAAGCCTAACCTTTCATCTCCTGACCTCATAAACACTTATTTAAGCCATATTCTTATGTTTGATAAGAGTTTAGCTATAATGAATGTTTATGAGGTCAGGAGATCAGAGAGAAGGCTTCATATGAGCCGATATCTGACAGAACTCGGGAGGGACAGTCTACAAATAGACTGATTAAAAAATCTGTTTATTTGCAGACTGTCCCTCCTGATGCCCTTGTATAAAAATATTTAATTAAAACCAATTGAAAAAAAAATATTTTTAGCAAAGTGTAAATTGCAGTCATGAAAAAATTGCCTAAAGGTGTCCATAGCTTTTAAATGGGGCTGGGCTGCTGAACAGCGATATAACAGATGAATCTGACGTCACAGGCCAATGAAGAGGCTGCAGCGCCTCCAGAAGCAGATTGGTAGGGGTGCTTGGAATCAAACCCCCACTGATCAGATATTAATTAATAGGTATCCAGGGGATAGGTAATCAATTTATAATCCCAGTGGCTGACGATGTGCTAATGTCAGCAGAATCTAACTCTGCTATTGTTATGTTTTTTTTATGCCCCCCATACTGCACAATTCTTACGTTTGTAATATGCAAATTAGCCTCTAGGAGCAGGGGGGGGGGCATTACTCCTGCTCCTAGAGGCTTCGGTCTCCCACCTCATTCCACGCAGGAGAAGACTAACGCTGGCCTGTCAATCCAGGACGGCAAGGCGTAGAATAAGGTGGGAGAACGAAGCCTCTAGGAGAAGGAGCAATGTCCCCCCCCTGCTCCTAGAGGCTCATTTGCATATCACTAAAAACAAATAACACATTTTTATGGCTCAGTTAATGTTTGTCTCCGTAATCAATGATCAGAGACACATACATTATGCGAGTAGAGTCAGGACTGAATTAATTGGTGCTGAAAAATATACCATATTTCTCGCCCTATAAGACACAGCTGTCCATAAGACACATCTAAGTTTTAGAGGAGGAAAATAAGAAAAAAATATATATTTTTCATCAGATCTCAAATAAGACCTTCAGTCAGACGCCAAGGTTGATTAGACCTCAGCTCACACCCCCAATCAGACCTCAGATCAGACCCCCAATGTTAGTCAGACCCCCAATCAGACCTCAGATCAGACCCCCAAGGTTAATTAAACCTTAGCTCAGACCTCCAATCAGACTTCAGATCAGACCCCCAATGTTAATCAGACCTCCAGATCAGACAAAAAAAATAAGTCAACTCACCTCTCCTGTTCCTGACGCCAATGCTGCTCCTGAGATCCAGCGCTCTTCCTGACGTTCTGTGCTGTGATCTGACGTCGCACAGCATGAGGTGACAATGCGCGTCTACGTCCTCATGCTGTGCACAGGTCACAGCCCAGTGTGCAGCACTGACAGACAAAGACCAGGGAGCGGTGAGTACTGGCAGCACACGGAGCGTTGTATTCACTTCTCTCTGATCCTGCTGTACTAATGAGCACTTCCATAATGGAAGAGCTCATTAGTATTCACCCTATCAGACACACTGACATTACCCCCCCCCCCACACACACACACACTTTTGGGGTAAAAAAGTGCGTCTTCTAGAGCGAAAAAACACAGTAGCTCTTCCTAACATTTTGTGTCTACAGCAAATATTCAAACTTAGGCCTCAGCACAGAACCGAAAAATACGGATACCGAGTGCCATCTGCATTTTTTCCAGACCCATTGACTTCAATAGATCCATTGAATGCATTTTGTGGAGCAGAATAAGAGATGCTCTGTAATTTATGGATTGGCCACATGGATCTGTAAAGCATATAGATGTGTGCATGGCCCTTGAAATGAATAGGTCGGTGTGCTACCCGCACAAAATGCACATAGCACACAGATGAAAAATCTATTTGTGTGCATGAGGCCTAACAGTAAGCCCTATTTATGCAAGAGGTTGCAAGCCATCAAAATATCTACACTGTATAGCATTTATAAAGGGGGTTGTGGGAACAGGAGGGTAGTGAGGGGAACATTTCCATCAGGGTAGGGCTCAGGGGGCAAAATGACTAGTCTCACAGTTTTAAAGTTTAAATATATATTGAATCCTATGGAGTAGATCCTGCTGAAGCTGTAACATTCAAATGGTTGAAATGTTCAGTAGGCCAAGGATATACAAGGTGACCACATTTTTTGAATGGTTGAGTGTTTCAAATTAGCCAATTCCTCCACTTTGCTCCATTATGATTTTAGTCAACCTTTTCTTTAAAGAAGGGCAAGACAATTTCAGCCAGTGGAGAGAGACAAGTAAACGAAAAAAAGAATATATATAAGAATATGGAGCCATCAATTGGTGGGGCAGCATTGTGGAGAAAGCAACTGTCAGTGTTATGGCCGTTTTACAGCTGCCATTATTCAATTTGTTTCCAGTAAGAAAATTTCATATCATAGAACATCAACAAAAAGCACGCAAGGATGTTCCCTCATGTTTCCCACATCTCCAGCACAAGCTTGTAGAGTACAGACCCCTGAACAATGTGTCAATATTAATAATCTCCCTAATATTCTTTTTATTATTATTTTTACATATATTATAAAATATACACTTTTTATATTCTTCCTTTTTTTTCTAGCAAAAGAGATTTGGAAAAGGTTTCAGACTTGGAGCAGAATCCTATAAGAGACAAAATAAAAAATGCTTTCTTTGACAAGAGGTAAGTTTTTAAGAGGTGTAAATATAAATTAGACCTCATGCTCACAACCAAATTTTCAAATCTGATCCGCATTTTTTACAATTACACATGGACTCATTCATTATTATGGGTACACATAAAATGCGAACAGCACAAGGATGTCACACTGCTTTTTCATTTTCATTTTTTAGTCCTTGCCTTCCAGGAGCCATAATTGTTTTCTTTTTCCATTCACATAGCCATAGGAGGGCTTGTTTTTTGCAGGGCAAGTTGTACTTTCTTGTGGCACAAGCACAATTTAATATTGCATACAGTGTAGTGGAAAGCTGGAAAAAATTCTAAATTGGGGTGGAATTGAAAACACCCATAAAACTATGGCAGAGTTGCCATATGCAAGACTTGATAGGAACTTTGTTATGGCAGGCCTTGAAGCCTTTAGAAAGCCAGAGGCTGCCATAACAACCAAACAGCTCCCGTGATCTTATCGCAGGAGAGCCGTTCAGCCAACGGGAGCACAACACTTCAAATGGAGGCACCCAGTCCTGCTCACATTTTAGGACAGGTTGCTGGCGGGCATTTTAAATCCAGAAAACCCCTGTAGAATACCAGCGCCGTACATGTACGGCACTGGAAAGTGGGTCAGAAATCCCAGCACCGTACATGTATGGCGCTCTGATCAGTTGCAGGGGTCCGGCAGTCACTGATAACCGGACCCCTGCTGTATGCGCCCCCTGGATCTCACAGGCAGGAAGCTGTAAGTGTATTACACTGTCTACTGTCTAAGGGTACTTTCACACTAGCGGCAAGGAACTCCGGCAGGCCATTCCAGCGGGTGAAAAGCTTGTCGGATCCATGCTGCCGCTAGTGAACGCGTGCTGCCGCCGGGACTCCAGACCGCCCCCATTATAGTCAATGGGGCCGGAGCGGTAGTTTGGAGGCACGCGTGCACTAGCGGCAGGACGGATCCAACAGGCTGTTCATCCGTCAGAACAGCCTGCCGGAGTTCCTTGTCGCTTGTGTGAAACTAGCCTTATACACTTACAGCCAATAAATTACAATACAAAAGTATTGTAATGCATTGTAAAGGGGATCAGAACACCAAAAGTTGAAGCCCCAGAGTGGGACAAAAAATAAAGTGAAAAAAGAAGTAGAAAAAAATTTAAAAAGCGCCCTTTTCTTAAAATAAAGTTAAAAACATTGCAAAAAAATTGGTAAAACAAGAAAAGTAGTTATATTAGATATCACCACGTCCGTATCGACCGGCTGAGGAGAACACCATAAAAAATAAAAACTGTGCTAAAAAAAAACATTTTTTGTCACCTTACATCAATAAAAGTGCAACACCAAGCGATCAAAAAGGCGTATGCCCCCCAAAATAGTACTAATCTGATTGTCACCTCATCCTGCAAAAAATGAGCCCCTACCTAAGACAATCACCCCAAAAATTTAAAAAAAAAATATTACTCAGACTATGGAAACAATAAAACATAATTTTTTTGGTTTCAAAAATGCTTTTATTGTGTTAAATGTAAAAAATAAAAATAAAAAAGTGTAATAGCAAGCGATCAAAAAGTCATATGTCATATGCACACCAAAATAGTGCCAATCAAACCGTCATCTCATCCCACAAAAATTATCCCCTACCTAAGACAATCTTTCCCAAAAAATAAAAAAACTATGGCTCTCAGACTATAGAGACCCTAAAACAGATTCTTTTTTTTCAAAAATGCTGTTATTGTGTAACTTAAAAAAAAAAAAAAAGTATACATATTAGGTATCGCTGCGTCTGTAAGAACCTTCTATATAAAAATATCACATGAACTAACCCCTTAGGTGAACAGCGTAAAAAAACAAACAAAAAAAACTAAAATAAAGTGCCAAAAAGTCACAAAAAGTGTAATACCAAGCGATCAAAATGTCATATGCACCCGAAAATAGTACCAATCAAACCATCATCTCATACTGAAAATAATGAGCCCCCACATAAGACAGTTGCCCAAAAAATAAAAAACTATGGCTTTCAGAATAAGGAGACACAAAAAAAAAGTTTTTTTCAAAAACGATTTATTATGTAAAACTGAAACAAACGACAAAAAAAGTAGTATATTTGGTAATTTCGCGTCCGTAACAACCTGCTCTATAAAAATACCACATGATCTAACCTGTCAGATGAACATTGTAAATAAAAAATAAAAACAGTGCCAAAACATATTTTTTTTTTGTTTTGTTACCTTGCCTCACAAAAAGTGCAATATAAATCAACCAGAAATCATATGTACCCTAAAATAGTATTTCACAGGGGGGTGATCAATGACAGGGGGTGATCAGGGAGTCTATATGGGGTCATCACCCCCCTGTCATTGATCACCCCCCTGTAAGGCTCCATTCAGACGTCCGTATGTGTTTTGTGGATCCGTGGATGCGGAAAAAAAAAAGGACACAGCGGATCCGCAAAACACATACGGACGTCTGAATGGAGCCTTACAGGGGGGTGATCAATGACAGGGTGGTGATCACCCCATATAGACTCCCTGATCACCCACCTGTCATTGATCACCCCCCTCTAAGGCTCCATTCAGACATTTTTTGGGCACAAGTTGTTTTTTTTGTTTTTTCTTACAAAGTCTCATATTCCACTAACTTGTGTCAAAAAATAAAATCTCACATGAAGAACTCACAATACCCCTCATGGAATCCAAATGCGTAAATTTTTTTAGACATTTATATTCCAGACTTCTTCTCACGCTTTAGGGCCCCTAAAATGCCAGGGCAGTATAAATACCCCACATATGACCCCATTTCGGAAAGAAGACACCCCAAGGTATTCCGTGAGGGGCATATTGAGTCCATGAAAGATTGAATTTTTTGTCCCAAGTTAGCGGAAAGAGAGACTTTGTGAGAAAAAAATAAATCAATTTCCGCTAACTTGTGCCAAAAAAAAAAAAAATTCTATGAACTCGCCAGGCCCCTCATTGAATACCTTGGGGTGTCTTCTTTCCACAATGGGGTCACATGTGGGGTATTTATACTGCCCTGGCATTTTAGGGGCCCTAAAGCGTGAGAAGAAGTCTGGGATCCAAATGTCTAAAAATGCCCTCCTAAAAGGAATTTGGGTCCCTTTGCGCATCTAGACTGCAAATAAGTGTCACACATGTGGTATCGCCGTACTCAGGAGAAGTTGGGGAATGTGTTTGGGGTGTCATTTTACATATACCCATGCTGGGTGAGATAAATATCTTGGTCAAATGCCAACTTTGTATAAAAAAATGGGAAAAGTTGTCTTTTGCCGAGATATTTCTCTCATCGAGCATGGGTATATGTAAAATGACACCCCAAAACACATTGCCCAACTTCTCCCGAGTACGGCGATACCACATGTGTGACACTTTTTTGCAGCCTAGGTGGGCAAAGGGGCCCACATTCCAAAGAGCATCTTTAGGATTTCTCAGGGCAGTTTTTTACACATTTTGATTTCAAACTACTTCTCACACAATAGGGCCCCTAAAATGCCAGGGCAGTATAACTACCCCACAAGTGACCCCATTTTGGAAAGAAGACACCCCAAGGTATTTCGTGATGGGCATAGTGAGTTCATGCAAGTTTTTGTTTTTTGTCACAAGTTAGTGGAATATGAGACTTTGTAAGGAAAAAAAATCATCATTTTCCGCTAACTTGTGAAAAAAAAAAAAAAAGTTCTATGAACTCACTATGCCCATCAGCGAATATCTTAGGGTGTCTACTTTCCTAAATGTGGTCATTTGTGGGGGTTTTCTACTGTCTGGGCATTGTAGAACCTCAGTTAACATGACAGGTGCTCAGAAAGTCAGAGCTGCTTCAAAAAGCGGAAATTCTCATTTTTGTACCATAGTTTGTAAACGCCATAACTTTTATCCAAACCATTAATTTTTTTACCCAAACTTTTTTTTTATCAAAGACATGTAGAACAATACATTTAGAGAAAAATGTATATATAGGTTTCGCTTTTTTAGAAAAATGTTACAACTGAAAGTGAAAAATGTAATTTTTTTTGCAAAAATTTCGTTACATTTCGATTAATAACAAAAAAAGTAAAAATGTCAGCAGCCATGAAATACCACCAAATGAAAGCTCTATTAGTGAGAAGAAAAGGAGGTAAAATTTATTTGGGTGGTAAGTTGCATGACCGAGCAATAAACGGTGAAAGTAGTGTAGTGCAGAATAGTAAAAAGTGGTCTGGTCATTAAGGGCGTTTAAGCTAAGAGGGCTGAGGTAATTTAAAAAGTGGGTTTTGGAAATTTTCTGAAAAATTTCAAGATTTGCTTTTAAACTTCTAAGCCTTCTAACATCCATATAAATCACTGAAGAAAATGCACCAAACAGATATACCACTGACTATACTAGCTGGTCATACAAGCAGATATTAAAAGCTGAGACTTTTGCCAATATATTCCTGTCAGGAAGATATCGGAGCCCACATGCACCACGTCACGGTCACTCAGCATGGCAAGGGGTCCTACCACTACTCTAACTATGGTGTGAACACGGTCTGAAGGTGATGAAATCCAGCTCACAGCCAAGCTTCTACACAACTGCATAGCAGGACAACTAATGCAATGTGAACAAAGCAAGGCTGTAAGCCACACCCATATCAGACCGTGTGATGGAGATTCCCAGGTGCAATTTTCTTTTTCTTTTTAAAGAATGTTCAATTGCCAGATGAAGGCACATTCAATACATATAAAACAAAATCACAGAAATTAAGTGGCCAACATGGGGGAACTGCCCAAGCCCCAAACACTGTAGCGTGTTTCTCATTGGGCGAGCAGTCCCACCGCATGTGAACCACCGAAATACCGTTGCAAGTATGGGGGAGCTGCTCAAACCCCAAACACTGTAGCGTGTTTCTCATTAGGGGAGCAGTCCCACCGCATGTGGACCGCAGCAAACGACCATCCCGAGCAAATAATGCATACAGAGGAGGATGCCAGCGCGGTCCACATGCACCACAAAAGCATCCTACACAAACCAGAGCATTGTGCGGATGAAAATACAATTATATAAATCACTGAAGAAAATGCACCAAACAGATATACCACTGACTATACTAGCTGGTCATACAAGCAGATATTAAAAGCTGAGACTTTTGCCAATATATTCCTCACCTTCAGACCGTGTTCACACCATAGTTAGAGTAGTGGTAGGACCCCTTGCCATGCTGAGTGACCGTGACGTGGTGCATGTGGGCTCTGATATCTTCCTGACAGGAATATATTGGCAAAAGTCTCAGCTTTTAATATCTGCTTGTATGACCAGCTAGTATAGTCAGTGGTATATCCGTTTGGTGCATTTTCTTCAGTGATTTATATAATTGTATTTTCATCCGCACAATGCTCTGGTTTGTGTAGGATGCTTTTGTGGTGCATGTGGACCGCGCTGGCGTCCTCCTCTGTATGCATTATTTGCTCGGGATGGTCGTTTGCTGCGGTCCACATGCGGTGGGACTGCTCCCCTAATGAGAAACACGCTACAGTGTTTGGGGTTTGAGCAGCTCCCCCATACTTGCCACGGTATTTTGGTGGTTCACATGCGGTGGGACTGCTCGCCCAATGAGAAACACGCTACAGTGTTTGGAGCTTGGGCAGTTCCCCCATGTTGGCCACTTCATTTCTGTGATTAAGCCTTCTAACATCCCCAAAAAATAAAATGGCATTCACAAAATGATCGAAACATAAAGTAAACATATGGGAAATGTAAAGTAATAACTATTATTTGAGTTATCGCTATCTGTTTTAAAAGTGGAGAAATTCAAATTTAGAAAGTTGCAAATTTTTTAATTTTTTGGGTGAATTTGGTATTTTTTCAAATAAAAATGAAAAATATTGACTGAAATTTACCACTATTATGAAGTACAATGTGGCACAAGAAAACTATTTCAGAATGGCTTGGATAAGTAAGTGTTCCAAAGTTATTACCACATAAAGTGACACATGTCAGATTTGCAAAAATCGGCCTGGGATTTAAGGTGAAAAGTGGCTCGGTAGTGAAGGGGTTAAAGTAATTACAATATATAAAAAAGGGATAAATATACCTTTGTTGATAATACTGGGGAGACTATTCTGTAGAGTTGTTAATTTGGCCAGAACAGTAGGTGTCAGGACTAAGGCCTAGCAAAAATTTACGATAGTGTTTAACTCTTGGACCTCCTTGGCTTGTTCTGGTCATTGGATAGGATCAAATATTTTTAATGTTTTTTCCTACTGAATGTGATTTCCTGATGGGAGACTTTGTAAGTGGCCAACTGCAACATTAGACACCCCAAGTATGGATGGAAAGGAGAAAGAAAGTAAGATAATGTGATGACCTTTGGGTGGTCTGAGATATTTGCACTCCAATTTCCAATTTTATAAGGATTGCAGTGAAAGAAAATAAACAAAATTGTGGTAAACATTCATGTTTTTGAAACACGTCTGGTACATACTGGTCCAAGTTAATGCACCCCAAGTGTGTCTTCCTTTTTGATTGATAAGAGGGATGAGAGGAGGCTGATGGCACTATGTGTTGTGCGGTAAGATAAGGAAGGCTTAGCAACTCAATTGATTCATGCTTGACGACTGCAGTACTGGAAATCAATGTCAACCAATTCAAATCCATTCTGCATGCACTGTCTGCATTGCCATAGGCTATAATCTCAGATTTTTTGGAAATGTACAGAAGTTTTAAAATACGAGAGGATGGATTTTATCATCTAACACAAAAGTTAACCCATGGTAGTATAGTCAGTATTCCTCAGCTGAGTACTTACCTTTAATATGCTGTTGATATACTGGTATTTCGTACTGTCTGGTGTGTTGGCATTGAGATTGATAGATGTAATTGTCTTGCTCATGTGCTTCATATATGTCAAAGATCATAATAATCTTAAATATAATTTACATAACCCAGTGATGTCATTCATGTCGCAGTACAATTAAATAGAACCAATTAGAGCCATTTCCATCAGATTCTGCTTCACTTAGAGATGATCCGTGGCTTTGACCCAAATTAATAATTAACCAGAGCTCCCATGTTGCAGTTTAGGTAGGACAGGCCTAGTTCCAGAGGCCACTGACTAATTGACAGCATGTTCCAAATGGATTTGCTTTCCTAATTAAACTGGATTCTGTCTCGTCATACTGTGCCCTATGTGTGGTACATTGCTGTGTGCTGTAAATAATGGGCATCCCTGCACCTTTTTCAATGCAGAGAATACATTGAAACAAATTCACTTTGTTTCAGTCCTCCATCTGTGGAATATGTAAGATACCAAAATGTCACCAAAAAATAAGTAAAAAAAAAGAAAAAAAAAATAACACCCACAAAATAAAGGTCAGTGTCCTTGTCGTGTGCCTAGTGCCAAAAAAGTATATATAAAATACTTTCTCTAATATAATCCATACAACGCAATAAAAGCCTACAGTGTAAGGTTAGTATTAGGCCCCTTTCACACGGGCGAGAATCCCGTGCGGGTGCAATGCGTGAGGTGAACGCATTGTACCCGCACTGAATCCGGACCCGTTCACTTCAATGGGGCTGTTGAGAAGAGCGGTGATTTTCACGCATCACTTGTGCTTTGCATGAAAATCGCAGCATGTTTTATATTCTGTGTTTTTCACGCAACGCAGGCCCCATAGAAATGAATGGGGATGCGGGAAAATCGCAAGCAAGTGCGGATGCGGTGCGATTTTCACGCATGTTTGCTAGGAGATGATGTAAGTAAATTGATAAAAGTCAATTTACTGTATTATTTTCCCTTATAACATGGTTATAAAGGAAAATAATAGCATTCTTAGTACAGAAATCTTCTACGTGGTGAGCGCGATTACGTCATCAGAGTTCCTGAAAGAAGCAAGAAGACGATGCCGGCTGGAACAACAGGGTGAGGTGAGTAAATATTTTTTTTTTTTAACCCCTCAATCCACATTTTAGTAAGCATTCTGTATTCAGAATGCTATTATTTTCCATTATAACCATGTTATAAGGGAAAATAATAAAATGAATAGAAGTGAAGAAGTCCCGATTCGGGTCTGGGTACCAATTTCAGTTTTTTCTCACGTGCGTGCAAAACGCATTGCACTTGCGTGGAAAAAACTAAACATCGGAATGCAATCTCAGTCAAAACTGACTGCAATTGCGTGCCTACTTGCACGGTTTTCAGGCAATGCACATACGACGCATCCGGAACGCCCGTGTGAAAGAGGCCTTAGTAACGATAATAGTCAGTTGGTAATTGTATGAGATGTGCTCTTCAGATTTCAAGGTCTGGGAGGGCTGAGACATTGGCAAATCTTCCTTTATGTGGTATTTCATAACTTTTTGATGCATACGTCACACATGAATTTGTTTTGCTAAAATGTATTTTCGGCATTGAAGAAGCTTCTCTGGTTTCTATATGTAAAGACTGAGTTTCCACCACATGTTTATGCTGGAGGACTGACCATAACGACTTAAGTCACGGGTTGTCCTATTGTTTTTGTTATTTTGCAGAAATCTACGGACAGGATCTTATGGGTATGAAAGCGAAATTAACTTTGAGCAATTTCTCATCATTATGTCCTACTTCCGCCCCATGGTTGGGCATATAGACGAGGAGAACATTAGTTTATGTCGTAAAGACAAGCTGAGATGTAAGTATCATTTTTACAGCTCCATGAAGGACACAGATAAACACGTTTGGAGGAGTAATACTATATGATGTATCACTTGTAAGCTTGTATTATTATCTTGTTACTGTTGTGTGTGACCTCTGTCTTGTACCATATTACACACTGCTATGGAAGATGATCTGAACTAGGAACTTCCATCACGGCTTTCATCAGCCATTCCAGAATTCTTGATAATACCATAGTCTACATCAATGATGGCTAACCTCTGGTACTCCAGCTGTGGTGAAACTACGACTCCCAGCATGCTACATTCATTTCTATAGAGTTCTGAGAACAGCCAAGCAAGTTCACATCTTGGGAGTCATAGTTTTACCACAGCTGGAGTGCTGGAGGTTAGCCATAAGAGGTCTACATCATTCTTCTTGCTGTTAAAATACCAGAACCCTGAAGGACCCCATTTATTCAATCCATTTAAAAACAGACCTGTCTTTGGAGGCCATGAAACTAGTGTGAACAAAGCTGGAAGGGAACCTATCAGCTTGTTCATGCTACCTGTAGCATGAACTCCCAACAGGCTCCCTTGTTAAAACAACCAGGTTTTACAGAAATGCTTCAGCATAAGATATGGTTTAAAAACAACTTTTAAAAGGTAGTGAGAGAAGTAAAAAGTCTCAAAATTTAGTACAAATAGGATGTGAATCAAAATATGCAACTTGCGGTAGAATTACTTGAGGAGCCTCATTTGTCACCCAGGACAGGGAGGGGAGTTAGACACAGGAGGCTGTCCTGAGGGGACAGAGACAGGAAAACAGCTAGCACCAGGCTTAGTAACCTTCAGGACTCCCACTGTTGTGAAACTACAACTCTTAGCAAACACACTTGCTTGGCTGTTCGCAGAACTGTTATAGAAGTGAATGGACCATGGTGGGAGTTGTAGTTTCACAACAGCTAGGGTGCCAGAGGTTGAAGACCCTTAAGCTAGCAGATGGAGAAAGGGAAAAGCAGAGATAGACATCTGAGTTCCTCATTGGACTGTTCTAGCTGTAGGTAGAAGTCACAGCACCCCCTTGAGGCCAGCTCTACCAGTGACTCCTGTGGAGGTCCCAGATGCCTTCTCTTTAATCTGGCCCCGATTCTATGGATAGGTGATCCATTTTGTTATGAGAAAACCCCTTTAAGAAGTTGGCAAATTGCCATCTTACATTTTCAACACAGGGAGGGATTAAAACCAGTTTATGTTCAATCTATCAATTTCAGGATATTTTAAAAGGAAACTAAATAAACTAAATGTGTGTGTACCTTCTACCTCACAGGGTATATATTTTTTTTGCCTTCCTCTGGATCAACTTGCAGGATGACAGGCCGAACTGGATGGACAGATGTCTTTTTTTGGCCTTATGTACTATGTTACTATGTTACCTGCTCAGCATGAATAAGGTTATAATTAGACCTGATGGAACAATACCTGGCAATCATGTGTCACGGCATCAGTTGCTGCAATAGAAGCCATATGTGACACAAGAGCATCAGGTTCAACCCGTTCTTTACTGCTGTGTTAAATGTATGGTAACTGGTTATTGAATCCAACATGATACTACTTGTATTTATTGAAAGGGGATGTAAGAGACTACATAAAAGGTCTGTTTTTTCCAGGTACAGTGTCACACTTGCCCATAGGTTATGTCTGGTACTGCAGCTCGTCAAT
Organism: Bufo gargarizans; assembly: GCF_014858855.1. Lineage (NCBI taxonomy): Eukaryota > Metazoa > Chordata > Amphibia > Anura > Bufonidae > Bufo > Bufo gargarizans. Next base: position 585,363,802 of record NC_058080.1, on the reverse strand, counting down.
CAAGTAAAATGGGCAAAAACACGTTTTTTCTAATCTTAAACAACCCTCTTATTTTCCTTCCTTCTTTAAATTAATAGTTTTTGTAGTGTTTTTTTTCTGCTCAATGATCCAGTGTTTCATATTTTCAGGTTCTGCAATTTCTAGACAGGTTTTTTTCAGATGCTGGACAAACAGGAGATCCTAAGTCATGTGTTCTTTTAGATATAAGGAATACTGCACCTTTTTAGAGGTTAATATATTCTAATAAAAACTACATTAAGGTTTTCCTTCCCACACAGTTTTGGTCCTGGCGAACGGTCCGTGGTACCCCGGCCTGGATTCCTGCTGACAGCAGGAGTGCACGGCATCATTGGTTGCTATGCCGCCGTGCGCTTCATGCCGCCGCTGCACTACAGTAATACACTCGTATACGTGTGCATTCGGCCTTAATCAGCCTTTTTGCTAGTATAATGGGGTAGATTTCTTAAAACTGATGTGAATGAAAATTGCCTTAGTTGCCCATAGCAACCAATCAGATTCCACCTTTCATTTTCTAAAGGAGCTTTAAAAAAAATGAAAGGTGGAATCGGGTTGGTTGCTATGGGCAACTAAGCCAGAAAAAAACACCAGGCAATGAGGAAAAAGACACCAGACCCAGAGCATGTTGCAATTTAAAAAAATAAACACATTTGACCCCCCACTAAAAAAAACACCACTAAAAAAAAACGTTAGTCCTACATTTAATATTTATTAAAACGGCAAAATGCCACAAAAACTACACCAAAATACCTACGTGTTCCATCAGCCTTAGGAATCACTTATGCAGTTTTTGGTGCTGGTTTTGATGCAATTTTCTGAGCCAAGGTCAAGAATGGATTGGTGAATGAATGGGGAATATAAAATGCTAATATACTGAACTTCCTCTTCCACATCTAACTTTGGCACTAAAACTGCATCAAAAATGATTAGGTTAGAAATGACTACAGTAGTCAATCACGTTACTGAATCTTGAACGTTTATTTTCAGTCTTCACATACTGTACTTACATCGACAGCTATAGTGAATTGTAAACTAGAGATTTGTGTCTTTCAGTTCTGTTCAACATGTATGATACCGACAATGACAGCAAGATCACCCTGGATGAATACAGAAATGTACGTATACAATCTTATAAAACACATACTTTTTGATTATGGCTCCAAGTTAAAAATGAACCTTTTTGTTGTGCGCAGGTGGTAGAAGAGCTACTATCGGGGAATCCGCACATTGAGAAAGAGACAGCAAGGTCTATTGCAGATGGAGCTATGATGGAAGCAGCCAGCATTTGTGTGGGGCAAATGGTAAGGCTATTAGACCTATCCACTTTACAATATACGTGGAAGATTTGTACCTGTTAGGCTACTTTCACACTAGCGTTTTGGCTTTCTGTTTCTGAGATTCAGGGCTCTCACAAGCGGTCCAAAACGGATCAGTTTTACCCTAATGCATTCTGAATGGAAAAGGATCTGCTCAGAATGCATCAGTTTTCCTCCGTTCAGTCTCCATTCCGCTCTGGAAGCGGACACCAGAACGTTGCTTGCAGCGTTGTCGGTTTAAGTCAATGTGATACCAAGCACAGCTGCTGTGAAATGGATGGAGCTGTACTTGGTGAGCAGAAAGAAGGCCGCAGCGTTAATGCCTGGCTATTTTTCTTTGTCAAGTTAAAAAGTCAAATTTTGACTCCTAGGGAGACACTTCCACAAGCTGACATTGTCAAGATGGTTCTCTTTCCTTGGGAGATACCTTTTTGCACAATCAACAAGAAATATAACATGAGCACTGAATAAATATATTCTCTTTATATATAGAACTTTGAGTAGCCTCCACAAAGTAAGGGTCTCAAACAGCGCTGGCTTTAGGTTGGTGCCCCCTTTCCTTATGGGCCACCATGTAGCGTCCAAATGATACCCTCATTAAAGGCTATGTACACATTCGGAGGCATCTTTTGTTTATGATGGCATTTTATTTATTTTTTGCTAAAAAATCATATTCTCAATGGACCTTATTAAAAACAGGGTTAACTGTTTTTGTAACTGTGTGATTGGTATTTTCACTTTCACTGGTCATCTAATAAACCTTATGTCTAAACTACTGAGAGGACATAAACACTTATTTAAGCCACACTCTTATGAGTAAGATAAGAACTGAGCTATAATAAGTGTTTAGTAAGAGATAAGGAGTCGGTCAGCTACCCAACTGGGAGAAAAGAGAGAAAATCCAGAGGCTGCTTCTAGAGCATCTCAGCTCTGTACAGAAAAAAGGACTCCATATTTTTAATAAAGACCAAAATGAGTACAATGCAATAATAAAAAAAATTGCCCCCAAAGGTGTACATAGCCTTTAAAGGGGTTGTTTTATCTGAAATAATAGGGTCTGTCAGATAGTTGCGGGTCCCACGGCTGGGACCTCCTCCTAAACAGAGCCCTGAAAGTGGTGCGCAGCCACCCTCCATTCATTTCTATGTGGCTGCTGAAAATAGCTGAGCACTGGCTCGGCTATTACCATCAGGCCCATAGAAAAGAATGGGAGTGGGGGGGGGGGGGGCAGTCATGTGCAGTGTGCTGCCATTCACTTATATGGGGAGAGCTCTTGGTGGTGGTCGGGCCGGAGTCCTCCAGCCACCACTTTGGCCCACTCCGTTTAAATATGGGTCCCTGCAGTGGGACCCGCACCTATCAGACAATGGGGGCATATCCTAGTGATATGCCCAATTGCCTCAGATAAGACAACCCCTTTAAGTGCCCAAATAACAATACCCAAGCAAACCAAACCAAAGTAGAGATGCATTCCCTATGGCTGCATTTCCATATGTTTGGGCATTGTTTGTGGGATGGAGGAAACAAACTCCAAGTGCCCAGGCCAGTGGCACACCAAACAGGTTACACACTCCTATGGTTAATTCTGGGCACTAATGGCACAAGTGTCAGGGATTCTTTACTCTAAACATGGCAGCCTGCACATTTGAAGTAATACACTTTCACATGTCAGCATCTTGGTTAGTATTTTGCATGGTGAATATTTGTAAGTCAAAGCCAGGAAAGACATGAATTACTACTTGAAAAAAAGATTTGCACCTCTTCTGTGTTTTGGACCCGCTGTTGGTTTTGGGTTACAAATGCTAACCAAACTCTGACCGTGACACTCTGCAGACCTGATGGTCAGGAATATATACATTAGATAAGTGAGGTCTAGCAAAAGAAAAATGCTATTTAGACACATTATGCTGTGAATCCTGGACAAATCTTCTGGCACTTGTGGTTAAAAACTCCAAATCTTTATTTCAAGCGCATGAAAACATTATCATCATGCAATACAAAAAAAAAACATTTAAAAAAAGCTACATGTTTCAGATGAAACACTTCATCCTTCCTCATGGCCATCTTGCCATGTAACCACAGGACAGCTAGCTCTGCATGGTTGCTGTTTTCACAAAATGGTAGGATATTTTTAATCAATAATTTTTTTCCATTTTTATTTCAGGCACATTGGGCCAATACTCATAATATATCGGTGTCCATGCTTTCTCACGGATTAGGGTTATCATTATTTTTGAGCGCACAAGCTGCCACACAACTGTTGTGTCGGTATTTAGTTAGTTTAGTCATTTCATTTTTCACAGCTCCTCTGAACAATACTATGGGCAACTAAAGCCAGTTTTCCTTTGACCCACTATTGGTAAATCTCCCCCATTGTGTGTTATTTGTTACATGTGATGCATCTTTAAAACCTAACACTGTGGTGTAGAAATGCTACGCCAGATCTTCTACTCCACCTACTACTGGTGTCACTTTGTGACTTTTTTTTTTGCTACTTTTTGAAAAGTTGCAGATAATAAATGTAGCTTAAAAGTTATTTACACTGAAACCATGCCCACTTTTGCAGTCCAAAATGGAAAGTGGAGCAGAGATCAGGTGTGACATCACTTGCGACATTTTGCTGAAAAAATGCTGGCGCAGCAAGTTTCATAAGTCTTCCATAGTCAACCTGGAAAGCGTATACAAAGTTTTACTATTTTAACATATGACCTACGTGGCTAAGGCTATTTTCACACTAGTGTTAGTGTTTTCCGGTATTGAGATTCGTCATAGGGTCTCAATACCAGAAAAAACACTTGCGTAACTGAACAGAACGGAATGCTCAGAAATGCTTTCCGTTCCGTTCTCATACCGGAGAGTAAACTGCAGCATGCTACGGTTTGCTTTCCACACTGAGATGCGGAGCAAGACGGATCTCACAATGCAAGGGGACGGATCCATTTTCTCTGACACAATACAAAAATCGGATCCGTCCACCATTGACTTTCAATGGACTTTGTGACGGATCCGTCTTTGCAATGTTACAGATAATACAAACAGATCCGTTCATAACGGATGCAGATGGTTGAAATTATCAGTAATGAAAGCGTTTTTGCTGAACCCTGCCAGATCCGGCAAAAACGCTAGTGTGAAAGTAGCCTAAAATTCTTCATCCCCATACAATACATTTCCAGTGGATATATATCGCTATCTGTGTGTGTGTCACAGGAACAGTCTGTAAAACGTGTTCATTGCCAAAGGGATTTTGAGGTTATTTTGAAAAGAAATAGATGTGCAGTTTCCATCATCTCCCACAGATCGCACCAGTCCTTCACACAAATTGGCAATGACAGTTATTGCCAATTATACGTTTGTATGGATGAGCAGATGGAGTCTACATCACCATGTATTTTCACAGAAGTCCTACTCTTTAACACCAATGATGCTGGATTTATTTAACACCCTGAACTTCAGAAGCAACCCCGTCGTACGGTTATTATGACCTAGTACAATACAGCACAAGTATAGAGTATATATAAAAATAAAATCATATGACTGAGACCTTTCTACATTCAGGAGACTGTCAATAGTTGCTGGCATGCGGTATCTCATACCGCTCTGCGGAAGAATAGAGTGCCACACAGAGTGCCTGCAGACACTTTGCCCAGTGCATGAGTGTCACATCAGCCATGGTCAGACAGATACTTCCCCTGTGGTGTCAGGTTGCAAGGTTTCTTTGTGTCCCATCTTTTTGTAATTTTAAAAATCTCTGACTCTTATAAAAAAATATTTCAACCACAATTTATGTACCCTATAAGGCCTCATTCAGAAGGGCTTCCCGGGTGCATTGCGGGAAAGCCGCGCGAGTGCGCACACAATTTCAGTTTTGACTGCGATTGTGTTGCGTTGTTCAGTTTTTATCGCGCTGGTGCAATGCGTTTTGCACGCGCGTGATAAAAAACTGAATGTGGTGACCAGGCCCGAACTTCTTCACTGAAGTTCAGATTTGGGTTAGGTGTTTTGTAGAGGTTATTATTTTTCCTTATAACATGATTATAATAGAAAACAATAGCATTCTTGATACAGAATGCTTAGTAAAATGTTGCTTGAGGGGTTAAAAAAAACAAAACTATTAACTCACCTCATCCACTTGATCGCGCAGCCGGCATCGTCTTCTTTCTTCTTCTTTCAGGACCTGCAAAAGGACCTTTGACATAATTGCGCTCACCACGTGGTGAGCGCGGGGACTTCAGCGCAGGTCCTTCTATCTTCATTCAGCAGGACCTGCACCGACGTCACCTCGCTCACCCGATTACGTCATCAAAGGTCCTTTTGCAGGTCCTCAAAGAAGAAGAAAGAAGTGGAAGAGGCGAGTTAATTGGTTTTATTTTTTAACCCCTCCAGCAACATTTTACTAAGCATTCTGTATTAAGAATGCTATTATTTTCCTTTATAACCATGTTTGCGGATGCAATGCGATTTTCACGCAGCCCCATTCATTTCTATGGGGCCTATGTTGCATGAAAAATTCAGAATATAGAGCATGCTGCGGTTTTCATGCAACGCACGAGTGATGTGTGAAAATCACTGCTCATTTGAACAGCCCCATTGAAGTGAATGGGTCCTGATTCAGTGCGGGTGCAATGCGTTTACCTCATGCATTGCACTCGCACGGAATTCTCGCCCGTGTGAAAGGGGCCTAAGTGTGCATAATGTATACATCTTTGAATCTTAGGCTACTTTCACACTAGCGTTCGGCTGTCCACTTGTGAGCTCCATTTGAAGGGGCTCACAAGCGGACCCGAACGCTTCCGTCCAGCCCTAATGCATTCTGAGTGGACGCGGATCCGCTCAGAATGCATCAGTCTGGCGGCGTTCAGCCTCCGCTCCGCTCAGCAGGCGGACACCTGAACGCTGCTTGCAGTGGGGACGGATCCGTTTGAAGATGACACACTATGGCTCAATCTTCAAACGGATCCGTCCCCCATTGACTTTCAATGTAAACGTCTGGACGGATCCGTTCAGGCTACTTTCACACTTAGAAAATGTTATACAATATAATGCAGACGGATCCGTTCTGAACGGAGCCACCGTCTGCATTATATGAGCGGATCCGTTCAGAACGGATCCGCTCTGAACGCTAGTGTGAAAGTAGCCTAAACCAGCTCTTATAAAATGAGGTCACTGTCTTGCAACCAAATCAATGTAAAGACTTTTCCTTAACCCCCTAATAACCAGGCCTGAATAGGCCTTAAAGGGGTTGTCTCACTTCAGCACATGGCATTTATTATGTAGAGAAAGTTAATACAAGGCACTTACTAATGTATTGCGATCGTCCATATTGCCTCCTTTGCTGGGTTGATTTATTTTTCCATCACATTACACACTGGCTGTACCCAGGGGCTACGACCACTCTGCAATCCTGCAGTGGTGGACGTGCTTGCACACTGTAGAAAAAGGCAAAGGCCTCATGCAGTGTATGATGCGATGGAAAAATGAAGGCAATATAGACAATCACAATGCATTAGTAATTTATATTTTTTGCTGCGAAAATATTTTAAAAAAAGGGATTCTTGGCATTGTTTTTTGTTTATTTTTTACACCGTTTGGGTTTTGAACTAAAATGTTTTTTCTTTTTACTTTTTACTATTGTGTGCACAATAAATGTAAATGTAATAGCAGGCTTACAGTGCAGGCAGCCTTGTGCTCCATCATAGGTCTTAGGTCCTCAGAACTGACTGCATTGATCCCCCAGCTGTGATCGGGTCACTGGGAAACCTGGTGACCGGATCACAGGGGGAGCACCTTTTGATCATGCTGCAGTATGGATCACGGCATAACCAAAGGGTTAACAAGCTGGATCACAGCTTGGTCCGACCCCAGCTGTTAAGCAGGTAGGTACACAGGCTGTTTGCTTGAGCACTCCGGCAGCTATTTAACCCTCCTCATCCGTCCCTTCTTGGCGCAGTCCACCTCAACCGACAACTGCCACTCATGGCTCTGCTCCATTCGGTAGCATCTAAATATAACAACTGTGGTAGAAACTGCATGTGATCGGGTCCTTCCAGCAGATGTGGATGGAAAGTCTACAGTAAGTGGAGGTAATCACGCCTGAGATAGTCATGTGTCTATCCTAAGAGACAAAGGAAATGATAAAAAGGCAGACGAGGACTAGCAGGAGTCTTTTTCTGGTGTCAGTCTTCTAGGTTTCTAGTTGTTTCACAATCTGTTTTGCTTTACCCTTTAACAGGAACCAGACCAGATATATGAAGGAATCACCTTTGAAGACTTTTTGAAGGTAACTTTCTCCTGATATTCAGTCATTCCTAGACGTATGCCACTGTTTGAAGCTCTTTAGCAATAACTGAAAGGAAAAAAGGATACAGAGAACTAAATGTTATTGTTGTGAGGCAGGGGCAGACGGTTTATAGACCCTACAGGGAATTTTCCCAGTAGAGCGATGCCCGGGAGCCACCCAAGCCCACGTCATGGCTGCCGGCCAGGTACATAACGATCTGATTCTCTCAGCCTTAATTAATGAAAGAAGCATCAGGTACTTACGCACATGGCTGGCGGCAGCAGGTCATCTCCTGAATTCAACTGTATTCCATCCTCAGGGCGGTGATACAGTTGAATACTGCAGCTGGGGCAGTTTTTTGTTATGTACTGTGGTATTAGGTTCTGCTGGGGCGACAGTATTTTGTGCTGCACTGTGGTATTTGGTTCTGCTGGGGCGGTATTTTATGCCGCACTGCAGTATTTGGTTCCTCTGGGGCGGTATATTGTGCTGCACTGCGGTATTTGGTTCTGCTGGGGCGGTATTTGTGGCTGCACTGTGGTATTTGGTTCTGCTGGGGCAGTATTTTATGCTGCACTGCGGTATTTGGTTCTGCTGGGGTGGTATTTCGTGCTGCACTGTGGTATTTGGTTCTGCTGGGGCGGTATTTTGTGCTGCACTGTGGTATTTGGTTCTGCTGGGGGGGGGGGTATTTTGTGCTGCACTACAGAATTGCTGGCTCTGCCTTCTGTCACTTTCGATCCTCTTGCGACATGGGGCACTTTTCGTTTTGTTTTTTTCCAAGCTCCCAGTTCAACCCTGCTGTCAGTACGTTGCTTACAAGGATTGAGCCTCTGAAAACCTGACATTTTGTGATTATTATATATCCTGACATCCTCCATACCCGTACAGCAGAAACCAGGAGTTTACATATGGCACCAGCAAAGAAGCTGAGCCAAAGCCCTAGCCATTGAGTGACTGATGTGTTGTAAGCAGATACCCACGATTGGTGTCCATGGTTGGAGACAATCCGGATTACAGACTGTTAATATCTCAGATGTCATGGTCAGTTGTGACCATGGTATCTGAGAGGTCATTTAGAGGAAGGGCGCAACCCCCCGCCCCTACAATAAGATCTGATTATATGTACAAAATAAAATTGTCCAGGACAACAAAATATACAGCAGACATAGGACATCGATAACATTAGGAATAGTGAGAAGACATGGAGTTCAGGGGAATACCCTAACACTGCATCTCCTGGGGAGCAATAACACGGTGAGCCTTGGAAGAGAACCCAAGGCGTCCTCAAGGGAAAGAACGTCTGGTGTTTAACAAGTAGTAACACAGAGAGCTCCTCCATCCTCCTAATATCATTCACTTTGTCAGCCTTGTGGGTCAAGGAAAGGGAGGAAGTCCTCAAAGGGCAGGAGTCCTTCATATCTTATGCGTATGATCAGGTGTGTACCCTACTTACCAGAAAAGTATAAAAGTGAACTGTATGTCCACACATTTAGAGGTCAAACATGGCAAATCTAACCACCCTTAGTGGAATCCGTATATCTGTTGATATCGCCCACTTTCTGTATGATAACCCCATCTGCTCAGAGGCAAACATTCTTGTATATTTAGTGCATTTCAAAGGAAATTATGGCCTGACTATATAGAACATCTTGTGTTATTGAAGGTTAAAAAGTCTCCATGGGACAAGTGTGAAGAAATGACAGGTGGTGGAATGTTATCGTAGATCTGTGATATTGCTATCAGGCTGTAGTGATCCCCGTCTATTCATGAACAGGGTGGGCATATGTATCAAGGGCTGGGCTCACAAGGCTGATAAGACACTACACCCTTCTAAAGGTAAATCAGGATGTTTTCACTAGAACAGATATATTCATATTAGTCAGGGTTCAGCACAAAGAGAGGAAAAATGTGAAACTTTAATTTCACAGTTACTAACAGTGATGGCCAGTTCGCATGGTTCGTCTGCGAACATATGCGGGCTGCCATCTTTTTTCACAAGTCCGGCGAGGCACAGGTAAGCCCTTACCTGTGCCTGTGCGCAAGCCGGTCTGATAAACAAGTGCGGTCAGCGGGAGCAGGCAGTTCCGAGAACAGCCACCGGGGGCCTTCATCGGACTGTTCTTGGAACTGCCTGCTCCCAGTGACCGCATTTGTTTTCAGAGCGGCTAGCGGCACAGGCACAGGTAAGGGCTCACCTGTGCCTCGCCGGACTTGTGAAAAAAGATGGCAGCCAGCATATGTTCACGGACGAACAATGCAAACTGGCCATCACTGGTTACTAATAGTTAAACATCAACACCGAAAATTGCTATGAAAAGTGCCCTTCTAGAGGCCAGACTTCTCTAAGAAGAGGGGTCCAGTAGATAAGGAGGTTACCACAATCTTAAAGGCAGCTACTTGCCTTCAATTATATCAGATATAAGGGAGTAAAGCAATGGATTTCATAAAGTAAATCACAATTATTGCCACATAAGTGGGAACTCTTTGGTAATCTTTTAGAACTAAGGAGCCTATACAGGGGTCTTCTACTGACTGCGTCCACCCCTGGGTCACACTGAGGACCCCTCTGCCTTAGACTAGGTGTGGTAAGTTGGGATCACCTGATGACATTTACATGGGGCAGTTATCCGGAATGAGCCCGATAACCGTATCAATCTCTGCCCATGTAAAAAGGTCGTCAAGTGTCCCTACAGTCTGTCACTGGCAGCACTGATTGGAAAATGTCAGACTGTGCAGGGACATGTCCCCAACTGTGGGAACACCCAGTTTTCAACTTATATATACATTTCTAGGAGGAATAATAGAGGAGAACACAACACGGAGTTCTAAGATAATATGCTCCAGAATTGTTATATTATGGGGATTACTAATATTAATTAAAACAAACATGTCTGGAGAGCCAACAGGTCGTCTTTAAATCCATCTGTGTTGCCTTTTATAGTCGGATTCATAGTTCTTTATATTTCTTTTCTAGATCTGGGAAGGAATTGATATTGAAACCAAAATGCTGGTCAGATTCCTGAACATGGACACTATACCTTCCTGCCATTGAATCATCTGGTGCTGGAGTGAAAATCATGATGTAAACTCTTCATTTAAAGAGGATATTGGGGTCTTTGATGTAAAATTCATAATTTATATAGTAACTTTATATTTAATGCTTTCGGTACTAGTTGTATTTTGTGCAAACCCTGTCCAGATGCTTATTAGGGCCTATGAACATCATAACGTGGGGCGTTCCCCCATCCATGCTCCCCTCTATAAGACTGCTCTGACTGACCAAGCGCATCCGTGTAACCAGATAGATGTAGTCTTTTCAGATACAGCTATAATTATGGATAGCCCTACACTGAAAAATCAGAACTTTTTTTTAAGGAAATTTTGCCAAACTAGATGTAGATTAGCCAGTTATTGACGTGAGGATTGGAACAGACGGAGTATTGGTTCTTTCTGGAACTGAGATGGCGTCCTTCTATGCAAGTCCATGAGGAATACTGTATGCCAGGCATTCACTGAAGCTATATTAGCTAATAGACTGCTGATAAGTAATAGTATGTAGCTTAGGTGAGAGTATGTCTAGATGGTTATATAATCCTGAATGTAAAGATGTATACAAAATCACAGGAGACAAAGAATTGTTCTAAAATCCCCAAATTTTCTTTATTTTCTAATACATTTCTTGCAATTAATCAAAACTGTCACTAATGTTTGTAGACTTAACCACAGAGGACCCACCACCAGTTACTGTACATTTATGTACTTGCATACTGTATGGCTATCATTGACTTCCATTGCAACTATGCATTTCAATATGATTAAAGGGACACGTCCATAAAAAATAAATAAGTAAAAGGATCACATATTAAAAACCTATATGTGAATGTTCTATGTAATTTGTGTTCTAAAGAAGGGGTGGATGATTTTCTGAATATAATTCTTATAGTCACCCCATAAGGAAGATTTATAAAGACTGGTGTTCCAATACGCCAGACCTGATCTTCCTGCTTTGGAGTAAAATGCGCCTAAGAGGCATCCTCTTAAGGGCTCATGCACACGACCGGCTGTGCCCGTGCTGTGGACCGCAAATTGTAATCCGCAATGCATGGGCACCGACCACGTGGACCCAGTCACAGGTCTGCGATCTGCATCAGACAGCCTGCATGCAGTACTTTTTTGCAGTGCGGAGGCACGGACAGAAAACCCACAGAAGTACACATTCATTTGCATGAGCCCTAATAAATTAGGTGCATCTCCACCCTGCCGTACTCTAGAAATTTAAGTCTAAGGCCTCTTTCACACGGGCGTCATGTTTTTTGCCAGGATAAGATGCGGGTGCGTTGCAGGAAAATGTGCGATTTTTCCGCGCAAGGGCAAACATTATAATGCGTTTTGCATGCGTGTGAGAAAAATCGGCATGTTTGGTACCCAAACCTGAACTTCTTCACAGAAGTTCAGGTTTGGGTTAGGTGTTCTGTAGATTATATTATTTTCCCTTATAACATGGTTATAAGGGAAAATAATAGCATTCTTAATACAGAATGCATAGTACAATAAGGCTGGAGGGGTTAAAAAAAATAATAATAATAATTTAACTCACCTTAATCCACTTGATCGCACAGCCCAGCTTCTCTTCTGTCTTCTTCTTTGCTGTGCACAGGAATAGGACCTTTGATGATGTCACTGTGCTCATCACATGGTCCAATCACATGGTTCATCACCATGGTGAGGGACCATGTGATTGGATTATGTGATGTGACGTCACCACAGGTCCTTAGCCGGCAGCTCAAAATTACAGAAGAAGACAGAGATCCGCAACTACACGACCAAGTGGACTCGGTGAGTTAATTTTATTTTTATTTTGTTTTAACCCCTCCATCACTATTTTACTTTGCATTCTGTATTCAGAATGCTATTATTTTCCCTTATAACCATGTTATAAGGGAAAATAATACAGATCTGTTCCCCAGCCCGATCGTCACCTAGCAACCATGCATCCATTTGCTTGCGGATGCTTGCGATTTTCACACGGCCCCATTCACTTCTATGGGGCCTGCGCTGCGTGAAAAACGCAGAATATAGAGCATGCTGCGATTTTCACGCAACGCACAAGTGATGCGTGAAAATCACAGCTCATGTGCACAGCCCCATAGAAATGAATGGGCCCGGATTCAATGCGGGTGCAATGCGTTCAACTCACGCATTGCACCCATGCGGAATACTCGCCCATGTGAAAGGGGCCTAAGCCAGACTTAAGCTATAAATTAAGCCAGCTTTTTTTTAAAGTTACGTTATTGTAAATCATGGCTGTGCTAAGCCCCAATCCTATCTTTTTGTGCTAAGCCCCAGTCCTATCTTTTTGAGGAATGGGCGGATCGCAGACCCATTAAAGTTAATGGGTCTGCGATCCGTGTGTTTGTGCATTGCGGCCCACAATTTGCGGGCTGCAGCATGGCCACGGGGCGCACACGTTCGTGTGCAGGAGGCCTTACTGAGAAAAATTATGTTTTTATATATGCACATGAGCCTGTTAGGGTACTTTCACACTAGCGTTGTTTGAATCCAGCGGGAAATCCAGTCGCCGGAACTGCCCGCCGGATCCTGAAAAACGTGTGAAAACAGATTACATTTGAATCCGGATCACAATGAAAAAATGCATTGAAAAAAAATAAGGATCCGCCATTTATGGACTTTAACTTTTTTTGCACATTTTTCGGGTTTAACATGCAAAAGCCGGTTTGACGGAACACACGGCACCGGATCCAGCATTAATGCAAGTCAATGGGAAAAATGCCGGCGTTCAGTCAAAATGTTCCGGATTTTTGGCTGGAGGTAAAAATACAACATGCTACAGTTTTCTGAAAAGCCTGATCAGTAAAAAAGACTGAACTGAAGACATCCTGATGCATCCGGAATGGATTGCTCTCTCAATTCAGAATGCATGGGGATAAAACTGATCAGTTCTTTTCCGGATTTGAGCCCCTAGGACGGAACTCAGCGCCGGAAAAGAAAAACGCTAGTGTGAAAGTACCCTTACATGTGCGCTTGGCAGTTGAAGGCATCTGTGTTAATCCCATGCCCATAGGTAGCCACATTGCAGAGAAAAAATAAGTTTTAATATATGCAAATGAGCCTCTAGGAGCAATGGGGCATTGCCGTTACACCTAGAGGCTCAGCTCTCTCTGCAACTGCAGCACCTTCTACACTTTAATTGACATGGCCAGGCGTTCTGATGTTTTCACTGCCTGGCCCTGTCAATTACAGTGCAGAGGGTGCGGCAGTTGCAGAGAGAGCAGAGCCTCTAGGTGTAACAGCAACGCCCCGTTGGCACTAGAGGCTCATTTGCATATATTAAAACTTATTTTTTTCTCTGCAATGTGGCTACGTATGGGCATGGGACCAACACAGATGCCTTCAGCTGCCAAGCGCTCATGTAACAGGTCCGCTAGTTTCATAGGTACTAATCTGCTGACCGAAGCCCTTTAACTTTTTCAGTCAGACCGTTGCTATGACCAGACTGAATCATTTAGAGCATCATAGATCACACTGATCAGTGCAGTGCTCCTCTGTGGGCATCTATATCTAGGTCTGTCAAGACAACAATAGACGTGTCATACTGTCATCCCAATTCTACACCTACTACTATAATGAGAATTATCCTTCAGATAACACCTTCTTCTCACAACAGCAGTAAACTGCCAATATCGAGCAGATGTGCTGTTTATGCTTTTTTACGTTTGTCAGTAAACTGACAATGGATTACCTATCTATTTAGGAGTTGTATCTCTCTGTGCTGACAGCTACAGGACAGTATTTTATATCTTATTTTCAATGGTATAGTACTGCCGAAATGAAAAAGAAAACAGCTAAATAGTCTAAACCAGATATTTTATTATGAATAATGTGGGAGATTTATCAAAACTGGTGAAAAGAAAAACTGGTGAAAAGAAAAACTGGCTTAGTTGCCCATAGCAACCAATCGGATTCATCCTTTCATTTTCCAAAAGAGCTCTGAAAAATGAAAGGTAGAATCTAATTGGTTGCTATGGGCAACTAAGTCAGTTTTGCTTTAGAACAGTTTTGATGAATCTCCCCCACTGAGTTTAACCCCTTAAGGACCTTCGCCGTACATGTACGGTAGGCTGATCGGGCGGGTGCAGGAGCCGCGCCCACCCGATCAGCGGTAGGGGTCCGGCAGTCACTGATAGCCAGACCCCTGCTGTATGTGCTGGCATCGGTGAAAACACTGAGCACATTAACCCTCGCACTGCCGCGGTCAGCGCTGACAGCGGCACGTGTGGGATCCTTCCGGGTGAGGGGGGGCCATCGTGTCCCCGTGCTGCTGTGACGGGGACCTGATGGCAGGGAAGGCAGCCCGATGCCTTCCTTAGGCATCCTGGCTGCCTTCCGTAACAGCCTGTGAGATCCAGCCCCCTGGATCTCACAGGCAGGAAGCTGTAAGTGTATTACAGTGTGTAATACTCTTACAGCCAATGCATTACAATACAGAAGTATTGTGATGCACTGTAAAGGGGATCAGACCCCCAAAGGTTGAAGTCCCAGAGTGGGAGAAAAAAAAAGTTAAGAAAATAATGTTTTACAAAAAAAAAGTTTCAAGTAAAAATAAAAAAAAAAAGCGTCCTTTCGCAAAATAAAGTAAATTATGTTTTTTAAAAATAGTCACCTTACATCACTAAAAGTGCTCAAAAAGGCGTTGCTGTATAAAAATCACATGAACTAACCCCTCAAGTGAACGCCGTAAAAAAAAAAAAAATGGTGTAAAAAAAGCTATTTTTTGTCACCTTACATCACAAAAAGTGTAATACCAAGCGATCAAAAAGTCATACGCACCCCTAAATTTTTACAATCAAGCCGACATCTCATCCTGCAAAAAATACTTAGGACAATCGCCCAAAAAATAAAAAAAAACTATGGCTCAGAATATGGAGACACTAAAACATGATTTTTTTTCTTTCAAAAATGCTGTTATTGTGTAAAACTTAAATAAAGAAAAAAGTATACATATTAGGTATTGCCACATCCGTAAGAACCTGCTGCATAAAAATATCACATGACCTAAACCCTCAGGTGAATAAAAATAAAAAGTGTCAATACCAAGCGATCAAAAAGTCACATGCACCCGAAAATAGTACCAATCAAACCGTCATCTCATGCCCCTACATAAGACAGTCGCCCAAAAAATAAATAAAAAAAACTATGGCTTTCAGAATATGGAGACACAAAAAAAATGTTTTTTTTCCAAAAATGTTTTATTATGTAAAACTGACAACAAAAAAGTAGTCATATTTGGTATTGTCGCGTCCGTAACAACCTGCTCTATAAAAATACCACATGATCTAACCTGTCAGATGAATGTTGTAAATAAAAAATAAAAACTGTGCCAAAACAGCTATCTTTTGTTACCTTGCCTCACAAAAAGTGCAATATAGAGCAACCAAAAATCATATGTATCCTAAAATAGTACCTACAAAACTGCCACTTATCCCGTAGTTTCAAAAATGGGGTCATTTTTCTGGAGTTTCTACTATAGGGGTGCATCAGGGGTCTTCAAATGTGACATGTCAACTTAAAATTATCCCAGTGAAATCTGCCCTCCAAAAACCATATGGCATTCCTTTCCTTCTACGCCCTGCCGTCTGCCCGTACAGCAGTTTACAACCATATATGGGGTGTTTCTGTAAACTACAGAATCAGGGCAATAAATATTGAGTTTTCTTTGGCTGTTAACCCTTGCTTTGTTACTGTAAATTTTTTTATTAAAATGGAAAATCTGCCAAAATATGTGCAATTCTGAAACGTCAGATTTGCAAAAAATGCCCTGGTCCTTAAAGGGGAAAAATGGCAAGGTCCTTAAGGGGTTAAAGCAAGTCCTGTATGAAGAGCAACAGACAATCATGGAGCCCTGAGTTATAGTTGCCTTTATATGATCTACAACCAAAGACACATTAAAGTTAGTACATACCATCGGCCATGGAAATCCTTTACTTCTATAATGTAGGCATTGCTGTGTATTAGACATTGTTAGTCTTAGTTATTACTACACCCTGTATCACCCTGTATCTGGTGATTATTAGTCCCATGAGAAAAGTTTTCTTTATTTGTTCATCACCTTTTACATTATTGATTTTCTGGGAGTGCTCTGAACTACTGGCAGGTAGAATGCATTCAGGCCCATTGATATAAAGAACAATGGGGCTGTCCAGGATTGGAAAAAGTGGATGTTTTCTTCTAGAAAAACCTCTCCATGGGGTGTGTATGGTTTTGCAGCATGTGAATAGGTTTGACAATGTTTTTGGAAGAAAGCAGCCAACTTAAAGGAATAATAAAACTATAAAATAATGGTAAAAGTAAACAGGAGATCTTCCCCACAGTCTGTCAGGAACATGCAGAAAGTTCTACAGTTCTGTAGAAATCCTGCAGAGGACATAGAGGTAATCTCCCTGCTGATCTGTTCCATTTTCTGTAAGGGCCCATTGAGGCAGTGTTTTTGTCTCTAGCTATTGACCCATCTCCCCTCTCCAACCTCCTTTCTCGCCAAAACTTTGGGTAAGTTTGCAGAAGCAGCAGGGATGACTGTAGTTGTGACGGTCAATGAAGGTGTACACAATAAAAGCAATAAACTACTGTAATTGGATAAAGCAGAATTATAAATGTGATTAATAAAATCTATTTTTAGAAAACCACAATTTCGTGTATTCTTTTTCTTATATAATAATATATATATTAAAAAGTTTTTATAGGGGTTGTCCAACGGTGCAAAGTTTTTTGGAAAGGGCTCTGAGTGGGTTACAAAAACAAAAGAATCAATATCTGATTGATGCCCCGGCACTCCTGTTTCGGTGCTTACTGGGTCCCGATTGGTCTCAAAACCTAGGAAATGCCTGGATATGCCTACTCAATCAATCTCTGGCCGCAGTGGTGACCTGGTGGACAGCCCTTTGTTGTCATGCACACAGAGAACTGAGTGAGTTGATCAAAGGACATCACATTTTATTATGGATGCTAATAAGGTCTAATATTCAAAAAGACCTAAGGGTGTTTTCAGATGGGCAATGTTTTTTTGCAGTCGCTGTTCGAATTAAGAACAGACTTAACCAGGACTGAACATGGACCCATTCAACTGAATGGGTACATTCATTACAGGAGTCTTCCACATGGATCATTGGTCTGTGTGGAGAAAATTGCAACTTGTTAGAACATATTGATTCAAATTATTAGGTCTGCAAGGAAAATGATGAAATATCTAGCCATGCACCACACATTTCATCCAGCCTGAGCCTCTGTGATAAATCTAGTGAATGTCTAGACAGCCTAAATTGATGCAGTGTACAGGATTAGCACCCCATAGGTGGAAATGTATTAAACTGAAATGTTAGAAAAGTTGTAAATGTTGCTGCACGTCCTGCTTTGTGACAAAATGTGTTACTTTTGCCGTTTAATCGGTGTGGTTATGCTAGGGGGGAAGCTGGTTTTAAAGGGGCGTTAAGCGTGAAGCTGGGTTTAAGGGGCACTAGCATTGCTCCTAGTGCTATACCAGTCCCTGGTGCTCCCAATAGCTAATTTACATAAATATAAAATAAATATATGTGAGCAACCATTAACTCTATACAGAAAATAAGTACACAATAAAGAACATAAATGCGGAACACAGAAAACCAGATCAAATGTCAGGAACAGGTCTACACTCACTTTTTTGGGGACACGTAACAACTGGGTTTCTGTAGCCCATTCATTACG
This sequence comes from Bufo gargarizans, assembly GCF_014858855.1. Lineage (NCBI taxonomy): Eukaryota > Metazoa > Chordata > Amphibia > Anura > Bufonidae > Bufo > Bufo gargarizans. Next base: position 585,345,433 of record NC_058080.1, on the reverse strand, counting down.
TTAATTTTAATAATAGGGGTAACCTCATAAGGTATATACATCCCTTACAGATCAACATGATAAAAAACAAGGGTAGGGTAAAAATAGCAGGTCTTGAATATAACTAAAGAATGACTTTTAATAGGAATAATTCAAAATGAATGCCCCAAATATGGATCTGTAAGACTATTGTAAAGATCAACTTTATTTCCATTGGCGACAAATCAAAATTAAAATCTAATGTGTCGATGAGTCTGTGGGTATGCAAGGCAATAACAACCAAGGAAAACTTAAGAGTAATATAAGAGATGCCTATATAGTTACTACCCACATAAGACTGGAGTACTCAACTCATTAAATGTAGCATAGATACTAATAATACTTTCTCACATTTGACAGATTTTATCATTTATCATTCATGAAGTCAGGGTAAAGACAGTATTTGGTACTCTAAAGAGGAGATTTATCATCTCCGTAAATAAAATAAAAAAAATAAAAAACACTGCAACATAATTTTGCCGCAAGTTGCATTTCTATGCCACCCTCGCCACTTTCTCAAAAGGGGGCATGGTGTTGGCCCGACACATTTATCAGCATCTCGGAGTTGTTGTAGATTTCAGTTTAGGCACACGGGATGCCGGCAGGGCACAGGCTATCAAGACCAGAGCAGCACACGCTGATCTTGATAACTCTTTCCCAAAAGTGCTATTATGCTATGGGCAAGATTAGTTATGGGTGCATTGTGTATTGTACCAATCAGAAGTGTGCTGTGTAAGATGCCATAATGTCACTACACAGTCATTAGGAAAGCTTTCTCACGTCCGTGCTTATATCCGTGAAAAGGTGGTCAGTGATGCCTCAGTGAAGATGTCCGTGATGGATTCATGTTTCACGGTGCAGCTGAAAAATAATTTTCAAAGCATCTCATAATAATGATCCATGGATCAAACACGGATGGCATCCGTATTTTTCACTTACCCATAGACTATAACGAGTGTGGGGTTGGACACGGACAAAATATAGCATTGATCTGTGATAAAAACACAGACTGTGGTAAACAACTGATGTGTGAATAAACACATTAAAATGAATGGGTACATGTGCTGTCTGTGTAGACCATGTACAGCACACATGCATTTAACACTGACGAGGCTTAACTATCTCAGCGAGCTTCTCAGTAGTTTACTGCCTCATCCAATGACTGGAGCGGGACGGTATTAGCAAAGAAAGGTGAGGACATTGCTGGCTCTTGTTTTAAGTCTGGTGCTCTTTGTCTTATTGCTTAGAGTAATGAAGTGTCAGCATGGGTTCGGGCAGACTGATTTATTACTCAAGCATATGAGATCACTGCATAGGAACGGAGTGAGGGTAAAGGGTGTTTGAAGGAAGCCTAGGGAGGGTGGTTTCATTCTTGCAAATCTCAAGTAAGTAAATGTTTCTTAAATACTTTATCTCTGCAAGACAACCCCTGTCCATGTTCCCTATTAGGGAATAGAGAGGTCATGGGGAGGGGGGTTTCTAGGAGCCTGAATAGAGAACTGATAAGTAAGAGCAGCTCCCATTCTAGTGGAACTGGTCTGTCCACGCATTCCATGGTTGACTAGGCAGCTGACACATGATGTGAATAAATGCAGAAGTAGCTGTGATCAACATAAGTTACATAAACAGCCAAGCAGGCTTCCCTCAAGTAAGACTGAAAAGATTACTTAATTAAAAAAAATCCTTGATGCAAATTTTTTGCATCGGGGATTCGTTTTTGTCATGTGACCACGGAGAGTGAGTTAAGAGCTTGCTATTACTCACGCTCCATGGTCCTCCGCCAGCCCACACCGCGCTGCACTGGATCCTGACACATCGTCAGGACATAGTGCATGTAAGCGCGCGCTAGGACCTGACGCTCTGTAACGCCAGGACGACACTGAAGCGCGTGGAGAAGAAGAGGCTAAGGAGCTGAGCAGTGTTGTCGGCTCCCCTACAGGAAAGATAAGTATTTTATTTCACTGGCGCCAGGGACTTATAGCTAGGAGGGGGAAGACGGTGGCACTCGAAGAGCCTGATGGCACTGGGTGGGAGGGGGCAGATGATGGCCCTGGGGGCGGGGGCTGATGATGGCATTGGGGGGCTGATGAGTTTTTATAAAAAAAAGTTCTTTTAATTTTTTTTTTTCTTATTAGAGTACTCGATTATTCGTTGGATTATTTTGTAGAATACTTGACTACTAAAATAATCAATAGCTGCAGCCCTACCCTCAAGTATGTGTTTCTTGTGATGTGGCATTGGTGCAGATTGCTGCCACACCACTAACCTTCACGTGACTGTGCCCTATAGTAGTCTGACAATTGACAACTGCTACTCTAAGAACAGAAGAATACTTTGCCTGACACATTCTTTCCTTATTAAACTCTGTGGACATCAGCAATGTTGACATGATCAGTACCTGGAATGAAGCCAACCTGCAGAGGTCGACCAACAGTCTCACTGCCTTTTATAAGTGAACACTACAGATTGCAGTGAAATAAATGTAACTGCCATGATGTGTGCAGAATTTCTCCTTGGTTTTATCACATCCATGTTTAAAAGGTAAGCAAATGTGTTTACCTTCAAATCAAAATGCAATATAGGAAGTATCTAACAACCCTAATCAAGTGGTCCGGCACAGAATATTTGGATAGCTTCCTAACTTTGTGCAAACAGTCTGAATGTCATCCTTCCCTACGTGCCGATGCTTCTACTTGTCAGCACCTGACATATTTGTGGCATCTTATGCACATATGCCAAGAGCTTGGACAGAGAAGAAACCAGAATAGGACATGCTAATCGAGAAATATTTCACACGGCACAATATGAGCCTTGCAGCAAATCTTTCTACTCAATGATTCTGAAAAAATGTGATAATAATCAGGCTTGTAGCCAAACAACATGAACCACTGTTCTCCCCCAGTGGTGTACGGCTGGGTGCACACTGGACATCTGAAAGGAAAGGTCTCAAACTTTAACCTGTAAATAAAGGAGCAGTCACTTGTAAAACTACATTGCAACATACATTTCCATTCACATAGTGTAGCATAACCTACTCCTGGAACATGTGTAGCATTTTTCCATTGTGTTTAACAGGATGTGGCATTACATACACTCTTAAAAGGGTTTCTTAGAGACTGAGAACCCAGGGTAAGGCCTCCTGCACACGACCGTTGTGTGCATCCGTGGCCGTTGTGCCGTTTTCCGTTTTTTTTCACGGACCCATTGACTTTCAATGGGTCCGTGGAAAAATCGGAAAATGCACCGTTTGGCAGCCGCATCCGTGAGCCGTGTTTCCTGGCCGTGAAAAAAATATGACCTGTCCTATTTTTTTCACGGCCAACGGTTCACGGGCCCATTCAAGTCAATGGGTCCGTGAAAGAACACGGATGCACACAAGATTGGCATCCGTGTCCGTGATCCGTGGCCGTAGGTTAGTTTCATACAGACGGATCCGAAGATCCGTCTGCATAAAAGCTTTTTCAGAGCTGAGTTTTCACTTCGTGAAAACTCAGATCCGACAGTATATTCTAACACAGAAGCGTTCCCATGGTGATGGGACGCTTCTAGTTAGAATACACTACAAACTGTGTACAAGACTGCCCCCTGCTGCCTGGCAGCACCCGATCTCTTACAGGGGGATATGATAGTGCGGCACCTGAAGGGGTTAATTGTACTATCATATCCCCCTGTAAGAGATCAGGGCTGCCAGGCAGCAGGGGGCAGACCCCCCCCCCTCCCCAGTTTGAATATCATTGTGCGGCCCCCCCCCTCCCCTGTTGTTAACTCGTTGGTGGCCAGTGTGCGCACCCCCCTCCCTCCCTCCCTCTATTGTTTTAATACATTGGGGCCAGTGTGCGCGCGCCCCCAACCCCCTCCCTCCCTCCCTCTATTGTTTTAATACATTGGGGCCAGTGTGCGCACCCCCCAACCCCCCCCCCTCCCTCCCTCTATTGTAATAATAGCATTGGGGCCAGTGTGCGCACACCCCCCCCCCCCATCATCGGTGGCAGCGGAGTAGAAGATTTTCATACTTACCTGGCTGCTGGCTGCTGCGATGTCTGCGTCCGGCCGGGAGCTCCTCCTACTGGTAAGTGACAGCAATGCGCCGCACAGACCTGTCACTTACCAGTAGGAGGAGCTCCCGGCCGGACACAGAGATCGCAGCAGCCAGCAGCCAGGTAAGTATGAATCTTCTACTCCGCTGCCACCGATGATCGGGGGGGGGGGGGGGCACACTGGCCCCAATGCTATTATTACAATAGAGGGAGGGAGGGAGGGGGGGGGCGCGCACACTGGCCCCAATGCTATTATTACAATAGAGGGAGGGAGGGGGGGGGGTTGGGGGGGGCGCGCACACTGGCCCCAATGCTATTATTACAATAGAGGGAGGGAGGGGGGTGCGCACACTGGCCACCAACGAGTTAACAATAGGGGAGGGGGGGCCCACTGGCCACCAATGAGTTAAAAACAGGGGGGGGGGTCTGCCCCCTGCTGCCTGGCAGCACCTGCCAGGCAGCAGGGGACAGTCATGTACACAGTTTTTTTGTATATTCTAACCTGAAGCGTCTCCATCACCATGGGAACGCCTCTGTGTTAGAATATACTGTCGGAAATGAGTTTCACGATGTAGCTCATATCCGACAGTATATTCTAACATAGAGGCGTTCCCATGGTGATGGGGACGCTACAAGTTAAAATATACCATCGGATTGGAGAAAACTCCAATCCGATGGTATAACAGAACTCCAGACTTTACATTGAAAGTCAATGGGGACGGATCCGTTTGAAATGGCACCATATTGTGTCAACATCAAACGGATCCGTCCCCATTGACTTGCATTGTAATTCAGGACGGATCCGTTTGGCTCCGCACGGCCAGGCGGACACCAAAATGACTTTTTTTTCATGTCCGTGGATCCTCCAAAAATCAAGGAAGACCCACGGACGGAAAAACGGTCACGGATCACGGACCTACGGACCCCGTTTTTGCGGACCGTGTAAAAAAACGTTCGTGTGCAGGAGGCCTAAGGGGAGTGGACAGGGCACCAATGTTAAAAAACAAACAAAAAAAAACAAAGACTCTTCTGTGATGGGTGCTTCTTGTTCAGTGCCGAGCTCCCATCTCCGTTGCTCCAGTCCCCGCTAGACCTGGTCATGCACGCCATTACTGAAGGCCAGGTTCACGCAAGTATATATATCTGAGAAATAATATAGATGTACAGTGGATCTACCCAACTGGACAAAATTGGTCGAGATGCTTACTCTATGGCAAACCATCTGCCGACTAGGTAAATAAATAAGCACAAAAATTAATTTAGGAGGGCACTCAACTACGGTAGCTGTTGTTACATGGAAACATTAGGCTGATGTATATAGTAACATTCCATTTATTGAAACAGAAAATATATCATCACAATATAATTTTTTTTTATGCAAACATATAAAAGGTATATACGGTATGTAAAAAACCTTATACTTAATACACTAAAAATATAATGAATTCTGCAAATTAGAAATAGCAGTTATTAATTATATCCCAACACATATCATGGTTGTAGCAATAGAATTCATATAAATATCCACCTCATATAGAAATCATGATTGTAGCAATAACCGTCATATACAGGTGAAACTCGAAAAATTTGAATATCGTGCAAAGTTAATTTAGTTCAGTAATGCAACTTAAAAGGTGACACTAACATATGAGATAGACTCATTACATGCAGAGTGAGATATTTCAAGCCTTTATTTGTTATAATGTGGATGAATATGGCTTACAGCTTATGAAACCCCAAAGTCTCAATTTTGAGGTCCCCTTTGCTCAGGGGGTATAGATTGATTAGCTGACTAGAGTGTGACACTTTGAGCCTAGAATATTGAACCTTTTCACAAAATTATAATTTTAAGCTGTATTACCGTAATGCAATTCCTTTTAAGTTGCATTACTGAAATAAATTGATTTTTGTACAATATTCTATTTTTTTTAGTTTAACCTGTATATATATCTCCACCTCATATAAAAATTAATAAACCATGATTATCTCATTCATAATTATTATAATACACATTTCATGATTATCAATAGTGAATAAAAATGGTATTGGTGTATGATAATTAAAAACTATGAATGCATTACAAATTTATGAAATATGGATAATGGTTCTAAAAGGCTTATAACTCCATATATATCCTCAGAACTTTGTTTGCATCATGATTCATATACTTAAATACGCATTTGAACCTGTTAAAATAAAAAATCCCAATAAAGTAAAGGGCTCTCACATAACTATAACACCTATAAAAAGACACAATGTAGTGCTACCCCAATATAAAAATGTAAATTTTATTAGTTCAAGTACACAGACCTATATATAAAATAGTAAGACACAGTGGCGGTCAAGTACAGACAGATAAAAGACACACTGTCAGCATATGTACTGTATACTATAGACTACTGGGATAAAAGTAATAATAATAATAATATTAGCTATATCCCGGACCCAATATGTCTCATGTGACTAAATAAAGTGCATAGTGCAAAACATACTATTGCCAATGATACATAAGATCAAGAAAACATAGAGCAATAACAAGGTGATCAAAAATACCAGTAGTAAGTAACATAAAAATAGTACCGACCAGTGATCATAGACCCCGACGAGCGTTTTGCATCTCGCTTCTTCAGGGGGATAGTGTGCAAGTGAATATACCACATATTTATACCCTAGTCATCAGTGTAATCAAAATCAAGTGTTTCACTCCACGATGCATTCCACCGTTGACCGCACGCCGGATATCAGGCAATTCCTCATCACAGTGGTCACATGGGAGGAGGAACTACGCGTTCCACAGTGGAACGCAAGATGCCCATAAAGGCATCCAGTAGCGCTCCACCTTGGAACATACAGGAAATAGCTGAAGCCCATATATAACGGGGAACCATAAAAATACATATATCTGCACATATATATCATAATTTGAAGAAATTACATAGATAGTGATTCAATGAATGATAATAATAACAAATGTGTGATAGAATATAAATACACATGTGAACATGCCAAGTCCGGCGTGCGGTCCACGGTGGAACGCATCGTGGCGTTGCAATGTTTGTATGTATTCAGTCCTCTGGTTATATGTATCCAGCCCCCTATATGTTCAATATAGAAGATGGTTATGATGTGTTATTGACTCTGTATAATACAGTTTTACTACACTCAGGCTATGGGGGCCAAGGAAGGCATTACAAAGGTTGGCGGGGCCGGAAGTGACCTCAAGCGTTCCAGGGTGGAACACACATGGTTTCATACGTTCAGCCCATGCCTTTGACTTCCAACAGAGTGAAACACTTGATTTCGATTACACTGATGACTAGGGTATAAATATGTGGTATATTCACTTGCACACTATCCCCTGAGGAAGTGAGATGCAAAACGCGCATCGGGGTCTATGATCACTGGTCGGTACTATTTTTATGTTACTTACTACTGGTATTTTTGATCACCTTGTTATTGCTCTATGTTGTCCTGATCTTATGTATCATTGGCAATAGTATGTTTTGCACTATGCACTTTATTTAGTCACAAGAGACATATTGGGTCCAGGATATAGCTATTAGTATTACTTTTATCCCAGTAGTCTATAGTATACAGTACATATGCTGACAGTGTGTCTTTTATCTGTCTGTATTTGACCGCCAATGTGACTTACTATTTTATATATAGGTCTGTGTACTTGAACCAAATACAATTTACATTTTTATATTGGGGTAGCACTACATTGTGTCTTTTTATAGGTGTCACTGTTAAAATCAAAGTATCAATGGTCCTTCAAAAACATAATGATCTAATGTCCAGTTTTAAATAGTGTTGTAGGGATATTGTCCTTATATAAGTCGATTAGTAACGATCCTCCAAAAATACAATACAATTTAAGGCTACATGCACACGAACGTATTTTGTTCCTGCGTCCGTTACTTTTTTTGCGGATAGAATGCGGACCCATTCATTTCTATGGAGCTGTTAAAAAATGCGGATCATCAACCGTTTGTTTTCCGCATCCGTTGTCTGTGGTTCCATTCCGCAAAAAAACAAAAAAAACATGTCCTATTCTTGTCCATTAGGCATATACATTAGGCATATACAATGGATCCGCAAAAAAAAAAACGGATGCTATAAGGACATCATCCGTTAGGCTACATGCACACGACCGTATGTTTTGCGGTCCGCAAAAAAGACGGATGATGTCCGTATGTCATCCGTTTTTTTTTTGCGGATTCATTGTAATAATGCATATCCTTGTCTACAAAACGGACAAGAATAGGACATTCTCTATTTTTTTTGCGGGGTTACGGAACGGACATACGGATGCGGATAGCACACGGTGTGCTGTCAGCATTTTTTGCGGACCCATTGAAATTAATGGGTCTGCATCCTATCCACAAAAAAAACGGAATGGACATGGAACGTTTGTGTACTATGCTCGCCAGTCTACTGAAAGTGGGCGTGTTTCTTATGTAAATTAATCTCTAGACAGATTTACTATTGCGACTATTTAAAAAGTAAAAATTCACTCCAGTGAGGACCATGCTTATCTTATACGACTTTTTCGTAAAGACGTGCAACTTTAGTAAAGCTGCTTACTGAAGGATGAACTGCTACTGTCAAACCACATTTATCACAGTATTAAAGGACCATTAATAAATCTGACTTAGCCAAAAGTGACTTTGGACATATGTAAAAGTGGAGTAAGATGTAAGAGTAATGATAAATCTGGCCCTATGTTTATTTTATCATAAAAGGCCTTGTTGTATAAGAAAAAATGACGTCAGTGCAATGATTCTTGTGCGATAGCGGCGGCCTTGATTGCTATATCTGAATATCCTTATGGGGTCAGTTAGTAAGAATTCATTTAGTGTTCAATGTAACATAGTTACCACTTCTACATGTCTCAGGTACGGCCCGGCTGCACAATGTAGTTACAGTTGCTGAGCACTGTTGATTACTCTGCCTTGGCGTCCTACGTGTCGGAACAATGACCGGTGTTAGTTATTTCTCTTGCTTCAGGATTTGAATGGATACAAGTTCCCCGTCTCATAAGATATGATCATATGATAGCTCACTGTTAACCACTGATGAAGGAGTATGTAATTCCGAAACGCGTTTACTGAATTTCTATAACTTAACAGTGAACCTTTCAGCGGCATAGAATAAAGAAATCCATTTGGCGCCATCAGCACACCTAATATTGCCGATTGAGGAGGATAGATGAGACGGCGAACTTGTATCCATTCTAATCCTTCCTGGAGCAAGGGAGCTAACACCCGCTATTGTTCCGACACGTAGGACGCCGAGGCAGAGTAATCAACAGTGCTCAGCAACTGTAACTACATCGTGCAGCCGGGCCGTACCCGAGACATGTAGAAGTGGTAACTATGTTACACTGAACACTATATCTTACTAACTGACCCCATAAGGATATTCAGATATAGCAATAAAAGCCGCCGCTATCGCACAAGAAACATTGCACTGACGTCATTTTTTCTTATACAATGAAGCCTCTTATGATGAAATAAAGATAGTTTCTTAATTTATTTTGTAAGAATCAGTTTAAAATTGTATTTTTGGAGGATCGATTCTAATCGACTTATATAAGGACAATATCCCTACAACACTATTTAAAACTGGACATTAGATCATTATGTTTTTGAAGGACCATTGATATTTTGATTTTAACAGGTCCAAATGCGGATTTACGGATATGAATCATGATACAAACAAAGTTCTGAGGAAATATATGGAGTTATAGGCCTTTTATAACCATTATCCACATTTCATAAATTTGTAATGCATTCGATCAATCACAGTTTTTAGAAAAACAAAAAACTGAAGTGGTATACTGAATATACACAATCGAACCAAATAATGTGGGAATAGGCGCTAAAACAAAATAATAATAATTTTATTATATGTTCGGTTAAGGGGTGTCATCTATCAGTATAGCGGTCAGCAACTGACTAATACTACGTATGTGAAAAATGAAATGTCTCCAAACAGTGCAACCATCTGGAACACTACATCTGTCTCACAGACTAGACCCACCAACACATAAGGGGGCTCAATACTCCACAGGGTACAGGGTGTGTGACCCAGAGTGGAGACTACTATCCAGGGGATGTCTGGTGCCGGGAAAAACACCAAACAACACTCCTAACAGTGAGAGTCAGCGCGCAGACTCTCACTGAGCTAAGATAGTCACGGTGCAGGACTATGGCAGAGTATAAGCCGTCACTCCGAGGGTAGTATACGGAGCAAGGATTACCCTGACATATCCCTAATGGCAGCTCAGAGCTGCTACTACTTATTTTTCCCTTGGGGGGCAGCGTGAGGCATTAATTTTATTACAGTTATCACTGTGATCCTTGAATACAGAAAAGACAATAGACACAATGCCAAAACAATGTGGGCAAGCGCGCAGCCCAGCATGGCAATAGAGTGTCAAGTCTAAGTAGGAGGCTTAATAAGTCAGCTAAGGCTACTGACAGAAAGCCCTAAGAGACAAACAAGGCCAGTGAAACTGGGAATTTTAAAACACTAAATACGTGTCGGAGCACAATTAGAAAGTTTTATCTATGACTATTAAAAGTTAAGTCTTAGGAAATTGGTAGGTGTAGGGAAAAAAAAGGTGTTAATGAGTCCAAAAGGACATTAATAGTAGTTAGTTATAGCAAAGTTTCCAGACAACTTCAGTCTCTTTGTCAGGCATATTACACTGACGAGCAAAAGGGTAACAAAGTTTTCAACTTTTTACTTTCAGGCTCCATATCTCACCATCCAATACAGCTTCGAACGTGAGACTACCATCATTTTATAGACAATCATCTCGGCTATCTCATACATAAATTGGACTTGCAACTATTTAGCATATGATTAGTTATACAGATTCTTGTTGTGTAACTGCATTGTGACTGTTTTGCTCCTGGTGGTGGAACAATCTTTTTCTTCTTGTATACTGCATATTACAACCTGTTCTCACTGGAGTACTATGGGTATGAAAAGGACGACACCATGTTCTCTAGCAGTGACAATGACCCAAAGCATACGTCGAGATTGGCGAAGTAATGGTTCAATGACAATGAAGTAGAGGTGCTCGATTGGCCCCCCACATTCCCCAGACCTCAACCCTATTGAACACTTGTGGGCAAAGTTGAAGAAAAAGCTGGATTCGAACCCAAGTGAGTCGACCAGTATGCACCAACATTGGGAACGTGTAGAAGAGACCTATGAACAGATTTTGGTCGAGACATGCTTGAATCTGATTGAGAGCATGCCCAGAAGGATTCAGGCAGGGTTGAAAGCCAAAGATGCATTTATAAAATACTAACAAAATAATACAAATTGAAATGTAGAATTTTAGGTGCAAAACAGTAACAATGCAGCTACACGACAAGAATCTGTATAACTAATCATATGCTAAATAGTGGCAAGTCCAATTCATGTATGAGATAGCCAAGATGACCGTCTATAACATGATGGTAGTCTTGCGTTCGAAACTGTATTGGATGGTGAGATATGGAGCCTGAAAGTCAAAAGTTCAAAACATTGTTACCCTTTTGCTCGTCAGTGTAATATGCCTGATAAAGAGACTCGAGCTGTGTAACATCTATGTAACAAAGCTCCATTCAAGCAAATGTGTCTGTCATTTGTAATAATGGTAATACAGACCACAGAAATATGTCTGTAGCATGGATATAAACTATGCTTGTGTGAGGATGACCCTGAACCAATCATATAGAACAAAATCTCCATCTTTATCAATATCCACATTCAAGCTGCTTTAACAGTATGTGTTTACATGTGTTAATATTGACGTGGATGGTGATTACAATCAACAGAAGGTTCAAGTAACCACACTGCACCTCACAAGAATGCCTCAGTAGTGCAGCTCAGACCACTTTTAATGAGCTGGTTGTGCTTAGTTTTAGTTTTCTTCTGGAAGGCCTAAGAATACTGTATGTGCCATAGACAGTATGTACTACTCCACTCACTCTGCCCCTCGTCTTGCTCACAAACAGCCAATGGAAAAGACGCATTTAGATAGAAATAATGTGACTGCAACATCAGGCTACACACAGGATTTTGATATAGTCCGCAGTCATGGAGACACATATGTTTGCCTACAGGCTGCATACACAAATTAATAGGATATGAAGACTATTTGCACTGTTGCTTTTTTTTTCTTCTTCTTTAGGATTAAAAAAAATAAATTCATTTACCTCCGGAAACAGAAGCACTCTTGTCCATGGGCTGTCTGAGTCCTATTCACCTGAAAAAAAGCTAAAACAGTAACAACCCATGGATAAGAGTGGCATGGTTTCTGAAAAAAGGGAAACCCATCTTTTCTAGCCTCGGACAATGTCTTTAAAGATGTTGCTGAGTTTATCATGTCATAATGAGCTGTCTGTAGTCCTCATTCTAGTCTTTCGTCGCTCTGTGTGATTTACCCTACTTTTCTTAGTTGATTTCTGTGATTACAAACTATGTTTTAAAGGAGTTATCGGAGACTTAAAGATAGTCCATGAATATCAGATCGTGGGGGGGGGGGGGGGGGGTGGGCGGCGCTGAGTCTTGATACCCTGCCAATTAGCTGATTGAGGGCCATGTCCCATTCACCGTTTACCAGACACAGCCTCATACTTTTGGTAGTGACTGTACCTGGTGCTACAGATCAGTCCCACTAGGGCACTTTAGCTTCTTTAGGCTACATGCACACGAACGCTGTTTGTTTCCGTGTCCGTTCCGTTTTTTTTGCGGATAGGATGTGGACCCATTAATTTCAATGAGCCGCAAAAAATGCGGACAGCACACTATGTGCAGTCCGCATCAGTAAGTCCATTCCGTAGCACCGCCCCAAAAATAGAACATGTCCTATTCTTGTCTGTTGTAGGCATTGTTACAATGGATCCGCCCCAAAAAAAAAAACGGATGGCATACGGATGTCACCCGTTTTGTTTTTTGTGGATCCACAAATTGCGGACCACAAAACACATACGGTCGTGTGCATGTAGCCATAATCAGCTGATTGGTGGAGGTGCTGAGAATCAAATCCCCACAGATCTGATAGACCATCAGTTTTGTAGTCCCAGATAACCCATTTAACACAAGATAAAGACAAACATAAGGGATAATGTAAGTATAGATTTTAAATTTATAAAAAAAGACTCTTTTTACTATATACCGGACTATAAGACACACTTTTTTAAATTATTTTTTTAGCAGAAACAAAATCTTGCTAAAAAGTGCCCGTGTCTTACAGTCCGCAGTCAGGGTGCTCTAGCAGACCTCCATGTCTGCCAGATTTCCAGCTTTTCCTGTCAACCTGGAGCTCTTACATTCCCTCGCTGTATGAGCACCCACCGTTATGCTTCTTCGCATCAGTGTCAGCTGCGCAGCTTCCGAGTCCTGGAGCGAAGCATAAAGCAATCTCACAGCTCCGGCCGTCCTTCTCCGCAGTTCAGTACATCTCACCCAGGTCTGGTGAGATCCGCTACTAGGAAGGATGCAGGTCATTTGAAAAGCGGATGGCACGTGGGGACTGTCCATCTCCAACATAAGAATTTGTAAGGTGGGCTCGATGTGGAGGAGGCTTGGGTCATGTACAGAAAATATTTTTCTTTCTAATTTTTTGTTGCCTAAACCTGCGCAGCGGTAATATCCTTTTTGTTTATCTCCTGGTCTGCTGGCTGGTCACAGAACAGAAGGTCCATGCATAACCGTCTATAAACTACTAAGGCAACTCCAGAGCAAGCAGTAATGGGAGCAATAACCAGATTACTGTGGCAGCTAGGCGATCAGGAGAGAAAATAACAGAAGGTGAATTTTAGAATCAAGCCTCATTCACACGTCAATGTACCATATACGTGTACTGTACGTGTTCTTCACGGACAGGACACGTCCCCATTCATTTGAATGTGGGTATTCACACAACAGTTTTTTTTAACCATGGTCCATGTTTTTAGCATGGATGCATGCTGTATAATGGGCGTGATGGATCCGTGAACGCGGACAAAATAGTCTATGGGTCAGTAAACACCATGGATGCAACACGGATGCCATCCGTGTTTCACAAATCATTAGGGAGAGATGCTTTGAAAATTAGCTGTGCAGTGTCACGGATGACACACGGACAGCAAAAAACTGACACAGGGACCCAACATGGACATCTTCATGGAGGCATTACTGACCACCTTTTCACGGATTTAAGCATGGACACTGACGTGTGAATGAGGCTTTAGTCATTGTTTTTCAATCTAAAAAAAATAAAAATACTGAGACGATTTCTGTAGGATACATCAGTCTATTTTACAACATTTACATACATATGTCAGTTTACAAAATTTACACATACAAAGTCCATGATTAAAATAAAGACTGGTCAAGTGGCCATAGAAAACAATGCAGTATTCTCTATGACCAGGCCAAACCATGTACAGCGGTGGTAAAATTATGTGCACTCTGATACAGAATATTCAGCACTAAATATTCAACAGTATATAAACCTGAAGCTTATTTACATACATAAAACCAGGATTCTTCTGCATTTTCCTTAGATGGTTACTATACCCTTTATGCTTGTAAAATGAACCAAAATATACAATAAAATCGGACTAAATAAACCAGAAAAAAATAGCAAATTCTGCACAATAATGGTGTTGCAGAATCTCTCCAAGAGTCATTTGCAAAATTGCACCTGAGAAAGAAAATAACTGTTCATTTCGTTCTTTAGAAAGACGCTGGCTTCACACATTGTCATAGGGCACTGCCAGGCCAATGTTGTAATTGTATCCAGTCACTTCCCTATAAGATGAGCGACAAATGGGAAGGATGCTTTCCACAGATGTCTGATCCACTGAGAATTCATATACATTAATGGTGCCTCGATGTCTGCAATGAAAAAGAGAGAGTCATGCCAGTCCTATGGGTAGGGTGGGTTACCAAGTGTGCCATCTAGTGGCGAGTTCTGTTCTTACACATGTAACTTATTATACAATGCCATAAAGCAAAGTAAAACCCTGTCCTAAATAACTTTATTAAGTAAGTAAGAAGTCAATGGAGGGATTACACCCGCTACCTTCTGTGAGCAGTGAGGTCATCATCCATGATGCTGGCTCCACGTGGAGACTTCTCATCAGGAATGTTTGCAGTGATCAGACTCTGGGAGTTAAACCAAATGTAACGGACTGGGTGTCTGCAAATTAAAAAAATATAAAAAAAAAATCACCATTTAACAGGTTGGTTGACCAAAAATAATATTCTCATGCACAGAAATGTGTACTGGATCCTCACACGGTTACATTACATGCATGAAGTACAGGTAAACAGCACCATCTAGTGTTAAAAAATTAGAATGCAGCAGAAATATACATTAATGATTCTCAGAGAATATTAATTGAAAGACTGTCCCACATGAGCATTACCGTCGAATAAGAATATACAGGTTTTCCACCTATTTTCATAAATATATGATTAATGCATGCTAAGCCTCTTTGGCTGCTCTTCGTCCTAATTTAGGTGACAATTAGGTGCTTTCAGCTATATGCAAAGAGGCATTTCCCAAAAAAGAGAACCATCTCGCCAGCACTACCTACTGGAAGTGGCTCCTTGTGAGGAAAGATCTGACTTTCCCACAAGCCTTGGATGAGTCTTCATACAGGACTGATCTCTTTAAGGAAATGTAGTAGAATCCTACTCCATACTGATGAGGGGTAAGCACCCATGAAACAGCTGTGTACAGATGGATATCTGGCCTGGCTATATTCCCTTGTCAAATCCCAAGGCTTGTTGAAAAGACTGATCTAGTCTCAGAGAGCCACTTCCAATAGGTGGCGATGGCGAAATGGTTCTCTTTTTTGGGAGATTCCTGTTTGCATATTCGTTTTCCATGGAGCATTGCCACTACGGCCTCTTTCACACGGGCGTCGTGTGTGAGGGCCGGATATGAAGCTGGTGCGTCGCGGGAAAAATGTGTGATTTTTCAGCGCGAGTGCAAAGCGTTTTAATGCGTTTTGCACACGTGTGAGAAAAATCGGCATGTTTGGTACCCAGACCCGAACCCGGACTTCGTCACAGAAGTTCGGGTTTGGGTTAGGTGCTGATTAGATTTTATTATTTTCCCTTATAACAAGGTTATAAGGGAAAATAATAGCATTCTTAATTCAGAATGCTTAGTAAAATCGGGTTGAAGGGGTTAAAAATTTAAAAAAAATTATTTAACTCGCCTTAATCCACTTGTTCACGCAGCCCGGCTTCTCTTCTGTCTTCTTCTTTGAGGAAAAGGACCTGTGGTGACGTCACTGCGCTCATCACATGGTCCGTCACATGATCCATCACCATGTGGACCATGTGATGAGCGCAGTGACGTCACCAAAGGTCCTTTTCCTCCCAGGTCATCAAAGAAGAAGACAGAAGAGGAGCCGGGCTGCGCGAACAAGTGGACGAGGTGAGTTAAATTATTATTATTTTTTAACCCCTACATCCCTATTTTACTAAGCATTCTGTATTCAGAATGCTATTATTTTCCCTTATAACCATGTTATAAGGGGAAATAATATTTATTGGGTTCCCATCCCGATCGTCTCCCAGCAACCATGTGTGAAAATCGCACCGCATCCGCACTTGCTTGCGATTTTCATGCAGCCCCATTCACTTCTATGGGGCCTGCATTGCGTGAAAAACGCACAAAGAGGAGCATGCTGCGATTTTCACGCAATGCACAAGTGATGCGTGAAAATTACCGCTCATGTGCACAGCCCCATAAAAATGAATGGGTCTGGATTTAGTGTGGGTGCAATGCGTTCACCTAACGCATTGCACCCGCGCGGAAAACTCGCCTGTGTGAAAGAGGCCTAAGTCTTCATACCATGAAGTACTTCCAGTAAGTCTCCAAACAGGACTGGTCTCTTTAAGGAGAGTCAGCACCCTGCCTATGCTGCTTTCAGCTAAAAAGAGTGTGACCCAGACTTTTGTTGTACAGTAGTTCCTTAGCAAGTAGACTGTTATATGTGACTCAGCTATTCTGCTTGACTTGTACTGCACTGACAGCAGACAAAGAACGACTTGGTGACGACCAGGTTACAATATTTTTCCATTTACGTTCATGGCGCCAGAACCAGACTGGTTCACCAGGGAATCCTACAGTGGACTGAGGCCCTAACACAATAACGGTCTCCCACAATACAATGGGGTCCAGAAGAAAACAACTCCATTTGGAGGTGACTTTGGTGCTACTTACTTGCCTCTAGGGTCTATGTCTTATGGTTGGATTCATAAATAACCCTATTAATAAGAGTGAGGACAAACACAAGAGGTTGGGTAGTTTCCTTCTGGAGAGCCCAAAAAGCTTCAACCCATATCTGTACAGTGTCTGAGGATCAAAGCTTCAAGGGGTAGTCCAATCTGGCTGTAACAGGTCACCAATGCGGCCAGTGATTGGCTGAATAGGCAGTCCATACCATTGGCTGATGTGTCAAGCCTGGAAGTGGAGAGGTGCGGGGACGGAAGCAGTAGCCCAACAGCAATGGCGGGGTAGTAATGAAAGCTTGTTATTTTATCCCACTCTGATAATACCCTTTGAAGCAGTTATACAGTAGACCAGTGATGTCTTTTAGAGACCTAGTGCCCAAACTCCAACCCAAAACCCACTTATTTATCGCAAAGTGCCAACACGGCAAGTTAACCTGAATACTACAGTCCAATATAGTATATCTACCATGTACTTTATCATTTAGCTATAATACCTGACTACATTCAAACGCTGCCTGTGCTGTTCATAGTGCGCCCTGCGCTGGTGAATGGCAGGAAAAGTCTAAGGCATATTGGTACGCCTTACACTTTTTACAGGACGGGGGTGCCCCCAGAGAGGGCTTTGAGTGCCGCCTCTGGCACCCGTGCCATAGGTTCGCCACCACTGCTGTAGACTATGAATCTCTGCTTTGTCAACTAAAGGAAAATCTTTTTAATCCATACATAACTAGAATTATGGCCTGATTGATGGATGGAATAAGAGTAGCCAGACATTCTGTGCCCACAGACTTTCTTTTAACATTTTGCGCTTCAGGCATTACTTATGTCACTTGATCCTGCTGTTATTTTAGATGCAGGAGTAAAGTCTTCCATTCAGGGTCCTCTCTCCTTTGTCTCATTGCTCACATTCACTTTCCTTTAACTAGAAAGCCCTGGGGATGTATTGGCTCTATACAAATGAAAGGCGATTATATTATTACTGTAGAAGTGATTGCAGTATAGTATGGTGCTGCAGTCTAAAACAGGAAAGTTGTCTTCTTTAACTCTAAGCTCCAACCCGTCTGTCCGGAATTAGTTGGAAGTCTGAATACCGAAAACAGTAACCATGCTGAGCACAGTTTTTACGGCTATCAAGGTGGTGGGCTGTGCAAAATAAACTGCGGCTTCCACTTCGCTAGGAAGGTCAATTATTAATCTCCATAGTATCAGATACTAGAGGATGCAGGAGAAATAATTATTTCTGTATAATTACAGTGGAAGAAATCTGTAGAATCTATAGATGGAAAGTCTTTAGTCATAACCGATGTGGATACAGCATCGATAATACAACAAACAGGACAGTACCTTGCATGCATTTCCCATAGCTTCGTATCCATTCTTTGATCCCACGTGCAGGTTAAACCCTCCTCTCCTCCAGAAACCACCTTCCAGTCATCCATTTGCACTGCCGAGACTCCCAGTTGATGGGCATAGAAAGAACAGAGAGATTTGCTACAACGCAGGTCGTAAACACGTACCCTAAGTAAAGAAAATCATATATTCACATAGGTACTTACAGTAGATCCGTTACATTACTGCTGAAGTCTCAGTGAAGACAGGATTCATATGAAACAGCAAACATCTGGAAACATTGGCTCGCATTTACAAAGTGATTTTGTGTAAACTGTAAAACAGGCATGCTCAACCTGCGGCCCTCCAGCTTATTCAAAACTACAACTCCCTACAGCAGGGCATTGTGGGAGTTGTAGTTTTACAACAGCTGGAGAGCCGCGGGTTGAGCATGCCTGCTGTAAAACCTCATGCACACGACTGTAAGCCTTTTGCAGATATAGTACTATAGTATCCAAGACTATACCATGCTTTACTGTCTTCTACAATACACTGCCCAACAGAAAATCTCTCTCCGTTTCTTGTTCGTTTCTATTACTAGCTACAATTATTAGAAGTAGTCATGGTAAAAGCCGCTCTCCGGTATTCACAGAAACCTAGACCACGCTTCTAAACTCCATAAACATTACTGCTAACAAGATTAACTACCTTCGGAGAGTACCAGCACATAAAAGGCTCCATAGATCCATGAATACAGTAGCCGGTGATCCATATTCTGATAAAATGGACTATAAACATTAGAGAACACATGACTGCGTAATGGCATCCAATCATTCATGTAAATTTGGTAGGATACATAATTAGTTTAAAAAATTTGCAGCCATAACTTCACAATATGCCCAATCGAAGGAAACAGTCAGAGCGTGTGGCAGGGATTTTTTATAAAGGAGATTATATGAGATCATATGAGAAAACGTCCCTCAGGTGTGAGGCTCAAACATTTCCAAAATGAACGGCTTCCAGCATCCTTTTAGCTGATTAGCAAACGTCTTCCAGTAAACATAAAACTCACCCCTGGGTGCCATCTGAAATAGTTCACTGTGACGTCCTAGCTCTAGTACTTTACTGTCCATATTGTCTCACTAGACTCGTGTAACTGCTCCTCAGACTTAATACCCCTTGTTTGGCCGCGGAATACACGTGTGAAAGCCTTTGCTTGGCCTCGCCATAAAACTCCTCCGCCAACCTAATCTTTAATACATGAACAATCCAAAGGATATATCAATGTCCTGATGCACAGTAGCATATTACATTTTAGAAGATAAATACACACATCTCGTACAATATTGTACTACGTGGCAAGGCCTATGTGACCCTCAACAGTAGGAGCAAATGCAAAAGTCTGCATCCATCTTAAAAGTAAAATCGATAAAATTATTTGTTCTAGTATTCAATAGCAAAAAAATAAAAATTCTCAAACTATGCTGTTTGATTCCTGCTGCCTGTGGATATAAAGGGTCTCATAAGATCAAGTAGCACAAATAAAGACGTATAATGAGCAGGTAAAGTCATACAATCAATGTATGTATATCTATCTGACTGAATTAGGCTCAGTTCACATTGCTGTTGCTGTTCAATGGGAAGAATAACTGTTTTCTGTACTGTCCTATCCAGGAAATGGAAAGCTGAGGCACTGCCTACAAGTTGCTGTAATGTATTTCATCATACCATTTTATAATCCCGAGTACCAGCACAGTAGAGGGCTGTCAATAGGGCGATTCCTAAATTTTCACATAAAATAACTAAGATGCCCATGATATATACTTATAGTATATACACTGTTTTTGCTGTCATGGAAAGTTTTTAATGGACTCATATGGCCAGGAAAAGTGGGCCCCAGGACTGGCAATTATCCAAATAAAGGAAAATGTAGTTAGTATACATTCATGTGATGTACTTGATGAAGAACGTTAAAAAACAAAACAAAAACATTTTTTATTTATAAAACCTTCACTTAAAATCGAGGCAGTTGAACCCACAAACTGTGCCAAAACAGGCTTGAAGGGTGCAGAAGAAAATGAGGGGCATGTGTATAAATATAGCCCTCAACGCCGTCCACCACTGATAACGTGCGGACCACATGTACCCGATGCCCCTCATGGTCTTCTGCATCCCTCAACCATGTTTTGGCACAGTTTGTGGGTTAAACTCCCCAGATTTTAAGTGAAGATAATTTTTTCAATTGGTCTTTATTAAAAATGTTGAACCCCTGTCTCTTTGCAGCCTTGAGTTTCTCTATTAGCAGGCTCTGTTTCACCAGGCAGCTCAGCTGATGTGTTCCTTACTCTCTGACCTCCTAAACACTTATTATAGCTCAATTCTTACCTTACTAAGACGAATCAGGCTTAAATAAGTGTTTAGGACCTTTTAGCAATTTAGAGATGAGGCTTAATTGATGAACAGCACAAAGTGAAAGTACAATTCTCACAGACAGTTAACCATTTGTGATGGAACGCCTCAATATATTTAATAAAGACCAAATGAAAAAAAAAAATTTGTAGGCCAAAATGAGTAAAATGCAAAAAAAAAAACACCTGAAGGTTTACATAGCCTTTAAATAACCAGAAAATATGGCAAACAAAAAATTAATATACCGTATTATTTTAGGGAATATCTCATTTGAGATGCCAAAGGTTCAGCAGCTGATTTTGCCAGGGGAAAATTGGTCCTTCTATACAATTTCCTGCAGCAATCCACTGTCCATGTAATACGAGTAAGCCCTGGGCCACTAGAATGGGAGCTCTTTTTATAGAAGAGAGTCTCAAGCAAGAGGACAACTTTAACAGGGTATACAGATAGGGTTTGACCATATAGTAAAAATGTCATTTTAACTACTTGAAGGGAGCCTGTCACTTCAACAGGGGGCTATACTATGCAGCATTACACGAGTAGTACTACAGATAGGGATTTTTTATTTTCCTATAGTTCCCCTGCTTTGCCAGTGCACAGTGGGGATGGGGCCAGTATAAAAAATAAAAAGTAGTAGTAGTACTTATGTCCAGCTGACAGACTCCCTTTTTAAAAATTTTGGTAAAAAAAAACAACGGCTTTCAACTTTGTAAAACACACATTTATCAATGGATCTTGCTTTAAACAGGTACGGCAGAAGTTCGGTCGTTAAAAATAGCGTTCGCTTGTGAGCACCATAGCTGCCAGGTTTCTGCTGTTTTGAACAGTAGACACCTGGGACCAAAGTCTGCGATCGGCGACAATTCAGATCATAGACATTTAACAACTTAGATGCCATGGTCAACTGTGTCCATGGCATTTGACAGGGCTTTCAGGCCTGAATGGCTCCCCTGCACAGCGAATGAAGAAACTCATGCTACTTCAGGTGACAAATTTTTTTATTAATTGTATATAATCAAACTCCGTTCCCCATTCCAGTTAAAATTAGAAAAAGTAAAAAAAAAAAATTAAATTAACCATCATAAGTATCTACAAGTCCAAAAACGGCAAAACTATTATATATACTAAAATATAATTGTATTTATCCTGTACGGTGAACGACGTAACAAAAATAAAAAATCGACATGGTCGATTTGCCAATTTTTACCTCCCGAAACAAAATCGAATCATACACACTCAAAAATGGTATATACAGACGTGGACAAAATTGTTGGTACCCTTTGGTCAATGAAAGAAAAAGTCACAATGGTCACAGAAATAACTTTAATCTGACAAAAGTAATAATAAATTAAAATTCTATAAATGTTAACCAATGAAAGTCAGACATTGTTTTTCAACCATGCTTCAACAGAATTATGTAAAAAAATAAACTCATGAAACAGGCATGGACAAAAATGATGGTACCCCTAGAAAACACAGAACATAATGTGACCAAAGGGACATGTTAATTCAAGGTGTGTCCACTAATTAGCATCACAGGTGTCTACAACCTTGTAATCAGCCATTGGGCCTATATATATGGCTCCAGGTAATCACTGTGTTGTTTGGTGATATGGTGTGTACCACACTCGACATGGACCAGAGGAAGCAAAGGAAAGAGCTGTCTCAAGAGATCAGAAAGAAAATTATAGACAAGCATGTTAAAGGTAAAGGCTATAAGACCATCTCCAAGCAACTAGATGTTCCTGTGAGTACAGTTGCACATATTATTCATAAGTTTAAGATCCATGGGACTGTAGCCAACCTCCCTGGACGTGGCCGCAGGAGGAAAATTGATGACAAATCTAAGAGACGGATAATCCGAATGGTAACAAAAGAGCCTAGAAAGACTTCTAAAGAGATTCAAGGTGAACTTCATGCTCAAGGAACATCAGTGTCAGATCGCACCATCCGTCGTTGTTTGAGCCAAAGTGGACTACATGGGAGACGACCAAGGAGGACACCATTGTTGAAAACGAATCATAAAAAAGCAAGACTGGAATATGCCAAACTACATGTTGACAAGCCACAAAGCTTCTGGGAGAATGTCCTGTGGACAGATGAGACAAAAATCGAAGTTTTTGCCAAGGCACATCAGCTGTATGTTCACAGACGAAAAAATGAAGCATATCAAGAAAAGAACACTGTCCCTACTGTGAAACATGGAGGAGGCTCTGTTATGTTCTGGGGCTGCTTTGCTGCGTCTGGCACAGGGTGTCTTGAATCTGTGCAGGGTACAATGAAATCTCAAGACTATCAAGGAATTCTAGAGAGAAATGTACTAGCCAGTGTCAGAAAGCTTGGTCTCAGTCGCAGGTCATGGGTCTTGCAACAGGACAATGACCCAAAACACACCGCTAAAAACACCCAAGAATGGCTAAGAGGAAAAAATTGGACTATTCTAAAGTGGCCTTCTATGAGCCCTGACCTCAATCCTATTGAGCATCTTTGGAAGGAGCTGAAACATGCAGTCTGGAAAAGGCACCCTTCAAACCGGACACAACTGGAGCAGTTTGCTCATGAGGAGTGGGCCAAAATACCTGCTGAGAGGTGCAGATGTCTCATTGACAGTTACAGGAAGCGTTTGATTGCAGTGATTGCCTCAAAAGGTTGCGCAACAAAATATTAAGTTAGGGGTACCATCATTTTTGTCCATGCCTGTTTCATGAGTTTATTTTTTTACATAATTCTGTTGAAGCATGGTTGAAAAACAATGTCTGACTTTCATTGGTTAACATTTATAGAATTTTAATTTATTATTACTTTTGTCAGATTAAAGTTATTTCTGTGACCATTGTGACTTTTTCTTTCATTGACCAAAGGGTACCAACAATTTTGTCCACGTCTGTATATACACTCAAAAATGGTATCAATAAAAACTACAGACTGCCCTTCAAAAAATTACTTCCCCCCCCCCCCCACAGTTCTGTAGAAAAAAAAAAAAAAAAAAAAAAGTTATGGGGGTCATAACTTTTGACAAAAAGATTTTGTCAAAAGTTTAGTTTTTTTGTCTAGTAAAAGAAAAACTATATAAATCTGGTATCTCTGTAAACATACTGTCCCAGAGAATGAAAGTACCATGTCAGATTTACTGCAAAGCGAATGCCGTAATAACAAAACCCATAAAATTGTGGTGAAACTGTGTTTTCTTTCAAGTCCACCCCATTTGGATTTTTTTTCCTAGCTTCCCACTACAATGCATGCAACATTAAATGGTGCCATTAGAAAGTACAACTTATCCTGCAAAAAACAAACCCTCATACGGCTATTTAAACAGAAAAAAGTTATGGCTCTGGGAGGCAGGGAGTAATAAATGAAAATGCAAAAACGGAAAATCTCAGTAACACATAAAAAGTGTTTTTGTTATTGAAGAATCTGTGGCGCTTGCAGCATGCTCTGGGCATGGCATTTTCCCACAAGCTTCTCCATAGGACTTGAAAAACACCAGAAAAAAAAGACATTTTAAATGTTAAAGAAATGTTCAGGATTTATGAAAGAATGGTTTGCATTAAGGAGGCCTGAAGAGATATTTACTCTGAAGTTTTAAAATGGGCAGGATACATCAGGATCCTACAGCCCCAACTGAATTGAAAAGCTCAGTCAACCATGCTTTCACAACTGTATACAATCGGTTTCCGAAGGTTGTGCCAAGTATTAAAAATAGGAAATGCACACATTTAGCGGATGAAGGTTGTAGCCTGCGATCTTCAGAGTGCTCAGAGTATGACAGAGGTGTGACTGTATATTTGATAGTGAATGTGCATTAGTAAATTGCTATTGCAATTCTTAACCAAATTCAGCCACAATGAATTGCAACCTAGTGGGTTGATACCATTTAACAAATATCTGGTGTAGGTTCCATCCTCTGAAACCAATAGTGTCACCAAACATCCAGGAAAATCTAATGCTGTAAGTGCAGATCTTTGCAGGCTCTTCTATTCTTTTTTTTCCCCAGTGAGTCAAATCCACAAACTCCAGCATTTAAAGAAAACGTGTCATCAAATATTATCTATTGTTTAAATCACATTTTTATGTTTAACATATTTTTAAAGAGATTTTGATGTTATTTTTAATTTTCCATGTCAATCTATATTATAAAATTAATATTTAATATATTTAAAAAACAAACAAACATAAAATCCTGCAGTTTGCACACTGGCCACTAAGCCTAATAATAGGTGACACTTCTTGGTCTGTACAGATCACCTCACTTAACTGCAGTTATCTGCTTATCTGTCTAATCCTGCCTGTAATGATATCACCTCTGTGTATAGATAAGACAGGATCCACTATTCACAATAGGTGATTGTCAGAGCTTGCAGAAAGTAAAGCACTCCAGCACTAGATAATCTTGCATAGTCCGTCTTTATTAAACAGCCATAAATCAACAACGTGGATATCGCCTCCCCACACCTCCAAACTGGTTTACATGTTTCGAACCCTCTTGGTTCTTAATCATAACCTAAAGTGCACTTACCTCATGGGTCTCCTAAATACCTCCTCCCGTCCTGCCAGAACCAGCTGATAACAATCAATGGCTCAGGGGGGAGGGAAGAAGGCAGAAAGTTAACCCAGTGAGAGCGCTTCACCTCCACAGTGAATATAACTATTGATGATATACAAAATATTAAAATAGAACATATAGACATATTACATTGGACACATAAAACCCCCTGGATTCAAAGTGCAACATGCAGGGGTATGGGAATATAAAAAACATTACCGCACAAAAAACGCATAGTGTGTATGCAGCAGTCTTATGTCCCAAATATATTGTAAAATAACTAAAAAAGATCTAGGGAAAAGAGCATACTGTTGCACTCTATATTATCCCGATCGTCTAAATGGAGGACAAAAAACTCCCGATAGAATATGCTTGAAAAACCTCAGCAGCTATTATTAATAAAAATGCATTATTTCTTTTTTTTAATTCAAACCAGCAGGAAATCTAGTCTCTAACTTAAAAATCCAGTAGGCTTCACGGGTCAAAATTTATCTTTTTAAGTCTCCTCCCCTGACAGACAAAGTGACCTTTTCGAAAGCAAAAGTACGTAAGCTACTAACATTGCGATTATGTTTTGAAATAAAATGGTTAGCAGCTTTTGAGACTCCGGTGGCTAATGGATTCGTGATGTAGTTTAAGTGTTTCCGGAATCTCGCTTTTAAACTGCCTAATGGTGTTGCCAACGTATGTTAGATCACAGCTGGTACATAAAATAATATAAATGACGCCTGACGTATTACAATTGATATGGGTTTGGATTTAAGAATTGTCGGTATGGGAGGAATTGCAGAAACTGGTTGTTTGTGTCACAAAGCCACAAGTCTTACAGGGATGTCCCCCACATTTTGAAAACCCTTTAAACCTCAGCCAATTGTGCGGAGGTTTAACAGTAGCATTCATAAATAATGATGGTGACAACACGTTGGCTATAGTTTTCGATCTCCTTGGCACTATACGACAGCCCTCTTTTAATACATCATGTAAGGTTTTGTCATCGTACAATATTGGTAAACATTTTTTGACAGCCTGTTCTATTTCAGAAAATTGTTTACTTTATGTCAAAACCAGTGTGGGTTTGTTTTATATTGTAGTTGATAATATGTCTGCTATTCCCCTCCATATTTTTCTTATTTTTATTCTTATCAGCACTTTTTTGTACAGTATGGGAATGGGGCAATTTATTAAGTACACTTTCCCTACATTTGTTTTTAGCAATATCAAACCCCCTTCTGAGCATCCATTCCGGATAACCTATAGCTTTTAGACGTGACCAATACCCTGACAGTATCTCAAAAACACTTTGTCTGGGCTGCAGTTTCTTCTTGCCCTAATGAACTCACCTGTTGGTATGGCTTGTATTGTATATGGCGGATGATGGCTATTGGCCTTTAAAATAACATTACCCCGAAGTCTCTTTACGGTATGTTTCTGTGTCGACAACCCGTCCAGGTACCCCCACCAATCTGAGATCCAAGAAAAAAATACTTTCCGGATCCAAGTGGTGGGTAAAGCTGAGGCCATAGGGATTATTGGTGGTATAACCCACAAAATCTGGTATGGCAGACACATCGCCGCCACATACAATAAGCAGGTCATTGATGTATCTGCCATACCAGACCACAGCCTCTCTGAAGGGGTTGCCAACAGAGAAAACATACCGTTCTTCCCAATATGCCATAGTGAGATTTGCAACCGAGGGTGAGTACTTGGCACCCATAGAGACACCACTGATTTGTAAAAAAAAAAAAATTTGTCAAAAGGAAAAATAATTATGAGTCATGAAAAAAACAGAGACCTCCATAATATAGTCAATGAGCTCAGGAGTATGAACACTGTAACGATGCAAAATAGTAAAAAGATACTGGGCACTCTCTCTATATATATATGATCCTCACAGTTTATTGCAGATATGGCATATACAAACAATTCATAAAACAAGCATAAAACAAGCATCTTACTTAAAACAGTATAACATAAAATCCGGATATAGAACTAGACTCCTACAGGGACTGTAGTGAGTGTTATGGATATTGAAAGCCTCAGAATATTAGAGGTAAGAGTCCTTTAGGTAGATGTCCATCCAACCTTTGGTTGGAATATATTAAAACTAGCTTTTTGGAGTATAGAATCCCACAGTGAAAGTCTCCTCCAATCGGGAAAAATGTATAGAAACACAGCTGTTGAATACAGTGATTTATGTGCGGCGTCCAGCTTTACTCACTGTTAGGTAGCGATAATATGCTCTGCTGCTGTGCTGGTGCCGTACATATTTCAATTCGGATCTGTGTACTAATCGTCCCGTTCCCCTCTCTATTTCTTAGGCGCCGCTCCATAGATGTGAGCACCGGCGCTTGATGTATTTGCAGGTTCCCTCTTCCGTGCTGGACTCTATATTCAGGCGAGCGTCATACACTCCTATAGTGGTCCTGTTGGAATGCGCGTCGGGTCTCTGATTTATGGTGCAGAGACCCCCCCATGGATATCAATTCCATTTGCTGAAGGATCGCATGTACCCGAATTAACCTCGTTTAAATCAGAGACCCGACGCGTATTCCAACAGGACCACTATAGGAGTGTATGACGCTCGCCTGAATATAGAGTCCAGCGCGGAAGAGGGAACCTGCAAATACATCAAGCGTCGGCGCTCACATCTACGGAGCGGCGCCTAATATATAGAGAGGGGAACGGGACGATTACTGCACAGATCCGAATTGAAATATCTACGGCACCGGCACAGCAGCGGAGCATATTATCGCTACCTAACAGTTAGTAAAGCGGGACGCCGCACATAAATCACTATATTCAACAGCTGTGTTTCTATACATTTTTCCCGATTGGAGGAGACTTTCACTGTGGGATTCTATACTCCAAAAAGCTAGTTTTAATATATTCCAACCAAAGGTTGGATGGAAATCTACCTAAAGGACTCTTACCTCTAATATTCTGAGGCTTTCAATATCCATAACACTCACTACAGTCCCTGTAGGAGTCTAGTTCTATATCCGGATTTTATGTTATACTGTTTTAAGTAAGATGCTTGTTTTATGCTTGTTTTATGAATTGTTTGTATATGCCATATCTTCAATAAACTGTGAGGATCATATATAGAGAGAGAGAGTGCCCAGTATCTTTTTACTATTTTACATTTTACCAAAGGAAGGGTGATTCCTTTTTACTGTGAGCACCTCCTCCGTAGTTTGCGCCATTCCTGTGCGTCACTTCCTTTTGATTAAACTGTAACGATGCAGTTGATATTCCAGAGCCCATAATGCCACATGCTGAGGAATGGAAGGGTACAGCGATATTACACAAACAACCAGTTTCTGCAATTCCTCCCATACTGACAATTCTTAAATCCAAACCCATATCAATTGTAATACTTCAGGCGTCATTTATATTATTTTATGTACCAGTCGTGATCTAATATACGTTGGCAGCACTAGTAGGCAGTTTAAAACGAGATTCCGGGAACACTTAAACTACATTACGAATCCTTTAGCCACAGGAGTCTCAAATGCTGCTAACTATTTTATTTCAAAACATAATCGCAATGTTAGTAGCTTATGTAATTTTGCTTTCAAAAAGGTCACTTCTTCTGTCAGGGGAGGAGACCTAAAAAGAAAAATTTTGACCCATGAAGCTTACTGGATCTTTAAGTTAGAGACTAGATTTCCTGCTGGTTTGAATTTAAAAAAAGAAATAATGCATTTTTATTAATAATGGCCGCTAAGATTTTTCAAGCATATTCTATCGGGTGTTTTTTGTCCTCCATTTAGAAGATCGGGATAATATACAGGGCAACAGTATGCTCTTTTCACTAGATCTCTTTGTAAGTTATTTTACAATATATTTGGGAAATAAGACTGCTGCATACACACTATGCGGTTTTTGGGCGGTAATGTTTTTTATATTCCCATACCCCTGCATGTTGCACTTTGAATCCAGGGGGTTTTATGTGTCCAATGCAATATGTCTATATGTTCTATTTTAATATTTTGTATATCATCAGTAGTTATATTCACTGTGGAGGTGAAGCGCTCTCACTGGGTTAACTTTCCGCCTTCTTCCCTCCCCCCTGAGCCATTGATTGTTATCAGCTGGTTCTGGCAGGATGGGAGGAGGTATTTAGGAGACCCGTGAGGTAAGTGCACTTTAGGTTATGATTAAGAACCAAGAGGGTTCGAAACATGTAAACCAGTTCGGAGGTGTGGGGAGGCGATATCCACGTTGTTGATTTATGGCTGTTTAATAAAGACGGACTATGCAAGATTATCCAGTGCTGGAGTGCTTTACTTTCTGCATTAACTACGGGAGTCGACCTTGACTTACTTCGTGCGGAGTTCAACTGGGTGAGCTGGATTTATCTTTTCTATGGATTGTCAGAGCTTATATACTTTTTCCTTGTACAATGACCTCTGCACAGGGCAAAGAGCATGCCTAGAAAACTCTCCAATAGAAGTCACTGAGGTCCCCTCCTGTCCATTGTGTCTAGGGACCATGGGGCTGCCGTAAAGCTTTCTAAATGCTGTTAAGAACAGATCAGGCCGCTCCCATAATCATGTTCAGAAAATAAAAAAAATAAAAAAAGTCTGTAATCAGAAAATAAAAAATGATTAGAAAAAAGGATATGTGTTGCTTTTCTGTGACACATTTCCTTTAACCCCTTCCCGACCTTTGACATACTACTACATCATGGGAACCACTGCGTTCCTGCAATTTGACGTAATAGTACGTCATGGTGATCGCGCGGGCACCGGAGAGGTGCGCACATGATCACTGCAGGGGCCCAGCAGTCCGCGGTAGCCGGGCCCCTGCTGTATCCGCCGGCATCGCTGTAAAAGCCGATGCCGGCGGATTAACCCCGTCTATGCCGCGGTCCGCACTGACCGCGACATAGAAGGAGTTTGTGTCGGGTGAGTGATCGCATTGAGTCCCCGCGCTGCTGTGGCGGGGACCCGATGCGTCACAAGGCAGCCCAATGCCGTGCAGAGGCTGCCCAATGCCTTGCACGGCATCAGGAACTGCCTTCTACGGGTGCCGAGGAGATCCAGCCTCAGGCTGGGTCTCCTCGGCAACCTGTTAGTGTATGACTCAGTGTAATACACTAACAGGCAATGCATTACAATACAGATGTATTGTAATGCATCGCAGAGGGGATCAGACCCCCAAAAGTGAACATTAGAAATAAAGTAAAGAAAATAAAAAATTTAACAAAAGTGTTTTTAATAAAATTAATAAAGTAATAAAATTAAGAAAGTAAAAAAAGTTGAAAAAACGCCCCTTTCCCTTTATTTTATAATAAAAAACTGAAAGAAAAAAACCCACACATATTAGGTATCGCCGCGTCCGTAATGACCGGCTCTATAAATATATCACATGATCCACCCTGTCCAATAAACACCATAACAAATAAAAAAGGTGTAAAAAAAAAAAGCCATTTTTGTCACCTTACATCACACAAAGTGCAACACCAAGTGATCAAAAAGGCGTATGTCCCACAAAACGGTATCAATAAAACAGTCACTCCACCCCGCAAAAAATGAGCCCCTACCTAAGACAATCGCCCAAAAAATAAAAATAAATATAGCTCTCAGAACATGGAGACACTAAAACATTTTTTTTGTTTTATAACCGCTATAATTGTGCTAAAGTGAAATACATAAAAAATATATATACATATTAGATATCGCCACGTCCATAACAACCAGCTCTATAAAAATATCACATGACCTAACCCCTCAGATGAACACCGTAAAAAAAAAAAAAAAAACTGTGGAAAAAAAAGGCTATTTTTGTCAGACCGTCACCTCATGCCGCAAAAATTTAGACACTACCGAAGAGAATCGGTCAAAAAATAAAAAAGCTATGGCTCTCAGACTATGGATACAAAAATGCTATTATTGTGTAAAACTTAAATAAGAAAAAGTAGACATATTAGGTATTGCCACGTCCGTAACGATCTGTTCTATAAAAAAGTCACATGAGCTAATCCCTCAGGTAAACGCTGTAAAAAAATATATAAAAAATGAAACCAGCGCCAAAACATAAATTTTTTGGTTACCTTGCCTCACAAAAAACGTAATATAGAGCAATTAAAAATCATATGTACCACAAAATAGAAACAATAAAACTGGCACCTTATCCTGGAGTTTCCAAAATGTGGCGAGTTTCTACTGTAGGGGTCCATCAGGGGGGCTTAAAATGGGACTTGGCATCTAAAAACCAGTTCAGCTAAATCTGCCTTCCAAAAAGCATATAGCGTTCCTTTCCTACTGCACCCTGCCGTGCGCCCGTACAGCAGTTTACGATCACATGTCGGGTGTTTCTGTAAACCGCAGAATCAGGGTAATAAATATTGAGTTTTATTTGGCTGTTAACCCTTGCTTTGCTACTGGAAAAAAATGGATTAAAATGTAAAATCTTCCAAAAAGGTGAAATTCAGAAATTTCATCTCCATTTTCCCTTAATTCTTGTGGAACACCTAAAGGGTTAACAAAGTTTGTAAAATCAGTTCTGTATACCTTGAGGGGTGTAGTTTCTAAAATGGGGTAATTTGTGGGTGGTTTCTATTATGTAAGCCTCACAAAGTGACTTCAGACCTGAACTGGTCCTTAAAAAGTGGGTTTTGGAAGATTTGCTTCTAAACTTCTAAGCCTTCTAACGTTCCCAAAAAATAAAATGTCATTTTCAAAATGATCCAAAACATGAAGTAGACATATGGGGAATGTAAAGTAATTACTATTTTTGGAGGTATTACTATCTATTCTAAAAGTAGAGAAATAGAAATTTGGAAATTTGCTAATTTTTCAAAAATGTTGGTAAATTTTGTATTTTTTTATGAATAAAAATGATTTTTTTTAAACTAATTTTTACCACTGTCATGAAGTACAATATGTGACGAGAAAATATTCTCAGAATGGCCTGTATAAGTAAAAGCGTTTTAAAGTTATTACCACATAAAGTGACACATGTCAGATTTGCCAAAAATGGCCTGGGCAGGAAGGTGAAAACAGGCCCGGGGTTGAAGGGGTTAACATAGCAAAAGAATGTGTTGTTGCTTCACGTAATACATATATATATATATATATATATGTAACTACATTTAAGGAAAGCATGTTTTGTTATTGTAGGGACATAATTAACTTTGTCTTAACTTCTCCATGAAATATTGAAATATACAGTTCTGCATATGAGTGCTTATCAATCTGGTAAATCCATGCTTTTGGAAGAAAACACAGGCTGAAATGCTGAATAATTTATCAAGTATGTCACGATCCAGTGCACTGAAATAACAAGCTTTGGCTTACGTCCAGAGCTCAGTGGCATTTTTCCCCCTGTGGTCCTGAGGATTGGGGAAGGGTGCAGGTGCCTGGAAAGGGAAGGTGGGAAGTGTCTGCTTGAAAAGAAGAGACACAGCTTTTTCCAAATCCCTTTTTGAGAATAGGAAGAGCAGGTTGCCAAAAAAGTCATCTGGTAACGCGTTCTGCTGCTTCACTGCCCACGCAGTTTAGACTGGTTAAAAAAACCTTAAAATAGAAGCTGAAAATATCTCATGCTAGGTGACCTATTGTACAGTAATAGGCAACATTTTTAAAACTGGCAGTGTAAGTGTACATATTCCACATAATTTTATATGTTCCTTGAAGTGTCAATCCTGAGAGTTTCCATGAAAACAGGCCATACGTCAGTCTCCATACCTCCCATTCATTTCAATGGAGGTGGTGGTTTATATCCCCACTGATTGATTCACGATATGTCCTATAAAGACCCTTTACAATAACTACAGTTAGGTCCAGAAATATTTGGATAGTGACATAAGTTTTGCCATTTTAGCTGTTTACCAAAACATATTCAAGATACAGTTATATAATCAATATGGGATTAAAATGCAGACTCTCAGCTTTAATATGATTGTGTTTACATCCTAATTGAAGAAAGGGTTTAGGAATTACAGCTCATTAATATGTAGCTGCCCCTTTTTCAAGGGACCAAAAGGTAATTAGACAATTATATCAAAAGCTATTTAATGGGCTGCATGGGCTATTCCCTTGTTAATCTATCATCAATTAAGCAGGTAAAAGGTCTCGAGTTGTTTCCAGGTGTGGAATTTGCACTTGGAAGCTGTTGCTGTGAACCTTCAACATACGGTCAAAAGAGCTCTCAATGCAAGTGAAACAGACTATTAGGCTGAAAAAAAGAAGAGATCCATCAGAGAGATAGTGGAAATGTTATCCAAATCAACAGTTTAGTACATTCTGGTTAATCTGGAACTCAAAAAGGCCTGGACGTCCACGGAAGACAACAGTGGTGGATGATTGCATAATACTTTCCCTTCACAACATCCACCCAAGTGAAGAACACTCTCCAGAAAGTAGATGTATCAGTATCTAAGTCTACCATAAAGAGAATCATTCATGAGAGCAAAGGTACAAACCATTAATCAACCTTAAAAATAGAAAGGCCAGATTAGGCCGCTAAAAAACATCTAAAGAAACCAGCCCAGTTCTGGAACAGCATTTTTTGGACAGATGTAAATAAGATCAATCTGTACCAGAATGATCGGAATTAGAAAGCATGGAGAAGGCTTGGAACGTCTCATTGTCCAAAGCACACCACTTCCTCTGTAAAACATGGCAGAGGCACTGTGATGGCATGGACATGCATTGCTTCCCATGGCACTGGGTCACTAGTGTTTATTGATGATGTGACTGAAGACAGAAGCAGCCGGATGAATTATGAAGTGTACAGGGATATACTTTCTTCTCAGATTCAACCAAATGCAGCAAGGTTGATTGAACAGCGCTTCGCAGTACAGATGGACAATGACTCAAATTTTTGAGAATTTTTAAGGCAAGTCAACCCGATCGAGCATCCATTTCACTTGCTTAAGACAAAACTTAAGGCAGAAAAACTCACAAACAAGCAACAACCGAAGCATCACAAAGGAAGAAACCCAGCGTTTGGTGATGTTCATGGGTTCCAAACTTTAGGCAGTCATTGTCTGCAAAGGATTCTCTACAAAGTATTAAAAATGAACATTTTATTTATAGTAATGTTAATTTTTCCAATTACTTTTGAGCCCTGAGGATATTTCTGTTCAACCCCATGAATTAAACCTAAAGGTCTACACTTCAATTGCATCTTGAAATTGTTTCATTTTAAATCCAATGTGGGGGCATGCAGCCCAAATCATGAAGATTGTATCACTGTCCAAATATTTCTGGACCTAACTGTATAAACCTGACGCATAGCATCTATTAGTGATAACTTCCAAGGAGATGTACAAGTGTACATGTGTTTTTTTTCATACCAACTACTGTCCAAAATGGATCTTACGCATGTTCTATCCTGATTGCAGGTGTTTCTGTGGGGGAAATGGAATACAGCAAATAACTATTTTTATGGGGCTATCACTTAGAAAGATGCAACACATTGAGATGTGAAGGCATAATGTCCACCAGGGCTACTCGCATAAAGAACGTTAGCATGGTGCTGCAAGTATTGGTACTGCCTTCCACTGCACCTGCCAACTAATATGACATATAATACAACTACTTGTGTTCACTTCTATTGGTCTTCTGTTCTGTAGAAGGATCCTTGGACATTGCAAACGCAGGTTAGCACATATATGTGACACGTCTGATCAGCTTGTTATATTAAAAGGTTATTCTGTGCAATTTTGCAATAGAAGGGAGTGTGAGTAGTTGTATTATATTATGCATGAAAATAATTTTGCAGCTCTTTTCTGTTCTATGAGGCTATGTCAGACTGAAATGCCGAACAAAGGGGCTACAATTTGGCCAGAAGCGGATCGTATTGAAACATGTGCCTCTATCTATCCCTGAAAAAATAAACCCACATCATGTGCAATTATTTAATTGCTATACTCAATGTAGGTATTCGTGGTTGTGATCTGTTCTAAAGACAAACTAGACATCTGTATCAAAATCCTACAAGTGACTGCAGTTGGATCATTGCGCCTTCATTCTGAAAGAAAATGGCTAGGTGGTTTTATCTCACTTTTGACCTTGGAATTTAAGGGGTTATGGCTAGGATCAGAGATATTTCTGATCCCTGCATTCAATCATTGCTGATTGCATGGGCACAGCTTTTGTTCCTGCGCATAAGCAAATTTCAC
Source organism: Bufo gargarizans (assembly GCF_014858855.1). Classification (NCBI taxonomy): domain Eukaryota; kingdom Metazoa; phylum Chordata; class Amphibia; order Anura; family Bufonidae; genus Bufo; species Bufo gargarizans. The sequence continues at coordinate 585,309,714 of NC_058080.1, read as the reverse complement.
CAAGCCTTTAGGCAAGGCAATCCATGGCATAAATGTAAATCATGGAGAGCCAAGGGGTTAATTGGAAAACCCTTTACACTTAACAGGTTCACAAATGATTTTGATGTATGGATAGAGTTAATCTACCAACGTCAATAGTTTTATTGTCTAATGCTGCTCATTTTTTTGCTTTTACACCGAGGAATACTCTCTATGACTGCTTGTCAACATAGAAATGAGAACGATTACTGAAATGTACAAAGGGCTTGCACCAAGTTAAAAACATTTCCCTTAGGCCTCATGCACATGACTGTATGTATTTTGCGGTCTGCAAAAAAATAAGGATGACATCCGTGTGCATTCTGTATTTTGCGGAACGGAACAGCTGGCCCCTAATAGAACAGTACTATCCTTGTCCTATTTTTTGGCGGAATGGAAATATGGACATACGGAAACGGAATGCACACAGTAACTTCAGGTTTTTTTTTGCGGACCCAATGAAAAGAATGGTTCCGTACACGGTCCGCAAAAAAAAAAAACGGAACGGACACAGAATGTAAATACGTTCGTGTGCATGAGCCCTTATCCATATGATAGGGGATAAGCATCTGATCAGCAGGGCCCTAACCACTGGGACCCCAACTGATGATGAAAATGGGGGTTCTGTTTCTCCTGGATAAATAAAGTGGTGGTTGTGCACATGTCAGACTCCCACTGCTCAGATGCTTATGCCTATCATTTGGATAGGGGATACGTTTTATCTTAGGACAAATCCTTTAACTAAGGAACTGACATATGATTTGGAGGTAAGAAGTCCTGAAAATGTGAGATCTTGATGGAAGCAGCACAATAAAAAGCAAAAGTTTTCATTGTGGTCTAAGCAATAAACTTACAGTACAAGCGTTTTAAGTGGCACCTAAATGCACTCAAATACAGGGGTCTGGATAAGCCTCTAGTAATGTGGATATTGCCTGTAACGTACCTTCTGTCCCTGTTTCCAGTGACCAAAAGATGAGGAGGGCTGTCTTTCAGATTGATGCATGTGAAGTCTCCGGTAGAGTTACCCAAGGTTGTGAGGCACTGACCAGTCTGAAGGTTGTATACATGAATCTGTGGATATATTGAACCATGAATATAACAAGTACAGTTAAGTTACAAGATCAATTTGTTCTAGGATGACTATTAAGATGAAACTATTGGAATGTGAAATAAGAACTCATGTTTTTGTTCTGAAGCTCCAAAATGTCATCCCAAAATAATATAAACAGAAGAAAAGCATAAAACTAATACAGAGAAAGAAAGTCCTTACATATAAAATCAGGCCCAAAACTATGAAATTACTGTTAATGCTGAGCGCAGCAGATTCTTCGGGGTCCAAAGAGTGTACAGTATAGTAAAAGCAGCCCTCACCGAGTGTCCAAAGGAGTGGCTCATCCTGGCACCGGTAGAGGGCAGGACATGTTGTACTGTAGAGAGTTGCTACTAGACAGCCAATCACTGCATGTACTCCAAATGTTCTACTAATGAAATCTCCATGCTGATTGGCTGGATCATCCAGCCAATGGAATGTGCCACACATTGTCAGAATCTGTAAGGCTACTTTCACACTTGCGTTCGGAGCGGATCCGTCTGGTATCTGCACAGACGGATCCGCACCTATAATGCAAACGCTTAGATCCGTTCAGAACGGATCCGTTTACATTACCATGAACAAAAAAAAAAAAATTATATATATATTTTTTTTTTTGTTCATGATAGTGCAAACGGATCCGTTTTGACTTTACATTGAAAGTCAATGGGGGACGGATCCGTTTGAAAATTGAGCCATACTGTGTCAACTTCAAACGGATCCGTCCCTATTGACTTCCATTGTAAGTCTGGACGGATCCGTTTGCCTCCGCACGGCCAGGCGGACACCCGAACGCTGCAAGCAGCGTTCGGGTGTCCGCCTGCTGAGCGGAGGACAAACGGTGCCAAACTGATGCATTCTGAGCGGATCCGCATCCACTCAGAATGCATTAAGGCTGGACGGATCCGTTCGGGGCCGCTTGTGAGAGCCTTCAAACGGAACTCACAAGCGGAGCCCCGAACGCAAGTGTGAAAGTAGCCTAACATTGTATGTTGAATGTAGTTTCCAGTTACAACAGCCCAAGAAAGACCAATGTAGGTTGAAAATATTGTAAAATATAATATCTGATGAAAGATATAAAATCTGGTGCTTTCTAATATACGTAAAAAACAGCATAAACGACTATCCACCTGGCCATCATAAGAATATACCGTATGTTGTATGGATATGCTCACAGACTGCTACAGGCGCATACTCTACCCCTGCATGCTTCTGACTTTTTATAGAGGTTTCATATAGAATCTACGGTAAAAATTAAATAAAATAAAAAATGGCATACTCTGGATTCACCAGAGTGTATATAGCGCACCTACTGCCTGGCAGTACAGACCGGTATAAACTCTGTGTGGCACCATGTGCCGTTGCCTAATATGTAAGCACACCTTTACTTTCAAGCCTAGCATTGTAGATCTTAATACAGAGGCATTCTAGTTAACATTCATGAAAACATGGGTATTGAAATACAGGTTTATGCTATACATATTACACTTAGCAAAAAATGCTCATTATACATGAATAATAGATGTTGAAAATAAAAAGCAGCTTGCTGCAATCTGATGTCATTGTTGACAATGAGCCAGAGTGGCTTTGGGGCTACTTTGAAGCAGATATTAAATATTGGGCCTGCTAACAATCAGAGAACTGACTTTATTGTGCCATCCCAAAGGTGATACAGAGCGGGCAACAATAAATGTTCTAATCCACTGCACTTAGAGGGCTGCAATGTTCACAAGAATAGGTCTCGCGAGGGTGATAGCTGGTGATTTTACTGAAGCACCATAATGTCAGGATGCCTAATTACCTTCTTCAGGGTAACGTTATAAAAGGAAAAATAGCACGTCTTTGCTTACCTGTATAATAAATTGCCTATGCAATCAATACACAATCCTTTATGTGTTTTACCATAAGTGAATTTAAACAGTACGTTTTATCTTACCCACCTCCCAACATAAAGTTGTCAAATGCTTAAGTTCTCTTGCTCTCTAAATGCATTTAGATATTTTACCCATCATGTGAAACAAACCTAGCAATGTGTTCATGGTTGATTTACCAACTTGAACAGAGACATCTTTTTGTAACCATTTTTTATTGTTCAAGTGTATCTAAAACGGAAAATGTAGCAATTTTGCAAATAGTCTTAATTTTAATTTTATAGCTACTATGAAAGTCAATGTGTTTCCATGGTAACAGACTACAAACAAACCCTGTGTGGTCTGATCCTGAAGTCCATATCACCAGTCCCTCCTTTCTTAGGGTCCATTCACACGTCTGCATAATGGGTCCGCATCCGTTCTGCAATTTTGCGGAACGGGCGCGGACCCATTCATTTCAATGGGTCTGCAAAAGATGCAGACCGCGTGCTGTCCGCATCCGCACTTCCATTCCATGTCCCCGCAAAAAATAGAGCATGTCCTATTCTTGTCCGTAGCCATGGACAAGAATAGGCATTTTTATCATAGTGCCGGCCATGTGCGGTCCGCAAAATGCGGAACACACTTGGCCGGTGTCCGTGTCTTGCGGATCTGCAATTTGCGGACCGCAAAACAGTTGCAGACGTGTGAATGGACCCTAAATAAGACACATTTGCTAGGTTTGCAAGAAATAAGGGGCAGAAGGATGGTGATATGACTTAAGGATCAGACTACTGTACAGTTGTTTGTAGTCTGTCACCATGGAGACATATAGGTCTCCACTTAAGCTGTGTATGCAAAACAATAGGACATTTTAATGTGAGACTGTTTGCAAAGTTTAAAATATCACTATGAAGGTGGACATATTCTTTAACTGAACATCAGTGACCAGTATACAACCTGTAACAAGTTGAATATAGACGATAGTGTCTGGCAGTTACATGGACCAATTACTGAAGACTTTAAGAGGCACTTAGAAAATTTGATGGCTCACTTTGTCCTTTTAATGCCCTAGGAGTAAGAATCACCATAGACATCGATAGAAAACAAAACAATCCAAAAGTTCAAATATCAGTAGAAAACCTCTTGATGCAAAGACAAATGTTGGAATGTGTCCAGCTCGGGCTTATAAGAAGCTCTATTTAATAACACATAAATGAGGTCTGAATACATTTCTTTATTATGCCTCTCAATGCTTCCCTTTTTCCATTTAACCAAAGATATTCTGCAGTGTGGTCAATATCATAAAGCTAGGAGTGCTAATGAGTCTCGTCGTTGCCATCGGATGCGCATTACTCACAAATGACATGAAGCTAGTGAGCCTCAACATGACAGAGGTATGATCAAAGAGAAAAGATGTAAAATTATTCATTACTAATTATTTCAAACAATTTTATCCCAACTCAAGATGAGCGTGAATGTGGGAACGGTCCAATCACGAGGCTCCCGTCCACTTCAGTGTGCAGACAGTAATCATTCTAAGAGGAGCGACCTGATTGATTTGCAGGGTGATGTCAGCTGGGAGAGCCGTGCCAAGCACCAGTACCCTGCACCTAGCACGCCGCAGCCATCTGGATTACTTCATTTCTGTGGCTATGATTCGTTTACACAGTAATGATTATCTTAACCCATTCCGTGTTATTCATTACAGCAGCTATTCTAACAAAATACTCGTCTTGGCAACAGGTTTTATCTCTTCGCGTTGTAAAAAGAGAACAAAGCCTATACAAAAGAGCCGCTCATATATCATGGCATAAATGAAGCCATAGAGCTGCTTTATGTGCACCACAAATATAACCTTATATGATTCTGTCAGAAAGACGTTGGAGCAGCTCTGCAGAGCTTCTGTGTAACTACACATGCTGTGAAGGCGTCCTGCTAAGGGTGCACACAATGGTAAAGGGTAGGTAAAACACAAAATAAGGTTAATATAGAATAACAGTAGAAATTAGATAAGTGGAAGATGATGATCAAGGCTCAAGAATCAAGAAATATCAATAACCCTGGACATGTGCATGACACTACACTGGGGAAACTTGTAAAGGGAATCTGTGACCCCAATTTTGGACCATTACCTACAGTAATACATGAGTAGTACTGCAGATATGGAGTACAGATCACTATTTTTTATTTTCCTACTGCCAGTGCTCAGAGCTGGGCTGAAATACATTGTCAGGACTGCTGTGCATGCGCACAAGTCCTCTCAATTATGTTAGAACAGTACAGCAGTCCTGACTGTATTTCATCGGAGCTTTGAGCGCTGACAGTGGGGGGAGGGGTGCAACGGCGGCAGTAGGAAAATAAAAACTAGTGATCTGGACTCCTTATATGCAGTACTACTCATGTATTACTGCAGAAAATAGTCTAAAATTGGGGTGAGAGATCTCCTTTAACTTCCTAACAGTCACATTAAAATTGGAAAACCTCTCACAAAAAATGTAACTTTTTTATTGTAGATTTTTAATGTGTGTCTGCAGTAAATCCGGTTGGCGCACAACTCAGGGGAAACTATTGCATTTTTAACCCCTTAATGACATAATTAATTTTAACCTTAGGGACCAATAATATTTTCCCCCTTTGTGTCCCGGACATCTTTTTAATTTTTTCTTGTAAATTCTTTTTTTTATTTAGCGGGATTAGTTGCACGTTTTTTAGGAACCATTTTGGGGTATATATATAGTGTAGTAAATAACTTATTATTTTATTTTTAGGGGGAAAGAAAAAATTCAACTTTAACATTATTTTTTGGAATTTATTTACAGCATTCACTGTGTGGTAAAAATAACTTTATTATGAGGGTCACTAAAATGATAATGACACATTTCTATATATTTTTAACTAATTTTCCTTTCCTCTTGCAGCTGTCAACTCTGCAACTGACCCCCTCCTCAAGACTGAAAGGGGGGGGGGGGCTGCTTTAGCTGCTCATATCTCTGGTTTAGTAGCAGCTAGAGATATATTAGAAAGCTGACATTCCAAGCTTTCAAACAATACCAGAATGACAGCATTATCTTCAGTACATGGGAAGCTATCACTGTTAGAAATCGGGGTGCAGTGAATGCAACTGAAAGTAAAAGACAGGCTTTACCGCCATTATTCCCAGTTTGATTTCTAACAGTGATATTTTCTGCTTATCTTGGACTAATGCTGGAATGCAAGCTTTCAAACAATAACAGGCACATGCTCTAGCTGTTACCAATCAGGATATATCAGCTGCTAAAGCAGCCCCCCCTTCCACTTCTGCCCGAGCCCAGCTCCGGCAGCACAGTTAAGTACCTTTCTTACAGCCCGAGCTGAGCTGGGGCAGAACAGTTAGGTTGTTAAGCAAAGTCAAAGAACAGAGCAAAAATACACAATTATGAGGCATTCTGTGTATTACGAGTATAGCTGTAACATTGGGCAGCATATTAAGCTGAAAGGTCCACTATCCAATAAATACCAAGTAGACTGCCACTTGGTAAAACAAGGATGTATGGACTAGAAATGGGCTTTCAATATAGTGTTACTAAAAATACACAGAAATGTCTTAATATTTGTATGTTCTTAGATGCTTTGGCCTCATAACTTCGATGCTTGGCGTGGGTTTAATGCAGGGTCTGTACCTGGCTGTCAGAGACAGCTAGAGACCCTGTGTAGCTTTGCCTGTAACTATTGCTACCGTTAGGCCTGTTCTCCCTGCAACTTTGGGCTCCCATGGATCCTCCTATGGTTACAGTTAAAAAGGGCAAACTAAAACAGAAACAAATTAGAAAGTCTAAATGCCCCCATGGGTCTTTTATGCTGTCTCGTAGGTCATATTATGCGTAAAAAATGTATAAAAAAATAAGTAAAAAAAATAAAATTTAGTAAAATTGAGCCACTAAGGTCACATCACATACAAGACTATTAAAGGGGTTGTCCCAAGTTTTCAGGTTATCCCCTATCCACAGGATAGGAGATAACTAGCTGATCGCTGGGGGTCTGACTACTGGGATGCCCACCGATTACAAGAGAGCCCTGTTCCCCCATTCTGATGCAGTGGCAGGTCGTGCACGTGCACTGCCACACCATTCATTCTCTATGGGAGCCCCAGATATAGCCAAGTACTGCGCTCAGCCTTTCTGACATTACTCGATGCTCTGAAGCTACTGGCTGCATACAGTGTAGAGGCAATGTCTCAAGACATTTAATACAGTCATCTTTGAGTACTAGCCACTCTGTTAAAAAACATCTACCTCTGTGTCCCTGTGCAGTCACTAATTAGTCCTATACTGACTTGTATGTAAATGAGATGATGTGTGTCCCCTAGGCATCTATCTCTATACTCTGCAACCCTGCCTCATGACTGCCATCTCCAACCCAGCACATGCTTGTAGGACAGTGAGGCCACAGAGGACTGAAAGACTGGATTTGTGAGTCTGTGAAGGGTACTTCTATCAACATACAGATGAAGAATGTCATTTGTATGAAGGGGATAGTATAAAAGAACTTTGGATGTCAATCAAGTAATAGGAGGCGTGGTTTACTCATCAGCTCATGAATGCACTGGACTCTGCACAGTGGACTCTTCTCTCATCATTTTCATGTAGTCTGAGCACCATAGGGGGTTTCCTCACGACTAGGGATTGATGCTTCATTTTAATTGCATGTAACATTTTATTAGGGGTTGAAAAGTACTTGACAATCTAAGCAATTCAGTTTTCTTCAATTTACATGAACTTTTTACCTTATTGCCACTATGGGTGACCCAGCCATAACTTTTCACTCCAAATGCTGCCTGATGCGTTGAAACATCCAAGCAGGTAACAGGGTGACCATATGTAGAGTGCAGAACTTTCTCCGGAACATTTTGCTTTAGGAGGTAAACCATCTCCTCAGCAGCTGCAACAGTGACAGGAGATCCTTCAGAGTCATGAATCACATGGAGAAAATTTACCTACAAAAGAGAAAAAAAAACTATAAAACTACTGAAACAGTAGCTAATAACAGTAGAGATCGGACACGTTATATGTGGATTCCTTTGTAAAAACTGTAGCAAATCAACATCACAATAGGCATGCTGCAGCATTGAGAATCTGTAGCACGCTGTAAAAATCTGAGCTGAATTTTTCCACTAAGGCTACTTTCACACTAGCGTTGTTTAAATTCGGCGTTCAATTACGACACCGGAACTGCCCGCCGGATCGGGAAAAACGTGTGAAAACGGATTACATTTGAATCCTGATCAGGATTTTGATCACAATGAAAAAATGCATTGGAAAAAACGGATCCGTCATTTATGGACTTTAACTTTTTTTTTCACATTTTTCAGGTTTAACATGCAAAAGCCGGATCCGGTTTGACTGAACACACGGCGCCGGATGCGGCGTTAATGTAAGTCAATGGGAAAAAGGCCTGATCCGGCATTCAGTCAAAGTGTTCAGGATTTTTGGCCGGAGGTAAAAATACTGCATGCTACGGTTTTCTGAAAAGCCTGATCAGTCAAAAAGACTGAACTGAAGACATCCTGATGCATCCTGAACGGATCACTCTCCATTCAGAATGCATGGGGATAAAACTGATCAGTTCTTTTCCGGATTTTAGCCCCTAGGACGGAACTCAGCGCCGGAAAAGAAAAACGCTAGTGTGAAAGTACCCTAAGTGTAAATGGGATAAAAAACAAAACAAAAAACATACATTATTACTGCACATAAAAGTGTTGCAGATTTCTAGCAAATAATCTACAAAGACTAATTGACTCTGGGCAGTGTCAGTTTCGCCTGGAGTGTCCCTTTAAGAGTGTCTCACAGGGTTTGCTGCACTTAGTGGGCTTCTGAATAAGTGGAGTTTAAAGAACCGGAGTGCTGGTGCCGAGTGTGATTTTGTAGGAAATAGCTGCATATAGTTTATAGCAAAGGTCCTTGTGAGTTAAGTGCTTGCATTCTAGTGCTGACATTTAAACCCATTTTATTTCTCTGCTGTGTACCTGGTAAGGGGAGTGGTTTGTGCTCCCAGGTGCTACTAATTGCACCAGTGAACTCATCATCCTGCGCTCGCTCTACCTGGGCTTCCTGCACTTAGGCTACATGCACACAACAGTGAAAAAAAACGTCCGTTTGGCATCAGTTTTTCATGTCCATTAAAAACGGACATGAAAAATTGATGAATTTGATTGGCAGTTATTTCTAGACCCACACTTCTGAGAACACCCACAGGATGGTAGGCCCCTCAACTAAAATAATGTCCCCCGTAGTGTAGGAATTTTTTTTTTACTGTCCCCAGCTTTAATAATGCCCCCCATGTAGGCCCCCTGGTAAAATAATGTTCCCCATAGTGTATGATTTTTTTTCCCGCCCCCAGCTTTAATAATGCCCCCAATATAGTCCCCCATCTTAAATAATGTCCCCCATAGTGTAGGAATTCATTTTTTAATGTCCCCAGCTTTAATAATGCCTCCAATGTAGGGCCCCATCCTAAATAACTTCACCCATTGTTTAAATAATGCCCCCCCACAGTTTTTTTTGGGGTTGATTTTACACAAAAAAAAAACAAAACAAAAAAAAAACTCACCTTATCCACTTGCTCGCGCTGCAGCAGTCTCGCAGTCTCTTCTCTCTTCACTGAACGGGACCTGCCGAAGGTGCGCGATGATGTCACTGCGCGCTCCCACGTGGTTACGTCACCACGCATATCGCAGGTCCTGCTCAATGAAGAGAGAAGAGACTGCCACACCGTGAGCAAGTGGATGAGGCGAGTTTATTTTTTTGTACCCGGTTTTAATGGCCGTTAGACGGTTGCACTCCTGTCAATCGGCCGTTAAAAACTGTCCCATTGAGTTCAATGGGTCCGTCTGACCGTGAAAACTGCCAAAAATAGGACATGTCCTATTTTTGGACGGATGCTATTCACTGGCCGTTAATAGAATGGCCATGTGAATAGCTCCATAGACTCATTGGTGCTAAAAATGGCCGTGTGACGGCCGTTACTTAGCTGGCCGTCACACGGCCATTATTCACTGTCGTGTGCATAAGGCCTAAGAGGACTTTTGAATAAGGCTACTTTCACACTAGTGTTTTTTGTGGATCCGTCATGGATCTGCAAAAAATGCTTTCGTTACAATAATACAACCGCCTGCATCTGTCATGAACGGATCCGGTTGTATTATGTCTTATATAGCCATGACGGATCCGTCTTGAACACCATTGAAAGTCAATGGGGAACGGATCCGTTTTCTATGGACCTACATTGTGTGTCAGGACGGATCCGTCTTGCTCCGCACAACATCACTGCAAGCAGCGTTTTTCTGTCCACGATGGGGACGCAACCAAACGGAACGGAATGCGTTTTAGTGCATTCCGTTTCGTTCAGCTTTGTCCCCATTGACAATGAATAGGGACAAAACTGAAGCGTTTTCTTCCGCTATTGAGATCCTATGACGGATCCCAATAGCGGAATTGAAAGCGCTAATGTGAAAGTAGCCAAATTGGAGTTTAAAGAGCCGGAGTTTAAGACAAGGAGCAAGAAACTAAGGTTTGCTAGATTTTCCTTGTGTATTGTTGGCTTGATTCTAGCTAGTCCTCCAACTACAGCAGACAGGGTCTAAATCGTAACTCATATTAACTGTTTTCCTTCTTTACTGTTCATCCCCATCTAAACATGTGCTCCATGGACAATGCTACTAAGTGTGTGCCCTGTGCAATGTATGTGTGCCTTGAAGAGCCATTTGAGGGTGAATACAGTTGCACTAGATGCAATTACGTTGCATATTTGGAAGCCCAGATCTTGTATCTAAATAAGCAGCTTGAAATACTTAGGGGCATTGCAAACCTGGAGAGAGGCTTAGACCTCACTGTGCAGGCACTGACTGGGGTCAGTGAAATGGAGGTGGGAGGAGGAGGGCAAGATCAGGACTATCAGGTTAGCAGTTGGGTTAATGTAGGAAGAAGGGGTAGAGAGAAAAGTGCCTGGGAGGCTAGTCCTGAGCTGGAACGGCCTAGTAAATATGCCTGTTTGGCTGATATTAGTGATGAAAGCCCAGGGCCAGCAACACTGCAGCAGGGCGTTTCTTCTAGCAACCAGGAGGATGACCGCTGCAGGAAGGATGGGAAAAGGAGTGCAGCAAAGGTCAGACAGATGCTGGTGGTAGGGGACTCTATTATTAGGAGGACAGACAGGGTCATCTGTCGCCGAGACCGTAAATGCCGAACAGTGTGTTATCTTCTGAGTGCTTGGGTTTGGCATATTGCGGATCGGATTGACAGATTGCTGGGTGGGCCTGGGGAAGACCCAGCGGTCATGGTACACATTGGCACAAATGACAAAGTCAGGGGGAGATGGAAAGTCCTTAAAAATGATTTTAGGGAACTAGGAGAGAAGCTCAAGTCCAGGACCTCCAAGGTAGTGTTTTTAGAAATACTACCAGTGCCACGAGCGTCACCAGAGAGACAACGGGAGCTTAGGGAGTTAAATAAAAGGAAGAGTTTGTGTTCATGGAGAACTGGGCCGACTTCTCGGTCAGTTACAGGCTCTACAGTAGGGATGGGCTGCACCTTAATGGGGAGGGTGCAACTGCTCTGGGGAAAAAAAAATGGTTAGATGGCTGGAGGAGCTTTTAAACTAGGATCTGGGGGGAGGTTGGGGGGGTCATACTAATAAGGGGGTAGATAGTATAAATAGAGAGTGAGATATAGGAGGGGACACTGGAAATTTAGTGGAGGCTGGGGTTAGTGAGGAAAGTAGGGAAAAGACTGGGCAGAACTATACACCGATGAAAAATAGAACTACTGGTAACAAGAACCTGTTACATACAAACATCAACCAAGGTAACCCAAAAAACCCAGATATTCACTTTACAGGTAATAGTAATTTAAAATGTATTTTCACAAATACCAGAAGTCTAGCTAGGGGGAGGGGGTAGCTGGAGGCTATAGTGCTAGATTAACACATAGATGTAGTTGGTGTGGCTGAGACATTGTTAGACTCTTCACATGACTGGTCTGTAAATATTGAGTGTTTTACACTACTTAGGAAAGACAGGGTCAATAGAAAAGGCGGTGGCATGTTCCTGTATGTGAGGAATCAGCTGAAGACAAGTGTGAAAGAGGCAATTGTGGGTGTGGATGGTGAGGATGTATAAACCTTATGGGTGGAATTTCAAAGGGATATAAATCACTGAAAAAATAATACTTGGAGTAATCTATAGACCCCCGAACATCACAGAAGAGATAGAAGCTCCACTGTATAACCAAATAGAGCGGGCTGCACGGGCTGGTACAGTGGTCATAATGGGAGATTTTAACTTCCCAGACATTGACTGGGATCATGGTTCTGCCTCAACCACAAAGTGGAGAAGATTCCTCAACTTGCTGCAGGACCACTTTATGGACCAGTTTGTAGAAGCTCCCACTAGGGGCGATGCTCTGTTGGATCTGGTAATCTCTAATGATGCAGAGCTTGTTGGGAATGCTACTGTTCGAGAAACACGAGGCAATAGTGACCACAATATAATTATATTCCCCCTAAATTATAAGAAGCAAACTCTGTCAGGCAGAGCAAACACTGAAATTTAAAAATACTAATTTTCCTGGGTTGAGGGCAGAATTTCAGGGCATAGACTGGGAGCAGCTACTGTCACATAATACTGAGGATAAATGGGAGAGCTTTAAAGCCACATTGAGTAATTGCACCAAATTTTTATTCCTTTAGGTAAGAAGTATAAACGGCTAAAATTAAACCCTCCATGGCTTACAACTACTGTAAAAAGGGCAATAAAAGACCAAAAAAGGGCATTTAAAAAATACAAATCTGAGGGGTCAGCTGTAGCTTTTGAAGTTTACAAAGGGCTTAATAAAATCTGTTAAAAGGAGATAAAATTTGCAAAAATACAAAACGAACAGCATGTGGCAAAAGAGAGCAAAACAAATCCCAAAAATGATTTAAATATATAAATGCTAAACTAAGAAACCAAAGGTCTGAGCAGGTGGGTCCCTAAGTAATGGTAAAGGGGGATTAGACACTGAAGATAAGGAAAAGGCAGAGTTACTAAATGTTTTTTTTTTAGCTCTGTATATACAAAAGAAGAGAAAGGAGCTGATATCTGTGGTGCTGGGGTTGTTAGTACATCCAGTAATATACTCAATTGGCTAACTGTAGATATGGTCAAAGATAAGTTAAATAAGGTAAATGTGAACAACGCTTGGGTCCAGATGGATTACACCCAAGAGTTCTTAAAGAGCTCAGTTCAGTCATTGATGTGCCCCTGTTTAAAATCTTTAAAGATTCTCTAGGTACTGGTACAGTGCCAAGTGATTGGCGCAAAGCAAATCTGGTGCCCATATTTAAAAAAGGATCTAGGTCCTTCACAGGTAATTATAGACCAGTTAGTTTAACTTCTTTGCTGGGAAAAATGTTTGAAGGACTCTTAAAGGGAACCTGTCACCTGGATTTTGTGTATAGAGCTGAGGACATGGGTTGCTAGAGCGGTGTGCTTTTATTGTGTAAAAAAAAACGATTTGATACATATGCAAATTAACCTGAGATGAGTCAGAGCTTGAAAATATGACTCTTCTCTGGTCACACAACTAAGATATGACTCTTTTATGTTAAGTTAATTTGCATAAAAGACGGGAAGTACAAAAATGCATAATACTTATTTGTCTGCAAATGAAATTAAAAGTGTAATTTATATGTTTAGAGTAACGAAATGAACATTTAGAAACACTCAGTGAGGGTAGCATAGTAGAGGTGACAGGTTCCCTTTAAGGACTATATACAGGAGCATGTGACTGTAAATAATATTCTAAGTGATATCCAGCATGGGTTTACCAAGGACAGAAGTTGTCAGACTAACCTGATTTGTTTTTATGAGGAGGTAAGTAGTAACCTGGACAGAGGGGCGGCTGTGGATGTAGTGTTTCTGGATTTTGCAGAGGCTTTTGATACTGTCCCTCATAGACGTTTAATAGGTAAAGTAACGTCTATAAGCTTGGGAAGTATAGTTTGTAATTGGACTGAAAACTGGCTGAAGGACCGTGTCCAGAGAGTTATGGTCAATGATTCCTATTCAGAATGGTCGGGGGTTATAAGTGGCGTACCCCAAGGTTCAGTGCTGGGCCCTTTATTATTTTATTTATTTATTAACCCTGCCATTTTTCACCTTAAGGACAAGGCCATTTTTTGCAAATCTGACATGTGTCACTTTATGTGGTGAGATTTTTTAAAATGCTTTTACTTATCCAAGCCATTCAGAGATTGTTTTCTTGTCACATATTGTACTTCATGACCGTGGTAAATATTTCATTTTTATTTATAAAAAAAAATACCATATTTACAAAAAATTTGCAAAAATTAGCAATTTTCTAAATTTCAATTTCTCTGCTTTTAAAACAGATGATGATACATCCTCAAATAGTTATTACTTTACATTCCCCATATGCCTACTTCATGTTTGGATCATTTTGTAAATGAAATTTTCTTTTTTGGGGGGGCGTTAGAAGGCTTACAAGCAAATCTTGAAATTTTTAAGAAAATTTCCAAATCCCACTTTTTAAAGACCAGTTCAGGTCTGAAGTCACTTAGTGAGGCTTGCATAATAGAAACCACCCATAAATGGCCCCATTTTAGAAACTACACCCCTCAAGGTATTCAGAACTGATTTAACAAACTTTGTTAACCCTTTAGGTGTTTCACAAGAAATAAAGGAAAATGTAGCTAAAATTTCACTTTTTTTGCAGATTTTCCATTTTAATCAATTTTTTCCAGTAACAAAGTTTGGGTTAACAGCCAAACAAAACTCAATATTTATTACCCTGATTCTGTAGTTTATAGAAACACCCCATATGTGGTCGTAAACTGCTGTACGGGGGCACACGGCAGGGTGCAGAAGGAAAGGAAAGCCATGTGGTTTTTGGAAGGCAGATTTCACTGGGATAATTTTAAGTTGCCATGTCACATTTGAAGACCCCTGATGCACCCCTAGAGTAGAAACTCAAAAAAAATTACCCCGCTTTGGAAACTACGGGATAAGGTGGCAGTTTTGTTGGTACTATTTTAGGGTACATATGATTTTTGATTGCTCTATATTACACTTTTTGTGAGGCAAGGTAACAAAAATAGCTGTTTTGGCCCTGTTTTTTTATTTTTTATTTTCAATGTTCATCTGACAGGATATATCATGTGGTATTTTTATAGAGCAGGTTGTTACAGACGCGACAATACCAAATATTTTTGAAAAAAAAAAGACTTTTTAGTGTCTCCATATCCTGAAAGCCATAGTTTTTTAAACATTTTTTAGGTGACTGTCATGTAGGGGATCATTTTTTTCGGTACGAGATGACTGTTTGATTGGTGCATATGACTTTTTGATCGCTTAGCATTAAAAAAATTTAAGGTGTTCACCTGAGTGGTTAGGTCATGTGACTTTTATACAGCAGGTTCTTATGGATGCGGTGATACCTAATATGTATACTTTTTATTTATTTAAGTTTTACTCAGTAACAGCATTTTTTAAACAAAAAAGATAATGTTTTAGTGTCTCCATATTCTGAGAGCCATAGTTTTTTTTTTTTTATGCGATTGTCTCAGGTAGGGTCTAATTTTTTGCGGGATTAGAGGACGGTTTGATTAGTATGATTTTGGGGAACATATGACTTTTTGATTGCTTGGAATTACACTTTTTGTGATGTAAGGTGAAAAAAAAAGATTTTTGGGGCACGCTTTTTTTTTTTTTTTTACAGCGTTCACCTGTGTGACATTTTTATACATAATATGTGTGTTTTTCATTTATTTATTTAAAAAACTCTTTTATGGTGAGGGGGCTTTTTTTTTTTTTTTTTTACTTGAAAGTTTAATTTTTTTACTATAAAAAAAATAAAAACTTTGCACTTGTTTTATTTGTCCTACTGTGGGACTTCACCTTTTCAGGGTTTGATCCCTGTTTCAATTCAGTACAATACATTCTGTATTGTACTGAATTGAACTGTCAGTGTCTTACACAGTGAGACGCTGGCAGTTGTCTAGGAGACCCAGCCCTCCGGTTGGATCTCCTGGGCTTTCGTAGCTGGCAGGCCACTATGCCTGTGTAAGGTATCGGGGCTGCCATGGCAATCATCGGCCCCCTGTCAGCGCAGCGCAGGGGGGCGATGGAGTCTGAGGGAGCGCCCTCTCTCAGTTAACCCCGCACATGCCGTTAACCGCGGCATGTGAAAGGGTTAATACGCCGGCATCACCGCATACAGCGTTGCGGGCAGATGCAGCAGGGGCCCGACTATCAGTAACAGCCGTGCCCACGCTGCGGATCGGGCGAGTGCAGCTCTTGCACCCGCATGATCACATCACGTACATGCACGTGGGAATGCGGTAAGGCACCACATTCCCCCACGTACATGTTAATGCGGGAAAGGGGTTAATGATATCAAGGACAGGATTAATAGCACCATTTCTATTTTTGCAGATGACACCAAGCTATGTAGTACTGTACAGTCTATGGAAGATGTCCATAAACTACAAGCTGACTTGAATACTCTGAGTGATTGGGCATCAACTTGGCAAATTAGGTTCAATGTGGATAAATGTAAACTTATCCATCTTGGTAGTAATAATCTCTCTGTATCATATGTCCTAGGGCAGTGATAGGTAAACTGCGGCTCTCCAGCTGTTGCAGAACTACAACTCCCAGCATGCAAAGACTGCCTACAGCTTTCAGCCTACAGCAGGGCACAGTGGGAGTTGTAGTTTTGCAACAGCTGGAGAGCCGCAGTTTGCCCATCACTGTCCTAGGGGATATAACACTGGGAGAGTCACTTATAGAGAAGGATTTGGGTTTTCTTGTAGATCGTAGATTAAATTACAGCATACAATGTCAATCAGCTGCTTCTAAGGCCACCAGGATATTATCATGCATTGACTCGCGGGGCAGGGATGTAATATTACCACTTTACAAAGCATTGGTGCGGCCTCATCTGGAATATCCAGTTCAGTTCTGGGCACCAGTCCATAGAAAGGATGCTCTGCAGCTGGAAAAAGTACAGAGTAGAGAAACTAAACTGATAAGGGGCATGGATGGGCTAAGGTTTAAAAAAAGATTAAAATAATTGAATTTATTCTTGAGAAGAGACGCCTAAGGGGGGAAATGATTAACCTATAAAAATATATAAATGGGCCATACAAAAAATACGGATGAAAAACTGTTCCTTGTAAAATCCCCTCAAAAGACAAAGGGGCTGGAGAAGAAAAAGTTCAGTCTCCAGAAGCGTCAAAGCTTCTTTACTGTAAGAACTGTGAATCTGTGGAATTCCTCAGGACGTGGTCACAGCAGGAACAGTGGACAGTTTTATAAAGGATTTAGATGAATTCTTAAATGTAAACATTAATGCTTATGAAAATGTGTAGAAATCTTAGTTTAATTTCCTTCTGGGATTCACGTCCCCACCTATCCCTTGGTTGAACTTGACAATCGACTTATGTCTTTTTTCAACCGTATGAACTATGTGACTATTTAACACTTGTATATGTGAAGATGTGAGAAAATCAAATTAAATAATATGCCTTTTCTATACCTATTCTACTAGACACCATAAGTACCCCAAGAAGCAGCCTACAGTGACATATAGATATAAGCCACCTGACATGCTAATGTTTAGGATCTAGAGCTAGCGCTGGCGAGTGTGGAGCAGTCTGCCGTCTATGGGCAGTGTATAATGCCTGTTTCCTTGCACGCTTGGCCTCAGAGCATAGTATACTAGAGCTGCAGATTTTTCAGTACATTTTTTGCTGGTGCAGCAATTTCAGACACATTAGACATGAGACATACTAGTAGGCTGCTGCTTTCATATAGATGCAATATTCTTGTTAATTGAATCTATGTTCATCTGGCTGCAATACATCATTTCCATACAGCAGTGATATTTTAATTCAGAGCAGTGAATTTATCTTTATGGGGCCACAGTGCACACTATCTCTGTTGGCTTTTAACATGTTAGTCCTGCAATCCACAGTTTAACACACTTTAATACACTCCTCCTTATGGACACTAATAATTTACTGTCCAAATGTATCTAAGGGTAGGGGGTAAGTGGGAGAGCAACCTCCAGCATACTGTATGCTGAGAGGGGAGGAATTCATTACATTAAGGAAATTACTCAGGGACGGGTATGTTGTTATGTTTGATGAAACCAAAGTTTTGCATAGTATAGACAGGAGAAAAGGTTTACACTAGAGCCCCTCAGAAGTTACAAATGATCATCAGGTGAAGGGAAGTGTACCAGCTATGTAGGACCTCTGGGAAAATCATGGAGACGGTTAAACATGAGGGGACACTAGTAGATCTATATTACGTTCTGAGCTACGTAGAGCGTTATATGGGTTATCTGTTGATTACAGTAAAATGCTTTCTCTGGAATGCAGAGTATACTCCAAACTACCGGACACCTAGTAAGAAATACATGTATTTTGTACTTTAACTGGTTCCTGGAATATCATAATGTAGTCAGTGAGACCTGTGCTAATGTTACAACACTTTTATTAGTATTATTCTACTTTCACACTTGCGTTCAGAGCGGATCTGTCTGGTGCCTGCACAGACGGATCCGCTCATATAATGCAGACGATGGGATCCGTTCAGAACAGATCCGTCTACATTATAGTTTAGAAAAAATTCTAAGTGTGAAAAGTTGCTCAGACGGATCCGTCCAGACTTAACATTAAAAGTCAATGGGGGACGGATCCGTTTGAAAATTGAGCCATATTGTGTCAACTTTAAACGGATCCGTCCCCATTGACTTACATTGTAAGTCTGGATGGATCCGTTTGCCTCCACACGGCCAGGCGGACATCCAAACACTGCAAGCAGCGTTCGGGTGTCCGCCTGCTGAGCGGAGCGGAGGACAAACGGTGCCAGACCCGTCCACTCAGAATGCATTGGGGCCGTACGGATGCGTTCGGGCCGCTTGTGAGAGCCTTCAAACGGAACTCACAAGCGGAACCCCGATCGCAAGATTTCACCTTGCCATTATGGGGTATTGAGTACAGAATGAAGCCTTTCTGAAAGCATTGTAGGCCATCAATATTACAATTTTAAACAATCCCTTTAACTAACAGTTTCAGAATAAATACATTTTACGGTTATGTATATAACCTTACGTGAATTTTGATGAGATGGGATGGGATGTAGCTTTATCTATAAACCTGTTGCTTAGATTTACAATTTTTCTATAGCAAATAACCTGATCACTGCCAGTTTATTGTGAAAGACAAACACTTTTTAAATACAGGTTTACAAGAAAAAAAGTACCAGTTTCTGGGTCTGGAAATTACAGCTAGTTCTCCAGTAGCCTTTATCATCAGGACTCTCCACTCTAATTTGAAAACTAGAAGCCGTTGCTATAGCAGCTGTTTCTGGGCACAGAGCAAGCGCTTGGATCTTTTGGTTGTGCTGATAATGATGGATAGGTTCCCGTCCAACCAGGAGACTCCAAACATCAATGGTACCTAAACAAGAGAAACACAATCCTTGTCATTGCTCCAAAGATAAAGCACAATTCTTCTTTAGAAGACTATCTCTTACCATATTTCTCATGACTTATTCTACTCCTTTTATTAAATATGAAACGACCAGTGCCATTTTACATCTAACCGGCTAAGATTAGGACAATGCCATGTTGTATGTGAACAAACATAACCATCAATTCATATTACCAGGGAGTAAAATCCATTTATCAAACTGCAACGTACAGGAACACTTTATTCTACAGGTGGACCTGCTCATAAGAGCTTACAATCTAATAAGGGGAAACCTAAGAGACTAACAACAGAAGCTTTCTTCCTGTTATATCCCGTAGGTTATGAATGATTTACAGTTTACCAGGCTTAAAGAAGTGTCATGAAAAGGTGACATGACTATATATCACTGTCCACAAAATAATTCATTTGTTTAGAAAAGCCCTGTTTGAAATGTCCGGGGGATTTTTATTGCATGAACGAGAGTTGTGGGGGTTTGTCTCTTGGCCATTACAATGGCCTGGTTACTCTCCAAAGAACACCAAACAGACCTCTGTCTAAAGTGAACCTGCCCCCATCTACCATAGTGGGAGAGTTAGACAATGAGCTATTTAATACTGTGGGTCTCCCATCCCATTACCTATGGTACTGTTTAGTAATACACACGTGGACAAGATTGTTGGCACCCTGAAATAACGTGAAAATGACAAAATTAAAAAATAAATAAAAATGTGCTTAAAATCAGCAAATCAGAAAAAATCTGACATTGCTTTTTGAATTGTGGTTTAAAAGAATACTTTTGAAAAACAAACTAAAAACAACAACAGTAAAACTGATAAAAATAGATGGGGGCGACTTTCAGCACTCCCTGCCAATCAGCTGTTTAAAGGGACCCTGGCACTACTGTTACCATCCACCACTTTGTCCCAGTTAAGTGAATTAAACGGAGTTGCAAAAACCTATTTTTAGAGATAACACGATTCACCATTCACAATAAGTGATGTCACCCTGCACAGGCCACAGACTAGGTTTACAGCAGAACACTCTCCCATAGAAAACAATGAGGTCAGCTCCAGTCAATTTTGTCTATGGTCCATGTGGCTTCTGTAAAGACTCTCTCTAAACAGGAAGCCTTGACAAAAAGCTCAGTGGCCAGTGTGAAAACTGCACAATTTTACACAGTGACCCGAATTTTTATTTAAAAAATGTTAACATAAAACTTTAAAATGTCAACAATGGTCATCAGCATCATGGCTCCTATAACAAAAAGAAGCCATGATGCTAGTGTGAACAATGTTAAAAGGGGTATTAACCCTTTGCCAACTTGTGATGTAATAGTGGAGTAGGCTCCATAGCAACTGGGTGTTTCATACAGCAGGCTCCACGGATAATGTCCACGACCAGCGGAAATGCAGATCTCAGACATTTAACCTCTCAGATGCCGTGGTCAAACCTGACTATGGCATCTGAGAGCCTGTATTACCGGAAATGCGCGCTACCGGTAATGCTCCGGCTCCCCCGCGTGGCGATCGGAGGAGCTGGAGCTTATATGCAGCAGCCCCTGTCATATAGAATGACAGGAGGCTGCTGCATAGTGTTTCCTATGGAGTCCCTGTCTGTAGCAGGGCTCCATACCAAACTAGTACATTTCTCATGGACTCCAATGCTAATGCTTTGGAGTCTAAGAATAGCAATCTAATGATTGCTTGTTATAGATCCCTATGGGAACTATAAAAGAAAGTGTAAAAAATAAATAAAAAAACAACATTTTTAAAAATAAAACAATAAAAAAATTCAAATTACCCCACCCGTTCCCCAAACTGAGAATAAAAAAAAAAGGGAAAATTTAAAATATATATACACACATCATGGGTATCGTTGTGTGTAAAAATGCCTGTACTATCAAAATATAAAAGTATTTATCGCATACGGAAAAAGATAAAGCGAAACAAAGTGTCAAAATAGCAGATTTACCATTTTTTGTTGCTTCTCCTCCCACAAATTTATTTTATAAAAAGTGATCAGAAAGTCGTACACACCCCAGAATATTATCAATGAAAAGTACAGATTTAAAAATTTTTTCAGTATCAAAACGCAAGAAAAACTTTACGTATGTGTTATCGCCGGATTATTACTGACCTGGAGCATGGAGATCACAAGTCAGTTTTACCACAACGTAGAAAAAAAAAAAAAAAAAAAAACTGGCAAAATTGTGGGGTTTTTTTTTTCCCCCCAATTCCACCCCATTTGGAATTTTTGTTCCTATTTCCCACTACATCCTATTCAATTTTAAACGGTGGTGTTGGGAAGTATGACTTGTCCTCCAAAAAACAAGCCCTCATATGGCGATGTGAATGGAAAAATAAAAAAGTTATGGCTCTGGAAAGGCAGGGAGCACAAAACGCAAAGGAGAAAAACCTCCGGGGTAGAAAGGGTTAAAGTTAACCCCTGGATAACCTCTTTAACCATCTATCTGGCAATGGATTCTAACAGATCCCATTCAATTACATCATGTCTATCATGTTACAGGAAATAGTGGAGACTACACTCTTCTGACCCATAACTGAATTTCATTTCTTATATCTTTACAGAAAGGGCTTCTTTGAATGCATTACAGGAAGTACAATATAGGACTATAATGGAATTTTATTATGATGATGACCTGGCCTACTTACACATCCATTTGCAAATAGATATAAGCAATGTTAATCATATTAAACAAGTTTTAAAGGACATCAAAGACCGATATGACAAATGAACAAAGGATATAGATGATACATTGGCTTTTATTAAACCTCCAAAAGTACAAGAAATGGTGATGAAATAGAACATAAAACACAGCATTTAGCTGTTGGCCCGTATCAACCATATTTGCACAAATCAAACTCCATCAATTCTCCCCAACCAGAGGCAGGTTCCAAATCCTCTGCCGCCCCCTCCTCTCTGTCACTATTATAAGGCATACGAGGGTACATAAATCATCCTTTCTAGAACTGAACCTTTAAAATGTGGCAAATTACCGTAGAACTTAAAAAGCATCATAACTGTAAAAATCTCATTACGTGCCAACTTAATTAATGGAGAGGTTTAAATAGGATCTCGATCTTTTCTGAAACCAGTTAGACAATTATTTACCTTTTAAGCAATTAATGCAATTACAATTTTGTGAAGAAGTTATCCAGGAGCAGTTCTGCTGAAAGCGTCAAGTCTCCTTGGGGACACTTTAGACTTGGGGCTCATCTTTAGACGGAGGACTAATTGCATCTTTGGCTTTGTGCTCTCGATACGAGGCAGCTAATTGTTTAGGTAAATAGCAGATTAATTTAAATATGCATTGCTAATAATAAAAGCAAATGGCCTCCATTACGTTTGTCGCTCCCAGGCCGATTGCTATAAATCTTCCAACCAAGATCCATTAGGTTGGCGAGGGAG
The DNA here is from genome assembly GCF_014858855.1 of Bufo gargarizans. Taxonomy (NCBI): domain Eukaryota; kingdom Metazoa; phylum Chordata; class Amphibia; order Anura; family Bufonidae; genus Bufo; species Bufo gargarizans. Next base: position 585,286,812 of record NC_058080.1, on the reverse strand, counting down.
GCGTGGAGGGTCCGCATTACTTCACAGCAGTAGCACTTTCTAGACATCAAACAGCACTTTTTGAAAGCAAGCATAAATCAGCTTAAACTCATTAGGTACCATTTGCGCTGCTTACTGTTTCATTATTGCTCTCCTTAGGGAGAAGCGGCTGGCATCTCTACCCGATCCATAAAGATTTTTTATTTTTTTCTAACATTGAACTTTAAAAAGGGTGAGATATTGGTGATGGATAGTTATGAAGAATTTTTTTTTTTACAAACCAAAAATGTCTGGAGCAAAGTTCTTTATGTGCCCTACATGAGATATGACTGGTGCTAGCCTGACATGGTGAACGTCTCATGACATTTCACATTAATGCAATCTAAAACTATCTAAAGAGAACCTGTCATCAACTTTGTGCTGCCCATACTAACAGCAGCATAAAGAAGAGACAGGTGAGATGATTTCAGCAAACTGTCATTTAAAAGTTAAAGTAAGTGGTTGCCGAGAACCAACATCACAATCATTGCAGACTGGGCCTGGAAAAGAGTCCCGACCACCTGAGAAGAGTCCTGTTATCCATGATTTCCTGCCGACCTGCAGAGGACTGACAGACAGTCTTCTACCCAGTTTTCGCCCTTTCTCTCTAGGAGAGAACTGCCAATTATCAGCAGATGGGTGAGAGCAGGAGATTATGAATAACCAGGACTCTTCTCAGGAAGACTGGACTCTTTTCAAAGCCTGGGCTGCAATGATTATGATGCTGGTTCTCAGCAACCACTGAGCTGATGTGTGACACACCGCTAAAATCAGCATTTCTGTCACTATTTCATGCTGCCCTCAGTGAGGTCAGCATATAGTTGATGAGAGGTTCCCTTTAACGGAATGGTTTAAAGGGGTTGGGCCACTAATAACACTTATCCCCTATCCACAGTATAAGTGTTTGATCGTTGGGGTCCAACTGTTGGGACCATGGGTGGATTAGTCACAGACTCTACAGGGAAATTTCTCAGTGGGCCGATGCCCAGCAGGCCACTTAATCCATCCTCTTGGCCGTCAAGAAGGTAAATAAAAATCTGCTGCTCTCAGCATTCATTTATGTAGGAGCATCGGGCAGTTAGGCACCTGGCCTGCGGCCGCAGGTACCCTTCTGAATTTAATAATATTGCCTTCCTCAGGACGATGATACGGCTTCATACCGTAGGGCGGGCAGCAGTATATTGTGCTGCACTGTTGTATTTGGTTCTGCTGAGACAGTATTTTGTGCTCCACTGTGGTATTTGGTTCTGCTGGGGTGGTACTTTGTCCTGCACTACAGTACTGTGTTCCCCGCCTAATTCCGTTGTCCTGCCTTCTGTTAATTTGGGCCTGCCTACAACATGAGACCACTCTTTTTTTCCAGTGCCACTTTAAGTTTCCAGTCCGCCACCCCCAGCAATCACGAGAATGGAGGTCCGCAAATACCGGTGAACTACCTCCATGAGAATGGAGCAGTGGTGGATATGTGTGTGTCCTCCACTCCATTCACTTCTATGGAGTATGGAGAGCAATGTACTCAGCAATTCCATAGAAGAGGAGAGGAGTATGCACATGAACAACACTACTCCATTCTCTTGGGGCACTTGCAGACCCCCATTCTCTTGATCACTGGGGGTCCCAGTAGTCGGAGCCCCAGCGATCAAACACTTATAAGTGTTATTAGTTGAAAATCCTCTAACATTTACATAATTAATGGTGTCTGTACAGACTACAGTAAAGACATAAGAATCTGGTAAGGTCACAGCAACTCCTATTACTATTAGTCACATTATAGCAGTACTATGGATACTTTGCCATACAAATTAAACATTAAACCAAAAGAACAGAAGGCACCACTAACACTGGACTGCTTCACTCAAGAGCTGTCAGATACAGTGTTGGAAGCCTGTGGTGGTACTCTTGGTAACATAACGACGTACAGAGAAAACTTCTAAAAGGGGCCATGTCCCCCCTCATATCCAATCTGCGACACATGGAATGAGGTGTGATGTATGAAAGCTACAGGCTGCTTTAGTTCCCTCTGATGTGGCCAGCAGCCAAACAGAGCCAAGCCTGGCAGCAGATGGGGTCTTGGCATCACCCTACCAGTCCCTGCATTAGCAGCATCTGCTCATTACCTGGCACGACGGACGCTTGCATCAACCTCCCCCCTCCTGCTTCCTGCCCACCCTACGAGCCCCAATCAAAGCGGCTATGAACTACATTTGAATTATATTATTTGGGGTGAATGAAAGCATATTCCCCCAAAATGGAGAAACAATTCAACAAAAATGACTACAACACATGTCGGAGACCGTACAGTACTATACTGCAGATAGGCAAATCAGGAATAAAATAATGTCATTGCATTATATGCTTTTTATTGTTTCTATATTTTTTTTTCAATAGCAGACTTTTACAGTTTATAATTTATCCAGAACCAGCACAGAGGCAAATATATATTGGCTGCTATCTAGAATTGCAGAAAAGGTGTCTAGTACCATCAAAGTCTCTCCTGCAATCATAGCTAAAACTTAGTAATTACTAAAGTTCAAGGACTAAATATGTTCTATATATATATATTACAGTATTTATACATTGATTGGATTAAATATGACATTAAAGAGGCCCGAGTTGGAAATAATGACAGGGTTAAACTTTTGCCATTTATTAGAAGACAATGTTGGCTGCAGAAAATACCTGGCACAAGAGAGCTTCCAAGCTCTAAGCCTCAGAAGAATTGAAAACGAGTTTAATGGGTGCTGTGCTTGTGTGCTTTTCTAATGCACATGAAAAAATAGACATGGCAGCCAACACGACCACTCAGAGTAGAAAGAGAGTTCTTGTGTGCATAGCGCAAAGCAAGACACAGCTGTCTTATTGTCCTCTCTAAAAGACCTTCATCCTACTATAAAATTAACCTCTTAGTATTAAACAAATGATAAATTGATACTTGTAGCGGACGAGCAGAACATGAAAAAGGTTCCTGAAACAATTTTATTGACTAACATACTGCTATCTCTGCAGGTGCACAATAAGGGATACAGTGTAGATAACGGTCTATGATGTGCGCTATTATCCAGTTTTATATATGGTTACTTCTACGATCTTGCCATATACACAGTGGGGATCATTTATCATTTAAGGTTCTTTTTGTGTCTTGCTTTGCTTCGTCTACCTGCACAGGTAGGTTAGCGTTAGGTCCCGAGCTACTTGAGATACCTTGGCGCGGTGCTCGGGCTCAGATATGTAGGGCTTCATATAAGGATATATTAGCTAAATTCTCAATTTTAACACCAGTTTGAGAGTTTATTCAGACTTATTTGTTTCCACAGTAGTTCCTTGTGAATATGGACGTGTACTGACGATTGTTCAAAGCCTGTTGATTTTATACTTTTGTGAGTATAATTTAAAAAAAGTGTTATATTATGGAAAATTGCTGGGTCTTCACTATGTGCTGCAAACTCTAAAATCCACAGAAGGGTCGTTGTTGATCAAGACTACTCCTTAGTGGAACTCGGATGTTCGGCTGCACTGGAAGAGATTGCTGCATCTTCCCATACACACTCAATAACTAAAGCTGGTACCTGGCAGGGCAACCACCTGTTTTGATTGAACATTTATATTCCTGTCTAGCATAACCCGACACTTTTCCCCAGCTTGTTTATACTATGTCAGAAAATTATAAGTCACTAACATTTTATTTATTTTTTATTATTACCAGGAGTCCCGTGGACACATTTTCAACTTTTTTGGGGCTGTTTTTACATAGTTTTATATATACGTTACACTTTTGTCTGGACTAAATTGAACTTATTTAAGATGGAACATTAGACCCATCAAAACAGAGATGATTGTGTGCTGTCTTTACATATTTATGATAATTGGATATATTACATTGCTATGAAATTTGAAACTGGACCTGAAATCTCCTCTTAAAATCTGTTATGTCTCTACAATTCCAGAGCAAAGAGCTTAAAATGTGTTACCATTGTCATAGGCTGCCACAGCCAAAGACTTGCTTATTCGTACGAATGATACATGGTGGCTCAGTCTAGAATCATGAGCAGCATGGGAGGATTTAAGAAAAGATTCAGCAAGGCTTGAGGTTCTCGTATCCCACAGACGAACATCTCCAGAGGTGTATCTATAAAACAAAAGAAACTGACGTTAAATAAGTATCTACCTGGCAATGAAGAATGTATAAGAATATGAAAATATTCAGTTTACAATTTTTAAAATTTTGTACAAATATTTTATGGCAATGTTCTGCTTATACAGCTCCTGTGCAGACCTGTGTGTCTCCATGGTAGTTACAGGCCCTGTGTGCAGCAGTCTGATCCCGGACTCATAAGTTACACCACTCCCTCTAGCCTAGTTTCTTCTCTGATAACATTGCACAAACACATAGCCATACATTTCCCCTACGTTCAACTGTTACACTGTGGCCAGACTTCAACTAAAAGATAAACCTATAATGTACTCAACTGTTGTGGAATAGTCCCTTCATCAGCAGAATGATAAAATACAGAGCTTCAATGAATCTAAAATTTCGTTCCCAGGTCAGCTGGCTACAGGGAGTCTGCAGTCTATCAAAACACAGCAGAATACAGGCTGGAGTCTGTATGCGCGATTTTATCGGGCGTTTACATACGCGGCTCCGGAAACAAGCAAACACCCATTGTCACGCGTTCCCGGAAGTCTATGTGCGGGAACGCGCGACATTACGCCCCAAAAAAGCTCCTGTACTTCTTGGGGCGTAGGGCGTTTTACAGCGCGTTCGTACGCGCTATAAAACACTCAGGTGAGAACCATATCCATAGGGAATCATTGGTTCTTGCCTGTTGAGCGTTTTACAGCGCATAGGAACGCGCTGTAAAACGCTCAGGTGTGAACCCAGCCTATGGGAGTTCCAGAAATAGCCAAACCAGTGCTCAGCAATTTTCATCACCTCAGACCCGCACCCATCTCTAGAATGGGGCCTTCAAAGTGAAGAAAGCACTGTGCATTTGCAGCGTGCTTTCCAATCACTTGTATGGAAATTCATTAAAGAGACAAGCAAGCACACTTGGCTATTTCCGGACCTCTCATACAAGTGAATGGAGAGTGCACTGTGCAAGTGCGGCCACCTTTCCATTCACCTCTGTCGGTGTTCTGAAAATAACTGAGCCAGTGCTCAGCAATTTTCGCCACTGACACAGAAGTGAATGGAGGGTAGCCGAACTTGTGAAGTGTGCCCTCGTTGACTTTGCCCAGGTCTAGAGATATCTGGCATTGATGGCATATCCTAGCGATATGCCACCAATGTGCTAGATGGGTCAACCCCTTTAAAGGCAACCTGTAACTGGGATTTTGTGTATAGAGCTGAGGACATGGGTTGCTAGATGGCCGCTAGCACGTCCACAATACCCAGTCCCCATAGCTCTGTGTGCTATGCCCCTGACTCATCTCACATACAGGACTCATCTCAGGTTAATTTGCATATGTATCAAATCTTTTTTTTTTTTTTTACACAATAGAAACATAGAATGTGTCGGCAGATAACAACCATTTGGCCCCTCTAGTCTGCCCAATATACTGAATACTATGGATAGCCGCTGGCCCTATCTTATATGAAGGATGGCCTTATGCCTATCCCATGCATGCTTAAACTCCTTCACTGTATTTGCAGCTACCATTTCTGCAGGAAGGCTATTCCATGCATCCACTACTCTCTCAGTAAAGTAATACTTCCTGATATTACTTTTAAACCTTTGCCCCTCTACAGGGAGTGCAGAATTATTAGGCAAATGAGTATTTTGACCACATCATCCTCTTTATGCATGTTGTCTTACTCCAAGCTGTATAGGCTCGAAAGCCTACTACCAATTAAGCATATTAGGTGATGTGCATCTCTGTAATGAGAAGGGGTGTGGTCTAATGACATCAACACCCTATATCAGGTGTGCATAATTATTAGGCAACTTCCTTTCCTTTGGCAAAATGGGTCAAAAGAAGGACTTGACAGGCTCAGAAAAGTCAAAAATAGTGAGATATCTTGCAGAGGGATGCAGCACTCTTAAAATGGCAAAGCTTCTGAAGCGTGATCATCGAACAATCAAGCGTTTCATTCAAAATAGTCAACAGGGTCGCAAGAAGCGTGTGGAAAAACCAAGGCGCAAAATAACTGCCCATGAACTGAGAAAAGTCAAGCGTGCAGCTGCCAAGATGCAACTTGCCACCAGTTTGGCCATATTTCAGAGCTGCAACATCACTGGAGTGCCCAAAAGCACAAGGTGTGCAATACTCAGAGACATGGCCAAGGTAAGAAAGGCTGAAAGACGACCACCACTGAACAAGACACACAAGCTGAAACGTCAAGACTGGGCCAAGAAATATCTCAAGACTGATTTTTCTAAGGTTTTATGGACTGATGAAATGAGAGTGAGTCTTGATGGGCCAGTGGCTGGATTGGTAAAGGGCAGAGAGCTCCAGTCCGACTCAGACGCCAGCAAGGTGGAGGTGGAGTACTGGTTTGGGCTGGTATCATCAAAGATGAGCTTGTGGGGCCTTTTCGGGTTGAGGATGGAGTCAAGCTCAACTCCCAGTTTCTGGAAGACACCTTCTTCAAGCAGTGGTACAGGAAGAAGTCTGCATCCGTCAAGAAAAACATGATTTTCATGCAGGACAATGCTCCATCACACGCGTCCAAGTACTCCACAGCGTGGCTGGCAAGAAAGGGTATAAAAGAAGAAAATCTAATGACATGGCCTCCTTGTTCACCTGATCTGAACCCCATTGAGAACCTGTGGTCCATCATCAAATGTGAGATTTACAAGGAGGGAAAACAGTACACCTCTCTGAACAGTGTCTGGGAGGCTGTGGTTGCTGCTGCACGCAATGTTGATGGTGAACAGATCAAAACACTGACAGAATCCATAGACGGTAGGCTTTTGAGTGTCCTTGCAAAGAAAGGTGGCTATATTGGTCACTGATTTGTTTTTGTTTTGTTTTTGAATGTCAGAAATGTATATTTGTGAATGTTGAGATGTTATATTGGTTTCACTGGTAAAAATAAATAATTGAAATGGTTATATATTTGTTTTTTGTTAAGTTGCCTAATAATTATGCACAGTAATAGTCACCTGCACACACAGATATCCCCCTAAAATAGCTAAAACTAAAAACAAACTAAAAACTACTTCCAAAAATATTCAGCTTTGATATTAATGAGTTTTTTGGGTTCATTGAGAACATGGTTGTTGTTCAATAATAAAATTAATCCTCAAAAATACAACTTGCCTAATAATTCTGCACTCCCTGTAATTTAAAACTATGTCCTCTTGTAGCAGTTTTTCTTCTTTTAAATATTCTCTCCTCTTTTACCTTGTTGATTCCCTTTATGTATTTAAAAGTTTCTATCATATCCCCTCTGTCTCGTCTTTCTTCCAAGCTATACATGTTAAGGTCCTTTAATCTTTCCTGGTAAGTTTTATCCTGCAATCCATGTACCAGTTTAGCAGCTCTTCTCTGAACTCTCTCCAAAGTACCAATATCCTTCTGGAGATATGGTCTCCAGTACTGAGCACAATACTCCAAATGAGGTCTCACTAGTGCTCTGTAGAGCGGCATGAGCACCTCCCTCTTTCTACTGGTAATGCCTCTCCCTATACACCCAAGCATTCTGCTAGCATTTCCTGCTGCTCTATGACATTGTCTTCCTACCTTTAAGTCTTCTGAATTAATGATCCCTAAATCCCTTTCCTCAGATACTGAGGTTAGGACTGTATCACTGATTTTATATTCTGCTCTTGGGAATTTACGTCCCAGGTGCATTATCTTGCACTTATCAACATTAAATTTTAGTTGCCAGATTTTTTACCATTCCTCTAGTTTTCCCAAGTCCTTTTCCATTTGGTGTATCCCTCCAGGAACATCGACCCTGTTACAAATCTTTGTGTCATCAGCAAAAAGACACACCTTACCATTGAGGCCTTCTGCAATTTTGCTGATAAAGATATTAAACAATATGGGTCCCAGAACAGATCCCTGAGGTACCCCACTGGTAACAAGACCTTGGTCTGAATATACTTCATTGGCTACAACCCTCTGTTGCCTGTCCCTCAGCCACTGCCTAATCCATTCAACAATATGGGAGTCCAAGCCCAAAGACTGCACTTTATTGATAAGCCTTCTGTGTGGGACAGTATCAAAAGCCTTACTAAAGTCTAGATAAGCGATGTCTACTGCACCTCCTCCATCTATTATTTTAGTCACCCAATCAAAAAAATCTATAAGATTAGTTTGACATGATCTCCCTGAAGTAAACCCATGCTGTTTTTCATCTTTCAATCCATGGGATTTTAGATGTTCCACAATCCTCTCCTTAAGTATGGTTTCCATTAATTTCCCCACTATTGATGTCAGGCTTACTGGCCTATAGTTGCCCGATTCCTCCTCACTACCTTTCTTGTGAATGGGCACAACATTTGCCAATTTCCAATCTTCTGGGATGACTCCTATGGGGACTGGTATTGCGGATGTGCTAGCAGCCATCTAGCAACCCATGTCCTCAGCTCTATACACAAAATCCCAGTGACACATTCTCTTTAAGGCTAAAATTAGTTATGTCACCAAGAGGTTAAAATGCACTGAGTCACCTGAGTTGTGCACCAAATATATTTTATTTCAGGCATAAATTCAAAATCTGCAAGGAAAAAATAAAAATCAAACAAACATTTTATTATGGTATTTCTAATTGCAATGTGACTGTTAAACGATCAAAATGTGTTATCCAGGACTTAAAATGGATGACCTATCATCAAAATAGGTCATAAATAGATGGGGGGAGGTCTGACTCTGAGAAATTCCACTGATTAGCTGCTGGAAAGGGACGTGGTGCACTAGTCACATGCACTGGCCTTCTATAGCTCAGTCCAATTCAGGTGAATGGTATTGAGCTGCAATACCGAGAACAGAGGTTCCTTCAAACAGCTGACAGGTTGGGGTGCTAGGAGTCGGACCCCATCGATGAGATAGGGATGACCTGGGCACAGGGCTGTCTTTAATATTGATTGGACCCTGGGCAAAAATTTACTTGGGCCCACTGGATCCCGCCTTCCCACACCTTAGCAGGCAATCACACCCTCCACCACAACACACACACAAAAAATCCACACACCTGGTAGAGTACAGTGAATGACTGTAAATGCTTCCAGTTCTGAAGACTCCAGCGGCTCAGGATCAGTGCTCTGGGCAGCTGGGCTCAGGCTGGAAGGAGACCGGGGCTTGGCTCACCCTAGTGTTACAGGGCACCCAAGCACCCCACAGTATGCAGAATAGCACCCTATAGTGTACAGCAACCCACAGTATGCAGTATAGCACCCTATAGTATACAGCACCGCACAGTATGCAGTATAGCACCCCACAGTATATAGTAGAGCAGTATAGCAGCCCACAGTATACAGCACCCCACAGTATACAACACCTCGCAGTATACAGTAGAGCAGTATAGCACCTCACCATATACAGCACCTTCAACTATACACGATACAGCCCCCCACACTATACAGTACAGCAGTATAGCACCCCACAATATACAGCACCTACAGTATACAGCCCCCCACAGTATATAGTACAGCAGTATAGCACTCCACACTATATAGCACCCACAGTTTACAGGCCTCCACTATACAGTAGTTATACAGTATATTAGCATAACAGCCCCCCTTGTCACCTTTTTCTGATGTAATCTTTACACAAAAAAAGCTCCACAGTTAAGGCAAACTTCTACAGCAACACTCCTGGTAGAAAGGACCTTGATGACCTCATAGCCATGTGACCAGTAATATTGCTAGGTTACTGGTCACATGGTGATGATGTCATCTAAGGTCCTAGAGAATCACAGCTCTCACAGTACGCTGCCTGGAGTGCCGGCAGGCATGGCATGGAAACACCCCCTGTGTAGCTGACAGCCTGACACCCGGGGCAGTGGCTAGCAGGGCTCAAGAGGCAGCTGCCTTGGGCCCCCCAGGAGCAACTGGGCCCGGGGCAGCTGCCCCTTTTGCCCCTTGTTAAAGACGGCCCTGCCTGGGCAACCCCTATAAAGCCTTGAACACCTGAAGAATGAATGACATGTAATGAACTGTCAAAGACCAAACACAGGTAAAGGTCAACCAGAGTCACTGAACCCTGTCATCCCAGAAGATTATGATAGCCTTAGATAATGTTATTAACAACCATGAACAGAAGAGGCAAATGGCAGTTTTTGAAGCTCAGCCATAAGGTTTTAGGAGGACTAATGTAATAAGATATAAAAATAAAAACATTTTGAGAAAAAAGAGGTAAGAAATAGTATTTTCCTACAGCATGGCTGTAACGTTTTTAGGGAAAAAAATCTGAGACTTTGAACATGGAAACAAGGGTACCTGTCTTACAATGTGAGCAGGTGTATATTTCAGCCAAAGTGGGAAATCAATGAAAGTGCAAAGACTTAACTCGTGAACACCCATATGAAGTGCTACAGAAAACTGAAGACAAAGACATGGGGGTACAAAGGAATGGATGGTGGAGGAGAAGCAAACATGTTTTGCGGGGTTCAGACAGGGTTGTCCCTATGAGTGTAAAGTAATAATGACCCTACATTGTTACATTTCCTCATACAATAAAGGCACACTATCATCAACATTTTCTAAATCAGATATAGATAAACTGTATGTGAATATTCCACATATTTTTATTTTACAAGAAACGAATGGATGGGTTTTTGGATATCATCTTTTGAAGTCACTCCATGTTTTCTACTTCCTGTTATAGCTCTTTAACTTCCTCCTTTGTTTGTATTTGGCAAGGCAAACAGCTTCTTTTTTGCCGATTTACTGAGGTCAAACAATACAGCATAAATCAATACACTACTAATTACAATGCTCTTCTGTGGGGATCTTTATCTAGGCCTAGCAAGAGAACATATTGTAATCCAAAATTCTATACCTACTATTACTAATAAATGAGTTTCTTATCTATTTAGGAGTTTTAATCTCTCTGTGTTGTTACAAAAGGTCAGAATTTTGGATTAAATTTTCAGTGATATAGTACTGCCGAAATGGAACATAAAACAGCCAAAAGTAATTCAAAATAGTTTTCTATGAATACCAAGTATAAAAAATACCCGTTTCTGGGAAAAATTTCCCTATGAAGGATAGTTACTACATAATTTTAATCAATACATTCTGCTTAAAAATGACCAATATAATGGGATCATTCAGTGTTATATAGACATACACGGCATGAAGGCCAAGTTTATAGTGACTAAAGGGCACACCTGGTACAGACCTACCTACCACAATTCATTTTATGCTAACAAAACAATTACTTTAAAAAAAAATTGGAATTAAAGAGCCTAGTCTGAGATGTGACATGGCACGGTTGCTAATATTTTTTTTACATGCCTCATTAGGAGACAGTTGGGATGTGCTTTTGTACACATATAGCAGCTGAGTAGCTGTGTGACAGCTGAGGAGTATAGTAGCATAATCTGTCTAATGCATTTCCTGGAACCAGTAGGTCACACTGGCAATGTCCCCTTCATGTCCCATGCTTCCAAAGTGAGAAAAAGCTTGACCAACAAAGTATTGGTAAAGGGGAAAATTAGAAAAAAAAATATAAGTTTGCATTATATCTGCCATTTATTTGAGGAAAGACTGCAGTTGTGAGCTGGATTGTGAATGAAGTGGCATTGAAAAAGCAAAGAAGTGTCCAGAACAGGAAAAATGGAATGCCAACTTTTAAGCCAGCCTGGCTAACATACAGACAGATATCATCCAGTACAAAGAGGTCCAGCGGTGGGAGAAAAATAGCCGCAATCTCCCTCCAGGGCCCCAGATGTCTTCATCGAGGTCTCATGCCAACCACAATCAAATGATGGAGAAATGGTGCTGACAGGCCGGCTAATTGTCAGCCGTTGGGCACTCAATTTTGGCCTCCACATTTTAAGCCATTTTAGTTTTTACTGCTGACACCTTAAAGGTACCATAAATAATCATAGTTGTATTTTGTTTCCATTAAATACAACCAACAGGAACAGTTACATATACGTGTCCAGTACAAGACTTACATGTAAGCACACGGCTTATCCCTAAAGAATAGAATACAAGCAGAGACACGTAAAAACAATTGTGCCATAAGAGATCTAGACTTCACAAGTAATAAATCGCATGAACAGGTAAACTTTACGGTAGACCAGAATACAATTCAGTGCACCAAATTAGAACTGGCCTTGAAACATTTAGGAGCCAAATTTAAATACATATACCATTTTATAATGAAGAAGGCTTACTGTGTGGAGTACATCATATCTCTGTCATTCGCTCTCTTTCTGCTTACAGCTGATGAACTTTGAACTTTAAAGGGATTTTTATATTAAAAGGACTATGTTCAGGATAGACCATCAATATCAGATCGGCGGGGTGCGACACCTCATACCTCTGCCGATCAGCTGCTTAGGCTAATTTCACATGTCATCTCTAGTATGTCTGGTGAGCTAAATGTTGGCTGTCGGGGAAACAAAAAGCACTGCATGAAACTGTATTTGCCTGGCCGAAGGCTGGCATTTATGCCGGAAAACGTCCGGATCACTGCTAAAAAACCATTATAGTCAATGGGTATCCAGTGGTGCTGTAGAATCCGGCAATGCTGGATCCGGTGAACTCCGGCTGGCTGTTCTCTGCTGGAACAGCCTGCCGGATATTGTCACTGGAGATGTGAAAGTAGCCTAAACAAATAAAATCTGTTAGAAATCTCTCAAAAACTTTGGGTTTCAACAAATTCAATGAATTACATAAATTGTAGTACACTATTTTACAATTCAGAAGATGGAGAAGAAGGCATCTGTCACCAAACAGCGATACTTTTTTACCAGTTTTTTTTCCCCATTAAATATAAAACCCAACAGTGCAGTGTTTTTTGAAACAGGCTGTTGGCCACCACCAGATACCATCCGTTTACCCATAGCCATATACTGTATGTAAGGGTCTTCTCACACGTCCGTAGAATGGGTCCGCATCCGTTACGCAAATTGCAGAACGGGTGCGGACCCATTCATTCTCTATGGGGCCGGAAGAGATGCGGACAGCACACAGTGTGCTGTCCGCATCCGCATTTCCGGAGCGCGGACCCAATCTTCCAGTCCGCAGCTCCGGAAAAAAATAGAACATGTTCTATTCTTGTCCGCAATTGCGGACAATAATAGGCAGTTCTATGGGGGTGTCGGCCAAGTGTATTGCGGATCCGCAATACACTACGGACGTGTGAATGGACCTTTACTGTCACTTTGTGGTTAGTAATGTTGTCGTAGAATTAAAGAGCTTGAAAGGAGTTGTATACAGGGAGACCTCAGAGTGTCATAATACTTTTCAGGGCAAATGGAGCACTTTCAATTCGGACCAAATTTATTCAGACTGCATCGAATCTGACAGCCGATTCGACCAAATGAGACCCGATATGGGAAATGTACTCATGTAAATGGGAGTAGTGCTACAGTAAACTGCTCTGTCCACTACGCAATGGAAGTAGCCATGTAATTCCGATGCCAAAGCTACTCCCAAAGATATAATAGGCAAGGGTGCAGGGTATCAAATCCCCAACGATCTAATACTGATAACATCCTGAGGATAGGTCATCAATATCAAAATACTAGAAAATCCCTTTAATTACAATTTCTTTTTGCTTTAGTACACGAGCTGGTTTAATCAGCCCTAAATGTTTTTATTGGTTGAGCTACCAAAATAATTTTTGCTACTATTTTATGCGACATGTTGGCTTTTTATTATGTTTGTTAGATTTTTTTTGTGTTTTCGTTTTCTATGGGGAAAACTGCCAAAAGTCATGTTTTTCAAACTATAGCCCTTAAAGGGCTTCTGTCACCCCAGCCCCCTCCCCCCACCAGTAGTCATTTTTCATTTTTGGGCTAATTAAAATCCTTATAGTGCGATTATTCAATATATAGTGCTCTTACATTTTTCTGTGGTTTAGTTTCTTTAAAAATGGCACTTTTATAATATGTTAATTACCTGGCTACCAGCAAGTAGGGCGGTTGCTTGCTGGTAGCCGCCACATCCTCCTTTAAAAAAACACGCCCCCTCCTTCTGTTGATTGACAGGGCCAGCGCTGTGCTCCTAAGGCTGGCCCTGTCTGCGTTCCAAATCTCGCGCCTGCGCCATACCGGTCTTTAGTCGGCGCAGGCGCACTGAGAGGAGGACCTCGCTCGGCCGCTCCTTCCAGTGCGCCTGCGCCGTCTGAAGACCGCTTGGGGACGGATCCGTTTGAAGATGACACACTATGGCTCAATCTTCAAACGGATCCGTCCCCCATTGACTTTCAATGTAAAAGTCTGGACGGATCCGTTCAGGCTACTTTCACTACTTTCACTAGCAACACGCTAGTGTGAAAGTGGCCTAAGTCTAAGGCAAGCTTAAAGTGAATGTTCCCTCTGATTAAATCCAGATTAAATCTACAATTACATAAGTTGTAATGTCCAAAGAATCTCAAGCCACCGTCCAAAACACTGCGCAAATAGAGGTCTCTCTGGAACCCAGCAAATCACAATAAAGAAAAAAACTTGGGATAAATAGCTTTGACTTTTCCCCCATATAAACGTCAACCAAGTGACATAAGCATCAAGCTGAATACTTGTGCATTAATGTTTTTTATACAGTGATAACATTGTTATTGGCAGTCCATAGTAGAATCCACCACAAGTCTATGTGGAGACAATGCTGAAGAGGAACATGCACTGGTGGATGCCCAAACTTTTCAGGGCACCTTTTTTTTCTCATGCTACTGATACCATATTTTTTGCTATATAGAATTTGGTAATTGTACAATATTACTTATGTTTAACTGTCCTTGAGTTACTGCCTCTACGGATGTATGTCCAGACTTCTGCAGGTGAAATGTTCATGCAGCTCTGGGTTATAGTGCATGCTGAAACTCAGGATCAGTGTGTCTGCAAAGTTACATAACTTTTAGAGGGTATCAATCACTTTATAAAGCTTCTGACGTGTCCTAGAGACTTGTCAGATGTTTCAATTGGTGGGTTCCCGGCTTTGACACCTCTAGAATTTCTCTTTGCTACCAGTGGCATATGTTGGGTCCCTTCATTGAGCCATGTACGAACTGAAGTCTTTAATAAGTAACAAACTTACAGCCGTGTTAGGAAGTGGATGTGGATCCACTTTGTCATCTGAACAAATCAGACTTGGGGCTACTTCAAAGTAGCCCCTCTGGTCTTCACCCTTTAATCTTTTCACAGGGATCTGGACTCCACTGCTAGTATACTATCAGGCCACTACCTCTTGCAGTAGTATCTGTTCAAGTGACTGCTGATCCAGGACGATCAAGACACACCGGTGAGAAACACCAGGGGATCAGGCAAAACTACAGTCAGAGACAGATCTAGTTCAGAGCAGGCATGATTTCAGCAATCCAATAAAATCTGGTGGCCAGGAGCAGCTGGGACTCTGGAGTGGGTAAGCAAAGCGTCAGCCATGCCCACCAGAAGGAGTAGAGCAGCATTGGCCATGGTTACCGCCATACCAAGTCATATACAGCTAGGGGCTGTCACTGGGCCTGGGTCCCAAATAATAAAAACTTCTGACATGTTAGATGTTTTATGAAACTAGAGTTGTCTCACAATATATTTCTGAAAGTCTGGAAACCATGCATTTAAAATGTCCTTTCTTCTTAAAAATGTAAAACTTAGTTCAGGAAAAAATTGTCTTATTACACTAAGTTCACTATAGGTGAACTGGAGCCATGTTTACTGCATATAAAAGAGAATAAAGGTTAAGATATAGCCCGGTATTTCGACAGACACCGGCCCATACCAGGGAAAATCCCTCTGTAATAGACAATTCACTTTCATTGGTTTACTCGTCAATAGAATAAAGTAATTGTATGTATACATAATGAATAGCTGTTCAGATCCAGTGTATAAGACTGCAGAACACGCGTTGGGGTGGTGGACAGTGTGGTTCAGAGGCGATCTCATGGCTTGTGTTGGGTTAATTATGTAGAACAATCTGAGAGGGTCATTTTGGCACACTATGGACCATACATTATGATGCATTTATGATGGATTTTGTAGTGCAATTATGAATACAAATGCTTTAATACATCAATTAATGCATATCTCCTACTGTTGTAATTATTTATTACATGTTATTGGGGTGTATACTGGATTTGCCTGATCCTGTATTTCACACCGTCAAATATTAATTGGTTTTAATAAGCACTTATTGTGCTTTGCAATTAATAAAGATATTTAATATGTTTTATAAGATTGCTTTAAGTCCTGTATGATAGTGATATTTTCTGTCTGACAATCTCTTTCTAAAAAAAGCTAGAATCAGCCCTGTACCGAACATCGATCAAAACATCTCCACATTCATTGCTTCAATTGCTCTGCTACATTTATTTTAAGCTACCAGCTTAGAGGGGTGTGTTCTTTCTATTACAGCTATATCCCTGTAACTGTGACAGCTTCTAACAGAAAACATGGCTGGTGGCAGTTGAAGCATGGAACAGAGCATGGACATCCACCTCTGTGACATCCACCTCACTGAACATGGGCGTCCAAAGAATAATAATAATAAAATGTATTTCTATAGCTCCACCATATTCTGCAGCGCTTTACAAATTCATAGGGTTCATGTACAAAACAAATGTGAAAAATATGTGCAAAATATGCAACTGAAACACTAAGAGTTAGGGTCCTGCTCACAAGAGCTTACAATCTATGAGGAATTGGGGGAATAAGGTAGTGGATTGTGATAAGTAGGATTTGAGCCATTATTGAACAGACAGGAGTGGTGCCGGCCGATCTGTTTCGGGTTTGGGACTACTAGAGGATCGAGTTTAGGCCAGAGGAGTTGGTGGGGGGAGGTTTAGTCAGGGAATAGTCAGTTTAGGTAGCTTGATAGGCCTGCCTGAAAAGATGTGTTTTTAAGGCACGTTTGAAGGTGGAGAAGTTGTGGATTGACCTAGTTTTCCGGGGCAGAGTATTCCAGAGAGTGGGTGCAGCTCAAGAAAAGTCTTGAAGACGGGAGTGAGAGGTAAGAATTTTGGAGCATATTAATCTTAGGTTGCCAACAGTACGGAGAGCACGAGTCGGGTAGTAGATGGAGATTAGGAAGGAGATATATGGAGGGCCAGCACTGTGGAGAGCTTTGTGGGGGAGGATGAGAATTTTGAACTGTATTCTGTAGTGGATGGGCAACCAGTGAAGTGACTGGCACAGACTAGTGGCATCAGTGTAGCAGTTGGATGGATAGATGAGCCTGGCTGCAGCATTTAGAACAGACTGAAGGGGGGAGAGTTTGGTGAGAGGGAGACCGGTTAGTAATGCGTTGCAGTAGTCAAGACGATAATGAATTAAGGCAACAAGAGTTTTTGCCATTTCCATCGAAAGAAAAGGGTGGATTCTGGCGATATTCTTGAGGTGCAGACGACAAGATCGTGTAAGTGACTGAATATGGGGAACAAAGGAAAGAGCAGAGTCAAATGTGGCCCCAAGACAGCGGGCACAGGAGTTATGATGGTGTTGCAGACCGAAATTGAAATATCAAGTTTAGGTGGGTTAGTAGATGGGGGAAAGACAAGGAGTTCAGTTTTGGAGAGGTTCAGTTTTAGATACAGAGAGGACATGATATTAGAGACAGCTGCTAGACAATTGCTGGTGTTTTGGAGTAAAGCAGGGATGATGTCAGGGGATTAAGTGTATAGTTGGGTGTTTTCATCATAGAGGTGGTATCGAAAGCCAAATCTAATGATAGTCTGTCCGATCGGGGTTGTATAGAGGGAGAAGAGTAGAGGACCTAGTACTGAGCCCTGAGGAACGCCAATAATAAACAGAGTAAACAGTAGTTAGCGCTATACAAATAGATTTTATTGAATAACTCAGTGACTATACAACATTTTTAATTGCATGCAAGTAGAAAAGTATTCAGATCAAAGTGCTCCTTTGAAAAATCTAGAATACTTTTGTGGGCCAACCCCTTTAAAGAAAGAAGACTAAAGACTAAAGCATCCTGATTGAATACAAAGTCTCTGTTTTAGGTCTTTAACATTTGAAAGTCTTAACAACTGGAAAGTTTAGTCTTTAGCTTTTGTGGGAAAGATTTCACAGTTGCTGTTTCTGTTGAGGTTTCGGTCTGTGTTTTTTGCCAAAGGTATGAATTATGCAAACAAAAAAAACTAACTTGTCATTCTCTCCCTAATACCCAATGCTGGGACTCCCAGGATCAATAGAAGGGGACTCCAATGACCGTCAAGTACAGCACTCAACGTTTCCACTGGCACCACAGATACTGAAGGGAGTGGTAGGGCGCATACATGACCACTGCTTCATTCAAACACCTGCAGATAGAGGGCTCAAAACCCTCTTTGACCACTTAAAAGTGGCTTTTTAGTGTCTAGATATTAACCTCTTGCTGCAAATGGATGTAGCTGTACGTCCAGATTTCATGTAACTTGCTGCAATCAGACATACAGCTACGCCCGAACTGTTAACCGGGGCTGTGACACCATAAAGTGTCACAGCCTCAGAGTCTTCGTTCTTACTGAGAGCAGAGACGCAGGAGAAGTTGGCGATCGCTCCGATTGGTTAGTCTGTGCAGACTAACCAATCCCAGACTGTGGTAGTGTAACAACACCGGTCTCAGGCTCTGATCTCCACTCTGGAGATCAGGCATGGCCACCTTTGTGCACCTAGTGCCCCCTACTGCCCTCCATGTAGTCTGCCCACTGTGCGGCTGTGATGGCAGCGCCTCAGGAACGGAGCCGCTGCCATCAGCATCAAATGTTAGCTGTAACATACAGCCAACACTCTGCTGCAAAGACCAATATTGGTGCTGGCACTGATCTCAGGAACGTTACCCCTTAGTTGTTGCGGTCAGCAGCCACCCACAGCATCCATGGGATCAACAAAGAAAGGGGTCTCCCTCTCTCCCCCATTTGGCGGCAGCGCTGCGATGGCATTGGGCCGATGATTGCCATGGCAACCAAACTCCTTACAAAGGCATCCAGGCTTGCCATGTATCTAAGCCTGACAGACTCTGAGGGTCTGATCAGGCTTAGGCTCCATTCACACATCACATCGCCGGCACTAATAGAATATGCCTATTCTTGTCCGCAATTGCAGACAAGAACAGGACATGTTCTATTTTTTTCGGGAACGGAAATGCGGACCCGGAAGCCACCTATAATGAGTATATCTAGAAAATCAATCAACCCTGCAGAGCAATAATTTCATTTCTCAGAGAGAAAAAAAACGTAGACCGGAATAAAAACATTTCAGATATTAGAAATCGTTTAATATTATGACATGGCACACAAGCATGGTAAAAGGCATGGTGGCCCATAAATAAAGGATACAAATGATGCACTGTGACTGCTCTACCTTACAGGAGTTTGTGATATCTGTGCAATCTTTTTAGTAACCGCACAGTTAAAAGTAGCAGAAATTAAAAGTCAGCAAAATGCTCACTGTTCTGTCTAATAAGAAATAGTGAATTACGGTAGCGGATCCTTTACATTTTGACAACTGTTAAAGCCACTTACATGCAACAAGGAAGAACCAGGCCATGCAGAGCAGAACATTACAACCAACAGAGAAGAACCAAGCCATGTAGGCCAATTTTATTTGATTTACAAGCGCCTGAGGTAGCCATGTGCCAAGGTAACTTTTACATAGGGATATAAATTGTAAACCATGACCGACCGTCACCCTTTGTTGAGGTAACCGCCATCTCACATTACTAAACCCCCAAGACATCTAAAAGCTCCTTTGAAAGAGATAGCGGACAGCAAAGGGGTGGGGTGCGATGAGACAACTGGCTTCTGTAAAGATATCTTACCATCTCTCTGCTTATACTACGCTTCAGGGTGAAGTTGTCAGCATTCACTGAACACTTACTGTAACTGGACCCCATTCTTTGTTTAGTAATATGATCTTTTAATGGTGATGTCATGTCTTTGGATAAGAAAAGAAGACG
Organism: Bufo gargarizans; assembly: GCF_014858855.1. Taxonomy (NCBI): domain Eukaryota; kingdom Metazoa; phylum Chordata; class Amphibia; order Anura; family Bufonidae; genus Bufo; species Bufo gargarizans. The sequence goes on along the minus strand of NC_058080.1, from coordinate 585,266,788 downwards.
ACAAGCATATGGAAAGAGAGAAGCATTTAGTGCGGGAAACCTGCAGCAAAACAAATAAGTATTTGGATGGGACAGCACTGGTTGATTTTCTTAGCAGGTACCTTATGAGGCTGCATTTATGTTCTCATATACTACAAAGATATGGAAACAAAACTATTATATACCGTAATATTATACCCAAGAAATACAACTACAATATTTCAGCACCAAAAAAAAATGTATTATGTAACATAATATGTGTACAATCAATAAATAATACACTTTATTTACGTAATACATCAATGAGAACGCTCAGCTGTCAATTTATTCATACATTTCCAGGAGGACTAACAGAGAAACAGCACAAGAAAATGGCATCTAGCATTATTTCCAGTCAATATTATTTTACCATTTACTAAAAGAAGCATGTCAAGAGAATGGACAAGTTCTTTGGAGTACTTTATAGCAGTGTTTCCCAACCAGTGTGCCTCCAGCTGTTGCAAAACTACAACTCCCAGCATGCCCGGACAGCCTTTGGCTGTGCAGGCATGCTGGGAGTTGTAGTTTTGCAACACCTGGAGGCACACTGGTTGGGAAACACTGCTCTATAGAGACCTTTCCTTCAATGCTGGTCCCAAATTACAGATTTCATCAATGGGATCTCCTGAAATGTATCTATGGAATATTAAAAATGGTCAACAGTTAACCTCTTGCTGAGCTCTGCCAAACATGTACTGTGGAAAGTCGCCACTTTAACGATGACGCCTGCTCATGTGTGCAGAGGGCGCCATAGCAGCCGGGTTTCTGCGGTTTCAAACAGCAGACACCCGGGGCGGATGTATGCGATCAAATGTGACTATGGCATCTGAGCAGTGCAGACGTGCGGCTGAAATCCGGGAGCCTGTTACAGGCCAGTATTAGCTCGGATCCTCAAGAAGGCTCCGCTAGCTAATACTGGAATATAGATGTTATATAGTAAATATAGTAAATTGTGTTTTCTATGATGGCTATATAGCCATCACAGAACACAATGGGCAAGCTAATGGTTGCCAGTTATAGTCACCCAGGGTGACTTTAAAAAATACTTTGAAAACGTTTTTAAGAATAGATAAAAAAAAATATTAAAAGTTCAAATCACCCCCCTTTCTCCAAAATAAAAATACATAAACAATAAAAAAAAGCATCATTGGCATCGCTGTGTGCAAAAACGCCCATACTATTACAATATAACAATATTTATCTCATATGGCGAATGGCGTAACAAAAAAAAAAAATATCTAAATGGCCAATTCACAATTTTTTTGACACTTCGCCTCTAAAAAATTTAATAAAAAGTGATCAAAAAGTCATACAGTTCAAAATGGTATCACTGAAAAATACAGATCACCCCACAAAAAATTTAGCCCTCAAGCAGCTCTTTACACATAACTTCAAAAAAAAGTTATAGGGGTCAGAATTTTTTTTTTTCAAAAGTTTTTTTTTTTACCGTGTTAAAACACAAAAAAAATATACAAGACTTTGTAATGACGTACTGACCTGGAGAATTACGGTAACAGGTCAATTTTACTGCATACGGAACACCATAAAAAAATAAAAAATAAAAACATAAAACTGTGGCGGAATTGCGTTTGGAATTTTTTTTCCAGCTCCCCACTACATCATATGCAATATTAAATGCTGCCATTAGAAAGTACAACGTGTCCCACAAAAAAATAAGCCCTCATACATCTATGTAATAAAAAAAGTTATGGCTAGGGATGAGCAAATTGACTTCAGATGAAACATTCGAAGTCGATTCGCATTAAAACTTCGTTCTAATACTGTACAGAGCAGGAGCTCCATACAGTATTAGAATGTATTGGCTCCAATGAGCCGGTTATTGCTTTGCGAAGTCTCGCGAGACTTTGCGCAACAACTTTATAAATTAATTTCTACTGTAAAAAAATAAATAAACATTTCCCGAACTTGGGTTCGGTTCCAAGTGGTACTTTGGAACAAAAGCAGAGTTCGGGAAATGTTTTTTTACAATAGCAATTAATTTATGAAGTTATTGCGCAAAGTCTTGCGAGACTTCGCAAAGCAATGACCGGCTCATCGGAGCCAATACATTCTAATACTGTACGGAGCTTCTGCTCCATGCAGTATTAGAATAAAGTTTTATGCGAATCGACTTTGGATGTTTCATCCAAAGTCGATTCGCTCATCCCTAGTTATTGCACTGGGAAGGCGGGGAGTGAAAAATGCAAAAACTAAATCGCAAGGTCCTTTAAGTGTTAACAATCAGTCTGTTTAGAGGCTGCAGTTCCTGTTTTCTTTGAATCTATCAGCTGACAGCTCATGTGTATCTCTTATCTCTAAACTTTTGAACTGATAAATACTTATTTAATATTCTTAAGAAATGGATAAGAATATGGCTACACAAGCCGTCAGATGATGGGATTCAAAGAAAACACCTTGCAAACAGACTTATTTTTTAATTCTTGTATCTCAAAAACAGCTCTTATTAAAAATGTTCAGCCAACTGAAAAAAATAATTTTTAGCCCAAAATGAGTAAAATGCAATCATGAAAAAAATGTTCATAGCCTTTAATTTCACTGCTAAAGCAACCCTCCTGGCACCCTCTTACTAAGGTTCATTCCCATCATTGTGGCAGTGGTAGTCGCCTGAAAATCATCTTTTTCTCTATTAATTTCATAATCCTTGACTTATAACCATTAGGCCCTAGCTGTACCAGAAATCATCTCTCCATCATTTCTGATGAGTCTATGTTTATACACCACCGCCAATCTGAGGAGTCAGATCTGCAGTGAGGAGGAGACAGCCAATGATGAGACAGAAGGTGTGTCTCAGACTCCCTGTAGACAAACTCAGCCCTAATGGCGATAAGCAGATAAATGTCAAAATCTGAGGAAATAAGAGAGGTAATCGTTCCCTATATGTACTAACTTACAGAACGTTTTGGAGCTCCTGACTGTACATTTGCTTGAAATGGTACAGAAGTAGAATAGGCGTTTGGAGTCTGACTGGAGCAAGTAATAGAGAGACGTATATAGTCATATTCTATCATTTGTGACTACTGTTCAAAATCCAATTGTGTACAACACAAAATCTATTAAAAAAATGAAGTAATAACACAGCAAATGTGACACCTAGGGAGCAAAAAAAAAGTCATGTCCCAAAGTGAACTCTTACAAAAAGATATCATGTTCTCAGAATATAAGACAGAAAGCCCTGTGGCTTTAAGACGCTCCTGCGGGAAATGTAACTGTAGAAAGGCCAGTGTATACAACATTGATTGGGAGTGAGGTAACCGCAGCCAACTGTGTCTCAAATGAAAAGGGATTGGAGGTCTGACCCAGAAAACAAGCATCGTAACCGCCTGATGAAACTTTAATGATCAACACAAGATTCGCCTTCTCTTAGCAAAAAAATGTGCACAGCTGGATGAGATCAATAAGAAAAATCTGCATTTCTGAAGATTCTTAACCTCATTTCTAAGAAATGAGTAATATTGAACAGAAAATGAAAAAGTCTAGAATTTACGTTACAAGCAAAATACTAATTTTCTACTAATAATACACCTTGTTTCGTGGCTAAGAAAAAGAAGAAGTAGCCACTTCACAAACAATTTTACAAGTACAAGGCATTATCAAAAAGTCATTATTTGCTTCAGTGTTATACACGCAAACAAAAAGAGAACTTGGCAAACGTGGTGTACGGTTAGCGGTAACCCAACGGCAGATTACATAGCTGCAAAGATACTCAGGGTTCAAAATGTCTAGACCAAGGGTGCACAACCTGTGGCCTAGGGGCCACATGCAGCCCGTGGTGCCATTCTGTGCGGCTCCCAACCATCTGGTAAAATGACAAGTGTGTCTATGTCTTGTCTATGCAGCTTTTCTGGGGTGAAGTTTTCCACCTATCTTTCCTGCTCACTATCCGCTTCCCCACCTGGCAACCTGAGTTTGATAAAGGTCATGTTTGGACCGAAACGTCACACCGTATTGTTAAGTTGCCTATTCTAATTAAAGAACGACCTTTCTGCATTGAAATTGGAGTGCGATTGAGATATTTACTTAACTACCGTATTTTTCGCCCTATAAGACGCACCGGCCCATAAGACGCACCTAGGTTTTTGGGGAGGAAAATAAGAAAAAAAATATTTTGAACCAAAAGGTGTGCTTTTGGTGGTTTTTGAACTAATTGTGGTCTGTGGGTGACGCACTGTTATGGGGGAATCTGTGGATGACGCACTGTTATGGGGGAATCTGTGGGTGACGCACTGTTATGGGGGAATCTGTGGGTGACGCACTGTTATGGGGGATCTGTGGGTGACGCACTGTTATGGGGGATCTGTGGGTGACGCACTGTTATGGGGGATCTGTGGGTGACGCACTGTTATGGGGGATCTGTGGGTGACGCACTGTTATGGGGGATCTGTGGGTGACGCACTGTTATGGGGGATCTGTGGGTGACGCACTGTTATGGGGGATCTGTGGGTGACGCACTGTTATGGGGGATCTGTGGGTGACGCACTGTTATGGGGGATCTGTGGGTGACGCACTGTTATGGGGGATCTGTGGGTGACGCACTGTTATGGGGGATCTGTGGGTGACGCACTGTTATGGGGGATCTGTGGGTGACGCACTGTTATGGGGGATCTGTGGGTGACGCACTGTTATGGGGGATCTGTGGGTGACGCACTGTTATGGGGGATCTGTGGGTGACGCACTGTTATGGGGGATCTGTGAGTGACGCACTGTTATGGGGGATCTGTGGGTGACGCACTGTTATGGGGGATCTGTGGGTGACGCACTGTTATGGGGGATCTGTGGGTGACGCACTGTTATGGGGGATCTGTGGGCGACGCACTGTTATGGGGGATCTGTGGGCGACGCACTGTTATGGGGGATCTGTGGGCGACGCACTGTTATGGGGGATCTGTGGGCGACGCACTGTTATGGGGGATCTGTGGGCGACGCACTGTTATGGGGGATCTGTGGGCGACGCACTGTTATGGGGGATCTGTGGACGACGCACTGTTATGGGGGATCTGTGGGCGACGCACTGTTATGGGGGATCTGTGGGCGACGCACTGTTATGGGGGATCTGTGGGTGACGCACTGTTATGGGGGATCTGTGGGTGACACACTGTTATGGGGGATCTGTGAGTGACGCACTGTTATGGGGATCTGTGGATGACGCACTGTTATGGGGGATCTGTGGGTGACACTTATGGGGGATCCTCTCTGGATGGCACTGTTATGAGGATCTGTGTATGACAGTTATGTGGGGGGATCTGTGGATGACACATATATAGCATCTTATGCTATGTGTCATCCACAGATCCCCTCCATAAGTGTGGGGGTCGCATCTGCTTTTATAATGGGGGTGGGGGTCGCATCTGCTTTAATAATGACAGCGGGGCCCGTGCAGTGACTGTATTCTACTACACGGGCCCCGCTTATTGTATAATCATATCCCTAATAGTTAATCGTTGTATGCATGTAAAAGCATAATGAGCGTTAATGAGCGCTGTGTATTACTTACAATTAGAAGCGCTCGCCGTTCGGAGCAGAGAGGAGGGAGGAGGGAGGAGGGAGGCCGGGAGCTGGCAGTGTGAGTCATACGTCATGCGCCCACGCCGTCTGCTTCATTCATAAAGTGGGCGGCACAGGCGCGTGACGTATGACTCACGTTGCCAGCGCCCGTCCTCCCGGCCTGCCTCCTCTCTGCTCCGAACGGCGAGCGCTTCTAATTGTAATACACAGCGCTCATTATGCTTTTACATGCATACAACGATTAACTATTAGGGATATGATTATACAGTAAGCGGGGCCCATGTAGTAGAATACAGTCACTGCACGGGCCCCGCTGTCATTATAAATGCAGATGCCGCCCCCAGCCCCTCCTCCCTCACAGCTGATACACCCGCCGCACGGCATCGCGGCGGGTGTATCATTGAAAACTGGGCAAAATAAGCTACATTCGCCGTATAAGACGCAGTGCTATTTTCCCCCCACTTTTGGGGGGGGAGAAAGTGCGTCTTATACGGCGAAAAATACGGTATGTCTTGTCTATGCTCACATGTATTTTTCATGTATTCTCCATGAGAGTGCTGGAAATGTAACCAGACATTTATGGTATGTACTGTATGTTTAGTATGCTATAAATACAGTATTTAAATTAGTTTTATTTTCGGCCATTGGCATTGGTTCAGTCTGACACTGTGGCCACCGACCAGAAAAGACCCTTCTACCACATTATATGTGGTTCATTACAACAACAAAAAAAAAATCACCAAAATCGTCCATACTCTCTGAATTAATAAAGAAAGGATGGAATGGGAAAGACAAGGATAGAAGAGTGAGAGAAATAGGAACAAGAGAGGCAAGAATGGCCCGTTTCCGAAAAGCAAAAGAATCTACTGAAATCGACCAGTTTCATGGATTCAATCTATCAAAAATTAATCAAAAACATAGTTACTTAGGGAGTTGCTTGTCAGTCTTTCACTGATCATATTCCAAATTAATTGGGTCTTAAAGGGGTTGTCTAATAGTATATAGCCTAAAGCGGGTTAAAAATAAAAAAAGAAGCCATACTCACCAATCCGCCTCCCCTGCCATCCCAATGCTGCTCCGTTGCTCGCTGACGTCCTGGGTCCAGCTCAATACACCCGAAATGTTAGGACAGGCCAAATCAGATAATCATGGTGATAGACATTACTTGGTCTCCTGCTTGTCAAATCAGGGCCAGCAAGTAAAGAGCAGTGCTAACCAGAGCAGCATTGGAACAGCATTTATGGAGGATCGGTGAGGGTCAATATGGATAAATTTTTATTTTGAACCATGTGAAAGCCTTATAAAAAAGTAATATTGCTAAGAACCCCCTTTCAATTCAAACGAAGCGTGAACAAATTTCAAAAATATGAAATTCGCTCATCTCTAGTAGTGAGGGATACGTTTAGGGATACGGCCCCCTCCAGGGACAGATTCCTGGTGGGGTTGCCTCTATCGGGGCGGGTGCTCCGTATTTGATGGGCAGGGACTACTAGCCCACTTCCCGTACTTACGTAGGGTCATGTTTTGAGGGTAATTTCGTTTTTGTCCTGAAGAATACCTGCACACTCAAGGAGTTCCCACTCCACCATACAGTTGTTGTTATCAAGAAGGACAATGATCCAGTAGATACATGGCTTCTCCTATACGTCTGATTTGGTAAGAATGTTTCAATTTGCCATCTAGATGTTTGTATCTTTCTGGTATATTTATACAATTTTTCCTTATATATTTTTTTCTGATTATTTTGCTTTATTTTCTCACCTTTTTTTGAGCACATTTAACCATTATTTACCTTTACTTATTTTAGTTTAAGGGTAATAAAAGCTATGTTTCACTGTAATAATTCATCCAATTCTTCTTGTGATGTAAGAATTGTCTAACTAGCAAATTTCTAAATCACTTCATGTAAATAATCTGCCTGCATCAACCTGAAAAAAGCTGTAAAGTCATGGCCACTAGCGGTCTGACTGCTTGTTGTCAGGCAAGATCCGTCCCTGGTAAGAGAGACAGAAGACGGCTGAGAGGAAGTGGGGGGTGTCAGAGCTAGCTGAGATCCGGATAAAAGAACTGCTTCTACACTGCTTGTGAACATCTCTCGTGTGTCTGTAAGTGTGATCTCCCACTCCTTATCTGTTCTACGAGCTGAATAAAAACATAGTGTAAGGTAAGGGAAAGGATGTCACAGTACTGAAAGGTTCCACAGCAGGATTGACTCTATTCAAACCAGGCATAATGGCAGGTAGGGTTAACCCTGCTGATTAAAAACATACCCTTCTTAAGATGATCTGTAACGCAGTTATAGCGCAATTGGCGTTTTAGTTCATATGCAATTGATGGCTTAAGTGCACTGACGGGAGGCCCTAGCCACTTGGTGCACCTTAGCTCCTCCACTCTGCAATGCTGGACACTCTCAGATTTGTTTGCCTGACAGGGCTATGCATCAGCAGCATCATCTCACCTGGCCCTGTAATGACACTTCTGATGCCTGGCCCTGTCAATAAAGCAAAAGGGGAGCGTCCAATGCTGCAGAGTGCAGATGCTAAGGTGCATCCAGTGGCCCAGGTTTGCCCTAGGTCAGTGATGGTGAACCTTTGAGAGACCAAGTGCCTAAGCTGCAACCCAAAACCCACTTATTTATCGCAAAGTGCCAACACGTCAATTTAACCTGAACCCTACAGTCCAATCTAGTATATCTTCCATGTACTTTATCATTTAGCTATAATAGTCTGCCTACATTCAGTGCGCTGCCCGTGCCTCCATAGTGCTCCCTGCGCTGATGAATGGCAGGAGAAGTCTAATGCGTATTGGTACACCATTGACTTTTTCCAGGGTGCAGGTGCCCACAGAAAGTGCTCCGAGTGCCACCTCTGTCACCCGTGGCATAGGTTCGCCACCACTGCCCTAGGAGCACTTTAAACATAATTTGCATATGTATGACCACAAATCCCCATCAGGACGGTATGCTCTTTAAATTGCAGGGTTAGCCCCACAGGCAAAATACCTGGTTTGATAAACTTCAGGGCTCATGCACATGAAGTATTTTATTTCCGTGTGTGGTCGTTTTCTTTTGCGGATCGTATGCGGAATCATTCTTTTCAACGGGTCCACATAAAAAAAAAATACGGAAGTTACTCCATGTGCATTCTGTTTCCATTTGTCCGTTCCGCAAAAGAATAGAACATGTCCGCATTACGGACAAGGATAGGACTGTTCTATTAGTGGCCAGCTGTTCCGTTCCGCAAAATACGGAATGCACACGCACGTCATCCATATTTTTTGCGGACCGCAAAATACATACGGTCGTGTGCATGAGCCCTTAAGTAATGAATGCATTCTGTATAAGTTTACAAGGTGTTTCTTTTACTTCTTGATCTTACCCAGCGAGGACAACACCATCATAGGCATGGACATCGCAGAGCACCTTCCCAAGTTCATACTGCAGTTGGCTAACAGCTCCAGTTCGGTTCTGAAACAGAAAACCATGAACAAAGCTTTCATTTAGAGCATGTCTATATCATTTAACATTTCAAGAGAGCAAACATGAATGGAGAGATCCTTTGAAGGAGAACATTACAGCTTTTATGGGGTTCCCTGGACAGCACAAGGATTACACAGACAAGCAAGCTGAACTAGGAGCTTCAAGCAAGAACTAGACTCTAAAAAACCTGATATGTTATTTTGGATGACATGTCCTACTGAACATAGCGAGGGACTTGAGATCTGTTTGATGGCCAGAATACCATAGCATTCTGCGCATTTGCTTTGCTAATAACAAAAAAGGTTAAACATGAAAATCTCATCAGTCAATGAACAAAAAATGGAGACCATTTCATAAGAGATTATGACAGACCATATCTGCCTCAGATCCTGTAAAAACTGGAGCCATGATGCCAGTATGAACAGAGCCTAAGTATAGTTTAATTAGTCTGTCTGGAATTCTTAGGTCACGTTTGGGATTCTGTCAAGATTTAGGTGCAGATTCCACAGCTAAATCCCGACAGAATCCACCATATGACACAGGTATTTTATGCCCCATTCGCATGCAGCTGAAAAATAAACAACAAAAAAAGTGTGACATGACGAATGTGCTGCGGATTTTTAAATCGGCATGGCAAAGAAGTGGATTAGCCCCAATACATTACAATGGAACTAGGCCATATGTGGATTTGATGGGACATCCTTAACATCAATCAGATTCAAAAAAATCCACATCAGATTTGCCATCTCATTCCATAACAGTCATCTGATACTACACCAATCAAAGCCAAAAAAAGGGTCAGTATTTGCTCTCATTACATGTCCATGTCCACTAGGTACATGACTACCTTTCCTGTGGATAACTTAATATAAGCAGACAACCCCTTAAATTTATCAGGATATTTACTATAAGTCTACCTAATGTGTCTTGCTACTATTATGTTTGCTCATATATTATTTATATAAATATTATATATATACACACACATACATATACACACACACACACACACACACACACACACACGTATACATTGCCATTATACATTTTCTTCTTGTTTAATAAGCATTAAATAGAGCATTAAAAAGAAAAAGGCGTCACACTAATATCATTGTCCTGGTATCATCTTACTTAAGAACCAATATACAACACTTAAAGGGGCGTCTGTCACCTCCAAAATCAGTTTCAAAGTAAGCAAACCATCATTTAGGTTAGGTGCCCCCAAACATAACCATACCTTTCTTGTGAAAATCCATCCTCTAATCCCGCTAAATTCTTCTCCCTTTGGTGCACCACTGCTCCGCCAATAACACCGCCACCGCCCAGCAACTCCCCCTCTTGCCCGAGATTTCAGAGCCGATAGTGATGACACAGGGGGCGCCAGGTGCACCAAGCGGAGATGTTCAGCAAGAGGAACAAATTCATCTATTGCAATGGAGTGAAGGAGAGTAACAGTGCACTTACATAAGCATAATCTGGTGTAATCCCATAATATCCATTTGCTCTTAAATCCAACAAATTTACATATTGATTTAAAATGTCAGCTGAAATGGAAGTGCAAGTTGACAATGAATGAAACGGACAGATACATGGAATCATATCAGCTATTCGCAGATATTCAGTGTGTGCTGCCATTTCTTCAAATTACCAGATGCTTGAAATGCAACTATGAAACTGGTTAGCATAGCTGAAGCCGGCCATTAAATTGAAATAATTGATTTTTAAATTCAACTTTCCATAATCTCCTTAAAGCCCCGAAACAACTTGAGGCAGAATTCACACAATGTAAGCATACTTGCTGTCCAACCTGCTGTTAAAACATATGTGAACAAAACAGTAAGAAGGGATCTCGAGTTCTGATCTCCCACAAAATAATTACCAACATCAAAGCTGAATCAGACAGAAAAATATTCCTCACAGCGATCCTCCGAAAAGTGAGGAGGAAAAAAAAATGAAACCTTCATAAAATTTTAATGAAATATTAATAAAGTCGCTAATACATCACATGTCCCTAGGGAGTGGCTAGAAATTGGCAACACTTGATGTGGGATATGCTTAATGCTTCATTGGGAACAAAATCACATTATGCAGAACATGTGTTAGGTTCTGCCAATTTCAGTAGGTCCCTGCGGGTGGGAAATATGTTGGAGTAAGTGCGGTTGTTTGCTTTTTATAAAAGTTTCCACACAAAGTGCTCTGGACCGAGAGACAGCAAAGGATTGACTACTGCCAAACTTCTGTAGTCCTTGGACATGCCATCACATTATGATCGGTGGGAGGGCTCTATCTCACCAGAGCAGCCAATAGCAGACAGCGACAGAGACGAGCCCCCTTAAGGCTGGTCAACGTTGTGGCCTGCTATTGGCTGCTCCTCCCGTTGCCGGATGTTTTGATCCAAGAGATGGGGAGATGCAGCGCCGGCCGCGCAGGGATCTGGAGTAACGCGCGTGCTGGGGAGCAGTTAAGTATAATCCAAACAAGGGGCCCAGGCATTGGGGGGTGGATATTTCAGATATCGGATAACTCCTTTAACAGAAATCTATGACAGTTCAGGGCTGCTGTAGATTTCCGGATTCATTTGCTCCAGAAATCTGGTGTAAATGAAGATGAATTTGTCTCTGCTGTTGGCCACGCTCCTATTCTGCCCTTGCCACGACCCCTCTTGGAAAGTGGCGAGGGAGGCGTTAAAAGAGGCATTTGCGACTTTTAAAAAAAAAAGTTGCATTTAAAAAGTCACAAACACACAGCTTGCAAACCTCCCCCATTGTCTGGATGGGAGCATATCTGGGCAGCAGCACAGTGGCTCAGTGGTTAGCACTGTTGCCTTGCAGCGCTTGGGTCCTAGGTTCAAATCCGACTACAGACAACATCTGCATGGAGTTTGTATGTTCTGCCCGTGCTTGCGTGGGTTTCCTCCAGGTACTTCGGTTTCTTCCCACAGTCCAAAGACATACTGATAGGGAACTTCGATTGTGAGCCCCATTGGGCTGCAATAGGGTTGTCACAATACCAAAATTTGCATTCGATTTCGATAGCATTAAAAAGTATTGTGATACTCGATACCACGCATAAAAAAATAAAACACCAAAAAAGCTGCGTGCATTCCGCATTTTATAGAATGTCAGGCCCATAGAACAGTCCTATCCTATTCTTTGGGGGGACAAGGTGACAAAAAAAAAAAAAAAGGCAAAATCGCGCAGTTTCGCCACATAGGAGATGTTTTTAATAAATAGTTTGGACTTTTTCGGACGTGGCGATATATAATATGTTTATTTTTTTATTGTTTATAAATTACTTAATAACTAATTCCACTCTTTGGGGCTAGAACCTGGGATCTTTTAACCGCTTTAAGTCCGCCCATAGGATATAAACGTCCTATGGGTGGACCTCTATTTCTGAAAACACGTTTTAAAACGTCCTTTCAGAAATAGCAGCTGCACGCTAATCGTGCAGCTGCTGATCGGGTTGCCCGCTGTCAGTGACAGCAGGGCAACCCAGAGATAAGGCAGGGACAGTTCCCAGGTGTCCCTGCCTTCCGGATCGCTGCAGACACAGCGCTCACCGAGCGCTGTGTCTGCAGAGCAGGAAGCGCTGTGCGCTTCCTGTTCCGGCCCGGCGGTCATGTGACCGCCGGGACCGGAGCGTGCAGGAGCTGTGTGAGGTCTTACAGAGACCTCGATCAGCCCTGCTCTGAGGCTGTACAGAGCAGAATCACGCTGTACAGCCTCTCTGGGGGGTGCATTTCCACTGTAACTGGGGCTACTATGTCAGCCCCAGTTACAGGAGAAATCAACAGTGAAAAAAAAAAGAAAAAGTGAAGCAAATGTCCCCCAGAGGTCTTGTATGACCTTATGGGGGACGAAAAGTGTAAAAAAATAAAAAAATAAATAAAGGGTTGAAAAAAATAAAATAAAAAAAAAAGTTTCACATGTAAAAAAAAAAGGTCCCCAAGTAAGGAATAAAAAAAAAATATTAAAAATAGAAAAAATAAAATAAAATAGACATATTTGGTATTGCCACGTCCGTAAAAACCAGCTCTATAAAAATATCACATGAGCTAACCCCTCAGATGAACACCGTAAAAAAAAAAAAAAAAAACTGTGTCAAAACAAGCAATTTTTGTCACCTTGCATCACAAAAGGTGCAACACCAAGTGATCAAAAACGCGTATGTCCCACAAAATGGTACCAATAAAACCGTCACCTCATCCCGCAAAAAATGAGCCCCTACATAAGAAAATCTCTCAAAAAATAAAAAAACTATAGCTATCAGAACATGGACACATTAAAACATAATTTTTTTGTTTCAAAAATGCTATTATTGTGTAAAACTTTAATAAATGAAAAAAAGTATACATATTAGGTATCGCCACGTCCGTAACAATCTGCTCTATAAAAATGTCACTTGACTGAACCCCTCAGGTGAACGCTGTAAAAATAAATAAATAGAAACTGTGCTAAAACAACCAATTTTTTGGTCACCTTGCCCCATAAAGTGTTATAATGAATGATCAAAAAATCATATGTACCCAAAAATAGTACTAATAAAACTGGCACCTTATCCCCTAATTTCCAAAATGGGGTCACTTCTTGGGAGTTTCTACTGTAAGGGTGCATCAGGGGGCTTCAAATGGGACATGGCATCTAAAAACCATGTGGAGTTCCTTTTCTTCTGCGCCCTGCCGTGTGCTCATACAGCAGTTTACGACCACATGTGGGGTGTTTCTGTAAACCGCAGAATCTGGGTAATAAATATTGAGTTTTGTTTGGCTGTTAACCATCGATGTGTTAAAGAAAAAATTGGATTAAAATGGAAAATCTGCCCAAAAAGTGAAATTTAAAAATTTGATCTCCATTTTCCTTTAATTCTTGTGGAACGCATAAAGAGTTAACAAAGTTTGTAAAATCAGCTTTGAATAACTTGAGGGGTGTAGTTTCTACAATGGGGTCATTTATGGGGGTATCCACTATGTAGGCCCCACAAAGTGACTTCAGACCTGAACTGGTCCTTATAAAGTGGGTTTTGGCAATTTTCTTAAAAATTTGAAGAATTTCTTCTAAACTTCTAAGCCTTCTAACGTCCTAAAAAAATAAAATGACATTTCCAAAATGATGCCAACATAAAGTAGACATATGGGGAATGTTAAATAATAAATATTTTATGAGGTATCACTTTCTGTTTTAAAAGCAGAGAAATTGAAATTTAGAAAATTGTGAATTTTTCAAATTTTTGGGTAAATTTGGGATGTTTTCATAAATAAAGGTGAAATATTTTGACTCAAATTTATGACGATCATGAAGTACAATGTGTCACGAGAAAACAATCTCTGAATGACTTGGATAAATAAAGGCGTTCCAAAGTTATTACCACATGAAGTGAGATATGTCAGTTTTGCAAAATTAGGCCTGGTCAGGAAGGGGGCAAATGGCCCAGATGGGAAGTGGTTAATCCCTTGTCCTATTCAACCTAATAGAGCTCTATTAGGGTGAATAGGATCTTACACTGTCCCTGCTGCCCTGTGCTCAGAGCATACAGCTGCAGGGAACTTACAATGGCAGCCAGGGCTTCAGTAGCGTCCTGGCTGCCATGGTAACCAATCAGAGCCCTGCGATTTCACTGCTGGGGCTCCAATGGGAAGCTGCCACTGCCACCAATGAGGAGTAGGGGAGAGGGGACCATGTGGCCACTGTCAACAATGACTATAATACTGGGGGGGCCCACCAATCAAGAAAATTAACCTGTTAATACAAATGTAGGATGCGGGTGCCGTCGGTATCAAATACCCGACATCTATGACAAGGTGCTGCAATCCCTGTCAATTAACCCCTCAAGTGCAGCACCTGAGCAGTTAATTACTGTGGTTTGGCATATCGCAGCGCCTTTGCATAGAGGCCTGGTATGTGATACCTCCAGCACCTGCATCTTACATTTGTATTAACAGGTTAATATTTTCATTGGTGGAGCAGTGGCCACAGTCCCTCCCCTCCTCCTCCCCTCTCTTCTCATAGGGGGCAGTGGCAGCCGTGTCACAGTGGGGAGGGAGGGACTGCCTCCTTCTCCACTGTGCTGCTGAAGAGAACACGGCGCGCACTTGAGAGCAGCCCCTGCCATGTTCTCTAACTGACACTAGGCTGCGCAGTAGCGCAGCCTAGTATCGTAAAATAGTAAAACCTGGTATTGAATGGACCAGGGTCTAAAAGTATTGATTGGATATCGATAGTTCGATACCCAATGCAACAGTAGTCTGTAAAGCTACAAAAAACAAAACTAAAGATATCAAAGATAGTAGTGGCGTCCTTAGAAACTAGAAAGTAAATCAATTGCAGAAAAAAGGACCCTTAAAACATCAACTTTTTTTTAGATTATATTACAACTTATACCCAAAGATAAAAGTCACTACTATGGACCAAAAAAGCCCAACTAGTTTAGTAGAAATAGTATCCAAATAGTCTGATAATAAGATAAAAGGGACAGGAAATCAACAGGTTAATGGTCAGTGCAAATTGGAGAGGGTGGGATGTCCAAAGGGGAACACTTTCCCTATGGAGACCCTAGTAACACCTCAGCCCAGGGACGACCCCTGATGGTGGGGTCTCCCTGTCCTCGTACCTGTCCTACAAAACCCTGGAATGCCCTAGATGACTTAGATTATTTATAACATCACCTCAACGTGTTTCCCCCGGATGGGTTCCTCAGGGGGTCGGTACTAGTTGGAAATAGTCCCATCAAACAGAAGATACATTTGATACAGTTAGATAGACACAAAAATGAGTCAGACTAGGTAGAAATGAAAAAAGGGGCAAAATCTATTACACATCACATGTTCCTGATGGGCTTGAGGAAGAGGATACAACCTAAAAGCAAAACACATAGAGGCCCATAAGGAAAGAGCAAATAATCCAAAGATCACCAAAGCACAGTAGTAGGGGGTCTTACTCACATGTAAAGTGCCCAACAATCGCCAGACTGCCTCTTGTGGGGTGCTTGATGATGCAGAGAGGCAGGATGTTAGGATATATATATATATACACACACACACATACACATACACACACACACACACAGTACAGACCAAAAGTTTGGACACACCTTTTGCTTTGATTACTGCTTTGCACACTCTTGGCATTCTCTTGATGAGCTTCAAGAGGTAGTCACCTGAAATGGTTTTCACTTCACAGGTGTGCCCTGTCAGGTTTAATAAGTGGGATTTCTTGCCTTATAAATGGGGTTGGGAACATCAGTTGCCTTGTGGAGAAGTCAGGTGGATACACAGCTGATAGTCCTACTGAATAGACTGTTAGAATTTGAATTATGGCAAGAAAAAAGCAGCCATCATTACTTTAAGAAATGAAGGTCAGTCAGTCCGAAAAATTGGGAAAACTTTGAAAGTGTCCCCAAGTACAGTCACAAAAACCATCAAGCGCTACAAAGAAACTGGCCCACATGCGGACCGCCCCAGGAAAGGAAGACCAAGAGTCACCTCTGCTGCGGAGGATAAGTTCATCCAAGTCACCAGCCTCAGAAATCGCAGGTTAACAGCAGCTCAGATTAGAGACCAGGTTAATGCCACACAGTGTTCTAGCAGCAGACACATCTCTAGAAGAACTGTTAAGAGGAGACTGTGTGAATCAGGCCTTCATGGTAGAATATCTGCTAGGAAACCACTGCTAAGGACAGGCAACAAGCAGAAGAGACTTGTTTGGGCTAAAGAACACAAGGAATGGACATTAGACCATCTAAAATCTGTGCTTTGGTCTGATGAGTCCAAATTTGAGATCTTTGGTTCCAACCACTGTGTCTTTGTGCGACGCAGAAAAGGTGAACGGATGGACTCTACATGCCTGGTTCCCACCGTGAAGCATGGAGGAGGAGGTGTGATGGTGTGGGGGTGCTTTGCTGGTGACACTGTTGGGGATTTATTCAAAATTTAAGGCCTACTGAACCAGCATGGCTACCACAGCATCTTGCAGCGGCATGCTATTCCATCCGGTTTGCGTTTAGTTGGACCATCATTTATTTTTCAACAGGACAATGACCCCAAACACACCTCCAGGCTGTGTAAGGGCTATTTGACCATGAAGGAGAGTGATGGGGTGCTGCGCCAGATGACCTGGCCTCCACAGTCACCGGACCTGAACCCAATCGAGATGGTTTGGGGTGAGCTGGACCGCAGAGTGAAGGCAAAAGGGCCAACAAGTGCTAAGCATCTCTGGGAACTCCTTCAAGACTGTTGGAAGACCATTTCAGGTGACTACCTCTTGAAGCCAAGAGTGTGCAAAGCAGTAATCAAAGCAAAAGGTGGCTACTTTGAAGAACCTAGAATATGACATATTTTCAGTTGTTTCCCACTTTTTTGTTATGTATATAATTCCACATGCGTTAATTCATAGTTTTGATGCCTTCAGTGTAAATCTACAATTTTCATAGTCATGAAAATAAAGAAAACTCTTTAAATGAGAAGGCGTGTCCAAACTTTTGGTCTGTACTGTATATATACACATATATATGAAAAAATTAAAAGATTAACCTCTAATTACGCCCCCCCCCCCCTTTTTTTCTTTGGTGCCCTCCGCACCCCATAGAATGGACACTAGTGGTAATGAAAATTGTCCTAAATGTTGATAAGATAAAGACAATAAAAAATAGACTGGATGTAAATGATGATAAAAATATCACTTATTAACTATTTGAATGCTTCCCGCATTCATGACCAGTTCGGGCTGTCAATAATAGGAAGGAGAGGCATAACTGAAAACGGAAAAGCAAAGATTCTTTTAAAATACTGAGCATCGTGGGAGAGCCTTCAACACTAGATAAAGCAGTTGAGACCAAAGGGTGACTGGGATTTACATCTGTAAATCCACTCTGCCTCCTTTTGAAGAATTCTCCTGTACCAATCCCCCTTTCTAGGACAGGGAGGGACCAATTCCAAAACAGAGAACCTCAAAACTCGGGGGTCACCTGTATGATGTTCAATTACATGGTTGGCAATGGGCGCAATATTTTTCTTACGTATGTCATTGACACGTTCATATACCCTCCTTCTCAGCTCTCTATAAGTCTTGCTGATATAGTCCTTAGAGCAAAAGCACTGGCAGATGTAAACAACACCTTTGCTTTTGCAGTTAACAAAATCACGGATAGAAAAAAATGTTTAATTAGTTGCAGAGCAGGTAACCGTCTTGGATACGGAAATGAGATTACATGCCTTACATGTCTCGCACCTATACATGCCCAAGGGTCGACAGTCTAGCCATGTGCCAGGCCCAACCGGGGGCACATAATGGCTGTGTGCCAGGCGATCTCTAAGGCTCCCACCCTTAACAGTATGTGACACTGGGGTAAGGAGAGATGTTATGTGTCACATCAGGATCCATCAGTAGGATGGGCCAGTATTTGCCAAGGATTGCTTTGACCTCCACATTTGCCACATCAAAGGTGGAGATTAGATGGATAGGTGTCTGTTCTCCCTCACAGGGTCTCTTTGGGGTGAGTAAAACTTCCCATGCTGTGGCTAATTCGATTGTGCATTAGATTATGAGCATCCAATATTGACCGGCAGCCTTGTCCCTTGCGCACATGGATTTCTCCAGATTATCAGAATTTTTTTATATTATGTACTGGAGATGGTGTGATATTCAAAGGCTTCACAGTTTTATGTTAAGGAACATTTCTCTGAAATTGTTCTGCAAAAAACTGCTTCTAAAAATTGTGGAATGGTGAACCTGTGCCCATCTTTGCTTCTGAGAGACTCTGCCTCTCCAATGTGCTCGAATACCGTCACGTCACTTAGTAGCATATTGCTCCTCCAGCTGTTTTTTTTATTAGAACCACTTACTTTTCCATCCTTTTGTTGCCCCTGTCTCAACCTTTTATTTTTATTTTTTTGATATCTTGCTGCCATTAAGTTCCAAATGAGTTAATATTTTTTATGAAATGGTAAAATGACTCACGTTTAAACATCTGATATGTGTTCTAAGATCTATAGTGAATAAAATATGGGTCTATGAGATTTGCAAATCATTGCATTCTATTTTTCTTTACATTACACAGCGCTCTAATTTTTTTGAAACTTGGGTTGTACATTTCATGTGTTTACATTTAATTACGTATCAATTATCTAATGTAAAAAAAACTCATCTAAGTTGCTATCCTCATAGAAATCAACCTCTAAGCCACTAATCTATAGTGATCATCTAGAGCAAGCTTAAAGAAGTTCATTTCTCCAATCAAACCCCCAGATGCACAGTAAAATCTCTCCAAAAACAACAGTTTGAGAAGACCACCCTCCTAGTAGACCACTTGTCAGTGCAATTCTGAGTGGGCATAGTAAAGACATTGTCAACATAATTACTTAAATACTTTATGGTTGACTCCAGGAAGTTGCATCGTTTTAAACTCATACCAGAATCTTAAAAAGGTTATCTAGGATTTTTTTTTTTATTCTCCGTGCAAACCTGGCATCCATCGTGACTTGTGAAGAAATCCTACCTGCTCCCTGCCATACCATTTAGGCTCAGGGGGTTCTAAATGTCTTCACCAGACTTCCGGTCCATACCTGTAAACTTCTTGCATGGGCAGGGTCACTCACGCCATGTAGCCAATGACTTTTCTCCAGTGGCACATGACCCAGCAGTGATGTGCAACTTGAGGACATATCACAGTTGAGGCCAGTCATTGGCTGCAGTTGCGCATGTGATCACATCCAGGCAGTAGGTTTAAAGGCAGAGACCAGAACTCCTGTGAAGACAGCTCGGGCGCTACGGATGCCTAACAAAGCGACGGGGAGCAGGTAATCATAGATCTCTTCACAGGTTGGAGGAAAAGTAAAAAAAACTAAACAAAAAACAAAAACTATAGGAAACTACAATGCATTCAGAAAGTCTTTAGACACTTTCACTTTTTTCACATTTTGTTATGTTGCAGCCTTATGCTAAAATTTATTAAAAAAATTAAAAGGGTTCTGTCATCACATATGTCACTATAAAACCGCTTCAGCTTGACAGTTGAACATCATGGTCTTGGTCCCATCTATCTAGGTGTCAGCATTCTTGAGAAAATTGATATAAATATGCAAATGAGACCCTAGGAGCAACAAGGGTGGTGCAGTTACACCTTGTTGCTCCCAAAAGAATCCTCTCATTCCCCTTATGACGCTCCCCCACCACATAGAATGACAGGGTCAGGCAGCGAGGATGTACTCACGTCTGCCCCTGAAGTCTAACGGGAGCTCGTGTGCACATAGGGCGATGGAACCAAAACCATGATGCCCAACTGTCTCAGCACACGTCTCAGGTGAGACGGATTTGTTATGACGTATCTGATGACCTTTTTCCCCATCATCCTGCAATTAATACTCCAGAATTAAAGTAAAAGTAAAAATAGAATACTCAAAATATTTAATAATTTATTGAAATGGAAAAACTAAAATTCGACATTGACATAACTAATCAGACCCTTTACATAGTTGAAGCACCTTTGGCAATAATTAAGGCCTCCAGTCTTCTTGGTTATGATGCCACAAGGTTTGTACATCTGGATTTGCAGACTTTCTACCATTCTTCTCTGCAGACCCTCTCAAGCTCTGTCTGGCTGTCCAACAATGTTCCCCATCCAACCTTTCTCACGTCTCTCCAGATATGCTCGACTGGAGTCAAGCCAAGTCAGGTCTTCATTAAGAAGTAGTAGTTTGCACTATTTTCCTCAACCCTGATCTGTCTCCCTGTCCCAGCTGCTGAAAAATACCCCCACATCTTGATGCTGCCACCACCATACATCACTGCAGGTATAGTATTAGGCAGGTGATGAGCAGTGCCCGATTTCCTCCAGACATGACGCTTAGAATCGAGATCAAAAAGTTCAATTGTGTTTCATCAAACCAGGGAATCTTGTTTCTCACAGTCTGAGAGGCCAACAGATTCTTTTTTTTTTTGCAAAGTTTTAAGTGTCTTTTTTCTGAGAAGAGGCATATCTCTGGCCACACTTCCAGAAAGACCACATTGGTAGATTGCTGCAGTGATGGTTGACCCTCTGGAAGTTTCTCACAACTGCACACATGATCTTTGGAGTTCAGCTAGAGTGACCATCGGATTCTTGGACACCTCTCTTAGCAAGGCCCTCTTTCCTTGATTACTTAATTTGGTGAGGTGGCTAGCTCTAGGAAGAGGCCTGGTTGTTCCATACCTTTTCCATTAAAAAATTATGGAGGCAACTGTGTTCTTTGGAACTGTAACTGCAGCAGAAATGTTTTTGTACCCCTTCGCCAAATTTGTGCATCCCTGCAACCCTGTGTGGACTCTACAGAAGTTCTTTCCCCCCTCATGATTTGGTTTTTACTCTGATATGCATTGTCAGCTGTGAGACCTTATATAGACAGGGCTTTGTCATTCTAAAATTAATTTACTAATATACATGCTGCAGTGCCCATGTGGACTCCAATACATGGGCCGCACCACTCAGAGCCTTAGAGACCGTATCAATTCCCACCGCTCAAATATAATTAAAAAATACATGAAACATAGTGTCTCAAGAAACTTCGCACAAGTCCACTCTGGCAACGCATCTCTCCTGAGTTTGACCCCTATAGAATTGATCCCGAATTCCTTTCGACAACTATGTAAAAAAAGAAATGTACTGGATTTTCCGCTTCAACTCTCTCATCCCATCCTGCCTCAATGAATCCTTAGAACACAATAAATATGTCACCACCAGACATCTGAGAAGCTCTGACAGACGTTCTTCAGAACCTTCTCCTTGAGGTTCCTTTTGTTTTGCTTTTGTTTTCTCATCTCGTTAGCCTCTCTCAGCTGTCATGTAGTTGCACTGATTGCATCCCTTTAAATCCCTTCCCATACTGCATCACTTTGCGGTTTATACAACTTCCTGGAGTGTGTGCATGCTGGATGCTACTACTGAGTCTTCTACAGATAAGTTTTGTTCATTCATTTGTGTTTTCCTGTTTGCTGGATCCCAGGTGACCCTGACTCCCTACGTATCAAGTGTAGGGAGCCGGTGGTCATGTCCCCTCACTACTATAGGGTGTTCAGATGTTATACAGTCGAGGAACGAGGATATGCGATCATCTACCATTGAGATTTTTGCATAGGCTGAGCAGTTAGGGAGAGAGCCAGGTCTGTTGCAGGGCTCTCCCTTTGGTTCCTTAGTTTTGGATCCAGTCAGTCGGATCTTCATTTTGTGTCTTCTAGTTTTCTGTACACCTTCCGTGACAAAATACTAATGATCAACTACATTCTACTATTACTCCACAAGTTCCATTTTAGGCCTCATGCACACAACCGTTTTTTTTCACGGTCCGCAAAAACGGGGTCCGTGGGTCCGTGATCCGTGACCGTTTTTTCGTCCGTGGGTCTTCCTTGATTTTTGGAGGATCCACGGACATGAAAAAAAAGTCGTTTTGGTGTCCGCCTGGCCGTGCGGAGCCAAACGGATCCGTCCTGAATTACAATGCAAGTCAATGGGGACGGATCCGTTTGATGTTGACACAATATGGTGCCATTTCAAACGGATCCGTCCCCATTGACTTTCAATGTAAAGTCTGGAGTTCTTTTATACCATCGGATTGGAGTTTTCTCCAATCCGATGGTATATTTTAACTTGAAGCGTCCCCATCACCATGGGAACGCCTCTATGTTAGAATATACTGTCGGATATGAGCTACTTCGTGAACCTCAGATCCGACAGTATATTCTAACACAGAGGATTCATAGTTACCTGCTTGCTGCTGCGATGTCTGTGTCCGGCCAGGAGCTCCTCTTACTGGTAAGTGAAAGGTCTGTGCGGCGCATTGCTAAAGAACTGTCACTTACCAGTAGGAGGAGCTCCCGGCCGTTCACAGACATCGCAGCAGCAAGCAGGTAAGTATGAATCTTCTACTGTTGTACTATTGCTAAGTAACCATGGCAACCAGGGCTGCAGTAACTTCCTGGTTGCCATGGTTACCGATCGGAGCCCCAGCGATTAAACTGGGACTCCGATCGGAACTCCGCTGCCACCAATGATGGGGGGGAATGGGAGACCGCACACTGCCACCAATGTTACTGCTATAGAGGGAGGGGGGGGCGGGGGCGATGGTGGTTGGCACACTGTGCCACCAACGATTTAATACAATAGAGGGAGGGAGGGGGGCCGATGGTGGTTGGCACACTGTGCCACCAACGATTTAATACAATAGAGGGAGGGAGGGGGGGGGGCGATGGTGGGCGCACACTGTGCCACCAACGATTTATTACAATAGAGGGAGGGAGGGGGGGCGATGGTGGGCGCACACTGTGCCACCAACGATTTATTACAATAGAGGGAGGGAGGGGGGGGCGATGGTGGGCGCACACTGTGCCACCAACGATATTCAAACTGGGGAGGGGTTAATTGCACCTGAAGGGGTTAATTGTGCTATCATATCCCCCTGTAAGAGATCGGGTGCTGCCAGGCAGCAGGGGGCAGTCTTGTACAAAGTTTGCAGTGTATTCTAACTAGATGCGTCCCCATCACCATGGGAATGCTTCTGTGTTAGAATATACTGTCGGAAATGAGTTTTCACGAAGTGAAAACTTAGATCAGAAAAAGCTTTTATGCAGACGGATCTTCGGATCCGTCTGTATGAAAGCAACCTACGGCCACGGATCACGGACACGGATGCCAATCTTGTGTGAATCCGTGTTCTTTCACGGACCCATTGACTTGAATGGGTCCGTGAACCGTTGTCCGTCAAAAAAATAGGACAGGTCATATTTTTTGGACGGACAGGATACACGGATCACGGCCTCGGCTGCAAAACGGTGCATTTTCCGATTTTTCCACGGACCCATTGAAAGTCAATGGGTCCGCGAAAAAAAATGGAAAACGGCACAACGGCCACGGATGCACACAATGGTCGTGTGCATGAGGCCTTATGGATATGCCCCTACATTTTATCTCTATCCGATATTTACACCCTATACATTATATTACCCCCACCCCCACCATTCAAAAGACAATACAGCTTATTTTTATCCAAAAGACAGTATAGGGCCAATATTCCATCCTTTAGTCTCCCTCTCTCATTCAACCTCATTTTTATTCATCTACTTTTTTTATCTGTAGTATATACACACACAAACATATATATGTGTTCTTGACCAATAGATAAGTCATGTTAGGTCACGCCAGTATATGTCCTTCTATATCCCCTTATTGCCCTTTTTTCCCCATGAACAGAATCCCCGTCTCCACTTTCATTTCCACTGTATAGACCCATCTATTCAGACCAATGTCCACACATGTTGCGCTCCACATTGGAACGCAACAGCACTGTGTCTCCCATTAGCGCTCCACCTCGGGGCGGAGCGAGGATTCGTCCGCACTTTTGGGCTTCAGGCCGTGAACCGGAAGTTCGGGCGTGCATTCCACCTTGGAACGCATGCAGTAAGAACCGGAAGTCGTCCCGTGCCTTCCACTCTGGAACGCATGATGGACGATTACAGCCGAGGATGCGGCGCAGCTAGGAGAAATCTCTCTCAAAGGGCCCTAAATTCCAAAAGAGACCCTCTCACATGCTGCCACCCTATAGACAAAGCATTATTATTTAATCACTAGAAGCCACATAACTAGGTTGATTAGACCGGAAGTCAAGCCCCGCCCACTTCCGGTCCTCTCCAAATTTTGCCGCCATTCGATACCCAATTGGCTGATTACCACCCCTATATATGTATGCTACCTTGTACACTCGTGTATTTCATTTGCTCTTGAGAAAGGGGAGTATACACCCCAAAACGCGTTGAGCTATTAACCAATAAAGAACTCTCCACTTGGAACCCTGGTGTCATTCTTCTGTGACGTGGAGGTGAGTTCATACCACTATCAGGCGATCTCGAGGGGAGGGAAGGGTATAGGTGTCATATGCTTATCCTATACCGCCCTCCCTGGTGAAGTAAGTCCCCCATCTCCGCTATATATATATATATATATATATATATAAAAGCATTTATATATTACACTCTTCTCCAGTACTACAATTTCGTACTGTTATTATTGTTTTAATACCACTAATTCCAGATTTTAATACCCACAACCACAGACTTCTTTTTATAGGAAAATATGCATATATACATATTTCCGTGTTAATTTCTTTTAATTTTAATTTTTTTTTCTCTTTTTTCTTTTTTAGCATAAGATTTTGGTCATCCGACCACCCCCCTTGGCGCCCCAGTGCTAATCCCCCCTCCCCTACCACCAAGCTACTTAGGAGAATCCCTAGCACACACATTTTTCCTTTTTCCCGTTTACTAAAATGAATTTACGACAGGTGGACTTCAATCAAAGCGTAGAAATATCTCAATGAAGATGAAGAGGCCATAAGAGCTAAATTTCAAGTGTCATAACAAAGGGTCTAAATACTTATGTTCATGCAAAATTTTATTTGGGGTAATGGAATCCTGGTTGTTCCAAACTTATGAATTATGGAGGCCACAGTGCCCTTGGGAACACTCAGTGTGGCAGATTTTTTTTTCGTACCTTTCTCCAGATCTGTGTCTCCACACAATCATGTCTCTGATCTCTACAGGCAGTTCTTTCCTCATGGCTTGTTTTTTGTTCTGATATGCACTGCCAGCTATATAGACCGGGCTGTATTTTTTCAAATCATAACCTGTCAACTGAATTTACCACAGTCATGGTGCAGAAATATCTCAAAGATGATCAAGAGAAATGGGAGGCCCCAGAGCTAGTTATAGCAAAGAATCTGAATACTTATGTCCATGTGAAATTTTAGTTTTTGCTTTCTAACAAGTTTGCAAACATTTCTAAAATTCTGTTTTCACTTTCTAATTATGGGGTAATAAGTGTAAACTGATGGGGGAAGCTTGAATTGGTTTTATTTTAGCACAAGGCTGCAACATAACAAAATTGAAAAAAAATATAAAAGGGTCTGAAGACTTTCCACACTGTACATTCAACAGTAATCATATTACTTATATACATAGTGTTAAAGAATCTCTATGAAGTGAATGAAATGTACAAATTTGAGATACCAAAAAAGCATTTTAAGTACACAAAGCCATTATTTAATCCAGTGATGCCAGCAGGGTAAGCGGTTCAGCTCAGCAAGAGATTTGTTTAGAGCGTGTAATGTGGTTACAGATTTGTGCACACAGAGTGGGGCAAGGTACCTTCCAGTTTGTCCTCAGCATGCTCTCCCGAGTGCGTCTTTCTCTCAGAGCTTCCTTCCAAGACGAGCATGCTGTAACTTGTCTGTCAGTCAAGTACCCCTCCAGTTGGCACATACGGTACCACAACATCTCATCTTCAGCAAGAGCTCTCCAAGCCTTGCTCACCTAGAGAGAATCAAATGGATGAGTCAAGGAAAGAATACTTGGCTTATTTTTATCACATAGCAATGATGAATAAATGCAAGTTTTAGAACTGATCTTCTTCCAAAGCGTTTAGAGATTAAATGACTTAGTCTGGGGCGCACATCTACATTTCAAAGATGTCAGAGTCGGAGTCCAAACACTTTCGACTTACAATGCCTGTCTGCAGAAAGTCATGGTTACCCAAAAAAATAAAAAATATCTAGAAAAACCTAGAAGACTACATCCACATATTAAACAAGAACATCTTTTGCCTCTCTGTACTCTGTAGCCTTGTCACTATCTTTACTAACTAGATTGTAAGCTCTTGTGATGCACGGTCCTCACTCCTTTTGTTTTAACTGTTCATTAGTTTTTTACTGTGTAATGTCTTATTCTGCCTGTACAGAAGTCCCTCAGGTTACAATATTAATTGGTTCTGGGACGACCATTGTATGTTGAAAACCATTGTAACTTGAGTCCATAACTCTATGGAAAACTAATAATTGGTTCCAAAGCCCAAAAATATCCAAAATCTTAAGAAAAATAAACAGATAACTAAGACAGCTAAAGCTAGTCCTCACATAAAACAGACAGGAATAGATGCTGGAGGCTGTAGGTGACTTTCTGTGGTCAGGACAGGCGCTTCTTCAGGGTCTTGGATAGTACATACATGTACCAGAAGAATTAAATCCAAATCTAAAATAACCCAAATCTAAAATAATACTCAAATAAGCAGCTCATTGTGGCACAGACAGGTGGCATTACAGAACATGTAGTACCACAGACAAACTAAGGTGTTTTACCAGTGAAATTACAAGGTTGATTGGTTGGATCAGAGGCCTTTTATGTTGTCTAGTTTCCAGTGAACCAAACTTAGTCCATTATAGTGTACAATGATTATCCAAGTTCAGTTAAGATATGTCATTGTGTGTGGACGTCCATATGGCGTCCATTTGCATCACAAACTTGAATAAATGGGTCTAATACTGACCAGAATAGTGCATGTTTGAGTTGAACTACTGACGTCAATGGCTTTGTGTGCGGTTTGTTGCGCACACAAATATAAAATACACCAGTCTGAGTAAGGCCTAAGTAGTAAAGTAGGATTAGCTAGAAAAGGTAACTTTTGTAATCTACTCTAATTACATTTTATGCTTCCTATGACAGTGATGGCACCCCCTAGAGTTACTTGTCTGGCCAATTTCTGCATTCATACTATGTATCTCCTCTCCGTGGTCGAGCGTATCCTGTCAGGCCCTGCTTCCTTGTCACTGTTGCCGCACTGAGGAAAAAGGGGAGCAATGGACACCAGCATCGAGACGACAATGAAAGAGGAGGCCACAAGTGAACTGGAATCTGCAAGTTCCCTGCCTCCTCCTTCTGCAAGAGATATTGTGCAGGCCAATAGACAAAATGATAAAATATAGGGAACAGTCAAAACGCTTCCCATCTGTCATCCTGCAAGTTCTGACACAGCGGCAGGGAGCGAGCAGAATGAGAGCATCGACTGGCTCTCTTAGATGCCGCGTTCAGATGAGGAAGTGGTTTGTGAGCGGTAACATGACTAGGCACTTGTTCCCACTAGGGTTGTTGCGGGTATCGAAAAATCGATAACCAAATAGATACTTTTTTACAAGTATCGATTCGGTACTGTGATTTGCACTTTTTCGATACTGGGCTGCGCAGCCCATTATCTCCTATGACACAACATGGCGCTCCGCCAGAAAGACAGTGGAGAAGGCGGGAGGGAGAAGGCGAGAGGGAGAAGGAGGGAGGGATTCCCTCCCTCCTATGACGCTGCCGCCGCTGAGCCCAATGGAGTAAGCGGGCTCTGAAGATGCCTGCACCACTGCCACCAATGACTGTGCGTTTAATTAAAGGAGGAGGAGGGACGGGGGAGGTAATAAACTGCTGCGCCCCGCCGTCTGAGACGAGTGAGCGCTGAGCTCAGCGAACGGCACCAGCGGCAGCAGAGCAGCCTCCTCCTCCGTCCTGACTCCTAACTGAGTCACTCACGCTTGTCATGTGTACTCCTTTGAGTCCTCCCAGCGTCAGCCCGAGCCCCATAGTCAGTGAGACGGTGAGACTGAGCACTGAAAAGCAGCCAGCCCAGCATAGCAGGTACCTAGCCTAGCCCACAGCCAGACCCAGTGCAGGAGTGATGGTTAGCCTGCCTCAAAATAAAGGCAGGCAAAAAACATATCTATAAGAAAGACAGCCAGCAAGATTTGGGGTTAATGAGACTCATTAACCCCAATCTTGCCACTACCCATGTTTTAAACATGATGGAGGGTCACTTATTTTTAATGTCAGGCTGGGCACATGCTTTTGGGGTCTTTGGAATGGACCCCATGTGCCTCACATTAATAGTGACCCCCAAAGTACCATCTAACATAATAGGCAACATAGGGTTAATGTGAGTTGCAGAATACAGGTCATTATTAATATGAGGCACATAGATTGAATTCATAAGACTGTGCTGCCAAATAGCAAGTGACTGTTGTAGCTCATACATTAACCCCATGTTGACCATTATGCAAGAATATGGATATACTTGATGATAGGGTTATTTCGTTATTATGAGGCACATGGGGGGGTTTGTCACCAGAAACGGTTGGACCTGTGCAATTGTGCATCACAATCACAATTACCCTATGATGTAACGTGGCCCCAGCACCACAATGTATATCATGTAGCAGCTGACCTCACAGCCTCTTACAACCCCAATCTGTGTCGATTTTTGTGAAGCCCATTCCCCCTCCCCAACCACCACCACCCCACCTAGTGAATGAGGTGTGGTTTAAACGGGTTCTGCACTTTCATTTAACTGATGATCTATCCTCTGGATAGATCATCAGCTTCTGATCGGCGGGGGTCCGACACCCAGGAGAAGGCAGCGGCGCTCCAGCAGCGCCACGGCTTTATCACTGTTTACTGCCGGCCCAGTGACATCACAACTAGCGTGGGCGGAATGGAGCTTAGCCCCGCCCATGCTAGTTGATACTAGTCGTGAGGTGACGTCAGTGGGCCGGCGGTAAACAGTCAAACAGTGATAAGGCCGTGGCGCTGCTGGAGTGCCGCTGCCTTCTCAAACAGCTGATCGGTGGGTGTCCCGGGTGTCCGACCCCCACCAATCAGAAGCTGATGATCTAGCCAGGGGATAGTTAAATAAAAGTGCAGAATCCCTGTAAGCCATTGAAAAATATGCATAACTTTTTTTCACAACTAGAACCACACTGACCGACCTAAAATCACTATGAAGTTGAGAGACACTGAACAATGCACTGTAATCAAAAGGCTTTTTTGTGTTTTTATTTTATTTTCGCGTGGTATCGAATATCGCAATACTTTTTCATAGTATCGAAATCGAATCAAAATTTTGGTATCGCAACAACTCTAGTTCCCACCCACTCTATTCAGTTTGGACGGCACCACTGCAGGAGAACCTGCGGACTTAATATTAATCTTTATTTATATAGCGTCAACATATTCCGCATATACAATCAGTGGGTTCAAATACAGAGTCATAGATAACATAGCAACAAACATGTCAACAATTAAAACAGGAATGAGGGGCCTGCGCTCAAGAGCTTACAATCTTTGAGGAATACTTACAAAATAAGGTAAATTGTAAAGCAGAATAAATGGCCTCAGCAGTACCACGGGTCAATTTTAGTCTGAAATCCATTTGTGGGAGAATCCCTTTAACTCACTATGTGCACCCATCCTTAACCCCTTAGGGACACAGCCTTTTTACACCTTAGGACCAGGCCATTTTTTGAAAATCTGACCAGTGTCACTTTAAGTGATGATAACTTTAAAACGCTTTGACTTATCCAGGCCATTCTGAGATTGTTTTTTCGTCACATATTGTACTTCATGACACTGGTAAAATAAAGTTAAAAAAAATATTTTTTTTTGCATAAAAAAATGTCAAATTTACCAAAAATTGGGAAAAATTAGCAAATTTCAAAGTTTCAGTTTCTCTACTTCTGTAATACATAGTAATACCCTTAAAAATTGTGACGACTTTACATTCCCCATATGTCTACTTCATGTTTGAATTATTTTGGGAATGATATTTTATTTTTTGGGGATGTTACAAGGCTTAGAAGTTTAGAATCAAATCTTGAAATTTTTCAGAAATTTACAAAAACCCAATTTTTAGGGACCACTACAGCTCTGAAGTCACTTTGCGAGGCTTACATAATAGAAACCACCCAAAAATGACCCAATTCTATAAACTACACCCCTCAAGGTATTCAAAACTGATTTTACAAACTTTGTTAACCCTTTAGGTGTTGCACAAGAGTTATTGGCAAATGGGGATGAAATTTGAGAATTTCATTTTATTGCCTAATTTTCCATTTTAACCAATTTTTTCCACTAACAAAGCAAGGGTTAACAGCCAAACAAGACTGTATCTTTATTGCCCTGACTCTGCCGTTTACAGAAACACGCCATATGTGGCCGTAAACTACTGTACGGCCACACAGCGGGGCGTAGAGTGAAAGGTGCGCCGTTTGGTTTTTGAAAGGCAGGTTTTGCTGGACTGGTTTTTTGACACCATGTCCCATTTGAAGCCCCCTGATGCACCCCTAGAGTAGAAACTCCATAAAAGTGACCCCATCTAAGAAACTACACCCCTCAAGGTATTCAAAACTGATTTTACAAACTTTGTTAACCCTTTAGGTGTTGCACAAGAGTTATTGGCAAATGGGGATGAAATTTGAGAATTTCATTTTTTTGCCTAATTTTCCATTTTAACCCATTTTTTCCACTAACAAAGCAAGGGTTAACAGCCAAACAAGACTGTATCTTTATTGCCCTGACTCTGCCGTTTACAGAAACACGCCATATGTGGCCGTAAACTACTGTACGGCCACACAGCGGGGCGTAGAGTGAAAGGTGCGCCGTTTGGTTTTTGGAAGGCATGTTTTGCTGGACAGTTTTTTTGACACCATGTCCCATTTGAAGCCCCCTGATGCACCCCTAGAGTAGAAACTCCATAAAAGTGACCCCATCTAAGAAACTACACCCCTCAAGGTATACAAAACTGATTTTACAAACTTTGTTAACCCTTTAGGTGTTGCACAAGATTTAATGGAAAATAGAGATACAATTTCAAAATTTCACTTTTTTGGCAGATTTTCCATTTTAATATTTTTTTTCCAGTTACAAAGCAAGGGTTAACAGCCAAACAAAACTCGTTATTTATGGCCCTGATTCTGTAGTTTACAGAAACACCCCATATGTGGTCGTAAACTGCTGTACGGGCACATGGCAGGGCACAGAAGGAAAGGAATGCCATACGGTTTTTGGAAGGCAGATTTTGCTGGACTGGTTTTTTTGACACCATGTCCCATTTGAAGCCCCCTGATGCACCCCTAGAGTAGAAACTCCAAAAAAGTGACCCAATTTTAGAAACTACGGGATAGGGTGGCAGTTTTGTTGGTACAAGTTTAGGGTACATATGATTTTTGGTTGCTCTATATTACACTTTTTGTGCGGCAAGGTAACAAGAAAATGCTTTTTTGGCACCGTTTTTTTTGTTTGTTATTTACACCATTCATCTGACAGGTTAGATCATGACGTAATTTTAAAGAGCAGGTTGTCACGGACGCGGTGATACCCAATATGTATACAATTTTTATTATTTATGTACGTTTTACACAATAATTTAATTTTTAAAACAAAAAAAATGTTTTAGTGTCTCCATAGTCTAAGAGCCATAGTTTTTTAAATTTTTGGGCGATTATCTTAAGTAGGGTCTCATTTTTTGTGGGATGAGATGACGGTTTGATTGGCACTATTTTGGGGTGCACATGACTTTTTGATTGCTTGCTATTACACTTTTTGTGACGGAAGATGACAAAAAATGGCTTTTTTTACACCGTTTTTATTTTAATTTTTTTACGGTGGTCATCTGAGGGGTTAGTTCATGTGATATTTTTATAGAGCCGGTCAATATGGACGCGGCGATACCTAATATGTATACTTTTTTTTTATTTATGTAAGTTTTACACAATGATTTCATTTTTGAAACAAAAGAAATCATGTTTTAGTGTTTCCATAGTCTAAGAGCCATAACTTTTTCAGTTTTTGGGCGATTATCTTGGGTAGGGTATGATTTTTGCGGGATGAGATAACGGTTTGATTGTTACAATTTTGGCGTAGATGCGACTTTTTTGATCACTTTTATTACCTTTTTTGGGAAGTAAGGTGGGCAAAATTCCAATTTCATCATAGTTTTTAATTTTTTATTTTTATGGCGTTCACCGTTCGGGTAAAGTAACATGACCGTTTTATAGATCAGGTCGTTACGGACGCGGCGATACCAAACATGTGTAGGGAATTTTATTTTTTTCATTTTTAATCAGTGATAAATGTGTTTTTTGATTTTTACTTTATTTTTCACTTTTTTCACTTTTTTTTTGACCCAGACCCACTTGGTTCTTGAAGATCCAGTGGGTCTGATGTCTGCATAATACAGTACAGTATATATTGTACTGTACTGTATTTTACTTACACTTTGTCTGAACAGATCTATGCTTTCAGCACAGATCTGTTCAGCACCATGGACAGCAGGACGCCTGAGCAGGCGTCCTGTTGCCATGGGAACCTTCCCCGTCTGCTCAGTAGTGGCCAGAACTGCGCAGACGGGGAAGGGTAAGGACGGGACTTGGGGGGCTGCCTGGAAGCTCTCTCCCTCTCCATTCGGAGGGGCTGCAAAGGCACAGCAGCCCCCCGATCGGAGAGGGAGGGAGCTCCCTCTTACTGTTAACCTTTTCCATACAGCGGTCCGTACGGACCGCTGTATGGAAAGGGTTAAACGGCTGACATCGCATCACCGATGTCAGCCGTTTATACCAGGGTGCCAGCAATGTGCTGGCACCCTGGTATAACCCACTAGACGCCAACGATTACGCAATGGGAGGCGGGCGGGGGATCGCGATCCCGCCTGCCGCACCGCCCGCCCCCCGCACCGCCCGCACCGTGCTCGAATAACTCAGGGGTGCAGGGGGGAGGGATACATTTATATTTTACCAATGCAAAAGTTTCTGATCCCCGCGGATCAGAAACTGCAGAAATCGCAGCAAACCGCAGGTCTGAATTGACCTGCGGTTTGCCGCGATCGCCGACATGGGGGGGTCACGGGACCCCCCCGCGCATTTAGCCTAGGTGCCTGCTCAATGATTTGAGCAGGCACCGGGTTCCGATCACTGCCAGCCGCACGGCAGTGATCGAAAATGCACAGGGCGTACATGTACGCCCTGTGTCCTTAAGTACCAGGGCACAAGGGCGTACCTGTACGCCCTGTGTCCTTAAGGGGTTAAAGGAGTTTTCCGAGAGTTTTATACTGATGACCTATCTTACTTGATCAGTGGGGATCCAACACCCTGGACCCCCACCGATCAGCTGTTTGAGAAGGCACCAGAGGTTGCAATAACGCTGTGGCCTTCTCTCAGCTTACCAAGCACAGCACCATGCATTGTATAGTGGCAGTGCTTGGTATCACAGCTCAGAACCATTAACTTCAATGGGGCTTAGCTGGGCCTAAGCCAAGTGACAGATGAACATGACGTCACATGACCTAGGCAAAGCTGGAGAAGGATGTGGTGCTACTGTGAGCGCTGATGACTTCTCAAACAAGTGATCGGTGGGGGGTCCCGGATGTTGGACCCCCACTGATCAGAGACTGATGACCTATTTAGAGCATAGGTCATCAGTAGAAAAAAAATATATATATTTTTAAAGTGGATCTCTGGTCAACAGCTGGAAACTTGATTTCAGTTGGAAATTCATCATCCAATCCATTCATCTTGGACTGGACCCCTTCCTCTATATTGGAATAGTAAAAAAAAAATGAAAATGGGATGAAGAAGGGCTGACCTGGCGATGCATCACTTCTCGCAGACGAAAAGTGAAGCATGGATGATGTTCTGGACCAAGTGAATTAAAACTTATCTTGCTGTTTACATACTATGGATTTTCAATCAAAGGCGATAAAGTCCCAGAGGGAATGGTCATAGTAACCATTACACAATCTTTCCGAGAAGCTTGGGTAGAAGAGTTAACCAGCAAAACCCTGATGTATGTTGGTTATAACTTAATGCACAAGAATTGGCAGGGGGCGACCCTGTAAGGGCTATGCAGAGCCAGGCTCAGCTGTATGAAGTCTCTAATAAAACCCTCTTCAGCATTTTAGTTCATGGCACCACTGAGAATTCATGTGTCGAGAGTATAAAAAGCCACTGGCATCCTGTCAGATTTATCAGCTTCCTGAGACACTTGGAGGTTCACGTAAGGCTTCATTTGGAACAACAATGATTTCATCCCGCCCAAATCTCATAACCTGTAAATAAGCCTTTGTGGATTTTTAATATGAAAGATTTCTTCATAAAAGAAATATAAGCCAATCTAGATTAAAAAAGACACCAGGAGCATATTAATAGCAATATTGCTGAAGTTATGAACAATGTCTTCGTTCGTGAACGGCAGCAACTTTTTATGAGCTGCAAGTGGCCACATTCCTAATAAAATCTAGCCTGCAAACTGTGGTCAGCCCATTCTTATCAGCACGCTGGTCCCTGAAGCTCCCCGTCTTGTCTGCCTGCCAGCATCATTCCTCCCTCAAGCAGTTTCTCTTCTATATTCCTACAATTACTAAGAAGAAATAAAGGAGGGGAAATTAAAATGAGAGCGAATATGTTCTGCACAAACATGACACAAAAACAAATCTATTAAATAAGAATAACAGGCACGCCAGCACAAATAATATATGTTTATTTGAATTATATATTTTTTTCCATTAAAATAGTATTTTGGGGTGGGACTACTAAAATTTCAATAGCAAAGCCGCTGTCAGCTTTCAACCCCTTTTCGTTAGAAAATAAGGTGATCATAGGGTATGTGGGTGCCAGTGCTACCACAGGATAAGGCTGGGTTCACATATTGTTTTTGTCTTACAATTAACATATATGTTGGGGAAAAAGGATGCAAAAGCATAGTACACTACATTTTTCCATCCTGCAGAGTCCAGCGAAAAAAGTATATGTTAATTCATCCTTTCTTTTTTACAATAGGACCCTATGTTGACGGATGCCACAGCATTCATTTAACATATGTTTTTTGTATACAGTATGTTAAAGGCAAGACAAAAACATTATGTGAACCCAGCCTAACTGTTATATCAACAACAGATTGGTGGGGGTTCAACATCCAAGACCCCTGCCAATCAGCTGTTAGAGGAGCCCGTGGCTTCTTCCTAGGCCATGTGATTTCACCGCACATCGGTCACATGGCCTAGTTGCAGCACATCACCATTCAAGTCAATGGGGCTGAGCTGCAATACCAAGTACAGCGGCTAGACAATGTAGAGAGCTGTGCTTGGAAACATACTGGGAGCCAGCTGCACTCACCAGAACTATGGTTCCCTCAAACAGTTGATCGGCGTGGGTGCCAGGACTCGGATCTCTGCTGATGTGGACCTGAAGATAGATCATTATTATCAATTCCTGGATAACCCCTTTAAGTAATAGGGAAATCCTGAATTTGACCATCTTATACCAGAATTCCCTATGGGTTTGTTCAGATGCAGTTGTTGGCCTGATAGTTTTACAGGTGAAACACAATACAACAATGCTCTGCAAACACTGAATATATTAACTAATGCTAAGTTCATTATATTAATGAATATCAAAATCATTTGTGCCCATCTACCACGACAAGGTAACCTCTTTTAGATTGGACCTTACTCTTTAATGACTATTCTGCTTCTGCTACAGTATATAATGTACTCATTTAAAAAGCCTGTGGGAATGGCGATTAGGCGTACATGACAAAAATGGAAGCAGGCACACCTTCAAATGCATACTGCAAAAACACAAAGTCAGCACATACTGTTTGCAGGGCCAAGGCAACGTGCACCTGGGCATTTACTTAATTTTACAGGATGTCCTGACTAACTTTATGTTTTGGTTTTTACAAGTGAATCACATATATTTTACATACGGTATATGGTACTTCACCTGTAAAAACCACATGGCCAACCACCACATCGCAAAATCTTAGCAAATAGCAGTAAAACCATATGCACGTCTTAAGATTAAGGTTAAAAAAAAAAAAAAAAAAACTCTACTGCTAGATGGGAATAAACAAGGCTTGAAAAAGATTAAGTAATTTTATTTTATTTTTTTACAGACATAAGCACTTCAGTCCTTACAGTTGATCAAACTTGTGTTCAATGGCCCCGGGAGCAGGACGAACAATCTTTGACTATGGAGTGTTCCTTATTGAAAGGATCATTAGTGGAATGGCGGTTTTGACCATATACAGTTAAAGGGGTTGTCCGGGTTCAGAGCTGAATTTCTCTGTCCTGCTCCCTTAAGCACGTGCTCAGTTCCATCCTTCAACTGCCACTAGCTGCAGCAGAAAGGACACACCACAAAGTGTACGTCCCCAGAGCTTGAAATAAAATCTAGCAGAGTAACTGGAGCAATGAATGGGGAGATCTTGGATTCATGTGAGGTACAGGGCTGGTTCTAGCTTTTTTTTTTTTTTTTTTTTAGAGATTGTCATGTACAATATGATGTCTGATTTTCATTTTTTACATTAATCATGGGATAACCCCGTTAATAATGTACTAGAAAGGAAACCCTAAACACGCCCGCTTCTTTCCAGACAATGACAATGTGTCATTGGTCGGCGAAAGTGCCAAGTTTCTTCTGATGTACGGAATTATTTTGATTGAATTTGGACTACGTGTACGGCCAATGAGATGCCTCCTGACAATCAGTTTAATGAAAATATCTAGAAACAAAAGCTCAATGGTAAAATGGAGTGTCCCCTTCAAAATTGGCCCCAAAGTACCTCCATGTAGGGTAGGTGCCCTAAAACATAACTACACCCTTTTTTGGAAAATCCGGTCCTCTAATCCAGAAAAATGCTTCTTTGTATTTTTACACAAATAAAGGTTTTCAGTAATAATGCCCAGTGCCTCCCCTTGTTTGACTGACCGTCCCTGCAAATTTAGAGCCGGTAGAACACAGTGAAAGTCAGGTGCACTTAACAAAGAGGCTCCGCCCAGCGTGCACCGAAAACCTTATTGGCATAAAATAATGAGAAGCATTTTTCGGGCTTAGAGGAATGGATTTTCGCAAGAAAATGATGGCTATTCTTTGGGGCTCCCACCTTACATGGCAGTATGCTCACTTTCAAACTCAAGAGTTTCATATCTGTAATAAACTCGGCTGCCCTTCAGAAAAGTCAACCTGCTAAGAAGTTAAAGTTAATGCATCAGAAGAAAAACAATTATTCCAAACATTTGCAGTCATTATGTATAGACAGATGGCGGAGGAACATTGTCATTACATTACAGCAAATCAGGACGCTCCCATCTCAGTAGGTCTATTTTGCCTAGAGGAAACTGTCATACCTGTCTCTGCGTGTTAACCCTTAACATCTACACTAAAGCCGATGACTTCACACTGGTACACGCTAGACTGCCTTGCAAAAATGCTGCCACCGATAACCACCTGGGAGGAAGAGAAGAAAGGCATAGCAAATGGAAAAGGATGCAAGTTTGTTGGGCGTGAGGACTGAAGTGTGATTAAGCCTGAAAAGGATCCCTGCCATCTCTCTGCTTTACGGTTTTCCGAGAGAGAGAAATTTGGCGCGATAGCTAACTAAGCAGGCAGGTCCCCTCCAAGGCCACCAGTGCAGTTTAGGATGCCAATTCCTTAAAACTGGCCCGGTCTTATTGAGCTCCCAAGGCCCCTTCATCTCTTGTAGCAAAACACTCAAAAAGCAGCGGGGCATTCAGCTGAACAGAAGCGCGTTCGGCTTCTGATAAACCTAGGAAAAATAGACAAGCGCAGAGACGGCAGCAGTTTGTGTGCTGCTTTCTCGTGTTGCTACTTTATTATTTGTTGTATGAAAAGCAGCACGACGACGGTTCATTTGTCTGAAACAAGACTGGGAGACGGGGAATTGTATTACATCAACTAAATACCAAGCACTCGGCAAAAGGCACAGCTCGTCTGTTATCGGCTTACCTTGTCCTATAATATCACAATCGCCATGAACAATAACGAGCTGGCACAGCCTATCTGACATATACAGTGTAATATGAAGAGAATCTGGGGATTACCAGGTGAGGTCTACAGTGAGAAAGCAGAAGGCTGGTCTATGGTGGAGCTGAAAAGGTGGTCTGGACAAGGGGGTGGTCTTCTGGAGAGGTATATGCTTGTCTTGACACTTCTACATGTTATGTACTATGGGGGTAATTTACTATTCTGAAATACGCCTAAATTAGGCGTATTTCAGGCGCATGTAGCGGCACAACTAACCGTGGCGCCGCTGTCAGCGACTTCGCCACACTCACCTAAGGTCTAAGATTGTGGGCGTGGACGGGCTGGTAGGCCTGTCTCATTCACCATTTTCTACACCTGTTTTAGGCTCCATTCAGACGTCCGCACTTTGCTGTCCGCATCCGCATTTCCGGTCAGCGGCCCAGAACTTCCGGTCCGTACACGCAACACATTGTTACTGAAGCCAGTCACTGGCTGCAGCAGAGCATACGACCATGCCCGGGACCCGGAACATGCATAAAGTAACTTGAACATCTTTACAATCCTTCCAGTCTAGCGAGTTACTTGCAATTTATTCTTTTGCTACATGCTAAATTTCAGGAGGCAGCGCTTCAATGTGAAGTGCTCGCTGCATTAAGCTGCGTCACAGCCCCTCCGCTCTGAGGGACAGCTAGAGGATCCAATCAGGGGACCCCTACAGCTGTCATTCAGATCCGATGGGAGGGGCTGTGAAGAGAGCACTTTTCAGTGAAGCTCCACCCCCTGGACACTTAAGGAACAGAATCTGGCAGAATAAAACATCATATTCACAGTACTACTGATAATAAAAGCTCCGCAAAAGGTATGTTCATAATGTTCTCTCCCTCCTATACAAAGTGCAGTCAGATTTTTAGCATGGTCATAACAGATGACAGACTCCCTTTAAAGTGTATATTCAGTCTTGCTGATATTTGCTCCCCTTGGCAACAGACTACAAAATTTGTCTCAAAAGTTTGCTATGGTGACACAGAAGCAACTAAATAATTTTTTATATCCCTGAAGCAGCAGCACCACCACGAGGGAAATGAAACATTGCGTTAAAGATCCGTTCAGGGCATTCTAATGCATTCTGAATGGAAAAAGATCCGCTCAGAATGCATCAGTTTGCCTCCGTTCAGTCTCCATTCCGCTCTGGAGGCGGACACCAAAACTCTGCTTGCAGCGTTTTGGTGTCCGTCTGACGAAACTGAGCCAAACGGCTCCATCCTGACACACAATGTAAGTCAATGGGGACGGATCTGGCACAATAGAAAAAGGATCCATCTCCCACTGAATTTCAATGGAGTTCATGACGGATCCGACTTGGCTATGTTACAGATAATACAAATGGATCCATTCATGACGGATGCATGCGGTTGTATTATTGTAACTGATCCGTCTTTGCAGATCAATGATGGATCCGCCCAAAACGCGAGTATGAAAGTAGCCTTAAACGGATCAGTTTTGTCTCCATTCATTATCAATGGGGACAAAACTGATCAGTATGCATCAGCTCAGTTCAGATGCGTTTTAGGGCCGGACAAGAAACCACGTTTTTGTGTACAGTTTACAAAGCTGAACAAACCAGATCCAGCATGAAAATCAATGTAAGTCAATGGTGCCGGATCAGTTTTTTCGTTACAGAAAAAAAAATGTATCAGGCTCCCATTGACTTAGGCTACTTTCACACTAGCGGTTTTTGCGGATCTGTCATGGATCTGCAAAAATGCTTCCATTAAGATAATACAACCGCATGCATCCGTCATGAACGGATCCGGTTGTATTATGTCTTCTATAGCCATGAAAGTCAATGGGGGACGGATCCGTTTTCTATTGTGCCAGATTGTGTCAGAGAAAACAGAATCCGTCCCCATTGACTTACATTGTGTGCCAGGACGGATCCGTTTGGCTCCGCTTTGTCAGGCGGACAGCAAAATGCTGCAGGCAGCCTGACTGAACGGAGGCAAACTGATGCACTCTGAGCGGATCCTTTTCCATTCAGAATGCATTAGGGCAAAACTGATCCGTTTTGGACCGCTTGAGAGATCCCTGAACAGATCTCACAAACGGAAACCAAAACGCCAGTGTGAAAGTAGCCTTACAATGATTTTTATGCCCGATTAGGTTTGTTCAGTTTTGATTTAATGCAACCGGATCCAGCCGAAACGAAGCCATCAAGATGTATTAAATGGAACGGATCCTTTTAATTCAGGTTTTGAGATCCTCTGCCGGATCTAAAAAACACGCAGATGTGAAAGTAGCCTAATATTGGTTTGGTTGCTTTTTAAAGGGATTAGTCCCAATGACAACTTTCCTTTGTAAACCTTTGAGGTAAAGGTCTACATCTCTTGTCATTGCCCCCATGCTATTACCTGTCAGACCATTTTTAACTGAAAAGTGACATTACAAAAGGATATAGACAATTTTGCAAGACAAATACAACCACAAAACATGTACAAAAAGAGAACCTTGCTTGTAAACAACCGACTACTTGAAGCAGCTTCGCTGTCCTGTAACCCAGGATTCATCGCAGTCTACAGATCAAACACATACAAGACATACTCTACAAGTCAGCCATCCAACCAAAGAGAAACCTGGTCCATCCATATACTGTAACATACGTACCTGTGCACATCTGCCCAGCTCTTTCCTGTCCAAGTACTGAAAGATTTGTAGGGCAATTTCATATGGCAGCTGGATATCAAAGAACGGTATCTCATTTATTTCATTCTGGAAGAAAACAAAAAATCAATTAGGAAAGAAAATGATCGTTTTCACCTCCATAACCCCATGTGAAGGATTATATATATATATATATATATATATTACAGCACAGGCCTCAAAGCTCTTTACAAAACGGAGCCATGCCCCCCTGTTACTCCACGCTATGTCTAGCGAGGAGCAAAAAGTGTCTAAAATGCATAACACATGTGGCGCTAGACATGTACGCCAGTTCTTGGCGCTAACTGAACCAGAATGTGGGCGCGTTTAGCTTAGTAAGGATCCCCCAGTATGTTTTTCAACTGCTTATTAATAGCCATAGGGACTGCCATATCTGGACCTGGACAATCCTTTTACAAGGACATAAAATAAAAAAAATACTGTATAAAGTCTTAAACTGGTTGTTCACCCCATGGGGCCTTTTTTTTAGCAGACCCCCCAGCGTGGCCGGACTCGCTGTGGAAATCATACTTACCTGATCCACGCCACTGGGTTCCGGCTCCATTGTTCCGCTGTAGGTCTCTGGTCTCGTTGTGACTCGGGTCATGTGGGCACCGCACCCAATGCCTGGCTGCAGCTGTGATGCATCCCCCATGCGTCATATCACTGGGTCATGATATCATGGTTGACACTGGGTGACCGGTGATCTGCAGAGGAGAATAGGAGCTGGAATGCAACCGTGTGGATCAAGTATGATTCCCACCAGGGTCCAGCCACAAAGTGGGATCTGCAGAAAAGGTCCCCGGGGTAGACAACCCCTTTAAACTTTAATAAGGCAACAATCATTTCTCAGGGGGGGGAAAAAAAAACACAAAAACAAAAATAAAACGGAGCATCTGGGATAATAGCCGTCAGTCATTCTCATGCCATAGGGACGTTTAACCTTCGTTTCATCTGCTTCATTACCAATTGTGTCTTCACCTTTTTTGATCATACACCTGATGATATCCTCAGCTATTATCTCTGCAGTCTAGTATTCTGCAGAACTATAGGATTCATGGTAAAACAATGATCCTTTCAATAAAGATGTGTGGTCTATTAGATTGTTTAACTGTTTAGTTATAGATGTTTTCTATACGGCTGCATTTCCCATAAATTCACCCACCTCCTCAAACGTTCAGGTCTTCAACATGGGAGTGAGCAAGCAAGTCCATATAGTGCCGTTTCTGCCACTTCTATGGACATTAAA
This sequence comes from Bufo gargarizans, assembly GCF_014858855.1. Lineage (NCBI taxonomy): Eukaryota > Metazoa > Chordata > Amphibia > Anura > Bufonidae > Bufo > Bufo gargarizans. The sequence continues at coordinate 585,224,404 of NC_058080.1, read as the reverse complement.
GAGTAACTTTTTTTCTCCAATTTTTTATATGTCATAAGGACATATCAGAAGTGTTGATCAGAGGGGATCTCAGCTCTGAGACCCCCACCGATCCCTAGAACAGGGGGGTCAAACACGCACAGCCGAGCACTCCTTCCCCCTCACTACTGAGCGAGAGACTGTGGACGAGCTCATAGACTTTCTATTAAAACTGTCTACAGTCTCGCACTCAGCAGCTTCGTTTGACTGAGCGTTTGTGAGTCTTCGTTCTAGCTCTCGGTGGGGGACTCAGAGCTGGGACCCCCGCCAATCAACACTTCTGTTATGTCCCTATGACATATAAAAAATTGAAGAAAATTGCACTGCAATGTGTGGTGACAGGAACGCCTGAATACAATAAATTGGTCGCAGACATTAGGTAGCTACCCAACAATTCCTGTCGATTCCACCATAGACATGCATGAAAGGCTTGGATGAGAGAGTACTCCCACTTTAGGCTACTTTCACACTAGCGTTCGTCGGTCCGCTCGTGAGCTCCGTTTGAAGGAGCTCACGAGCGGACCCGAATGCCTCCGTCCAGCCCTGATGCAGTGTGAATGGAGCGGATCCGCTCAGACTGCATCAGTCTGGCGGCGTTCAGCCTCTGCTCCGCTCGCCTCCGCACGGCCAGGCGTTCAGCTGTCCGCCTGGCCGTGCGGATCCGTTCAGACTTACAATGTAAGTCAATGGGAACGGATCCGCTTGAAGATGTCACCATATGGCTCAATCTTCAAGCGGATCCGTCCCCCATTGACTTTACATTGAAAGTCTGAACGGATCCGCTCAGACATCTTGCGCACTTAGAAAATTTTCTAAGTTATTAATGCAGACGGATCCGTACTGAACGGAGCCTCCGTCTGCATTAATATGATCGGATCCGTTCAGAACGGATCCGATCAAGCGCTAGTGTGAAAGTAGCCTAAATTGACTCTTTAAAGGGGTATTCCCATCTTAATGATCACTGTTAAATCCGTTAATGATTTAACAGTGATAATTTTTCTAAATATATTTAATTAACAAATTCCCACCCCTTAGAAGAAAATAAACATATACTTACCTGACTGTTGTCTTCCGTCTCCCCTGGTTACGGCCACCGCTCTTCTCAGGAATCGCGGTGGCCACGTGTGCGCAGACGACTTCTTCTCTTCTCCCAGCCGGCCGCGTGCTGTACTGAACGCGCACGCCGAGGCCGCGCATGCGCTATGGTGATTTCTTCCTGGCCAGTATAGTATACTTGCCAGGAAGAAGTCACCAGGGCGCATGCGCGGCCTCGGGGTGCACGCTCAGTACAGCGTGCGGCCGGGAGAAGACTTCAATCAAGATGGAGCCCGCCCCCTGCTGAGTGCCGAAACCAGGAAGTGGACAGCGCCCCGGGAGCAGATAAGTATGAAATTGAACGGCAATCAGTGACTGACAGCTATCTATGTATACACACTTACACAGAGAATGCTATCAATCACTGATAACACCTCCCCTGTGTATAGCTATCAGTGGCTGACAGCTATCTATGTATGCACACTTAGGGGCTGTTCACATGAGCGGTGATTTTGATGCATCACTTATGCGTTGCGTGAAAATCGCAGCATGCTCCTCTTTGTGCGTTGCAGTGCGATAATCCACGCAACGCAGGCCCCATAGAAGTGAATGGGGTTGCGTGAAAATCGCAAGCATCCGCAAGCAAGTGCGGATGCGGTGCGATTTTCACGCATGGGTTCTAGGTGACAGTCTATTCACTGTATTATTTTCCCTTATAACATGGTTATAAGGGAAAATAATAGCATTCTGACTACAGAATGCATAGTATAATAGTGCTGGAAGAGTTAAAAAAATAAAAAAGTTAACTCACCTTCTCCTCTTGTTCGCGTAGTTCCCGGTCTGTTCTTTGCTAGCTGTGGGCTTGGGCTAAAGGACCTGTGGTGATGTCAGATCACATGCTCCATCACCATGGTGATGGACCATGTGATTGGAGCATGTGATCTGACGTCACCACAGGTCATTTAGCCCACAGCTAAAGAACAGACCGGGAACTACGCGATCAAGAGGAGAAGGCGAGTTAACTTTTTTATTTTTTTAACCCTTCCAGCACTATTATACTATGCATTCTGTAGTCAGAATGCTATTTTTTTCCCTTATAACCATGTTATAAGGGAAAATAATACAATCTTCAGAACATCAATCCCAAGCGGTTTGGGTACCAAACATGCGCGATTTTTCTCACGCGAGTGCAAAACGCATTACAATGTTTTGCACTCGCGCGGAAAAATCGCGCATTTTCCCGCAACGCACCCGCCTTTTATCCGGGCAAAAAACATGACGCCCGTGTAAAAGAGGCCTTGGGCTCCTTTCACACAGGTGTCGCGGAAGATGTCCAGATGCGTCGAGGGTGCCTTGCGGGAAACCCGCTCGAGTGCACACGCAATTCCAGTAAGTTTCGTCTGCAATTGCGTTGTTCAGTTTTTTCTGCGCAAGTGCAAAGCGTTTTATTGCATTTTGCACGCGCATGATGAAAAACTGAATGTGGTACCCAGACTTCTTCACTGAAGTTCGGGTTTGGGTTTGGTGTTCTGTAGATTTTATTATTTTCCATTATAACATGGTTACAATGGAAAATAATAGCATTCTTTAATACAGAATGCTAAGTAAAATGACCTTTGAGGGTTAAAAAAGTTACTCACCTCATCCACTTGATCGCGCAGCCGATCGTCTTCTTTCTTCTTCTTGCAGGACCTGCAAAAGGACTTGCGCCGACATCATCACACTCACCACATGGTGAGCGCGATGACGTCAGCGCAGGTCCTTTTGCAGGTCCTGAAAGAAAATTAAAGAAGACGATAACGGCTGCACAATCAAGTGGATAAGGTGAGTAATTTTTTTAAATTATTTTTTAACCCTCAATGGTCATTTTACTTAGCATTCTGTATTAAAGAATGCTATTATTTTCCATTATAGCCATGTTATAATGAAAAATAATAAAGTAAATGGACTTTAATGGGGTCACGGGGCTCATCCCTATTTATTCACATCATCTTTATAGCAACCATCAATGAAAATCGCATTGCATCCGCAAGCAATTCACTTCTATGGGGCCTGCGTTGCGTGAAAAACGCAGAATATAGAACATGCTGTGATTTTCACGCAACGCACAAGTGATGTGTAAAAAACATTGCTCATGTACACAGCCCCATTGAAATGAATAGGTCAGAATTCAGTACGGGTGCAATGTGTTCACGTCACACATTGCACTCGCACGTAAAACTCGCCCGTGTGAAAGGGGCCTTAGGCCTCTTTCACACAAGCGTGACGGATTAGGTCCGGATGCGTTCAGTGAAACTCGCACCATTTTACAAGCAAGCTTAGTCAGTTTCGTCTGCGATTGCGTTCAGATTTTTCTGTGTGGGTGCAATGCGTTTTGATGCTTTTTCCACGAGCGTGACAAAAAACTGAAGGTTTACAAACAACATCTCTTAGCAACCATCAGTGAAATATGCATTGCATCCGCACTTGCTTCCGGATGCAATGTGTTTTTCACTGAAGCATTCACTACTATGGGGCCAGGGCTGTGTGAAAAACGCAGAATGTAGAACATGCTGAGTTTTTCACGCAATGCAGAACTGATGCGTGAAAAACAACGCTCATGTACACAGACCCGTTGAAATGAATGGGTCAGGATTCAGTGCGGGTGCTATGCGTTCACATCACGCATTGCACCCAAGTGGAAAACTCGCTTGTGTGAAAGGGGCCTTAGGCTAGATCTACACGACGACATTTGTCGCGCGACAAAAAGTCGCGCAACAGTTGTCGCGCAACATTTTGTTGCACCAATGTCGCGCGACAATTTTTATAATGGCAGTCTATGGTGTCGCACTGCAACATGCGACATGTTGCGACTGCGACGCGACAGTCGCAGAAAAATCCATCTTGAATGGATTTTCTGCGACTGTCGCGTCGCAGTCGCAGCATGTCGCATGTTGCAGTGCGACACCATAGACTGCCATTATAAAAATTGTCGCGCGACATTGGTGCAACAAAATGTTGCGCGACAAATGTCATCGTGTAGACCTAGCCTTACACAGAGAATGCTATAAATCACTGAAAACACCTCCCCCGTGTACAGGTATCAGTGACTGACAGCTATCTCTGTATACACACTTACACAGAGAATGCTATCAATCACTGATAACACCTCCCCTGTGTACATCTATCAGTGACTGACAGCTATCTCTGAATATACACTTACACAGAAAATACTATTAATCACTGATAACACCTCCCCAGTGTACAGGTATCAGTGACTGACAGCTATCTCTGTATACACACTTACACTGAGAATGAGATAAATCACTGATAACACCTCCTCCATGTACAACTATCAGTGACTGACCGCTGACAGCTATCTACGTATACAGACTTAGGCTGCTTTCACACTAGCGTTTTGGCTTTCCGTTTGTTATATTCACGTTATATATTCGCGTTATATTCACAGTCGAGCTGACCGGCGCATGCGCAGTTACAAAATTATGCCCGGCTGACTGCGGGAGCCTGAGACGGGATCGTGCTCACCGCGCAGGCGCCAGACTGGCACGATCCCAAGGAATGGTAAATATGTAAATCATAGTCAGGAGGGGACGGGTAAGAGGCAGGCATTGCTTGACTTGAAGCAAGGAGGCCGCTGCCCCCTTGACTTCAAGCTCACTGCAAACAGAGCGCTCAGGGAGATTAAAAAAAGCGTTTTTCACAAGTATGGATTGACGAATTTCTGGCTCACACACATGATCAATTACTGACTGGGGGCTGCTATAAGGTAATGCTGGCAGTTTTATATCACTTTTGGAGGTGACAGGTTCCCTTTAAAGTGATTGTCCCACAAAAAATATTCTACAGTTTTCAAACCAGCACCTGGATCTGAATACTTTAGTAAATGCCTGTAATGAAAAATTTTGCATAGCCACTGAGATATTCAATCTAATGTATCTGTATAGCGCCACCTGCTGTTTTTTTTTCTTATTTCTTTGTCATGCTCACTGAGCTCCAGCAGAAAGGACACTCCCCCTGAGCTGTCAGCTGGATATAAATCTAGCAGAGCAATGAATGTGGAGACCTCTGGATGTGAGGTACAGGGCTGGTTCTAGCTTTGTTAGAAAGAGTTTGTCATGTACTATACGATGCCCAATTTATTTATTTTTTACATTATTCATGGGATAACCCCTTTAAGATACAGTTAAAACCTCCTCAAAAACTACAATGGCGTAAAAAACCCGTACCTCTGCCACAACATATGAATAGACCCTAAAGATCCTTTTACACAGACTGAAGCTACAGTCAATTATCAGGAACAAGCCATTCATTCCCAATAATTTTTATCTTCAGAGGAGGTGAGGGCTGCATTTACATGCAGCAATCATCTCCTCTGTATGGAGACGAGTGATTGCTACTTTGCTCATCCCCATAGAGAATCATTATATCTAGGCAGCAGATCTCTGATGTTCTGCCGACCGAAAGACATGATCACCCCGATGATCGAGGGCGATTGTCGGCACCTTTACACAGGCTGCTTACTGGGAAATAGCATTTCAACAAACGCTCATCCCCGTCATTTTTAACAAAGTGACAAAGCAGCTTTATTGTACACCCCAAACCCAATATGCTGAAGACTATAATCTCTGGCCATAGGCGTTAACCCTGTAGCGAGAGCAACGTCTAAAAGTGTACACAAAGTGTTAATCGCATGTTCCAATTTCATTTACTGTTTCCTTTTCCTGGCAATAATCCACATGACTCAAACTTTAGAGATGGTTCCCAAACTCTGGCAATAGCATAAGCTGGCACAAGCTTCTGTCAGAGGGCTAGCTATGCCACCAATCTGGTATGGTGCCACCACGCACTACTCTGTTGTGCTTATGAGTAATATGTGGCTTGAAACAAAGGGACGACCAGCCCCAGGTCCTATATATTAGTATGAAATGAGGGATGGTTTGGCTGCGTTGCGTTCAGGTCCTGCCATTTAAGCACAGCAAGCGAGCTCTCTGTGCAGCCGAGTCGAAGCACAGACGTTTGTTATCCATTTAAGAAAGCAAATGGGAGCGGGCTCAAATTAACTGCTTAATTTATGTAATCAACGCCTGTTGACTTGGCGATTAGAAAGCTCCTCCACTGTTCGTTTCCGAGCCTGGCTAAATGACTCTTCTGCGCTGCCAGGCCAATTAAGAGCACACAGACAAACATTAAAATATTAATTTTAGATTCTAGTTAATGATGTGGCTCTTTGGAAAGTCACATTTGAGAATCTTTTGTCCGCTGAAACATGGAAGCCCGCGCATGGTCCTAGCCAATGTCATGATATTATTTCCTGACTTACAGCATTTCCAAATGGAGTCCTATTTACCATGATGGACTATAGATGTTCTGAAATCTTCTCTTTCTTCTACAGCCAAGTACCAAATGTGCACCCTAATAGGTGTAAACCTTGCCTCCAACGCATTTTGAAGCTGAAATTATATCGTTCAGCATCTGGTGGTGAAATTAGAGGACTGACAACCCCTTAAAGGGATTTTGTCACCAGGTTTTACCCTATTAGGCTAGCTGACATTAGTGATGTGCTAATGTCAGCTAAACCTAACTAGCCTAGTCCTACTTTTATCTTTGCCCCCGTTACGACAGAAATCTAACTTTTATAAAATGCCAATTAGCCTCTAGGATCGCGGGGGGTTGTTCCTGCTCCTAGAGGCTCCGTTCTCCCACCTTTTGTCGCCTCCCTCCAAGTCCTGATTGACAGGGCCAGGCAGCGCTCGCTTCTGTCTGCCAGCCCTGTGCTTTGGTGAAATCTCGCGACGAATACTGAACGGCGCGAGATTTCACCAAAGCACAGGACTTGGAGGGAGGCGACAAAAGGTGGGAGAACGGAGCCTCTAGGAGCAGGAACAACACCCCCCCGATCCTAGAGGCTAATTGGCATATTATAAAAGTTAGATTTCTGGCGTAACGGGGGCAAAGCTAAAAGTAGGAATAGGCTAGTTAGGTTTACCTGACATTAGGACATCGCTAATGTCAGCTAGCTTACTAGGGTTAAATCTGGTGACAGAATCCCTTTAACACTAGGAGACCATATGAGGAACAGCAACAATATGACCGTCACTCCAACTTCCGCAGTAGAAGTAACAATCTTAGGCTATGTTCACACTGACAATGTCAAAATCCCTTGTGGATTCCAAAGCAGAATCCCTCTTGTTTCTGCCATGGTTTTTCAATTTCAATGCGGCGGATCCACCGTCAGTTTTAGCCACATTCAATGGGGCCAGTCTGTGGGCACACTAGCACTGAGGTTTCCCATGGTGGAAACAGCACCAGGAATGGATATGCCCATTCTCAGCACACATAAATAATCCACGGCCACGTGAATAGCGGCACAGGCTCCAATTACAAAAATGTGAGGCGGATTCAACATGGGAGTTGCATTGGGGCTGAAAATCTGCGCTGTAAACAAAGCTATATAGCTAAAACCACATCAAAAATGGCATCTGAAAAAAACTGCAGATGGCTCTGCCATGGTTTTCGATGCAGCTGCGGTTTGTACAAGTGAAACACGTTTATTTTAGGTGCTACACCTACTAAAAAGAAAATGTGACCGCACTGAAAAATGATCGTGGCTTCAAAAGCCCCTCAGCTACACCTTGCGAAAGTACCCCTGGGCTACCTGCACACGTTACGGATTTGTAAGCAGAAAATCTGCATGAAGAAAACTAAAATCCTAACAATTTATCACAATTTTTAGGCATTTTTTGAGAGGTTTTTGGTGTGCATTTTGGAGAACATTTACTAATTTATACCACTTTCACAAATTTTGTTGCACACCATTCATGCAGTAAAATTTGCTACTTTTTCCCGCTCACATCACTTTTCCAAAGCGGAGGAGTGGCATGGGTGGGCTGACAGGCTTTGACACGCAATTTTTTTCAGTGGAAATTGACTTAAATCTACCTCAGCAAGAGGGTGGCGTAGAGTTAACTCTGTCGTACGAAGCGCCAAATTTATTTAGAAGCCTGCGCCTCTACATAACTTTGGTGCTTCCTCCGGCAGCACAGAGGGACTTAATCTCGGCGTGGGGTAAAAAAACAATCTTAATAAATGACCCCTTTTCTGATTATTTTAGCAGTCCCATTACCGTTTATGGAGAAAAATACTATTGGGATCATTTATCAAACTGGTGTAAAGTAGAACTGGTTTAGTTGCCCATAGCAACCAATCAGAATCCACCTTTCATTTTTGACAGCTTCTTTTGAAAAAATGAAAGGAGGAATCTGATTGGTTAATATGGGAAACTAAGGCTACTTTCACACTAGCGTTCGGCTGTCCGCTTGTGAGCTCCGTTTGAAGGGGCTCACAAGCGGACCCGAACGCATCCGTACTGCCCTAATGCATTCTGAGTGGACGCGGATCCGCTCAAAATGCATCAGTCTGGCGGCATTCAGCCACCGCTCCGCTCAGCAGGCGGTCACCTGAACGCTGCTTGCAGCGTTCGGGTGTCCGCCTGGCCGTGCAGAGGCAAGCGGATCCGTCCAGACTTACAATGTAAGTCAATGGGGACGGATCCGTTTGAAGATGACACACTATGGCTCAATCTTCAAGCGGATCCGTCCCCTATTGACTTTCAATGTAAAAGTCTGGACGGATCCGCTCAGGCTACTTTCACACTTAGACATTTTTTGACAATATAATGCAGACGGATCCGTTCTGAACGGAGCCACCGTCTGCATTATATGAGCGGATCCGTTCAGAACGGATCCGCTCTGAACGCTAGTGTGAAAGTAGCCTAAGCCAGTTCTACTCTACACCAGTTTGATGAATGACCCCCTTATATACAAGGTGCACAATTGCACAAACAATCAGTAAAAAACAATACACACAGTCTGTGGTTTACACAGACCCACTGAACAGAATGGGAGAATTCTGTCCGCAAGACGGACCAAAGTAGTCCATGTTGGCGGCATTTTCTTGTTAACCCGCCTGTTGAACCTGCATTGGAATAACATGCACCACGCAAAGCTGGAAGCGTACTATAGGGGAGTCAGGAAAGATCGTTGTAGGTTGTTTGCGGACATAAAATCTCCTAAACAAAGCAAATCCTAACAATAATGTATAAATATGTAAAAAAAACTGCATTGTTAAACATTCTGCAGGACGCATCTTGTAAGAACAGCGCGTGTTTGTGCACAAGTATCTCCACATTACTCAGAACGTCCATATCCTAAACATGAAAATGATGCTTGGTCCACTCTGATCTTGTCTGTGCGGGGGCTTTGCAGGTGCCGCAGGACAATTGTACCTACGTTTTGTAGGAACTTATTATCTTGGGCGCTATAGTGAAGACAGATATAAGACAGTACACACATATTTTGGCATCGCCATACCGAATTCATACATGCCAACAGTCCCAATTTTAGTGGGACAATCCTGTCAACCAGACAGTAATGGGTTGGGTTTTATGCAAATTTGCCAAAAAAGTGGGTATTTTAGGGACGTTCCCAGGGCAGAGCTCAAATGTTCCAATTTTGGAATTGGTTCCACATACAAATGTACCAGAAAAAGTGGATGAAGCTTGCACCAGTTGAACCTGCCATTATAGGGTGTGTCAAAACTCAATAAAGAAACCAGTGATTTTTTGTGGTTACGACTGTGCCGTCAAAAAACGTCCCCATGTAAATGCCCCCTTAGGGGGCATGCGTCGTGCGCCCATGTCACATCCAAGTATCACAGTGTGACAGGGCTGTCATAGGAACTTAAGGGGTTGCGGCACGACTCGCATGCCTTCTGCAACTGCAACACGCAATATATCTGTTACGGCCAAAATCACAGTACTGCAGATTCACGAACGGACCATGGGGGAGAGACTTACGGACAGGGAGCATTAGTAAAGCACCACCAGCCCCAATTTATACAATGAGAAACCCTTAGCTGCAAAAAGGGCACACAGACGTATATCTGCCCAGCGCAAGCCTGAAGGACGCAGTTTTGGCATCTGTCTAGAAAATGGGGGCCTATGTATACTCCCAATGTAAAGACACATCATGGACCTGAGGGTACAGCTACATGGCGGGTTTATGCCACGGTTGAAACAAGACTGCATTGTGGCTGAGTAACATGCAGCCATACGAGCCGCAGCAGGCTCAGATGAACTAATTGGGACTGCACTGTTAGGCCTCTTGCACACGGCTGTTGGTCGGCCGTTCCGTGCACTGGAGACCGCAATTTTCAGTCCCCAATGCACGGGAAACATCCGTGCGGATTCCACAGACGGATCCACACCCATTCAACATGTTCTATTTTTTTGTGGTGCAAAGGCACGGACAGAAGCCCCATGGAAGTACTCCATAGTGCTTCTGTGGGGTTTAGCACCTCGGTTCCGCACCGGACCCATTCAAGTGAATAGGTCTGCATCCATAATGCGGTACAAAAACGGCCAGGGCCTGTATATTGCGGACGTCCTGTTCACGGCCCGCAATACAGGCGTGGCCTGCACGCGTTCATATGCATAAGCCCTCAAGAACGGGTTGGCATTACCGTCAGGAATTCCTTTATAGGGTTCCGTTATAACGGAATATAAGGGGATTTTTGGACGGAAAGCAAAAGTCCTGTCGACAGGACTTTTTTTTTCCTGTCATGAATAACGGAAAAGAATATGAACCATTATTTGTGCCCATAGAAATATATTAGGACGGAGCCAAACGGAAAACCTCTTAAAGGGATTCTGTCACCTCCCCTAAGGCAAAAAACGATTTAAAAGCAGCCATGCAGCACAGCTTACCTGGATTAGGCTGTGCTGTTCTATCTTGAAATCCGTCCAGCAGTTACTTCAAAAAACGAGTTTGATCAATAAGGAAATGCGTCCTGAAGGTGCCCAGAGGGGCGTTTTTTTCTTCTGAGAGAGCCCAGTCCCGCCCCTCTTTCAGTGCCCAGCCCGCCTTCCTAGTACTTTCTAACCGCCGCCCCCAGCCTGCCACAGCCTCTCCTCCCTCTCCTCCCCCTCCCTCACGCCGAACGAAGTCTCGCACAGGCGCAGTAACCACTGAGGGCTGCGCCTGTGCGATCATCAGGAGACTGAGGGTGGCAGCTTCATCTTCGTCACTGGGCATGCGCCGAGCCCAGTGACGTCCGATGTTAGCTCTTTCCCTCAGTCAGTCTTGTAGGAAGCGCAGAGGATTGCCGATCGCTGCTGCACCCTGCGCTTTCTCCAGTCTGCCTGCCACAGTGAAGACGGCCAGCGATTTCTTTCCCCACCCTCCCTTCAGGAAAGAAATAAGTATTTGTTGGGGCGAATTAGGTATTATTATATTAAGTAAAGGCAGGCAGACTGGAGAAAGCGCAGGGTGCAGCAGCCGATCGGCAATCCTCTGCGCTTCCTACCAGGCTGACTGAGGGAAAGAGCTAACATCGGACGTCACTGGGCTCGGCGCATGCCCAGTGACGAAGATGAAGCTGCCGCCCTCAGTCTCCTGATGATCGCACAGGCGCAGCCCTCAGTGGTTACTGCGCCTGTGCGAGACTTCGTTCGGCGTGAGGGAGGGGGAGGAGAGGGAGGGGAGGCTGTGGCAGGCTGGGGGCGGCGGTTAGAAAGTACTAGGAAGGCGGGCTGGGCACTGAAAGAGGGGCGGGACTGGGCTCTCTCAGAAGAAAAAAACGCCCCTCTGGGCACCTTCAGGACGCATTTCCTTATTGATCAAACTCGTTTTTTGAAGTAACTGCTGGACGGATTTCAAGATAGAACAGCACAGCTTAATCCAGGTAAGCTGTGCTGCATGGCTGCTTTTAAATCGTTTTTTGCCTTAGGGGAGGTGACAGAATCCCTTTAAAGGGTTCTGTTTTGCATTTCGTCCTAAAGTTCCGCTATCTCTGTTATAACAGAACTCTACAACGGAATTCCTAACGGTAATGTGAACCCGCCCTTAGTCGGTCTTCGATATTAACAATGGCACGGCCATTAACAATGAAGACCGACTAAACAACGCAGTCCTAACTAGCTGATCTGAGCCCGTTGCGACTCGCATGGCTTCACAATACTTGGCCAACCTGCAACCGCGTCCTAACTGTGCCCTGCAGTTGGGCTCACACCAGTACTTCAGCTTGTTCTGCAGTTTCCATTATAGCAACAGAAGAACGAAACAATAAAGATGTCAAACGACAATCACAAAAGGCTCCTGACGGACTCCATTGATTTAATCAGTCTTATATTTCTGATGGAGTCTGCGATGGAGGCGCCCAATGAAGTCTCTGATACAGATGTAAACACAACCTAATATGAAGTACTATTAGAAACGACATAAGTTGACAACAAAATGGTGTTCCCACAGGACTGGCACAAACTATTTCAATTTGTGCTGAAATAGTCTAATGTATCAATGTCCCCACAGAACAATATGGGTAATATACAGTGCCCGCCTGTGCTACATGCCAGTAGACTCACACATGACAACCAGTGTACATGATAGATATGCTGACAACAGCCAATCAGCTTGCGTCTTTCATTTTCTAACCCACGGGGGTAAAATGACAACTGTAACGTGATTGGTTGCGCCGTGATGACGTCACCTCACTCTCACTGCACTGCTACTCACCAGGTCACTGATGAGCTGCTCCACCAGGGTGAGCGCCCCCTGAGGAGATCCCGGCCCCAGTGCTGACACGGCCGCCGGCCTCTCCTGCAGCAGGCTCTCCGCCAGCTCTAGGTACCGATTCTCCGCTCCATCCGTGTCCGGACGCGGCGACCCCGGGAGGCATCTCCAGGCCACGTCCTCCTCGCAGGGCAGCTCGGGCTCCGGGTTGGGGGCAGACCGTCGGCGCTTTTGTGGCACCGGAACGGAGATTCTTTCTCGGATCTCTGCCCTCCAGCGATCGCGGAAATCTTCCAGGGAGGTGCCCAGCGACATACTGACCGGCGGCCGGGACTCGTCACTTACCGCCCCGCTATAGTCATTATGGGGGACAGGAAAAGTTTTGTTGCTAGGGTAACCGCGAGCCCACAGAGAGAGCTGGTGTAATCTGTAGAGTCTTCCGCCCGGGAACTAGGACGCCAAATCTTGGTTCCTAGGCTGATTTTCACTTCTAGTTAGTGTATGGGGAAGAAAGCGCACAGCACTACCCACTGGCGCCGACATATAGCCCTTGTGGTCACTGCAGGGTTTGCTATTTAGCTGTAAACATTTTTGCCCCCTGTGGTCGGGGACCCTTTTGAGGTAGAACATGGGTGGGGGGATGTTTTCTTACTTTATTGCACAATAAAATAATTTTATTAAAAATAGAAAAAAAACAGTTGAGAGAGCCATAAATTTGATTTTTGCGTCAATATCTGTGTCAAGGTTTGGTTTGAATAGATATATATTTAATTTTTTAATTAAATAAAACTTACATTTTCCTTGTTGCGGGACACCCCATGTATATTTAAAGGGGTTATCCCATGATTAATGTAAAAAATTAAAATCAGACATCATATAGTACATGACAATCTAAAAAAAACTAACCACTGACACATAGATCTCAGTGCTAGAAAGTCAATGATTTTCTATGGTTAAAAAAAACCTCAGTAGTATTTTTGTAATATGTAACCACATATACAATGTAGTGGACTCGGCATTTATTAAGTCTCTATTTGAAAGTTGTTTCTGCCTGTTAGCGAACCCACGACCTTCTGCTCTGAAGGCAAAGGCTCTCAAACACTGAGCCATAGAGTTCAATACTGGTAAACTGAAGATTTTCTATGACTAAAAACATCAGTAGTATCCCATGTATTTAGATGTATAATGTAAGAGAATCTACAGATATATCTGTATATATACTAGGACATTGTATATTTTTTTTACCAATTGCAAAAAAGAATAAAAAATGTCCTGGTATAAATATAAATTTTGATTCGGTTTCGATACCATAAAAAAGTATTGAGATACTCAATATGCTTAGCGAAGCTGGCCCCCCTTCAATTGGCACAAACAAAAACTCCAGTGTGTTTCTTTAGTGCTACGTTTGTGCTGTTTTGTGCCGCAAAAATTAACATTTGTGCTGCTTTTATTTTAAAGATAATAGCAATTGTTTGTTTCAAGATGATGACCTCACCAGCCCCCCCGCAACAGCAAAAAGACATAAAACTTGCTGGATGGTTAGCGCTATGTTTATGCCGTTTTAAATCTCCATATTATCTCCTTTCATTGTCAAGTTGACTATTTATTAAAAGGTCACCCAGCCCCCCACCACAGCCAAAAGACACGAAACCGGGTTGGTTAGTGCAACGCTTGTGCTGGTTTGTGCCATTCAAGGCTCCATTCACACGTCCGCAGAATATGTCCGCATCCGTTCCGCAATTTTGCGGAACGGGTGCGGACCCATTTATTCTCGATGGGAACGGAATGGATGCGGACAGCACACAGTGTGCTGTCTGCATCCGCAATTGCGGAGCGCGTCCCCGATCTTCGGGTCCGCAGCACCGCAAAAGATAGAACATGTCCTATTCTTGTCCGCAGCTTGCCTCCTTTCATTTTTCAAAGGTCACCCAGCCCCCCACAATAGCCAAAAAACACGAAACCGGGCTGATTGGTTAGTGCTACGTTTGTGCTGGTTTGTGCTGTAAAAATTAACATGTGTGCTGCTTTTATTTGTAAGATAATAGCAATTGTGTTTTGTTAGTTTTTTGTTTTGTTTTTTAAAGATGATGACATCACCAGCCCCCCCGCAACAGCCAAAAGACACGAAACTGGGCTGGTTGGTTAGTGCTGCGTTTGTGCTGTAAAAATGATCATTTGTGCTGCTTAATTTTATGAACTCCATTAACAGGGCTGAAGCATCCTCACTTTACACAGGTAGTAAGACAAGATACTATGGACGGACATCACTTGAGGTAAGAATGATGATAGCTACAGCCCAAAAAATATACACTAACTATCAAGAAGTAGAAGAGTAAAATGTGTCTTTAACATTTTTTATTCTAAAAATCATTTTACAAACTAGATTATAAAGTTTTTATGAAAATCAATGACATGAAGAACAAATAAACCAAAACATAGAGATAGCATACTGACTATGTCGCCCAGAAGAAGGGACCCTGTGTGGCCCCGAAACATTGGCTGTTTGACGCATGTGACGATTGAATAAAAAGTGCTTTACTTCTTGCACATATCATCGAGTGCTGGTGACTTCTATTGTGGACTGTATCTGACACTGCGTCTTCCATGTTGTCACTAGTGATGTCCCGAACTATTCGCCAGTGAACATGGCTTGTTCGCCGCGGTGGGCGAACATATGCGATGTTCGGTCCGCCCCCTATACATCATCATTGAGCAAACTTTGACCCTGTACCTCACAGTCAGCAGACACATTCCAGCCAATCAGCAGCAGACCCTCCCTCCCAAACCCTCCCACCTCCTGGACAGCATCCATTTTAGATTCATTCAGACGATGCATTCTTAGTGAGAGGCGGTCCAGTGTAGCTGCTGCTGAACTAATAGGGAAAGCGTTAGCTAGGGCAGTGTTCTGTGTCCACAGACTCATCTGCTGTGAGGACAGCGTCCCGACAGCACCCCAAAAAGCCCTTTTTAGGGCTGGTACATCAGTCGGCTTTATTTTTATATATTGCAGTTGCCTGCCCGTGTGTTAGAGGCTGCAGGCTCACAGACAGTACTGTGTGCACACCATTCATACAGGGTGTCACAGACAATACCTTGCAGATAAAAAAAAATTTATTTATTATTTCTCTGTGATATAATCGCAGTTGCAAGCCAGTGAGTGTCTGGCCCACAGACTACTGTGACCACTGACTAGGCCACTACTCATACCGTTACAGGGTGTCACTCACAAATCACAATACCTTGCAGATAAAAAAAAAAGTCAATTCATTTTTTCTCTGTGATATAAACGCAGTTGCAAGCCAGTGAGTGACTGTCTGGCCCACAGACTATACTGTGTGCAAACCATTCATACAGGGTGTCACAGACAATACTTTGCAGATAAAAAAATTCAATTTATTATTTCTCTGTGATATAATCGCAGTTGCAAGCCAGTGGATGTCTGGCCCACAGACTGTACTGTGTCCACTGGCTAGGCCACCACTCCTACCGTTACAGGGTGTCACTCAGAATACCTTGCAGATAAAATTAAAAAAATATATTATTTCTCTGTGATATAATTGCAGTTGCAAGCCAGTGTGTGTCAGGCCCACACAGACTACTGTGCCCACTGGCTAGGCCACCACTCATACCGTTACAGGGTGTCACAATACCTTGCAGATAAAAAAAGTCAAATAATTTTTTTCTCTGTGATAAAATCGCAGTTGCAAGCCAGTGTGTGTTAGGCCCACACAGACTGTACTGCGCCCAGAAGCCAGGCCACCACTCAGACCGTTACAGGGTGTCACAATACCTTGCAGATAAAAAAAAAGTCAAATTATTATTTCACTGTGATATAATCGCAGTTGCAAGCCAGTGTGTGTCAGGCCCACTGCCCACCACTTATATAGGGTGGCACAGTACCTTGCACGCATAGTACCTACCACTTATCAAAAAAAATGACAGTCAGAGGGAGGCCACCCCGCAGGGGCCGTCGTGGTAATGGTGCTGCGATTTCCACTGGCCCTGGAATAATGCCCAGTGTTCAGAGGCCACGTACCCTGAACCCTAAAAATTCTGAGAACATAGTTGACTGGCTTACACAGGACACCCAATCTTCAACAGCTTCCGCTAGCTCAGCTTTGGTCACCTGCTCTCAAGTTACCGCCCGCCGCCACCACAGCCGCTTCACTTGATCCGTCAGAGGAGTTATTTACACATCAGTTGGATGAAATTAGTGATGCGCAACCATTATTGCCAGAGGATGTAGATAGCAGGGATATGTCTCAGTCAGGCAGGATTACACACATGACGTACAGTGTGATGATGTACCCGCTGCTGCTTCCTTTGCTGAGGTGTCAGATACAAGTGAAGCAGTTGATGATGACGATGTGTCCATGGATGCCACGTGGGTGCCTGCTCGAAGAGAAGAAGAAGAGGGGGAAAGTTCAGAAGAGGAGACAGAGAGAAGGAGGAGACGAGTTGGAAGCAGGGGGAGGTCGTCGCAAGGAGCTAGTGGCACAGTCAGACAGCATGTATCGGCACCCGGGGTCAGCCAGACAGCACGCCAATCAACGCATGCTGTTGCCACCACCAGAATGCCGTAATTGCAAAGCTCAGCAGTGTGGCATTTTTTGTGTGTGTCTGCCTCTGATAACAGCAATGCCATTTGCAACCTGTGCCAAAAGAAACGGAGTCATGGGAAGTCCAACACCCACCTCAGTACAACTGCTTTGCGAAGGCACATGATCTCACATCACAAACGCCAATGGGACCAACACATGAGTACAAGCAGCACACAAACTCAAAGCCACCATCCTCCTCCTGGTCCAGCATCTTCAGCCATGTCAACCACTGCTGTCCTCCTTGCCCCCTCTCAACCACCCGCCACTCCGCCTCTCACCTTCAGCAGTTCCATCTTATCTACCCACAGTCAGGTGTCTGTCAAGGAAATGTTTGAGCGTCAGAAGCCAATGTCACAGAGTCACCCCCTTGCCCGGCGTCTGACAGCTGGCTTGACGGAACTCTTAGCCCGACAGCTTTTACCATACCAGCTGGTGGAGTCTGAGGCCTTCAAAAAATGTGTCGCTATTGGGACACCACAGTGGAAGGTACCCGGACAATTTTTTTTTTTAAAAAGGCAATCCCAAACCTCTACTCAGTTATTGAACAGGAAGTCATGGCATCTCTGGCATACAGTGTTGGGGCAAGGGTCCATCTGACCACTGATACCTGGTCTACAAAGCACGGTCAGGGCAGGTATATCACGTACACTGCGCATTGGGTCAACCTGCTGACGGCTGCCAAGCATGGAATGCGTAGCTCTGCAGCGGAGTTGGTGACACTGCCACGACTTGCAGGCAGGCCTACTGCCACCTCCTCTACTCCATCCTCTTCGATAACCTCCTCGACTGAGTCCTCTTCTGCTGCGGCATCTGGCTGCACATCAACTGAATCCCCCCAGCTCCCCAGGGGCTATTCCACATCCGGGATACGACAGTGTCACGCTGTCTTGGGGTTGACTTGCCTGAAAGCAGAGAGCCACACCGGACCAGCACTCCTGAACGCACAGGTGGATCAGTGGCTGACCCCGCACCAACTGGAGATCGGCAAAGTGGTGTGTGACAATGGAAGCAATTTGTTGGCGGCATTGAATTTGGGCAAGTTGTCACATGTGCCGTGCATGGCACATGTGTTGAATCTCATCGTACAACGCTTTGTGTCTAAGTACCCAGGCTTACAGGACGTCCTCAAGCAGGCGAGGAAGGTGTGTGGCCATTTCAGGTGTTCCTACACGGCCATGGCGCACTTTTCAGACATTCAGCGCCGAAACAACATGCAAGTGAGGCGCTTGATTTGCGACAGCCCGACACGTTGAAATTCAACACTCCTAATGTTCGACCGCCTGCTCCAACAAGAAAAAGCCGTCAACGAGTATTTGTATGACCGGGGTGCTAGGACAGCCTCTGCGGAGCTGGGAATTTTTTTGCCACATTACTGGACGCTCATGCGCAATGCCTGTAGGCTCATGCGTCCTTTTGAGGAGGTGACAAACCTAGTCAGTCGTACCGAAGGCACCATCAGCGACCTCATCCCGTTTTCTTCCTGGAGCGTGCCCTGCGAAGAGTGCTGGATCAGGCTGTAGATGAGCGTGAAGAGGAAGAGTTGTGGTCACTATCAAAACCAGAAACAGCCTTGTCATCATCGCTTGCCGGACCTGCGGCAACGCTGCAAGAGGAGTATGAGGAAGAGGAGTCAGAGGAGTAATGTGGCTTTGAGGAGGACGAAGACCAACCACAGCAGGCATCCCAGGGTGCTCGTTGTTGTCACCTATCTGGGACCCGTGGTGTTGTACGTGGCTGGGGGGAAGAACAGACCGTCAATGACATCAGTGAGGACGAGGAACGGGAAATGAGTAGCTCGGCATCCAACCTTGTGCAAATGGGGTCTTTCATGCTGTCATGTATGTTGAGGGACCCTCGTATAAAAAGGATGAAGGAGAACAACCTATACTGGGTGGCCACGCTACTAGACCCCCGGTATAAGCAGAAAGTGGCGGAAATGTTACCAAATTACCGAAAGTCAGAAAGGATGCAGCAGTTCAAAACCAAACTAAAAAATATGCTTTACACAGCTTATAAGGGGGATGTCACAGCACAACGGGAATCTAACAGGGGAAGAGGTGAAAGTAATCCTCCTCCTACCACGACCACGGCGGCAAGGACAAGAAGCTTTACAGATGTGTTGTTGATGGAGGACATGCAGAGCTTTTTCAGTCCTACACATCTCCACAGCCCTTCGGGATCCAACCTTAGAGAACAACTCGACCGACAGGTAGCAGACTACCTCGCCTTAACTGCAGATATCGACACTCTGAGGAGCGATGAACCCCTTGAATACTGGGTGTGCAGGCTTGACCTGTGGCCTGTGCTATCCCAGTTTGCGATAGAACTTCTGGCCTGCCCCGCTTCAAGTGTCCTGTCAGAAAGGACCTTCAGTGCAGCAGGAGGCATTGTCACTGACAAAAGAAGTCGCCTCGGTCAGAAAAGTGTTGATTAACTCACCTTCATTAAGATGAATGAGGCATGGATCCCGAAGGGACTGACAGTGGGGGATACGTTTGACTAACAAAAGGCCTGATGACATGCCTTGGCCTCAAAATTGTCCCCACGCTGCTGTATTTAATGTCTGCATACCGGATTACTTTCGTGAATTCTCCGCCACCAACTAGGGTTCAAGCCGCAATGTTTTAGTCACCTTTCTGCCTGGAAAACATCAATTTTTCCGGCCGCTGCTACAGGCCTAATTTTTCTGGCCTCTGGTGCTGCACTGTGGCTGCAAAAAAAAAAAAAAAGGCAAAAAAAAGGCACATACATGTGTCAATTACCCTTCGTGATCGGTACCTTGTTGTGGTGAAGGGGCTTGCGTATCACAATGAAGCGATCATCACCTCTATGAGTGTGTTGGTAATGTTGCCACACCCCAGATGATAAGGCCGTTGCTTCATTATGATCAGACCAAAAGCGATCAGCTGGATAATTTTTCAGAGAAAAAACTTTTTTTTTGGTATGGGTTTTTAATACATAAAATTAAAAAAATCATAATAAAGTCTCTTAATAGTTTATTAGAAATAATGCAGACAATTTAAAAAATCATCATCATTTCCAATACAAAGCAAGTACAGAGCTCAGAACTAAATTATTTCAGGATGTCGTAATGATTCGTTAATTCGACAATGGTTAATCAATTCGACACACGTCCCCAGATAGGGGACGTAACAGGGATTAAACTGATAGGAATAGTACTAGTTAAGACACCACTCATATAGGGTGTCACAGCACATTGCTCCGTGCACGCGCAGTGCCCCAACTTGGGAGTAAGAGGACCGACCAAGCTGCTTTTTCCATCTGCCGGTTCCTAAAATCAATTCAGTTTGGTGTATCAGAGTTTGGTCTGTCACTGTGAAGGCAGTCGAAGGTACCCGGCCTAAATTCTTTTTTCACAAAAGGCAATCCCTGATATGGGACGTAACAGGGATTAAACTGATGAGAATAGTACTACAGAAAATACCACTCATATCGGGTGTGACAGTAAATTGCACGGCGCAGATGCAGTGACCGTGGATTCAAACAAAGGGGAGGGAGCCAGCGTTTTTTTAACCATCTCCCCGTTTGAAAAATCTATTCAATTCACCTTTCGGGGACCCTTGGTGTTGTACGTGGCTGGGTGGAGGAAGAAACCTTTAATGACATTAACGGGACATGGCTAGCTTGGTATCCAACCTTGTGCAAATGGGAAGTTTGCGGTTGGGCAAATGGGTTGTTTGCGGTGCATTAAAAGGGGAGTTTGGTCTGTCAATGTCTGTGAAGCGGGTGTAACCCTTACACTACCTGATCGATACAACATCATACCTGATCGTATACACACACTGGATGTTTTAAACCACGTTGTTCAAAAAAAATTAGGATTGTTAGGTGATTTATGCCCTTTATGGATTAAAATCCAACTCTGCGTCAACTATGTAATTTTCCATGGGAGATTTGCCATGGATCCCCCTCTGGCATGCCACAGTCCAGGTGTTAGTCCCCTTGAAACAACTTTTCCATCACTACTGTGGCTAGAAAGAATCCCTGTGGGTTTTAAAATTCGCCTGCCTATTGAAGTCAATGGCAGTTCGCCCGGTTTGTCCATTCGCGAACATTTGCAAAAATTCGCGTTCGCCGTCCGCGAACTGAAAATTTTATGTTCGCGACATCTCTAATTGTCACTTCCAGCACTAACCTCTTACTCAAGGTCTGCACGCTGTATGGAGTGCAGGTGATTTTGGATTATTAGCTGCTTGTCGTTCCCAATTACCATTTGGTAAGCATAGGTAGCAAAGGTTTTAGCTTGAGATAATCTACTTTTTTATGCACTTCCCATGGACACGTGCAGTTACCGTTTAATGAAGATTGTGAAAAAGTCAGAACTTAATATGGATATCTATGTTTTGGTTTATTTGTTCTTCATTTGTCATTGATTTTCATGAAAACTTTATGGTCTACAGTTTGTAAAATGATTTGTAGAATAAAAATGTTAAAGACACATTTTACTCTTCTACTTCTTGATAGTTAGTGTATATTTTTTTGCTATCATCATTCTTACCTCAAGTGATGTCCGTCCATAGTAACTTGTCTTTCTACCTGTGTAAAGTGAGGATGCTTCAGCCCTGTTAATGGAGTTCATAAAATGAAGCAGCACAAATGATCATTTTTACAGCACAAATGCAGCACTAACCAACCAGCCCGGTTTCGTGTCTTTTGGCTGTTGCGGGAGGGCTGGTGATGTCATCAACTTAAAAAAAAAATATATATTGCTGTTATCTTACAAATAAAAGCAGCACAAATGTTAATCTTTACAGCACAAGCATAGCACTAACCAACCAGCCAGGTTTCGTGTTTTTTTGCTGTGGTGGGGGGCTGGGTGACCATTGGTGATCTTTCAATAAATGGTTAATAACTCGAAAACGAAAGGAGGCAGTATGTAGATTTAAATGGCACAAGCGTAGCACTAACCAACCGGTTTCGTGTCTTTTGGCTGTGGTGGGGGGCTGGGTGACCTTTTAATAAATGGTTAATAACTTGACAATGAAAGGAGATAGAATGGAGATTTAAACGGCACAAACGTAGCACTAACCATCCAGCAAGTTTCATGTCTTTTTGCTGTTTCGGGGCGGCTGGTGATGTCATCATCTTGAAACAAACAATTGCTATTATCGTTAAAATAAAAGCAGCACAAATGTAAATTTTTGCGGCACAAAACAGCACAAACGTAGCACTAAAGAAGCACACTGGAGTTTTTGTTTGTGCCGATTGAAGGGGGGCCAGCTTCGCTCAGCTATACTGGATACCATTCGATACCACACGAAAAAAATAAACCACCAAAAACAGCCGCGTGCATTCCGCATTTTATGGAATGTCCGGCCCATAATAGAACAGTCCGATCCTATTTTTTGGGGGACAAGGTGACAAAAAAAAATTGCGAATCGCGCAGTTTTTTCTTTCTCTGTTACGATGCTCACCGCATAGGACATTTTAATTTTTTTTTTTTATAGTTTGGACTTTTCAGATGTGGCGATATGTAATATGTCTGTGAAGGTTCTCATTTATCCAGGTCATGGTATATCTGTAAAGAATAAATCAAGGCAACTGGACGTTCTGTAGATTTCTTGAAAACGTTTCACTTGTTCTTCCAATGAGCTTTCTCAATTCTGAGTGACTGTACAAGAATTCTCTGGGAATAAATATGTAACTGAATCAACATCTGGTAATTATACCCAGCATGGGGTCATTCTCCCTGGCTAAGAGTGGTGCGCTCTGATCGGATGATTTGGGTGGGGGAGAACTATCTCAGGATGCCGATGATTGTTATGGTTAACCGATGACAGGTTCCCTTTAAATCATTCCCACTATGCAGAACACCAGGCTGCTAAATTGAAAACTGTATCCTGAATGCATGGCAGAATTTCACTGTGTGCCAGCACCCTCAGGGGGGCTAATAGTTATTAAATAATATGTTAAAAAAACACCAAAATATTAAGTTGGTCACCCCCTTTCCCAATTTTATATATAAACAATAAAAAAATGAACATATTACATATCGCCGTGTCCGAAAAAGTCCAAACTATTAAAATATTAAAAAATATCTCCAATGCGGTGAACGCCATAACAGAAGAAAAATAAAAACCCTGCGAGTTGCCATTTTTTTGTCACCTTGTCCCTCTTAAAAATAGGATAGGACTGTTCTATTATAGGCCGGACGCGCCATAAAATGCAGAATGCACATGCCTGTTTTGGTGTTTTATTTTTTTTGCATTGTATCGAATGGTATTGAGTATCACAATACTTTTTTATGGTATTGAAATTTAATCAAAATTTTGGTATCGTGACAACCTTAGTGCTATCACATGGCAGAATTTTGTGAAATTAATCAATAAGCTTTAACCAGGGCAATTTCATAACATGAGCGAGGTTTCTCTTAGGCTGGGTTCACACCTGAGCGTTTTACAGCGCGTTCCTACGCGCTGTAAAACGCTCAACAAGGAGAAACCAATGATTCCCTATGGGAATGGTTCACACTTGGGCGTTTTACAGCGCGTACGATCGCGCTGTAAAACGCCCGACGCTCCAAAAAGTACATGAGCGACTTTTGGGGCGTTTGTGGCCATAGGACACTGTAGTGAATCACACAAACGCGCGTCAAACGCGCGTTTACTATTACAAAAACGCGCATAAAAATGCGCGTCAAAAACGCGCGTAAAACGCGCGTTTGCGCAAAGCTCAAGTGTGAACCCAGCCTTAGAGTACGACAACAGGTCTCGGTTGTGTCTTGATGCGGCTGTGCTGCAGTCCGGTACCGCGTGGCTGTATGGGCAGCAGCAGGCGCTAATTAAACTATTGAGACTGCATTGTTTAGTTGGTCTGTATTGTAAATGTGTGACACCTTCAGTACCATGCAGCCATTAACAATGCAGATTAGCTAAACAGTGCAATCTTCATTAGATTGATTTGAGCCCACTGTGGCTGTTACAGCTTTTATGGGCGAAAGCGCAGCAGTAAATGAGCACAATTTGACGATATACGTCAACTGGCACTCATTTTAAGAGGCTTTCACACAAAAATGAAACGGGGGATGAACAATTATTACAATTGTTCGTATTCCATTCACCTTCCTTATTATTGTCAGCACATCCCTGTTTACTCAGAGCAGTGTGCTGCCAACAAATAATGGTTTTGGCCAGCACCCAACAATCAAGCATTTTGCTCATTTACTGGGTGATTGGTGGTACTTTGGAGTGCCGCCACATGTCAAGGCTCTGCTGCACTTTGGGGGCGGCAAAAAAACACATAAGGTTTTTGCAACAACATACCGGCGTTTGTTATTCTGCAGGTCACTACGATTACGCTGAAAATGTATATAGTCTTTATTATGCTTTGCTACTTTAAAAAAAATAAAAGCTTTAAAAAAGTTTTCCTGCGCACACAGTGCAGAAAAAATATTTAAAAATGTTAATAGTTCGGACATTTTTGGACACTATGATACCTATTATACATTATATATATATATATATATATATATATACAGGTCATTCTCAAAAAATTAGCATATTGTGATAAAGTTCATTATTTTCTGTAATGTACTGATAAACATTAGAGTTTCATATATTTTAGATTCATTACACACCAACTGAAGTAGTTCAAGACTTTTATTGTTTTAATATTGATGATTTTGGCATACAGCTCATGAAAACCCCAAATTCCTATCTCTAAAAATTAGCATATCATGAAAAGGTTCTCTAAACCAGCTATTAACCTAATCATCTGAATCAGCTAATTAACTCTAAACACCTGCAAAAGATTCCTGAGGCTTTTAAAAACTCCCAGCCTGGTTCATTACTCAAAACCGCAATCATGGGTAAGACTGCCGCCCTGACTGCTGTCCAGAAGGCCATCATTGACACCCTCAAGCAAGAGGGTAAGACACA
This sequence comes from Bufo gargarizans, assembly GCF_014858855.1. Lineage (NCBI taxonomy): Eukaryota > Metazoa > Chordata > Amphibia > Anura > Bufonidae > Bufo > Bufo gargarizans. The sequence continues at coordinate 585,199,285 of NC_058080.1, read as the reverse complement.
GAAAGAAATTTCTGAAGGAATAGGCTGTTCCCAGAGTGCTGTATCAAGGCACCTCAGTGGGAAGTCTGTGGGAAGGAAAAAGTGTGGCAGAAAACGCTGCACAACGAGAAGAGGTGACCGGACCCTGAGGAAGATTGTGGAGAAGGACCGATTCCAGACCTTGGGGGACCTGCGGAAGCAGTGGACTGAGTCTGGAGTAGAAACATCCAGAGCCACCGTGTACAGGCGTGTGCAGGAAATGGGCTACAGGTGCCGCATTCCCCAGGTCAAGCCACTTTTGAACCAGAAATAGCAGCAGAAGCGCCTGACCTGGGCTACAGAGAAGCAGCACTGGACTGTTGCATATCATTCGGAAATCAAGGTGCCAGAGTCTGGAGGAAGACTGGGGAGAGGGAAATGCCAAAATGCCTGAAGTCCAGTGTCAAGTACCCACAGTCAGTGATGGTCTGGGGTGCCATGTCAGCTGCTGGTGTTGGTCCACTGTGTTTTATCAAGGGCAGGGTCAATGCAGCTAGCTATCAGGAGATTTTGGAGCACTTCATGCTTCCATCTGCTGAAAAGCTTTATGGAGATGAAGATTTCATTTTTCAGCACGACCTGGCACCTGCTCACAGTGCCAAAACCACTGGTAAATGGTTTACTGACCATGGTATTACTGTGCTCAATTGGCCTGCCAACTCTCCTGACCTGAACCCCATAGAGAATCTGTGGGACATTGGGAAGAGAAGGTTGAGAGACGCAAGACCCAACACTCTGGATGAGCTTAAGGCCGCTATCGAAGCATCCTGGGCCTCCATAACACCTCAGCAGTGCCACAGGCTGATTGCCTCCATGCCACGCCGCATTGAAGCAGTCATTTCTGTAAAAGGATTCCCGACCAAGTATTGAGTGCATAACTGAACATAATTATTTGAAGGTTTACTTTTTTTGTATTAAAAACACTTTTCTTTTATTGGTCGGATGAAATATGCTAATTTTTTGAGATAGGAATTTTGGGTTTTCATGAGCTGTATGCCAAAATCATCAATATTAAAACAATAAAAGGCTTGAACTACTTCAGTTGGTGTGTAATGAATCTAAAATATATGAAAGTCTAATGTTTATCAGTACATTACAGAAAATAATGAACTTTATCACAATATGCTAATTTTTTGAGAAGGACCTGTATATATAAAAGGAAACGTATGGCAGCACCAATTCACACAATGTTGGGCGGGTGCTATGTCCAGGGAATTCACTGCTTACCCTTAGATACAGTCGGAAAAGGACAGCACATCCAGTAGTACGAAAAATATTTATTGGGCCACAGTGGCACAGTGAGGCGACGTTTCGGCTCAAAATCCAGAGCCTTTCTCAAGCATCGATGCTTGAGAAAGGCTCTGGATTTTGAGCCGAAACGTTTTTTAATTGTTTAATTTCATATTAAAAATTTGGAAAGGGGTGAGTTTTTATTATTTTTGTGTTTTTAGAATTTTTCAACTTTTTTTTTACTGTCATTTTGATTCACCTTAGGGGACTTGCGATTTTTTATCACTTGTACCATAGACTGCAATAGAATACTATTGAGGTGTATGGGATTTTAACATGCTGCCTGTGAAGCACTGCCAAGACACAGTTTTGCAGGCAGTTCAGTATGACAGGCCTGGGAACCTTCACAAGGCAACAGGCTGTCATGGCAACTGATCTGAGCCCTGTGATATTGCCCCTCCGCCTAACCCCACATATACCGCGATCGCTATTGACCGTGGCATCTCAGCGTTTGAGCCCACTCCAAACACTTTACACTGGAATCATGACGTACAGTTACATCGCGGTGCATGTAAGAAGTAAGGTACAGCTATACGGAGACATGTGTTGCAGAAAAGTTATGTGGCACAAAAATATGTATTGTCTGCAACTTGCTGTTGCGTGACCATTTTACTATAGAATTGTGTTTTGTTTGTGGAAACACAGACAAATCGCGTGTCGCACGTGTCAGAGGGGCACAGCCTGCTGGGGAACACTCAAGGCAGGCTTGGGGCCTTCACCAGGTCCCAGCCAGCCTATACACATATCGGCACCCTGCGATAGCATTTGCAGGGTGCCAATAGGAGACAGAGTGAATCAGCTCCATCTGTCACTGCTTACATGCGTTGGATGCATTTAAGGGGTTTTGCCACTTCAGCATATATGCAGAGAAAGTTTCCATGGTTAGGGCCACCCTGCAGTCCAGCAGCATGGCTGTGCTTGCACACTATAGAAAAAAGTACCAGCTTACATGAGCTCCTATGGTCCCGGCCACCAGAGAGACTGGCATTTTTTCTTATAATGTGCAAGCACGACCACCACTGCTGGATTGCAGAGTGGAGGTCACCATGGAAACGAACCGTGTATAATGTGACAGAAAAATGAACCAAGCCAGCAAAGGAAGCAATATGGATAATAATACATTTTTAAGTGCCTTGTATTAACTTTCTCAGCATGATAAATGCCACTTACTGAAGTGAGACATCCCCTTTAAGACCGCCCCAGTCAACTATCAGTGACTGAGAGCTATGTACTTATGTATACACACAAATGTATTTTCGGTTTGCACTTTTTACGGAGCAAATGCGGACCCATTTATTTCTATGGGGCTGCAAAAAAAAAAGTGGACAGCACATGAATGTTATATGTGTGCTGTCCGCATCCATTTATCATGTAGAGCAAGTTAGTAGAAGCCACTTACTGATGTATTATTATTACCCATATTGCCTCCTTTGCTGGCTTCATTTTTCCATCACATCATACACTGCTCATTTCCATGGTTATGTCCACTCTGCAATCCAGCAGTGGTGCTTGTGCTTGCACACTATAGGAAAAAGTGCTGACCTCTCTGGTGGTCGGAACCGTAGGAGCTCACGTAAGCTGGTGCTTTTTTCTATAGTGTGCATGCACGGCCATGCTGCTGGACTGCAGGGTGGTCGTAACCATGGAAACATTCTCTGCATAATAAATGCTATTTGCTGAAGTGGCAAAACCCCTTTAATCAGCCCGGATCCGCATTCCTGCATGTAAAAGCCGGGCCCTCGCTCTACACTTGCCACGAAAAGGCAGTGGCCCAGCCTTAGGCCCCTTAGTCACTGCCGTAAAAAGGTGTGTGGCAGGTCACTATGGGGTAACTCAGTTTTTTAATTAATATGCCATTCAGTTTTGCTGTGTGTAATTAGCTTTTTTGTTCCCTTTGCAGGAAGAAAATGCAGCACGAAAAGACAGAAATGTTTTTGTTTTTTCTGCTGCCCCCAGAACGCAGCACAGCCGCGACAAGTGGGAGTACCCTTACAATGGCCCATTAACAGAGATAAGTGTTGGTGGGAACGACTGTTTCTGAAAATTGGCCTGATCCTGTCAGTGTAAAAGAGCCCTAAAGATCTGTTCACACTGCCAGTGGAGGTTCTCTTATTCTATATTTATTATATGGTGCAGCATTATTTATGCCATCAAAACAATAGCCCCCTATTATAAGTCTATAGTTAAAGAGGACCTTTCATGGGTCCAAACATTCTAAAGTAAGTATCAGGATACGTACCACTTACTATTTTTTCTGGGCGCCGCTCCGTTCGCCCATTGTGGCCCCCGTTGTATTCTCCCGCCTGGTATGCTAATTTTAGCATCGGAGGAATGAGGAGGAGACTAAGTCTTTCTCCGTGGGCGTCTCCTTCTCCCTGGCTGTAGCGCTGTCGAATCGCAGCGGAGAGCGTCACACCCTGGGAGAAGGTGAGGTTTTTTTTTTGCCCTACGTATCCTGATACTTAGTTTATAATGTTTGGACCCATGAAAGGTCCTCTTTAACCTGAGCAAGATGTCGTATGATGTACACAGCATAGTCCTAAGGTGCACTGTCTGTAGGATTTAGAAATAGTTAAGAGCAGCAGTCCGTTATCTTTAGAAGTCCCACGGAGAATTAATTTAACAGCAGGCTTTATGCCTGGTCTGACGCTCCATCAGGATGGGCGAATGGGACCTCCGTTCTCGGGATCACTGGGGGTCCTAGCAGTCAGACACCAACAATCAGTCAGGCCGCTTTCCTATAGTGCTGTGAAGTATCACCTGTGGTTCTTCAGCATGTTCACAAAGATGTTTAACCATGTGCACCCATGCTCCTTCTCTCTTCCAGGCCTGTCCCAGCAGTGATGTCATCAGCCAGCGCTCTTCAGCAGCACGATGTACTGTCAGACAACGCACTGTGGTGTAGGAGGAAACGGGAATAAGCTTTGCGCTCATCCTCCTACACAGCAGCGCGATGTCTGGCAGTTTTCTGCTGCTGCTGTGGAGAGCTGGCATTGGAGGAACTAGGTAAGAATTTACAGTTTGTTTTTTTATATCCTCTGAAGGGGGTACATAATCTGGCATAACTACTGTGAGGGGGCACATAATCTGTCATAACCACTGTGAAAGGGGCACATAATCTGTCATAACTACTGTGAGGGGGCACATAATCTGTCATAACTACTGTGAAAGGGGCATTATGTTTTGGGTGGAGTTAGAGGTGTGGCCTAGTATGGAAAGAATTTAGCTGCAGAGGTTGACCCTCTTTATGTTTTTCCTCTTTATTGTTGTGGGTGACAGATCCCCACCTATCTGATTTTGATGACCTGTCCTGAGGATTGGTCATGAATATCTGCAGCCTGGAGCACCCTTTAACTGTATTATAACATACCAGCGTTATGCAGTGAACATTCTTTCATTCACCCAGGCAAGGAGTCCGTTCACTGCTGTAACTCTATGTCTAAATGATAGTGGGGGTGGGGGGGGGGGCTTTTTGGCACCCTCTCTGGCACTCAACACTTGTGGCATATGCCTTGCCAACTGCTCCCTACCCCCCAGCTATTCTTCTGCTATGGAATATCTGAAAATAGGAAAATTAGAAGAGGACAATGAGGCATGATGCTAATATGCTAATTATTTTCAATGAAGTGATATGGCAAATGGAGGTGTCTGGCAGCACCATAGAAAGTAAAAGAGAAACATTGAAGTAATTGGTAGATAAATAAGCCGTTAAAGGGGCTATCCCATATACGACATGACAACTTCTTTCTAAGAAAGCTAGAACCAGTCCTGTACCTCACATGGATCCAGAGGTCTCCACATTCATTGCTCTGCTAGATTTATATCCAGCTGACAGCTCAGGGGGAGTGTCTTTTCTGCTGGAGCTAAGGGTGTGTGTCTGTGCTCTACCTATCACAACTCAGCATGAAACTGAGCATGTGCGGCCTTCTCAGTGAGGCGGACAAAGAAATAAATAAATAAATAGGTGGTGCTATACCGATATATTTTAGTGAATAACTCAGTGTCTATACAAATTTTTTAATTACACTAATCAGGGGCGTAGTGTTGGGGGGGGGGGGGGGATGTTGCCCCAGGCGCAAAATTGCAGGGGGCGCCAGGCAGCAAACACTTCAATGAGGGTCATGGGAGCCTATGGCTCCCGTCCCCTCCGTTCTTCCTCATAGGCTTCAGGCTAGTGGCCTGAAGCCTATGAGGCAGTAGAGCAAGCATAGTGTCTAGAATGTAGTTGATCCTGGGAGGTATGATTTCAGGGGAAGAGGCGGAGTCTCATCATCCAGAGGGCAGTGCCTAAAGATGTCCGGGAGATTCTACAGAGCAGGAGCAGAGTCTGCAGGTAAGTATGTGGAGGAGAATAGTGACTGTTATTTTTACTTGGGGGGCTTTTTGCAGGGGCTGAAGGGAGTCATCTTTGTACTGGAGACTGTATGTTAGAGGGGTCTGAAGAGAGGGCAGTGGGGGTGATATTATTTTACATGGGACTGTATGCTGGAGAGGCTGAAGGCAGGGGGTGATATTATTTTACATGGGACTGTATGCTGGAGGGGCTAAGGTAGAGAAGTGATGTGTCTTACATGGCACTGTATGCTGGAGGGGCTGAAGGCAGGGGGGTTGTATCTTACATGGGACTGTATGCTGGAGGAGCTGAAGGCAGGGGAAGAAATGTATTTTACATTGGACTGTATGCTGGAGAGGCTGAAGGCAGGGCGAGTGATGCATTTTACATGGGACTGTGCAAGAAGGGCTGGAAGGCAGGGGTGTGATGTATTTTACATGAGACTGTATGCTGGAGGGGCTGAAGGCAGGAGAGTGATGTACCTTACATGGGACTGTATGCTGGAGGAGCTGAAGGCAGGGAAGTGATGTGTCTTACATGGGACTATATGCTGGAGGGGCTGAAGGCAGGGGGAAGGTTGTATCTTACATGGGACTGTATGCTGGAGGGGCTGAAGGGGTGGCATAATTATTACTATAATACTACGGAGGGGGCAAATATAATATTAATAATAATAATAATAATACAGAGGAGGAAATAATAATAATAATATAGAGGGGCATATTATAATTATACAGAGGGCATTATAGTTATGGGCACTATGGGGGAGGGGAGGTCTGTTATTCGAGGATGTTAGTAAAGTGAGTAAATTTCTGTGAAACTCTACAGAGACGAGACGCGGCTGAAAGAAGGTATCATGGCGGTCCTATCTCCGAATGAAGATGCTGAGGAAAGTCTACATCACAGGAGATGTCACTGGATGTAACAGGTATGGTGCTGTATTCTCCTGTATATTTCATAGCAATGTATGTTATGTCCATCCAAATATCTGTTTGGGAGGGGGGGGGGGGTGGATATAGAATTTGGCCCACCCTGCCGCATCCTGGCCCCAGACTTCAGGTCACACAGTGCGTGTTCTGAATTCTGGGGCCTCACACCGATCTACTACATTATCTGTACTCACATAGGACTGCAGATGACATCTACTACATTATTTGTAAAAAAAGGGGGTGGTTTGGGGGGGCAATATTTGGCTTGCCCCGGGTGCTGGCAACCCACACAATTATAAAAGTATTCAGATCCAGGTGCTGGTTTGAAAACTGTAGAATATTTTTCGTGGGACAACCCGTTTAATTCAGAACAAAACTAAAGATTGTATCTGTAAATGAAATATTTTTTTTACCAAAATGAAACCTATAGAATTGGATTCAGAATAAAGATGCATTACACAGAGTAAATAAAATATCTGGAATCTCTCCTAACGTATCTGCTTTTTATAGCCATAAATTATTTTTACAGTTAATCTAGAGAAGAAAATCTATAATGTATATTCTCGGATATGAGATCACATAATAAGCTGGCATTAAATACCCGAATGGAAGCCAGATACATCTGCTACAAAAAATGGTTTGCTTATGGTCTGCAGCGCTGATAGATGAGTTATAGGTATGTGCTGTAATATAATATTACTATTGATCAAAATTGACCCATATGACCCTACCCCAGGAGACACATACTGCTGACTGTGCAGTTATCAGTATTTCAATGTAAATCAAAATTCTGTAGATGGCAACTAATGCATATGTCACATAGGTGTTTTCTGAAACAGTTTTGTGTTATGAGAATAATACTTTAAAGGAGTTATGCAGGAATTAATATTGATGACCTGTCCTCAGCACCCGGGACTCCTGCTGTTAGAAGAGGCCGGGTGCTCTCTTGAGTATTTTGTTTTTAATTATAGGGATCCATTAACTTAGCGATCCGTTCAGTTTATTCGGGAGAAAAGGTAATTTTAATCCATACTCAAATGAGCAGTTTAACACACCAAGGGTGGGCCCAGGACTCTCTATGCACCCTTGCTTCTCCTACTTCCTCTGCCATGCTCTCTCCTTACTGATTAACAGGGTCAAGTGAAATGACAATGCGGGTCTTGGCCCTATCAATCACGAAGGAGTAGAAGAGGCTGGCAGAGGAAGTAGGAGAGGCAAGGGTGCACAGATTAGCTTTGGCCCATCCCCAGTGCACTTAACTGCTCATGATGCTTGGTTTAAGGGCCCTTGCACATGACGCATATGCCCCCCGAGACATGCGGGACATATGTCCCAGAGTGGCATTGATCGTGCGCACGGGAGCACACAGCATCATAGATTACAATGATGCTGTGCATGTCCGGCCGCCCGCGGGACTATTGTCCTGCACTCATAAGATCATATGAGTGCGGGAAAATAGTCCTGTGGGCAACCCGACGTGTACAGTATCACAGTAAGATATGATGCTGTGCGCTCCCCTGCACACCATCAACGCTGCTCCAGGACATATGGCCCGCTCACGGACCGTATGTCTCAGAGTACATACGGTTGTGTGCAAGGGCCCTAACACTGAAATTCCTGGAGACAGATTCAACTTCCAAACCATCTGTACACCTTTGAGGGCAATTTTTTTTAAGATTACATTTTACTCATTTTGGGATAAAAAATTATCTTTCAATTGGTCTTTATTAAAAATATTGAGCCATTCTGTCACAAAGGGTTAACTGTTTGTCTAGCTGTGTGAATGGTACTTTCACTTTGTGCCAGTCATCTAATAACCCTTATCTCTATATTACTAAAAGGCCATAAGCACTTATTTAAGCCACATTCTTACCAGTAAGATAAGAACTGAGCTATAATGTTTATAATGTCAGATATAATGACCCCGTCAGCTCCCTGCCTGAAGGAACAGAGTGAACATCAATTTCCTGCTACTAGAGAAACTCAAGGCTGTACCAAGTCAGTGGTTCAAAATGTTTAATAAAGACCAATTGGGAAAAAGATTTTTAGCTCAAAATGAGTACAATGCAATAATAATAAAAAATTAAAAAATACCCCCAAAGGTGTACATAGTCAATTGTGCAATGGACTAATACAAGCACATTAATTGTGAGAATTACAAATTTCCTGCTAACTTTATAAAAATGTTGTGGAGAAGTGCTCTGTTCTCTGTAAGGTAATATAAGATAATATATAGTGGATAATATAGGACGCTTAAAATGAAAACAAAACTTCTTTATTTATTCTCAACATGAAAAAAAAATGGGCTAAAACAAGGGAGCCCACTCCCACACACAATATAACTTCGGGGCGAATGTGAACCTCATCCACAGTGATATGCTCCGTGGCACCTCCACCAATATAAGATACCCTGGCAATCATTATGAGAGAATTACATTATTAGAAACCTCTGCGCAGGAATCATATATCTGGTGCTTTTGGTTCTCAGGCGCCACATTGAACCTCTCGTGCTTAATTTATTGAAAAAGTAATTTCCCTGTTTCCTAGTTTCTTTCTTATTAATAAACCATTGAGATGTGTGATACTAACTGGACTAAGCACTTTTGTAAAATGCGTGTTGCGATTAATATGGCAACCCCATTGACTGAATATGTACATTAATGAGGGATTGATGATAGTCCTGCTGGAAACTGTTGATCGCTTAATTAAAACTTGATCTCCATGACTCCAGCTACTCGAGTTTGTTGTCTTCACCAATTGTTAAGAAGTTTTGGGTAATGACTCCCTAAAGATATGTCTTTAGTAGTTCTTTATGCATTTAATTTTCCGTTTCTTTCTTTCTCTTCTTCCTGTCTCCCTTTTAGTGTGTCTTACCTTCTAGTCAACACAGACTTTATCTTTAACCCTTTCAGGGCCGGGCGATTTTCTTTTTTCTTTTTCTTTTTTATTCTCAGCCCTCCCAAAGCCATAACGTTTTTATTTTTCTGTTCACATAGCTGTATGATGTTATGGCACTATTTATGGTTGCATACAATGTGGTGGGAAGCAGGAAAAAAATATTAATGGGGTGAAATTGTGAAAAAAAAGCAATTCCACAACATATTATACTTTTTTATACTGAAAAAATAATAAAAGCCTTTAAAAAAAAAAAAATTTTCTTTTACTCTGACCCCTATAACTTTTTTGTATTTATTTGTGCGGAGCTGGGTGACGACTCCTTTTTTTGCAGGGCAATCTTTACTTTTCAGTGATACCATTTTGGGGTGTGTACGACTTTGTGATCACTTTAAAAAAAATAATAATTCTGGGAGGAGAAGCAACCGGCCATTTTGACTTTTTTTCAGTTTCGCCATTTTCCATAAAGGATTACATTTTTTATATTTTAATAGTACAGGCATTTTTGCACGTCCAGATACCTGTGATGTGTATTTTTTTTGTTTTTTTTTCATTTTCGGGAATTTTGGGAGGATTTATTTTTATTTAATTTATAAAAGCTTTTTTTTTACATTCTTTTATTGTAGTTCACATAGGAAATTATAAAAAAACATCATTGGATTGCTTTTCTCATAGATTCCAATGCATTAGCATTGGAGTCTATGAGGAGTTTACTGTATTTCTATGGAGCCCTGCTACAGACAAGGGCTCCATAGAAATTACTCAGCAGCAGCCTCTTGTCACACAGGAGTACAGGGGCTGCTGCTAACACACTCCCCCCCCCCCCCCCCCCCCAATCTCTGCTGAGGGGAGCCAGAGCACATCCAGAAGCGCACACTTCCGTATATTCATCATTTAGATTCCCGTAATAGGGATTGACCATGGCATCTTTAGTGTTAAATGTCTGCAATCGGCATTACCGCCGGTCACAGACATTATGAAACTACAGGCACACCGTGGCTATGGCACCCACTAGGCTAACGAGCTGGCGGGCATCTTTACTGTCCTGATGTAAATAGCCGTATGGCGGTCAGGAAGGGGTTAATTTTCTTCTTCTGTTAGGAATAGTTTCTTAACCCTTTACTTAATTTTAGTTAAAACAGAATATGTGACCATAAAGATATTTGTGGGTTTTTTGGTTGTTCAGAAATGTACTTTGAAGGTACAGCATCCCTTCTCAGAGCACTCTGCACCTCCGCCTTTCATCGCCTCTCCTCAGCTTTTCCAGCATGCGGAGTGCAGCCCCAGTATACTTTCTATTGATCCAGCATCCTCGAAAAGCTGAGCAGGGCCAATGAAACGGAGAGCTGAGAAGCACTTCATGATTTCAGCACAGTTTTAGATCCTGTTTAACAGGATATTTAGCACAGTTTTAAAATGTATACAGAGGTGAGTGAAGAGATGAGTGAATCACTCAAAATTCAATTTCAGGTTCAATTTGCCCAAATCAGTCAACTCTGAGTCCAAATCGATTCTACCTAAGTTGAAAGTGTTTCATTTGGCCTGAAAATTTGTATATGACACTCTTTCTCACGTTTTTAAATTTGTATGAAAGGGGGTGTCTGGGCTTGGCGCTGACAACCCCTATGCTACAGACCTGCACTCTTTAACATACAAAAGAATACTCTCCTGTCCACGGTCCCGCCATAGTTCAAGCCTCTGTTACTGCTGAGGCCTGTAATTCGCCACAGTCGTCAATGGGATCTAGCCGTTTCCTGGTCCGTGGGACCAAAAGCGACCAGGTACGTAGCAGCAGCAGGACCATGGAGAGGTGAGTCTTCTTTTTAATGTTCAGGGGCACAGGTCTGTAAAGGGTTTGTCCACTCCAAGGCTGGACAACCCCTTTATTATCTCTCTCTGTTTCTCTCTTACCCAAATCGAATCACTGAAAATTTGGCTTCGGAACCACCACAAATTTTCACAAAATTCTGTTCAAATCCGATTAATTTACAATCGATTTTCTCATGTCTAATACTGTATATTATTTTATTCTTTTTCATAAACTTCCATTGCACTTTACATACTGTAGCCCAGTGTTTCCCAACCAGTGTGCCTCCAGCTGTTGCAAAACTACTACTCCCAGCATGCCCGCACAGCCAAAGGCTGTTCGGGTATGCTGGGAATTGTAGTTTTGCAACAGCTGGAGGCACACTAGTTGGGAAACACTGCTGAAGCCTATTACTGAGGTAAAACATTGTAACAAATTCAAGAGAAACTGTGTAATAGACAAATGAAACAGTGTTTCAAGATACATTAGGTAGGACCCTTGTCCACAGACGCTGACAATCTATAAGGAACAAGGAGTCAGGGAAAGATGTATTTTTGTTAAAACTCGGTTCGCTTACAATAAACCAGCTGGAAGCAACAGTGAAATATAGGAAACTTGAAATTAACTTGTTTATAAGCAGTATTATACTTTAAAACGGTAGTCTAAAATCTCATTTACTGTGTTTCCCTTTAAATAACACAAATAGCAATGTGATTTGACCGAGAATGGCTAGAAAATGCAATATACTGCTAAATAAATGATAAACAAAATGTTATATTTTGCACTGCCCAGCTCACTAAGTCAATAAATCTCACAGTGGGGTGTTGGTGTAAAAGAGGAACATACACAGAAATTTTATTGCAGCGCATAAATAACAGATCACTGTCACATAAAATCAGCTGCTGAAGGAGCTCACCCTGTGTTTCAGATTAAATTCTCTGTGAATAGCAATTTATAAAAAGTGATATATAATAATATTTTAGCAATGGACGTTCAGCAGTTTAGCACCTTTGAAGATGTTATACATTTTGATACAGGACCAAACATGTTACATTTCATTGACTATAGTATACTAGCATGAATGGAATTTGGCAACATGATACACCACAGCTATGATAATTTACTATACGTTGTATTTTCATCCATTGCAGTTAGCCCCCTTTATATATATATATATATATATATATACACAGTACGGACCAAAAGTTTGGACACACCTTCTCATTCAAAGAGTTTTCTTTATTTTCATGACTATAAAATTGTAGATTCACACTGAAGGCATCAAAATTATGAATTAACACATGTGGAATTATATACATAACAAAAAAGTGTGAAACAACTGAAAATATGTCATATTCTAGGTTCTTCAAAGTAGCCACCTTTTGCTTTGATTACTGCTTTGCACACTCTTGGCATTCTCTTGATGAGCTTCAAGAGGTAGTCACCTGAAATGGTTTTCACTTCACAGGTGTGCCATGTCAGGTTTAATAAGTGGGATTTCGTGCCTTATAAATGGGGTTGGGACCATCAGTTGCATTGTGGAGAAGTCAGGTGGATACACAGCTGATAGTCCTACTGGATAGACTGTTAGAATTTGTATTATGGCAAGTGGGAAAACTTTGAAAGTGTCCCCAAGTGCAGTCACAAAAACCATCAAGTGCTACAAAGAAACTGGCTCACATGCGGACCGCCCCAGGAAAGGAAGACCAAGAGTCACCTCTGCTGCGGAGGATAAGTTCATCCGAGTCACCAGCCTCAGAAATCGCAGGTTAACAGCAGCTCAGATTAGAGATCAGGTCAATGCCACACAGAGTTCTAGCAGCAGACACATCTCTAGAACAACTGTTTGAATCAGGCCTTCATGGTAGAATATCTGCTAGGAAACCACTGCTAAGGACAGGCAACAAGCAGAAGAGACTTGTTTGGGCTAAAGAACACAAGGAATGGACATTAGACCAGTGGAAATCTGTGCTTTGGTCCAACCACTGTGTCTTTGTGCGACGCAGAAAAGGTGAACGGATGGACTCTACATACCTGGTTCCCATCGAGGGGGAGGTGTGATGGTGTGGGGGTGCTTTGCTGGTGACATTGTTGGGGATTTATTCGAAATTGAAGGCATACTGAACCAGCATGGCTACCACAGCATCTTGCAGCGGCATGCTATTCCATCTGGTTTGCAATGACCCCAAACACACCTCCAGGCTGTGTAAGGGCTATTTGACCATGAAGGAGAGTAATGGGGTGCTGCGCCAGATGACCCGGCCTCCACAGTCACCGGACCTGAACCTAATCGAGATGGTTTGGGGTGAGCTGGACCGCAGAGTTAAGGCAAAAGGGCCAAAAAGCGCTAAGCATCTCTGGGAACTCCTTCAAGACTGTTGGAAGACCATTTCAGGTGACTACCTCTTGAAGCTCATCAAGAGAATGCCAAGAGTGTGCAAAGCAGTAATCAAAGCAAAAGTTGGCTACTTTGAAGAACCTAGAATATGACATATTTTCAGTTGTTTCACACTTTTCTTTTTTGTTATGTATATAATTCCACGTGTTAATTCATAATTTTGACGCCTTCAGTGTGAATCTACAATTTTAATAGTCATGAAAATAAAGAAAACTCTTTGAATGAGAAGGTGTGTCCAAACTTTTGGTCTGTACTGTACATATATATATATATATATATATATATATATATATCAGACCCTATTTAAAGGGGTTATCCAAGTTTGGATGCCCGGCCCTGTGACCCTGACCATACTTACCTGGTCCCCAAAGCTTGCTTCACTGTCGTGGATGCATCCTTGCATCACACATATCACACATGACGCAAGGCGGCTGGTCACTGTCGCGGCCTGCTATTGGCTGCATTCCCACCTCCCCATCGATGGATGTAGATTTCTACTGGCAGGGGAGATGCAGCCGCGGCCATGGACCGATGCTGGAGGAAACCGGCGTAGGGGACTAGGTAAGTATGTGCAGGGTCACAGGGCTGGGCATCCAAACTTAGATAACCTTTTAATTAATACAACTATAATCAACCAAACAGAAACACTTAAGACTTCCTTCCAACACACATGAATTTTGCACTGATGTTCTTTTTAAGTAAGAAAAATGCCAGAACACACTAACATCTTTTCCTGCGGTTTTTGTAGCATTTCTCTCTAAATGGCTTTGTGAACTTTTTTTTCTGGCTACTGAAAGATGTAAATACGCCTGAACAAAATGCAGAGGCACAGCATGCTGCTTTTCTGAAAAGAAGGTAGAAAGACAATAACACCAACTAATGAACAAAAATGCCAGGAGCAATAAAACACTTGTGTTCTGCATGTCATATTTCCCAGAGACCTTCATCTAACATCTGTTAGCAGATTTTGTGCCAGCAAAAACCTATATGTGAAAGCACTTTTAAGTCTCACACGCACAACCGTGTCCGTATTGCAGTCCGCAAACTACAGGTCTGCAAAATATGGACACCTCATTTTTCTCACTCCCATTACTATAAATCACTATTCCCATCTGCAATACGAACAAGACTAGGACATGTTCAATCAATTTCGGAACAGAAACGCAGATGCGGACAGCACATGGATGATATCCGTGTGCTGTCTTTTTTTTTTTTTTTTTGTGGACCCAAATAAATGAATGGGTCCATGTGCAATCTGCAAAAAATATGAATTAGACACGGATACAAAATATGCAGTCCACAAAACACGGCGCAGTCGTGTGCATGAGCCCTAAGGGTCCCTACACACATAAATTTTGTCTGACATTTTATTACTGGTAAACAAAAAAAAAGCAAAAATAACCCCATGAAATATCTTTGCTAACAGTGTGTTTCAACACAAGCATTTTTTAATGGTGGTTTTCCCCTATAGAGATGTCAAAAAGCCTGGAAAAAAACGCAAAGCTACAGCATGCTGCATTTTTTTTCAAGATTCCAGAATAAATAAATAAAAAACACATCACCTGAATAACAAAAAAAGGCTGTCAGCTAACATCTAGAGCTGTCGGTTTTAAGGCAAAAAAAATGCACCAAAAACCAAAACTCTGGCAACTATAGGTGAAATTCGAAAAATTTGAATATCGTGCAAAGTTCATTTATTTCAGTAATGCAACTTGAAAGGTGAAACTAACATATGAGATAGAGTCATTACATGCAGAGTGAGATATTTCAAGCCTTTATTTGTTATCATTTGGATGATTATGGCTTATATCTTATGAAACCCCAAAGTCACAATTTTGAGGTACTCTTTGCTCAGGGGGTAGGGATTAATTAGCTGACTAGAGTGTGACACTTTGAGCCTAGAATATTGAACCTTTTCACAAAATTCAAATTTTAAGCTACATTAATGCAATTCCTTTAATTTGCATTACTGAAATAATGGACTTTTGCACGATATTCGAATTTTTCGAGTTTCACCTGTAGTGTCAGGAGCTCTAAGGCTGGGTTCACACGGGCGAGATTTCCACGCGGGTGCAATGCGTGAGGTGAATGCATTGCATCCGCACTGAATCCAGACCCATTCATTTCTATGGGGCTGTGCACATGAGAGATGATTTTCACGCATCACTTGTGCATTGCGTGAAAATTGCAGCATGCTCTATATTGTGCATTTTTCAAGCAGGCCCCATAGAAGTGAATGGGGCTGCATGAAAATCGCAAGCAAGAGCGGATGCAGTGCGATTTTCACGAATGGTTGCTAGGAGATGATCGGGATGGGGACCCAATCATATTTATTTTCCCTTATAACATGGTTATAAGGGAAAATAATAGCACACCACACCACAGGTCCTTTTCCTCCTGGACAGCAAAGAAGACAGAAGAGAAGCCGGGCTGCACGAACAAGTGGATGAGATGAGATAAATTATTATTTTTAACCCCTCCAGCGCTATTTTACTAAGCATTCTGTATTAAGAATGCTATTATTTTCCCTTATTACGATGTTATAAGGGAAAATAATAAGATCTACAGAACACCGATCCCCGAACATCTATGAAGAAATCTGGGTTCAGGTCTGGGTACCTGTGACGGACTGAACCGTCACTGGGGCTGCTGGAGAAGCCTGAGGGCCAGCCTCCTTCCTACAGACTATGGACCGAGAACTATGAAGACCCCCTAAGACCTTTTGGGGTTGCAAGGAACTATGAACCCTGATTTATGTGTGTAATTTATATGCCACATATTTCCTATTGCCCATTAAAAAGGCATGGTGTGGATTCAGCAACACAAAAAGAGTTAACTCTGCACTGAGACTCCCACTGATTGTGTTAGTGATGGGATTAAGATAGTTGATTATAATAGCAGCCGACTCCTATGATACACTCAGGAGATAATCCCATCACATGTGTCTCCTCTTCCATTCATTCATTATGGAGGGGGTGAAGATGTCTGTTTGCATGTTGTTCATTGTTGATTGCGTAAAAGACAATGCCAGTGTGTTTGTTAATTGCGTCACAGACAATGCCATTGTGTTTGTTGAATAGGGTTAGTTTTTGTGTTTAAACTGTACAGGATTGGCTGCTATGTCATGTCCTCAGTATGTCATGTGTATATAAGTCAATGCTTCGTGTTCAATAAAGAGTTCCTGTTTTACATTCAACATAGAGCTTCGTCTCATGTGTATGGGGGATTGCTATACGGTGTATACTCCCCTGGCTATAACTCCTAGCTCTTGTAAGAGCAGTTCCTGCTCTCTGGATTTAGGAGAGGTTCACCCACTGAAGCCTGGAGCCTTGTCATAGGTCCAGAGTGGGTAGGAGACGGTGAGACCTCAACCAAGCTTTGGCAGTTTGTGGGGTCTGCAGCGCTTATGGTGTCAAGTGAAGTATTTGGAGTCCTCGGGAAGCACTAGGAGCATCATTCGACGGAGGTATCCGGTCGGGGTGCCAGGAGATCCGTTACATTGGTGGCAAGCAGTGGGATGGCGTCCTAGTGTGAGAAGGAGCAGCTCGGAGACACCATTCGTGGAACATATTGTATCCGTACAGCGCCCTGGCTACAGCAGAATAGAAACAGCAGTGGAGTACGATGAGGGTGTCATGGATGACCGAGATACAGCCCGCAAAGGCATCTGGTACCAGGCACTGGGTATTGTGGAGTATCTGCGGGACGAGAGACTCCCCACGGAAGACCAGCGGTTTCAGAAGCGAGTAGCCCTGCGGATGCCCTTCCTGGTAGAGCAGCCCCAGGAGGAATGGGTAAAGGAATTGGAACACGTAGCATGGCAGGAGCTGTGGCTGGAAGATGCCTACCAGGCACTCTGGTGGTATGGGGCACAGTACCTACCCAGGACATCTGAGCATGACAAGCCAGAGGGAGAGGAGTTTAAATGTCCTGGCTTGTTATGGGAGACTTTTTCAGAGCTGGCGTTTGGGAGCCCTACACAAGCCCGGTTCAGGGACCGCTTTGAGTGGCGGGAGAGCAGGTATGACTGGGACGACACTCACAAAATTGAGCAAGACCTGGTCCACCTGGTGACCTGGGAGATGAAGCTGGAACAGGACTACCAGCAGCTGTTCCACTCCAGTGAGAGGGCTCAGCGAGAGAGCAGAGTGTCAGACCCAGGTCCAGAGCCCTTCAGCTGGGAGCATAGTGTGGAGGTTTACTGGGAAGACCCGACTGAAGTATCCCCTGCTTCAGTACCAGCTACAGAGGTAGGGGACCTCATAGACTGGTCCTGGGGGGAACCCCATACCGCAGGTGGAGATGGGACCGAGATCTCTCCACTGGCCCTACAGGGATGCTGGGCAGTCGGCCCAGATCCCCAACGGCAGCCGGAGTTTCAGGGAGTAGGGACAGTCGGTCCTGCTCCCCAGCGGCAGTATGTTTTGCAGGGAGAGGAGAGCATCGTCTCCATTCCCCAGTGGCAGTGTACCTTGAAGGGAGAAGAGACAATCGGTCTCTCTCCCCAACCACAGGGGGACAGCATCTCTAACTCTGATGGTGCAGATGGGACCGCAGTCTCTGCACCAGGCCTACCGGGATGCTGGACGTCCGGTACGGATCCCCCACCAACCCCGCAAGAATGCCAGGAGGAGGAGGTAAACGATCCCTCCTCTCCACAGCTGATCCGCAACAAGGTCCTGGGGGCAGGATTCCCTGACCCCATCCCAGCGGAAGAGCTAGCATCTGGGAAGAGAGCAGTTGGCCTCTGCCCTCCCCTATCCTCTTCTCCAGAGAATGACTCCTCACAGGCTACCCCAGCGGAAGAGCTGGCATCTGGGCACAGTACAGTTGGCCTCTGCCCTTCCCTATCCTCTTGTCCAGAGCCTGACTCCCCACTGGCTACCCCAGCAGAAGAGCTGGCATCTGGGCAGAGTGCAGTTGGCCTCTGCCCACCAAGTACCCACAGCTCCAAAAACAATGAAGCACGGAGTAACAGATGCCCACTCAACAGCTGGGGACATACAGGACAGAGCCAGGCCCCAGAGTTCAACAGGACCAGTGTTTGTTTATGGGTGGGCTACTCGACTAACTCAGGCACCGACCGACAGGAGGTCAGGTACCTGGTTAGTCTACTGTTGAGAGGGGAGAAATGTGACCGACTGAACCGTCACTGGGGCTGCTGGAGAAGCCTGAGGGCCAGCCTCCTTCCTACAGACTATGGACCGAGAACTATGGAGATCCCCTAAGACCTTTTGGGGTTACAAGGAACTATGAACCCTGATTTATGTGTGTAATTTATATGCCACATATTTCCTATTGCCCATTAAAAAGGCATGGTGTGGATTCAGCAACACAAAAAGGGTTAACTCTGCACTGAGACTCCCACTGATTGTGTTAGTGATGGGATTAAGATAGTTGATTATAAAAGCAGCCGACTCCTATGATACACTCAGGAAATAATCCCATCACATGTGTCTCCTCTTCCCATTCATTCATTATGGAGGGGGTGAAGATGTCTGTTTGCATGTTGTTCATTGTTGATTGCGTCAAAGACAATGCCAGTGTGTTTGTTAATTGCGTCACAGACAATGCCATTGTGTTTGTTGAATAGGGTTAGTTTTTGTGTTTAAACTGTACAGGATTGGCTGCTATGTCATGTCCTTAGTAGGTCATGTGTATATAAGTCAATGCTGTGTGTTCAATAAAGAGTTCCTGTTTTACAGTCAACATAGAGCTTCGTCTCATGTGTATGGGGATTGCTATACGCTGTATACTCCCCTGGCTATAACTCCTAGCTCTTGTAAGAGCTGTTCCTGCTCTCTGGATTTAGGAGAGGTTCACCCACTGGAGCCTTGTCGTAGGTCCAGGGTGGGTAGGAGACGGTGAGACCTCAACCAAGCTTCGGCGGTTCGTTGGGTCTGCAGTGCTTACGGTGTCAGGTGGATTATTTGGCGTCCTCGGGAAGCACTAGGAGCATCATTCGACTGAGGTACCCGGTCGGGGTGCCAGGAGATCCGTTACAGTACCAAACATGCAGATTTTTCTCAAGCGCTTGCAAAACGCATTAAAACGCTTGGCACTCGCGGGGAAACATTGCGCATGTTCCCGAAACTCACCCGCATCTTTTCCCGCAACGACCGCGTGAACCCAGCCTAAGGAAAATAAAAAAATTACATGCAGCAGATTAGTTGCAGAAATTTCTGCGACTGTTCCATTCATCTAAATGGATGATGTAGAAATCCACGTGCTTGTCAGCAAAACAACCACATTGTGATGAATGGATTTTTTTGTTGCAGATATTTCTGCAACAAATCTGCTACATTTTAATTCCCCGAAAAGGCTGGTGTCACACATAGATTTTTTGAGGGTCTTTAGGGGTTTTGCAGTTTTTGGGCAGTTGATTTTTTTTTTGGCTGATGTTTTTTTGCAGCCTTTGTTACTCAACAAATACCAGCTCCAAATGTTGCATGAAAGTGTCTCAGAAATATTAAACATAGGAGAAACAATCCTTTGTTTATATTGGCATTTTTACATCATTGAAGTGCATTTTTGGGGTTAATGTAGTTTTTTTGTATTTTTCCCCCATATATCTCCATAGGAGCTGTTTGTAGCTTAAAAAAAGCATATGCAATGTATTTTCCCCATACTGACATTACATAGAGGTATATATACGGTACTTTCCAGTAAAAAAATGCAAGGCATACAGTATGTAAACACACTGTTTGGGCAAAAATGCCAAGCAGATCAGGCTAGATGGCACAGCCATGTCCACCAATAGCACACATTGCAGTGGCATTGTGCAGCTATTGGCTGCTGCGGGTAGATCGTACCCGTAGGCTACTTGCACAAGGGGACGTTTTTTCCATGTGGTTCTTGTGTGGAAAAACCGCAGCATAAGGCCTCATGCACACGATCGTTGTGTGTTTTGCGGTCCTCAAATTGCTGATCTGCAAAACACAGATGGCGGACACGGCACGGACAGCCATTAATGTAACTGCCTATTGTCCGCAAAACAGACAAGAATAGGACAGGTTATATATTTTTTTGCGGACCACAGAACGGAGCTGTCCACATCTTTTGCAGCCCCATTGAAGTAAATGGGTCCGCATCCAAGCCGCAAAAACTGCAGCTCGGATGCGGACCAAAACAACCTTTGTGCGCATGAGGCCTAATACAGTATCAGCAAAGTGTATGAGATTACATTCCCTTTTTTCTTCCATGTGGAAATTGACCTGCCATGCAGATTTTGAAATCTACAGCATGTCAATTCTTTGTGTGGTTCTTTTTTTTGGATTTCACCCTTTTCAATGGAAGGGTTAGCCTTAGGGTGCCTTCACACACGGCAGATTTTGTTGCAGAAAATTTTCTGTGATTGAAAATCAGTTCCATTTATCTGACTGGGGTTTTCAGTAATCCATGTACTACCTGCCAAAACTACCTCATTCAGATAAATGGAACTGATTTTGTGCACCTTAACATTCACTGATTCCTTCAGTTCAAGAAAGGGTAATTTTTCACACCTGGTAAATGTTTAACTCGTTCCCTACCAGCTGCGTACATATACAGCACTGGCGTGAAATGCAAATATAGTGCACGTGCAGCGGGTGTCATGACCAGTGGGTCTCTGCTGTTTCAAACAATATTGCCGATCATGGTCATTAAAATCTTTAGATGCCGTGATCAAGTGAGATCATGGCATCTAAAGGTTGAAAAACATGGAAGCTCTCGCTTCTGGTCTTCTTACCGGAATCCCATGCGGCCAATGAGGATATTGGTAATATGTTTCAATACGCTGGGTCTCTCTGAAGAGACCCAGGGTATTAAAGCTGTAATTTTTATATTGGTCAGCAGGTGTCAGGCCAACATAATAAATGAGCAATTCTGTACAAATCATGGGTCTTAAAGACCCATGATGGTTCAGAATGAAACAAAAGGGTTTTGCAGGCTCAAATACGAGCTTCAAAATCATAAAAAAGTAAAAAAAACGTAATATATATTAAAAATTATAATATACATATATATATATACAGTACAGACCAAAAGTTTGGACACACCTTCTCATTCAAAGAGTTTTCTTTATTTTCATGACTATGAAAACTGTAGATTCACACTGAAGGTATCAAAACTATGAATTAACACATGTGGAATTATATACATAACAAAAAAGTGTGAAACAACTGAAAATATGTCATATTCTAGGTTCTTCAAAGTAGCCACCTTTTGCTTTGATTACTGCTTTGCACACTCTTGGCATTCTCTTGATGAGCTTCAAGAGGTAGTCACCTGAAATGGTCTTCCAACAGTCTTGAAGGAGTTTCCAGAGATGCTTAGCACTTGTTGGCCCTTTTGCCTTCACTCTGCGGTCCAGCTCACCCCAAACCATCTAGATTGGGTTCAGGTCCGGTGACCGTGGAGGCCAGGTTATCTGGAGCAGCATCCCATCACTCTCCATGGTCAAATAGCCCTTACACAGCCTGGAGGTGTGTTTGGGGTCATTGTCCTATTGAAAAATAAATGATGGTGCAACCGGATGGAATAGCATGCCGCTGCAAGATGCTGTGGTAGCCATGCTGGTTCAGTATGCCTTCAATTTTGAATAAATCCCCAACTGTGTCACCAGCAAAGCACCCCCACACCATCACACCTCCTCCTCCATGCTTCACGGTGGGAACCAGGCATGTAGAGTCCATCCGTTCACCTTTTCTGCGTCGCACAAAGACACGGTGGTTGGACCAAAGATCTCAGATTTGGACTCATCAGACCAAAGCACAGATTTCCACTGGTCTAATGTCCATTCCTTGTGTTCTTTAGCCCAAACAAGTCTCTTCTGCTTGTTGCCTGTCCTTAGCATTGGTTTCCTAGCAGATATTCTACCATGAAAGCCTGATTCACACAGTCTCCTCTTAACACTTGTTCTAGAGATGTGTCTGCTGCTAGAACTCTGTGTGGCATTGACCTGGTCTCTAATCTGAGCTGCTGTTAACCTGCAATTTCTGAGGCTGGTGACTCGGATGAACTTATCCTCCGCAGCAAAGGTGACTCTTGGTCTTCCTTTCCTGGGGCGGTCCGCATGTGAGCCAGTTTCTTTGTAGCGCTTGTGTCACTACCAGAGCTTTGAGACGTTCTCACAGCTCTGTGTCTCCACCCCTGTGATGATGTCACTTAGAGTTTGGAGGTGTTCTCACTGTTCTGTTTCTCCGCCCCTGTTGTGAGGTCTTTACTCCCAGCTGTCTCTCCTGATTTCCCTGCCTTTAAATCACCCCTCCTCCTATTGCAGGGCGTGGATTATATTTCTCTTTTCAGTTGTAGCTCTGCCTTGAGTATCTTCACTTCTTTAGCTACTAGTTCCCTGGACCTGTGTTCTGCTGCTGCAAGCACTCCGGATATTGCCAGCGGCCCTTGGATCCGTCTTCTCTGCGGTTGCAGCTTCATCAGCTAAGTGTGCAGACTTTGTTGTGTACCTGGTGATTTCCTGACTGGATCTGAGGTGGCCCCGGTTCCCTCCATATTCTGAGCAGGGCATCGGTGGCCGTGCCCCTTCCACTATTGTAGGGGTTACAGGGCTCATCAGTCTAAGGTACGCGGGCATGCCTCGTTCCACCATTTGGATCCGGGCATGTGCTTTAGCAGCATAGGGAGAGTGTTGAGGGTCTGACAGGGGTCATCCTTTCTCTTCCCTAGTTTGGGGTCCGGTCAGTAGCTCTTCTTACTGTGTATGCTCTGGTTACCCTTAAACAGCCGTGACATTATAATCCACCAAAACCGTCCTTGTTGACATGGATCCGCTTTCTGACCTGGTTGACCGCATGCAGGGTCTTTCTTTGGAAGTAGCGGATCTCCGTCAATCTCTGACTCAGCTACAAGCATTGGGCTCTGCTCCGGCTCATGGAGTCTGTTGCGAGCCAAAGGTCTCACTTCCGGAAACGTTCTCCGGGGGCAGTGAGAATTTTGTTCGCTTCAGAGAGGCATGTAAACTCCATTTTTGTTTGTGTCCCCACTCCTCTGGTAATGAGGAACAGAGGGTGAGGATTGTCATCTCCCTGCTCAGAGGTAATGCTCAGACTTGGGCTTTTTCGCTGCCATCAGGGGATCCTTCCCTTCGATCCGTGGAAAGGTTTTTTGTGGCCCTGGGGCAGATATATGATGACCCGGATCGTGTTGCTCTGGCAGAATCGAACTTACGTGTTCTATGCCAGAACAAACTGTCTGCGGAGCTTTATTGTTCTGAATTTCGGAGATGGGCAGCTGATTCAGGCTGGAATGATGCTGCACTCCGAAGTCAGTTCTGTCATGGTCTCTCAGAGGATTTGAAAGATGCCTTTGCTTTCCATGAGAGACCAACATCCTTAGAGTCTGCCATGTCATTAGCGGTACGCCTTGACAGGCGTCTAAGGGAAAGAAACAAGACCTCTCCGTCCAGCCATTGTCAGTCTAGGGGCAATGGTGCGGACTCATTCAGTATGCAGGGGTCTCATCCTGTCTCGCTCCCTTCTGAGGAGGAGCCCATGCAGCTAGGCCGACTTGCCCCTGATAAAAGAGGATTTAGTCCTCAGAATATGGTGTGTTTTTGTTGTGGGGGCATAGGTCATTTGGCAAATGTTTGTCCGTCTAGGAGATTCCTGACCTGTTCTAAGAGCGATAATAAGAGAAAAACCTCAAGAGGTAGATCATCAAGTTCTGCTTCATCTGCTACTTTGGGCAAAGTTGATGTGGGAATTGATGCTTTTCCTTTGACCTGCAGTTCCCGTTTTCTCCTGTCTGCCAGGGTGGCGCTAGAGAGCAAAGTCATTCCTTGTGAGATTTTTGTCGATAGTGGAGCGGCCGTCAATCTTATTGACACTCAATTTGTAGCCTTGCATGGTTTTCAGGTTTGTACATTAGAAAAGGATATACCTGTTTTTGCTATTGACTCTGCCCCACTCTCGCAGAGATCTCTGAAAGGCATTGTTCACAATATCCGGCTAGCTGTAGGTGACACTCATGTGGAGGAGATATCTTGTTTTGTCCTTAACGGATTGCCTTCTCCTCTAGTTTTGGGGCTACCCTGGCTCACTAGACATAACCCCACTATTGATTGGCAAGGAAGGCAAATAAATGAGTGGAGTGACTTTTGTAGAGAGAATTGTCTCACAGCCACTCTTGCAGAGGTGTCTACTAAAACTCTGCCATCATTTCTCTCTGATTTCTCGGATGTGTTTTCCAAGAGCGGTGTTCGGGAGCTACCTCCTCACCGGGAGTTTGACTGTCCCATTAACCTCATTCCCGGCGCCAAGCTGCCAAAGGCACGCCTCTACAATCTCTCACAACCGGAAAGACTCGCAATGCGAACCTATATCTCCGAGAGTCTCGAGAAGGGGCATATTCGTCCCTCAAAGTCGCCTGTTGCCGCGGGTTTTTTTTTTGTTAAAAAAAAAGATGGCTCTCTGAGACCTTGCTTAGATTTTAGGGAGCTGAACCGTATCACGATTCGCGATCCCTATCCCCTTCCTCTAATCCCGGACCTCTTCAACCAAATTGTTGGGGCCAAGGTGTTTTCCAAATTGGATCTGAGAGGCGCGTACAACCTGGTCAGGGTCAGAGAGGGGGATGAATGGAAAACGGCCTTTAATACCCCTAATGGGCATTTTGA
Organism: Bufo gargarizans; assembly: GCF_014858855.1. Classification (NCBI taxonomy): domain Eukaryota; kingdom Metazoa; phylum Chordata; class Amphibia; order Anura; family Bufonidae; genus Bufo; species Bufo gargarizans. Next base: position 585,174,004 of record NC_058080.1, on the reverse strand, counting down.
GAATCTCGTTATGCCTTTCGGCCTGATGAATGCTCCGGCCGTCTTTCAGCATTTTGTTAATAGTATTTTCTATCATTTAATGGGGAAATTTGTATTGGTGTATCTTGATGATATTTTGATTTTTTTCCCCTGATGTTTAGACCCATCAGGATCATCTTTTTCAGGTCCTGCAGATACTGCGGGAAAATAAACTGTATGCCAAGCTGGAGAAATGTCTTTTTATGGTATCGGAGATTCAATTTCTGGGTTTTCTCCTCTCTGCTTCTGGTTTTCGCATGGATCCGGAGAAGGTCCGTGCTGTGCTGGAGTGGGAGCTTCCTGAAAATCAGAAGGCATTGATGCGCTTTCTGGGTTTTGCTAACTACTACAGAAAGTTCATTTTGAATTATTCCTCTATTGTCAAACCCCTTACTGACATGACAAAAAAGGGGACGGATTTTTCCTCTTGGTCGGAGGAGGCGCTTGCAGCCTTTTCTAAGATTAAAGAGAGTTTTGCGTCTGCTCCCATCTTGGTGCATCCCAATGTTTCCTTACCTTTTATTGTTGAGGTGGATGCTTCCGAGGTGGGTGTGGGTGCAGTTTTGTCCCAGGGCCCCTCTCCTGCCAAATGGCGACCTTGTGCCTTTTTCTCTAGAAAACTCTCCCCGGCAGAGAGAAACTATGATGTGGGAGATAGGGAGTTGTTGGCCATCAAGTTGGCTTTCGAGGAATGGCGCCATTGGTTGGAGGGGGCCAGGCACCCTATCACCGTTTTTACCGACCATAAGAATCTGGCGTACTTGGAGTCGGCCAGGCGTATGAATCCGAGACAGGCCAGATGGTCTCTGTTCTTCTCCAGATTCAATTTTGTTGTTACTTTCCGCCCTGGGATCAAGAATGTGAAGGCTGATGCTCTCTCTCGCTGTTTTCCGGGAGGAGGAAACTCCGAGGACCCGGGTCCCATTTTGGCGGAGGGGGTAGTTGTTTCTGCTCTATATTCCGATTTGGAGGCCGAGGTCCAGGCTGCCCAGTCTGAGGCACCTGCCCGTTGTCCCTCCGGGAAGTTGTTCGTGCCTCCTGAGCTACGTCACAAACTCTTTAAAGAACATCATGATACGGTTCTTGCTGGTCACCCCGGGAGTAGAGCCACGGTAGATCTCATTGCTCGGAGATTTTGGTGGCCGGCTCTTCGTAAGTCTGTGGAGGGTTTTGTGGCGGCTTGTGAGACGTGCGCTCGCGCTAAGGTCCCTCGTTCACGACCTTCAGGTTCCCTTCTCCCGTTACCCATACCTTCCCGTCCTTGGACACACCTGTCCATGTACTTTATCACGGATCTTCCTCGTTCCTCGGGGAAGTCGGTGATCCTGGTGGTCGTGGACCGTTTTAGCAAGATGGCTCATTTCGTTCCTTTCCCTGGTTTACCCAATGCTAAAACGTTGGCGCAAGCTTTTGTCGATCATATTGTTAAATTGCACGGCATTCCCTCTGAGATTGTTTCCGATAGAGGCACGCAGTTTGTGTCCAGGTTCTGGAAGGCTTTCTGTTCTCGCCTGGGGGTTCGGCTGTCCTTCTCTTCTGCTTTTCACCCGCAGTCGAATGGTCAGACTGAGCGCCTCAATCAGAATCTGGAGACATATTTGCGCTGTTTTGTGGCAGAGAACCAGGAGGATTGGTGTTCATTTCTCCCTCTTGCTGAGTTTGCTTTGAACAACCGTCGTCAGGAATCTTCTGATAAGTCACCATTTTTTGGTGCATATGGGTTCCATCCGCAGTTTGGGACATTCTCGGGAGGGGCTCTTTCTGGTTTACCTGAGGAGGAGAGATTTTCCTCGTCTTTGTCTACCATTTGGCAAAAGATTCAGAGTAATCTTGAAAGATGAGTGAGAAGTATAAGCGTGTGGCTGATAAGAGACGTGTGCCTGGTCCGGACCTGAATGTGGGTGATCTGGTGTGGTTGTCTACAAGAAATATTAAACTGAAGGTTCCCTCCTGGAAATTGGGTCCCAAGTTTATTGGGCCTTATAAAATTTTGTCACTCATCAATCCTGTTGCCTTCCGCCTTGATCTTCCACGGGTTTGGAAGATACATAATGTATTTCACAGATCTCTCTTAAAACCATATGTCCAGCCCACGGTACCCTCCTCTTTGCCTCCTCCTCCGATTTTGGTTGATGGCAATCTGGAGTTTGAGGTTTCCAGAATTGTGGACTCTCGCATTGTCCGCGGTTCTCTTCAGTACCTCGTTCATTGGAAGGGTTATGGTCCTGAGGAGAGGATGTGGGTTCCGATGTCGGACATTAAAGCCACTCGCCTTATCAGGGCATTTCATAGGGCTCATCCTGGGAAGGTGGGTCCTGGGTGTCCGGAGTCCACCCGTAGAGGGGGGGGGGGGGGTACTGTCACTACCAGAGCTTTGAGACGTTCTCACAGCTCTGTGTCTCCACCCCTGTGAGGATGTCACTTAGAGTTTGGAGGTGTTCTCACTGTTCTGTTTCTCCGCCCCTGTTGTGAGGTCTTTACTCCCAGCTGTCTCTCCTGATTTCCCTACCTTTAAATCACCCCTCCTCCTATTGCAGGGCGTGGATTATATTTCTCTTTTCAGTTGTAGCTCTGCCTTGAGTATCTTCACTTCTTTAGCTACTAGTTCCCTGGACCTGTGTTCTGCTGCTGCAAGCACTCCGGATATTGCCAGCGGCCCTTGGATCCGTCTTCTCTGCGGTTGCAGCTTCATCAGCTAAGTGTGCAGACTTTGTTGTGTACCTGGTGATTTCCTGACTGGATCTGAGGTGGCCCCGGTTCCCTCCATATTCTGAGCAGGGCATCGGTGGCCGTGCCCCTTCCACTATTGTAGGGGTTACAGGGCTCATCAGTCTAAGGTACACGGGCATGCCTCGTTCCACCATTTGGATCTGGGCATGTGCTTTAGCAGCATAGGGAGAGTGTTGAGGGTCTGACAGGGGTCACCCGTTCTCTTCCCTAGTTTGGGGTCCGGTCAGTAGCTCTTCTTACTGTGTATGCTCTGGTTACCCTTAAACAGCCGTGACAGCTTGATGGTTTTTGTGACTGCACTTGGGGATACTTTCAAAGTTTTCCCAATTTTTCGGACTGACTGACCTTCATTTCTTAAAGTAATGATGGCCACTCGTTTTTCTTTACTTAGCTGCTTTTTTCTTGCCATAATACAAATTCTAACAGTCTATTCAGTAGGACTATCAGCTGTGTATCCACCTGACTTCTCCACAATGCAACTGATGATCCCAACCCCAATTTATAAGGCAAGAAATCACACTTATTAAACCTGACAGGGCACACCTGTGAAGTGAAAACCATTTCAGGTGACTACCTCTTGAAGCTCATCAAGAGAATGCCAAGAGTGTGCAAAGCAGTAATCAAAGCAAAAGGTGGCTACTTTGAAGAACCTAGAATATGACATATTTTCAGTTGTTTCATACTTTTTTGATAAGTATATAATTCCACATGTGTTAATTGGTAGTTTTGATGCCTTCAGTGTCAATCTACAATTTTCATAGTCGTGAAAATAAAGAAAACTCTTTGAATGAGAAGGTGTGTCCAAACTTTTGGTCTGTACTGTACATAACAAAAAAGTGTGAAACAACTGAAAATATGTCATATTCTAGGTTCTTCAAAGTAGCCACCTTTTGCTTTGATTACTGCTTTGCACACTCTTGGCATTCTCTTGATGAGCTTCAAGAGGTAGTCACCTGAAATGGTCTTCTAACAGTCTTGAAGGAGTTCCCAGAGATGCTTAGCACTTGTTGGCCCTTTTGCCTTCACTCTGCGGTCCAGCTCACCCCAAACCATTTCGATTGGGTTCAGGTCCGGTGACTGTGGAGGCCAGGTCATCTGGCGCAGCACCCCATCAAACTCTTTCATGGTCAAATAGCCCTTACACAGCCTGGAGGTGTGTTTGGGGTCATTGTCCTGTTGAAAAATAAATGATGGTCCAACTAAACGCAAACAGGATGGAATAGCATGCCGCTGCAAGATGCTGTGGTAGCCATGCTGGTTCAGTATGCCTTCAATTTTGAATAAATCCCCAACAGTGTCACCAGCAAAGCACCCCCACACCATCACACCTCCTCCTCCATGCTTCACGATGGGAACCAGGCATGTAGAGTCCATCCGGTCACCTTTTCTGCGTCGCACAAAGACACGGTGGTTGGAACCAAAGATCTCAAATTTGGACTCGTGAGACCAAAGAACAGATTTCCACTGGTCTAATGTGCATTCCTTGTGTTCTTTAGCCCAAACAAGTCTCTTCTGCTTATTGCCTGTCCTTAGCAGTGGTTTCCTAGCAGATTGTGTCGCACAAAGACACGGTGGTTGGAACCAAAGATCCCAAATTTGGACTCATCAGACCAAAACACAGATTTCTACTGGTCTAATGTCCATTCCTTGTGTTCTTTAGCCCAAACAAGTCTTTTCTGCTTGTTGCCTGTCCTTAGCAGTGGTTTCCTAGCAGATATTCTACCATGAAGGCCTGATTCACACAGATTCCTCTTAACAGTTGTTCTAGAGATGTGTCTGCTGCTAGAACTCTGTGTGGCATTGACCTGGTCTCTAATCTGAGCTGCTGTTAACCTGCAATTTCTGAGGCTGGTGACTCGGATGAACTTATCCTCCGCAGCAAAGGTGACTCTTGGTCTTCCATTCCTGGGGCGCTCCGCATGTGAGCCAGTTTCTTTGTAGCGCTTGATAGTTTTTGTGACTACACTTGGGGACACTTTCAAAGTTTTCCCAATTGACTGACCTTCATTTCTTAAAGTAATGAGGGCCACTCGTTTTTCTTTACTTAGCTGCTTTTTTCTTGCCATAATACAAATTCTAACAGTCTATTCAGTAGGACTATCAACTGTGTATCCATCTGACTTCTCCACAAGGCAACTGATGGTCCCAACCCCATTTATAAGGCAAGAAATCCCACTTATTAAACCTGACAGGGCACACCTGTGAAGTGAAAACCATTTCAGGTGACTACCTCTTGAAGCTCATCAAGAGAATGGCTACTTTGAAGAACCTAGAATATGACATATTTTCAGTTGTTTCACTTTTTTGTTATGTATATAATTCCACATGTGTTAATTCATAGTTTTGATGCCTTCAGTGTGAATCTACAATTTTCATAGTCATGAAAATAAAGAAAACTCTTTGAATGAGAAGGTGTGTCCAAACTTTTGGTCTGTACTGTATATATATATATATATATATATATATATATATATTTATAAATTTTAATCACCCCCTTTCTGTAGAATAAAAAATAAATACATAAATAACAAAAAATATAAACATCATGGGTAGAGATGAGCAAATTTCAGGTTAAAAAATGTGTTCACGCTTCGTTTACTGGTAAAAGGTGGATTGGGTTATGGATTCCATAATTCTATGACTGAAAGCATAACCGAATGCCTTCCGTCATAATAGAAGTCTATGGGCTGCAAAACAGATCCGTCCCATTTCCGTTATACAGGGGAGTCCTCTCCTGCATAACGGAAACGGGACAGATCAGCTTTGCAGCCCATAGACTTCTATTATGACGGAATGCCTCTAAAGGAATTCCGTCATAGAATTGCGTTATGGTCCGTGATAACGGAATCCATAACGCAATTCTGCTTTTACCATGAAGCGAGAACAAATTTCAAAATATGAAATTCGCTCATCTGTAATCATGGGCATCACCGCGTCCGAAAACGCCTATACTATTAAAATATTTTTCCAAAATGTTGAATAGCGTAACGGAAAAAAGGGTCAAAATGGCCCATTTGCCTTTTTTTTCATCGCTTCTCTTACCCAAAAAAAGTTATTAAATGTGAAGGAATTGTGTTTTTTTTTTTCAATTCCACCCCATTTGTAATTTTTTTACCGCTTTCCCCTACATTGTATGCCATTAGAAAGTACAACTTGTCCCACAAAAAGTAAGCCCTCATACAGCTATGTGAATGGAAAAATAAAAAGGTATGGCTCAAGGAAGATAGGAAAGAAAAATGAAAAGACAAAAACGAAAAACCTCTGGTAAAGATTCATTAAAAAATATAGAAGAATGGTAGTAATCCAAGATTATGTGCTAATCCTAAAATATGTGTAAAACAGTGTTAAGAGTGTATAACTAATAATTTACTCCAGTGAGTGCTATGGTATATCCAACCCTTGAGCTTGCTGTCACAAAATAGTTGTGATGCTACAGTAGACAACCTGATGAAAATGCACTTATGATGTTCTAGCAGATTACATGACGAAACACTGATATCACAGAAGATTACATGACTGAAATCTACTTGTGATGTCAAAGCAGCATTTAAAGTTAGAACTGAAACAATGTTATAAATTCACATATAGCTGTGATGTCATAGCATGTTACCTGTTTGAAAAGCTCTATGATGTCACAGTGGTTTATATAACTTCAACACAATTGTTAAGTCACAACAGCCCATCTGACTAAAGACTAAAATCATACTGTGATGTCACAGTGTGTTACCCAAGAGTAGACACCAACAACAGAGGGTCCTTTTTACTTTTCTCACCTAATCTGTTTTTATTTACTGATTGTACAGTCAGGTTTATAAATATTGAGACATTGACACAATTGTAATTGGGATAATGAGGGAATAACACACACATGGCCATGGAACAGCTGAGAAGCCAATTGTCCCATTACTTTTGGTCCCTTAACAAGTGGGAGGCAGATATGCAAACTGTTGTAATTCCTACACCGTTCACTTGATTTGGATCTAAATACCCTCAAATTAAAGCTGACAGTCTGCAGTTACAGCACATCTTATTCATTTCATTTCAAATCCATTGTGGTGGTCTATAGAGCCAAAAAAGGTTACAATTTTGTTGATGTCCCAATATTTATCGACCTGACTGTATATACATTTATACGCTACATTCACACGAGAAAAGCGTCTGTGTGACAAACATTTTTTAGAACTGATTGAAGTCAATGGAACTATTCACATCTCCATTTTTTTTTAACAGCCAATGAATAGCAGCCTTCAAAAAATAGGACATAATTTTTGCACTTTTCACTGACCGACAGCCTCCATACAATTGAAGGGGATCGTTTTTAACCTTTGTTTCTCAGAAAGGCATCAGTGAAAAAACCTCCAGTAAAAATGAAACGCTTTGCTGTTTTTAACACACTGTGGGAATATATTGAAATTGCAACAAGAAGGGAAGATTTGGGAATAATTGAAATCACAGGATGGATAGACATATTAAAAATATGCCAATGTCGGCTCCTTTTGCAATTGCTGACCAATGACAATGCAGATGTGCTTGATGGGATATAAGTTCAGAGATGCTGTAGGCCAGGCATGCTCAACCTGCAGCCCTCCAGCTGTTGCAAAACTACAACTCCCATCATTCCCTGATCATCCTACAGAAGGGCATCATGGGAGTTGTAGTTGTACAACAGCTGGAGGACCGCAGGTTGAGCATCCCTGCTGTAGGCCATGGTGTTCACAGTAGCATGAGCAACATGCAGCCTGGTGGTGTCCTGTTTAAAAATGGCTCCTGGGACCACTGCTATCACAACCAAATCAACGTGACACTGAGCTGTTGGTGTACCTGAAATGAACACATGAGGGGTCCGACTACTGTACATTATGCCACCCCATACCATATTCCCAGGAGAAAAACAAGTGTGGTGTTCCCTTTTGAAGGACTCTGCATGGTGTTGCCAATGTGATCTCCAGACCAATCTCTGGTTATCATTGCCTCCAAGACAAAAGTGGGACTCCTGACTGAAGAAGATAGACCTACATCTCAGCTTCCATTGCCGTCTTTCTGTGCACTATAATAATCTTTGAGAGTGGTGGCGTGAGGTCAATGGAACACCTGTAGCTGGACATCTGGATTGCAATCCAGTGTTGCGCAAACACCTTCCAATTTCACTTGCAGTGCAGAATGGATCGCTACGTGCCATTGTTCCACTCAGGCAATCTGTCCATACAAAGGTTCACCTCTATGCACCTCTTGCTCTCATTCCAGTTTGTCCTTGGTCTCCCAACCATCAGGACACACAAAATGGAACATTGCTGACATCTCAGAAGGATTCTGTTACTCTCAGTTTGTTACAAGTGCCAATTACTGGCATCGCACAATCGTCCCACATGACTTGATCTGATTTCTGAGGTTTCATGTGGCTAAAAAAACTTTGCTTTCAAGCTGGCTCACTTGTTTGGAGCTAGGTGATAATTTCCAGAACTCCCTAGATTTGCATAACTTTACAGCTTGCCTTTTTTGGTGTTGGAATTTCAATGTTGAGAGGTGTATTACTTGATGATGAGGAAGCTGTCTGAGCAGCTACGTGTATAACAGCAGCTCTAAAGATTTGTTTTATAGCAGGCACCTGGACATAAGAAAACTGAGCCACAAAACAAGCCACTGACTTAGGCCTCATGCACACGACCGTTGTGTGCATCCGTGTCCGTTGTTCCGTTTTCCGTGATTTTCTGCGGACCATTGACTTTCAATGGGTCCGTTCAAAACTCGTAAAATGCACCGTTTGTCATCCGTGTACATGATCCGTGTTTCCTGTCCGTCAAAAAAATAGGACCTGTCCTATTTTTTTGATGGACAACGGTTGACGGACCCATTCAAGTCAATGGGTCCGTGAAAAAACACGGAGGCACACAAGATTGCCATCTGTGATCCGTGTCCGTAGGCTACTTTAGCACAGACGGATCGGCAGATCCGTCTGCATATAGCTTTTTCAGAGCTTCGTGAAAACTCAGATCTGACAGTATATTCTAACACAGAGGCGTTCCCATAGTGATGGGGACGCTTCAAGTTAGAATATACTAAGAACTGTGGACATGACTGCCCCCCTGCTGCCTGGCAGCATCCGATCTCTTACAGGGGGCTGTGATCCGCACAATTAACCCCTCAGGTGCCGCACCTGAGGGGTTAATTGTGCGTATCATAGCCCCCTGTAAGAGATCAGGTGCTGCCAGGCAGCAGGGGGCAGACCTCCCTCCCTCACCAGTTTTTAATTCATTGGTGGCCAGTGAGGCCCCCCTCCCTCCCTCCCCTGTATTAAATTCATTGGTGGCCAGTGCGGCCCCCCCGGCCCCCCCTCCCCTATATTAAATTCATTGGTGGCCAGTGCGGCCCCCCTCCCTCCCCTGTATTAAATTCATTGGTGGCCAGTGCGGCCCCCCCCCATCATTGGTGGCAGCGGAGAGTTCCGATCGGAGTCCCAGTTTAATCGCTGGGGCTCCGATCGGTAACCATGGCAACCAGGACGCTACTGCAGTCCTGATTGCCATGGTAACTTAGCAATTTTAGAAGCATTATACTTACCTGCGCTGTCTGTGACTGGCCGGGCGCTCCTCCTACTGGTAAGTGACAGGTCTGTGCTATAAGCAATGCGCCGCACAGACCTTTCATTTACCAGTAGGAGGAGCTCCCGGCCAGTCACAGACAGCGCAGGTAAGTATAATGCTTCTAAAATTGCTAAGTAGCCATGGCAGCAAGAACTGCAGTAGCGCCCTGGTTGCCGATCGGAGCCCCAGCGATTAAACTGGGACTCCGATTGTAACTCTCTGCTGCCACTAATGATGGGGGGGGGGGGGAGGCCGCACTGGCCACCAATGAATTTAACACAGGGGAGGGGGCCGCACTGGCCACCAATGAATTTAATACAGGGGAGGGGGGGCTGGGGGGGGGCTGCACTGGCCACCAATGAATTTAATACAGGGAAGGGAGGGGGAGGCTGCACTGGCCACCAATGAATTTAATACAGGGGAGGGAGGGAGGGAGGGAGGGAGGAGGGGCCGCACTGGCCACCAATGAATTTAAAACTGGGGAGGGAGGGGGGGTCTGCCCCCTGCTGCCTGGCAGCGCCTGATCTCTTACAGGGGGCTATGATATGCACAATTAACCCCTCAGGTACGGATCACAGCCCCCTGTAAGAGATTGGATGCTGCCAGGCAGCAGGGGGCAGTCATGTCCACAGTTATTAGTATATTCTAACTTGAAGCATCCCCATCACCATGGGAACACCTCTGTGTTAGAATATACTGTCGGATCTGAGTTTTCACGATGTAACTCAAATCCGATGGTATACTCTAACATAGAGGCGTTCCCATGGTGATGGGGACGCTTCAAGTTAAAATATACTATTGGATTGGAGAAAACTCCGATAGGGACTCCTGACTTTACATTGAAAGTCAATGGGGGACGGATCCGTTTGCAATTGCACCATATTGTGTCAACGTCAAACTGATCCGTCCCCATTGACTTGCATTGTAAGTCAGAACGGATCCGTTTGGCTCCTCACGACCAGGCGGACACCAAAACGACTTATTTTTTTCTTTCCTTCATGTCTGGTGATCCTCCAAAAATCACGGAAGACACATGGAAACAAAAACGGGCACGGATCACGGAACGACGGAAGCCCGTTTTGCGGACCGTGAAAAAATACTGTTGTGTGCATAAGACCTTACATGTAGAGCACCACATGATGGCCTCTTTAGGCCCCTTTCAGACGAGCTTGTCTGAAAGAGGCCTTTATATCCTATTGCATGTAGCCATGAATGTGCATAAAGCCAAAGATCGGAGGAAAAAAACACATATTTTGGGAAGGTTGAGTTTTATTTACATCTATGATCAAAGTGTGATTGTTTAAAATATAATTTACAATGATAATTTTTCAGGTATGGTAGAGGGTAATCTGGAGAGGTTTCAGAATCTATGGGGCATATTTATGAATCCCCTTTGCCAGTTTATGGCATCCAAAAGTCACCAATTTTGTGCAAGCCCTCACTTGCCTGAAAATTAGCAACTTTTTGGTGGGTTTGCACATTGCTTGCCATTTTTCCAAAAAAGTGGGCAGTTTGGCGCACGAAGTGAATAGTGCAAGTCCAGGACTACATTTATTACAATTTATGCTAGAAAACTAGAGTGAACTATAACTAAATTCTATGCAAACTCCTTGCTAGTTCAGATTTCAGTTCTGGTGCACAGACCTAAAAATATTTGTGGTGCAGCTCATGCCAGTAGTATAAGATGCCAGTCCTAATAAATGCCCCTCAATCATTTTTTATAAACCTTTTCTGGGGAAAAATAATTTAAATACAAACAATTATGAACAGGCTTGTCAAAGGGAAACAGAATGCAGCTTAGACTGGGTTCACATCACCGTTTAGCTTTCCGTTCTTCTGTTCCATGAGCAGAATAGAAAAAAAAAAACTAAAAAAACACAGCATTAGCTGTGCTCAGTTAGAATCAGTTTAAAAATAAATTAATCTTTTTTTAGCATCAGTTATGATCAATTATTATCAATTTTTGACTGGAGAAAAAGTCCTGATCTCTAGCGGAATTTACACAAACTGATCATAATTGATGCCAAAAAAAACGGATAGTTTTTTATTTTCTTCTGACGGATCAGAAGAACTGAAAGGTAAGCGGTGATGTGAACCTGACCTAAGTAGAAGTTAGTATTTGTGTTCTTCTTTGTATAATGCTATGACACATAATACAGTTGGTTCAACCAGTTACCGTATTTTTCGCCCTATAAGACGCACCGGCCCATAAGACGCACCTAGGTTTTTGAGGAGGAAAATAAGAAAAAAAATATTTTGAACCAAAAGGTGTGCTTTTGGTGGGTTTTGAACTAATTGTGGTCTGTGGATGGCGCACTGTTATGGGGGATCTGTGGGTGACGCACTGTTATGGGGGAATCTGTGGGTGACACTTATGGGGGATCTGTGGGTGACACTTATGGGGGATCTGTGGGTGACATTTATGGGGGATCTGTGGGTGACACTTATGGGGGATCTGTGGGTGACATTTATGGGGGATCTGTGGGTGACACTTATGGGGGATCTGTGGGTGACACTTATGGGGGATCTGTGGGTGGCTCTTATTGGGGTCTCTGGATGGCACTGTTATGAGGATCTGTGTATGACAGTTATGGGGGGGGATCTGTGGATGACACATATATAGCATCTTATGCTATGTGTCATCCACAGATCCCCTCCATAAGTGTCCCTGTAGTGAATGACCCTCAATACACAGGGTGGGGGTCGCATCTGCTTTTATAATGACAGTGGGGCCCGTGCAGTGACTGTATTCTACTACACAGACCACGCTCACTGTATAATCCTATCTGTATTCTGTAATAGTTAATTGTGTATATACCGGTAATCGCACAATCAGCGCTACTTACAACTACAAGCGTTCGGCCGGGAGGACAGGCACTGGCAGCGTGAGTCATACGTCATGCGCCCACGCCGCCTGCTTCATTCATAAAGTGGGCGGCGCAGGCGTGTGACGTATGACTCACATTGCCAGTGTCCGTCCTCCCAGCCTGCCTCCTCCCTCCTCTCTGCTACCTACCGAGCGGCGAGCGCTTGTAGTTGTAAGTAATACACAGCGCTCATTATGCGATTATATACATAACAATTAACTATTAGAGATACGATTATACAGTGAGCGGGGCCCGTGTAGTAGAATACAGTCACTGCACGGGCCCCGCTGTCATTATAAAAGCAGATGCCGGCCCCCAGCCCTTCCTCCCTCACAGCTGATACACCCACCGCGCGGCATCGCGGCGGGTGTATCATTGAAAACTCAGCAACATTCGCCCCATAAGACGCACTGCTATTTCCCCCCACTTTTTTGGGGGAAAAGTGCGTCTTATACAGCGAAAAATACGGTAGATTTATTTTAGGGAGGAGCGAACAAATTTTACACTTGTGAGGGAGTGTCCCCAGAGCTGTAGATGGTCCCTCAGCCACTTGATTAACGCGCTGCAGTTTCACGTGACCTCTAATAATCTTGTGCATACTCTGTTACTGTGAGTAGTGTCGCATGCGCGGATTAGAGCGGGTTCACATCGGCGTTATTGAATTCCATTATATGTTCTGTTATAATAGAGTTATGATGGAATTTTAGGATGGAATGAAAAACAGAAAAATAATCCTGTGGACAGGACTATTTTTTCCGTCATGTATAACAGAAACAAATGGAACCGTTATGTGCCCCCATAGACATGTATTAGGACAGAGAAAAACGGAATGCCTCTTAAAGGCTTCCGTTTTGCAATCCGTCCTTGAATTCCGTTATATTTCGTATAACTCTGTTATAAAGGAACCTATAATGGAATTCAATAACACCGATGCGAACCTGCCCGTATCTGCATAAGAACTTGCATCAACGAATTTGCTGTTCGTTTAGAGGCACATGCACAATTGCTGATTCATATTTTTAGGCAGTTATGGTACATACGTGAGATCATTACGGCCATGTCAATCTGCCGCCAGGATAGGTAATCGTTTATAGGGGACAGTCCCTCACAGACAGAGAATTCATTCAGATGAGGAAATCGATTTGTACGAATGTAAATTTTATTTTAAAAAATTGTGCTTCTAATTTTTTTGTATAGTAATACCGAACAAAAGGACTTGAATTAGTATCACCTACTACAGAGTTTCAAACTGCCCCTGAAAGTGACACCAGATCTATGCATCTGTAGAAGGTGAAGGAGGGATAATAATAGGAGGCTCTTTTTCAGAGTTTGAGCTAGGTCACTTATTTCCATGGTAGGGTAATGTTCATCCTAAAGCATATAAAGCATTTTAGACAATTGCATACTTCCAACTTTGTGACAAAGTTTTGCAGAAGGCCTTTTCTGTTTCTTGTCTGACTGTGCTCCAGTGCACAAAGTGAGGCCCATAAAGACATGATTTGATGACTATGGCGTAGAGGAACGCTAGTGGTCTGCACAGACCTCTGACCTCAACCCCATCAAACACATTTGTGGGATGAATTGCAATTCTGAATGTGAGCCAGACTTTCATGTTTACCATCAGTGCCTTATCTCGCAAAAGTTTGTCTGAATGGGCACAAGTTCCTACAGACACCATCCAAAATCTTTATAAAACCTTCTCATAACATTGGATGCTGTCATAGACACAAAAGAGGGCCTAACTCCTCATTGACGCACATGGAATCAGAAGAGGATAGATGTCCATAATTTCATGGTGGCTCAAGTGCATTATCAATTGAGTACATACAGTATTTAAAATGCCATAGAGTTAGACGTTTTAGATGGCATCCTATGTATACGTGCACCAACAATCAGTTTGGACAAACAATTGTCAGGTAAAGTGTAAAGGAATATTCAAGGATAAGAAGGCAAACTGCGTATGTGAATGTCAGCTATGAGTAATGTTCAAGTGCCATTGAGTTCTGTTTCTTTTTGTTGTTTAAATGAAGGATATAAGAAATGTGCCAGACGGATATGATACCCTTCTGTCTTCCAGTTCTGTTATGTCTGTTTTATCCTCGTGTTTGTGCTTTCAGGGCTGTGGTTATTTCATTATTTATAATCGTGTACCTTTTTACTGGCAGTTTTGTACTTTTCTTCTAATTACTTAAAAATAATATTTTAGGCTCTTTATTTCACTTTTTAATATATATATATATATATATATATATATATATATATATATATATATATATATATGTATATAGTGGCCACCTAAGTGCATCTTGGGGGCTACATACACTATGTCTAGCTGCTGATCAGGAGTCAACAAATTTGTCATATATATATACCCACAACATTAGTAGTTTGGCCACAAATTCCTAACCTTCATTGTAATATCAATACGATACTATGTTCATTGAGTACACAGACCTTGTGGCAAAACCAGAGTACTAACAAGCGGCAGAACTCATACCATGACTGAACCAAAGCCATCACAATCGGTATGGGGCCCAGAGGTTGAGGGGCAGGAACATTGTACATTATTGTAGGAAATAATGTGTTGGTGGCTTTCTGCTTTCTAGTAGAAAAAACAGTATGTGGGATGTGAGATATACAATGGTATTATCCATAATTATGCTGTTTCAGTTTCCTGTCGTTAGTGTCACGGACGTACTGAGACATACGGACGTCCCTGATACAGTGAGTGGCAGGTGATGTTTGAGATTGGCAACACGTGGTTTGATTTGACATGTTTACCTTGTGGATCAATAGGCGTCTGTGTTGTTTCTGGTACTGGCCACACCCTTAACTTCCAGGTGTTGCTATTGTGGTCATTTAACTTTCCCTAGTTATAGTTGTTTCTCCCGCAATGCTGTGCGGTTTATAGCTTCAGTTGGACCTGAGGATAGCTGGTGTATGGATCTCGGATGAGTTCCTGATGCTGCCATAGCTTCTTGGAAGTTAAGTGTTACTATTCCTTTTTGTGAGTTGCATTTCCTTGTTGTTTTGTTATAGGCCTCAGGGAGACTCACGTTCATCCTTCCTTTTGGAGGAACGGGTAGTCTCATTCCTGTCATTAGTACCAGGGTCCTTTAGGGTTAGATAGGACTTTAGGTATACCTGTGTATGAACTCACCTACCTTTTGGGGTCT
Source organism: Bufo gargarizans (assembly GCF_014858855.1). Taxonomy (NCBI): domain Eukaryota; kingdom Metazoa; phylum Chordata; class Amphibia; order Anura; family Bufonidae; genus Bufo; species Bufo gargarizans. Next base: position 585,158,632 of record NC_058080.1, on the reverse strand, counting down.
GTTTTCACTAGGTCCTAGGAGGTTCCATCTTCCTTTCCCACCTATGTTCGGTGTGGGGTTTCCCTCCCACATTAGAGCGTGACAGTTAGGTGGTGAGGGCCCAGCCCATATAATTTTTTATGAGGCTCTATAAATTCTTGTTACGCCCCTGGCTCACACTACATTTATACTAGGGCAATAAAGTGTCTACACCAGGGATCAGCAACCTTCGTTACTCCAGGTGAGGTGAAACTACGACTCCCAGCATGCACATTTGCTTGGCTGTTCTCAAAATTCATGTAGAAGTGAATGGAGCATGCTGGGAGTAGTTTCACAACAGCTGGAGTGTGGAGGTTGCTGACCCCTGGTCTACACCATGCTACCCGACATCCCATACTGCAGTGACCATACAATAGTCTTGACTAGCACAGGTATAACATCCACATGGATGTGGTAACTGTTGTGCCCACCATATGCAAAACCATGTCCAAGTATTAGCTACAGCTGCAATAGTCAACTTTTAGATATGCCAATGCAAGGTCTCCAATAACACAAGTTTTTGCGTCCTCAACTATCCACAAACAGGAAGTTACACGGCAAATAAGCAGAGGTATATATAATGGAATATACATGTTTTTTTTGTCAAGTTGTTAAAAAGCCTCAGCTCTTTCTTAGCTGTATCTGTGCCTGTGGAAGGAGAATGACAACTACAGGGAGTGCAGAATTATTAGGCAAGTTGTATTTTTGAGGATTAATTTTATTATTGAACAACAACCATGTTCTCAATGAACCCAAAAAACTCATTAATATCAAAGCTGAATATTTTTGGAAGTAGTTTTTAGTTTGTTTTTAGTTTTAGCTATTTTAGGGGGATATCTGTGTGTGCAGGTGACTATTACTGTGCATAATTATTAGGCAACTTAACAAAAAACAAATATATACCCATCTCAATTATTTATTTTTACCAGTGAAACCAATATAACATCTCAACATTCACAAATATACATTTCTGACATTCAAAAACAAAACAAAAACAAATCAGTGACCAATATAGCCACCTTTCTTTTCAAGGACACTCAAAAGCCTGCCATCCATGGATTCTGTCAGTGTTTTGATCTGTTCACCATCAACATTGCGTGCAGCAGCAACCACAGCCTCCCAGACACTGTTCAGAGAGGTGTACTGTTTTCCCTCCTTGTAAATTTCACATTTGATGATGGACCACAGGTTTTCAATGGGGTTCAGATCAGGTGAACAAGGAGGCCATGTCATTAGATTTTCTTCTTTTATACCCTTTCTTGCCAGCCACGCTGTGGAGTACTTGGACGCGTGTAATGGAGCATTGTCCTGCATGAAAATCATGTTTTTCTTGAAGGATGCAGACTTCTTCCTGTACCACTGCTTGAAGAAGGTGTCTTCCAGAAACTGGCAGTAGGACTGGGAGTTGAGCTTGACTCCATCCTCAACCCGAAAAGGCCCCACAAGCTCATCTTTGATGATACCAGCCCAAACCAGTACTCCACCTCCACCTTGCTGGCGTCTGAGTCGGACTGGAGCTCTCTGCCCTTTACCAATCCAGCCACGGGCCCATCCAGACTCTCATTTCATCAGTCCATAAAACCTTAGAAAAATCAGTTTTGAGATATTTCTTGGCCCAGTCTTGACGTTTCAGCTTGTGTGTCTTGTTCAGTGGTGGTCGTCTTTCAGCCTTTCTTACCTTGGCCATGTCTCTGAGTATTGCACACATTGTGCTTTTGGGCACTCCAGTGATGTTGCAGCTCTGAAATATGGCCAAACTGGTGGCAAGTGGCATCTTGGCAGCTGCACGCTTGACTTTTCTCAGTTCATGGGCAGTTATTTTGCGCCTTGGTTTTTCCACACGCTTCTTGCGACCCTGTTGACTATTTTGAATGAAACGCTTGATTGTTCGATGATCACGCTTCAGAAGCTTTGCAATTTTAAGAGTGCTGCATCCCTCTGCAAGATATCTCACTATTTTTGACTTTTCTGAGCCTGTCAAGTCCTTCTCTTGACCCATTTTGCCAAAGGAAAGGAAGTTGCCTAATAATTATGCACACCTGATATAGGGTGTTGATGTCATTAGACCACACCCCTTCTCATTACAGAGATGCACATCACCTAATATGCTTAATTGGTAGTAGGCTTTCGAGCCTATACAGCTTGGAGTAAGACAACATGCATAAAGAGGATGATGTGGTCAAAATACTAATTTGCCTAATAATTCTGCACTCCCTGTAATGTGGCTGTCCTTGCACCACCCAATAGGGTCTTTATTCACCATTACCATAGACCTGAATGTTAATAACCTCTGCGTTAGCTGTAAGGGCCGCAATATTGGTTTAATGCTGAGCATTTTTATGAGTACGATACATATAACCCTGGCATGGGTAGATGTTTTCACCTACCTGGGGGAAAACAGCAATTATTCTTAAAATACTCTTCTACCCTGGCTGATATCTGTTATGGACTAAGGATCACACTACTTTCACACTAGCATTTTTCTTTTCCGGCATAGAGTTCCGTCACTTAGGGCTCTTTCACACCTGCGTTCTTTTCTTCCGGCATAGAGTTCCGTCGTCGGGGCTCTATGCCGGAAGAATCCTGATCAGTTTTATCCTAATGCATTCTGAATGGAGAGAAATCCGTTCAGGATGCATCAGGATGTCTTCAGTTCAGGACCGGAATGTTTTTTGGCCGGAGAAAATACTGCAGCATGCTGCGCTTTTTGCTCCGGCCAAAAATCCTGAACACTTGCCGCAAGGCCGGATCCGGAATTAATGCCCATTGAAAGGCATTGATCCAGATCCGGCCTTAAACTAAATGTCGTTTCGGCGCATTGCCGGATCTGACGTTTAGCTTTTTCTGAATGGTTACCATGGCTGCCGAGACGCTAAAGTCCTGGCAGCCATGGTAAAGTGTAGTGGGGAGCGGGGGAGCAGTATACTTACCGTCCGTGCGGCTCCTGGGGCGCTTCAGAGTGACGTCAGGGCGCCCCACACGCATGGATGATGTGATTGCATGGCACGTCATCCATGTGCATGGGGCGCTCTGACATCATTCTGGAGCGCCCCTGGAGCCGCACGGACTGTAAGTATACTGCTCCCCCGCTCCCCACTACTACTATGGCAACCAGGACTTTAATAGCGTCCTGGCTGCCATAGTAACACTGAACGCATTTTGAAGACGGATCCGTCTTCAAATGCTTTCAGTTCACTTGCGTTTTTCCGGATCCGGACAACGCAAGTGTGAAAGAGCCCTTATACCAAAAAAGAACTGATCAGGCATATCCCCATGCATTCTGAATGGAGAGTAATCCGTTCAGTTTGCATCAGGATGCCTTCAGTTCAGTCATTTTGAGAAAACCGTAGAGAAAACTGAAGACTTGCCTGAATGCCGGATCCGTCATTTTTTCCCATAGGAATGTAATAGTGGCAGAATACCGAATCCGTCCTTCTGGTCTGCGCAAGGTGAAAAAAGTAAATGCCAGATCCGTTTTGCCGGATGACACCGGAAAGACGAATCCGGCATTTCAATGCATTTTTTTGACTGATCATGATCCTCATCAGTTTTAGGCCTCATGCACACAACAGTGTGTTTTCACTGTCAGTGATTTGGCTTCAGTGGTCCGTGTCTGATTTTGCTTCAGTTGTGTTTCCTTGTGTCTTACTTTTTTTGTTGTCTGACAGGGGGGCACGGATGACATACCAGTTGTGCATCCGTTTTTTTTGACGGACCTATTGACTTGAATGGGTCCGTCCTCCGTTTTCCACTGACAAGAATAGGACAGGTTATATTTTTTTTACGGACTGGTATCACGGATCACGGACAAAAAACGGAGGACTATCATTTTTTTTTCACAGCTCCATAGAAATGAATGGGACCACCGCTAAACTGTGAAAAATGACGGAAAGGACGCGGATGCACACAACGGTCGTGTGCATAAGGCCTTACAAATGCCATCAGTTGGCATACGTTTTGCCGGATCCAGCAGGCAGTTCCGGCGACGGAACTGCTTGCGGGATCTCTCTGCTGCAAGTGTGAAAGTAGCCTTAGACAAGCAGATATTTTTTCATTGACAAGAGGCAAGAGGCAAGTGACAATTCCACAATTCCATTTGTGTTCAAAATATTTTAATTTACATGAAACAATTTTTGTTAAAGGGAACCTGTCACCGGGATTTTGTGTATAGAGCTGAGGACATGGGTTGCTAGATGGCTGCTAGCACATCCGCAATACCCAGTCCCCATAGCTCTGTGTGCTTTTATTGTTGTGTAAAAAAAACAAGAATTTGATACATATGCAAATTAACCTGAGATGAGTCCTGTACATGAGATGAGTCAGGGACAGGACTCATCTCAGGTTAATTTGCATATGTATCAAATCGGTTTTTTTTACACAATAAAAGCACACAGAGCTATGAGGACTGGGTATTGCGGATGTGCTAGCGGCGATCTAGCAACAAATATCCTCAGCTCTATACACAAAATCCCGGTGACAGGTTCCCTTTAAATATTTTTTGCTGGTTGATCGTTATTGTGGTCGTTGCTTATTCTCCCTCTACATTTACACAGCTAAGAACTGGCAGATTTTTGATTAGACGATGTGGCTGTGACTAATGATAATCTTTTTAGTCAGGCAGATTTGTCCTATCAACAGAAAAAGATCAGTTAATTGCTTGTCATTTGATCACGACATGCTATTACAAGTGGTGATAATTTTTCAAATTCCAAAAATTATCAAATGATAATTGCTACTTATAATGTTTTAAAAGGAATGTGTCATCAGAAAATTGTCTATAGTGTTAATCAAGTTTTTATGTAAAGTTTTTTTTTTTTTTTTTTTTATCTATGTTACTATTTATATTTTAAAAAATAAGCCTAAAATCTACATAGGCTATATACACAATGAACAGAAGGAGGACCTCAATGACTTCTATGAGAGATTTTTGTAGGCATGCTTGTGCAGAGGTTAGTACGGGGGTAGATAAGCTGTGATATCACCTATGAATGGTTATCTTTGACTTATAGTGTTCATAGGTCAGCACTCAAGTGTCAATAAGATGTGGTGCTCGCGTCTAGGAGAAGCACTCCACAGATATATGAAAAACAGACCGGCACTCACTAATCGATGCTGTAGTGTAGTGTTTTCTTTATTGTTACTTATTTTTTGTGACGCGTTTCGGCTTAGGAAGTCTTCTTCAAACATATTCTAATAACCAACAAACAGTATATCATTATTTCTGTGGTGAAGATATAATAATTAGTAATATGAAATGAACATTTACAAAAAACAATTGAGTTCATATTGACGATTTAGACCCCATGGCTCAAGGGTTTTTAATCTGTGTATCCAAAATGCTTCCCGTTTTAGTAACAATTGGTTCTTGTTACCCCCTCTCCATGGTTGTTGTACCTGCTCAATGATCTCAAAACGCAGTTGTGATGTATTGTGTTTTTGTTGGTGAAAATGATATGGAATTGGGAGAAGCAGGTTGCCTGAGTGGTCTTTCATGCGGGTAGAGGTTTCGGGCCCACGTGGACTTTTATATGTGGGAAAAATGAATTACATAATTAATCAGGTAATGAAATGGTCATTTGCCTTATGTGAATCATATTTCGACTATGCAAAGCATATGTCACCTGATCAGGCCTCGTTTGCAGGGAGGGGGGAGGCCATCTTAGATACATGTTGCAACAACAATGCGTTGCCCCTGACAACCAGCATGTACGGCTGTGTCAAGGCGCACAACAAAGACCGCAACACTTTAGCCGTACATGCTGGTTGCCAGGGGCATTGCGTTGTGGTCACAGCATGTATGGGCTTTGCTCCCTTTATTCCTGTTTCCAGGCCTAGCAACAAGAAAGGAGCAGAGAGTAGCATAACCCAAATTTGCAGGTAGGCACCCAGCGCAAACAACACACACTGGAACAACAGCACTTACCTGTTACAACCACTGGATGAAACAACTGCTACTGACTAGTGGTTGGAGAGACTTCCTTGCACTGATGCTGATTCTTCTACCTTTTTTTTCAGTGTCACGGTCTTTGTTGGAAACAGAAGCTGGAGTACAACTAACTCCAGCCTGGAAGTTTACCTCTCAAGCACCAGACAGGGGAGGAACCAGTAGGGGAGCAAAGCCCATACATGCAGCGCCGCCGGCATCCCGCGCATATAGCGGAGCAAGGACACAGTCAGCGTCCTAGTCTCCATGGTGACCAGGGGCGGGGAGGACCCGGCCACGCATGCCTCCTCAGTGTGGCAGGCATCCTGCGTCCCCTAGACAACAAGCAGCAGGGGATATGAGTGCCGTTAATAATGAATCGGCGCTGAGCTGTATTATGCGCAATACGAGTCACGTGACTCACCTGTAGGGGTTATTTAAACAGGCAGCCTGGTGGCCACAGGTTGCCTGTGATTTGTCTTGCTACCCTCACCAGCGTATTATTATATTGTGTACTCTGTGTGTTTTGACCTCGGCTTTGATTTTGACCTCGACCTTGTGACCTCCTTGGATTTGACGTTACCTCTTGGCCTCTTTGGATTGTATTGACCTTGTTGTTGTGTTTTTCCCTGTATACCTGCGTGACCTCCTGGCTTTGACTTTTGCTTCCCTGACTAGTCACGGTTTTTCCTCTTATCATCTTTAGGCCCCTGCACATATATAAGCTAGGGTCTGCCGCCAAGTTGTACGCCGTTAGTTAGGATGGGTCGTGCAAGTAGGTAGGGATAGAGGTGTGGGTGGATTTCAGTGCTGCACTCATCCCTCCCTTTTATGACAGAATAACAGGCCTTGCCTAACACTATGGACCCTATGCGAATTCTTACTGATCAGGTCCATAATCTTGCCCAAATGGTACAGGATTTGGCAGAGAGAATACAGCAGCAGGAATTGGTTCAGACCCCACCTATGGCGGCCTCCCTTCAGAATGTCGAACCCCGTGTTAAGCTGCCTGATCGTTTTTCTGGGAATCGTAAGTATTTCCTGAAGTTTAAGGAAAGTTGTTAGTTGTATTTTTGTTTACGCCCTAATTCTTCGTGTTCCGAACTGCAAAGAGGAATAATTATCTCCTTGTTGCAGAGGGACCCACAAGAATGGGCCTATTCCCTCCCCATGGACTCCCCTTGTCTAGCTTCTGTGGAAGCATTTTTTCAGGCCTTAGGGGTACTATATGATGAACCCGATAAGTCGACTGAGGCAGAATCTCAGTTGAAGTCTCTCACTCAGAGGGACAGACCGGTGGAGGAATACTGCACTCAGTTCCGGAAGTGGTGTGTTCCCTCTGGCTGGAATGAGCCAGCGCTTAAGTGTCAGTTTAGAGCAGGGCTCTCTGAAAACCTTAAGGATATGATGGTCAGTTATCCCTGCTCTGACACCTTAGAGCAGACTATGACTCTGGCTGTTAGACTGGACCAACGTAATAGGGAAAGGCAATGAGAGCATTTGACCCTTCCACAGGTGGTGGTCAAGCCAGACACCTTAGCGATGGGAGTCAAGATAGAGAATTATCCCAAAGAACCCATGCAGCTCGGAATGAGCAGAAGGGATTAGAGATGTCTAAGGGGTGCCTGCCTTTATTGTGGAGAATCTGACCACTTGGGACGATAATGCTCTAAGACTCCTCTCTCCTGGAGATCCTCATGGCTGGACATCTAGAAGGTACTTCCAGAAGTGGTTAAAGAGAAAGTATTAGTACCGGTGGTTATTTCTTTGGGTTCTTGTAAGGGTTCTGGGAAGGCGTTTATTGACTCGGGGTCCGCTTCTAATTTTATTGACCATAATTTAGCATTTTCCATTGGGGTACCCATGTTGTCTCTTCCTAACCCTATCCATATTATTACCATTGACTCTACTCCTTTGGTGGGCGGAACTGTGGAATTTTGTACTCCTGAAGTAACCTTGACTGTGGGGGCTTGTCATACTGAAATTTGTTCTTTTTTTATACTAAAAAATGTACCCATGGAGGTAGTTTTGGGCATGCCTTGGCGCCAGATTCATAACCCAGTCATTAACTGGTCCACGGGTGATTTAGAGAAATGGGGACTAAATTGTAATTCATATTGTCTACCTGTTATTCAGGCTGGAATCAAAGTCGAAAACTCTTCACCCATACATCAGTGACTTCACTGATGTTTTTTCCATGTCCGATGCTGAGTTTCTTTCCCCTCATAGACCATATGATTGTGCCATAGATCTAGTACCCTAAGGGTCTTATTTATAATTTGTCCAGTCCTGAACGGAAGTCTATGAGGGATTATATGGAGGAGAGTTTTCAAAAAGGTCATATTAGACCATCAGTGTCTCCTATGGGGGCAGGATTTTTCTTCGTTGAAAAAAGATGGAGGATTGAGACCTTGTATTGATTACAGAGAGTTAAACAAAATTGCTATTAAAAATTCATACTCTTTGCTGTTGATTCCTGACCTGTTCAATCAAGTTCTTGGAGCTCATTGGTTCACCAAACTGGATTTCAGGGGGGCCTACAATCTCATTCGAATTAAGGAGGGGGATGAGTGGAAAAAGGCCTTTAATACCCCTGAGGGTCATTATAAATATTTAGTGATGCCATTTGGTTTAAGTAATGCCCCGGCAGGATTCCAAAATTTTGTCTATTATATTTTTAGACAATTTATTGGGAAATTCATGATTGTGTATTTGGATGATATTTAGATTTATTCACCTGACTGGGATTCTCACATTAGCCACGTTCTTCATGAAAACCAACTATATGCTAAAGGTGAAAAGTGTATCCTTGGGGTACAGGAAATAGTATTTTTGGGATATATTCTCACAACCCAATCCTTTAAGTCTACTTTCACACTGGCGTTTTGGCTTTCCGTTTGTAAGATCCATTCAGGGCTCTCGCAAGCGGTCCAAAACGGAGGACGCAGTTGCATTCGAATGCAGTTTGCATTCTAATGCATTCTGAATGGAAAAGGATCCGCTCAGAATGCATCAGTTTGCCTTAGTTCAGTCTCCATTCCGCTTTGGAGATGGACACCAAAACGTGTCCGTCTGATAAAACAGAGCCAAAACTGAGCCTGGCACACAATGTAAGTCAATGGGGACGGATCAGTTTTCACTGACACAATCTGGCACAATAGAAAACGGATCCGTCCTCCATTGACTTTCAATGGTGTTCAAGAAGGATCTATATGGCTTTGTTAAAGATAATACAAACGGATCCGTTCGGAACTTATCTGTCCATGACGGATCCGCACAAAACGCGAATGTGAAAATAGCCTTAGATGGATCCAGGGAAGGTGCAGGTTATTCTGGAATGGGTAAGACCCTCCTCCCTTAAAGCATTGCAATGTTTTTTGTTTTTTTTCTAATTATTATCGAAAATGTATTTCTGTTATTGCCAAACCTCTCACCGACCTAACCAGGAAGGGGGCGGATCTAGTGAACTGGTCGACGCAGGCCATAAAATCTTTCAAAACACTCAAGAGGTGTTTTGTTAACACCCCTATATTGGTTCAACCAGACCAAGAGAGGCCTTTTGTAGTGGAAGTCAATGCCTCCGAGGATGGGGTAGGAGCAGTACTCTCTCAGGGGTCATCAACTCTCACTAATCTGAGGCCCTGTGCATTCTTTTCTCGTAAGTTCTCTTTCACTGAGAGAAATTATGATATTGGAAAACAAGAGTTACTTGCTATTAAATGGGCCTTTGAAGAATGGCATCATTTTTTTTAAGGGGGCACAACATTGTATTACGGTTCTTATGGATCATAAGAATCTATTATTTTTGGAATTTGCTATATGTTTGAATCCCAGACAGGCTAGGTGGGCATTATTCTTTACATGTTTTAACTTTTGTATTACTGTCAGGCCAGGAACTAAAAATATCAAGGCAGATGCCCTATTCCCGGAGTTTTTGAGCTTTTCAATCTCCTGATACTCCACCAGAACCGATATTACCAGCAGGTGTCATTATGGCTTCGGTCTCCTCCGATCTGACGACCGATATAACTGCGGGACAACACATGACTCTGGTACAATCCCCTACTGATAAATTATTTGTCCCCGGGTCATTTACGTCTCCGACTGTTGGGTGAGTGCCATAATTCTGTGTTTAGTGGGCATCCGGGTATTAATGCCACCAAGGAACTCGTCTCCAGATTTTACTGGTGGCCCACTTTGTCTAGAGATGTTCACTTATATGTGTCCTCATGTGAGGTATGTGCCAGGTCAAAGACTCCTAGGTCCCGTCCGGTGGGTGAGTTGCGACCGCTGCCCATCCCTAGTAGACCTTGGTCCCATATCTCCATGGATTTTATCACCGACCTACCAGTTTCAGAGGGTAAGTCGGTGGTATGGGTAGTTGTTGACAGATTTACTAAGATGGTGCATTTTATTCCTCTATCAAAGCTGCCCAATGCTAAGACCTTAGCCTCCCTGTTTGTAGATCATGTGATACGCTTAACACGGGATTCCAGAGAATGTGGTTTCGGATAGAGGCGTTCAATTTGTCTCATGGTTTTGGAGGGCTTTTTGTCATAAGTTTAGAAATCTCTTTGTCTTTTTCTTCGGCTGTTCATCCTGAAACCAACGGTCAAACTGAACGTTTAAATCAATCTCTAGAACAATATTTGAGGTATTATGTCTCCAACAACCAACATCGGTGGGTGTAATATTTGTCTGTGGCGGAATTCGCCATTAACAATCAGGTGAATTAGTCTACTGGTATGTCTCCTTCATTTTGTAATCTTGGTTTCCATCCGCGATTTAGTTCAGTTTCGCCGTCCTCCTCGCAGGTTCCTGAAGCTGATGTAATAGTTAAAGAACTGTGCACAGTCTGGGCCCAGGTTCAGTCGAACCTGAAAAAAGCTCAGGAGTTTCAAAAAGTTAATGCTGACAGGAGGCACTCGTGAGTGGGAGATAAAGTATGGTTGTCTACCAGGAATTTTCAAGTAAATTTGCACCATGCTTTATTGGTCCTTATGAAATCATTGAAATCATTAACCCTGTGTCTTTTAAGTTACGGTTATTTGACTCCTTTCGTATCCATAATGTTTTCCATAAAGCATTACTTAAAAAGCATGTATCACCTGCATCCCCTACTCAGGAATCTCCGCCGTCAGTGGAGGTTGCTGGCCAACTAGAATTCAAAATGTCTAGAATCCTTGATGTGAGAAAGGTCCGGAATTCATTACAATATTTGGTTCACTGGAAGTGTTATGGTCCTGAGGAGAGGTCTTGGGTACCAGCTAGCAAGATGCATGCTAAGAGGTTGGTAAAAAATTTCCATTTAGCTCACCCGGAGAAACCTACTCCAGTGATTATGGGTCCGGTGGCCCCTCGTGGAAGGGGGTACTGTCATGGGGAGCATCCTGCACCAGGGGGCGGGGAGGACCCGGCCACGCACGCCTCCTCAGCGTTGCTGGCATCCTCAGTCCCCTAGACAACGAGCAGCAGGCGATCTGAGCGCTGATAATAATGAATCGTATATAAGCTAGGGACTGCCGCCAAGTTGTATGCCGTCAATTAGGACGGGTCGTGCAAGTAGGAAGGGATAGAGGTGCGGGTGAATTTCAGGGCTGCACTCTTCCCTCCCTTTCGGGACACGTCCATTGTCAAATAATATATAATCCTACATTCCATCTATGTCTATAATCTCCATTAATTTGCCAATACAAGAACTCTTGGTATGGTGATCCCATGTTTTATAGTATCTGGCGAGGCCTGACCAGGTGAACTCCAGAAGGCTATTCTCTGGTTAAACAGACTGCCGGATCTGTTTAATGCAGTTATGAACCTACATTTAGTGTAAGCATATCAGAATGACCCTCCAAAATAAACAGTTTGAAGTATAAAGATTTCTGAAAATTCTCTAGGAATGTTAGAGATTTAAAAAAAATTATTGAGTTTTGCTACTTCCATAGTAAAATTAAATGGTTGGTGTAACAACTAGCCAGATATGATGGTCTCTCCTACCTACATAAGTAGCTTCTTTCTTTGACTATAATCTTGTAATGTGCCTTCACTTCAGCTGCTCTGATCTCAGAATGAGAGAGAGAGCTGCCATGCCACACCTTTCAATAGCTCCTATGTAAAAAACAACATATAAGCGGAGTAGGGGGTCATCTAGGTCTCGATATTAAGTGGTAGAAATATACAGTAGCAGTCAAAAGTTTGGACATACTTTCATTCTTGGCATTTTATGAGGTAGTCGCCTAGAATGGTTTTCAATTAAGTATGCCTCTCAAGAGTTTTTTTGCAGAACGTCTTGTCTTCATAATTTGTCTGAGTTGTGTTTTGCAGAGGTAGGATTTCATGCTCACCTACCTCCTCAAACAACTGATTCGTGGGGCTCCCAGTTGTTGGACCCCCACTGATCAGATACTGATGATCTAGCCTGAGGATTGGTCTCTGAAAACCCCTTGAACACAAATTTGGAAGTTTAGCATTTTTTTGCATTATGTCATTTTATGCTGAAGCACTGAACTAAAGGATATGTCAAAAACCTAAATAAGCACCTAGACTAGTAGCTAGAAGAGGCGGGACCCAATAGGTGTTCTTCTTACTCGTGATTTGATGATTCTTGTGTCATGGTAATGAAGAACACCAGTTTGGGTTTTTGGGACAACGAACCCCACTGTCCCTATTAAACCTCTGAAACTACCACTGCCTACAGGCAGAGCACCCGCCCCGAAAGGGGCGACCCCACCTCTCGATGGCTAAGCCGTCTCTGGTACATATTGGCACCCTGTATGATAAAGGAGTCCTTGTCCCAATGATCAACATCTAATTGGTAGAAAAAAAAACTCTCTAGAACATATCAAAGTGTCCCAAAGAAAATATCCTCAGTACTTCTCCAAGCGTCCCAACGCTAGGTTTCCCCAGCAAAAAACTGGTTCCTCAGGGGATAATAAAAGAGGATGATGCTGGGCAATTATCAAAAAAGCAGGAAATGTCTTATGGTATTGACCACTGCATACTAAATGACCCAGCTGGTAAAATAAAGAAACCTCTGATTAGGGATGTTTAAAAAGCGTCAGCTCTGATGGGACTATTGGATTACAGGCGTATTTTTGTACATTATTTAGAGGCATTCTAAAGGTTTTTAACTATCAGATTAAAAGTTATATTTTAATTAGGGAGGGATTTATATAATTTTTCTTTGCTCTGTATACTCCATAAAGGTCATTTGTGTTTTGACAAGTGTTCCCCAATGCACGGGAAACATCTTTGCGGATTCCCCAGACGAATCCAAACCCATTCAACTTGAATGGGTCTGTGGTCTGTGCGCACCACAAAAAAGTAGTGCATTACCTACTTTTTTGCAGTGCGGAGGCACAGACAAAAACACCATAGAAGTACTCCTTGGTGCTTCCTTAGGGTTCTGTGCCTCTGTTCCGCACCATCTGGACTGTGGACCCATTCAAGTGAATCCGTGATGTGGGGTGCACATGGCCGCTGCCCGAATATTGCGGACCCACTGTTTGCGGGTCGCAATAAAGGCATGGCCGGGCAACGGCCGTGTGCATGAGGCCTTGTAGACGGTCTAGGTCGATATGGGACTAGTTTCCCATGGGCACACAAGTAGAAATGGATCTAAGGGTACGGCCACATGGTCAGGTTTCCTAATGCAGGTTTGGAAGCTATAATTCCATTGATAGAGTTCTTTTGGGGTGCATTTAACTTTTTGATAATTTTTCTGTAAATTTTAGGAGAGGCATGACGACCCAAAAATATCTGTCATTGGAATTTTTTATGGCAATTACCGTGTGGGATATTTTAATAGTTTGGACATGTATGCAAGTGATGATAACAATTACGTGTATTTTTTATTTTAATATGATAAATTGGTAAATGCAGGTGATTCTAATTTTTTAATATGTCTGGATATTTTTTTTTACTTTATTGATCTAGTTTTTACTTATTTGTTTAGTCCCCTTAGGGAACCTGAACTTGCATTTGATCGCTTGTTCTGTACGCTGTAATATTTCTGTATTGTATAGTGATTTTATTGATCTCTTATTACACATTGCCTCTGGCATGGTGTAATAGGAGCAGTAACATGGCAGGACCAGAGGCCTTCACCCCTCCCTCTGTCTAACCGCTCAGATGCTGTGGTTGCTATTTAACATGGCATCTGAGGTTTGAATTACTGGGATTGACATAATCTCTGATCCCAGTCACTATGGGTGGATGTCAGCTGTGTAACACAGCAGCCCGCTCCATACATCTCTACCACCATTATAAGGTACATATATACGTCAATGTTGGGAAAGGGTTAATTCTATCATAAACATTGTTATCAAAATGGTACAAGGACTCATTATCAATGGAATTGAATACGTTACTTGTGAATCAACCCATAGGACGTAGACCCCACATTTTATTAGGGAGTTTCTGATAACAGATCCCTAATATATTCAAAGAGTAACTAAACTTTTAATTAAAACAATTTTTTATGTCCCTAATAATACTTTTTCTAATGTACTTTATTAATAGATTTTGTACTTTTACTAGTGATATTCCCCCTAAAGCACACCATTCCCTGTGTACTTTAAATCCACTTTTCTCCACACCACTGACTTCTCAGCAGTGTACGGAGTACAGACTCTACACTTTATGAATTGGGCAGAGAACGGAGTACGGCCAGGAGCGCACATTGCTGCTCCTGCCTGTGCCCCCCCGAGGTTTACTAAATCCTGGCATAGCACATGGGTACCCTGTACCCATGTGCTATGCCAGGATTAGCTGAGCGGATGCTTCTGCCTGCTTCTTTAAAGGGAACCGGTCATCAACTTTATGCTGACCTCACTGAGGGCAGTATAAAGTAGTGACAGAAATACTGATTTCAGCGGTGTGTCACACATCAGCTAAAAGTAAGTGGTTGCCGAAAACCAGCATCATAATCATTGCAGCCCAGGCCTTGAAAAGAGTCAAATCTACCTGAGAAGAGTCATGAATTCCTGCCCTCCCTGCCCACCTGCTAATGACTGACAGTCTTCTACCTAGTTTTCTCCCTTTCTCTCTAGGAGAGAACTGCCAATCATCAGCAGATGGGTGGGAGAGTAGGAGATTATGAATAACCATGACTCTTCTCAGGAAGAGTTGACTCTTTTCAAGGCCTGGGCTGTAATGATTATGATGCTGGTTCTCAGCAACCACTTACTTTTAGCTCATGAGTGACACACCGCTGACATCAGCATTTCTTTCACTACTTTATACTGCCCTCAGTGGGGTCAGCATAAAGTTCAGTTGGTTCCTTTTAAGCTGAGCTGACTTGTAGGACTCTTAGCTTAGCGGAGCAGGCAGAAGCAGGAGCCCACTCCACTCAGCTAATCTGTGATGGTCATGTACACTACACACAGGGGGGAGGATAGTGACCACTGCGCTCCACCCTCACCCCTGGCCCTGCCTACTTGCCTCGCAAGTCCTAATGACAGGGGACAACTAGACGGCAGTCCCTAACTTAGGATACGTGCTGGGAAGACAGACAAGACAAATAACGGAACGTGAACGGACGGGGTCAATACTATGCAGTACTAAGTACTAAGGAATGAGCAGAGAATAGTCAGGAAAAGCCGAGGTCAAATACCAGGAGAGAAACCAAGTACAACAGGAGTCCGCAAAGAATCGTCAGGTGGAAGCCGGGGTCAGGATACCAGGAGAGATTCGCAGTACAGGAGGAGCAGGCAAAGGATCGTCAGGGAACAGGATCAGGTAGTATTCAGTAGTCCAACAAATAGCCAGGAACCTAGAATTAACAGGCAACCTGTGGCCAGCAGGCTGCCTGTATTTATAGTGGGGTCTGAGGGTCATGTGACGTGGCCAGCGTCACATGACCGACAGACAGGTCGAGCACCGAGTGATCAGCTCGGCGCTCAAGGCAGACCTAGGAGCAGGGAGCCTCCCAGCTAGCAAAGCTGCCCTGGGAACGAGGCCAAACACAGATCCGAAGCTAAGCAGCAGGTCTGCGGCTGATGGGAGACCGAGTGCGGCTTTGGTGCCCCGTGACAGTACTCCCCCTTTTACGAGGGGCCACTGGACCCAAGACTTCAGGCGATGGCCTTTCAGGGTGTTTTAAATGAAATTTTCGAACAAGTCTGGGAGCATGAACCTCCCTGGCGGGTACCCAAGATCTCTCTTTGGGTCCATACCCCTTCCAGTGAATCAGGTACTGTAAGGAATTACGCACTCTCCTGACATCCACTATCTTAGACACCACATACTCGACAGCATCACTAACAAGAACCGGCGGAGGCGAGGCTTTCAACGGTACAACAGGTTCAAAATACTTTTTAAGTAGAGATTTATGAAATACATTATGAATGTGGAACGACTCGGGCAGCTCCAACTTAAATGATACCGGATTAATCACCTCCGTGATCTTATACAGTCTAATAAAACGAGGAGCAAATTTTCTAGAAGCTACCTTGAGAGATAGATTCTTGGAGGACAACCATACTTTATCCCCAACCTGAAAGTTCACCCCCTTGGAATGTCTCCTATCGGCCTTGAGTTTTTGAGAACTTTGAGCCTTTTCTAGGTTCGATAGAACCCGGGCCCAAACTGTGCACAGTTCGGAGGAGAGTCTATCCACTTCAGGGTTAGAGGAGGAGACGGACGACCCAGAATGAAAACGGGGATGAAAACCATGGTTACAAAAAAAAAGGGGAGACCCCAGCAGAAGAATTCACACGGTTATTCAAAGCAAATTCAGCCAACCAAAGGTATTTAACCCATAATTGCTGGTCATCAGCAACATACGACCTCAGGAATTGTTCCACAGACTGATTAAGGCGTTCAGTCTGCCCATTACTCTCAGGGTGGTAGGCGGAGGAAAAAGACAACGAAATCTGACATCTTTGACAGAAAGCCCTCCAAAATTTGGACACAAACTGCACACCCCTGTCAGATACAATATTTTCCGGGATACCATGTAACCGTACAATTTCTTTCACAGAAATAGACGCCAGGGTCTTGGCATTCAGGAGTTTAGACAGAGGAATGAAATGAACCATCTTGCTAAACCTATCGACCACTACCAAGACCACAGTCTTACCCTCCGCCGGCGACAGGTCAGTAATAAAGTCCATCAAGATATGGGACCAAGGTCCACTGGGAATGGGTAGGGGTTGTAGGTTACCAGCAGGGCGAGTCCTAGGTGTCTTAGACCTATCACAAACCTCACAGGCTGACACGTAGGACTTGAGATCCCTAAATAGAGTGGGCCACCAATAAGATCTAGAAACCAGCTCTCTAGCGCCCTTAAAACCAGGATGTCCACAAAAGGCAGAATCATGACACTCACCCAACAGCTGGAGACGAAATTGTATGGGAACAAACAACTTATCTGTTGGGGTGGTTGCCGGTGCCAGATGTTGTTCAGCCTTAATGAGAGCCGA
Organism: Bufo gargarizans; assembly: GCF_014858855.1. Classification (NCBI taxonomy): domain Eukaryota; kingdom Metazoa; phylum Chordata; class Amphibia; order Anura; family Bufonidae; genus Bufo; species Bufo gargarizans. Next base: position 585,141,271 of record NC_058080.1, on the reverse strand, counting down.
GATATCTTGGGTTAAGGCTGCTACGAAGATATTTTCTGGTAGGATGGATTCAGGCGGTTCCTCTGTAGGTTGAAAAGCATGGAAGCTCCAAGATAATGCATCAGCCTTCACGTTTTTACTTCCAGGCCTGAAAGTAATGGAGAATTCAAAACGAGTAAAAAACAGTGCCCATCTAGCCTGACGGGGATTCAACCTCTTGTGAAATCGGAGCCAAGGCAACCCTAGTACCACTGAGGAAGGGAGAGTGATAACTCCCGAAACGCGTCTGGGTTTCACGCCATACACCTGTCGACATCTTCTCAATTGCATGGCCATGCAGACAGGACTTCGATACCTGCAAAACTAAAACATCAAAGAATTGCAGTTTGAAATTATCGGACGAAACACAAGGAAGACGTCACTACCTGACTATACAGGAAGTGACGCAAGTGTTACTCCGCAAGCATCCAACGCGGACATCGAATAGAACAACTAGAGACGCTGGTTCCTTATACCATCCAGGGTGCTCCACGTACTCCGGCCGCACTGCAGGATTCAAGTATACTACCCTAAAGAGTCTGAGCAAACCGCAGGACTAAAGCCACATACAAAGGGGAGGTAAGCGGCTGTATAGCCGGCAAGTTCATCTTTACCTCACTTCATTGTATGTTACGGGACTATCATTTGATATATGAAACACTGCTGGAACCTGTGGAGTCATATTAACATCATCCCTATGGACATATAGGCCATAATCAGAAGGCCTTACACACCACGTTGTCTTAGGATTGTTTGGATATCGATTATCACCAATTATAACCAATTACCCCATTGTGGTCATACCTATTTTATTGTGTTGTTTTATAAAGTTTTATATTGCTAGCTATTATTTTATTATCTATAATAAATGTGTGGCAATTGGTAGAGTGCTCGTCCATACACTTTTGTTCAAACCTTCTACTTTAATCAGAGAGGTAGGGTGTCCTCTCTTTGGACTTGTAGCATCACACCACAGGCTATATAGGAGAGCAGCCACCACCAACTCCAATTTCTCTATTATAACCCTAGTACCACCTCGACCGTTAAGTTCTTCAGGACTAAGAGAGAGCCTTCTTAGGACACTGGTTGATCCAATGGTCAGGATCTCCGCAGTAAAAACACACTCCACGTCTGCGGCGCAGATTCCCTTGAGTCATGCCGACCTGCATGGGTTCTTCGGTAGAGACCTCAGCGTTGTTTCTGGGATAGACCTCAGGCTGGACCACCACCTGAGGAGAGAACTGTCGTTCCTGTCGTCTCTCTCTAACCCGCCGGTCAAGTCGAACTACAAGTTTAATCATCTCCTCTAGAGTCTCTGGAAGCTGATAACTCACTAGAAGATCCTTTAAGTTATCAGACAGACCTGAACTGACTCTTAAGTGCTAGTTCATTCCATCCTGAGGGAACACACCACCTTCTGAATTGGGTGCAATACTCCACCACAGGTAGATCGCCCTGAACCAGAACCTTTAGAGCAGTCTTGGCTACCAGTGTCCTGTCTGGTTCATCATACAGGGTACCCCTCCACTGATGTTAAACAACTGGCGTCAGCAGGTAAAGAAAATGCCCAGTCCTGTGGATCACCCTGTAACCGGGAAATGACAAAATAAATATAAGTCCTTGGAGGCTCAAAGGATAACATGAGTCCGTACCCAGGCTTGCAAAGGGTTAAACAGGGGTTTCCCGTGAGGGGCTACCTGGGCCCATAATGTAGTCCCCGAACCTCACAGGTGGGTGCCCCCTGGTAGAACGAGTGGACCTCCTTACTGGCAGGGATTCTTCCTGCCTGGCTTCAGGAATGTCAGAGGAGCCCATCGCCTCTGGAGCTTCTTCAGGAGCTCTCTGGGGTAAGGCGTCCTGAGGCTGAGGGCTAACAGGAACAGGAGCAGGAACCAATAAATTCAACCAAGGCGTGAGGGCCCAGTGGAGCGGCTCTTTATCATGGATCAAGTTCTCCACAGCCTGCATAGAGTCCATATGTGGAGCCGGCAACTCTACTTCAGAAGGCTCAGGCTCCATATCTTCTGCCACTGGTTCTCCTTCTATACAAGGTTTGAGGCGGTTCCTGTGGACGACTTGGGAACCTTTTCCGTCTCTGGAGACTTGATAGATGTGGGCTGCAGCATTGGGGATGGCAGTGATGATATAGGGAATCCTTTCCCATTTGCTGTCCAACTTGCTGGTCCGGTGGTTGTTATTTAACCACACCTTGTCTCCGAGGGCCAGAGGTTCCGCATGGGCAGCCTGATCATAGTCCTTTTGCTGCCTCTCCCGAACAATCTCCATTCGTCCCTGGACGATCTCCTTAGCATTGAGGAGACGCCTTTAGTGCTCCACTACCCAATCAGTCCTGGGCAGTGGGTTGATCTCATCCGGCACTTGTACCCCCAGGGAGTGATCCGCAGGCAATCTCCCTTGTCGGCCAAACATCAAATAGAACGGGGTGTAACCGGTGGAACAATGGATGGTGTTGTTGTAAGTGTACATAAGCTGCGGCAACAGAGTAGGCCAATCACCCCTCGTCTCAGGGGGTACTGCTCTCAGCATTTCAATGAGAGTCTTATTCATTTTCTCACAGAGTCCGTTACCTTGCGGATGATACGCGGTGGTCCGGACCTTCTGGCAGTTGTGTAGCAGGCACATCTCATGAAACAGCTGTGACTCAAACGCAGACCCCTGGTCGGTGAGGATGGTTTCTGGGCAGCCGTAGGGCAGCAGGAAATGCTTCCAGAACGCCTCCGCTGTGGTCTTGGCTGTAAGGTCTTTCACAGGCACTGCTACGACAAACTTGGTGAAGTGATCAATTATCACTTGGATGGCTTGATTTTGAGGCCATATTTGGTAAGAACTTGAAACACCTCACCCAGGTGCTTTAGATGGCCCTCATACGTCTTGGAGTATATAATGACGTCATCCAGGTATAATAGTACCGTCTCAAAATTCCTATGGCCTAAACAACGTTCCATCAGCCTCTGGAACGTTCCTGGAGCGTTACACAGTCCAAACGGCATATCATTGAATTCAAACAGGCCCATAGGTGTAGTGAAAGCAGTCTTTTCTCGATCTTCTGGGGCCATGGGTACCTGCCAGTACCCACTGGTTTAGTCCAAGGTGGAGAAATAGGCTGATGACCCCAGGGCAGTCAAGGACTCTTCAATGCGTGGCAAGGGATATGCATCTTTGTGGGCGATTTGATTCATTTTCCTGTAATCCACGCAGAACCTTATGCTGCCATCTTTTTTTCAGACAAGTACTAGGGGCGCAGCCCAGGGACTATGACTGTCCCGGATTATATTGGAGTCTTTCATCTCTTGTATCATCTCTTTCACAGACTGATAGGTAGTAGGTGGTATGGGTCTGTGCCTCTCCTTAATAGGAGGGTGAGAGCCAGTGGGTATGGTGTGTTTGATTACACTGACCTCTCCATAGTCCATGGAGTGTTTGCTGAAAGCCTGGTGGTGCTCCTTCACCAGCTTCAGGACTCCCTCTATTTGCTCCTTTGGGGTGGCTTCGTCCCCCACATGTAGTTCTTCCCACCAGGATGCCGTTGGGGTATTGCTGCTCTGTGTGGTCTGGAACGCCCCTGCGGCAGGCAGACGGATCACATCCTGGAAAGACACCTGGAAAAGCTGAGCAACGGGGCAGTGTTTAGAGAGTAACGGGATGATCACCAAAGTTGATTAAACGAACAGGCACTTTACCTTGAGACACGGTCACCAGGCTCTTGGCTGTCCGTATGAAGGGATGATCTTTAATGGGAATAGGTTCCACTAGGGCTTGATAGTCCTGGCCCTGGATCCCTAATACAGCACGGCACCACAGGATGATCTGGGAATTTGGAGGCAAAATTACCGGCCGGTTATCCCGGATCCGGACAGTGCAAATTTCTCCTTTCTTGTTGGCGAACCTTTGTTGAGCACACAGCACGCTAATAGTCTTTTGAATAACTCTTCTGGAAGCAGGCGAGGCTGACGATATAGTTTGATTCAATGCTTCAAGCACTTCGGAGTAACAATTTTTAAGAACATTAGTCCCTAAGATCACAGGGTGTCCTCCTTTATCTCCTGCTTGTACCACAATCACGCCTTGCTGTGGCAGGGTGGCTTCTCCCACCTGAAGGGTAGGTTCCCAATACCCATGCACTTTCACTGGCTTACCGTTGCTAGCGATGATATCTAGCCAGGACTCTGGTGGCTGGGTGAGGAGACTTGGATCCCAGAACTTGTCAAAGGCAGGCCGTTGAATGGTGGTGACCTGTGACCCAGTGTCCAACAGGGCTTCAAAGGGTATCCCGTTGATACATATATTAATTTTCAGACGGGATCCTACATACTTAGGCATCCAGCTTGGATCTTTTGGACCTACTGTTCTACCTCCCGAGGGGCGGTCCTCTGCCTCAGGGGTTACCGTTTAACTGCCAGCACATTGATTCAGTATGTCCATATTTCTTGCAGTGGTGGCAGACAGGCTGTTTTCTGCTTCTGGGCCGGTACTTCGGTCGCCCATCAGGCTCTTTTGGATATACATCTCCATATACAGGTGGGAGTCTTGGAGGAAAAGGACCTTCATCTTCTAGTAACAATGGTCTCTCCCACTCCTCTATTTTCTTGCACACCTTCTCTACACTTAGAGTAAGATAGTTTACTTGCTCCATTAGTGCTGCCACTACATCCGTGACTGGAGCCTGGGTGGCTTGACTGACTCCTGCAGACCCCACATTAACAGTCTTTGGCGGACAAGCCTGGGGTTCAGGGAAGGCTGCTGGCCCTGGAGCAGGGTTCTGGCCTAGTATGCTAATGGACAACGCCTTAAAATCCAAAAATGTACAGTGAGGGTGTTGAGCTGACAACATCCGTAGCTGGCCCTTTAAATGCTCAGTACTTATGCCCGCAATGAATTGCTCCCTAAGAGTCCGGTCCTGGTCCTCAGCTTCTTTAGGATCCACTTGGACTACAGCTCTCAGCGTCTCTTGTAAGGACAGGGCAAAATCGCGGAGCGACTCTCCAGGCTGCTGCTTTCTGCTGAAGAAACGTATTTTAACTTCTGACACCGTTCTGGCTTCAAATGTGGTGCCCAAGCGTTCAAAGATCTGTTCCAGGCTACTCTACTCAGAACGGGGCCATGACATTACTTCCCTGCGGGCGGCCCCTTCTAACTGAGCTAAGAGGATCTCCATTTGTTGCTCAGCAGTTATGGGATAAAGCCGGAACAAGGCCAGTATCTGCTCCCTGAAGTCTTTTAACTTGGGGGCTTCCCCTGAATAACGTGGGAACCAGGGGGCCCCGAAATAGTACGGCATGGTTAGCGGCATCAGGCTTGGCGGTGCCGCGGCGGCAGGGGCTCTAGAGTCGGCGGCGGGTACTTCGGCAGGCACGGCTGGGTCTGCCTGTCCGATTTCCTCAGCTGCGGACATGGCGTTGCTAGGTGGGTATGGCCCTTTAAATGTAGCGGAGTGGACCGGAGCGGCAGTAAATTTTTTTTTTTTTTAGACAAGTCTTTGGTTACCAGCGGGGGTCCCTCCGGTGTCCTGGCAGGGGTCAGGAAGCTTCCGGTAAGGTAAGCGGAGAAGCCGGCAAAAGTTTTTAAAGTCTGTACTTACTCCGGTGGTGCTCGCTCCAGGTCTCGCGAGATGCGCGGCTACGGGTGTCGGACGTCCTGCGTACCGCGTCAGCAGATGGGCGCGGCCTCTCGTAACTCCGGTAGGCGGCACCTTCTCCTCCAGACAGGGCGGCGTTCTTTTTCCTTGTTGGCTGGGCGATGGCTCCGCCTGGTTCCTTTCGCGCCAAAACCCACTTTTTCGCGCCAAACAGCCTCACGAGGCGCACTTGTAATCCAATCAGGTTAAGTGGGTAATATGGCTGTCTATTCACTGACAGCAAGCGGTGGCTTAAATAAGCAGGAAATAGTCCATACAATGCAATCTTCACACCGCAATTATCACAGTTCACTTTGGCCCAGCAATTTTCAATAAAGCAATTAGGGCTTGTCACTTTAAGGCAATAAACAGCACACGGTTTTTGTATCCGCAATGGCGCAGGAATGTTCGTATCCTGTTCGTGACGCCAATTTATGCAACACGCCAGACCTGCAGGGTATAGCGAAGTGAGGTCATGGTTATGGGCAATCGAGGGTTGCTCACTGTATTGGAGAACCCTGGGCAGACATGTGGCAGTGATAGAGAGGTAGACACGGTTCCTCTGGGGCACACTCTGTATGTAGGGACCAGGCCTGATGGAGGATGAGGTGCCCTGGATGTTACGGTATTTTGAGTCCCTGGGGCAAGGTCCCTTTAAGGTTCGTGACGCCAGTGCCTTTGACGGTGGCACACCGGTTGATAGTTGGAATAAGTGAGGTACACAGGTAGTATAGTGAACCAAACGTTGCTTTACTTAACAGTCCAACTTTATACAACAAGATGGTAATACAGTCCTTTAGATCACAAGCTTCACAAGCAGGCTTATTCCACAAGATGGCAGGTATTGATTATGCAAGATACTCAGAGGGTAAATCCACAATGCACTCAGAATCAGGTTGTACCTTTCCTCAGAAACAGCGTACACTGTTCTTTTAGAACTCCTGTCTGGCTTTCTATCCCAAGGCCCGGATGCCTAAATGGTGGCTTAAATCCTTGGTAAAATATATATCTTCCTCTCGTATTAAATCCTTGCTTTGCTTTTCTAAGGCATCTGCCCATCAGTGTTACTTATCTTTGCTTGTAATATCCTGACTTGTGTGGTGAAGGGCTGTGGGTTTCTCCCAGGAGGTTCTGTCCTGCTACTGGGGTATCTCAACTGAGCTAAGCTTAGCCTCAGGAGCTTCAGGCTGACGAGGTAACTCCTCTAGTCCCCTGGAATGAACTAACTCTCCCCTGTCTGGGCCTTCCTATATATATCTAGGGCTCTCTAGCTCCCTCTAACGTCTGGGAGGCTAAATTACACCCTGACAGGCCTGACACCCAGATAACACAGGGAAAAACATGCATCTGACATTCAATGCAATGAAACACATTAACCTGTGTAGTGCCCACCTTTACCTAGTGGGACACTACACAGACAAGACAAATAACGGAACGTGAACGGACTGGGTCAATACCTAGAGAGCCCTAGACACTACAATGTCTACTCAGGGTATAAAAGTAATAGCCTTATAATGTGCAGTAGGCAGAAATAAATATAGTTGTATTTCTTTAGAATGGCCCTAAAATATTAAAGGGGTTGTGTCACTTCAGCAAATAGCATTTATCATGTAGAGAAAGTTAATACAAGGTACTTACTGATGTATTGTTATTCTCTATATTGCTTCCCTTGCTGGCTGGATTCATTTTTCCATCACATTATACACCGCTCGTTTCCATGGTTACGACCACCCTGCAATATAGTGGATAAGCACGACCACTGCTGCTGGATTGCATGGTGGTCGTAACCCCTGATTACGAGCAGTGCATAATGTGATGGAAAAATAAATCTAGCCAGCAAAAGAGACAATATGGACAATCACAATACATTAGTAAATGCCTTGTGTTAACTTTCTCTACAGGATAAACCCCTTTAAAGGGACACTGACAGGGCCAATAAGCATATTGAGGTATATATATGGCAGTACAGGTCTTATAATGGGTATTACAATCATCTAAGTATCCCCCCTGTCCACATTATACATACAGTAAACTTAAGTTTTATAACCTGCTCCAACGGTCTTCAATCTGCCCAAGGGGCGGCGTTTCACTTCTCTTGCCCCCAGCCAGCCTCCCCAACTGCCGATTTGAAGCGCCGCCCAGCTCATGAATATTCAGTTTGCTGGGCGGCTTCTGCGGTCCCCGCTCTGAAGCGCTGAACAGTGCCCTGCGTATGCGCCGGATCTTGTGAAGTCGGGGACAGTAAGCGCCGCCCAGCAAAGTGAATATTGATGAGCTGGGCGGCGCTTACTGTACCGGACTTCACAAGATCCGGCGCATGTGCAGGGCAGAGTTAAGCGAAGCGCTTCAGAGCGGGGACCGCAGAAGCCGCCCAGCAAACTGAATATTCATGAGCTGGGCGGCGCTTCAAATCGGCAGTTGGGGAGGCTGGCTGGGCGCAAGAGAAGTGAAACGCCACCCCTTGGGCAGATTGAAGACCGTTGGAGCAGGTTATAAAACTTCAGTTTTCTGTATGTATAATGTGGACAGGGGGGATACTTATATGATTGTAATACCCATTATAAGACCTGTAGTGCCATATATATACCTCAATATGCTTATTGGCCCTGTCAGTGTCCCTTTAAGCCCGGCTGAGTAGGCCAGGTAGGTACAGTCCACCAGCTGAGCTTTCATGGATGCTCAATTTGCAGCCCTCCAGCTGTTGCAAAACTACAACTCCCAGCATGGCCTAATAGCTGGGATAGGCTTTCCAGGCATGCTGGGAGTTGTAGTTTTGCAACAGCATCCTTGCTGTATATAACCACTCCTCTCCAACTTGCTGACTATGTGGCCATGCCTAGGTTTTAATTGGCCATGCTTCCATGGGAGCAGCACAATTGCTGGGCAGATTAGTGCCAGCTCTCAGGTGACGTGCAGACCAGGCGCCTGTTGCCAGGCAGTTCTCTCCGGCGGGCCGGCAGGGGTTAAGCTCACCTCCCAGCTCTCATGCAGAGGTTCCATTGGGGGAAGATGATGTAAACCGCGCTCTCTCCTCCCTCGCCCTCCGCTCCACCATGTGACACGTGAATTACTAATGGGGCTGTTAGCACAATAACAGCACAGGGCACGTTTCCCCCTCATGTCTGGAGCTTTCATCTCAGCTGGAAGAAAGTAGAGCCATGTGCCCGCTGCCCGTCCATGCCAGCCTGCCGGAGGTGTGCGTCTGCAGCTCGGACCGCCCGGGAGAGCTGTGTTCCCGGGTCCAGCTGACGGCTGCCCGCCTCAGGATGGTCGGGGACGAGCTGCACCGGCTGACGGTGCGGAGGAAGGCGAGCCCGGGCCGAAGGCGGCTGTGCACCTGCTTCTACCTGCTCTACACTGCCACCCACCTGGCAGCGCTGGCACTACTCATGCAGGGCAGGAGGAACCTGTAGGACCCGGGGAGCAATGGAGCTGTCCGTTCAGCACCAGCAACAGGTACCGTACAGCAGCCCTAGCCTGAACTAGCTGGTAACTGTCCTGTGCCACACTGCCACTAGAACCAGGGGTGAGAGCTGGGCACCATAGTGTATTAGGTGGCATGTGAAGGAGAGGTGAGTCCAGCAGATGCTACTTGTTATTTAAATACATAATCTTACCTATTATTTAATATATGCAGAAAACTAATATCTGTAAATCTATCATCTTATAGTAATATAGTGATAGCAGGGAATAATGGAGAAAGAGCCGTCTAATATCTTATCTAATATCTATCTATCATCTATCTATAGTAATATAGTGTTATCGTAGTAGTGATAGCAGGGAATAATGGAGAAAGAGCTGTCTAATATCTACCTATCTATCTATCTATCTATCCATCTATCTCTATATCTCTATAAATCTATCATCTTATAGTAATATAGTGATAGCAGGGAATAATGGAGAAAGAGCCGTCTAATATCTATCTATCATCTATCTATAGTAATATAGTGTTATCGTAGTAGTGATAGCAGGGAATAATGGAGAAAGAGCCGTCTAATATCTACCTATCTATCTATCTCCTATATATCTATAAATCTATCATCGTCTTATAGTAATATAGTGATAGCAGGGAATAATGGAGAAAGAGCCGTCTAATATCTTATCTAATATCTATCTATCTATAGTAATATAGTGTTATCGTAGTAGTGATAGCAGGAAATAATGGAGAAAGAGCTGTCTAATTCTCCATCTGTCTAATATCTTATCTATCTATCTACTATCTTCTATCTATCTATCATCTATCTATCTATCCGTCTAGCTATCTATTATCTATATATCCGTCTATCTATTATCTATATATCCGTCTATTATCTATCTATCTATCTTCTATCCGTCTAACTATCTATTATCAATATATCTATTATCGATCTATCATCTATCGATCTATCTATTTAGCTATCTACTTTCTATATCATTTTAATGTAATCAGGTTTATTATTTGATTGAGCTCATAATCATGTACACATTGTTGTTCAACTATTTAACCTCACACAGAGCTGTTATCACTGCCTGACGAAGGCTCCATTGAGATGAGCTGAAACGTTGCATTAGTGTAATAAAAGGATCCACTTTTTTCTTCAAAGTCAGTTGTGCTGCCTGGTCACTTATCCTTGGGGATTCTCTATCCAGGATGTATACCGAGGACTGAGCACCTGGCATTTAAAGTGTCTGCTGCTATTTCACTATAGTTTTACTATCTATCTATCCATTCTATCTATCTATCTATTATATCTATCTATCTATCTATTATTTCTATCTATCTATCTATCTATCTATGGCACATTCTGTATTACTCTTCCATGCAGTGTAATTACAACCTCTGGCATGATATTTCTATGTGGTACAATGTGATCTCCGTCGGGTGGCTCGCCCCCTGGGTGTGCATTAATCCGCTGTAATCTGCCCTCTGGGACTTGTTGCTATAGTGGCTGAGGATTCGTGCAGTGACTCCACTATGCTGAGGAGTTTGCACACTGGTCCAGTATGAGGAGTGGACTGCACGGTGGAGGCAGTTACATCAGGGGGTGACACCACATATGGCGGTATGTACTGCACTATCGCACACGCTGCTATACATAACATGGTGTCTTCACACCCACCTCTGCTTATCCCTCCGCTCACTTTAGCCTATGCCTATAAACAAATATTTCTCCACAGACCACACATGGAATATTTTAAGCGCGCGGAGTCCTGGGAGGCCGGTCCCTTCTAGGAATAACCGTAAATGGCCTCCCTATAGGGCTACAGATGGTTCTCTGAGGTTCTGCTCTATCACAAGACTGTGCGTCAAGTCCTTGTGGGCTGAATTAACAGGGCCCTTTATAAATGCTCTGGTCTCTAAGGCAGTGTTATTTATATAGAGTGCAAAACAGAATAAGGAAAAGGGAAATAGCTCACCCTCTCACAGACACAATGAGGTGCTCTGGTCTAAAGTGATTCACCCTTCACAAATGTAAGAAAATGTATATTTGAAAAGACCGGCACTCTCAACATACAGGACCATATGGATGATAGCAAATCACAATGTTTAATTAATAATAAAAAGAATAAAAGGATAAAATATACACTAACACTGGTTTGATATGGTATCTCACAAAGTTAAGCTAATTCTATAGTGTGAACATCACATATCCAATATTCATTCTTAAAAAGAAACCGCTGTAGGAAAAAAGAAGTGGACCGCTGTGGGAAAAAAGATCGTATGTATTCACATATAAATTCCTGAAAGGAAAAAGAAAAATGAGGATCCTTTTTAGTTCTGTCCTGAATGAGAACAAGCAATGTAAGATAGTGTTTGCCAAGATAGAAACAATGTTCCGTTATAGATGGTTATCGCTTTTCCGTATAGATGTTACTTAACGGTTTGGCAAACAAATGTCCTTGGTGATTACCCACTGTGTGGGCTTACCTTCCCTTCTTGCCGGTCAGATAGATTCCTCGGGGCTCGCTGTGAGCCGGCGTCCCGGCTGTAGCGCTGTCAGCGTCCCACGTGGGTTTGGAGGAAAAGTTTATCAATCCGGAAATGACGTATCGGCATATGGGTTGGTGTTCAATAGTTTACTCAGACTCAGCTTTTCGTTGTAGCGGCTGAGATAAAACTTACAGTGCACTGTAGTTGAGGTTCTTACTTCTCACAGATGGGTCATATTCTGATCTCTGGTTTAGATCTCTTAGTACCAAACGCGTTTCGGGAAACACTGTTCCCTTCTTCAGTGGTGATGACCCTCCTTCATGTTTGATTGGCTTTTATACCTTCCATTGGAAATTGCCAAGAACAGACATGGAATCTGTCCATTTGTTTCTTTATCTATTTTTAATCATCTACAGCATAATTATTTCATATCTGTTGTCATTTCCATCTCTTTGTTCCATAGTTCTTTTCGTATGTTTAATATTTTTTCTTCTTTGTTTAATATTTTTTTCACCTGCGGTTATGTCGCGTTTTTAATGCGTTTTATTTTTGACATATGCGTTTTTTTAATCAAAAGTTATAATATACTTTATAGTACAAAGTCCATAAAGGGTTTTATTGCACGAACTATAGTTAGCTTTATATATCATTTATTGTGATCTATTGTATATATATGTGCAACTGAACAGATATTTACATCTGATAATACTTTAAAAATATTTACTATGTCAACAATTGGAAATATAAAATAAAATAATAATAAATAAAATTGTAATTTACTAATCTAATACATTTAGCATTTTCATATTTGTTGATAAATGTCAACATACAACATTATATATATTTTTTTCTATCCATACATTTAGTCCTAGAATATAAAGGACATATCTTAGTGTTATTCAATGGTTTGCAATATACTGAAGACATATCCGCAAATTAATGCGGGTATATCTATAGATTATGCTTTGCATCCGGTTCTACAGAATTTTTTTCTGGGATATTTATTTCTTTCCCAAGAAGCATTCTGTTTGGATGAGAGGGGGGTACGTGCGCCTTTCCCCAAGGGAGGGTCGCAGTGCCGATAAACGGCCAAACATGCGACTCTCCATTGGAAAAAAGGCGAACGACCCATATAATCAAAGAAAGCCAAAAATCTCTAGGTCAGCATTCAATCCTCTAGGTATAAGGCTTCCAAAGTCATATATTCTTTTAGACTCTGCCCTTGACATTTTTTCAATGTGGTTACCTCCTCTCCAGTCGTGATCTATCTGTTCCAGCGCTGAGAAGGACAGGCCCTTACAGTTTTTGTTGTGGACCTCTTTAAAATGTCTTGAGAGAGCATTGTTTTCACAGCCTTTAGCTATATTGTTAAGATGTTCCGATATTCGTGTTTTAAGTTGTCGTTTTGTCCTCCCAATGTATTGTTTATTACATGGGCACTGGATCAGATAGATCACGCTGGAGGAATTACATGTTAAGAGGCCCTTAATTGTCATTGAGAACGAGTTCTGTGTTGAGGTGATTTTTATAGTTTTTTTAGGGAATTTGGTTTTTCTACACCCAATACATGATCCACATCTAAAGAAACCATCAGGTTTTAACCAGTTTTGATTTGTTGTTTTTTTGCCCTTTTTTTTAACAGTTGGTGCTATTTGAATCCCTAAGTTTGGTGCCTTAGTATATGTTATGAGGGGATTCATTGGCATTAATGGGCCTATTATTTTGTCTTGGAAGAAATGATGCCAATGGCGTTTGATAATTCCACTTATTTGTTTGGAGCAGACACTATAAGGTAGAACCATTCTAAATTCGGAATTTTGTTTTTGTTTTTGTATCTTTACTTCATCAAAAAAAGTTTTTCGATCTAATTTTCTTACTTTATCAAGTGCCTTTCCCAGTATTTTTTCCGGGTAAAGTTTTTCTCTAAATTGTGCCTGCATTATGGAGGCTTCTTTTTCGAATTGGCTATCTTCCGTGCAGTTTCTTCTGATGCGGCGAAACTGTCCGAAAGGAATGTTAATGAGCCAATTCGGTAAATGGCAACTTGAAAAAAGTATGAATCCGTTTTTAGTTGTAGGTTTATGATATGTATTGCAAACGTATTTATTTCCGTTTTTAGTAATTTGGATGTCTAAGAAATCTACTGTTTTTGTCTTTGGTCCAGATGTAAAACGTAGATTATATATATTGTTGTTTAGGTCTTCCAAAAATTCTAAAAGGCTAGTTTCATCTTTGCGCCAAATAAAAATAATATCGTCAATATAGCGTCGCCATAGGACCAGGTCCTCCCCCAGCCTAGGGCCGATGGTGTCCTGTTCCCACTGAGCCAAAAATAGGTTAGCATAGCTGGGGGCGAACCTGGTCCCCATGGCGGTGCCCCTTAGTTGTAAATAAAAATTTTCTTCAAACATAAAATAGTTATGGCTTAGAATGTGATCCACCCCTTCCAACACAAAATCTATCTGTTCCGATTTTAGGGAAATATTTCCATTCAATTGGTTTTTAAGGGCTTCTATTCCCTGTTTGTGGTCAATAACGGTGTATAGGGACTGGACGTCCAATGTATTTATGATCCATTCAGATTGGACGTCCAAATCCTCTAAAACACTGATAATTTGCGTTGTATCTCTAATGTAAGACCTAGTTTTTTTAACAAATGGTTGGAGTAGAGTATCCAAATACTGCGACAGGTTAGACGTCAGGGAACCTATTCCTGATATAATAGGGCGACCAGGGGGATTAATTGGATCCTTGTGTACTTTCGGTAAACAGTAAAATATTGGTAATCTCCCTGGTGTGCCCATAATGAATTTGTATTCACAGTCTTTAAGGATTCCCTGTTGTAGACCCCTGTCGCAGTATTCCAATAAGGAGGCCCTAAATGTTAATGACGGATCTTCTTTAATAAGTTTATATGTGGACTGATCTGTAAGTTGTTTCATACATTCGTTATAATATTCCTCTTTCCCCCAAATAACTATAGAGCTCCCCTTGTCTGCAGGGCGAATTATTATATTATTTTCTTTTTGGAGTTCTTGTAAAGCTTTAATTTCTCCTTTGGTTAGATTATTTCTACCATACTTTTTTTCTTTTATTTTTTCTAAATCTGCCTCAACATTTTTTTGAAAAGTCATCATTTCATGACTTATTTCCGCTCTAGGGAATTTCTTTGACTTACATTTTAGCTGGGTATGTGTAAATGAATCTTCTATTTCTTTGTCAGAGGTTACTGGATTTTTTAGAAAATATTTTTTTAAACATAATTTTCTAATAAATTTCTGAATCCCTATATATACGTTAAATTTATTTAGTTTGGTGGTGGGGGCAAATTTAAGTCCTTTATTAAGTAAAGTGATCTGTTGTGAACTAAGATTAATTGTGCTAAGATTAATAATATTATTTGAGTCAGTGTTTAATGGTGTCCTCTGTAATCCAACTTTCTTCTTTCCTCTTCTTGTCTTTTTGATTTTGGAGGGTATTGTTTGTAGTGTTGTTGCTGACTGTCTTGTGCATAATTGTTCTGTATATTGTGTTCGTGTTTCCGTAGGTGAGCTTTCGCATATGAGGATTTCCTCTGTTCTTGAGGTGAAATTCGGTGTCTCAGATTGTATGGGGGCCTGTGAGGAGTTTGTGTTTTTGTGTTTTGTTCCGGAGAACGTGACTGTCTCCGTCGAGTTCTTGGTGGATGATGAGGGGGAGTTTGGTCTAAAAAAGAGTGCTGTGTTAAAGTTTCATAGCGGTTTTGGGTAGGGATATTATATCTATTATGTTCCAGTCTTTCTTCTTGAGCATGATCGTATCTTTCTCTTGTTGGTTCCACTCTGTTTATTTGATTCTCATATTTATTAGGTCTAGATATATTTTTATATTTTTTGGCTTTCTTTAAGATTATTTCTTGTTCCATTCTATCCAAACCCTTGCAAAGCTTTTCTTGCCACATATTGTATATTTCATTTTTAGGCAATTTATCTAGCACAATTTTTATTTCAGAAACCTTTTCGGAGAGACCTGTCAGGATTTCAGATCTCCTCTTGATAATCAGTTCCACAAGTGTGCGTGACTGTTTCATGAGGAGCTCTTCCCATTCCCTGTCAAATTCCTCTCCCGAAAGGTCTTGTGCTGGTATTTTATTTAATTGCAAACCTTTTGGGATTTTATTACAGCTTAAATATTGAGTTAGAGAACGAATTTCCCAGATTTGTCTCAATTGTTTTTGCATAACCCACTCAAGTTCTTTAAATGTATCCGAGATAGATATTTCCCCCGTTGAATTATGGGGGGTTTCTTCTGTTGTATCAAACATGAAAGTTTCTGCTTTTTGTTTTTTGCTTTCCATATGGCTCCATATGTCCATGGCTGCGAGATGAGGAGCTAAATTTCCACAATGGGTGAGTATATAGAGTGCAAAACAGAATAAGGAAAAGGGAAATAGCTCACCCTCTCACAGACACAATGAGGTGCTCTGGTCTAAAGTGATTCACCCTTCACAAATGTAAGAAAATGTATATTTGAAAAGACCGGCACTCTCAACATACAGGACCATATGGATGATAGCAAATCACAATGTTTAATTAATAATATATAAAAGAATAAAAGGATAAAATATACACTAACACTGGTTTGATATGGTATCTCACAAAGTTAAGCTAATTCTATAGTGTTAACATCACATATCCAATATTCATTGTTAAAAAGAAACCGCTGTAGGAAAAAAGAAGTGGACCGCTGTGGGAAAAAAAGATCGTATGTATTCACATATAAATTCCTGAAAGGAAAAAGAAAAATGAGGATCCTTTTTGGTTCTGTCCTGAATGTGAACAAGCAATGTAGGATAGTGTTTGCCAAAGTAGAAACAATGTTCCGTTGTAGATGATTATCACTTTTCCGTATAGATGTTACTTAACGGTTTAGCAAACAAATGTCCTTGGTGATTACCCACTGTGTGGGCTTACCTTCCCTTCTTGCCGGTCAGATAGATTCCTCGGGGCTCGCTGTGAGCCGGCGTCCCGGCTGTAGCGCTGTCAGCGTCCCACGTGGATTTGGAGGAAAAGTTTATCAATCCGGAAATGACGTATCGGCATATGGGTTGGTGTTCAATAGTTTACTCAGACTCAGCTTTTCGTTGTAGCGGCTGAGATAAAACTTACAGTGCACTGTAGTTGAGGTTCTTACTTCTCACAGATGGGTCATATTCTGATCTCTGGTTTAGATCTCTTAGTACCAAACGCGTTTCGGGAAACACTGTTCCCTTCTTCAGTGGTGATGACCCTCCTTCATGTTTGATTGGCTTTTATACCTTCCATTGGAAATTGCCAAGAACAGACATGGAATCTGTCCATTTGTTTCTTTATCTATTTTTAATCATCTACAGCATAATTATTTCATATCTGTTGTCATTTCCATCTCTTTGTTCCATAGTTCTTTTCGTATGTTTAATATTTTTTCTTCTTTGTTTAATATTTTTTTCACCTGCGGTTATGTCGCGTTTTTAATGCGTTTTATTTTTGACATATGCGTTTTTTTAATCAAAAGTTATAATATACTTTATAGTACAAAGTCCATAAAGGGTTTTATTGCACGAACTATAGTTAGCTTTATATATCATTTATTGTGATCTATTGTATATATATGTGCAACTGAACAGATATTTACATCTGATAATACTTTAAAAATATTTACTATGTCAACAATTGGAAATATAAAATAAAATAATAATAAATAAAATTGTAATTTACTAATCTAATACATTTAGCATTTTCATATTTGTTGATAAATGTCAACATACAACATTATATATATTTTTTTCTATCCATACATTTAGTCCTAGAATATAAAGGACATATCTTAGTGTTATTCAATGGTTTGCAATATACTGAAGACATATCCGCAAATTAATGCGGGTATATCTATAGATTATGCTTTGCATCCGGTTCTACAGAATTTTTTTCTGGGATATTTATTTCTTTCCCAAGAAGGAATCTATCTGACCGGCAAGAAGGGAAGGTAAGCCCACACAGTGGGTAATCACCAAGGACATTTGTTTGCCAAACCGTTAAGTAACATCTATACGGAAAAGCGATAACCATCTATAACGGAACATTGTTTCTATCTTGGCAAACACTATCTTACATTGCTTGTTCTCATTCAGGACAGAACTAAAAAGGATCCTCATTTTTCTTTTTCCTTTCAGGAATTTATATGTGAATACATACGATCTTTTTTCCCACAGCGGTCCACTTCTTTTTTCCTACAGCGGTTTCTTTTTAAGAATGAATATTGGATATGTGATGTTCACACTATAGAATTAGCTTAACTTTGTGAGATACCATATCAAACCAGTGTTAGTGTATATTTTATCCTTTTATTCTTTTTATTATTAATTAAACATTGTGATTTGCTATCATCCATATGGTCCCGTATGTTGAGAGTGCCGGTCTTTTCAAATATACAGTGTTATTTATATGATCACCCAGGCGGCATTAACCCCTGTATGATGGAATGAGCTACGCTCCATGATCACCCTACAGCTCAGCACTCCAATGTCATAATGTGCTTTTTCCCTTTACTATGCCAAAGCAGATATGCCGATCGCTGGCATGATTATAGCGGGCAATCATTAGTTCTAATAGGGCCGAGGTGCTTCTCTGTGTATAGAGGGCCAACCCGCAGGTGACCAGCTTCCTGTTATTACAGATAAGTAGTCATATACCTCTGTGTACAGGTGACCATCTTCCTGTTATTACAGATAAGTAGTCATATACCTCTGTGTACAGGTGACCAGCTTCCTGTTATTACAGATAAGTAGTCATATACCTCTGTGTACAGGTGACCAGCTTCCTGTTATTGCAGATAAGTAGTCATATACCTCTGTGTACAGGTGACCAGCTTCCTGTTATTACAGATAAGTAGTCATATACCTCTGTGTACAGGTGACCAGCTTCCTGTTATTACAGATAAGCAGTCATATACCTCTGTGTACAGGTGACCAGCTTCCTGTTATTACAGATAAGCAGTCATATACCTCTGTGTACAGGTGACCAGCTTCCTGTTATTACAGATAAGTAGTCATATACCTCTGTGTACAGGTGACCAGCTTCCTGTTATTACAGATAAGCAGTCATATACCTCTGTGTACAGGTGACCAGCTTCCTGTTATTACAGATAAGTAGTCATATACCTCTGTGTACAGGTGACCAGCTTCCTGTTATTACAGATAAGTAGTCATATACCTCTGTGTACAGGTGACCAGCTTCCTGTTATTACAGATAAGTAGTCATATACCTCTGTGTACAGGTGACCAGCTTCCTGTTATTACAGATAAGTAGTCATATACCTCTGTGTACAGGTGACCAGCTTCCTGTTATTACAGATAAGTAGTCATATACCTCTGTGTACAGGTGACAATCTTCCTGTTATTACAGATAAGTAGTCATATACCTCTGTGTACAGGTGACCAGCTTCCTGTTATTACAGATAAGTAGTCATATACCTCTGTGTACAGGTGACCATCTTCCTGTTATTACAGATAAGTAGTCATATACCTCTGTGTACAGGTGACCAGCTTCCTGTTATTACAGATAAGTAGTCATATACCTCTGTGTACAGGTGACCATCTTCCTGTTATTACAGATAAGTAGTCATATACCTCTGTGTACAGGTGACCATCTTCCTGTTATTACAGATAAGTAGTCATATACCTCTGTGTACAGGTGACCAGCTTCCTGTTATTACAGATAAGTAGTCATATACCTCTGTGTACAGGTGACCATCTTCCTGTTATTGCAGATAAGTAGTCATATACCTCTGTGTACAGGTGACCATCTTCCTGTTATTGCAGATAAGTAGTCATATACCTCTGTGTACAGGTGACCAGCTTCCTGTTATTGCAGATAAGTAGTCATATACCTCTGTGTACAGGTGACCAGCTTCCTGTTATTACAGATAAGTAGTCATATACCTCTGTGTACAGGTGACCAGCTTCCTGTTATTACAGATAAGCAGTCATATACCTCTGTGTACAGGTGACCAGCTTCCTGTTATTACAGATAAGCAGTCATATACCTCTGTGTACAGGTGACCAGCTTCCTGTTATTACAGATAAGTAGTCATATACCTCTGTGTACAGGTGACCAGCTTCCTGTTATTACAGATAAGCAGTCATATACCTCTGTGTACAGGTGACCAGCTTCCTGTTATTACAGATAAGTAGTCATATACCTCTGTGTACAGGTGACAATCTTCCTGTTATTACAGATAAGTAGTCATATACCTCTGTGTACAGGTGACCATCTTCCTGTTATTACAGATAAGTAGTCATATACCTCTGTGTACAGGTGACCAGCTTCCTGTTATTACAGATAAGTAGTCATATACCTCTGTGTACAGGTGACCAGCTTCCTGTTATTACAGATAAGTAGTCATATACCTCTGTGTACAGGTGACCATCTTCCTGTTATTACAGATAAGTAGTCATATACCTCTGTGTACAGGTGACCAGCTTCCTGTTATTACAGATAAGCAGTCATATACCTCTGTGTACAGGTGACCAGCTTCCTGTTATTACAGATAAGTAGTCATATACCTCTGTGTACAGGTGACCAGCTTCCTGTTATTACAGATAAGTAGTCATATACCTCTGTGTACAGGTGACCAGCTTCCTGTTATTACAGATAAGCAGTCATATACCTCTGTGTACAGGTGACCAGCTTCCTGTTATTGCAGATAAGCAGTCATATACCTCTGTGTACAGGTGACCAGCTTCCTGTTATTGCAGATAAGCAGTCATATACCTCTGTGTACAGGTGACCATCTTCCTGTTATTGCAGATAAGCAGTCATATACCTCTGTGTACAGGTGACCATCTTCCTGTTATTGCAGATAAGTAGTCATATACCTCTGTGTACAGGTGACCAGCTTCCTGTTATTACAGATAAGTAGTCATATACCTCTGTGTACAGGTGACCAGCTTCCTGTTATTACAGATAAGTAGTCATATACCTCTGTGTATAGGTGACCATCTTCCTGTTATTACAGATAAGTAGTCATATACCTCTGTGTACAGGTGACCAGCTTCCTGTTATTACAGATAAGTAGTCATATACCTCTGTGTACAGGTGACCAGCTTCCTGTTATTACAGATAAGTAGTCATATACCTCTGTGTATAGGTGACCATCTTCCTGTTATTACAGATAAGTAGTCATATACCTCTGTGTACAGGTGACCATCTTCCTGTTATTACAGATAAGTAGTCATATACCTCTGTGTACAGGTGACCATCTTCCTGTTATTACAGATAAGTAGTCATATACCTCTGTGTACAGGTGACCAGCTTCCTGTTATTACAGATAAGTAGTCATATACCTCTGTGTACAGGTGACCATCTTCCTGTTATTACAGATAAGTAGTCATATACCTCTGTGTACAGGTGACCAGCTTCCTGTTATTACAGATAAGCAGTCATATACCTCTGTGTACAGGTGACCAGCTTCCTGTTATTACAGATAAGTAGTCATATACCTCTGTGTACAGGTGACCATCTTCCTGTTATTACAGATAAGTAGTCATATACCTCTGTGTACAGGTGACCAGCTTCCTGTTATTACAGATAAGCAGTCATATACCTCTGTGTACAGGTGACCATCTTCCTGTTATTACAGATAAGTAGTCATATACCTCTGTGTACAGGTGACCATCTTCCTGTTATTACAGATAAGTAGTCATATACCTCTGTGTACAGGTGACCAGCTTCCTGTTATTACAGATAAGTAGTCATATACCTCTGTGTACAGGTGACCAGCTTCCTGTTATTACAGATAAGCAGTCATATACCTCTGTGTACAGGTGACCATCTTCCTGTTATTGCAGATAAGTAGTCATATACCTCTGTGTACAGGTGACCAGCTTCCTGTTATTACAGATAAGTAGTCATATACCTCTGTGTACAGGTGACCATCTTCCTGTTATTACAGATAAGTAGTCATATACCTCTGTGTACAGGTGACCAGCTTCCTGTTATTACAGATAAGTAGTCATATACCTCTGTGTACAGGTGACCAGCTTCCTGTTATTACAGATAAGCAGTCATATACCTCTGTGTACAGGTGACCAGCTTCCTGTTATTACAGATAAGTAGTCATATACCTCTGTGTACAGGTGACCAGCTTCCTGTTATTACAGATAAGTAGTCATATACCTCTGTGTACAGGTGACCATCTTCCTGTTATTACAGATAAGTAGTCATATACCTCTGTGTACAGGTGACCAGCTTCCTGTTATTGCAGATAAGTAGTCATATACCTCTGTGTACAGGTGACCAGCTTCCTGTTATTACAGATAAGTAGTCATATACCTCTGTGTACAGGTGACCATCTTCCTGTTATTACAGATAAGTAGTCATATACCTCTGTGTACAGGTGACAATCTTCCTGTTATTACAGATAAGTAGTCATATACCTCTGTGTACAGGTGACCAGCTTCCTGTTATTACAGATAAGCAGTCATATACCTCTGTGTACAGGTGACCAGCTTCCTGTTATTACAGATAAGTAGTCATATACCTCTGTGTACAGGTGACCAGCTTCCTGTTATTACAGATAAGTAGTCATATACCTCTGTGTACAGGTGACCAGCTTCCTGTTATTACAGATAAGTAGTCATATACCTCTGTGTACAGGTGACCAGCTTCCTGTTATTACAGATAAGTAGTCATATACCTCTGTGTACAGGTGACCATCTTCCTGTTATTACAGATAAGTAGTCATATACCTCTGTGTACAGGTGACCAGCTTCCTGTTATTACAGATAAGTAGTCATATACCTCTGTGTACAGGTGACCAGCTTCCTGTTATTACAGATAAGTAGTCATATACCTCTGTGTACAGGTGACCAGCTTCCTGTTATTACAGATAAGTAGTCATATACCTCTGTGTACAGGTGACCATCTTCCTGTTATTACAGATAAGTAGTCATATACCTCTGTGTACAGGTGACAATCTTCCTGTTATTACAGATAAGTAGTCATATACCTCTGTGTACAGGTGACCAGCTTCCTGTTATTACAGATAAGCAGTCATATACCTCTGTGTACAGGTGACCAGCTTCCTGTTATTACAGATAAGTAGTCATATACCTCTGTGTACAGGTGACCAGCTTCCTGTTATTACAGATAAGCAGTCATATACCTCTGTGTACAGGTGACCAGCTTCCTGTTATTACAGATAAGTAGTCATATACCTCTGTGTACAGGTGACCAGCTTCCTGTTATTACAGATAAGTAGTCATATACCTCTGTGTACAGGTGACCAGCTTCCTGTTATTACAGATAAGTAGTCATATACCTCTGTGTACAGGTGACCAGCTTCCTGTTATTACAGATAAGCAGTCATATACCTCTGTGTACAGGTGACCAGCTTCCTGTTATTACAGATAAGCAGTCATATACCTCTGTGTACAGGTGACCAGCTTCCTGTTATTACAGATAAGCAGTCATATACCTCTGTGTACAGGTGACCAGCTTCCTGTTATTACAGATAAGTAGTCATATACCTCTGTGTACAGGTGACCATCTTCCTGTTATTGCAGATAAGTAGTCATATACCTCTGTGTACAGGTGACCAGCTTCCTGTTATTACAGATAAGTAGTCATATACCTCTGTGTACAGGTGACCATCTTCCTGTTATTACAGATAAGTAGTCATATACCTCTGTGTACAGGTGACCAGCTTCCTGTTATTACAGATAAGTAGTCATATACCTCTGTGTACAGGTGACCAGCTTCCTGTTATTACAGATAAGCAGTCATATACCTCTGTGTACAGGTGACCAGCTTCCTGTTATTACAGATAAGTAGTCATATACCTCTGTGTACAGGTGACCATCTTCCTGTTATTACAGATAAGTAGTCATATACCTCTGTGTACAGGTGACCAGCTTCCTGTTATTACAGATAAGCAGTCATATACCTCTGTGTACAGGTGACCAGCTTCCTGTTATTACAGATAAGCAGTCATATACCTCTGTGTACAGGTGACCAGCTTCCTGTTATTACAGATAAGTAGTCATATACCTCTGTGTACAGGTGACCAGGAGAAAAGGCTGCAGACTCCTGGCTACATGCGGAAGACAGTAATTATCAGACTTTGGAGATGAAGTTCATCTATCCTGACCTAAGTGACGTTTTACCAATACACAGGCAATATGCAGTTAAATCTAGACCGATTATATGGTTGTATACACAACTGTTTGTGAAATCATGATGAAATACAATGATCACAACGGACAAAACATGCCGCCTAGTAACAAACTCTGCTGTGCTACATACAAAGACGTCATCTGTTACCATATAGATTTTATTTTATGCAACTGCCTTCATTTCATTTCAACTTTGATATGGGATAGTGGGAGGATATCCACCTGTGTATCTATCTATCATCTATCTATCTCATATCTATATCTATCTCTATCTGTCCATCTGTGTATCTATCTATCTATGTATCTATCTATCATCTATCTATGTATCTATCTATGTATCTATCTATCATCTATCTATCTATCTATCTATCTATCTATCTATCTCATATCTATATCTATCTCTATCTATCTGTCCATCTGTGTATCTATCTATCTATCTATCTATCTATCTATCTATCTATCTATCTATCATCCACAGGTTAAAGCAGAACTGTGTATCCTATGTGCCAGCGAGATAAAACCCGATCAAGGGTCTATGTAAATATACTGCATACAAGTCACAGCATCACCACATGGAATCAAAAGTGAAGTTTATTCACTCAGCGCAATGTTTCAGCCGACTTACTGGGGCATTTTTATTCATTGTGCTTTGTTAATAAACTTCATCTCGCATCTATGTATCTAAGATATCTAATTATCTGCTATCTAATTATCTATCTATACTATATTATATATATTTATCTCATATCCATCTCTCTATCATCTATCTATCCATCTACCCATCTATCTACTAATTATCTATCTATACTATTCTATATCTATTTATCTCATATCTATGTCTCTTTCTAATTATCTATGATCTATCTATCCCTCTATCTTATATCTATCTATCTCCTATCTAGAATAATTATAACAAAGTACAGTATATATAAAGTATTATATAAGTACAGTATTATATAAAGTACAGTATGATTTTAAGTAAAGGCAGGGACAGTAGGTAAAGACACAAAACACATGGTTGGAGAGTAAATAAGTACACATGCCGCACATAAGTAATTCTTTGTTGATCCATTGCATTAATTACATTTTTTTGGGACAGTTTTAAAATACTAGTTTAGATACCAAACAGAAGAAATATAAAGAGTAGCATTATCATTAATATAAAGATACTGAAATTTGTCAAGGCAAATGTAAATACAGATACATTTATCTCACTGTCATACAGATGTAGCAGAGCTGAGCTTGTAATTTAACTGTGCACTGTAATAGCTTCTAGTCCCAGACAAAACTTTAGCTATAACCATCACAGCTATAACCAGTACATAACTCTACATAGTTTTACTGTACAATCTCTATAGCTGTACAATCTCTATAGCTGTACAATCTCTATAGCTGTACAATCTCTATAGCTGTACAATCTATAGCTGTATAATCTATAGCTGTATAATCTATAGCTGTACAATCTCTCTATAGCGGTACAATCTCTCTATACCTGTACAATCTCTCTATACCTGTACAATCTCTCTATAGCTGTACAATCTCTCTATAGCTGTACAATCTCTCTATAGCTGTACAATCTCTCTATACCTGTACAATCTATATAACTATACAATCTATAGCTGTACAATCTCTCTATATAACTATACAATCTATAGCTGTACAATCTCTCTATACCTGTACAATCTCTCTATACCTGTACAATCTCTCTATAGCTGTACAATCTCTCTATAGCTGTACAATCTCTCTATAGCTGTACAATCTCTCTATACCTGTACAATCTATATAACTATACAATCTATAGCTGTACAATCTCTCTATATAACTATACAATCTATAGCTGTACAATCTCTCTATACCTGTACAATCTCTCTATACCTGTACAATCTATATAACTATACAATCTATAGCTGTACAATCTCTCTATACCTGTACAATCTCTCTATACCTGTACAATCTATATAACTATACAATCTATAGCTGTAACAATCTCTATACATGTTCAATCTATATAACTGTACAATCTATAACTGTACAATCTCTATACATGTACAATCTATATAGCTGTATAATCTTAGTTTTCTGAAGGTCAGCATTTACCCGTGAATACTGACACATAATTAAAAAAGATCATATAATGATTCAGAAAATAGATGATGCATTATTGCTGAGCTGTTCTGCAGTTTTAACCAGGTAATTGCCATTGGATGAGTGACATATAAGGTGTTAAATATAAACTATCACATAAAGAGCCAGACAGCAACACTTCTCATAGACCCAAGCCATACCGCTGACAGACCCCGACTAAGAGCTAGACAACTGCACTTCTAATAGTCTCTATTCCATGAAATAGACAATTACCTCACTAATTGACTGAAGCAAACTACTAGACAGTTAAAGTAGTGACAGAGCTTAGCAAGAACAAGACAACTGTAGCGATATACTAGCTATATGCCCAAGCAGTGAACAGAAATATATACTACTAACAGGTAAAGCAAAACTAAAACACACACGAACGTTAGTAGAGAAGATAAACAGCTATGCTGCCAACAAACCCAAGCAAAGATCTAGATGACTACACTAAGCAAAGAGCTAGATGACTACACTACTAATAGACCTAAGCATAGATTAAGATGATTACCCTACTAATAGACCTAAGCATAGAGCAAGATGAGTACCCTACTAATAGACCTAAGCAAAAAGCTATATGACTACACTAATAACAAACCCAAGCAAAGAGCTAGATGACTACACTTCTAGTAGACCTAAGCAAAGAGTTAGATGACTACACTTCTAGTAGACCTAAGCAAAGAGCTAGATGACTACACTTCTAGTAGACCTAAGCAAAGAGCTAGATGACTACACTAATAACAAACCTAAGCAAAGAGCTAGATGGCTACACTTCTAGTAGACGTAAGCAAAGAGCTAGATGACTACCCTACTACACTAATAATAGACCAAAGCAAAGAGCTAGATTACTACACTGCTAATAGATTAAGCAAAGAAGTAGACACTATGCTACTATGAGACCCAAGCAAAGAGCTAGACAACTACACTAAGCAAAGAGCAAAATGACTACACTGCTAATAGATCAAGCAAAGAACTAGACAGCTACACTACTATTATACCTAAGCAAGGAGCTAGATGACTACACTACTAATGGACCAAGCAAAGATTTAGACAACTACACTACTATTATTATACCAAGCATCTAGATGACTGCACTACTACACTAATAAACCTAACCTAACACTACTAATAGACCTAAGAAAAGAGGTACATGACTACACTACTAAAACACCTAATCAAAGAGCTAGATAACTATACTATGAATAGCCCAAGAGCTAGATGAATACACCACTAATAGATGTAAGTAAAGAGCTAGATAACTGTATTACTAATAGAGCTACACAGAGAACTACTACACTACTAATAGACCTAAGCACATAAGTAGATGACTAACTAACTACACTACTAATAGTTTCTAGCACAGAGATAGACAATAACACTTCTCATAGACATAAGCTGGATTTAGAACAGAAAGGTATAGGACGGCTCACCCCTGTGTTGGTGATGTATAGGTGCTCCAAACTAGTGCGACACCCTACTCACCAGGTTAGACAAATGTATATAAAGTGAATGGGCACTCTGATAGATGGAGTCACATACAGAATCAATACCAAATTTAACCAATTTAATAACACAATATAAAACACTATAAGTATAAAAATCTTAGCATGGATTACCATATGGCATAAAATAAAATATTAAAATATTGGCACTGTATGATACAGTAATACAATAATTAATGTTGACTGATGTTGATCCGACAATTGATATCGTCACAATTGTTCAATGGGCTTATAAAATGTTCATGTAGAAAAAAAAATAAGCTGGATTTACACAAGCCGATTCTGTGCAGGAGACCACTGCATTTACATGCAACGATCTCCTTCACTGTATGATGACGAGGAATCACTATTGCTATCCTTCATCCTCATACAGGATCATTGTTTCTGGGCATCAGATTGTTGTTTAGACATCATGATCTGCAGCCTAGAAGTCATGATCAGTAGTGCCTGCATGAACGACAGGGTCACCCGATGAACAAGTGTTTAGCTCGTTCATCGGGTGATTAGTGGCACATTTACATGGCCAGAACGGTCGTTCCTGATAATCTGCCTGATTCTCCGGCCATGTAAAGCAAAGTGCTAAACAATGACACTACTAATAGATCTAAGCAAAGCGCTAGATGACTGCACTACTAATAGACCCAAGCAAATAGCTAGACATCTATGTTACCATTATGCCTCACTAATAATATATTTAGGTAGGTAGCTACACGAGTAGACTGGCAATTGAAAGACTGTTATGATACCTAAGCAAAGAACTAGAAAACTAGCACATGTTATAGTTACTAGAGATGAGTTGTTGATCCAGGGAGTTATTCTGATTGCCTGATTGGAGTCGGGAAGGAATTTTTTCCCCTAAAGTGAGGAAAATTGGCTTCTACCTCACAGGTTTTTTTTTTTTTTGCCTTCCTCTGGATCAACTTGCAGGATAACAGGCCGAACTGGATGGACAGATGTCTTTTTTCAGCCTTATAAACTGTTACTATGTAAAAAGCTAGACTATACTGCTAATAAACCCAAGCACACATCTAGACAACTGCATTACTAATAGACCTATGCAAAGAGCTAGGCAGCTATAATGATATAATATGATAATGCTAATAGCTTTATTAATAGACTCAAGCAAAGGATATTCATCAGCCATACTATTACTATTGTCAAGCATAGAGCTAGACCGATACAAATAGCCAGATGTCTACAGTTAATAGTTATACAACTACACCAGTCGTCAGCTATGAGCAAAAAGCTAGACAACTACACTTCTAATAGACCCAAGTGGCTCTAGTTCTGTCCATGGTGCTGAACATGTTCACACAAATTGTAGTGGAAGTATCCGTATCCCTTTATATCCAGCTCTTACCCACATATAGTTCAATGTGACGTTCATCTTAATAAATACCAAACAGCTTGGGAATGATTAGATTGATGTAGTGTGTGGCTAGCGCTAGCAGAGGAGAGTTGATGGATAGGACAATCTGATGTAATGTCTGGCAGTGGCCGGATATTCTTACCAAATTTATGTCAGAGAAATAAAATGAGATGGTGCGCTCATCTAGCAAACATGCACATAAGTAATTGTTTGACC
Source organism: Bufo gargarizans (assembly GCF_014858855.1). NCBI lineage: Eukaryota > Metazoa > Chordata > Amphibia > Anura > Bufonidae > Bufo > Bufo gargarizans. The sequence continues at coordinate 585,112,303 of NC_058080.1, read as the reverse complement.
AGTCAGAGCACCTGTGGAACATATCATATGCAGAATATTAAACTGATTGGGGCTACGTTTTGGGGACTCACAACATTTATAGCCCAAGATGAAACAATAGCCAGAACTATATTTTCATAACCCAATTTTGTCATTAAAAGGCCTAAAATGGTTTAACACAAAAAGACACAATGTCAGTGTGGGTTAAAAATCCAAGCATCATTTCCTGGTGTACAATCTTCCTGTAACTGAAGAGGAACACGTTGGAAAATACATGACATGTTGAGCTTTTAACCTGAGGACTTAAAGAGTATGATGTGTATTGCATATGATGGATGGCATGATGGAATATTTTGATAGCATTTCCTATATCTGTAATGTGCATTTGAATTGCATTTTATTACAAAGTACTTTAAAAGTATACAAGAAAACATGACATGTAGCCTGCAACAAGTAAAGACTGAGGCCCTATCTAACCACCTTCAAAAGTAAAGAAAAAGCTTGTCTTTATTTGAACAAATCTGCTTTCCCCAACTAACTTGACAGGATACATTTTCAGGAATTTACTTTATGAATATTGAAAACAGAGAAACATAGAATATTGACAGCAGAAGACAACAAGGTCCATCTAGTCTGCCCTTATCTCTTTTCTATCTTAGGATAGACATGTGTTTATTCCAGTAATGTTTAAATTCACTTACTGTAGATGTTCAACCACATCTTCTGGTAGTTTGTCCCAAGACTCAACTACTCTTTTGGTGTAATAATACTTCTTGACATTGTTTCTGATCTTTCCCCTAATTTTTTGATTTTGTCCCCTCGACAGAAATATAGAAGATTGACAGCAGAAAAAAGACCACAAGTCTCCATCTAATCTGCTCCTATATTATTTCTTGTTTGCCTTGAATGTCATGCAGTCTAAACCTTATCATTTAGTATCTTGTTTCTTCGAACAATTAAAAAAAACTTCAGAGTAGGAAAAACCAGTAATTCTCAGTAAAGATGCTTGAACTGTAAAACCAGACAGAGCCATGTACAAGAGTGGCACCATTTCTGGAAAATAAGCTTTTTGTACTTTTTGACCATGGCTTTATAAATACACATTAGTGGTTAATAGTTTTTGGCTTATCTGTGCCTAGCGTAGTGGTGGTAACCAAACATAAGACTCATCTGAAGGCAATAGACATAAAAGCCATCATGAATGAAGTCTATGAGACATATAAGTCTATAAGACTAGCATGTCACTTTGTGCTTACACTCTCATGGTAACGATTTCCTCTCATCAGTACATGCATGCATATCAGCTAGACAATAGTACCTTAAAGGGGTTCTCCAGGAATTAAAAAAATGAAAATTCTGAAATATTATTTTATAATAAATATATTCACAAATACCTTTCATTACTTAGAATGGCTTGTTTTGTCTAAGGAGCAATCATTAGGAGAAATAATCAGGAAATAATTTGTCAGGAATCATGATCCTGAATACAGGTGAATCTCTGTGGGAATGGATATGATGAGGAGACATGAGAGGAGGGTGAGGAGTGCCTAATGAGCAGCAGCACTTGTATATGCAGTCTACATTACCACAGTATGTCCTGTCCATCCTCTCTGTACTTCATGTCTACTCATGAACTAAATTCCCCAGAGATTCTGCTAAAGTTGTTATCATCTGTATTTAGGATCATAATCCCTGACAAGGAGAAGGAGGAGGAGGCAGCTCTTTACCTAAGTGTTACCTAAGTAACTTGTCCTCCTGTGTGATTAGGATAGGTTTTGTGTAAACTAATGGGACAGCGGCCATTTTGTTTCCCCTGATGATTGCTCCCAAGACAAAACAAGCCATTACAAATAATGAAAGGTATTTGAGAATATATTTATAATAAATTAGGATTCAAGTATTTTTATTTTCTTAATTCCCAGAGAACCCCATTTAAAGGAGTTGTCCACTTTTCTAACATTTTATTTTAATGTATGTTATGTATTGTTTTGATCGTTCAAATTACCCTTATCTTGATGCCTTTTTTCTAATTCTTTTGTGGTTGCATCCCCACATGTAAACATTGCCTGTGCTGTTGTGTGGCAACGTCATGTAACGTCATATAATGGTTGCTTCATCCACCTGTCCATGCCGCACTGCTCGCTCCTGTCCTTCATTTTACTGCTCAGACGCCGGAGGAAGCATCCTGTGCATCCCCAGTCTACTGCTGCTCTGCTTCTTCATGTCTGATTGCACAGACTCCTGATGAAGAGTTTAGCGCATGCGCTGTCTAAACTTTCTCCTACGCCCAGCGCACTGAGCATGAGTAGACTGGACATGCTCAGGATGCTTCCTGTGGCATCTGCACAGTAGAATAAAGGACAGGAACGAGCAATGCAGAATGGATGGGTGGATGAAGCAAGGCATCCACCATATGATTTCATATGAAGGTGCTGCTAATAACACAGACAATTTTTACATTTGGGGATTTTTATTTTATTTTACTCACTTATATAGCACTGACATATTCCGCAGCGCTTCACAGACATTAGCATCACACTGTCTCCAGTAGGGCTCACAATCTAAGTACCCTGTCTGTATATCTTTGGAGTATGGTAGGAAACTAGAGTACCCAGGGGAAAACCACTTAAACATGGGGAGAACATACAAACTCATGAAGATATTGTCCTTTGTCGGATTCAACTTGGGAACCCAGCACTGCAAGGCACCAGTGCTAACCACTGAGCCACCTTGCTGCACAAAAGAATTAGAAAAAATGTCATCAGGAAAAAGTTAAAGGGGTTGGCCACTTTCTGGTTATTGTTGACCAATATGTCTGTATAGCCATATGGCACACACTAATATAGCCTTTGTTGAAATTCTGAACCATTTTCTATATTGCATAAGGTATTCCCTCTTGTTTGCCAAGTGTTTTGTATTGTCCACACAGAGTTCTTGTCCATAAGATGGCCGCTGATGGAGGGTCATGTGACCAGGCAAATCACCTGTAAATCTCCTCCCTTAAATACACTGCACCTGCCATCTTCAGTTGCATTGTGTTAGAATGGAGGAGGCATCACATGGCGGTGACTTGCCTTGGTCACATGACCCTCCATCAGCAGCCATGTTATGGACAGAACCTCTATGTGGACAGCAGAAAATACTTTGTAAACATGGGGGCATACCTTATGAAATATACAAAATGGTGCAGAATTTCAACAAAGGCTATATTAGTAAGTGTCATATAATCATCTCACATTGGTCAACAATAACCAGAAAGTGGCCAACCCCTTTAAACAATTGAAACATTAAAAACCATGCAGTAAGGACACATAAAATGTTAGAAAAGTGGCCAACCCCTTTAACATGTCCAAGGATAAAGAGGGTAAATTCACACAGGAACAAAATCCCAGAACTCAGGATTGTCCCAAATGGTTAGAAAATAAACAAACTCCATTCCCCAGTCTGAGAAGTCCCCAGTTACAAGAACCTCACGTGGTTTACCTTGTGCGCTCATATCAGCCATAGCGTGCCAAACATACTGCCCTGTACATAACAGCAACAGGCAACCTCTTGGGAACTATGATTATACCTTTACTCTGTGAAAAGAGCAATAGACATACACAGAAATGTAATGGTATGACATAATGTAACAATGTATAGGTATTAGATATCTTGTCAAATAATCTACAACTTATTGTCCATTCCTGTCTTCTAGGTTAGGAAGTATGGTATCCTCGTGAGGAGGAGTAATTGAAGCCATTGGTGCCTAATGATGAAGAGGATATTCCTGTGCTGAACATGAAGTGCAGATGAAGGAGCAGTATAAGCATTAGCTTTGAAGGCCGATGATGGTTGAGCTTCAGTGCATGCAATGAACACTCAACTTTATATCCTCTGATAATGGGAAGGGGCAGCATTTCAGTAGGTCGCTGCCACTAGCCAGCAGCATCTGGATGTGCAATGGCCTGATTATAATGTGTGCAGTGTGGTGAAGCTCTCCTGCAGAGCAATAAGCTAACCCCTAGTGTCGCGGTCATGACCATATCACAAGACGCTACAGGGTTGTAACTGCTTCCCGACTGAGAAGTTTGTTTGCAGATGTGTGGTTTTTTTTAAGGTTTCTCTATCACACAGAATGTGTAGAAAATATTGTACCTAGTAGAGTCTATTTATTGTACATAAGGCATTCCTCTTTTCAACCTCGAAGCACTTTTTACATTTATATCAATCAGTTTTATTGCTTATGCATAAGCAAAATTTACTTGTCAACTGATTTATTATCTTTATTCAAAAAAAAAAAAAATCAAGGCAAAACTATTACTCAAGGTTTATCATGTTTTTTATTGCTAACTGCTACAGCCTTAATAGCTTGAGGTGCTGTAAAATGTGATTTACTGTAAGATGTTCTACAAATTAGAACCTCATCATTATCCAGCTTAGCGGTCCAGAAGTTCTGGTTCTTGGTTGAAATCTGGGCCATTTATACCATAATAAACACTGAGCCTCATTTTGGGTGAACTACTAACTGGCACGGGTTGCAAACCATATCAGCTCTTCTACCGCAAGCTCTTGTACATTGTTGACGTGAATTCTTAATATAACGATCAAGCATTATGTTTTTAGATGATGTTTTATTGAAAAGGTGACTGTGTAAATAAATGGTCAAACAGGCACTTACGTAAGGAGTCGGATGAGGGAGCTAAAAGATCTCGATCCTTTGTCTAGCACATTGCTGAAGTCTGTCTCTAGACTACTAGTTCATGTGTTGAGCACAAGTGATCTTTTTTAGGTTTTAGCCTAGAATGCAACATTTTGTGGAATGATGTAACCTCCAATGTGGTAATTATGTCTTCTCATCAATGAGTAGGAATGTATATCACAAAACAGTAAAGAAAGCAGTCTCTGTCACCAGATAGTTTTCTAGAGCAAGCAAAGTATCTAAAGGTGCATATATATATATATATAATAAACTTATGAAATATATATACAGATCAGCTATGAAGCAGCAATGTTCACTATTTTTAGCTGAGCAGAGATTTGCATACTTTACCAAACTCTGTTCTCCTTAAGGAGTAACAGTTCTCCTACGGGGAATGGTAGCTTACCCAACAATGGAAGATACCACCACCCAAATATCCATTTATTAAATTGCTTTTCTTTTATGCTTGAATTCCTGTGCAGTTTTATATCTTGAACATGAATTCCTGAGATCGGCCATGCTCACCTACTGAGCATACTGTCCATAGCAGTGACACACCTTTGCATGGAAATGGAGAAGTCTCCTTCACCTTCATCCTTATTATTAGCACTAGACAGCAATACAACCTCATGCATAATAGTAAAATGGAAAAGTAACAACCCAATGTTTTCATCTTAATCGATGAGGTCTGCTAATGAACAATATACTAGAAAGGTTGATTGGGCAGTAGAAACAATTATATTTTCTGCTAATTTCCTCTAAATTTCCCAACAATTATTTAGGTGATCGATTTTTAATATTTGTTTAATCATATTCTTAATTGGCTGTATACCTTTAATTTAAGATTTGATCTAACCTGAATTTTAAGATTGTGCTAGTTACAACAAAGAATGTAGAGTAGTGCAGTTTTATGGCACAAGGAGTCTATTGTTGTGTTGTATAAGTAATATACTAGTAACTGTATTACATGCATTTGGTGCTGTATAGAAATCTGGTGACAGAACCGCTATTACTGATAAGAAGAATCTAACAATGTTATGTAAGTGCCTGGTTTGATGACCTTGGTCTATATAACACCAAGGCTAAGCATACAGTGTAATATCACAACACCACTGTTTCAGCTGTATAATATTAACCAAATGTGATATTTTTTTTTCAATTGTGCTAAAGTTTATTGTTCTGCCTTATATTAGTGAGTTGATAATAGTAAATCAAATGTGATTAAAGAGTCTTTATAAATCTAGGCTGGTCCTGGGGGAAAATGGTAACAGAGGAAGGCAGGTGCTGGAGCCTAATGTAGCTGTATACATCAAGGCTGGTGCTTTGTATTTTGTGGAATTTTATCAATCATGGCTGTTATAAAAATGAAGAATAGAGAATCGCTGTCAATCAGAACAAATTCAAATTTGCTGCCAACAGGCCACAAGCTTGTGTATAAGTTGGTAACAATGAGAGTGTTATGTAGTTGGCAATGAAGCAGGTTTGATTTTGGCCTGGTGCTAATTACCGTGTTTGTGGTGCTACATTTTCCTGAACATTTTCAAGGGCTGTTGGATAGTTTGTAAAAATAAAAAAAACAAAAAAAAAACACAAATGAAATGTAACAAATGGACTACAAGACGTTTTACATATTGAAGCTTCCAAGATGTTGACACATTCAATGTAGGAACCAGCACAAGGGGGTGCTTTTTTGTAGAACAACATGGTAAAACTAAAATCCTCTATTCATTTACTTTTGATTAATAAAGATATGCTCATTTTTCCTAATGAAACATTTGCATCACTGTTGGTCATTCTCTCTGTATGCTTGTCTTATGATGTACACCGATCAAAAGCTGTAGTTATGCCACTTAATGCTGCTCCTTACACATTTACAAGTCAAAGTAAAATCTAACGTACTCTAGTAATAATGTCAAAGTGACACTAATAGTGTATACATACAACTATTTTGTCAGTAATACCTAGAATGATGAGACCTATAGCCGGCTGAAGATTAGCACCCTGCAGGGCGAGTGCTCAGCCTACTGCCTGTTAGATTTTTTTAGGCACTATCTTATATGCATACCTTCCCCGTACAAGGAGAGGGATGGACAATATGGCAGATTAATCATAGGTAAGGCAAAGATCAAGTGGAGTAGTTGACTAGAACAACCAGATTCCTATTCTTAGAAGCCTTTGGGAAGCTGGAATCTGGTTGCTATGTATTTTCCGTTGCCCTATTTATAATAAATCATAACCCTTATAATAAAGCTGTAAAGAATTTAATTTGAATTAACGGCAACAAACTCATAGAAAAATCTTTAGCCACAACTATTATATTAATCATACTATCCAACTGTATCACAAATTTATAAATATCATCTTTCATCTTGTCATTCGGTACAGTAGTTTGACATCACCAACAATATAAATATAATCTAACCAATTTATCCCTGACCTAACCGAATTACTCTAAAATGAAAAAAAAAAAAAAAAAAGTTCTACACCATAGAGGGTTTATGATTATTTCTATCTTTAGGCAACTATCAGAACTTTCAAGATGGACAACTTATTTCATTTTATGAAGATACATAGCAAAATAAAAGGGTATTCCAGGTTTGCCTGAAATAGCCGAGGCCCATAGAGAGCAACAGTGCACCATGAAGGCAGGCATGAAGGAGGGGTGGGGGTACAGCTAGAGTTTCTCACTGTTTTAATGAAACAGCAAAAGTGGAAAAGGGGATAGGGCAGCAGAAGATGACATGGTGGTACAGATCTTATATGACACTAGGAAGGGCCCTCTCATTTAGTAAGAAGAGAATATGTAGATTTATAGGTGTCAATGAAAAGGTGTGGTTTGAACACAACATTCCTGGCTGCATTATATGTAATATACATCTACAAGGAGTGGCTGTAATGATAGGTTCTCGTTAGGTCATATGTGTTCTGGTATAAAAATCTATTTTGTTAAAGGACAAAAAGGTTTTAATGCTCTCCATATCCCAGGTTTATCAGCATGCCGCTTCAATGCAGCTAACATAAATTTTCAGACTTCTGGGAACATGCGACCAGGATTGAAAGGTCTCCAGTGCCTTGGGGAGCACCCCATGATTTAAGATAATGTATGAAAGTGCTTAAAGGCATTGTCCAGGATTAGAAAAACATGTCTGCTTTCTTCCAAAAATAGCACCACCCTAGGGTATGGGTTCTGTCTGGTATTGCAGCTCAGCTGCATTAGAGTCAAAGGGGCAGGGCTGTAATACCATACACAACATGAAACAGGGGTGGTGCTGGTTTTGGAATAAAGAAGCCATGTTTTTTTTCTAAACCTGGAAAATCCCTTTAAAGAAAAAAACAAACAAACATATATCTTCACTGGGGCTCTGTTCATCTGTAGAGGGTTCCTTCTGCAGCCATTCACTGGCCTCAGTGGTCACAGATGAGGGCAGTGAATGGGTGCAGTGGTGCACGTGGGATGTCACACTTCCAGTCCACATGGGACCAGAAGCAGCAAGGATGGGACCCTCAGCACTTGAACGGAGTACCAGTAAATAGGTAAGTGCCCCTTTTTCTTTATCCTAAGCATTTTCAGGGCCATTAGTAAAATTCCTTTGAGGGTTGGACAAACTCTTAAAATCTAGACAGTCAATATGGAATAACATTCCACAGCAACATAAAGTACACAGCTACGAGTCTGAAAACCATTTATTTCATGAAATTATTATTTAGAAGGCAGAATGCAATTTTTCTCGAGACATGCTTTTCATTCTCATCAGGACCTCAGACCTCCACTGCTTTCAGATACAACATTTTACTTTATTAAATTGCAACCAGACAGAAAAAGAATCCAATTGGGATGAAAACTGAAAAACACAACAAAGGGATACATTTGTTCTGCTGTCACAAGTACAAAGAACTGTATAATGAAAGCTCTTTTAAGGGAAGAAAATGTTTTTATTATACATACAAGTGAACCACACAATGATTTTATTTTACTATTTGGCTGGTTAATTTTTCTGTGTGCAATGATAATATTAAAGTATCTTTTGGAATGGATACAATTCATCTGCCTGTTTTATGATAAGTGTAAAATATACAATAAAATAAATTTTTTTTCTAAAATATAATAAATCAATTCGTAGTTTTCTAATGGTTAGAAACATCTGAAAGATCAAATTTTTCAATTTATACAAGTGAGCCAAGTTCTGCTGTGTGACAGGTAACGCTAACTTGTCAGTCATTTGAGATGACACATGGAAATTACTCAATTTGATCAAAACCCAACGATTGTGACCTCCCAACCAGGTCCTGTCATGTTAAGCATAGTCATATTATTTCTGTTTAGTAACTTCTGTAGTACTCAATGCAATTTAGGGCTCATGCACATGAAAGTGTGTGCCCTGTGCCCGTGCTGTGGACAACAAATAGAAGTCCTAAATGTCCAACACTGGCCGGGTGCCCGCCGTTTGTGGACCTATTCACTTGATTGGGTTCACGATCTGCAAGATTCAGTCGGAACCGTAAAAAAGAACATGTTCTATTTCTTTGTGGTGCAGAAGCGTGGACCAAAATCCCACAGAAGTGCTCTGCTGTGCTTCCGTGGCCTTCCACTCTATGCCTCCACCCTGCACTGACCCGTATCTTGCGGATTGCGGACCCGGGCACAGACCACACATGTTCGTGTCCATGAGCCCTTACAGAAAGCAAAAAGTGGAGCTTTGGAACATGACCTATGTAGCTTGCAAGTAGATAAGAAAAACTCTACAGGTTTGTGAACAGCTTCTAAGGACCATTAAAAAAAAATTAAAAAAGTTTCTTATTGTTTATAAAAACAATTTAAAAAGGTATTCCCAATATAATGACATGGTCAAACATTTTCATTATATCACATATGTGGACACGGTTTCTTCTGATAGGAGAAACACTTTAATGTGTATGGCGAGAATAGGAGTTTATATTAAATGGGTTTTCCCATAAACAACTTTTCACTTTTCCACAGGATAGGTCATAGTGTATAATCACTGGGGATGTGACCGCTGGGACTCCTCCGATCACAAGGGTGGTGGTGCCTGGGTCCCCTGTGTGAATGGCGTTGTGGTGCACATGCATCGCTGACAGAAGTAGCTGAGCACTTTGCTTGGTAGTCTGATAGAAGTGAATAAATGAAGATCTAATTACTGGTATATTTTTTTTATACGTTTTTCTAGAAAATGACATTTTCATATCTAGTTTTTTCAAGTATCTCATGATGAGATTTACCATGACATGCACACCACTACTCCATTCACACAGAGGACTCGGGGACCCCCGCTATTGTGATCGGTGGGAGTTCCAGCAGTCATATACTTATCACTGTCCTGTGGATGAGAGAAAACAGCCTTCCTCAAACTGTCGCCACAAAGTTAGAAGCAGAGAATTCTTTAAAACAACAGTGTCAACTGTAGTCTTATTTTTCTCCAAGGCCCAGTTCACACCATGATCTCAGTCTTTTTTATTTATTTATCATTTTTATTAATTTTCTTTATGAAACAAAAGGAAGAAAAGGATAAAAACAATACCTTCCAGGGTGGATTATACATGAAAAAAAACAGATGCGCAATAATAATATTACATATCATAGTACATATATATATATAACCCCCCCTTCATTGTCTCGGGGCCCCGGCCACCCTGGATTATTGATGTGACCATAATGCCCTCTGGAAAAAAAAAAAAAGGAAGGATAATCAATCGCCGATTTATTAAGTCCACGAGAACCATATTTTTTTCCACTTCTCTATCTGCTGCGGACTCTGTGAGACGCACCTCTCATAGTTCTTGACCCTGCCAACCAGAGAGAACCAATCCGAGAAACTGGGCTGTCGTTCTGAGCCCCAATCTCTAACAATGACGAGTCTAGCTAATAATAATGACTTCAACCAGAGAAGATCCTCACGCATACGGGACTTCGTAGAGGGTTGGACAAATCAGAGTATTACAATTTCTACATTGAGTGTAGGCCTGTGTGAAGTTATACGCTCAAGTGCCTCAAATACCTTGCCCCAAAAGACACAAATTACCGGACATGCCCAAATCATGTGTAGAAAGTCTGCTGAGTCATTATTACATTTCCGGCAATTAAAATTAGGGTTATCATAAATCCTGCGAAGCATAGACGGATATATGATGAAGTATGTTAAATTGCACTAACCTATGATTACTTGATAACGAGGATTTCTTAATATTTTTGCTTCCAATTAATAGTAATATTCATACCAGGTTCTTGTGCCCACCTTGCTTCACTCTTAAATTTAGTGATGCTAGCTAAACTTTTTATTAGTTTCCTATAAATTTGTGCAGTGGATACCTTACCATCCTTAACTGTGTAAAAAAAAGTCCATACAATTATGGGCCTTAACTTGTAGATATATTTTTTATATAGTGCATAGAAAAGCATGCTTTATTTGATTATATCTATATATATTGAGTGGACTACTTGCTTGTTCCCCTTTTAAGTCCTCCATCTTTTTCAAAAGTCCATTGGTGACTATGTGATCCACCAGTGTAATACCTTTTATCTCCCAATATCTGTAATCTTCAATTAACGTTAACTCACTAAGATTATTATTTCGTGGCATAAGAAATCCCCCCCAAAAAATTTCAGCTCCATTCAAACCAAGTGCATAGTGCGGCAAAGGAGGCATTTCTTACCTCTTGCTTCCAAGTACCCAGTCTCCAATATACTAAAAATGTTATGGTGGTGTTCTGAATACTCAGTAGTTAAATATTGATTAATCGGGTCTGATCCCCTCGCAAGCCACTGTATCTGGGCAGCTAAATAATAATCCTGCAAGAAGGGCAAAGATAGACCCCCGTCTTCATGGGAAAGCCAGAGGTACTTCTGCTTTATACGGACTCTGGAACGACCCCAAATAAGATCGTTAAAGAGGCGTTCAAATTGATTAAATAGAGTGTCCTCTATCTATATCGGACATGGCACAATTTTATATAGTATTTGCGGTAATAAAATTATTTTTATCAATGCTATTCTGTCTTCTTTGGCTAGGTTAAGTTTTTGCCACACTCGAATTTTACCCTTAATTTTTTTAATAATAGGCAGAATATTTAATTTACAATAGTCCTGGATAGCCGTACTTATCCTGATTTCCAGGTATTCTATTGGATCTGTGGTCAAAAGGACACTCAGCTTGGCCACCCCTTGTTGGGGAGCTCTATTTAGGGGGAGGAGAACTAATTTGGTCCAGGTAACCTCGAAACCTGAGACCTGTCCAAATTTGTTGATCACATAGGGGACCGCCCAAACCCATTCTTTTAGAAACAACAGTACATCATCCGCGTACAAGCTTATTTTATCTTTCATCCCCTTCCCTCCAAATCCTTTGATATTCTCATCAGCTCTGATTCTGCAGAAGAGAGGCTCCATAAAAATTGCAAATAGAAGCCCTTACAGAAAGCAAAAAGTGGAGCTTTGGAACATGACATATGTAGCCTGCAAGTAGATAAGAAAAGCTCTACAGGTTTGTAAACAGCTTCTAAGGACCATTAAAAAAAAAAAAATCAAAAAGTTTCTCATTGTCTATAAAAACAATTAAAAAATGTATTCCCAATATAATGACATGGTCAAACATTTTAATTATATCACATATGTGGACACGATTTCTTTTAATAGGAGAAACACTTTAATGTGTATGGCAAGAATAGGGGTTTATTTTAAATGTTTTTTTCCCATAAACAACTTTTCACTTTTCCACAGGATAGGTCATAGTGTATAATCATCACTGGGGATCTGAGCGCTGGGACTCCTCCGATCACAAGGGTGGTGGTGCCTGGGTCCCCTGTGTGAATGGAGTTGTGGTGCACATGCATAGTCTGATAGAAATGAATAGATGAAGATTTTTTTAATAAGCTTTTGTAGAGAATGAAATTGTCATATCTAATATTTTCAAGTATCTCATGATGAGATTTACCATGACATGCACACCACCACTTCATTCACACAGAGGACTCGGAGACCCCCGCTATTGTGATCGGTGGGAGTTCCAGCAGTCACATATTTATCACTGTCCTGTGAATGAGAGAAAACAGCCTTCCTCAAACTGTCGCTACAAAGTTAGAAGCTGAGAATTCTTTAAAACAACAGTGTCAGCTGTAGTCTTATTTTTCTCCAAGGCCCAGTCCACACCATGATCTCAGTCTCAGACCATTATTTCTCCTCCACCACAATGTACAATTGTTACTACACAAGTGAACTGAAATCATTCCTAGTCTATCCAAATGCCAGATGGTCAAGGTTAGTTCAACAATCCTGAAAGCCTGTTTCCAATAGCAAAACACTTGACAGCTGATGTTTATGTAAGGTGCAGGAAAATGGTCGACAAATAGTCTACAACCAAGTTGTGATTACTTCTTTCTTTACTGAAAACGATGCAATAAATGGATTTTGACTGTGACAACTGTTGCGGGCTACATGTAATTGTATATGCATTTAGAACAGTCATTATATCACTTCCAGAGGCAATTAGAGTAATACAGTATAATATCTCAGTGTCCTCTGCAACTCAGCAATCACTCTTGACCAAAGCCCATCTTCAGGACAATATTGTTCTTAGGCTCTGCATACACCAGGTGCCCTTTTCTGGTCATGTCTATTGCAGAGATGCAAATTGTCCATGTTCTCAGTGGTATGGCTTATACACTCCTGAGCTCCTTTAAAGAGAGTGATGCTAGGGGAGCAAGTCACAGTCACGGCCAGCTATTGGCTGCAACCCTGCCCCCCCATGTGAATCCTACACATTGTCACACTATAGTCCCCTGAGGGAACACTGAATCAGCTAGGGAAACATGTTGGGATAAGAATGTACTTTCATCTTAGGCACTTGTGGCCACTTGTCCATGGAAACTCAACTGATGAAGCTCTTTGACTGACTTTTTTTTACAAATGAGATACTACTGATCCTAAACATTTCTACTTCACAAAACAGCACTTGCCTGGAGTAACTATAGTAAGGCAGAAAGTGATGTATTGTAAAAGTAGCATCCTATTATGTTACCATATTTAAAGGGGTTATCCACCTTTCTAATATTGATGGCCTGCTTTCACCACCACCGGATTTTTGCACAATGTTCATCCAATATTTTTTTCACAGCGGCCGTTCTTCAGTTATCACTTGAACTAGAGCACTTAGAGAAAATTGGTTCCCCAACAATCTAGTATTGATGGCCCGTCCTGAGGATAGGCTAAGATTAGAAAGTTGGATAACCCTTTTAAAATGAAAGGGCTGTTTAGTACAATGTACTGCTAATGTATGCTCATTAAAGGTGCACTGCTTAATGCTTCATTTTATGTACTGAAAAGTATCACTACCCAAAAAAAAGTTGTCCCTCTATAATGTTGACTTTGGGTGGCTTATTCAGTGTTGGTTGCCTATAGCAAATCTGTATTAAACCCATTTAGTCATGGCTACAAATCAAATTTATATTTGCTTCAGAAGAAGCCTTTCAAACCAAATTCATAAATGTCCTTGAAGTCTAAGTAGCGTACAAAAGCTGTTGCCTGTAGCAAAATATCAGGCATTCACTTGATTTTTTTCAAAGGCATTGGACAAAATCCAAAATCATACAGAATAGAAATGCACGGCATTCACCCAAAATTTCTTTATAATGCCAACATGTTTATTCAGCAAGTCACAAAACACACGGCAAAACATACAACAAACCATTGCTTTTCTCTAAGATTTTGAAGTGATAAGGAACAGCTATGCTTCTTCAGCACCAGATGATCATGTTTGTATTCATCTTATCCTACTGAACAATCTGGCCTTGCAATCTCTTTCAGCTTGAAGCGAATAGAACTTTCTAGCTTGATGTAGGTTTGCATTGGAAAAATTACAATAGCTAAATGCTATTGCCATCTACAGGTACGTACTTGACTATAAGACATCGTCGATACAAAATGTGGTTGTAAACCCGGTGTATCAAATTGTATCCTGGGCTACGTAATTTAAAGGGCATCTGTTACCAGATTTGTACCTATGTAACTGGCTGACCTGTTGCATGTGCACTTGGCAGCTGAAGGCATCTGTGTTGGTCCCATGTTCATATGTCTCCGCATTGCTGAGAAAAATGGTGTTTTAATATATTCCAAATAAGCTCTGGGAGCAACGGTGATGTTGCTGTTACACCTAGAGACTCTGCTCTCTCTGCAACTGCCATGCCCTCTCCACTTTGACTGGCAGGGCAATGTGTGATGACATTTTCACTGCTTGCCCCTGTCAATCAAAGTGGAGAGGGTGCAGAAGTTGCAGAGAGAGCAGAGCCTTTAGGTGTAATTGCAACGCCCCAGTTGCTCCTAGAGACTCATTTGCATACTTAAGGCTACTTTCACACCTGCGTTCGATCGGATCCGTCTGCATTAATACTTTGAAAAATTTTCTAAGTGTGAAAGTAGCCTGAGCGGATCCGTTCAGACTTTCCATTGAAAGTCAATGGGGGACGGATCCGCTTGAAGATTGAGCCATATGGTGTCATCTTCAAGCGGATCCGTCCCCATTGACTTACATTGTAAGTCGGAACGGATCCGCTCGCCTCCGCACGGCCAGGCGGACACCCGAACGCTGCTTGCAGCGTTCAGGTGTCCGCTCACTGAGCGGAACGGAGGCTGAGCGCTGGCAGACGGATGCATTCTCAGTGGAGCCGCCTCCACTGAGAATGCATTAGGGCCAGACGGCTGCGTTCAGGGCCGCTCGTGAGCCCCTTCAAACGGAGCTCACGAGCGGACACCTGAACGCAGGTGTGAAAGGAGCCTAAAACATAAATTCTCAGCAATGCCGACACATATGAACATGGGACCAACACAGGTGCCTTCAGCAGCCAAGGGCACATACAACAGGTCAGCCGGTGTTATAGGTACAAATCTGCTGAAGGATGCCCTTTAAGTATTTCTTATGTTTTACCTTTATCCCTCACGAGTAGGCTTGAACTTGCCACAAGGAACTTTGCCATCTAGTAAACAAAACCAGCACTGGATTCTGTGGTATTGAGTGATATGCCACCAGGTAATGTTGCCAAGTCCCCCACTGCCACAAGAATGTGTTGGTAGGAGCCTGAGAATGGCTGCCTATGACACCGGTGCAGTGGCAAGTGAGCAATTTGTTCGGATTTAAATTGTTGAAAACAATAAGCATGTACGTTCTATAAATATATGATTAAAAGGGTTCTGTACATAATATGCATCTGTGATCACATGAAAGAGGGAACCCGTGCTTTCACTGCAGTGTCTTGACCTATGTGGCCAACAAGAACTTTGTCTATACACTGTATATGACCTTGATGATCACTTGCATAGTAAACAGACGATGGTGGTGCTCCATACAGTGAAACGGCATCTTCTCTCTTAAAAAACAGAGCAGTGGATCAAAGGTTGGGTGTAAAGCCTCAAGAAGCCCACACTCTCCCTTCCAAGGAAAACCAAGCAATGAAAAAAGGAGGCAGCACTCCTGAAGTTGTAATCTGTAAACTTGGTTTATTCATCCATGTTTTTCATGCCACATTTCTGTTACTCTGAACCAGTGCTAGCATTTAAAGGGGTTGTGCACTCATTTCTAGATGTCTCAGACTGGCAGGTCCCACGTTGGTGATCATACAGTACTTACCTGTTCCCGGACGCTGGGTCCCAGGTCGTTCGCTCCCCAGAATCTGCTGCTTGTCTCAGGTCCCTGCGATTGACTGCATCGGCGTCAAAAAGTTTACATGAAGGGAACCGAGACAAGCAGCGGAGGCCGGTGAGCAAACGAGCCAGGACCCAGAGCCAAGGATCAGCTACAAATGAGTAACAACATGGGTGCCACCAGTCTGAGAGGTCTGGAAATAAGTGCACAACCCCTTCAAGGCTGAGGCTACATAGCAATCCTGGCCATGACACTCACTATATGACCACTGATCTCTGCGTAGCACGGTAGCCATGAAGCTAAATGGGGTTGCAGCACAACTGGCAAGATGCTGTAACCCCAGTATTGCAAAGAAAAAAAAAAAGCCCAGCAGTGCTGATTATAATATTTTTTTTCTGAGTTCCTGGTCCTCGTACCAGCGCCACAGTGTATAACGCAGGCGCGCCGGACTGCAGACACTGCTGGCAGTTTGGGAGTTAAATCCCACTGTCGTCCTGCTGTAGTAGCATAGCTGGTAAGTGCTCGCTCCCCCCCCTCCCTTGGGGGGGCAGGGTAATAGGTGAAGGCACCACCCCTTAGAGTCAATAAAAAGGAGGGTCATCCCTGTGTCCTGCCTCTCAGTCTCCGGCACCTCTGGAAGGAAGCTTCCCACCCTCCCTCCCTTTGGTTATTGTTCCGATGTTTTTGTATTTTCTTTTCAGTTCTGATTCAAGTCACAGCTGGAGGTCGGAGGATTACAAAAGTTACAGCGGAGGGGAAGGCGGACTTGCGCACCAATGTTTGGTGTGGCATAGCGCTTCTCGCACTCCGGGGACCGGCTTTGGGCCGGGCAGTTATTGTTGGGTTATTCTTAAAGGATTGAGCTAAAATAAGAATAAAGCTGTGACCGACCTTTCACCCACAAAAACTTGGCTGTTTGTCGTTTTTCCAGGCAGAGAGACAGGAGTTTGTGTGAGGTGTGTCAGTTGTCTGCAGTCCAACTTGGGAGTTGTGTTGTGAGCCCAATCAGTTCAATAACTGCAGTGCTACACAGCAATTGTTGGTCACGTGTCCCAGCCTTAATATTACTTCTCATACAAATGATTCATTTTTAATTACATAATGGGGAATATTTACTAATCAAAATGCACTAACATTTTTCCCTGAGAAAAAGGAAATGTAAATAAGTTCTTATTTCGGTGGGGGCTTTGGGGGCCTAGCTCGCATGGCGTGAGGAAGCAAGGATACAGTGCTCCGCTGAAATCCTCAATAATATCCTTCTTACACCCAGCAAACTACGATATTTTGTGGCTTACACTAAACCCCAAAGTCCCTGGACCCCCTGGGTGCAGGATACAGCGGCGGGGACCAGCACTGCCAAGCAAGATCAGGAACCTGGCGGTGCAGGAGAGGCGCGGGAGAGAGGAGCAGCGCTACCACAGTGGAGAAAGTGCTGATTCTGGGGGGCATATACAGGCACCTTCCAGACGGACCTGAAGAGCGGTACCCCCAGAAGATCTGCCGGTTGCTGGTGCAGTCAGCTGCAGAGCGGAGAAAACGGCAGCAGTAGCGTTGAGGGAGAGACGTGGCCGGCGCCATCTTAGTAGCAGGCAGTTGCGAGCCGGCCCTACAACACCATACCACGAGGGGGAAAGGGTTCTGTGAGAAAGATCCCTGGAACTCTCTCCCCTGATAATAGACTCTGGGCTACCAGCCCTGCACCTTAGAGAACATTTATTCTTCTAATCAGTGGGCACAAACCCCCCTGACCCACCAATAATAAATCTACTGTGCTACCTCCCTGACATTCCAGCTCCCTTCTCTCTTGTGCTATATGAATTTTTACCACAGTCTATCTGATCTCTGTTGCTAATATTCTGGAGACTGTCTTATACAAGTTACCTGCTGTAACGCAAGTGGCGCCCACACTAATACTCCTCTGGATAAGAGGCTATGCATTTTTTATATGGGCCGCAAAACCACCACTTGTGTTGCTCCCCCTGCTGCCAAACTATACATGGATGCCATGAGTCAAACAGTAAGTGAAGGAAAGAAAAATGGAAAACAGTGGAGCGCCAAGAACCTAGAAAAAGGACATTTTTTATGAGAGTCAGATTGCACCTGTAGGTGTGCCAAGTATGGTTAGAGAAAGACCTGAAAAACTTGGATAGAAGTTACCAATTGCCCAGGGGTAGAAGGTATCTGCATGGATGCAGGGCCAGGTAAACCAGAGATATAGGTGATAGTTTGTGGTGCAAGGGGAGAACTATTATCCAATTGAAGTGAATCCTGGGAGTGGAGAGTTATGCTTTGCTCCAGAGGAAGGGGTTTTACCAATACCCCAAAACGCGTTGAGCTCTTCTTTGAACAAATAAAAACCTCCTTGTATTTATGCTGGAGTCCACCGGGTCATCTATTGGAAGGACAACAAGGGAACAACCACTCTACTGGCGATATCGGCGAGGGAGGGTCTGGCGACAAGTGTCTTGAGCTTATCTTGCTCCACCCTCACCGGGGAAGTGGGTAAGACACAAATATTGTGTGAATATTTTATTGGAATTGACATAGTGGATTATTGTTCTTTTAGCTATGTAATTTCATTGTTCTTATATAATCAGTCTAACTCTCCACTCCCAGAATTCACTTCAATTGGATAATAGTTCTCCCCTTGCACCACAAACTATCACCTATATCTCTGGTTTACCTAGCCCTGCATCCATGCAGATACCTTCTACCCCTGGGCAATTGGTAACTTCTGTTCAAGTTCTTCAGGGGTTTTCTCTAACCATACTTGGCATGCCTACAGGTGCAATCTGACTCTCAAAAAATTTCCTTTTTCTAGTTTCTTGGCGCTCCACTGTTTTCCAATTTTTCTTCTTCACTTACTGTTAACTGCGACCTGCAAGTCAGGCCGGTCTGGACATATTGTTCTTTCCAGTGTGAGCAGCCTTCTCTACAGCACAAATTTTTTTGGTCTTCCCCCTTCTATTCTTGCCATCCCGTGGCGCCCTGTATTCTTAATTCTCTTTCCACTTCCCTCTATCATTTCTAGCACCATTCCCTACCCTTCCACTCCCTCCCATCTTCCCCATCTTGCACCCTACTCCCCAATTTTCTCACTACGTTCTCCTCCCTTATCCTGTCCACCTCCCAGAGCAGGGAAGCGGAGAGGCTCATACCCTGGAGACCTCAGCAGAGGCCTCCCAAATTATGAAGGCAATAGCCACATGTCAAACAGTTCTCACAGCAAAAATCAACCATCTTCAGTCTGACCTTAGCTGTCTGCGGCACGATTTTGACAAAATACGTGAAAGGACCCCCGAGGTGGAGCGCAGATTAAGTAATGTAGAAGAAATGACCTGAGCGGGTAAGAATGATACTAGACAACTGCAGCAGCAAGTTAAGATGCTACAAGCCAGAGCTAATGATGCTGAGAAATGTAACAGACTCAATAATATTAGTATTTTGGAAAGTGGGATTTCATGTGGGCTACACTCGAACAGATGCGCTTCCCCAGGAACTTTCTTTGCTGACTGCAACTACAGTTGTGTTCAAAATAATAGCAGTGTGTTTAAAAAAAAGTTAATAAAGCTCAAAATCCTTCTAATAGCTTTTATTTCCATGCACACAAATGCATTGGGAACACTACACATTCTATTCCAAATCAAAACATGAAAAAAAAAAATATATCACATTTGTGTTGTTCCTTTTAAAAAAAATTTGTATTCTTCTTTACAAACTCAAACATTCACTATATTAACAAAATTTTTTTTGAAGATTTTGCTTTCCTTTGAATCACTTAACAAATATTTAGTTGTATAACCACTGTTTCGGAGAACTGCTGTACATCTTTGTTGTATGGAGTCAACCAACTTCTGGCACCTGTGAACAGGTATTCCAGCCCAGGATGATTGGACTACATTCCACAGTTCTTCTCTATTTCTTTTGCTTCAGAAACTGCATTTTTTTATGTCACCCCACAAGTTTTCTATTGGATTAAGATCGGGGATTGGGCTGGCCACTCTATAACGTCAATCTTGTTGGTCTGGATTCAAGATGTTGCACATTTACTGGTGTGTTTCGGGTCGTTGTCTTGTTGGAACACCCATTTCAAGGGCAAGTCCTCTTCAGCATAAGGCAGCATGACCTCTTCAAGTATTTAGATGTATTCAAACTGATCCATGATCCCTGGTATGCGATAAATAGGCCCAACACCGTAGTATGAGAAACATCCTCATATCATGATGCTTGCGCCACCATGCTTTACTGTCTTCACAGTTTACTGTGGCTTGAATTCAGAGTTTGGGGGTCATCTGACAAACTGTCTCCGGCCACTACACCCAAAATGTTGCGCCATTTCTCTTTAGGCCAGGCAATGTGCTCTTTGGCAAATTGTAGCCTCTTCAGCACATGTCTTTTTTTCAACAGTGGGACTTTACGGGGGCTTCTGTCAGATAGCTTGGCTTCACATAGGCATCTTCTAATTGTAATAGTACTCACAGGTAACTTTAAACCTTCTTTGATCTTCCTGGAGCTGATTGTTTGCTGAGTCCTTGCCATTTTGGCTATTCTTCTATCCAGTCAAATGGTAGTTTTTTGCTTTCTTCCATATCTTTCCGGTTTTGGTTGCCATTTTAAAGCATTTGCGATCATTTTTTTAGCTGAGCAGCCTATTATTTTCTGCACTTTTTATATGTTTTCCCCTCTCCAATCAACTTTTTAATCAAGGTACACTGTTCTTTTGAACAATGTTTGGAACGACCCATTTTCCTCAGACTATTAGAGAGAAATGCACTGTAACCAGCATGTACAACATTGGCTGCCTTTCTTCCTTAAATAAAGGCAATAATTGCTACCTGTTTTTCAAAGAATGAATGACCTCACTTATTGAACTCCACAATGCTATTATTTTGAACATGCCCCTTTCAATAAGTGATTGAATTACAGAGAATCAGCAGCATGCATATCATGACTGTTGGGTTTCTATTGCTCTACTACACCTGCTAGCAAATTATTCACCATGTAGAAATATCATTTCTACCAAAAACAGTCATTGATCAGGTTAGTGATGTCTGACTGCTATTATTTTGAGCACAACTGTACTTTATAGGTCCCCAACAGCTAGGGTCAAGGTAAATCGACTCCTTTCCCCTTGGCAGGGTTGTCCACTTTCCCCCGTTACTCTGGTAATGGTGCCCTTGTCCTTACTCATCTCCTCTAACTCAGCTATAGAAGGTTGGGAGGTGGCGGGAAAAACCGAGAAACTTTCCCTTTATGCAGACGACATGTTGGTATACCTAGCAAACCCAGGAAGCTCTCTGAATGTCCTCTTGGACACCTTAGATGAGTTAGGTCATTTCTCTGGTCTGCGAGTGAACTGGGTTAAATCGAGTCTTTGTTTGATAGATGATTTTGATCCTATTCATATTTCATCACAGTCTAAACTCCAAGTTGTAGAACAGTTTAAATATTTGGGAATTGTTATTCATAGGGAGGATGCAAAATTCTATCAGCTTATTGTAGTTCCCACAGTGGAATATATTACTAGGAAAATCAAGACATGGGAGAATTTGCCACTGACTTTGATAGGCCGTGTCAATGTTATAAAGATGGTCCTCCTACCTAAGTTGATATATCTTTATAGGGCGGCACCGCGAGCGCTACCGAAATGACACTTTATACTAGGATGTTTACTCCCTTTCTGTGGCACAAACTCTGTCCAAGAATAGCAAGGCATACCCTTCAGGCACCGTATATATGGGGAGGTCTAGCGCTGCCAAATCTCTCGATCTATTATGCGGCAGTACAGCTGAGCTACAGTCAGGTCTATAAATATTGGGACATCGACACAATTCTAACATTTTTGGCTCTATACACCACCACAATGGATTTGAAATGAAACAAACAAGATCTGCTTTAACTGCAGACTGTCAGCTTTAATTTGAGGGTATTTACATCCAAATCAGGTGAACGGTGTAGGAATTACAACAGTTAGCATATGTTCCTCCTACTTGTTAAGGGACCAAAAGTAATGGGACAGTTGGCTTCTCAGCAGTTCCATGGCCAGGTGTGTGTTATTCCCTCATTATCCCAATTACAATGAGCAGATAAAAGGTCCAGAGTTCATTTCAAGTGTGCTATTTGCATTTGGAATCTGTTGCCGTCAGTTAAGCAAGCCATCCAAGGCTGAAAAAACAAAACAAACCCATCAGAGAGATAGCAAAAATATTAGGCGTGGCCAAAACAACTGTTTGCAACATTCTTAAAAAGAAGGAACGCACCGGTGAGCTCAGCAACACCAAAAGACACAGAAAACAACTGTGGTGGATGACCGAAGGATTCTTTCTCTGGTGAGGAAAACACCCTTCACAACAGTTGGCCAGATCTAAAACACTCTCCAGGTGGTAGGTGTATGTGTGTCAAAGTCAGAGTGAATACAGAGGGTTCACCACAAGATGTAAACAATTGGTGAGCCTCAAAAACAGGAAGGCCAGATTAGAGTTTGCCAAACGACATCTAAAAAAGCCTTCACAGTTCTGGAACAACATTCTATAGACATATGAGACCAAGATCAACTTGTACCAGAGTGATGGGAAGAGAAGAGTATGGAGAAGGAAAGGAACTGTTCATGATCCTAAGCATACCACCTCATCAGTGAAGCATGGTGGTGGTAGTGTCATGGTGTGGGCATGTATGGCTGCCAATGGAACTGGTTCTCTTGTATTTATTGATGATGTGACTGCTGACAAAAGCAGCAGGATGAATTCTGAAGTGTTTCGGGCAATATTATCTGCTCATATTCAGCCAAATGCTTCAGAACTCATTGGACGGCGCTTTACAGTGTAGATGGACAATGACCCAAAGCATACTGCAAAAGCAACTAAAGAGTTTTTTAACCCCTTAAGGACATAGGACGTACCGGTACGCCCTATTTCCCGAGTCCTTAAGGACCAAGGACGTACCGGTACGTCCTGACTTTAAAATCGGCATTCCGGCGCCGCAGGGGTTAATTTGAACAGGATGCCGGCTGAAATCATTCAGCCGGCATCCTGTTAAAACGCCAGGGGGGGTCATGTGACCCCCCCCGTGTCGGCGATCGCAGCAAACCGCAGGTCAATTCAGACCTGCGGTTTGCTGCGCTTTTTGCAGTTTCTGATCCCCGCGGTCCCTGACCGCGGGGATCAGAAACTTCAGAGTGTCTAAAATCAATATAGTACACCCCCCCCTGCACCCCTGCATGATTTGATGGCAGCGGGTGGTGCAGGGGGGGTGTCGCAGGCGGTGGGGGCGTTGCGGGAGGCGGGCGGTGCGGCAGGCGGGATCGCGATCCCCCGCCCGCCTCCCATTGAATAATCGTTGGTGTACAGTGGGTATACCAGGGTGCCAGCACATTGCTGGCACCCTGGTATAAACGGCTGACATCGTTGATGCGATGTCAGCCGTTTAACCCTTTCCATACAGCGGTCCGTACGGACCGCTGTATGGAAAAGGTTAACAGTAAAAGGGAGCTCCCTCCCTCTCCGATCGGGGGGCTGCTGTGCCTTTGCAGCCCCCCGATGGGAGAGGGAGAGAGCCCCCAGACAGCCCCCCCAGAGCCCCGTCCTTACCCTTCCCCGTCTGCGCAGTTCTGACCATAACTGAGCAGACGGGGAAGGTTCCCATGACAACAGGACGCCTGCTCAGGCGTCCTGCTGTCCATGGTGCTGAACAGATCTGTGCTGAAAGCATAGATCTGTTCAGTGTAAGTAAAATACAGTTACAGATACCTATATAGGTTCTGTACTGTATTTTACAGACATCAGACCCACTGGATCTTCAAGAACCAAGTGGGTCTGGGTCAAAAAAAAATAAAAATAAGTGAAAAAAGTTAAGATAAAAAAAAAAATCATTTATCACTGAATAAAAATTAAAAAAAATAAAATAAACTACACATATTAGGTATCGCCGCGTCCGTAACGACCTGATCTATAAAACGGTCATGTTACTTTCCCCGCACAGTGAACGCCATAAAAATAAAAAAATAAAAACTATGAGAAAATTGAAATTTTGCCCACCTTACTTCCCAAAAAAGGTAATAAAAGTGATCAAAAAAGTCGCATGTACGCCAAAATAGTACCAATCAAACCGTCATCTCATCCCGCAAAAAATTTGACCCTACTCAAGATAATCGCCCAAAAACTGAAAAAACTATGGCTCTTAGACTATGGAAACACTAAAACATCATTTTTTTTGTTTCAAAAATAAAATCATTGTGTAAAACCTACATAAATAAAAATAAAGTATACATATTAGGTATTGCCGCGTCCGTATCGACCGGCTCTATATAAATATCATATGACCTAACCCCTCAGGTGACCACCATAAAAAATAAAAATAATAAATTGTGCAAAAAAAGCAATTTTTTGCCATCTTACGTCACAAAAAGTGTAATAGCAAGCGATCAAAAAGTCATATGCACCCCAAAATAGTGCCAATCAAACTGTCATCTCATCCCGCAAAAAATTAGACCCTACTCAAGATAATCGCCCAAAAACTGAAAAAACTATGGCTCTCAGACTATGGAGACACTAAACAATTTTTTGGTTTTAAAAATGAAGTTATTGTATAAAACTTACATAAATAAAAAAAATTGTATACATATTAGGTATCGCTGCGTCCGTGACAACCTGCTCTATAAAATTACCACGTGATCTAACCTGTCAGATGAATATTGTAAATAACAAAACAAAAAAAGTGCCAAAAAAGCTATTTCTTGTTACCTTGCCGCACAAAAAGTGTAATATAGAGCAACCAAAAATCATATCTACCCTGAACTAGTACCAACAATACTGCCACCCTATTCCGTACTTTCTAAAATGGGGTCACTTTTTTGGAGTTTCTACTCTAGGGGTGCATCAGGGGGGCTTCAAATAGGACATGGTGTCAAAAAAACCAGTCCAGCAAAATCTGCCTTCCAAAAACCGTATGGCATTCCTTTCCTTCTGCTCCCTGCCGTGTGCCCGTACAGAGGTCTACAACCACATATGAGGTGTTTCTGTAAACTACAGAATCAGGGCCATAAATAATGAGTTTTGTTTGGCTGTTAACCCTTGCTTTGTAACTGGAAAAAAAATATTAAAATGGAAAATCTGCCAAAAAAGTGAAATTTTGAAATTGTATCTCTATTTTCCATTAAATCTTGTGCAACACCTAAAGGGTTAACAAAGTTTGTAAAATCAGTTTGAATACCTTGAGGGGTGTAGTTTCTTAGATGGGGTCACTTTTATGGAGTTTCTACTCTAGGGGTGCATCAGGGGGCTTCAAATGGGACATGGTGTCAAAAAACCAGTCCAGCAAAATCTGCCTTCCAAAAACCGTATGGCATTCCTTTCCTTCTGCGCCCTGCCGTGTGCCCGTACAGCGGTCTACAGCCACATATGAGGTGTTTCTGTAAACTACAGAATCAGGGCCATAAATAATGAGTTTTGTTTGGCTGTTAACCCTTGCTTTGTAACTGGAAAAAAAATATTAAAATGGAAAATCTGCCAAAAAAGTGAAATTTTGAAATTGTATCTCTATTTTCCATTAAATCTTGTGCAACACCTAAAGGGTTAACAAAGTTTGTAAAATCAGTTTGAATACCTTGAGGGGTGTAGTTTCTTAGATGGGGTCACTTTTATGGAGTTTCTACTCTAGGGGTGCATCAGGGGGCTTCAAATGGGACATGGTGTCAAAAAACCAGTCCAGCAAAATCTGCCTTCCAAAAACCGTATGGCATTCCTTTCCTTCTGCGCCCTGCCGTGTGCCCGTACAGCGGTCTACAGCCACATATGAGGTGTTTCTGTAAACTACAGAATCAGGGCCATAAATAATGAGTTTTGTTTGGCTGTTAACCCTTGCTTTGTAACTGGAAAAAAAATATTAAAATGGAAAATCTGCCAAAAAAGTGAAATTTTGAAATTGTATCTCTATTTTCCATTAAATCTTGTGCAACACCTAAAGGGTTAACAAAGTTTGTAAAATCAGTTTGAATACCTTGAGGGGTGTAGTTTCTTAGATGGGGTAACTTTTATGGAGTTTCTACTCTAGGGGTGCATCAGGGGGCTTCAAATGGGACATGGTGTCAAAAAACCAGTCCAGCAAAATCTGCCTTCCAAAAACCGTATGGCATTCCTTTCCTTCTGCGCCCTGCCGTGTGCCCGTACAGCGGTCTACAGCCACATATAAGGTGTTTCTGTAAACTACAGAATCAGGGCCATAAATAATGAGTTTTGTTTGGCTGTTAACCCTTGCTTTGTAACTGGAAAAAAAATATTAAAATGGAAAATCTGCCAAAAAAGTGAAATTTTGAAATTGTATCTCTATTTTCCATTAAATCTTGTGCAACACCTAAAGGGTTAACAAAGTTTGTAAAATCAGTTTGAATACCTTGAGGGGTGTAGTTTCTTAGATGGGGTCACTTTTATGGAGTTTCTACTCTAGGGGTGCATCAGGGGGCTTCAAATGGGACATGGTGTCAAAAAAACTGTCCAGCAAAATCTGGCTTCCAAAAACCATACAGCGTACCTTTCACTCTACGCCCCGCTGTGTGGCCGTACAGTAGTTTACGGCCACATATGGGGTGTTTCTGTAAACGGCAGAGTCAGGGCAATAAAGATACAGTCTTGTTTGGCTGTTAACCCTTGCTTTGTTAGTGGAAAAAATGGGTTAAAATTGAAAATTAGGCAAAAAAATGAAATTCTCAAATTTCATCCCCATTTGCCAATAACTCTTGTGCAACACCTAAAGGGTTAACAGAGTTTGTAAAATCAGTTTTGAATACCTTGAGGGGTGTAGTTTATAGAATGGGGTCATTTTTGGGCGGTTTCTATTATGTAAGCCTTGCAAAGTGACTTCAGAGCTGTAGTGGTCCCTAAAAATTGGGTTTTTGTAAATTTCTGAAAAATTTCAAGATTTGCTTCTAAACTTCTAAGCCTTGTAACATCCCCAAAAAATAAAATATCATTCCCAAAATAATTCAAACATGAAGTAGACATATGGAGAATGTTAAGTCATCACAATTTTTGGGGGTATTACTATGTATTACAGAAGTAGAGAAACTGAAACTTTGAAATTTGCTAATTTTTCCAAATTTTTGGTAAATTAGGTATTTTATTATGCAAAAAAATTAATTTTTTTGACTTTATTTTACCAGTGTCATGAAGTACAATATGTGACGAAAAAACAATCTCAGAATGGCCTGTATAAGTAAAAGCGTTTTAAAGTTATCAGCACTTAAAGTGACACTGGTCAGATTTGCAAAAAATGGCCTGGTCCTTAAGGTGAAAATGAGCCTGGTCCTTAAGGGGTTAAGGAAAAAAAGTGGAATGTTATGCAATGGCCAAGTCGACCTGAATCCGATTGAGCATGCATTTCACTTGCTGAAGACAAAACTGAAGGGAAAACGCCCCAAGAACAAGCAGGGACTGAAGACAGTTGCAGTAGAGGCCTGACAGAGCATCACCAGGGATTAAACCCAGCGGCTGGTGATGTCTACGCGTTCCAGACTTCAGGCTGTAATTGACCGCAAAGGATTTGCAACCAAGTATTAAAAAGTGAAAGTTTGATTTATGATTATTGTTCTGACCCATTACTTTTGGTCCCTTAACATGTGGGAGGCACATATGCAAACTGTTGTAATTCCTACACCGTTCACCTGATTTGGATGTAAATACCCTCAAATTAAAGCTGACAGTCTGCAGTTAAAGCACATCTTGGTTGTTTCATTTCAAATCTATCATGGTGGTGTATAGAGCCAAAAATGTTAGAATTGTGTCGATGTCCCAATATTTATGGACCTGACTGTATGTGGCGTGATGGATTAAAGCAGATGCAAGCAATCCAGCAGTGGTGTTGAAAGCTGCTATAGTGGATTCCTATGAGGCCCTCATGAACCTAGTGTATAGAAAGGGAGCTTATGCAGCACGCTATTTTATGCCTGCTACGGTGGCGATCTGGGTTAAGTGGGTGAAGATACATACGATCAAGGATGGGGGGGGGAGAGGTGGTCGCTATGTTTGCCGTTATGGAGGAATAAGGATTTGCCTGAAATGTTCTCTCTAGCAGACCTTGAGTTTTGTCCCCAGAAAGGCTTGCAATAACTTACACAACTTTATGACAAGGGCCTATTCAGGTCTTTTAATAGTCTGAAACATGAATTTAATCTACCTCAACACTGTCTTGTATAGATACTTCCAGCTCAGGCATGTCTGCTTTGTGCAATTTGGTAGAGGCCTGCTGAGACTGGAGTGTGACCCTATAGAGGCGGTGGTGAAACGAGTTCAATTAGCTAAGATGGTGTCCACTTTGTATGTGACATTAAAGGAAGAGCAAGGTTCTCCGCTTGACAAGTCCTTTACCAAATGGAAACACGGGAAAACCCATTGAATCTCCCACATAAAGTATAACACATATATAATACAAAAAAATGCGATTTCATATAGTAGTAGTAGTGCAGGAGGATACTGTGACAAGTACAAAAAAAACACCATCTGTCCTCACAATGTAAATACCTATGATAAAGTTAGGCTAGGTCACAAAATTGCACACCTAAAATACTGCGATATGATTGTAAAAATGCATATATACCCACACAGGTGACACGGCTCCTGAAGAAGCGAGGCGAAACGCACATCGGGTTGGTGCCATCATCCTCTTTCCTCTCCTGGTTAGTATTGGCTGTTATTATGTCCTCTCTTTCACTCATTGTCCTTTGCATTTGGGTTGCACTTATGTCAGTATATTGTTGATACATTGTAATTAGTTGAGATCCCATGCTGACTTTTATGCAACAGTATTGCAATGAACATGATGATATGTTGACATGAGGTCAGGTATATAATTGCTTATCACCTGTGTGGGTATATATGTATTTTTACAATTATATCGCAGTATTTTAGGTGTGCAATTTTGTGACCTAGCCTAACTTTACCATAGGTATTTACATTGTGAGGACGGATGGTGTTTTTTTGTACTTGTCACAGTATCCTCCTGCACTACTACTACTATATGAAATCACATTTTTTTCTATTATGTATGTATTATCCTCTTTTAATTGATAAAGATTGAGTTATACTATTTGTGTGAGATACAATGGGTTTTCTCTTAGTTTGACACACATATTATTCTATTGGCATCTATTTATTGGTTGTTCAAATGGAAACACAATAACGTAGTGGATTTGGAGGACTCTTATGTGAGAGAACTAAGCCACACATGGAGGTCCACAGTTGTTAGCGCCAGAGACCAACTTATACAGTTGAAATGGGTACATAGGGTATGGTTTAAGATGCATAAACTACCCAGTCCCCAATGTACAAGATGTGGGCACGAGAGTGGCTGCTTTGTTCACATGGTGTGGCAGTGCCTGGTTATACAGAGCTTCTGGGCGGAAGTGCATGCTTATAAAAAAATACTAAAATTGGTTTTCCAGATGCTTGCAC
Source organism: Bufo gargarizans (assembly GCF_014858855.1). Classification (NCBI taxonomy): domain Eukaryota; kingdom Metazoa; phylum Chordata; class Amphibia; order Anura; family Bufonidae; genus Bufo; species Bufo gargarizans. The sequence continues at coordinate 585,082,559 of NC_058080.1, read as the reverse complement.
GCTAATAGGTTTTTGGGACTAGTTAACAAGATTATCCACACTAAATATGGTAGACGATTATACAGGTTACTTGTGTACTATGCAAGGAGAACCATCCTTCTAAATTGGAAGACCACCACGACTCCCACCAAACAACAATGGATACAATCAGTCAACTCTGATTTAGAAATATACAAGCTTGTCTATGAGCCTAGAGGGATCCCTGACTGATCCTTGGATTAACACTCAAACAGCAGTACCTTGAATGTGTAGGTTGCTTTGGTCAAGTCCCACGAGCGGGTCAAAAAACACAGAATTTGTGAAAATCTTTCCATTATACCTTATCTCCGGGGAGGCGCCACTTGTGGTTGGCTCACAATAACTGATGAAAATCACTGATATGTGAATAAGGCCTCATTAAAGAGGATAAAGGCTGCCTCTCTAGTCACACTTATTGGATGAGTAACCTAAAAGTCAATGTTTGGCCCTTTAAAAACAGGCATTGGACCAATAACTATAACCTCAGACAGGGGTCGTGACAAGTGCTATATATGCTGATCCCTTTCAATGTTTAGTCATAGCTACAAGTACTTTATGTTCATTTAACAAGGTTTAAATGCTTCAAAAAAAATTTAAGTTTGCCACTATCTTTAAAAATAACACGTCGGTATTGCTTTCTTGCAGGCAACCCACTTAAGGTCCAAACATGTCCTAAATGTAAAAATTTGTTCTACAATATGTGGTATGATAACACTTTACTCCAGGTGGCATTAAAAGATGTCAGCAGAGCAATTCATAAAAACGTTCTGTTTACCTATATGTCTAGTATGGAAGCTGAAGAAGGGGGGTATGAATTCCTTAAAGAGAATATCAGCAGTTTTGACCATGCTAGGGCTGCATTGACAGAACTGTGAAAAAAATGGCTGTTAAAAACAGAAAAAAACTGTCTGTTTTAAATTTTTTTCACTGATGCCTTTCTAAGAAACGGTCGTTAAAAATGATCCCTTCATGTATGGGGTTCATCTAGCCATCAAATATAGCACATTTTCACTTGAATAGAACTGCACATAGGCTATGTGACCGATAAACATGATGTCACTGGTCTAGGAAGAGGTTTCCTTAAACAGGTGATTGGAGGGTGTGCCGGAAGCCAGCCCCACTGATAATATATTCATGACCTATCCTGAGGGTAGGTCATCAATATTTTACTCCAGGAAATGTCTTTAAAGGGGTTGTATCATCTCAGACAATAGAGGCATATCACTAGGTGCGGGTTCCAGCGGGACTACATCGAGAACAGAACCCAATGCACAGCCTTCCTCCATTCATTTCTATGGGGCCGCCAAGCGCTGGCGGGGCTATTTCCGTCGGCCTCTAGAAATGAATGGGAGCAGTGGCCACGATTCACTTCTATGGGGAGAGTGCTTGGTGGTGGCAGCAGGACCCGAGTCCTCCAGCCACCACTTTGCGGGGTTACGTTTAGGAGATAGATGCGGGTCCCACCGCTGGGAGCGCTATAATATACACCGCTATAAGATAATGTGGGCATATCCTAGTGATATGCCCTCGCACCGATTGTCTAAGATGAGACAACCCCTTTAATGCTAAATTGTTTAGTGAGCATTTTTTAAGCTTTTTTTGATCACTTCTCTTCTGTTGCTCATACAATTTCACAGCCATATATGCAATACGGTGTATTAGTAAACAATTATGTAGATATGATACTTAAAGGTGCACCTCCACCCTTTCATTTAGCAGATTAGCTTGGCTGCAGGGAGTCTAAGGCTGGTTTCACACAAGTGAGTTCAATGTGCTGAATTCGCAGTGTGTGTCTGCAAGCGGTCCTGTCCTGACCTACGTAGCACTGATAGGATCGCATAGCATTATATTGATTTATGATGCTATGTAACCCTTAGAGTTCTGCAATGTATTGAATAACACTGACAGCATTATGTCAGTGTTATACAATACATTCCAGAACTCTTAGGCCTCTTTCACACGGGCGAGATTTCAGTGCAGTTGCAATGCATGAGGTGAACGCATTGCACCCTCACTAAATCTGGACCCATTCACTTCTATGGGGCTGTGCACATGAGCGGTGATTTTCACGCATCACTTGAGCGTTGCGTGAAAATCGCAGCATGCTCTATTTTGTGAAATTTTCACCAACGCAGGCCCCATAGAAGTGAATGGGGCAGCGTGAAAATTGCAAGCATCCGCAAACAAGTGCGGATGTGGTGCGATTTTCACGCACGGTTGCTAGGAGACGATCGGGATGGGGACCCGATCATTATTATTTTCTCTTATAACATGGTTATAAGGGAAAATAATAGCATTCTTAATACAGAATGCATAGTACAATAGGGCTGGAGGGGTTAAAAAAATTAAAATAAAATGTAACTCACCTTAATCCACTTGTTCGCGCAGCCCGGCTTCTCTTCTGTCTTCGTCTTTGTTGTGCAGTAGGAAAAGGACCTGTGGTGACGTCACAGCGCTCGTCACATGATCTATCACCATGGTGATGGACCATGTGATGAGCGCAGTGACATCATCAAAGGTTATTTTCCTCACAGATGAAGACAGAAGAGAAGCCAGGCTGCGCGAAGAAGTGGATTAAGGTGAGTACATTTTTTTTTTTTTTAACCCTTGCAGCCCTATTGTACTGTGCATTCTGTATTAAGAATGCTATTATTTTCCCTATAACCATGTTATAAGGGAAAATAATACAATCTACACAACACCTAACCCAAACCCGAACTTCTGTGAAGAAGTTCGAGTTAGTGTACCAAATATGCAGATTTTTCTCACGTGCGAGCAAAACGCATTACAATGTTTTGCACTTGTGTGGAAAAATCGCGCATGTTCCCGCAACGCACCCGCATCTTTTCCCACAACACCCGTGTGAAACCAGCCTTAGAGTTAGAGGCCTTTCACAAGTCAGTGATTTCCATCAGTGATTGTGAGCCAAACCAGGATTGGAGCCTACACAGTGATAAGGTCTAAGGAAAAGATCTGCACCTAGTTTTGGCTCAAAATCACTGGTGGAAATTACTGACCGAACACTGACTGTGTGAATAATGTCTCACATAGCATTATAAATCAATATAATATGATGCGATCCTATTAGTGCTACGTAGGTCTGGACGGGAGCTCACGCAGACACAGAAAAACCAAAAAAGTCAAAGAAAACCACTTGAAACATCTGCCATTTGGACTTCTGAAACTTTTTTTATTTGTGATCATGGGTTTTGACAGTGAATATTTTCCACACTCTACTAAATTGTTTGCTTCAGTTTAGTAGTTTTCCAATCCTAGATTGCATGGATCATATTCATACTCCATTTATTTTGCAAAAATGTTGTTCTAGTAATTTGGTCAGAACATGTTCATTATAGGATAAAGCAAGCACGGACACTGTCTAGATGTTTGTCTTAATCAGGAATGTTTATACATCATGTTCAAGATTCAGTATTTTAATCCCTTCATATTAAACACATTCATTAAGCCATTAATGATTAAGCATCATCTGCATGGGACACCTCTATGTGTTGCATTGGGATGACAATAGAGGTATATATGGGAAACCTAAGAGACATAAGAAGTTAGACTGAGGATCACACAAGTTGTATTCAAGGTGCTGGGAGGATGATGCTGCTTGGCCAACACTGGTTGTGATGTAGTAGCTTGCTCCATTCGACTGTGTCAGTCAGTACACCTGGAAGTGAGCAGATGTGGAGCCATCCTTCCATAAGCGAAGCGTTTCCACAGCTACAGAACGGCAGAGGGGACAAGTTTTCTCTCTGTCAAACCACAGACACAGGCACTCTTCACAAAACACGTGCTACGAGATAGGAAGAAGAAAAACAAAACAAAAATCTTCATAAAAGAGAATTTACAAACTTTGAGTAGTCTAGGTAACAATAAAGAATATAATCATATAATCACACCTTTGGCGGTGACTTACCTGAGAATTGAAGGATCAGGCTTATTAAAATCGAACAACCCCTATTCTTATCACCACTAAAATCTTCCATCGGGGAGAGTTGTGAGACCCCCCTACAAATCAAATGGTCACTCAGTCCCTGTCACAATAAGGTGGGTATACAAGAATACAACTAGGCCTGGGGTCGGGATAAGGGATAAGATCACCTCCTATTGCATCCCCAATCCTCGCCCTAACTCCTCACTGTATGAGCAGACCTGGATATTAGGATGGCTCATACCCAGGAAACCTAGGACCCCGAGTCGCCCTGATAATCCCTCAAAATAGGGAAAGGGCTGAGATGAGCTGTTCATCCCAGACACGGATGAACAGAAGTTTCACCCGGGCTAGATGCAGGGAAAGGCAGGCAGTGCACAGCTACTGCATCTGCAGGTAAGAGCCCAGAAACAACTTGCACGTTCCTGCAGCGGCAACGATGAAGAACGGACTCCCATGCGGACAGGATGCATGTCGGCCCCAGCAGAGCTGCACGCTGATTTGCGATTCCCCCTCCGGGGAACCCCAACACCCCCTTCTGGAGGTAAAATAGACACGGGAGATGTCTAGTAACCATGCTGGATAACAACACCAAACATACCAGACATGGAACACCAAAAAAGACATTACAACACATCCAAAACATAAACCCACACCAAAATGTAAGGAAGGGTACAGAACAGAGAGAATAAAGGGAAGACATCGTGGTGACATCGCTAAAGACCTTGATGTTCCACAAGGAGGCCCACATGGACAGGTGAAACATCCAGAGAGGAGCAAAGTTCCTTCTCCTACAAAGGCAGACAAACAACTGACCTCAAGCTCACAACTCCAACATAAGAAGAGCCATGAGGCCACACCCAGCTCTACTTTGCACACACCTTAACCCTGTACACACCAAAATGGGAAGGAACACCAGACTAAAACAACATGTTGCCACTGGCAACAAGCATGCACGGCACAAGTTTCACGGTCCACTACCACCAAACCATGACACAGCCGTGACAGTCCCACCAAAATCAGCATCCAATGTGTGTGATCAGCTTAATACTATCATTTTGGCATATGCTGCCTCTGAGACCCACTAAAGATATCATATTATACTATCTCACTGTCCTCATATACAAAAAGCCGGGAGTAAAAAAACCTATTAGATTGAGCGAGTATCATTTGGTATAACAGTCTGAATTTGGGAAATAATCATTAAATGTAATAATAATCTGCTGCGAACAAACAAAAAGTGATAAATCGTTTGAATGAATCTACCTGACTGAATGGTTATCATTAGTCGCCCCCAAATCCCCTCGGCTAATCAGAAATCTGCCAGTCATTAGCAGTGTAAATGCTCTAAGGGTGAAGGAGCAATGATCACAGTAATGAGCAAACAGCCAAAAAAGAATCATCTCAGCCCAGATCAAGGCAGAGCTCGATTTAAAGAGGACCTTTCATCTGGCAAAACATTGTGAACTAAGTATCATGATATATACAGCGGCGCCCAGGGATCTCACTGCACTTACTATTATTCCTGGGCGCCGCTCCGTTCTCCTGCTATGCCCTCCGGTATGTTCGGTCACTTGGTTATAGTAGGAGGAGACTGGGCGTCTCTTTCTCATAGGCTGTAGCGCTGGCCAATCGCAGCACAGAGCTCACAGCCTGGGAGAAAAAAAACTCCCAGGCTGTGAGCTCTGCGCTGCTATTGGCCAGCGCTACAGCCTGGGAGAAGAAGACGCCCAGGAGAACAAGGGCAGACTCCTCCTACTATAACCAAGTCCCCTAAGTCTCCGCCTAACATAACCAAGTGACCGAAGATACCGGAGGGCATAGCGGGAGAACGGAGCGGCGCCCAGGGATAATAGTAAGTGCAGTGAGATCCCTGGGCGCCGCTGTATATATCATGATACTTAGTTCACAATGTTTTGCCAGATGAAAGGTCCTCTTTAAATCGAGCTCTGCCTTGATCTGGGCTGAGATGATTCTTTTTTGGCTGTTTGCTCATTACTGTGATCATATGCCAGATAATAGTTCCTCTTTAACTTAAGACATTTTGTTCCAGAATATCAATCTTCATGGACCAACTATGAAAAACAGTTCAGGAAATGGCAGTCTGAAATGAGTGTGATTATGTACACCTTTGGGGGCAATTTTTTTAAATGATTGCATTGTACTTATTATGAGCTAAAAATAATTTTTTAAATTGGTCTTTATTACATATATGGCGTCCTTTTTTCTGTACAGAGCTGACATGCTCTAGAAGCACCCTTTGGATTTTATGTATTTTCCGTCAGACCAGGAGCAGACAGACTCCTTATCTCTACTCTGACATTATAAACACTCATATTATAGCTCAGTTCTTATCTTATTATGACCTCTCAGTAGTTTAGAGATAAAGTTTATTAGATGACCGGCACAAAGTGAAAATACCAGTCACACAGTTAGAAAAACAGTTAATCCTTAGTGACAGACCATTTCAATATTTTTAATAAAGGCCAATTGGAAAATAATTTTTAGCCAAAAATAAGTAACCTGTAATCCTCAAAAAAATTGCCTCCGAAGGTGTACATAGCCTTTATGGCACAAAGCGGGGTCCAATAGCTCTCGATGTAGATTATCTTGAGAGTATTACCTGACATATTAAGATAATGGGATCTTTAAAATCTGCCTGACAAATGGCGCATATATCCCCTGCTTCACTGCACTGCTGGCTGCTGGCACGTACACCATACTTCTGTAAAGAGAGATTGGTAAAAGAACATGCAGACAAAAGTTAATGAATATTCACATTAATACATTGTCATTAGCAAATATGCTTACTATGAAATGCACATCCTCCATAATATTACAGGGATTCCATTACATACTAAACCCTCTTGACCACAAGCTACAATACGCCAAGTCAGCACTGCATAGTACAAAAGATAATAGCCTATCATCCTTATGAAATCAACTACTTTGTCCCCTTCACTTAAGTCTGGTGATCTGGTTTTATGTCCCTCTGGTGTAGTTAAAACCCTGGAGGGAAACTGATGCCCAAACTGGATCCATGCTTCCCCATGGAAGATGTTTTGGCAACCGACGGCACAAAATGTTTTCTTGCGCAGAACACAAAAATCCAGTGAAGAAAATATCATCCGGCTCAAGTAGAAGACAACTGTGTAGATATAACTGATATACAAAACAAATAAAGTCTACACACCCCTGTAAAAATGTCAGGTTTCTGTGCTGTAAAAAATGAGACAAAGATAAATCATTTCAGAACTTTTTCCAACTTTAATGTGACCTATAAACTGTACCACTCAATTGAAAAACAAACTGAAATCTTTTAAGTGAAGGGAAGAAAACAAAAAAACTAAAATAATGTGGTTGCATTAGTATGCACACCCTCTTATAACTGGGGATGTAGCTGTGTTCAGAATTAGGCTTCATTCACACAGTCAGTGTTTGGTCAGTTATTTCTATCAGTGATTTTGAGCCAAAACCAGGTGCAGATCTAACCACAGAACAGGTGCAGATCTTTCCCTTATACCTTATGTCTGTGGAGGCTCCACTTCTGGTTTTGGCTCACAATCACTGATGGAAATCACTGACCAAACACCGATTCAAAATCATGTTAAATAGGAGTCAGCATACACCTGCCATCATTTAAAGTGCCTCTGATTAACCCCAAATAAAGTTCAACTTGCTCTAGATATTCTTTCCTGAAATTTTCTTAGTCGCTTCCCACAGCAAAAGCCATGGTCCACAGAGAGCTTCAAAAGCATCAGAGGGTTCTCATTGTTAAAAGGTATCAGTCAGGAGAAGGGTACAAAGAATTTCCAAGGCATTAGATATACCATGGAACACAGTGAAGACAGTCATCATCAAGTGGAGAAAATATGGCACAACAGTGACATTACCAAGAACTGGACCTCCCTCCAAAATTTATGCAAAGACTAGAAGAAAACTGATCTGGGAGGCTACCAAGAGGCCTACAGCAACATTAAAGGAGCTGCACGAATATCTGACAAGTACTGGCTGTGTGGTACATGTGACAACAATCTCCCTTATTCTTCACATGTCTGGGCTATGGGGTAGAGTGGCAATACGAAAGCCTTTTCTTACAAAGAAAAACATCCAAGCCAGGCTACATTTTGCAAAAACGCATATAAAGTCTCCCAAAAGCATGTGGGAAAAGGTGTTATGGTCTGATGAAACCAAGGTTGAACTTTTTGGCCATAATTCCAAAAGATATGTTTGGCGCAAAACAACACTGTACATCACCAAAAGAACACCATACCCACAGTGACACATGGTGGTGGCAGCATCATGCTTTGGGACTGTTTTTTTTTTCCTTCAGCTGGAACTGGGGCCTTAGTTAAGCTAGAGGGAATTATGAACAGTTCCAAAACCTTCAGGCTTCTGCTAGAAAGCTGAACATGAAGAGGAACGTCATCTTTCAGCATGACAACGACCCAAAGCATACATCCAAATCAACCAAGGAATGGCTTCACCAGAAGAAGATTAAAGTTTTGGAATGGCCCAGCCAGAGCCCAGACCTGAATCCGATTGAGAATCTGTTGGGTGATCTGAAGAGGGCTGTGCACAGGAGATGCCCTCGCAATCTGACAGATTTGGAGTGTTTTTGCAAAGAAGAGTGGGCAAATCTTGCCAAGTCAAAATGTGCTATGCTGATAGACTCATACCCAAAAAGACTGAGTGCTGTAATAAAATCAAAAGGTGCTTCAACAAAGTATTAGTTTAAGGGTGTGCACACTTATGCAACCATATTATTTTATTTTTATATTTTTTCTTCTCTCTACCTAAAAGAATTCACTTTGTTTTTCAATTGAGTGGTACAGTTTATAGGTCACATTAAAGGTGGAAAACGTCCTGAAATGATTTATCTTTGTCTCATTTTTTTACAGCACAGAAACTTGACATTTTAACAGGGGTGTGTAGACTTTTTATATCCACTGTATGTGAATCAAGCCCGAGTTCTTGTGATATTAGTGTCTAACCACATACAGAAAAAGCTTCATTACTGTAGAATCACACAGGATTAAACTCAGTCTTTACGTCATTGATAAACCCTACATAAAGTACAGCAGAGTGACGTTTGTCAGATGTAGCAAAGTGGACTTTGTAATTACAGCAAGAGATGCAGCCAGGGTTTAATGGCAAATACAGTTTTATTGTAGTATCCAACTAGGACATTACTAGTGGATTACTGGTTAATATTTAGTGTTATCAATATGACTTACCACACGTCTACATTTACAAGAGAATACCCTACTGTTTGCCTTTACTATGTCTTTACATACAAACCGGATTCCAAAAAAGTTGGGACACTATACAAATCGTGAATAAAAACTGAATGCAATGATGTGGAGGTGCCAACTTCTAATATTTTATTCAGAATAGAACATAAATCACGGAACAAAAGTTTAAACTGAGAAAATGTACCATTTTAAGGGAAAAATATGTTGAATCAGAATTTCATGGTGTCAACAAATCCCCAAAAAGTTGGGACAAGGCCATTTTCACCACTGTGTGGCATCTCCCCTTCTTCTTACAACACTCAGACGTCTGGGGACTGAGGAGACCAGTTTCTCAAGTTTAGAAATAGGAATGCTCTCCCATTCTTGTCTAATACAGGCCTCTAATTGTTCAATCGTCTTGGGCCTTCTTTGTTGCACCTTCCTCTTTATGATGCGCCAAATGTTCTCTATAGGTGAAAGATCTGGACTGCAGACTGGCCATTTCAGTACCCGGATCCTTCTCCTACACAGCCATGATGTTGTGATTGATGCAGAATGTGGTCTGGCATTATCTTGTTGAAAAATGCAGGGTCTTCCCTGAAAGAGATGACGTCTGGATGGGAGCATATGTTGTTCTAGAACCTGAATATATATTTTTCTGCATTGATGGTGCCTTTCCAAACATGCAAGCTGCCCATGCCACACACACTCATGCAACCCCATACCATCAGAGATGCAGGCTTCTGAACTGAGCGTTGATAACAACTTGGGTTGTCCTTGTCCTCTTTGGTCCGTATGACATGGCGTCCCAGATTTCCAAAAAGAACTTCGAATCGTGACTTGTCTGACCACAGAACAGTCTTCCATTTTGCCACACTCCATTTTAAATGATCCCTGGCCCAGTGAAAACGCCTGAGCTTGTGGATCTTGCTTAGAAATGGCTTCTTCTTTGCACTGTAGAGTTTCAGCTGGCAACGGCGGATGGCACGTTGGATTGTGTTCACTGACAATGGTTTCTGGAAGTATTCCTGAGCCCATTCTGTGATTTCCTTTACAGTAGCATTCCTGTTTGTGGTGCAGTGTCGTTTAAGGGCCCGGAGATCACGGGCATCCAGTATGGTTTTACGGCCTTGACCCTTACGCACAGAGATTGTTCCAGATTCTCTGAATCTTCGGATGATGTTATGCACAGTTGATGATGATAGATGCAAAATCTTTGCAATTTTTCACTGGGTAACACCTTTCTGATATTGCTCCACTATCTTTCTGCGCAACATTGTGGGAATTGGTGATCCTCTACCCATCTTGGCTTCTGAGAGACACTGCCACTCTGAGAAGCTCTTTTTATACCCAATCATGCTGCCAATTGACCTAATTAGTGTTAATTGGTCTTCCAGCTCTTCGTTATGCTCAAATTTACTTTTTCCAGCCTCTTATTGCTACTTGTCCCAACTTTTTATCACGATCGGCGTGACTATCACATACGTGACACAGAGGGAGGGAAAGAGGAAGGCCCTGCCCAAGTGAGAGGGAAGGTGGTGACCCCTGACTCACCTTGCGGCTGGCACCTGGCTGCCCTGACGTCCCTAGACGGGTTCCTCACCCGTACGCCGATCACGTGCCTAAAACCCTGGCTTTCCCTAAGATGAGCCCTAGATAGTGAACAGGGCGGTGGGAACACTAGTCCGCACCACTAGCTCTAAAGGAAAACACCAAGGGGAGGACAGACAATACAGACTAAACATATAATCCCAGGTGGGCGACAACAGGAGACAACAAAAAGCCCAACAGGGATCCGGAGGGTAGCACTCTGGAACAACAACCAGGATTCACAGCTCCAGTGGGTCAGTATAGAAGTCCAGGCAGGAAGCTCTATAACTGGCAACTAGAGAAGTGTGAGAGGAGAATATAAGGAGGTTGGGAGTGGCAGACAAGAAACAGCTGAGGAGGAGAAGCTACGGATCCCTGAGTGAGACAAAAAGGATTGCAAGGCAAACACAGAAAACAATCACTAAGAAACAACGTGATCTTTAGACATAGAGCGCGCAGCCACCCGCTGCGACTTCCTGACCCCGGGTATAACGGAGTCAGACTGTGGCTCTTGACACCCTCGTGACAGTACCCCCCCCTTTCACGAGGGGCCTCCGGACACTCAGGACCAGGTCTCTCAGGATGAGAGGCATGGAAAGCCTGAATTAACCTGTTGGCGTTTACCTCTGACGCTGGAACCCACATTCTTTCCTCGGGACCGTAACCCCTCCAATGCACCAGATACTGAAGAGAGCGGCGGACCCGACGAGAATCAACAATTCTGGATATTTGAAACTCCAGATTACCATCCACAATAACAGGAGGAGGTGGCAGCGGTGATGGTTCTAGAGGTGGAAAATACTTCTTGAGTAACGACTTATGGAAGACGTTATGGATCTTAAAAGTCTGAGGTAGCTCCAGGCGAAAAGCCACAGGGTTAATGACGGCTACTATTTTATAAGGACCAATGAACCTAGGGCCCAGTTTCCAAGAGGGAACCTTCAACTTAATATTCCTAGTAGACAACCACACATAGTCATTCACTCCTAGGTCCGGACCTGGCGACCGTTTCTTATCGGCCATGCATTTATATTTACCACTCATATTTTTCAAGTTAGCTTGCACCTTCTGCCATACCGATGAAAGAGATGAAGAAAACCGTTCCTCTTCGGGAACCCCAGAAGACCCCCCCTCTTTGAAAGTACAAAATTGGGGATGAAAACCGTATGCACCAAGAAATGGTGACTTGCCAGTGGATTCCTGACAGCGATTATTTATGGCATACTCGGCTAACGGTAAATATGATGACCACACCTCTTGGTTTTCAGACACAAAACACCTTAAATATGTTTCTAGGTTTTGGTTGGTACGCTCAGTCTGTCCATTCGACTGAGGATGGAAAGCTGAGGAAGAAGGACAAGTGTACCCCCAAACGGGAACAAAAAGCTTTCCAAAACTTAGAAATAAACTGGGTTCCCCGATCCAAAACCACATCGGAAGGGACCCCGTGAAGCTTCACGATTTCACTGATAAACACCTGAGCAAGAGTCTTAGCATTAGGAAGTGCGGGTAGCGCAATAAAGTGTACCATTTTGCTAAACCTGTCTACTACTACCACCAAGATAACTGTTTTACCCGCAGACAACGGTAAGTCAGTGATGAAATCCATTGACAGATGTGTCCATGGCCTATTGGGGATGAAAAGTGGCAATAAAGACCCTGCTGGACGTGTATGAGAGACTTTCGCGCGTGCACAAGTAGAACAAGTAGACACGAAATCCATTACATCCTGACGCAACCTTGGCCACCAAAAACGACGAGACAATAGCTCCAAGGTTGCTTTACTACCCGGGTGCCCAGCAAGTGCCGAATTATGATGTTCCTTTAATAATTCAAGACGCAGGTTTAACGGTACAAACAATTTCTCTGAGGGGCAAGAGGCCGGGGCGTCCCCCTGGGCCTCTAACACCTTTCCCTCTAGAACAGAGTGTACAGCAGAGACAACCACTCCTCTTTGTAAAATAGGTACCGGATCACTAACATTACCCCCTCCAGGGAAACTACGAGATAATGCGTCTGCCTTGGTATTTTTTGCCCCAGGACGATAGGTGATTACAAAGTTAAATCTGGTAAAGAATAGCGACCACCTAGCTTGTCTAGGGGTGAGACGCTTAGCCGATTCTAGGTACAGAAGGTTTTTGTGATCCGTAATCACCGTGACGGGGTGGATTGCTCCCTCTAAGAAGTGACGCCACTCTTCAAACGCCAGTTTAATCGCCAACAGTTCCCTATTTCCAATATCATAGTTCTTTTCTGCTGTAGATAACTTTTTGGAAAAGAAAGCGCAAGGACGCCATTTGCCAGGAGACGGACCCTGAGACAATACAGCCCCCACTCCCACCTCTGACGCATCTATTTCAACAATAAAAGGCTGGGAGACATCAGGTTGAATTAGTACAGGTGCCGAGGTAAACCTCTCTTTTACAGAGGAAAATGCAATTTTAGCGGCGTCAGACCATTTAGAAAAATCAGTCCCCTTCCTAGTCATGTCAGTAAGGGGTTTAACGATCACTGAATAATTTTTAATGAACTTTCTATAGAAATTTGCGAAACCCAAAAACCGTTGTAGAGCTTTAAGGTTCTCAGGAAGATCCCAATCTAAAATTGCCTGGACCTTCCTAGGATACATACGGAAACCTGAAGCAGATAATAGATATCCCAGGAACTGTATTTCCTGAACGGCGAAGACACATTTTTCAATTTTCGCATATAATTTATTCATCCGTAGGACCTGCAGTACTTGCCTGACATGTACTTCATGTGTTTTCAGATCAGCCGAATAAATTAAGATATCATCTAGGTATATGACTACAAACCTGCCGATGAGATGACTAAAAATATCATTAACGAAATGTTGGAAGACAGCAGGGGCATTGGTCAGACCGAAAGGCATGACTAAATTTTCATAATGCCCCTCAGGGGTGTTAAAAGCTGTCTTCCACTCATCCCCTTCCTTGATACGAATCAGATTGTAGGCCCCCCTAAGATCAAGTTTGGAGAACCACCTAGCACCCACAATCTGATTAAAAAGGTAAGGAATGAGAGGAAGAGGGTATGGGTCTCGGATGGTTATCCGGTTTAGCTCACGGAAATCTAGGCAAGGACGCAGGCCCCCATCTTTCTTTTTAACAAAGAAAAACCCTGCAGCCACGGGTGAAGAAGAGGGTCTGATGTGTCCCTTAGCCAGACGCTCGGAGATATAATCTTTCATGGCTTGTCTCTCGGGACCCGAAAGATTATACAACCTGGACTTGGGTAATTTTGCACCGGGAATCAGGTTAACCGGGCAATCATAAGGACGATGAGGTGGTAGCTTCTGACAACCCTTTTCAGAAAAAACGTCCTCAAAGTCCGAAATAAATGTAGGTAGGGAAGCTATGGAGGCGATTAAGCAATTGTTATTTAAGCAATTCTCTCTGCAATGCTCACTCCACTCCAATATCTCCCTGGCCTGCCAATCCACCACTGGATTGTGCGCTACCAACCAGGGAAGACCCAATACCACAGGAGAGGGAAGGCCCTCCAGAACGTAACATGAAAGACACTCATTATGGTGGTCCACTACCCGAAGGTGTAAGTTATGGACAATGTGAGTGAGGTTTCTCTGAGACAGAGGAGCAGAATCAATAGCGAATATGGGAATAGGTCTCTGCAGCGTACAGAGAGACAAACCCATAGTGCGGGCAAAATGGGCATCTATCAAATTTACCCCTGCTCCACTGTCTAGAAAAAAAGAAATAGACTCCGTCTTAACACCAAAAACAATAACCGCTGGCAACACAAATTGAGAGGTTCGTATGGAGGAAACGTATACCCCCCGGCTGACATCCTCCGCACAGCCTGGGGTTAGTAGTTTTCCGACGGTCTTTTGTTTTTGAGAAAGGAGGGACAGACATTAATGAAATGACCCCTCCCCCCACAGAAAAAACAAGCCCCCCACCTACGGCGAACCTCAGGAGGACGGACCTGACGAGAAGTTCCTCCTAGCTGCATAGGCTCATCTAAGTCAGTACAGACTAACTGCTGCTTGGGAGAGGTTACCAATTGCTCAGGAATTTTCGATCTCTCCCTAAGACGTCTATCTATTCTGATAGAGAGGGACATAACAGCATCAAGGGAAAGGGGGGTCTCATACAGCAACAGCGCATCCTTAACCCTTTCAGATAACCCAGAGCAGAACTGACTCCTGAGAGCCGGGTCGTTCCACTGAGTATCCGTAGCCCACCTACGGAACTCTGAGCAATATTCCTCTGCTGGCCGATCTCCCTGTAGGAGTCTCCGTAACTTCGACTCAGCCAGGGCGACTCGGTCAGGGTCATCATATATGAGACCCAAAGCCCCAAAAAATCCCTCCACTGACCGGAGAGCCTGGGAACCAGGGGGTAACGAGAATGCCCAGGATTGCGGGTCCCCCTGAAGCAGGGAAATAATCCCCACCCGCTGTTCTTCATTACCTGAGGAGTAAGGGCGCAGCTTAAAATATAATTTGCAGGCCTCACGGAACGTCACAAATTTGTCCCTTCCCCCAGAAAATCTGTCAGGAAGAACAACCTTGGGTTCTGTAACAACCTGGTTACCCATAGCAACCGCTGGGCTTGCGGTCTGCTGCATTTGCTGCTGTTGTTGGAGGACAGACGCCTTCAATCCTGCCACCTCCAAAGACAGGCCTTGAAGCTGTTTTGCCAAAGCAGCAATAGGATCCATATTGGATTCTAAGTAGAGAGAAAAATTATTATTTTTTTTCTCCCAAAAAATAAGGGCCAGTTATAATATCACGATCGGCGTGACTATCACATACGTGACACAGAGGGAGGGAAAGAGGAAGGCCCTGCCCAAGTGAGAGGGAAGGTGGTGACCCCTGACTCACCTTGCGGCTGGCACCTGGCTGCCCTGACGTCCCTAGACAGGTTCCTCACCCGTACGCCGATCACGTGCCTAAAACCCTGGCTTTCCCTAAGATGAGCCCTAGATAGTGAACAGGGCGGTGGGAACACTAGTCCGCACCACTAGCTCTAAAGGAAAACACCAAGGGGAGGACAGACAATACAGACTAAACATATAATCCCAGGTGGGCGACAACAGGAGACAACAAAAAGCCCAACAGGGATCCGGAGGGTAGCACTCTGGAACAACAACCAGGATTCACAGCTCCAGTGGGTCAGTATAGAAGTCCAGGCAGGAAGCTCTATAACTGGCAACTAGAGAAGTGTGAGAGGAGAATATAAGGAGGTTGGGAGTGGCAGACAAGAAACAGCTGAGGAGGAGAAGCTACGGATCCCTGAGTGAGACAAAAAGGATTGCAAGGCAAACACAGAAAACAATCACTAAGAAACAACGTGATCTTTAGACATAGAGCGCGCAGCCACCCGCTGCGACTTCCTGACCCCGGGTATAACGGAGTCAGACGTGGCTCTTGACACCCTCGTGACACTTTTTGGGGATTTGTTGACACCGTGAAAATTTGAATCAACGTATTTTTCCTTTAAAATTATAAATTTACTCGGATTAAACGTTTGATCTGTCATCTACGTTCTATTACAAATAAAATATTGACATTTGCCATCTCCACATCATTCCATTCAGTTTTTATTCACAATTTATTTAGTGTCCCAACTTTTTGGGAATCCGGTTTGTACATCTTGGGCGTGTATTGCGGTGGCTGAAGCAGATTTCTACTGAATCTCTGAGATGGGCAGCACGGTGGCTCAGTGGTTACTACTGGTACCTTGCAGCACTGGGGTCCTAGGTTAGAAACCTTTATGGAGTTTGTATGTTATATCCTCTTGGTACTCCAGTTTCCTCCCACACTCCAACATACTAATAGGAAACTTAGCTTGTGAGCCCCATTGGGGAGAGCATAATGCTAATATAGGGCTGCGGAATATAGAAGCATTATATACAAGTGCATAAAATAAAATAAAAAGTCAGGAAGGAAGCAGTATCTATGCTTGTGCCTCCTTGCCAGTGGGTGCATGTATCTGTGAGAAGAAGGCACAAGTCACGGTCTTGGACTAGGTCTTAGGTACCTTTTACATGCATAAATGATCTGGCAGATTACTGGGAACTAAGCAGATGTTCCCGATACCTGTCAAGATCAGTAGAGATGAGAGCTGCATTTACATGTAGCAATCACCTCCACTGTGTGAGGACAAGCGATCGATATAGCGATCACTTGTCCACACAGAAAATCATTTTTACAGCGCAGCAGATTGTTGTTTTGACTGAACAATCTACTGCATAGGATCACCCAATGAACGGGTGTTCATCGGATAATTGCTGGCACCTTTCACACAAGCAGAATATTGGAAACAAGGGTTTGATAATCAGTCCATGTGAAAAGACCTTAAAGGCTATGTACACCTTAGGTGGCCATTTTTTTAAATTTATTGCATTATAGTTATTTTGAGCTAAAAATATTTTTTTCAATTGGTCTTTATTAACAATATGGAATCCTTTTTTCTGTACAGAGCTGACATGCTCTACTAGCTGCCTGTGGATTTTTTGTCCTTTCCGTCATCTGAGAAGCAGACGGATTCCTTATATCTGCTCTCTGACATTAGAAAACCCTTTATAGCTCAGTTCTTATCTTGCTGATAAGGATGTGGCTTAAATAAGTGTTTATGACCTCTCAGTAGGTCAGAAATAAGGGTAATTAGATGACCGACACAAAGTAAAAGTGAAAGTACCAGTCACACAGTTAGGAAAACTCTTAACCTTTTGTGACTGAACAGCCCAATATTTTTAATAAAGGCCAGTTGAAAATATGATTTTTAGCAAAAAATAAGTAAATTACAATCATAAGAAAAATAACTCCAAATGTGTACATAGCCTTTAAGCCCTTCTGGAATTGCCGTGCCATTTATGCAGCTGACCTGAGAGGAGTACAGGGTATAGTTTCTGAGAAGAACACTTCAGTTATGAGCCTCATAACATGTCATCACCAGACATCTGAGAAGCTCTGACAGACGTTCTTCAGAACCTCCTGCTTGAGGTTCTTTTGTTTTGCTTTCGTTTTGTCATCTCGTTAGCCTCTCTCAGCTGTCATGTAGTTGCACTGATTGCATCCCTTTAAATCCCTTCCCATACTGCATCACTTTGCGGTTTATACAACTTCCTGGAGTGTGTAAATGCTGGATGCTACAACTGAGCCTTCTACAGATAAGTCTGTTCATTGATTTGTGTTTTCCTGTTTGCTTGATCCTAGGTGACCCTGACTCCCTCCGTATTAAGTGTAGGGAGCCGGTGGTAGTGTCCCCTCACTATTATAGGGTGTTCAGGTGTCATACAGTTGAGGCACGAGGGCATGCAATTTTCTATCATAGAGATCTTTGCATGGGCTGAGAAGACAGGGAGAGTTTCAGGGCTTAAATAGGGGTCACCCTTTTGTACCTTAGTTTCGGATCAAGCCAGTCGGATCCTTATTTGTAACTTCTTGTTTTCTGTTACACCATCCGTGACATTATAAACCGCCAAAACCGTCTCAAGCATGGATCCGGTTTCACTTTTGACTGAACACATGCAGGGTCTTTCATTGGAGGTAGCAGATCTCCGTAAAACTGTATCTCAGTTTCAGGTGACCGGTTCAGCATGCGTTCATGGAGTTTGATCTGAGCCTAAGATCTCGCTCCCGGATACGATCTCCGGGGGTAGTGATAATTTTGTTTCTTTTAGAGAGGCTTGCAAACTCCATTTTCGCCTACTTCCCCATTCCTCTGGTGATGAGGAGCAGAGGGTGGGGATCATCATCTCGCTGCTCAGGGATAACGCTCAGTCTTGGGCCTTTTCGCTGCCGGTGGGGGCACGGCCCCTCCGTTCAGTGGATTGATTTTTTTTAGCCCTGGGTCAGATATATGATGATCCGGATCGTATTGCTCTGGCTGAGTCTAGACTAAGTCTTTTATGCCAGGGTAAACAGTCCGCAGAGATATACTGTTCAGAATTTCGGAGATGGGCAGCTGATACTGGTTGGAATGATGCTGCACTCCTTAGTCAATTTTGCCATGGTCTTTCAGAGGGATTGAAAGATGCATTTGCCTTTCATGAGAGACCTACTTCCTTGGACACTGCAATGTCTCGGGCCGTTCGTATTGACAGGCGTCTTAGAGAGAGAGGAGAGTTCACTCCTTCCTGTCATACTCAGTCCAAGGACAGTGCGGCGGTCTCATTCAGTGCGCAGGGGTCTCAGTCTCTCTCAATCCCCTCTGAGCAGGAGCCCATGCAGCTGGGTTTGCTTGCCTCTGACAATAGAAGATTCAGCTCTCAAAGGAGGGTTTGTTTCTGTTGTGGAGGTATAAATCATTTGGCAAATGTTTGTCCCTCTAGAAGATTCAGGCAGTTTTTTTTTTATAAGAAAACAAAAATAATAAAGAAACAAAAAGAAAAAAATCCACTAAAAACCTTCCATCTGTTACTATTGGCAAGGTTGATGCGGAAATTGAAGGTTTTCCGTTTGCATGTAGTTCCCGTTTTGTTCTACCTGCAAGGGTGGCGCTAAAGAGCAAGAACATTTTTTGTGAGATTTTTGTAGATAGTGAAGCAGCTGTCAATCTCATCGATAATCAATTTGCTATAACACATGGTTTCCAGGTATGCACTTTGGGAAAGGACATACCTGTTTTTGCTATTGATTCCGTTCCACTTTCTCAGAAATCGTTAAAGGGCATAGTTCACAATATCCGTTTGATTGTGAGTGATACTCATGTTGAGGATGTGTCATGTTTCGTCCTAAGCGAGTTGCCTACTCCTCTAGTTTTGGGGCTACCCTGGCTCACTAAACATAACCCCACCATCGATTGGCAAGCGAGGCAAATTAATGGTTGGAGTGACTTTTGCAGAGAGAATTGCCTCACGACATCTGTTTCAGAGGTTTCTACTAAGACTGTACCATCTTTTCTCTCAGAATTTTCAGATGTGTTTTCTGAGAGTGGTGTTCAGGAGATTCCCCCTCACAGGGAGTACGATTGACCTATTAATCTCATCCCAGGCGCCAAGCTACCTAAATCTTGTTTATACAATCTCTCCCAACCTGAAAGGGTCACTATGCGTGCTTATATCTCTGAGAGTTTGAGAAAGGGACACATACGACCCTCGAAGTCACCTGTTGCCGCTGTTTTTTTCTTTGTTAAGAAAAAAGATGGTTCTTTAAGACCATGTCTGGATTTCAGGGAGCTGAACAGTATCACAATTCGTGACCCTTATCAGCTTCCTCTGATCCCGGACCTGTTTAACCAGATTGTTGGGGCTAAAGTTTTTTCCAAGTTGGATCTAAGAGGGGCATACAACCTGGTCAGGGTCAGAGAAGGAGACGAATGGAAGACTGCCTTCAATACCCCTGAGGGCCATTTTGAGAATTTGGTTATGCCTTTTGGTTTGATGAATGCTCCAGCTGTCTTTCAGCATTTTGTGAACAGCATTTGTCATCATTTAATGGGGAAATTTGCATTAGTGTATCTAGATGACATTTTGATTTTTTCAAAACTCATAAGGACCACCTACGTCAGGTCTTTCTCATCCTGCGGGAGAATAAATTGTACGCTAAACTGTAAAAATGCGTGTTTGCGGTTCCAGAAATTCAATTTCTGGGGTTTCTTCTCTCCGCTTCTGGTTTTCGCATGGACCCCAAGAAGGTCCGCGCTGTGCTTGAGTGGGAACTTCCTGAGAATCAGAAGGCACTGATGCGTTTTTTGGGTTTTGCCAATTATTACAGGAAGTTTATTTTGAATTATTCCTCTGTTAAACCACTCACTGATATGACTAGAAAGGGGGTAGATTTTTCCTCCTGGTCGGTAGAGGCGCATAAGGCCTTTTCTAGTATCAAGGAGAGTTTTGCTTCCGCTCCCATCTTGGTACAACCTGATATCTCTCTGCCCTTCATAGTTGAGGTGGACGCATATGAGGTGGGTGTGGGTGCGGTCTTGTCTCAGGGTCCCTCTCCTGCTGCCAAATGGCGACCGTGTGCCTTTTTCTCGAAGAAACTCTCCTCCGCAGAGAGAAATTACGATGTGGGTGATAGGGAGTTGTTGGCCATCAAGTTAGCTTTTAAGGAATGGCGCCATTGGCTAGAGGGAGCCAGACACCCTATTACCGTGTTTACCGACCATAAGAATCTGGCCTACTTGGAGTCAGCCAAGCGTCTGAACCCGAGACAGGCCAGATGGTCTTTGTTCTTTTCAAGGTTTAATTTTGTTGTCACGTTCCATCCTGGGGTTAAGAATGTGAAGGCGGATGCCCTGTCACGTTGTTTTCCGGGAGGTGGGAATTTTGAAGACCCGGGTCCCATTTTGGCTGAAGATGTGGTGGTCTCTGCTCTTTATCCTGAATTGGAGGCAGAGGTTCAGGCAGCCCAGGCAGAGGCTCCTGATCTTTGTCCTCCTGGGAGGTTGTTTGTGCCTCTCACTTTAAGACACAAGGTTTTTAAGGAGCACCACGATACTGTCCTTGCTGGGTACCCGGGGGGTAGAGCCACAGTGGATCTCATCGCTCGGAGATTCTGGTGCCCGGCGCTTCATAAGTCGGTTGAGGGTTTTGTGGCAGCCTGCAAGACCTGCGCTCGTGCCAAAGTCCCTCATTCACGGCCATCAGGTCCTCTCCTTCCGTTACCCATTCCTTCCCGTCCTTGGACACATCTGTCCATGGACTTCATTACGGACCTGCCTCGTTCCTCGGGGAAGACTGATTCTGGTGGTGGTGGACCGTTTTAGCAAAATGGTGCATTTCATTCCTTTTCCTGGCTTGCCCAATGTAAGATGCTGGCGCAGGCATTTATTGATCAAATTGCATGGTATTCCTTCAGACATAGTCTCTGATAGGGGCACGCAGTTTGTTTCCAGATTCTGGAAGGCTTTCTGTTCTCGCTTGGGGGTTCGGTTGTCATTCTCTTCTGCTTTCCACCCGCAGTCGAATGGCCAGACGGAGCACGTCAATCAGAATCTGGAGACATATCTGCGCTGTTTTGTGGCGGAGAATCAGGAGGATTGGTGTTTTTTTGTCCCTTGCCGAGTTTTCTTTAAATAACCGTCATCAGGAGTCCTCTGATAAGTCACCATTTTTTGGTGCATATGGGTTTCATCCGCAGTTTGGGACATTCTCTGGAGAGGGGTCTTTTGGTTTACCTGATGAGGACAGATTCTCCTCGTCTTTGTCATCTATTTGGCAAAAGATTCAGGATAATCTAAAGAGCATGAGTGAGAGATATAAGCGTGTGGCGAATAAGAGATGTGTGCCTGGTCCGGACCTGAATGTTGGTGATCTGGTGTGATTGTCTACTAAGAATATGAATTTGAAGGTTCCCTCCTGGAAGTCGGGTCCTAAGTTTATTGGGCCTTACAAAATCTTGTCCGTCGTCAATCCTGCTGCCTACCATCTTGATCTTCCTCAGACTTGGAAGATCCATAATGTTTTTCATAAGTCCTTACTAAAACCTTATGTCCAACCCATTGTACCCTCGTCTTTGCCTCCTCCTCCGATTGTGGTTGATGGTAATCTTGAATTTCAGGTCTCTAGGATTGTGGATTCTCGTGTTGTCCGTGGTTCTCTGGTTCTCTCCAGTACCTCGTTCATTGGGAGGGTTATGGTCCTGAGGAGAGGATGTGGGTCCCAGTGACGGATATTAAGGCCACTCGTCTCATCAGGGCTTTCCATAGGTCCCATCCTGAGAAGGTGGGCTCCGAGTGTCCGGAGTCCACTTGTAGAAGGAGGGGTACTGTCACCACCAGACATCTGAGAAGCTCTGACAGACGTTCTTCAGAACCTCCTGCTTGAGGTTCTTTTGTTTGGTCATCTCGTTAGCCTCTCTCAGCTGTCATGTAGTTGCACTGATTGCATCCCTTTAAATCCCTTCCCATACTGCATCACTTTGCGGTTTATACAACTTCCTGGAGTGTGTACCTGCTGGATGCTACAACTGAGCCTTCTACAGATAAGTCTGTTCATTGATTTGTGTTTTTCTGTTTGCTTGATCCTAGGTGACCCTGACTCCCTCCGTATTAAGTGTAGGGAGCCGGTGGTCGTGTCCCCTCACTATTATAGGGTGTTCAGGTGTCATACAGTTGAGGCACGAGGGCATGCAATTTTCTATCATAGAGATCTTTGCATGGGCTGAGAAGACAGGGAGAGTTTCAGGGCTTAAATAGGGGTCACCCTTTTGTTCCTTAGTTTTGGATCAAGCCAGTCGGATCCTTATTTGTAACTTCTTGTTTTCTGTTACACCATCCGTGACATAACATGGCCCTAGACTTCCAGCCTGGTCTAGTATCTTTTGCAGCTGTCATCCTGCTTGTGATTAGGAGTTCTCCTCCATTAAGACATTTGTACATCCACCAGTTGGGAACTGCATAGCAAGGAAATTGCTATTTGAGGAACCGTATTAAAATAAATAAATGGCTGCATCTAGAGGACATTGAGAAGTGGAAAAATTTCCACCTTCCACAAGCCAGGAGACGCTACACAGGGTGTAACTTGGGAGAACTAATACTCCCACCATCCCAAGTGTGACCCGTCATCACTGCACCAGACCTAGGATTGAGGGAGGGAACTGTGCTATTGTAAACACCATGACTACCACCTACATCCTGTCTACTACTTCTCCCACCCCCCCACATTACAATGTAAATGGATTAGTAAAAACTTATGGTAAGAAATCCTCTGAAGAGCAGAGATTCCAAAGTGTCCCTGGCTGTCTTAAGAGGTATTCTCCCACCATAAGATCACTGGGATAAAACAGTACTTCATGATCAATGGGGAGCTAACCATGGGGGCACCCTTGAATCCCTAGAACTAATGGGCTGAAGTCCTAATGGCTTGCAACAAGCCCTTTAGAGGGGAAAACTTCAATAAGCGCTTGGCTATCTCCAGCAGTCTCAGAGTTGTACTGAATGGCAGCATGCAAGCATGACCAACGCTTTATTAAAATGCAGTAACCCTGGGCCCCCATTCTTATGATCAGTAGGGCTACCAGAAGAAGCACCTGCATCGATCAAGCACTTTTCCCCTTTTCTGTGAATAGTACGCATTTGTCATGGGACAACCTTTAAAGGGAGTCTTTCACCTAATCTGAGCGTTTTAGACCGCTCAGATCAGGTTATAGACTCTTTAACCCTCATTACGATCATACCTTTGTCTTATGTGTCCCTCGCCCAGATAATGAAAATAACACTTTTTAAACTTATGCAAATTACCTTCTGAAGGTGCCCAGGGGCGGCGTTACTGGGCGATGTGCCCAGAAAAACACACCTCCAGCCGGCGGACGTCACGAGCGGCACCAGAGGACAGCGGGCTGGGAACTGGCCCGCACCTGCGCACTGCTCTTCCCATTATGGGCAGATGAACAGCTTTTTATATTGCGCATGCGCCGGCCAACTAAAGACAGCCGGCCGGCGCATGCGCAATATGAAAGGATGTTCCTCTGCCCATAATGGGCAGAGCAGTGCGCAGGTGCGGGCCAGTTCCCAGCCCGCCGTCCTCTGGTGCCGCTCGTGACGTCTGCCGGCTGGAGGTGTGTTTTTCTGGGCACATCGCCCAGTAATGCTGCCCCTGGGCACCTTCAGAAGGTAATTTGCATAAGTTTAAAAAGTGTTATTTTCATTATCTGGGCGAGGGACACATAAGACAAAGGTATGATCGTAATGAGGGTTAAAGAGTCTATAACCTGATCTGAGCGGTCTAAAACGCTCAGATTAGGTGAAAGACTCCCTTTAATGATATGTCAGGAGATAATATACTGTTTGAAGTAAATAAGAAAATGTGTGTCTATATATACATATGCAAAACCAAGAGGGACAAACTGTAAGGTTACGCAAATCGAGGAAGTAGCAGTTGTTGGTAAGATCAGCAGATGTTGAATTTTGATCCACCTAGCCCCAATTTGTAGCATGTGGGATAAGCACAAAGGCCAGATTGAAAGCAAAGTTTTTTTTAGCCACTTGAAACCTCAAAAATCTGATCATGCGTGATGCTTCCTGTTCATTGATGTGTCAGTTATTGCCACTTGTCGCAAACTGAGAGGCACAGAATCCTTGAACTGAGAGACCTTGGTTTATCACTCGAACAGATTGCTACGTTCCTAGGCCGAAATGTCCGCAATGTTCAACGCTGTGTGTCCTGGTGGTGGAATAACAATAATTAACTGGAAATAACAAGAGGTGCACAGAGACGAACCTCTGCATGGACAGATCATCTAATTAGAAGAA
Organism: Bufo gargarizans; assembly: GCF_014858855.1. Lineage (NCBI taxonomy): Eukaryota > Metazoa > Chordata > Amphibia > Anura > Bufonidae > Bufo > Bufo gargarizans. The sequence continues at coordinate 585,057,591 of NC_058080.1, read as the reverse complement.
TGGCATGTACTGATCCATTCTGTATAGCAAGTGAAATTGGATATCATATTCCAAGCCTAGGGCAGCGAGCAGTGTTTACACAAACCATCTGAAGGTGTTTGCACGGCAGTGGGCTACAAGCCAGGTGTTAAATTGACCTCCAAGACAGCAATGGAGGCTGAAATGTAGGTCTATCCTTTTCATTAATCAGTCTTGCTTTTGTCTTGGATGCAATGATAGCCAGAGATTGGTCTGGAGATCATGTGGTCAACTCTATAAAGAGGACACAAGGGAATGTCACACCTGTCATACTCCTGGGATTATAGTGCAGGGTGGCATAACGTACAGTAGCCGGACCCTCAAGTCTTCATTCACTGGTACAGTAAAAGCTTTGCTTGACATTGATTTGATCATGGAACCAGTGGTATGAACATTTCTCGAAAGTGTCCCAGGAGCAGTTTCTCAATAGGAAAACATCAGGCTCATCATACTTTGAGAAGCCCGTGTGGCCTAAACATGCTACCATGGCTGCAGCGCCTCCGGTCTCCAATCAAGCACATCTGGGAAATCATTGGTCGGCAATTGCAAAGGGAGTGGATTTTCAGGATTTGTGTGCCCAAGTGCATTGAGTGTGGCAGAACATTCCTCAGACAACCATTAATAACTTTATTGATAGCATGCCATTGTGCAAGTGTGGGTACTTCTAGGTGTAGCGCTCATACATTATACTGAATAAATTCAATATTTTGTTTCCAATTTTTTTTATCATTTGTATATCCTTAACCATGTCTAATAATCCTGTGATTTCCAAAATTCCACAACTTTTCCATCTTAGAGTTGAAGTTTTAATGTTGAGGAGTATATATACCAGGGGTAGGCAACCTCCGGCACTCCAGCTGTTGTGAAACTACAACTCCCAGTATGCATACTTGCCCTGCTCTTGTAAAAACTCTCATAGAAATGAATGGAGCAAGTGGGGAATTGTAGTTTCACAACAGCTGGAGTGCCGAAGGTTGCTGATCCCTGGTATATACCATATTTTTCACTTTATAAAACGAACCTAGGTTTTAGAGGCGGAAAATCTAAAAAATAAATAAAAATAAATAAATTTTTCATCATACCTCAAATTAGACCCCCAATCGGACCTCACATTAGACCAAAAACAACTATATAAAAACTTACCTCTCTGGAAAGCACTGCCACTCTGCACATTCAGCCTCTCTTTATGCAGCTCCATTCTTCTCTTGGCCCGCGCTGCACAGATACATACCTGATGTTGCACAGGGTCAGGTCATAGTGCCACTAGGTCCTAACACTGTACGCAGTCAGGACAGTGCAGTCCGGAGAAAACCAGCTGTGAGTACAGCCACCACTTTACTCACCACTCCCCACACCTACTGCATACTAGTATTCGCTTTCTAAGACGTACATGCCATTCCCCCCGTTTTTCTTGTTTTAAAAGCACGTCTTATAAAGCGAAAAATACGTGTACAGTTGTCCCTCAAGGTATAATAATAATTGGTTCCAGGATGATCAATGTATGTTTAAACCATTGTAACTTGAGTCCATACTTTATGGAAAACGAGTAATTGTTGCAAAACCAAAAAATAAGCAGATGCCTACTGTAATGAGGAGCAACATTATATATATATATATATATACACACACACACACACAACCACGTTATATGTACAATAGTACAGTATGTTCTATATCTAGTTCTTTATATATACAGTACAGACCAAAATTTTGGACACCTTCTCATTCAAAGAGTTTTCTTTATTTTCATGACTATGAAAATTGTAGATTCACACTGAAGGCATCAAAACTATGAATTAACACATGTGGAATTATATACATAACAAAAAAGTGTGAAACATCTGAAAATATGTAATATTCTAGGTTCTTCAAAGTAGCCACCTTTTGCTTTGATTACTGCTTTGCACACTCTTGGCATTCTCTTGATGAGCTTCAAGAGGTAGTCACCTGAAATGGTTTTCACTTCACAGGTGTGCCCTGTCTGGTTTAATAAGTGGGATTTCTTGCCTTATAAAAGGGGTTGGGACCATCAGTTGCGTTGTGGAGAAGTCAGGTGGATACACAGCTGATAGTCCTACTGAATAGACTGTTAGAATTTGTATTATTGAAAGAGAAAAGCAGCTAAGTAAAGAAAAACGAGTGGCCATCATTACTTTAAGAAATGAAGGTCAGTCAGTCCGAAAAATTGGGAAAACTTTGAAAGTGTCCCCAAGTGCAGTCACAAAAACTGTGATTACTGCTTTGCACACTCTTGGCATTCTCTTGATAAGGTTCAAGAGATAGTCACCTGAAATGGTCTTCCAATAGTCTTGAAGGAGTTCCCAGAGATGCTTAGCACTTGTTGGCCCTTTTGCCTTCACTCTGCGGTCCAGCTCACCCCAAACCATCTCGATTGGGTTCAGGTCCGGTGACTGTGGAGGCCAGGTCATCTGGCGCAGCACCCCATCACTCTCCTTCATGGTCAAATAGCCCTTACACAGCCTGGAGGTGTGTTTGGGGGTCATTGTTCTGTTGAAAAATAAATGATGGTCCAACTAATCGCAAACCGGATGGAATAGCATGCCGCTGCAAGATGCTGTGGTAGCCATGCTGGTTCAGTATGCCTTCAATTTTGAATAAATCCCCAACAGTGTCACCAGCAAAGCACCCCCACACCATCACACCTCCTCCTCCATGCTTCACGGTGGGAACCAGGCATGTAGAGTCCATCCGTTCACCTTTTCTGCGTCGCACAAAGACACGGTGGTTGGAACCAAAGATCTCAAATTTGGACTCGTCAGACCAAAGCACAGATTTCCACTGGTCTAATGTCCATTCCTTGTGTTCTTTAGCCCAAACAAGTATCTTCTGCTTGTTTCCTAGCAGATATTCTACCATGAAGACCTGATTCACACAGTCTCCTCTTAACAGTTGTTTTAGAGATGTGTCTGCTGCTAGAACTCTGTGTGGCATTGACCTGGTCTCTAATCTGAGCTGCTGTTAACCTGCGATTTCTGAGGCTGGTGACTCCGATGAACTTATCTTCCGCAGCAGAGGTGACTCTTGGTCTTCCTTTCCTCGGGCGGTCCGCATGTGAGCCAGTTTCTTTGTAGCGCTTGATGGTTTTTGTGACTCCAAATTTTTCGGACTGACTGACCTTCATTTCTTAAAGTAATGATGGCCACTCGTTTTTCTTTACTTAGCTGCTTTTTTCTTTCAATAATACAAATTCTAACAGTCTATTCAGTAGGACTATCAGCTGTGTATCCACCTGACTTCTCCACAACGCATCTGATGGTCCCAACCCCATTTAGAAGGCAAGAAATCCCACTTATTAAACCTGACAGGGCACACCTGTGAAGTGAAAACCATTTCAGGTGACTGCCTCTTGAAGCTCATCAAGAGAATGCCAAGAGTGTGCAAAGCAGTAATCAAAGCAAAAGGTGGCTACTTTGAAGAACCTAGAATATGACATATTTTCAGTTGTTTCACACTTTTTTGTTATGTATATAATTCCACATGTGTTAATTCATAGTTTTGATGCCTTCAGTGTGAATCTACAATTTTCAGTCATGAAAATAAAGAAAACTCTTTGAATGAGAAGGTGTGTCCAAACTTTTGGTCTGTACTATATATTTTATATATATATATATATATATATATATATATATATATATATATATATATATATATATATATATAGATAGACGTATATGTGTGTATGTTCCGCGATCACTCAAAACCGCAACCATCGATTTCATGAAACTTGGTATACACATCCCTCTAGGGGTCACAGCTCTCTAGGACGTACCGTTCCTAAGATATTCCCAAAAAATGACCTGCATTAGCCAATACAAGCCTGCGAGTCTCTCTCTTCATATCCCAACTGCCATACACATGGTCACATGTCCCTTATCAGCCAATAGAAGCTCGCAGGCCCTTAGTCTCCACATACACACAGTTTTACTCCAGGTTTCCATAACAACCTAGCCATTTTTCTTCACTGCTGTAGGTCAGCTTTAGGCTAGGGCTACACTACGACAATACGTCGCACGACACATAGGGCACAATTACGCTGCTACATGTGTCGCACGACATTGATGTCGCACCAATGTCGTGCAACAATTTTTATAATGATAGTCTATGGTGTTGCACTGCGACATGTGACATGCTGCGACTGCGACATGGATGGATTTTTTGCAACTGTCGCGTCAAAGTCGCAGCATGTCACATGTTGCAGTGCAATGCCACGTTATATGTACAATATGTTGTATAATACTATAGTACAGTATGTTGTATATCTAGTAGTATAGTCTCTTATGTATATCTAGTAGTAGTCAACAAAGCCAAACCAACTGTATCTATTTTCTGTACAGCCATAAAACCAAAAATTAATATTGCTCAAAGATAAGTGATGGAAATATCTGATTAGTTGCTGTTAAAACATTGACTATTCGCTTCTTTAAAAATGCAAATGTATAGCACAACTTGTCTATCACAACTCCACCCAGTCATTTCAGTGTGAAAATGTGACATAACACCTTCTATAGCTGGCAATAAAATGTGACCTAAATGCTATAATATGAGCTTGTTTCAACCACAGCACATGAAGCTCAGTGATGAGGCGCGTTATTGTAAAGAATAAATTCCAATTATTTAGGAGAAAACGTCAATATATATGTAGAATGAATGATGTGCAATTTCCTAGAAATATGATATTCTGTCTTCAGTGCGAGTGCTGTGAAGTACAATATTGGGAAGCTAAGATGGCAACGATTGGGGTAGGGGCAAATACTGCTTTTGCTTCAGTCTCCCACTGACACTTATTCCCTATCCTGTAGAGGAGTTTAAATCTTGAGAAAACCCCTTTAAGACTGAAGTAGAGGAGAGAAAAGTCAGAGTCCAGGCAAAACTCAAAATCTTATTCAAACTATATATTACCTGTGCATGACAAAGAATTCTTAAGGCTTTCCTTAATCCTCCAATACGACCACAAACGTCAAAAGACTAGAAGAGAAAAAGATATAAAAAAATGTTAACACGCATTATTCTTTTTATTTTATTTTTTATAACCAAGAAACAAATGGGTGAACAGTTGCAAATTTTTTTTTTGAATAGCACAAAAAGCAACTAAAAATATATTTTTAATTATTTTCCCTTTCTGTAATTTTGATATACTGTATGGGATGTATGGGTTATGGTTGCCAGAGGCAGGGCTAGAAGCCGCCGTGTGGCATGTGGTGGCCTTTTTTTATCATAAATTTTTTAATACTGTCTATTTTTTTTTACTTTACGCCTTGTGTCCCTGATAAGGTCATGCAAGACCATTTTCATTTATTGCTAATTTCACTTTCTCCTGTAACTGGGACTGACATAGGGGCCCCAGTTACAGAATTAATGCAGTCCCAGAGAGGTTGTACAGGGCTGTACAGTCTTACTGCACAGCTGATCTGGGTTTGCTAAGACCCAGCAACTCATGAAGATACCCAGCCCCCAGGAATCAGATGACTGCTGGGAATGGAGCAAGAAGCGCTATGCCTCATTCTGATCTCTATACACAGAGTTCATTAAGGGTCAGTGAAAAACTGTCCTTGCGTTTTCTATGGAGGGCACTGCTGTCACTCACAGCGGGCTCCCTGCTCCCACAGCCACGATCTCTGCAAGTATGTTTAGAAACGTCCACGCAGAGATATGTGCCAACCTCGCAGAGGTATATAGTCAACAGCCGGTCGGAAAGCAGTTAAAGAAAATTTCAATCCCAAATAATAAAGAAAATTTAAAAGATAAAACATTTTAATCATTTTTAGCCTTACAGATTGGGCCTATGTTAAAGGGGTTTTTCACTTCTGGGGACCTCTTCTGCAGACCCCCCAGCGTGGCTGGACCCATGTTGGGAATCATACTTACCTGATCTCTGCCTCTGCAGCGGTGGTGTGTCACCAATGCGTCATATTACTGGGTCATGTGTCAAATGGGTGACATTGGATGTTGACACGGGGAAACTCAGGAGCAACAGCGGAGCCAGAAGCAGGGATCAGATAAGTATGATTCCTACTGTGGGTCTTGCCATGCTAAGGGGTCTGCAGAAAAGGTCACCAGGGGTCAACCACCCCTTTAAGCTCCTTTGAAACTGGCCTAAAGATGAAGCAAAGGACTTCACCAATCTGATGTGACAAGTGTAAAAGGCTGGTTATGGGCAGGTCTCAATGAATTTTTGCGTGTGTTCACATTGTCGTAGAGTTCTCTATTTTTCTCTTCTGTCACTGGAGCAGAAAAATCTAACAAGGGTTTTGTACACCTTTGGGGACAATTTTTTTTTTTTAAGATTACATTTTACTCATTTGTGGCTAAAAATTGTTTTTTTAATTGGTCTTTATTAAAAAATATTGTGCCGTTCTGTCACAAAGGGTTAACTGTTTTTCTAGCTGTGTGCATCCTATTTTCACTTTGTGCCGGTCATCTAAAAACCCTTCTCTCTAAATTACTAAAGATGTCATAAACACTTATTTAAGCCACATTCTTTTCAGTAAGATAAGGACTGAGTTTTGATGAGTAGAGATAAGGATTCGCTCTACCACTGAGCTACATCCCCTGGCTCATGCGCTCTACCACTGAGCTACATCCATTGGCAGTAGAGATGAGGAGCCAGTCAGGAGGAGTAGAGTTAAGGAGCCAGTCAGCTCCCTGCCTGATTGAGCAGAGAGAAAATGTTGATCCTGCTAGCAGAGCATCTCAGCTCTGTAGAGAGAAAAGGACTCCATATTTTTACTAAATACCAATAATTTATAATTTTTTTTAGCCCATAATGAGTACAATGCACTAATAAAAAAACAATGCCCCCAAAGGTATACATAAGCCTTTAAGCTGGGGACAGATCCATTATATGATGATCACGTTATGATCTTATTTTAGTTTTTCTTGTGCACTCCATGACAAGAATTGGCTTATGTCCTACTTACCTTACACAGACTGTACAGGATTATTAGGATGCTTCCTAAGAAATATGTGCTTGAAGGATCTTCGCCTATGATGTATTTATACCACAGCTGTATGGGCACAAGGGAGCGAACAAGTTGGCTCAGCTCTTCAATCAGCAGGTAAAACTTGCCCTGCAGAGACACAGTTAAACACTTAATGATAGAGAGACAAGGCAGACTCCAACACAGAGACTTCGGTGACTTTATTGGGTATTGGGACTCTGGAGAATATATAATAAGGAACTGCAATGCTCAGAGGTCCAGAACAATTAATCTAAAGAAATGCAAAATAAAAATCAATACCATTAATACCGTTCCCCATAATGCCTATTAGATTACTGCTTCAATAAAGCCCCTTAATCACGGCATACCACACACTGTAAGACTCTTCATGTGCCATGCTAGCTATACGTGTAAAATTGTGCGTACAAGCCCCTATATGATCAAATACGTGTGAATAAAAGGGCTGCAAATAGAAAAGATCTCCAGACTGAAGATTGGAATTGCTTAATATCTATAATTATTCATAAGGGCTGTGACTCCACAGACCTACAGGCTATATCCTAATACTGGCCTCTGGCTTGTGAACTAATGATGGCACCAATTACTGAAGAGCATGTGTGTCTGGTACACACGCCGACATCAGCTCATTAAGATCTTACAAAACTGGCACCAAAGACCACCTCAATCTCTCCGATGCAGGGACATGTGCTATGGCATCGGGCAGTGGATGGGCATATACTGCTGTGCTGCAGATGAAACGAGCGGAGAGTGTGCTGCACTGATTAACGACTCAGACATGGATTAGAGCCTTCTCCCTCGTAGTATCCCCTCGGGTCTTTGTAAGAGGCGGAGTGTGTGTGTTTGTGACTGTGTTTAGAGGCTGAGGGAAGGAGCGAGGTGAGATCATGCCGCATGTCTTGGATTTTACAGTCCCGCTGCTAGGAATAAGCCTCATTGCTCACAGCTCTGGCATTCTTATGATCTCATACCCCTTCCAGTGGGCTATGAGCGAGCGAACATTCTCATCTGCTTAAAGCATCTCGCCGGCATGGTCTTCATTTACTTTTTACTCCATAGGTGTGCGATCAACACAATAATACCCCCTGCCTATTCAGCCTTTGTTACTGAATCCAAGCACCAGCAGGTAACTTTGTTACAAGCCTCACAGCACAAATATTACCTGAAATCAAAGGTTACAAATACAGAAATAAGCTGCTGCATCCATTTAAAAGGGTGACTGGGCTATTTATTTACTGTTATATTTTATTAAAAGCAGGGACCCGATTAGAGTAATAATATATACAAAAAATAAAAATAAAAAATGATAATCACCATCTAATCCCTTCTTGTTCCATCGCTGCCGCTCTGTCACTCCAGCTGTGCTTGGTTGCCCTGACTGTAGGGTGATGTGCCTGTATACCATATGTGACAGCTGCAGCCAATCACTGGCCTCAGCTGTCTTATGTGGTATATGTGAACGTCATCGCTGCAGCCAAAACACTACGTCATGATGGCAGTGAAGGGAAGGATAGGAGCAGCAATGCTGAACGGAGAGGTTTGAGGACAGTAGGTATAATGTTTTTGTATCATTCTAGTAGTGTCTATGTCTTTTTTAAAATAAATAACTCAGGCAACCCCTTTAAATGGTCTGAAGTGGTTCTGTCACCTCTCCGGACATGTCTGTTTTAGTAACTACTTGTATTAACTATTGTAGAGCATCTATTCTTATGACTCTATGGTGCGCCATTCTTCTAGTATTCCTTCCAGAAGTTTATGAATGAACTTCCAACAGGCTGCAATAGGGTTCAGCTGGGTGTTACCAGTTGTAGTTTGTCCCGACACAGTCTGACAATCCAATCAGTGCTGACAGGGTCGGACTCGGACTGACTGTTGGCAATACATTTATAGACTTCTCCAGGATTGTTATTACTTGGGATGCAAGTAGTTACTAAAAGAAACACATCCCGAACATTGACAGGTTCTCTTTAAAAGGGTTGTCCAATTTAAACTAATATTCGGGCAGCCTCTGTAAAAGGTCTAAAAATAACTAAAGAATCCATACAAATTTCTCCCCTGCTTCTTTCACCACCATGCTCCAGTCCTCCCTCCTGACATCATATTCCTGATGTTCAGTGCACACAGGCCACCCACCATACAACCAATCATTGGCCTCAGCAACATACAAAGCCTCACTGCTGAGGCCAGTAATCGGCTGGAGTGGTGACCTATGCGCACAGCCAGGAAAACAAACAGTGGCAGGGAAGACTGAAGCACAGCACTGGAAAAAGCAGGGGACAAAAGGGACAAGGTGTCTAAAAAATGCCGAATAGTGTATTTTTATTTATTTTTTTCCCATTATGGCGTTCACTGCACAGGAATTGAAAAAATATATATTTTAATAGTTTAGATGCAGTGATACCTGATATGTTTTTATTGTTCATATATTTTTAGATGCTCAAGGTATAAATCTTTATTCAAGCGGTTTTAAAATATTCCAATACACAGGTACACTTGTGTTCCGTGTTTCAGACCATGATCATGGTCTGAAACGCGTAACAAAAGTGTATCTGTGTATTGGAATATTTTAAAACCGCTTGAATAAAGATTTATACCTTGAACATTAGAGCTGGACCAATTAAGTTTTCTCTGAGGTTTAACTGATCCAGACGCTATGTCCGGGCTCAAGACAAGGACATACAGGTGAGCGCTGCCTTAGTCTGTTTCCGATATATTTTTAGATGCAAAATTGGAAAAGGGGATGATTTAAACTTTTAATATATATATTTTTTTTTACTTGTAACATTTAGCCCCCTTAGGGGGGGCTAGAACCTGGAATCCTTTGATCCCTTGTCCCATTCACCCTAAGGCCTCATGCACACGGCTGTTGTGCGGCTGTTCCGAGCATTGGGGGCCGCAACTTGCGGTCCCCAATGCACGGGCAAAGTCTGTGCGGCGGCCGGGACGGATTGAGACCCATTCAACTTGAATGGGTCCCTGATCTACCCAGACTGCAAAAAAATAGAACATGTTCTATTTTTTTGTGTTGCAAAGGCACGGACAGAAACACCACGGAAGCACTCTGTAGTGCTTCCGTGGGGTTCCGTGCCTCCGTTCCACACCGCAGCTCCGGATTGCAGACCCATTCAAGTGATGGGCTGCAATACGGCCACGGCCGGGCAACAGCCGTGTGCATGAGGCCTAATAGAGATCTATTAGGCTACACAGCTCAGCAGGAAACTTACCATGGGAAGATTCAGAAGCGCCCAGGCAGCCATGGTAACCGATCGGACCCCCGCAATTTCACTGCAGGGGCTCCGATCGTAAGACAGAGGGAGCCGCTTCCTTCTGCTTTACCTCACAGATGCTGCAATTACTGTTGATTGTGGCATCCGAGGGGCTAAATGACGGGGTTCTGCGTGATCGCCGTTCCCTGTCATTGCAGCCAAGTGCCTGCTGTACAAACCGTGGATCTGCAAAATACAGCTGCAGTGTGTTGCCAGAATTTTTTTTTTCAGACCTACTGACTTCAGTGGGTCCGTGGTCTGCATTTTGCAGACATGTTCTATATTTTTGCAGAACAGACATACAGACGCAGAAACCATGTGAACAAAAAGACTGAACATGTGCTACACTTGGCCACAAAATGCAGTCCACATGCACATGGAAGTTGACGGGTCCGCAAAAAATGAGAACACAACACGGCTGGTTATCTGCATTTTGCGGACCGCCAAACACATACGGCCAGGTGCACAATGCCTAATTCGGTGTAGATTCACCTGTAAATAGCAACACAATGATGACGTTATGACCACAATTCCTCTCTTTATCAGTGGGGTCAATACATGCAGATGCAGGGATTTCAGATTCTGTGCTATATATGACGGCAGCCTGGTGATCAGTTACAATTATGTACTGTCCTTTGTGTAAATCATTGAAACTGAAGGTTTCTGATCACAAACACAAGATTAGGGAATTGTGTACGTGTTCCTCATGGGTGATCCTACACTTAACTTCCAGTAGATTAGAAATTCACTATCTCAGTGTCTAAGCCTTAAATCCAAAATATGAAAAGCCAGAGATAAAGAGAAGCAATTATTATGGAAACCTGCTTAAACTGCCACAACTTATCATAATGCTACCAAGGGATATTACGCTGTGGGCTGTAAACCTGGAAAATAGGATTCTTATGCCAGTTGTGATCTCATACGGCAGTGTTCAGACTAGCCTTCTACAGATATCTTCTCCTTCCCATCGTTTTTTCATCAAAACCAAGAGTAGATCCCATCACAAGGAAGAAAGAAAACATTCCCAAAGGAAATATTGGGAATGTTTCTTTTCCTTGCTGTGCAGGAAAGGAGTCTTGTATTTGGTGCATAAAGACTTAGAGAGTCATTTATTAAGACCAGCGTTTTAGACGCCACTCTTAAAGGCGTTGTCCGGGTTCAGAGCTGAACCCGGACATACCTAGAATTTCACCCAGGCAGTCCCCCTGACAAGAGCATCGGAGCAGTCCATGCTACGATGCTCTCCTTTGCCCTGCGCTGAATCGCGCAGGGCAAAGGCATTTTGTAGAGTTCCAGTGACGTACCGGGCTTTCCTTTGGGCTGCCAGGCGGAGGCTTCCGCCCAGCAGTGAGCCCGGTGACATCACCGGTACTGATGGGCTGGCTTTAGCGCTGCCCTAGCCTGTAAAACGGCTAGGGCAGTGCTAAAGCCTGCCCATCAGAGCCAGTGACATCACCCAACACACTGCTGGGCGGAAGCTCCCGGCAGTGTGTTATAGTAAATAAAAGAGCACTTGCCCTGCGCAATCCTGCACAGGACAAGGGAGAGCATCGGAGCATGAACCGCTCCGATGCTCAAGTCAGGGGGGGGTTACCTGGGTGAAATTAATAACCCTGTGCACTGGATCTGCTGAAGAAATGAAGAGGCGCCGGCCTCTACATAACTTCGGCGCATCCACCACTGGTCAAAATCTACACCAGCTTCCTTGGGTTAAATTTAGATAATTTTCTATGCCGTCCCCTTCCCTGCCAGAACATCCCCTTTCCTGCCCACAACACACTCCCTTTTGTAGACCTGGTGTAAGTGGGGAAAAGTATGAGATCTGCAAAAAATGTGGATTGGATGTGGACTGAACATACAATCATGTGAATAGACCCTTAAAGGGGATTTCTAGGTATTAAATACTGATGACCTATCACCGATGACCATTATATGGCGGTTGTACTTGGTACTGCAGCTTGACTTGAATGGGGACCAAGCTGAACAAAGGTCATATGACCAAAGGGAGTGACGTCCGAGTGCTGTGGCCTCTTTCAACAGCTAGGGAGCAGGAGTCGTGAGAATAGGTCCTCAGTATTTAAAGGGGTTCTCTGAGAATGAATTAAAATAACGGATAGCAACCTATCATGGAATGTGGGGAGGACTGGTTGCCACCAGTTGAAGAGCTGCCACTACACTGCTCTACAATAGATGGTAATGATGTGATCCTGCATACAATATGCCATCACTGTTGAGCAGGCCGACAGGAAAACTCATCGATATGTAGTATATGCAAGAGCCAGAACATAGTGTGTAATGAGGTCCGCACCCTCCTAGGCAGCTCTGCAAGTGGAGGCAGCCAGTTCTGTTCGCAATCTAGGACAGGTCGATTGTGGAGAACCCCTTTAAAGTATCACTGAAGTTTGAAAAAGAAAATGAATATGTCAGAGTGACATATCAAACATTTTGATTGATGGAGGTCTGAGTGCTGAAACCCCCACTCATCCCAAGAGCAAGGAGCGACAAGAGCTCACATAGCATGCTCTCTCTTCTTGCTACAGGAGATGGAAGTGAGATGGACTTAATAGAAAGTCTATGGGCCCATCTCAATTCTGTCTCCTGCAGCGAGGACAGAGAGTGCACTATGCGAGTGCACCCAGACCCCCACTGAATAAATCATCTGACATGTCGTTATGACATATCAAACGTTTTTTCAAAGTTCAGTGATGCTTTAAGTCATGAAAAAAACCTTTAAGCCCTCCTTAGAGTGTATAACATGTATTTCTGCAGGAGGTCCCACAGATTGCGCTTACAGTTCTACGTGTCTTCAATAGGTAGCAGTTAGAGAAACATAATGAATGTACTTTCTAGCTGTAATATTATATATATAATATATGTAGTGGGGTTTCGCTCTGGTAGACCGGATTAGCGGACGCAGTATAGAGGCAACAACAAGTTCTTTAGATCAAACAGTTCACTGTTTTATTCACACTTTAGGCAAGTGACAAAACAAGCAGTCATAAACAAGCAAAAAGTCACCTTGCGGTGTTGGTGGTAATTCACACCATGCGGCATTTCTGCCTCAAAGAGTCCTTGAGCATAGCAGCACCAACCTGTTTTAACGCCAAACAGGTAGCAAGCCTTCATCCAGACACAAGGCTCCCAGATCCCAACACAGAGACACAGTTTCTGAGCCCAGCTGCCTATTTAAGGACAGCCAGGTGCTGCCAAAACCTGGCCTGGCACTTAAAATCCGGTCCGGTATTTGACCTCATCTGGCTGTGAATCAGCCCAGCAGCACATGCTGGGAGGAAAATACCTGTTTTCCCAGACAAAACCTCTCACTGTGTCACAATATTAAAACAAATATATAAAATTAACCGACCATCCACACTGGCTTCTTCCAGTTTTACTTCCTTAAGTACGACAGACCTGTTCATCCAGAGCTGCTTTGTTCATGAATGAAATCTTAAAACTAAAGTAAAATCTGTTGTCGACACAGGTAAAATAGTAGCGGAAACAACATCTGTTTATACAGTATGCCATTTAGGGTTTGTAAAAACCCCTAGGGGCACTGTGATGGCTGAGGTTCTGTGACCGTGTAGCAGCTTAGTTTCACAAAACAGGAAGAAAGCTCAGGACCTGTCTTATTTCTGTACGACCAGCTCTACGCCTTCTCTTTTCAGGAAACAGTTTAAATCTGCAATGCTACGCACACAGCAAATATGTACAGCTCTCCATACATCTATTCGGTTTGAGCCATGTGCCAACGCACGGTAGAAATAACCCACAGCAGGGGATATCACGTGCATTCCAGTTAATGGAATAAAAGAATATGTGAGATTAGGCACTGCAGGCAGAGAAGTAAAGAGGGAATCCTCGATCTGTACGGATAATGATAGATTGCAGGGTATATGAGGGCAGGTATGGAGAAAAAGTAAATGCATTAGGAAATGTAATGGTATGGGATGCTGCATCGCCAGTGGTAAAACTAATCCCCGCTCACATCAATCACAGCCACCACGAAAGTTATAGGGTTGAAATTTGCAATGCACCAATCAACGAAGCACTCCGGTTGCCATCGCAAAGCAGCAGCATTAGGTAATTTTCTCCATATAGACACAAGTCTCTCGACTCACGCTCTCCCTCTGTTGGGCTGACTGCAGCACATTTTCGTGTACGAATCAATATTTTTTCCTATTGTCGGCAGAACCAGAATAAGAACTACATTTCCATTTAAAGCAAAAGGACTGAAAAGAAGATGACAGCCTTCCACACGTGTAAAAATGCCGCAGTATACAAATGCTTAATACGGCCTGGGCGACTGTTTTTACCCCCCACGTTCCTAATAATTACCTACCTAGCAATGACGTTATCACTTCCAGGACAGGGTTGTGCTATGATGGAAAACAGATAAGACTTCCCATTCAATTAAAGCTTTTAGTCATCTCCATAATGTGCAGAGAAAAAATGCTGCAAACGGTCAAAACAAAGTTTACTTCACTTTTTAATAATTCAAGAATAAATGAGATATACTCTAGTGGCGGTTCTTAGTGATGGCCATATGAATTATCCATGAAAATAGACACAGAGGCACTCCATAAAAAACACTCCGCGTCAGCACGTATGAAGAATATTGGAAGCATAGTCCTATGAGCGGTGGATGGTTCATGCGCTGAATGGCAGCACTGATTACCAACAGTAACTCGCAAAAAGTCTTACAGGAACGCTACATAAAATGAGGATATTAGAATTTGTCATAGAAGACAAAGAATTCAGAAATATTTCAGTGACTATTGTGGGTTCTTCTTGGTTTAATGGAAGGGCACCAACAATTCTGTCCACGTGTGTATAAGGCATGCTGTGAAGCCGTATAAGGCATGCTGTGAAGCTACACGGTTTTCAGTAATACACTTATTTTTGGATTGTCTGGTTGGCGGTGGCTTCTTTAAGCAAAGGATGTCTGTGATGATAAATCACCCTTTGCTAGTGAAGCGTGTTTGATATAGGGCTCTTGCACACAAACGTATTTTTTTTTCCGTGTCCATTCCGTTATTTTTAATGGCCCCACTTCAATGGGGCTGCAAATAAAACGGAAATGACTCCATATGCATTCCGTATACCTATGTCCGTTCCGCAAAAATGAAATAATTTAATCTACTAGACAGTACTAATCTAAGGCACTAATGGAGGCATCACAAGGCATTTGGTTCATTCATCGAAGGGCAGAAGAATCTTATATTTATAGCTTCTGTTTTATTTGAAATGCCATTTCTTATTAACTACACAGTTTACTCTGCTCTACACATAAAACCGCATACACGTAATGCACACCTATATACCCAACACAAACCCCTCCCATGGTATAGACATCCTGCATAGCACCGTAAATGCGCTGTACAGAGCTGTGCCTACACCTACACTGCTGGCATTCTGCTGGAAAGGTAAGGATCGGCGATGACAATTATTGCGGCGATTTCGCCCCTGTGATGCAATGGTCAATAGCGGCATCCAGGTGGTGTTACGGAGAAAGAAGCTCTGTCTGGAAGCCCACTGACAACCCATGTAAATATGGGGTGCTGATGGCCTTTAATAAAAAAAAAAAAAAAAAAAAAAAAAATTTGTACCATAAAAATAAGTATGTTATTTATCCCATACACTGAATGCTGTAAAGAACAACAGACAAAAGACATGGCAGAACTGCTCCTTCTGTTCACCTCCTGGCAAACAAGGAATAAAAATGAGTGTCCTATGTACCTCAAACTGTGGCTCCATACATTTTTATGAGATTCCGGAGATAGCCAAGTACAGGGCTTGGCTATCTATGGAACCTTCATAATGATGACTGAAGCATCAGTACATATGGTCGGCCTACCGTTCAATTCATTCGGGGGTGGGGCTGGTGGGAGTGCATCATGGGGTATTCGGTTCCATTTCTCGTGATCAGAGGGTGTTCCAGTGGTAGGACCCACACCAATATAATACTTATCCCCCATCCTGTGAACAAGGGATAACTTGCTATAACTGGAATACCCCTTTAAGATCCAATCTAGGCTGTGTCCTTAAAGTATAACTGCCATTTTTGTTAAATGTATAGGTCAATTAATAAACATTTTTTCAACATTTTTTAAATTGGCTTTGATAATGAGGCACGAAGTGGAGTTTGGCTTCGTATTTTGTAATTTATGCGAATAAATGAAGTGACATGTGATAGAGGCAAAACTATGTAGGTCTCGCAGTATTTGCTGAAAACTTCGGAAAGACCTCTGCAGAGGCAATACATTTTACAGTAGGACTGAGCCGATATTCTAAATGAAGTTTTTAAAAGAATCAGGTTTGGATGCAGCAATCCGAACCGGATTTGCTCAACCCTAATGGCCAGCTTTAGGGGATATATGAGGGAGGCTGTGACGGCAGCGCAGTGAGTGAGGAACGTCTTTGGTATTTAGTACTGTACTGAACACTGAAGATGGGCAAATCACTGCTCGAAGTCAAATACATAGAAACATAGAATGTGTCGGCAGATAAGAACCATTTGGCCCATCTAGTCTGCCCAATATATCTGAATCCTATGAATAGTCACTGGCCCTATCTTATATGAAGGATAGCCTTATGCCTATCCCATGCATGCTTAAACTCCTTCACTGTATTTGCAGCTACCACTTCTGGATCAGTTTTTACATAAAAAAAATATTAAATCAATAAAGTTCATTCAATATACTGCCACATGCGGTTTTGAAACGCGTCTGGCTAGAAAAGTGACTGCACCCCTGTTACAATTGGTGTAACATTTCTATGACCGGGAATTGAAAAGTGTGAAGCTAGATTTCCAAAGTGAAACAACTTCAGGGCTGTGAGCGTCCGGAACTTTGTATTGCGCAGGTGACCAGTGCTGCCAACGGCCGGAGATCACACGTGGAACAGTCAGCGTCCAGGAAAGCCGCACTGCGCAGGCACGCAGTGTCATTAGCAACCGGAAACCATTCGTGGAGTGGCTGATACCTGGACTGTATGCCAACAGACGTTACCGTGTAGACACTATCAACATCGGGTAAGAAGCGCATAAGCGCTATATAAAAAAGAAAACTACCCGTTACACTACAAAGGCGCCGAAGCGACTGGACACGTAAGTGGACTTACACTCCATCACTGTTAATCATTTAACGCACCTATCAGTGTGTATTGAGATACCAGACACTCACATATGCCCCATAGAACATTCCACCATCCTGCTGAAAATACATCAATTAGGAAAATTAGGGCTGCAGTCCAAATAATATAGAGTAAGCTGCGAGAGCTAGGAGGGACCGTGACCATTATCATTTTAGTTTTATGGCTATCTTAGATTCATAATTGCCTTTTGATTTTATACTGCTATTTGGTGTGTCCATGTCAGTGCATATTTTTATGTATGATTGGCCAATATCTGGCATAATTTTACAGGTTGGGATTAAATTTGATGTAATTGACTTCTTGTGAGCTGGTCATCTTTTTGTACAATAAAGTATATTGAAAGCAAGTATTATCAAATGCCCTACACATAAAAAATGGCAGTTATACTTTAAAAGATCTTTTATATAATAGTTATATTTGCACTGTGTTATTTCCTCCTCATGCAACTTATGTTCAACAAAACTTAAATTTTGTATAGATATGTGATAGAAGTCCTTTTATATAGATCAAAATAGAAGCACAGGCTACACACCCGACAGATGAGAGAATAGTGCCCTGACCCCATAAATGTGGATGGTGAGGTCAGCCAATCACTTCGGGCATCACCTTCCCTGATAGGAACAAGGTAAAAAGCATACTGATAGATTGTCAGCAGAGCCTAAAGAAATCGATTGTGTCCACCAATATTTCGCTAATGTGTCTATTTAGGGCATGTTCACACAATGGATTTTTTTAGACTGGAAAATCAGACGTTGAATCTATGGCAGAAATCTGGAGGCTGATCCTGCCCTGAATTGCAGTTAGATATGTAGTGGACCTGCATGAGGATCAGTCCCCTTTAATGGAAACCCACTGAACTCAATATGCAAATATGCATCAAAATCTGTGTAAAAATTTCGCCAATTGAACATACCCAAATAGGGCTGAAACAATTACTCGATTGAATAGAGTAATTCAACACTAAAAAATCCTTGATGCAATTTTTTTGCATCGAGGATTCGTTTGTGTCATGTGACCACGGAGCGGGAGTGAAGCGATTGCTATTACTCACCGCTCCGTGATCACCCGCCAGCCCGCACAGCGCTACACTGTCCTCCTGACACAGTGTCAGGACATAGTGCATGTAAGTGTGCACTATAACCCGATGCTGTGTGACGTCAGAACGACAGTGCAGCTCGTGGAGTAAAAGATGGAGGAGCTGTGAAGCAGCACCCCTACAGGAAAGGTAAGTACTGGAGCTGGGGACGAAGCTAGGAGGGGGAGTTGGTGGCACTGGGGGGCAAGTTGGTGGCACGGGGGGGGGGGCAGTTGGTGGCACTGAGGGGCAAGCTGGTGGCACTGGGTGGGCAAGCTGGTGGCACTGGAGGGGGAAGCTGATGGCACTGGAGGGGGAAGCTGATGGCACTGAAGGGGGAAGCTGATGGCACTGAAGGGGGAAGCTGATGGCACTGAAGGGGGAAGCTGATGGCACTGAAGGGGGAAGCTGATGGCACTGAAGGGGGAAGCTGATGGCACTGAGGGGGAAGCTGATGGCACTGAGGGGGCAACTCATGGCACTAGGGAGGGTGATGAGTTTTTATAAATAAAACCGTTCTTCTAATTAGTTTTTGGTTATTAGAGTACTCGATTAATCATTGGATCAATCAATAGAATACTCGATTACAAAAATAGTCGATAACTGCAGCCCTGTACCCAAACATAATTGTATAGATAGAAACCAAGTGAGCAGGATGAGTTCAATTACGTTCACAATTTCAGGTTCTACATTTGTAAATTACATACCGTATTTATCGGCGTATAACACGCACTTTTTCCCCCTTGAAAATAGGGGGCAAATGATGTATGCGTGTTATACGCAGATATAATGTTAAGAAGCCATGTTTTTACAGTATTAACAAGTACCGTATACACCGCCGATATAATGTACATACCGCACAGCAGCGAGTGGATCAGTAGCAGCGTGTGGAGTGTGAGTAACGGCAATCAGTAGGCAACGGCAAGCCCAGGCAACCCGCGCCTTCCTCACGTCTGATTCTCGCGGCCGTCGGAGCGTAACCACGGTAACACTCTGCACTGCGAGAGTTTGCAGACTCGCGAGAGTTTGCTGTCTGAGGCAGGAGAACTTGTACCCGTCAGGTACAAGTAAAGTCGTGAAGTAAACTGGAGTGGGGTTTTATGTACGGCGTAACAACTTAACGAATTAACAACTTACGGTATTAACAGAACTGAAATTTCCCTCTTAAAATGAAGGTGCGTGTTATACGCCGATAAATACGGTAGTTAAAAAGGGGTCATCCCACAAAATAAAAAACAAAAACAAAATAATTACCCACGTTCTTTTATTTTGTTAAATTTTGCATATTTCTTAATACACTGAACAAAAATATAAACGTAACACTTTCGGTTTTGCTCCCATTTTGCATGAGCTGAACTAAAAAATCTGAAACATTTTCTACACGCACAAAAGACCCATTACTCTCAAATATTGTTCACAAATCTAAATCTGTGTTAGTGACGAGATAATCCATCCTACCTCACAGGATTAGACGGCATGAATATTGCACAGGTGTGCCTTAGACTGCCCACAATAAAAGACCACTCTGAAATGTGCAGTTTGATCACACAGCACAATGCCACAGATGTCGCAACGTTTGAGGGAGCGTGCAATTGGCATGCTCACTGCAGGAATGTCTACCAGAGCTGTTGCCCGTGCAATGAATGTTCATTTCTCTACCATAAGCCGTCTCCAAAGGCGTTTCAGAGAATTTGGCAGTACATCCAACCGGCCTCACAACCGCAGACCACATGTAACACCACCAGCCCAGGACCTCCACATCCAGCATGTTCACCTCCATGATTGTCTGAGACCAGCCACCCGGACAGCTGCAGCAACAATCGGTTTGCATAACCAAAGAATTTCTGCACAAACTGTCAGAAACCGTCTCAGGGAAGCTCATCTGCATGCTCGTCGTCCTCATCAGGGTCTGGACCTGACTGAAGTTTGTCGTTGTAACCGACTTGAGTGGGCGCGTTGGAGAGGCGTTCATGGCAGACAGCGTGTGTGGCATTGTGTGGGTGAGCGGCTTGCTGATGTCAACGTTGTGGATCGAGTGGCCCATGGTGGAGGTGGGGTTATGGTATGGGCAGGTGTATGTTATGGACAACGAACACAGGTGCATTTTATTGATGGCATTTTTAATGCACAGAGATACCGTGATGAGAGCCTGAGGCCCATTGTTGTGCCATTCATCCACAACCATCACCTCATGTTGCAGAATGATAAGGCACTGCCCCATATTGCAAGGATCTGTCACAATTCCTGGAAGCTGAAAACATCCCAGTTCTTGCATGGCCAGCATACTCACCGGACATGTCACCCATTGAGCACGTTTGGGATGCTCTGGATCGGCACATACGACAGCGTGTTCCAGTTCCTGCCAATATTCAGCAACTTCGCACAGCTATTGAAGAGGAGTGGACCAAAATTCCACAAGCCACAATCAACCATCAACCCCCTGATCAACTCTATGCAACGGAGATGTGTTGCACTGCGTGAGGCCAATGGTGGCCACACCAGATACTGACTGGTTTTCTGACCCCCCCCCCCCCCTTCCCCCCGGGAAAACTGTGCACACTTCAGAGTGGTCTTTTATTGTGGGCAGTCTAAGGCACATCTGTGTAATATTCATGCTGTCTAATCAGCACCTTGATATGCCACATCTGTGAGGTGGGATGGATTATCTCAGCAAAGAAGAAGTGCTCACTAACACAGATTTAGACAGATTTGTGAACAATATTTGAGAGTAATGGGTCTTTTGTGTATGTAGAAAATGTTTCAGATCTTTGAGTTCAGCTCATGCAAAATCGAAAGTGTTGCGTTTATATTTTTGTTCAGTGTATATTGCTAGCTCGATGGTTGTATGTTCTTCAGTGGACAAAACTTAGAGTTTTTCAATTGTTCTTAGTTCCCCTCCCCTTCCCCCTTCTCTTCCATTCTGTACCATCCTACCCTCTCTATTTAAATCCAAATATAGAATTTACAAAAAATAAATAAATACTACTCTACAATGTAATATTCACCCTTCTTAGCTTCTTCTTTACTCACCCCTCTGCTGCTCTGGTCACTTCTCTTTCTGTGGGTGGGCAGCAGCTTGTCACATGTGATCATCAAGAACTTTCTGAACGTTAGAAAATAATCCCTCACACACAGCCCCAGCGATTCCACTAATAAATGGCACTATGGTATGTAATGCGTCCCCGCCCCCCATTTTCTTCTCCACTGTCTAGGGAGAGATATAGCTGTATACGTCTCTCAATTTAAAAGTACGGACAAATTAATTAAAGGTGTCTGGGCCACTTCACCTGCTTCCCTAGGAGATCACTACACCAGCACTGAGAAGAGGAAGGAAACAGGGAAGCTACAGAACATGTCGGTCCACCACTGAATACAGGAGAAGGTGAAGGATTTAGGCCATAGGAGAAAGAGCAGGAGGCTGTAATGTAATATGTATTTTAAAAAAAAACTAATATTTTTATTGCATGTACGGTATCTTTTGGACTATAAGGAACACTTTTTTCCCACCCAGAAGCAGGGGGAAAAATTGCAATGCGTCTTGTGTGAATGCTTCCATTATGGAAGCGGTTATTAGTATACAGGAGGCGCAGGGAGCGATAAGCGTAGTGCTGGATGTACTCAACATTCGCTAGTCTTCTTCCAGGTGCCACACTGCACGTATCCTTACTACGTACAGTGTCAGGATGTAGTGCACGTAGGAATGCACTATGACTTGACGCTGTGCAACGGCAGGTCATAGTGCAGTGCAGGGCCCAGAAGACTAGGGAGCGGTATGTGTCAGAAAGGCCTGGAGCAGGAGAGGTAAGTTAATGTATATTTTTGCTTGTTTGATGAAGCTTGGGGGTCTAATCTGAGTAG
The DNA here is from genome assembly GCF_014858855.1 of Bufo gargarizans. Classification (NCBI taxonomy): domain Eukaryota; kingdom Metazoa; phylum Chordata; class Amphibia; order Anura; family Bufonidae; genus Bufo; species Bufo gargarizans. The sequence goes on along the minus strand of NC_058080.1, from coordinate 585,035,245 downwards.
GAAAGGGGGTCTAATACAGAGGTCTTTTTGAGCTTGGGGGTTTGATCTGAGGACAAATGGGGGTCGGATACAAGGAGTAAAGAGTGTCAGATCTGAGGTCTAAGAAGGAATGAGGGTCTGATGGAGGTCTGATAGAGCTTGGGGGGTCTGATCTGAGGTCTGAGAAAGAATAGGGGTCTGATCTAAGATCTAAGAAGGAATAGAGTTCTGATGGGAGTCTGATACAGAGGTCCGAAAAAAAAAATATTTTCTTATTTTATTTTCCTACTCTATATCCTAGGTGCGTCTTATGGTCTGATGCGTTTAAAGTCCAAAAAAATACAGCATATTGAAATAATTCATTTGAAATACCCTGTTCATTGCATAGTAAGAGTTTTTGTGGCATAACCCCTTTACAGAAGTTGTCCATGATCATAAAAGCATGTGTGACACAGTGAGAGGTTTTGTCGGAAAAAAATGGTATTTTCCTCCCAGCATGTGCTGCTGGGCTGATTTACAGCCAGATGAGGTCAAATACCGGACCGGATTTTAAGTGCCGGACCGGGTTTTGGCAGCACCTGGCTGTCCTTAAATAGGTAGCTGGGCTCATAAGTCTTATCTGTGTTGGGATCTGGGAGCCTTGTGTCTGGATGAAGGCTTGCTACCTGTTTGGCGTGAAAAGGTTGGTGCTGCTATGGTCAAGGACTGAGGCAGAATTGCCGCATGGTGTGAATTTACTACCAACACCGCAAGGTGACTTTTTGTTTGATCATGACTGCTTGTTTTGTCACTTACCTAAAGTGTTGAATAAAACACTGAACTGTTTGTTGCCTCTATACTGCGTCCACTAATCCTGTCTACCAGAGCAAAACCCCACACATGTTCATGGCTTATATATGGTATTGCATCTCAGCTTCATTAAAGTAGAGGCTGAGCTGTAATACCACACACGTAAACAGGTGGAGCACTGTTTTTGGAAGACGATATTAAGGTCTTCATGATCCTGGACTACTTCCTTACCACTACATAATATTGTAGAATATAAAATATACCTTCCTTGTTGACAACTAGACCATATAAATCAGATAATAAGCAATTGCCAGAAAAGTACTAGCCAGCCGCGATTTAATTCATTTTGCAAGAAAAGCTAACAAATGATTTGAAAGACTGCTCGTCATCATCCCCCATCAGTGCAAATGAAGATGTAGCAGTGGAAACAATTGCTGTGTAAACGTAATGTGGTCAGCTGGCAGCCCGCTGAAGACTACTTATTAATCAAAACGTTGGCTAAGGGGACACCAAAATCACCATGCAGAAACCTGGAAGCGTTCAACCTTTAATCATCAAACAGCATCTGTGACTGTACTCAGCTCTCAGCTAGTGGCACCCAATAAGTTGGTATTGTGATCGAGTGCCGACCAGATGTGTTTGTGTGGCTAAAATGAATGTACCTCTATTATTTCGCTACTAAATTGTCTGCTTAGTAATTCAATGAGCCATTTCCTCATGGTGTGAAAAAACCCCTCTGTGTTCCAATGAGCTGGGGCACTGAGCACCATGAACCCGCGGCCAGCTGAAAAGATCAATGTCCGCATGTGGGTTACCAGCTGCAGATAAGGTTGTCATTCCACATTGTCCTCCATGCCGAAAAATAGAACATGGGAACAATGGGATTTTGAAAAGTTATCAAGTACCTGGGTGGAGAACAAATGCACAGTCATAAACTTAAATAGGTCCCACAAGACAAAATACACGCAGATAGTAACTGAAAAAATGAGCTTAAATAGGCAAAGGACACGCTGGGTAATGGCTCAGCTCAGCAACTACACGTTGCCGTATGTCGTTTTAACCAGGGAAACGCACAGCACTAGACTATAGAGAGGTGGCATTCTCTGCAGAGGCACCACGTTTGAATGTAATGTAGAACGTGAACGAAAATCAATTCTGCAATAAATCCAGTTCAGTTAGGTGAATTTACTTAAAGGGAATGTGTCACCAGGATCTTGGGCTATTATCTACAGAAATACATTAGTAATATTGTAGATCAGGAGTCCAGATCAGTATTTTTTTTTTATTTTCCTACTGCCCCCCGTTTCCCCTCTGCCAGCATTTAAGGATGTTCTGAAATACACAGTCGGGGCTGCTGTGCATGCGCACAATCCCTCTCCATTATGGTACCATGGCACAGCAGTCCTGACTGTGTAATTTAGTGCAGCTTTAAAATGCTGACAGGAGGGGAACAGGGGGCAGTAGGAAAAAATGTCAATGTGGACTACACATGTGTTACCTCAGTTAATAGTCCAAAATCAAGGTGTCAGATTCCCTTTGACAGCACATATGATCACTGCTAGAATAATGACAATTGTGTGACAGCCAAATACTAAAGGGGTCTTTCTATCTTAGACATTTCTGTCCCACCCATCACCAGAACAGGCTCTCTACACTCACAGAAACAGCTGCTCAGATGTCTCCCATAGACTGCATGGCCACCTCTCTGTTAATTCCTGGTTGTGGCATAGGTGTCCCTCCTTTTTTTAAGAGTAGGATTCACATCTATAATTTATGGCCCATCCTGTGGGAAAAACTTAAGCCGCCTAAATAAATGTTTGAAGGGGTTTCCTTGTATTTTTTTTTCCTACCACTGTGCTCAAAATATATTAAATTTTTAATATACAGTAGCCCAGTTTACGAGTACTAATATCAATTTCATCACCCTGTTCAGCCCTACATGACCTTGTTTAGATCCCACGCCGTGCATCTGACAAGTGATCTATCCCAGCTGGTTACCACCTGCAATGTACTCACCATCAGTTATGATGACTTGCACTGTATAAGGGCCGGTTCTAGCAATACATGTCGACTATGCATATGTGGTCACTGGAAACCGTGCATGCGCAATAGGATGTCCGACGGCCCATAAACCCCCACCAACCGGAAGTAGCATACGTATAGCCAGTTGTGTAGGGTAGATCGGTGGGTGAAACTATGAAACACCTACAAATATTATGAGTTAGTCTTCTTTCCAACAGTATTTTATATTCATGTGTTTAGATTCCCAAATAGCCACTTTAAAGAGGACCTGCCACCTCTCCTGAGGTGTCTGTTGTAGTAACTACTTTCCCCATCTAATAACAATTCTGGAGCCTCTATTCTTATTACTCTATGTTGTACTATTACTCTATTATTCCTACTTGAAGCTTATGAATGAATTTTCTTTTGTCTTTTACCAGGTATTGGAGGATGTACACAGACTGCCACTGGCAGTGCATACTGGATAGAGGCAGACCCTGTGGTACACCCAACTGGTAACACCCATCTGGATCTTAATTGCAAACTACTTCAAGTAGGAATAACAGAGGAATGACATAACACAGAGTCATCAGAAACTCCAGAACTGACTAGACTGTTCAGTTTGTTAGCGCTGACAGCAGGTGACTGTTCTTGAGCTCCACGCTCCCTTCTTGTAGTCACCCATCGTACTGCAAAAAGACTATTAGTCTATTACATGTCGGCATCACCTCCACCTCCTTGCACTGGCGTTTATACTTAGGTCTTCTACACTTTTACAAGGCACAGATATTCTGCAAAGCATTGTATGTAAAAAGAAACTGGGCTGAAAAAGATGATTTTTTTTCACCTGAAGGACATCTATTTTGTGGAAGTCCATGGATCATTAAACAACTCCTATAAAAGCATGCATTCGTTTCTATTGTCCTTAACCAGGACAAAATCAAATTGTCAGAAGACTACAAAAAAAAAAAAAAAAAAAAAAAAAAAAAAAAAAATCAGATGATGTCTCCAGAGTTAAAAAAAAAAAAAAAAAGAAGTGGGTCATTTCTGGTGTGTTCATAGTAATACATTTTTGCTAAAAATTCTAAATTGTTGCAGACTTGGAGGAAATATTGTCTAGCAATTTTCAAGACATGAAATCATCGCCCCATACAAGAGGCTCAGCGATTATACAAATGATCACTATTTGAAGTTTAGCCAAGCTTAGCTCTGCTACATCTGTGGCAACGACATTTAGCCTTGAAGCAAGGTAAACCACAGCAAAAATAGTGGTGTGCGCACAGCTTACTATTAATATAATATATTATATTTATAAATCACATAATTAATAAAAAAATAGTCTACAAATCTGTCAAAAGTTTGATGTACAGTACAACAGTCCTGCCTTGTGAAATGGCAGTAGTTTAGTTATCTGATATGGCGCACCGTGGAGAGTTAATAAAAGCCTCCCGTTATAGTTTCTCAGTCCGACGCTGATTTCATCTGAAAAGAGATGAATCCTTCATGTGAGACAAAGCCTCAGTGAGAATCTGGGGTGCCTTTCCTTCCTATCATCCACCAGCAAGATGACAAGGATTAATGACTGCTCCCATTTGTCGGTAGATGGTGGTGGGGGTTGCGGAGCGACTCTCAACCTTTTCCGATGAAGCAATTTATCTCAGGAGAGATCATTCCTGTCTGTTCAGCTTTAGCATATTAATTCTCTCCAAAAACAAAAAAAATGCTAAAGAAAGGGAGAAAGGAGGGGGAGCTTAGCTTGGAGCAGGGCCAGGGACAAATGAAGAGCCGCCTGGCTGCATTCCTTATGTGCCAAAAGTTAATTGATCTGCCGGTGGCACTTGTCTGCCAATGATAAGCTGGGAATTGTGAACCAATGAGAACTTACAATGACTGAACTTCAGAGGGGCCGGGCCTACTTACAAGACAAAAGGTTAGTACCATGTTAAAGCACAACCTACATAAAATTAACAAAACTTAGCAAAATGTAAGCACACGAAAGAAAACTTGTTACTGAAGGACACTACAGGTATATCTATATTACTTCTTTATCCATAGGAATACATTCATTTGACCATAGCACCTAAGAGTCTCAAAATACCAACATTTAAAGAGAACCTGTGACCAGTGCAATCTGCAGGGGGCAGGTTATGGAGCAGGAGGAGCTAAGCAGATGGACACATAGTTTTGTGGGAAAAGATTTACTATAACTTGTAATTTATTCATTTACACCTCATCTTTCTGACCTTAAGACCACACCTGTGTACAGCTATCAATGACTGACAGCTATGTATACACATAAAAAGTTATCAATCATTCATATCACCACCTCATGCACAGCTATCAGTGACTGACAGCCATCTCTGTATACACACTTACACAGTGAATGCTGTCAATCACTGATAACATCTCCATGTGTACAGCCATCACTGACTGACAGCTATCTCTGTATACACACACTTACACAGTGAATGCTATCACTGATAACACCTCCCATGTGTAACGGTATCAGTGACTGACAGCTATTTCTGTATACACACAATACTATCACTAATAACACCCCCCTGTGTACATCTATTAGTGACTGACAGCTATATGTATACACACTTACACAGAGAATGCTATCAATCACTGATAACACCCCCCTGTGTACAGCAATCAGTGACTGACAGCTATCTATGTATACACAGTTACAGAGAGAATTCTAACAATCACTGATAACACCTCCCTGTGTACAGCTATCAGTGACTGACAGCTATCTATGTATACACAGTTACAGAGAGAATTCTAACAATCACTGATAACACCTCCCTGTGTACAGCTATCAGTGACTGACAGCTATCTATGTATACACAGTTACAGAGAGAATTCTAACAATCACTGATAACACCTCCCTGTGTACAGCTATCAGTGACTGACAGCTATCTATGTATACACACTTATACAGGGAAGGTTCACAATCACTGATGAAAATCAGTGAATAAGCACTGATCAAACCCTAACAGCGGCCTTATAAAAAGGAATTTTATCAAACACAAATAAGGCGGCCCCCTGTACATCTGAAGTCAGAATAATATCTCTACACTTAATGGGTTCTATGTGAGCTAGGTAGGTGAGCTAAATGTAGGTGTTAAAGACCATTTCAAACCTCAATTTGATATAACACCATACAACCAATGAAAAGATAAAAAAAAACATCTTTATTATATGCCAATTTAAAACTTCAATTAAAATATTGTATAGCAAAAATCCACTCACACATAAGAGAATGCCATAGTGGAACGGTTGTCACAAATACGCATTAGCCATTGCAAATAACTGGTAAAACATGCTATTCAATACAAAATGGTAATCCCAATAGACTATTCCACAATACAAAGAGTCCCAGATATGCAGAGTACAAATAGACAGGAAAACTTACCGACCGCTGTGGTTATGCTCCACCCCAATGCTGTTTCGCAGTTGCCTCTTCTGGGGGTTTATCTTTAATCAATTCTTCTTACCAACCAACTGTTTTCTAATAAATACCAACCACAGTACCGAGAATTAATAATATTAAAAGGGGTTTTCCGAGATTTTTATACTGATGATCAGTTGTTTGAGAAGGCGTTGGCACTTCTGTGAGCGCCGAAGCCTTCTCTCTGCCTTTTCTAGGCCGAGTGACGACACGTTCATGTGCCACGTGGCCTAGGAGCAGCTCAGCCTCATTCAAGTGAATGGGGCTGAGTGCAATACCAAGCTCAACCGCTATACAATGTACGGCAATGTGCTTGGTAAGCTGCAAGAAGGCCGCAGTGCTCACAAGTGCCAGTGCCTTCTCAAACAGCTGATTGGCGGGAGTCCCAGGGGTCGGACCCCTATCGATCAGATACTGATGACCTATACTGATGATCAGTATCAAAATCCTGGAAAACCCATTTAATTTTGTTCAGGTGATTGGATGTCCCTGGATTGGCTATTCTAGGTTTATATTGTGGGTGAATCAGATATTGGATCTACCCCTGGAAGAAGTGACTGCAAAATGGCGTTGGGATGGAGCGTAACCACAGTGGTCAGTATTTTTTTACTTTCTATTTGTATTATGCATATCTGGGACCTTCTGTATTGTGTAATAGTATATTAGTTGGGGTTACTCTTTTGTATTGAATAGCACATCTTACTACGTTTGCTAATGGATATTTGTGACATCCGGTCCATTATTAGACCCTCTTATGTGTTGGTAAATGTTTGCTATGAAATATTTAAATTTAAAGTATATTATAAAGATATATTTTTGTCTTTTCATTGGTTGTATGGTGCTCTTCGCTCATTTTTTTGGAGATTTTTCATCTATTCCTGCTCTATAGCATGCTGCCGGCAGACTGCACTTCATTTTGTGGTGACTGGTCATCTTTAAAATGATATCTTAAACACAAGCTTATCGGACCCTATGTATTATATAAAAGAACAGCATGTACATTACCTTGTTCAGGTCCAGCCTCCATAGATGTAATTGAGATCTACCACATGGAAAGCCACAGATAGAGACTAGATATTAGATCCAAATAGTCTTGCTGGGATCTAGTGACTTTTGATAAATCTCATAGAAGTTTGACAGCAGAAAAAGACCACATGGTCCATCTAGTCTGCCCTTATATTATTTCATATTCATCTCAGGATAGACATGTGTTTATCCCAGGCATGTGTCCCGGATTAAATTTTTTACAGACTCTATGATGCACATAAAAGATCCATCTGGGTCCATTCTGCAGCAGCTCCGGGTGGATATCAATGACCTATAATGGTTATCTCAGGGTTCTAGTTTTTCTAATTCACACAAACGGCAGTCAGAAAGTGACTAAGACATACAATATACAGTACATGTAAGCATTAATTATGGTTAAAGCACTAAGCTGACCTACTTTAGTAACTCTGCAAAACTTGTTAGGAACATGTATATTTAGGTCAGAGAACAGGGTATATTAATTCAGTTTTAAACCCATTGTGCTAACAAACTTCCCAAGCATCAGGCTAAAGAAAGCGGGAAACCAGTCTGCAGTAAATTCTCTGGCATGCACTTCTCAGCACCCCCTTAACAGTTCCTGCCATGGGGTACAGCACCAGCACCTCAATCAGCAAGAGGAAACATTATTAATGATGCCACCGATTAGGTCTCCTGTAAAACTATCACAGTCTCTAACGTGACAGGTGTCAGAAGAGCTAAGAGACTGGCTGCATGTGATGTAATCTGACAGCCTCTTTGATTTCACTGGTTTCAGCGTGGTTGCTGGTAATGACCACACCTCTTGTCTCAGGTGTAGCTCAGTGGTCATTCCAACTCCCCTATTTAGTCTGGCTTTACCCATCATGCTATGTGGTTGATAGCTCCAGTCTGGTATTGGAAGTGATGGTGTGTGGTCCTCTTCTGAGTTCCTGCTCGTCCATTTACTTCAGAAGTTAAGTGTTACTTCCCTTTTATGTTTTGTTGTTTTCCCTCTATCTTTTGTTACTAGGCCTCAGGGAGACGCTGGTTCTTTCATATTGGAAGGAACAGGCAGTCTCAAGCCCAGACACTACTCCAGGGCAATTTAGGGTTTCCAGGGTCTCAGGTTCCAGTGTATGAACATTCCTACCGCTCAAGGTTCGTTCGAGTCAGGGCTAGGATTAGGGTTTCCATAGGTGGTGTCCCTTTCCCTAGCTTTGAGGCCTAGTTCCTTTTCCCTTCCCTCCTGTTGTTGGTGTGGTGTTCCCTCCCACATCACTACGTGACAAAAACAGGGGAGACATTTTTGTATTGGCCTAATGGATCTTTGGCTCATGGAATTTTTGGGGACTCAAGGCACATTTGGTTTTATTCTATATACTGACGTTGGCACAAGTTGTTCTCTACGATCTTTGTGCATAGGATGAAAGATGTGAACAGTGTAAATACATATCATATTCAGTCATAGACGTACCCCACCTGATGGCTCTTAAAGGGAACCTGTAAGACCTCGCTGAACCCTGTTAACAGGCGGTTAGGTGCAGTACACATATTCCACCACTAGATCGGGATAGCACCACAGTATATCTACCACAGTTCAGGCCTAGTCCGGGGGAGTTAGAGTGTGGGAGTTGGAGGAGATGGAGTGAGGGGCAAGGAGAGGACCCCTCCTCTCAGCTCTCTCTTGGGCTCCACAGCCCAGAGGAGCCAATTCATTGTCTCAATACCAAGCTAGGAAAGCAGGCAGAGGTGAAACCTTTATTCTACCGTCTAGTCTACATAGTCATAAGAGACTGTTTATAACTGGATGTAAATTGCTGTCAAGACCCTGGTTACAGTAAAGTTCTTAGAAGAATGAGGCAGGGTTTGAATCCAACTATCTCCATACTACGACCACTCATCATTTTTCACCACCTTGGTGCTGGCATCACGACATTACCACAATTCAGGGGCCCAGCCGCACAAGCACCCAGAAAATCCAATCACCATCAAGGGCACCTCGATCACCACCTGGCCGGTGTCCCCTGTGATAGAGGGTGCCCCGGAGAATTTGGTGCAGTTTTCCCCTTCACTGCACTACTGGCCCAGGGAGGCATCTGCTAACTGTGAGTACCAATGAACTGTTGCGCCCGTCGGCCCGCCGTGAACCTCACACGTTCTCCCCTGGGGACCGTCACGTTGCAATTTCTCTTACACCTGCTCCCTCTGCACTTTGACAGGGCCATGCATTAAAAATATCATCATGCCTGGTCAATCAAAGCGGAGAGGATGCAGCAGTTGCAGAGCCTCTAGGTGTAACGGCAACGCCCCCGTTGCTCCTAGAGGTTGATTTGCATATATTAAAACATAATTTTTCTCAGCAATGTGGGCACATATGAACATAGGACCAACACAGATGCCTTCAGCTGCCAAGAGCACATGCAATAGGTCAGCCAGTTTCGTAGGTACAAATCTGCTGACCGATGCCCTTTAATACTTTTCATATAAAAGCATTTATGTATAAAACCCAACATCTGCAGTCATGGCTTCTATACAAGCCCCTGGGAGGCTGAGGACAGTACTGTTCAGCTATTATTACCAGCAGCGTCTCAGGAAAGGTGCCGTAGAGCTTTTATACATCTCTCTTAATGCCAATGGATAAGCATTTTACCAGCTACATACGAGAACCAGGTGACGTCTACATATTGGACATGATGGCTCCTTAATTCTGCATTGCTCACCTAGGGCTCTCTGTTGGCCATTCAATAACAGACCACTTACAGTAACTGGCTTATAAAAGGAGCCATGGCAGCTTGCATTACATGGTGGTCAGCTACAGTAATACTAATGTCCAACCTAATAGACCAGAGCAAGAGCGGTTTATTGATTATTCCATGCAATGAGGTAATGTAGCTATTCTATCTACTCATAGTGTTCGATGCTTTTACTTACTACATTCGAAGTACACCTTCTGCTTACTATGTAAAACAGAGCAAAAACCATAAATGCAATTTCCATTAGTCAGGAGGCGCAACACTGGCTCCGACATACCCTGTGCCATCTAGGATACTGATGTCTTCCTACACAGTTTGTGCCCCCCAGAGACTGGGTAAGACGGCTACCTTTTCCCATTTACATGGGTGGAAGATCGGGCCTATTATTGGGAACGAATATTTGTATGAACAATCGCTCCCAATAATTGCCCACATCTCTTTTGTGTGGCTGTCACAGGCTGCTGTTAAGGCAACACATAGGGTGCGCTACGAGCCAGCTGAGTGTTCAGATAGCCCCTTTCTAGACCCCCAGGGCTGACTGCAGAGGAGTCTCCCTGTCACTGAATTGGGTCAGCGAGAAATTGAGTGACCCAATCAAGGTGGTTGGGTGAAAGACTGTGGTCATGGAACAGAGAGTAAAACAAGCCTGCTCTGAAATAAAGAGCTTTTAGTAACAGCACATGTTTAGAGCAGGAGCTCACATTGAAGAGCTCACCCTCCTCTACAGTAAGGATACCAAAAGATGTGGCTGCTGAGTACCTATACCACTGGCCATCACATAACAAGGGCAGTCATTAAAGGGGTTTTACAGTATCTGATTGATGGGGGTCGGACACCTGCCAATCAGCTGTTTGAGAAGACACTAGCATTCGCAATAGCGCTTTGGCTTTCTCTAAGCTCACCAAGTACATTGTATAGCAGAGCTGTGCTAGGTATCGCGGATATTGGTACACCATAGACTTTTTCCAGGGTGCGGGTGCCCACAGAGAGGGCTCCGAGTGCCGCCTCTGGCACCTGTCCCATAGGTTTGCTATACTGGCCTAGGCTAAGCTGCAAGAAGGCTGCGACTCTACTTTAAGTGTCGGGGTCTTCTCAAACAGCTGATCAGCGGTCAGATACTGATGAACCATCACCAGTCAAATACTGATGACCTATATGGATAGGTCATCCGTATAAAAGTCTTGAAAAAGCCCTTTAAGGGTTCATATATTTCCAGTTGAAAATGCATTTACAGCTAATCAATGCACCATGACGTTTGTCATGAGGAAGGACCCGTATTTCTCTGAGGTCTGAAACACGTTGACTGTTTCTTGCACACCTGTATGGATTTTAACTCGCTGGAATAAAGTTTTTCATTTTTTCACCGGAGAGACCTGGATTTTCTTCTTTCTTATTGTATACGCCGCACCCAGGAGCGGCATCCGTGCACCTCTGGTGATTCTACTATTGCAGGTGAGAGCTGCCCTACGTTTTTTTCTAATCAATGCACCTAGGAATTAAAATGTAGCAGTTTAAAAGTTGGGCCACATCTAGGTTATTTAAAGTGTAGTTCTATATTCTCAAGGTATACTTTTAATAAACTCAATGTTTAAAGGATATATAGTCTAAGTGAAAATTCATTTATAGCCCATTTATACGCCAAGGAGAAGGTTCTGTTGGACATTTTCATCATTACTGTCTAGCAACAGCTCTCAAAAAAGCAGGGGACTCGCTGGAGTGCCACACCTCCAGCTCTGTAAATCCCCTATTCTTTGCAGATTTACGATGCTGGAGATGTGGCACTCCAGCGAGTCGTGCACTCCTGATTAGCCTGTCTGCCCCATAGGCTGATTTTAATTAGTTTCAGTATAAAGCTGTGGCCTGCTCTCACTACAATCATTGGAAGCCGTCGGGCACAAGGAAAGGTATGGAGTGGGCTCGGCGTGCATGTTGGTACCTGCATCCCTTGGAAGTAATTGGAGCCATTATGGCACCAAAAATGGTAAAAGGCAGAGTGGACCCAGCATGCATGTGGAACCAACACTTCCTGAACTTCATGACGGCCATTATAGCGCATAACAGGTAGTATTTAGTGTTAGGACCCATCTTACAGAGATCACCTTGACGTTTGGCAGACGGGCTCAGATTGTTTTGTACAAAATGCATTTGCCAAGCATCTCACTTTATAAATAAGCATAGCATTAGCACTATAATATTTTTGTGACTATGGCATTATTGTACTTTATCTGGTTTGCAGAGTGCTGCTGCATTGTCCTTTTCTCTATGTTTCTAGCCATGGCAGCATGTACCTGCGCATTGGGATGTGCTGACTAACCCCCTTTTCTTTGCAGCTATCCAGAGGACAGGTCATCAGTAAACTCTCTCTGAAAAACTCCTTTAAATTATATGTCTATAGTAGCAGCATTTAAAGTGCAGTTGTCACGGACGTTCCCGCGACAGGTGGCAGGAGATAGGCGAGACTGGCAACAAGTGGTTTGATCTGACATGTTTTTTGTTTGGATCAAATGGCGGCTGTGTTGTTTCTGGTGTTTGTCACACGTTCTTTCCCCAGGTGTGGCTATTAAGGTCATTTAACCTTCTCTATTTATAGTTGCTTTGCCCACAATGCTGAGCAGTTTTAGCTTCTGTTTGGACCTTTGGATAGATTGTGGTTGAATCTCGGCTGAGTTCCTGGTGCTTCCATTGCTCCTTTGAAGTTAAGTCTTTCCTTTCCCTTTTGTATGGGTTCTGTGTGTTGCATTTCCCTATTGCTTGTATTAGGCCTGTAGGAGACTCCTGTTTGTCCTTCCTTTTGGAGTAACAGGTAGTCTCATCCCTGCCATTAGTACCAGGGTCCTATAGGGCTTGATAGGACTCTAGGTATTCCTGCATATGAATTCACCTACCTTTGGGGTCTGTTCATACTGGTAGTCAGTCAGGATTTTGGTTAGGGTTTTCACTAGGTGTCCATTTTCTTTCCCTTTTTCTCAGGCCTGATTCCCTGCCCCCAACCCCCCCCCCCCCCCTCCTATGCTCGGTGTGGCGTTTCCCTCCCACACCAAAGCATGACAGCAGTGCAGTACACTTTGAACAGTTATAAGTCAAGCGCTCGTTTAGCTGACCGCTATTTCTCCTGACTCCCCAATACACTTATACGTTGAGTTTAGCTGGGCATGCATGTGTGGTTAATTGGGAGAGTGGAAAACGTCACTGCTAGACACTTCTGGTGGAGGCTCGTCTCCTGGGACAACACAAGAACCCGGGGAAAAAATTGCTTTGCCTGATCCTTCCCTCTGCAGACATCTGTGAGAGGAGAGCTCCCCATACACATTACAGTGTTGGCTGAACCTGCTGTTCTCGGCTTCTTCAGCTGAACATACATGATTATGTATTGGGGCATTTGAACTTGCTGACCGTGCCACCTGGAACTATAATTTTTCCGACATCATAAACAAAAACGATCATCAATAAATGAGTTTTATTCTGTGATCTTTGCCTTCCTTTTTACTTTCCCATTACAATTGCTACGAAATCACGATAATTGCCCATTGTAGACAGGCCTTCATGTTTGGATAATGTCTACACAATCTGGTTTTCAATGAAAAAAAAAAAAAAAAAAAAAAACTTTACTTTTCTAGTCTGGGCAACAGTTCCACTTTTTGTATTTTTAAAATATTATAAGAGAGTCACTACATTTTATGCTACAGCATACTAAAATGATACATGGAATCGGTTCCTTCCTTTTCTGGGCTTATTTTTTCCAGTGATTTCTGCATTCCTAACAACAGAACAGCAATTTTGCAACCCTGAAACATTTTTGGGGGAAGCAATTGGAGCCAGCTCACACACATTTTTTTTGGCACTTAAAATCAGTTACAAAAAACATCTCAAAGCAACCTCCCATTTATTTCCACGTGGAAAAAAGAAGCAGCACGCCCTATCTTGGGACAAAATCCCCACTAAATCTTTCATTGAAATTTATGAAAAGCATAGAAAAAAACGCTCCATACGTGTCCGTGCATTTTTTGTGTTTTTCAGAATTTTTTTTGCTAAAAAAAACACCAACTAAAAATGCAGTTTTGTGTTGAAGTAAAGACCAATTGGGTAACTAAAGCATCAAAAACTGCACATACAGAAAAAAAAAAAAAAAAAGTACAGATTCCGCTCTGAATTTTGTAGGCAGATTTTCTAAATCCTATAACATAGCCCTATAAAAACTGGAGCAAAAAAACATTAACGCAAAAACAGTTCATGTACATGCAACTTACAGAAACAGAGCTAATTACTTAACATAACCCCGCAGTTGTCTTATCATCCACATGGCAGCCATCACCCTAAGGGCTCATCTACATGACCGTATGTATTTTGCGGTCTGCAAAACATGGATCCGCAAAAAATATGGATGTCGTCCGTGTGACGTCCTTACTGCATCTGTTTTTTGCAGATCCATTGTAACAATGCCTATCCTTGTCCGCAAAATGGACAAGAATAGGACATGTTCTATATTTTTTGAGGAATCGCCATGTGGACATATGGAAACGAAATGCACACCGAGTCATTTCCGTTTTTTGTGGACTCATTGAAGTGAATTATTCCACATATGGGCCGCAAAAAAAAAAAAACAGGAACGGACACGGGAAAAAAACAAACAAAAAAAAAAACTGTGTGAATGAGCCCTAAGGGTAAGGCCACACAGGTAGTTTTTATAGGCAAAAATCAAGAGTGGATTCAAATAAAGAGAAGTGGTATCTGTCCTTAATACTTCCTCTCCTTTTATGATCCACTTCTGATTTTTCCTTCAAAAACTGCATCAGAAATCCAGACCACGTGACTGTACACTACCTGCTCCATAGATTAGTAGAATGTGCATATTACAGCAATAGAAAGAGATAGGATGTATTAAAAAAACAAAACAAAAAAAAAAAAAAAAAAAAAACACTCACTGATTCAGTAGATATTCTGATTACTGCTGGATACTACAAAATATCTAAGGCTTATATACGGTCGGGTTAACACCTGAATTTACATTGTTGTGAAATAATATAAAGCAGGAGACCTTTTTGCCATTAGTAACCAATCAGCAATCAGTTTTATTAAAGGAGTATTTCCAATAGTCACGGGATGTGTTATAAATGTCTTATTGGAAGGGTCTTTCATCTGAGACCCTTCTCCAGAACAGTAGAGAAATTTTGTGGATAGGCCATAAAAGTCTAAAGTGGGAATACCAGTTAAACTGCACCAGAAAAATAAAGTGTGGACTCCTAAATTTGAAAAATCGCTCTCCAATCAAAAATGCATCCTTTACCATAATTGCAATGAAAAGGGATGTGATTTGTGTAAATTCATGTGTTGGAGATGGTAAGTTTTAAAGAAGTTTTAAAGTAGCACTCCCACAATTTTTTTTTAATTCTGTGACCTGTAAGGCTACTTTCACATCTGCGCCTTTCTTTTCTGGTATTGAGATCTGGCAAAGGATCTCAATACCGGAGAAAAACGCTTCAATTTTGTCCCCATTCATTGTCAATGTGGACAAAACTGAACTGAAGGGAACAGAATGTGCACCAGAATGCCTTCCGCTCCGTTTGGTTGTGTTCTCGTATCGGACAGAAAACCGCGAGCAGCATTTTTCTGTCCACAATGGGATGTGCACAAACAATACAAGTCAGTGGTGCAAGATCCGTTTTCTCAGGCACAATAGATCAGGCATTAAAATCATTGTAAGTCAATGAGTGCCGGATCCGTCATTGCCATTTTAAAGATAATACAACCGGACTCATTCATAACGGATGCAGACGGTTGTATTATCAATAACTGAGTAGTCTGCATTAAGTAATCTGTAGTGAAGGTAATCTTCTTACCAGTGACTGTATTTGTGTGTTATAACCTCCCTTCTGATACTCAGCTGTGTCATGTGACCAACTCTCTGATCTCCAACAGACACAGGACAGGAAGTCAGTTACTTCTCTATTCATTCCTATGAGACTGACATTGAGGCTTCCATAGGAATACATAGAGAAACTGACTTCCTGTCCACACATAAGATGCTGTGTTGTTTGGAGAGTCTGATTGCTGGTCACATGACACAGCTGAGAAGCAGAAGGGAGGTTATAACTCACAAATACAGACACTGGTAAGATTACCCTCAGTACAGATTACGTCTGGTACCTTTCATACACAGTACATCCATGTCAGTTGAACCCGACAATTTTTGTTGCCAATAATTTGTATGGCATGTTCCCAATTGTAAGGATTAGGCACACTGGATTTCAACTGCCCCATCCTTTTGTTGGAGTCTGGCGACGGCTTTCTCCTCTCTCGCTATTCACTATATATACAGTTGCAAGAAAAAGTATGTGAACCCTTTGGAATGATATGGATTTCTGCACAAATTGGTCATAAAATGTGATCTGATCTTCATCTAAGTCACAACAATAGACAATCACAGTCTGCTTAAACTAATAACACACAAAGAATTAAATGTTACCATGTTTTATTGAACACACCATGTAAACATTCACAGTGCAGGTGGAAAAAGTATGTGAACCCTTAAATTTTTATAACTGGTTGAACCTCCTTTGGCAGCAATAACTTCAACCAAACGTTTCCTGTTGTTGCAGATCAGACGTGCACAACAGTCAGGAGTAATTCTTGACCATTCCTCTTTACAAAACTGTTTCAGTTCAGCAATATTCTTGGGATGTCTGGTGTGAATCACTTTCTTGAGGTCAAGCCACAGCATCTCAATCGCGTTGAGGTCAGGACTCTGACTGGGCCACTACAGAAGGCGTATTTTCTTCTGTTTAAGCCATTCTGTTGTTGATTTACTTCTATGCTTTGAGTCGTTGTCCTGTTGCAACACCCATCTTCTATTGAGCTTCAGCTGGTGGACAGATGGCCTTAAGTTCTCCTGCAAAATGTCTTGATAAACTTGGGAATTCATTTTTCCTTCGATGATAGCAATCCGTCCAGGCCCTAACGCAGCAAAGCAGCCCCAAACCATGATGCCCCCACCACCATACTTCACAGTTGGGATAAGGTTTTGATGTTGGTGTGCTGTGTCTCTTTTTCTCCACACATAGTGTTGAGTGTTTCTTCCAAACAACTCAACTTTGGTTTCATCTGTCCACAGAATATTTTGCCAGTACTGCTGTGGAACATCCAGGTGCTCTTGTGCAAACTGTAAATGTGCAGCAATGTTTTTTTGGACAGCAGTGTCTTCCTCTGTGGTATCCTCCCATGAAATCCATTCTTGTTTAGTGTTTTACGTATCGTAGATTCGCTAACAGGGATGTTAGCATATAACAGACTTTTGTAAGTCTTTAGCTGACACTCTAGGATTATTCTTCACCTCATTGAGCAGTCTGCGCTGTGCTCTTGCAGTCATCTTTACAGGACGGCCACTCCTAGGGAGAGTAGCAGCAGTGCAGAACCTTCTCCATTTATAGACAATTTGTCTTACCGTGGACTGATTAACAGCAAGGCTTTTGAAGATACTTTTATAACCCTTTCCAACTTTATGACCCTTTCCAGCTTTATGCAAGTCAACAATTCTTAATCGTAGGTCTTCTGAGAGCTCTTTTGTGCGAGGCATCATTCACATCAGGCAATGCTTCTTGTGAAAAGCAAACCCAGAACTGGTGTGTGTTTTTTTTATAGGGCAGGGCAGCTGTAACCAACACCTCCAATCTCATTGATTGGACTCCAGTTGGCTGACACCTCACTCCAATTGGCTCTTGGATATGTCATTAGTCTAGGGGTTCACATACATTTTCCACCTGCACTGTGAATGTTTACATGGTGTGTTCAATAAAAACATGGTAACATTTAATTCTTTGTGTGTTATTAGTTTAAGCAGACTGTGATTGTCTTGTGACTTGGATGAAGATTAGATCGCATTTTATGACCAATTTGTGCAGAAATCCATATCATTCGAAAGGGTTCGCATACTTTTTCTTGCAACTGTACATGTCAATTGAACTGAGCATGCATATGTCTGATTGGTTCAGGAGAGAATCCTGACGGCCGAATGAGCCTAATCTCATGAGTATAGCCATTTTAATTACCTTGGATTTCACAGCAATCACAATCCTAGGAAGAGCGAGGATAAGACACTTCAGAGACACTGTGATGTATTTCAGAACAAAGTCTGAGATCCCCACGATCCACATGAGCTCAAAGAAATCCATGGTCTCCAAGTTTGGCTTCAGAAAGATAAAACTGCAGAATGAACAAAAAAATAAAATAAAAATAAGAAATTTGCATGACACATTCTAAGAAGCCTTTTTCTTAAAAGGGGTTGTCCAGGAATACCTAACTTAACTGAAGCCTGCAGCCTGCCTACACTATAGAACGATTCATTCTTACCTGCTTTATGCCGGTCTGGTCCTGATCACTGGCTCCTGCGTGTCCATCTTCTAGTCCGCAGGCCTGTTTACTTCCTCTCGAGCATGGTCACCTGATCCGCTGCAGCCAATGACTGGCTATAGCGGTGACATGTCAATAGGAGACACATCACTACTGAGCAGAGCAGGTGACCATGTCCAGGAAGAAGTAAACAGGACATGGACCAGTGAGCAGGACTGAAGCAAAATAGAGCAGATAAGTATGAATTGTTCAATAGCAGAGGCAGGCTGCGGACAGCAGTGAAAAGTTAGTTGTTCCAGGACAAGTCCTTTAAGAAAATAAAGCTAAAACTTTTGAAACAATTAATCTTTCAAAAGGAGCCCATAGAGTCAGGTAAGTTTCTAAAGACGGTAGAAGTTGCACGTCCCTAAATGGCTTGGTTTCCAATGCTTGACACCAGCCACAAATAAACCAATTAGAGCAATACAACACTAGATTGCTGGGCCCAGGGGACTTGTTGCCTCTGTAAATTGCCCATTACTTCGATACCTGTAATCAGCATTGTTGTAAAGATTAAACTCTCCTATTTGACAAGATTTAGTCTCGGGTATAGTGCACACTATACGGTACAATAACCTGTCAGATGAGACAATGAAATTGCCTTCATCTCTTCCATGGCTCTGATGTTAAACTAGAGGGATCAGAAACGATAAGGAGACAGCTAAATAAACTGTCTGTGAAGCAGAACAAAACATAATGGAAGCTCAATAAGCTAATAATGGCCAATCTTATCCTTGCCCCTCACAAAGAACACAAAATACACTGCATTATAACTGTTAGTGCTGAACACAACTGTCAAATGATGTGTTCAGTCCTATACACACAGGGCAGTATAAGAATCTGTACATTGGATATACAATACACAAGTAAGCATAGGTTCACATCGCCAATGCCGATTCCAGTGCAGCAAGCAGCGCTATTCTTCCTATTAACACAACCAACACCATGGTGGAATCCCGACGAGACTCATTCTAAGGACTCATGCTCACGACCAAGATTTTCGTCCACATCTGATCTGCATTTTTTGCGGATTGGATGCGGACCCATTCCTTTCAATGAATCTGCAACCGCACATCTGTTCCGTGGCCCCGCAAAAAAGATAGAACATGTCCTACTCTTATCCGTTTTGCGGACAAGGGTAGGACATTTCTACAGAAGGTAAAAAATATACAAAATGTCAAGCACTCGGCAGGGATTCGTCCATTTATAATGAAAACCATGATGCAGATCTCAATAGAACATAAAGGGCCCATACACCTTCAATAAGCGTCAGAAAAATAACCGTTCAGCGGACTGCTATCTCTCCTGACTCCCCCCACACACACAGCAATCTAGCCATTTTGCCTGCAAACAGACCTACAGGCTACCCTCCTACTAAAATTTATTTGGCTCTGTATATGCGAGTTTGTTGCCCAATAATAATGATGATTTTTTTCACTGGGAAGTTTAGTTTTTGTGTGCATTACAATAATTTTGTCTTTGTTGTAATGGATGTATGGACTTGAGCTTATACACATCAACCAATTTAAACTGGCAAAGCTGCAGTTCAAATCATGGGGGTGGTTCAGAGTGGCTAAAGCAAGTTTAGCTTAGACTTATAATAATCTTTACTTATATTGCTCCAGCATATTTTTCTGTATGTTTAACAGCTGCAGAGATATCTGCATGTTATTGATATGCAAATAACCACCATGTTGGAGCATTGCTTTTTTTTTTTTTTTTTTTTTTTTTTTAAACCCCTGTGCTCTGCACACTCACCCTCCTGTTGATTGACATGGCTAGATATCAGCATGCTAAGGGCATAGCTGTGTCCTCCTAGCATGTACATATTATATACACTACTTACTATGGCCTTACCATGTTGAGAATAGAGGTTTTCTATGCTTAGAAAGCGAATATATATTACTGGTTACAGGCACAGAATAGGATTACAAAGACATCAGTAATATGTATTAGCTTTAGAAGTATAGAAAACCACTCAATATGATAGGGCTGTAGCCTGGATCTAAGTGGTCAGTCTTGCATGTAGATATACCAGGATAGACTTTTAGATTTTTTTTTCTTTAGTAATTTTTTTTTCTCCCTCATTTAAAAGGGGTTGTCTGGGTTCAGAGCTGAACCCAGACATACCCTTATTTTCACCCAGGCAGCCCCCCTGAGGCTAGCATCGGAGCATCTCATGCTCCGATGCACTCAATTGCCCTGCGCTAAATCGCACAGGGCAAGGTCTCTTGTTTTCAAGAACACACTGCCGGGTGGAAACTTCCGCCCAGCAGTGTGTTCGTGATGTCACCGGCTCTGATTGGCAGGCTTTAGCGCTGCCCTAGCCTTTTAACTGGCTAGGGCAGTGCTAAATCCCGCCCATCAGTAAAAGTCACATCACCGAATCTCCAAAAAATGCCTTTGCCCTGCACGATTTAGCGCAGGGCAAAGGAGAGCATCGGAGCATGAACTGCTCCGATGTTCAAGTCAGGGGGGCTGCCAGGGTGATAATGGAGGTATGTCCGGGTTCAGCTGTGAACCCGGACAACCCCTTTAACCCATAATAAAATGCTATAACCTTATTATATTTAGAATAGAGGTTTTCTATGCTTAGAAAGCTTATAATTTTTTTGGGGGTTTATTCACAGAAACAATATATAATTATACAGCCATCAGCAATATGTTTTTGCCAAGTATAGAAAACCTCTATTCTCAATATAGCAAACTTATAGCCTTTAATTATGGGAGAGAAAAAAATAGAAGAAAAAATCTAGACGTCTCTCCTAGGATTTGAACCTGGGACATCTACATGCAAGGCTGACCACTTACCTCCAGGCTACAGCCTTATCATATTGAGGAGAGTGGTTTTTACTCTTAGAAATCTAATACATATTACTTGTTTCTTTATAATCATATATTGGGTCTGTGAATAAACTAGTATAGTAAGGCTATAGTAAGTAGTGTATATGATATGTACATGCAAAGACACGGCTCTACCCTCAGCATGCTGATGTCTAGCCGTGTCAAACAAGGGGAGGGGGAGTGAGCAGAGCACAGTGGTTTTACAGTGTTCCAAGGATTCAACCCTGCTCCCTGGTGCTCCAACATGCTCATTTGCACCTGGATAAAAATGCAGATATCTCTGTTTAACATACAGACAAAAGAAAGGTATCTTTTTAATCAACATTGTAAACCCTATTCGGCAGTATGCCTGGCTTAAAAGGGTTGATCATGTAGACAGAGGCTCTTTAACCACCTCAGCCCCCCCTAGCTTAAATCCCCTTAATGACCAGACCACTTTTTACAATTCTGCACTACACTACTTTCACGGTTTATTGCACGGTCATACAACTTACCACCCAAATGAATTTTACCTCCTTTTTTTCTCACTAATAGAGCTTTCATTTGGTGGTATTTCATTGCTGCTGACATTTTTACTTTTTTTGTTATTAATCGAAATTTACTGAATTTGTTTGCAAAAAAATGACTTTTCATTTTCAGTTGTAAAATTGTTCAAATAAAACTACATTTCTATATAAATTTTTCTCAAAATTTATTGTTCTACATGTCTTTGATAAAAAAAATGCAATAAGTGTATATTTATTGGTTTGCGCAAAAGTTATAGCATTTACAAACTATGGTACAAAAATGTGAATTTCCGCATCTTGAAGCAGCTCTGACTTTCTGAGCACCTGTCATGTTTCCTGAGGTTCTACAATGCCCAGACAGTAGAAACACCCCACAAATGACCCCATTTCGGAAAGTAGACACCCTAAGGTATTCGCTGATGGGCATAGCGAGTTAATAGAACTTTTTATTTTTTGTCACAAGTTAGCGGAAAATTATGATTTATTTTTATTTTTTTCCTTACAAAGTCTCATTATTGTGACAAAAAATAAAAACTTCCATAAACTCACTATGCCCATCACGAAATACCTTGGGGTGTCTTCTTTCCAAAATGGGGTCACTTGTGGGGTATTTATACTGCCCTGGCATTTTAGGGGACCTAAAGCGTGAGAAGAAGTCTGGAATCCAAATCCGTAAAAAATGCCCTGTGAAATCGTAAAGATACTCTTTGAAATTTGGCCCCCTTTGCGCACCTAGGCTGCAAAAAAGTGTCACACATGTGGTATTGCCGTACTCAGGAGAAGTAGGGCAATGTGTTTTGGGGTGTATTTTTACATATACCCATGCTGGGTGAGAGAAATAGCTCTCTGAAAGTCAACTTTTCCCATTTTTTTTATACAAAGTTGTCATTTTAGAGAGATATTTCTCTCACCCAGCATGGGTATATGTTAAAAAAGACACCCCAAAACACATTGCCCAACTTTTCCCGAGTACGGCGATACCACATGTGTGACACTTTTTTGCAGCCTAGGTGTGCAAAGGGGCCCAAATTCCAAAGAGTACCTTTTAGGAGGGCATTTTTAGGCATTTGGATTCCAGACTTCTTCTCACGCTTTCGGGCCCCTAAAATGCCAGGGCAGTATAAATAACCCACAAGTGACCCCATTTTGGAAAGAAGACACCCCAAGGTATTCCGTGAGGGGCATGGCGAGTTCATAGAACTTTTTTTTTATTTTTTTGGCACCAGTTAGCGGAAATTGATTTTTTTATTTTATTTTTCTCACAAAAAGTCTCCCTTTCCGCTAACTTGTCACAAAAAGTTCAATCTTTCATGGACTCAATATCCCCCTCAGCGAATACCTTGGGGCGTCTACTTTTCAAAATGGGGTCACATGTGGGGTATTTATACTGCCCTGGCATTTTAGGGGCCCTAAAGCATGAGAAGAAGTCTGGAATATAAATGTCTAAAAATGTTTACGCATTTGGATTCCGTGAGGGGTATGGTGAGTTCATGTGAGATTTTATTTTTTTGTCACAAGTTAGTTGAATATGAGACTTTGTAAGAAAAAGCAAAAAAAATAAATTTCCGCTAACTTGTGCCAAAAAATATAAGATTTATGAACTCGCCATGCCCCTCAAAAGTGATCTTTTTTACTTTCTTCTATTATATGCATTCATAGTATTGCGAAATGTACGAGATCAGTCTAGAGAGAGTTGTAGACGATCCTAAGGAACATTCTCTCGTGTTCTTCTACATCTCCCTAGCTACATAAAAGAAGCTATATTGATAAGACAAAGGTTATAAACCTATGTACATGATTATCTTGTAATGACTAGTGTATCTGAATCTGTATGCTAGCATTATTATGTTTTGTTATCTTCTCTCATTTATGTACCATCCTAATGCTTCTTTGTTACATGACTATACAAAGAAAAATGAAAATAAAGAATTTATAAAAATCTATTTATAGCGCCGCAGCGATTTTACGGTGTTTTTGCAGTTATCAGAAATCAGATAATTTCTGTCACTGCGGTGGGGCGGACTGAACGCAAGTGTGCGCACAAGATCAGGCTTGATCGGGGGCGAACACTGCGTTTTTTGTAGAGCCTATAGAACATGTCCTATTCTTGTCAGCAATTGTGGACAAGAAAAGGCATTTTCTATATAGTTCTGGCAATGTGCAGATCCGCAAAATGCGGAAAGTACATTGCCGGTGTTTGTGTTTTGCGGATCCGCGGTGTCAGTGTTTTGCGGATCCGCAAAACACATACGGACGTCTGAATGGAGCCTTACACGGGGGTGATCAATGATGGGGGGGGGGGTGATCAAGGAGTCTATATGGGGTGAACTCCCCCCTCTGTCATTGATCACCCCCCTGTAAGGCTCCATTCAGACGTCCGTATGTGTTTTGCGGATCCGCAAAACACATACGGACGTCTGAATGGAGCCTTACAGGGGGGTGATCAATCACAGGGAGTCTAATATGGGGTGATCAGGGGTTATTAAGTGACAGGGTGGGGGGGGGGGGGGGGGGTGAAGTGTAGTGGTGCTACTTTACAGAGCTGCCTGTGTCCTCTGGTGGTCGATCCAAGCAAAAGGGACCACCAGAGGACCAGGTATATTAGACGCTGTTAACAAAACAGCGTCTAATATGCCTTTCAGGGGTTGGAAAAAAAATAAAAAAACGCACCTACAGCCTGCCAGCAAACGATCGCCGCTGGCAGGTTGTAGATCAGCTCGTTTACCTCCAGTTCCTGTGAACGTGCGCGCGTTCCCAGGAAGTCTCGCGAGATGACGCGCCAGCACGTCAAGGAGGAATGAATAGACCGCCTCCAGAACACAATCCTGCGTTAGGCGGTCCAGAGGCGGTTAATATATTTCACCCCATAGACTGATTTTAATTAGCGTAAGTATAAAGCTGTAGCCTGCTCTCATTGTATGTATTGGAAGCCATTTGCCACCAGGATAGGTATAGAGTGGGCTCGGCATGCATGGTGGTACCTGCATCCCTCGATTTAATGGAGGCTGTTATGGCACCAAAAATGGTATAAAGCAGAGTGGACCCAGCAAGCATGTGGAACCTGCACTCCCTGAATTTTATGGTGGCCATTATGGCACACAACAGGTAGGATTTTAGTGTTAGGTTTCCGTCTGATAAGAGATTGCCTTGACGTTTGGCAGATGGGCTCAAATAATTTTGTACAAAATGTATTTGCCGAGAGTCTCTACTTTGCAAAATAAGAGTAGCATTTACACCAGAATGTTTTCTATTATTATGGCATTACTGTACTTTATTTTTGTTTGCAGAGTGCTGCTGCGTTGTTCTTTTTATTCACCAGTAAAAACCACTGCAATATTGAAAACCACATGCACTGGTAAGTGCACCTCAATCCACCAACATTGCTAAAAAGTAACCAATGTTGGAGAGTATACATAGCATCATCCAAATATATTTAGGGCCTGTTCACATGGCATTGCTTTCCCACTGAATTTTATTGTGGACTCCAAAGCCAACGTTCCACCGGTTTCCACGTATTTTCTACCGCCCATTCTTTTCAAAAGGTGGCTTTGGTTATCTTTATCTACGTTTGGGAGTTGTGTAAAAATCTGATGTTAGTTTTAGGTCAAATTTATGCAGAAATATAAAAATTCGGAAGCGTTCACAAACTTTCAAGCACCACTGTGGATGAAAATAAATTGCCGCTTGGAATTAGTAAAAGATAGAGATAATCTGATGGACAACTACGGCACTTTTCCCTTGGATTAATTTTGATAAATAACCCCCTGTTGGCTTTATATAAAACCCTTTATGAGACATGTATCTTGTTTCATATATTGGCAATTATACGGTCACACTGTGCACCTTTTTTTCAGTAAAGTAACATACACACAGAGATTTACCTATGCTGTTGTTGGCAATTGGCAACATGTAAACCGCGCTCCAGGAATGCTCACTTATGGGTGCCTGGGAAAGCTTGAATTTGTTGGGACTGTCTTAGAAAATTAGCGACAGGCATGGAAATTCCTGACTTTTTTTTTTTTAAGTGTATATTGCCCACAACAACCAATCACAGCACAGCTTTCAATTCCTAAAGTGCTTTAGAAAAATGGAAGCTCCTTTGTGATTGGATGCTGTGGAGAACACACTTTTCTATTAGACAGCTTTATAGATCTCTTGCATACAGTGTAATAACTGGCTTCTTACATTGCTCCATAATGATGACAATTGCTGCACTTATGCAAGTCTTAGCGAAAAGTCAGTCGGTGTAAAAGACGCCAAATTTATTAAGAGTCTTAGGCTACTTTCACACTAGCGTTCGAGCGGATCCGTTCTGAACGGATCCGCTCATATTAATGCAGACGGTGGCTCCGTTCAGAACGGATCCGTCTGCATTATATTGTCAAATGTCTAAGTGTGAAATTAGCCTGAACGGATCCGTCCAGACTTTTACATTGAAAGTCAATGGGGGACGGATCCGTTTGAAGATTGAGCCACAATGTGTCATCTTCAAACAGATCAGTCCCCATTGACTTACATTGTAAGTCTGGACGGATCCGCATGCCTCCGCGCGGCCAGGCGGACACCCGAACGCTGCAAGCAGCGTTCAGGTGTCCGCCTGCTGAGCGGAGCGGAGGCTGAACGCCGCCAGACTGATGCATTCTGAGCGGATCCGCGTCCACTCAGAATGCATTGGGGCTGGACGGAAGCGTTCGGGTCCGCTTGTGAGCCCCTTCAAACGGAACTCACAAGTGGAGCCCCGAATGCTAGTGTGAAAGTAGCCTTAGGTCTCTTAATAAATTTGCCACATTTTCCACTAGTCCACGCAGCAGAAATTCAAATCTATGTGAGAGGCCCAGCCCTATCCTACTAAGCTCAGCTCACTTTTTAAAAGTAGTAAGAAAACTGAAAAGTTGCAAATTGTGGAACAAATCTGGTGTGTGCGCGTGATAAAAGAACCAATCTCTAGAAGAGAGGTCACCCAACTTATCTGGTGAAGTAGCTGCTGGCTGCCACATCCAGGCGGAGAATGAATGGAGAGGTGGCCACACTTTGGGAGTCAAGGAGACAGCCAACTGATAACTCTCATAACAGTGAATGGTAAAAGCTTCCCAGATGTCACCGTCCATTCATCATGCGGGTGGAAATGCTCTTACTTTCACGATCAAACATAGCCCTGAGCGCTGTGGTGTTTTTCTTAGATTTGATTTCACCAAACGCCGATCACAATCATTCAGGACTTTTTTCCGGCCACATTTCTTCCTCGAATACGATGGGTCCCCACTATCCTTCCAGTTATTAATAATGCGTTGGACAGTTCTTAACCCAATTTTAGTAGTTTCTGCAATCTCCTTAGATGTTTTCTCTGCTTGATGCATGCCAATGATTTGACCCTTCTCAAACAGACTAACATCTTTTCCACGACCACGAGATGTGTCTTTCGACATGGTTGTTTAAGAAATGAGAAGCAACTCATTGCACCAGTTGGGGTTAAATAACTTATTGCCCGCTGACAGATAATCGCCCATGCAGTAATTATCGAATAGGAGGCTCATAACTATTTGCTTAGTTAAATCCAGGTGGCGACTTTTTTTTTTGGACAGGCAGTGTATTACTTAGAGCGACACATCATCGCCGTCTCACGTCCCTAATTAGTATTGCTGCAGCATTGGACCTGTGACAAGCGAATAAGGACCATGACACTGCTGGAAAATTCAGCCCACCTGCATTAGTCAATGTCAGTGATCACACCAGTGACATGGTCAGCATTCGTGAAGGATCCGTGCGTCTGTTTTCTTTTCCTCTCTGCTAGGCTGAAAATTAATTTCTAGAGAATGTTCTAGCAACGATCCGTGGAAACCGTGGACTAAACACGGATGACATCCTGTTGTGTCTGTGGTTTTCACGGACTCAGACTATAATGCAGCGTGAGAGATCCATAATCACAGACAAAATAGCGCATTCTTTCGTGGTGTCAAACCTGATCCACGTAAAACTACTGATGTGGGTATATGCGTGCAGTCCATGTCAAAGGGGCCTTAGAGTATATTCATACAAAGCAGAATTTTGGCAGACATTTCTACGTCTCTTCCATTCATCTGAATAGGGCTTTGCAAAAATCCAGGCACAGAAACAACCCAATTCAGATGCACAGAAATCGGACAATTACGGACACCCTTAGGCCACCTGCACACGGGTATGGGTGGACATACAGAAGATCCGCGTGGATTTATGTGCGTCTCTGCAGCATATCGGCACCACAATCCACAAGGTCTAATTGCAGATTTTGTTGCGGAATTGATGTGGTTTTGCAGCAGATCTCACCCTTCCACTGAAAAGGGTGCGACCTGCAGCTAAAACCGCAAACATAATTGACATGCCATTTATTCTGAAATCCACACGGCAGGTCAATTTCTGCACACAAAAAATCCGCACAATATACATTTGATTTGTGTAATCCCATATACTTTGCAGGTATTGTAATACGCTGTGGTTTTTTTTGGCACGGGAATCCACTTTGAAAAACTGCATGTATTCCGCAACGTGTGCAGGTGGCTTGAAAGTGGACCTACACAATTGCCTGAATGTCAGTCAAATCTACCAATTTCAGCACACCATCTTTTGCGTATGGGAGTATCTTGACTCTCCCCTTGTGGTAGACTGTCGGGGGGAGGGAGGAAGGGTCAGGCGAGATAAGTGGACACTGGAGGTGTGTGGCAGTAGCTTAAAAGGTGGATGTCGACGGTCAGATTATTGATAAGATTATTGGGATATTCTTTTATAGGATTATTGGGAATGAAAGTTCCTGCGAACTCTCGTTCACAACAACCTGTCCATGTAATGGTGCTCCCGATCACACGATGAATGAGCTAAATGCTTGTTCATCGGGTGATCCTGTTGTTTCGCGCAGGCACATCAGTCATCATTTCTGGGCAGCAGATCGCGCGGTCTAAACAGCGATCTGCTGGCCAGAAACAATGCAGCTGTTTGGGGATAACAGATCGCAATAGCCATCCCTCGTTCTCATACTGTGAAGGAGATCGCAGCATGTAAATGCATCGCTTCACCTCCACTGAACGAGCAATGACATTAGGGAGGAGGAGATCACTGCATGTAATAGCAGCGGTTCCTTCTACTGATGAGCAGGCGATTGCTGAGAGGGAACGCTTCCCTTCAGACAGTCTGCTACATCTCTAGGTGTAATACAGCCCTCCCCATCACTTCCCTCTCCCATTGAGAACACATTGCCAGTGTGTATGGAGAGGGGTGTGTGGGGGAAGTTGTATACCATTTGGCCAACAGCTTTCTAAGGTATATGACCTCCTTTATAGTCACAGGAGTTAAAGGGAACCTGTCACCTGGATTTTGCCTATAGAGCTGCGAACATGCGCTGCTAGATCGCTGGTAGCACGTCCGCAATATACATTCCCCATAGCTCTGAGTGCTTTTATTTAGGAAAGAAAAAACGATTTTAGATATATGTAAATGAGGCTAGTAAGGAGCCCAAGGGGAAGGAACACTACAGCACAGGGAAGGAACACTATGCCGGCACTGACATGACGCGTACTTGCGCATGTGCGAGATTACGGCGCTCTAACTTGGTGACCTCGGGGAGCAAGGAGGAGATACGGAGAATGCGGGGCGGTGCTGGGCTCCTTTTACAGTGGGCATGGCTGGGCTCCGGAAAAGTTAGTAACAGCCCCTTGGGCTCCTTACTTGCCTCATTTACATATATCTAAAATAGTGTTTTTTTGCCTAAATAAAAGCACTCAGTGTTATGGAGAATGTATATTGTGGACGTGCTAGCAGCACATGTTCGCAGCTCTATAGACAAAATCCAGGTGACCGAATCCCTTTAATGACACAAAGTCATGAGTCAAAAGCCACAAAGTTCTATCCTTTCATAACTAGAGAATATTGCGTTTATTAACACTATTTCTTTGTATTGGTTTCCCATTTACACTGACGTAGCTCAGCGATTTGGATTATTTCTGTGATCACAGGGAAACAAATCATTTCTTTTTAGATATCAAAAATATAGGTTATAGAGGTGGAAGGCATTGTCCATCCCAATGGAATAAAACAACAAAAGGAGTAATAACTTACCAATCCCCTTCTACTCCTGTGCCGACACCTTACAGACCCCAGTCTTTCTCCACATAGATGATTGGCTGCAGTAGTCACATGTCGTGTCAATGCACCAACACGAATGCTGGGTACCCAGAGACCAGCAGGACACTCAGGAGGGGTGACAGGGGACGAGTAAGGCGAGTATTACTGGTCAGTATTTGTTCTGTAGATGCAAGTTCTCTGTGTCAACTTTAAGGTTACATACAGTTTACATTATAAAGCCGATGCAGACAAAGAATAATCGCCTTGCTGTCACTGACTTTGCTTTGCTCGCTCCCCTAGCGAGCATCCTGACACCTTGTCCCAATTACAAGATAGCACTGGTAGAGAAATGACCTTCACTGAGCACTGAACAATCAGTCCAACGTGACGCGACAGGCATGTCCTTAATCGTACTTCAATAATCTCTGACTCCCAGCTCATTCTTCACCATACTATAGTTACCCTATCTAGGACATGCTTGAGAAGTCTGTAAAACAGAAATAAAACAGAACTGAAAAAAAGAAGATAAATAATAAAAAAAAATACAAAAACAGAAAAACAAAACAGAAAATACTCACACGCCACACATGGCTAAGTGATAACCTAAAACATAAAAGTGAGAAATTAAATAAAAACATTAAACATAAAATACAGAAAAATACATTTTGCACCTTAGCATAGATCAGTAAGGTAACACGGTCACGCTCAGACATTGCAGATATTTCCTGCTGCATGAATGACCCGAAATTGACAGCAGAATTTCCAAGTTTCAGAGGGGTTGTCGACTTGTTTAACAGACCCCTGCACTGTGTTGTACCTGTGAATAAACTCTTACTCCCTGATGATCCGTTCATACTCCCTTCAGCGGTCTACCAGTCCCCATCCTGTAAACCTCGGGATGGACGGTGGTCATATGCACTGTGGTGGAACATCACAGATGGATCATGTGCCACTTGGGAACACGTCATCACTGAGGCCAGTAATGGGCTGCAAAGCTGTATGTGATCCCATCCATTCAGAAGTTTAAAGGGGTTGCCTTAACTGAGACATTGGTGGCATATCGCTAGGACATGCCACCGATTCCACCTCTGAGACCCTCACCTACTCTATCTCCAGAACAGAACCCCCAAAGTGAGCGGAGAGCAGCCGCACATGCACAGCCACCCTCCGCTGGCTCTGTTATCTCCTGCAGTCCCATTGAGGTGAATGGATCGGTGGCCACGCTTGCACACTGATCTCTCCATTCATTTCTTTGGTACTTCCAAAAATAGCCAAGCTCACTTGCTTGCAGGCGTTCCTGCTCCTAGAGGCTCCGTTCTCCCACCAAGTCCTGATTGACAGGGCCAGGCAGCGCTCGCATCTGTCTGCCAGCCCTGTGCTCTGGTGAAATCTCGCACCGTTCAGTATTCGGCGCAGGTGCGGTGAGGAAGCTGGCAGCCTGTGAGCGTCTTTCCCTCACCGCGCCTGCGCCGTTCAGTATTACTGAATGGCGCGAGATTTCACCAGAGCACAGGGCTGGCAGACAGATGCGAGCGCTGCCTGGCCCTGTCAATCAGGACTTGGAGGGGGGGACAAAGGTGGGAGAACGGAGCCTCTAGGAGCAGGAACAACGCGCCCCCCCCCCACCCCCGCTCCTAGAGGCTAATTAGCATATTATAAAAGTTAGATTTCTAGCGTAACGGGGGCAAAGATAAAAGTAGGAATAGGCTAGTTAGGTTTAGCTGACATTAGGACATCGCTAATGTCAGCTTAATAGGGTGAAATCTGGTGACAGAATCCCTTTAAGAGTTACTGTATTTCATCATGCTGATGCATTAATATTTCTTTACACACTTTCTACCAATTTTTCTTTAGCTGGCAAAACTAAATGGAACTGTTTAAATCAAAGCTCCCTATTGTGCGCACATGCAGTACACACATATACACTGGGGCGGGTTTACTAATCCTATAGATGGTGTATGCTCAGACAGGATATCTAGACCTGCAGCAGATCTATCAAATGGGCTTAGACTGGAAGCAGGGATAGACACTTTTCTAGGACGCTATGCCAACTATTGGTTGGCTTAGTCGGCAACAGAATTTTATACAATTTTGTGGCGCAATTTTTGTGCGAAACATTGCACCTCAGACCACACCTCTTTCCTATGACGGTCACTTCTCTAAGCCTAGAAACGCCAAATTGTGCCACATATTGGCACG
This sequence comes from Bufo gargarizans, assembly GCF_014858855.1. Lineage (NCBI taxonomy): Eukaryota > Metazoa > Chordata > Amphibia > Anura > Bufonidae > Bufo > Bufo gargarizans. Next base: position 585,003,242 of record NC_058080.1, on the reverse strand, counting down.
ATTTACACCAAAAGTTCACTCAGCGGGTATATATATCCATATACACATCCGTCAGCCATAACATTAAACATAGCACTATATTGTGTAGGTTCCTTGAGTGCCCAAAAAAGGCTCTGACCTATCAACGCATGACTTACTATAATATACCTTTAGAGGGCTTTAGTATCTGGCACAAAGATGTTGGCAGCAGTTCTGTTAAGTCCTATAAGTTGTGCAGTAAGGCCTCCATGGATTGAACTTTTTTTCCAGCACACCCACAGAAGCTCGACTGATAGAGATCTGGAGAAGGAGGCCAAGTCAACACATTAAACTCTTTATTAAAGGGGTATTCTGGTTACATTAAGATATCTCCTATCCAGAGGATAGGGGATAACTATTAGATCGAAGGGCGTCCTACCGCTGGGATAACCTAATGTAACCGGAATACCCCTTTAAAGAGCAGCGTTTTATGCCAGACCTTGATATCCCCTGTGCCACCGGAGGCTGCGCCCAATTCATGAATTAGGCGCATCCTTCAGCAATCCATGCGCCTAGATTGAAATCTACTCCAGTCCCTGTTTAATGTAAATGGTCAAATGTTGTGAATGTTAGTGAATTGGCCTGGCCTCTACCACTCCCAAGTGGAGAGGATAGCGTAAAAACGTCACAAGCGCCTAAATTTAGGGGCACAAAAGTGCAAAAAGTCATAAAATGGCCCCATGCAACTTTTGTACAGCAATTTTCAGAACACTAACACTTTTGATATGTCAAAGAGACAGTTTTAAACAGTGGAGGTTGGAGTGCTGAGACCCTCACAGATCTCTAGAACGAGGCGAGAGAAACTCGCATATCGCGCTCTCTCTCCTTGAGAGGAATCGAGATGGGCCCATAGACTTTCTAGTGAACCCATCTCCTGCAGTGAGGAGAGAGCGTTCTATGTGAGGGCTTCTCTCTCCTCATTCTGGTGATCGGTGGAGGTCTCAGTACTCAGATCCCCACCAATCAAACGTTCTGAAATGTCTCTATGACATACCGTATCACAGGTTTTTAACTTTTTCAGCAATTTATTTGTAGTTTTTCTGCACAGAAATGAACCTTGGTCACCTGTGACCACGTCATTGAATCCTTCTTTGGACCACTTTTAGTAGGTACTAACCTCTGCATCCTGGAAACACTCCACAAAGCTCCCCAAGTTTGTCCTCATCAACATCGCCCACATCCTAACGTCTGACCATTTTGTCCAACACATCAACTTCATGAACATTCACCTGCTGCCCAATATATCCCACCCTTGGACTGGTGCCACTGTCTCAAGATAATCAGCGTTATTCACTTCACCTGGTTTTAATGCTATGGCTGACCGATGTGCTGAGCTCAAATGGTAGCGTGCATAAGCACTGCGCTTTATTATACATTGACTACCACGCCATCATAGATATGGATAAACTCACCTGTAGTACAGCTGCTGAGAGCGGAAACTATAAAGCAGGTAAACAGTGTTCCCCATTAAAAACGCCACGATCCAAAATACGGTAAAAACAGATCGCTTCTCCTGGCGGATGACAGAAAGGATAACCATTAGTTCTCATAGACGCGTCAGCATGGCTGAAATCAGGAAGCAGAATTACTATTAGGCTACTTTCACACCTGCGTTCGGTGCGGATCCGTCTTGTATCTGCACAGACGGATCCGCACCGATAATGCAAACGCTTGTATCCGTTCAGAACAGATCTGTTAGACTTTTTTTTTCAAGAATAATGCAAAGTCAAATCTGTCTTGACTTACATTAAAAGTCAATAAGGGACGGATCAGTTTTCAATTGCACCTTATTGTGTCAGTGAAAACGGATCTGTCCCCATTGACTTACACTGCAAGTCAGGACGGATCCGTTTGGCTCTGCATTGTCAAGAGGACAACAAAACGCTGGAAGCTGCGTTTTAGTGTCCGCCTCAAAAGCGCAACGGAGACCAAACTGAGCCAAACTGATGCATTCTGAACGGATCCTTATCCATTCAGAATGCAATGAGGCTGAACTGATCTGTTTTGGGCTGATCCAGAAACGCCAGTGTGAAAGTAGCCTTAAACAACAGAGATCGATCTACTAGGCCATTGAGGGTTTGTAGATATATGAAACATTTTGTGAACACTCAGTGACCCTTTAAAGACAGATCAGTATTTGACAAAGAGAACCCGAATGTCTATTTTTCACACTGTGGGGGTCATTTATTAAACTGAAATACACCTAAATTAGGCAGATTTCTGGTGCAGATTGTGGCACAAAGGTCCTTTGCACCGCAATCTGCGACATTTCCCCACTCACGCCAGGTCTAAACAAGTGGGTGGGCGCCGGTAGGCCCGTATCACTTACTGTTTTCTACGCCTGTTGTAGGAGTAGAAAATGATCTAAATGTAAGACAGCTCGGAAGTTGTCTTACATTTAGAATCAGCGGTGGATACGAAAAAAAGTTATGTAGAGACTGGCGGCTCTACATAACTGCGGCAGATCCACCGCCAGTGCAGGGGCTTATTAAGACCGACGTCTAAAACGAGAACAATAGCAAACGAAAGGAAATGAACCTCGCTTTAATTTAACCAAACGCTCATATGAATGTATTATATCAGCATCAGAAGGGAATGTTCTCTGGCTTTACCACAACTTGGTCCCGGCAGATGTCCTTACCTTTAGAGACACCTGGTGTTTGACAGAGGAATTAGCGTAAGCAAAAGTAGTGGCCATCCCAATGCACACAGCAATGCCTGGAAGGTACATAATCACAGTGTTAGTACATAGGCATCTCTTATACACAAAGAAATGGAAAGCACAGAATAAAATATAGGGGAATTGTCCTCCAAGCAGTTTATCATTTGCTTAAGGCCTCATACACACGACCGTTCCCTTTTTTGCAGTCCGCAAACCGCGGATCCGCAAAAGACGGAAGCCACTCGTGTGCCTTCCGCAATTTGCGGGATGGAACGGACGGCCCATTGTAGAAATACCTATTCTTGTCCGCAAAACGGACAAGAATAGGACATGTTATATTATTTTTGAGGGGCTACAGAACGGAGCAGCGGATTTGGACAGCACACGGAGGGCTGTCCGCAACTTTTGCGGCCCCATATCAGAGCCGCAAAAACTGCGGCTCGGATGCGGACCAAAACAACGGTCATGTGCATGAGGCCCAAAAGCACAAATTAATATAAAATGTACAAGACTGAGAAGTAATATACTTGCTCTAAAGCTAGCCATACATTTCAGATACCTGCTGGCCGAACCTCCCAATGTACACACTGAGCACGTGGAGTGAGCCAATGCCACACATCTCCCCTAAAAACTAAAGGATAAGGCATGTTGAAATCCAACAGCCTGATCATTCTTTTCTCCTAAATCTGCCATCAGGGACAGTTTGGAGGCCCCCAAACACATTAGATGGTAATCTAATGAGTATTGTCACCGTAAGGTCTCATGCCCACGACCATATCTATTTTGTGGTGCGCAAAACAGGAATCTGAAAAAAAAAAAAAAAAAAAAAAAAAGGGTTTTCACTCCCTTCACTAGAATTATCTTGTCCGCAAAATGGACAAGAATAGGACATGTTGGATGCGTACACGTTGGATTTTATCATGACCAACAATCCATGGAGATGGAGGTTTCTCTTTTACAATATTATCAGATTTCTGCCAGATTATTACCAAAGCAGTGTACGACATATGGGGGGTGCCCGTGTCCGAGAGCAGAAAGTATTACTGTGTGTAAAGGGTATTTTACAGCAAGGACTACAAGTAGCAGCACACTGCCATGTGCAAAGACTGCTCCTTGTTTGCCTTTACATTGCAGCCATGGTAGCGTGCACCTGAACCCCTTTTTTCACATTGTTTGGAGGGGCTGGTCTTTCTTTTTTGCATTGTGAGATGTTGTAGGCCAATAGCCCAGGAGAGGTCAGTCCGACAGTGTAGATTCCACCTGCTGGAAGCCACCTTATTGCTGGGAGATGGGACCAACACAATTTTAATAAAAAAAAATATGCACAAAGATCTAATTTTATAGTATAGCAGTGCTGCAGTTTACATTTATTCATGTTCCCAGTGTTTGGATGTGTCTTTGCGCATGGCGGTGTGTTTGCTTCAACATTGCAGCCATGGTAGATTGCACCTGAATCCCGTTTTTCGTATTGTTTGAAGTTGCTGGTCTAACTCAGTATTTTACATTCGTCTTTTTTTTTTTTTTCAACATAGGGTGTCATTTATTAATCTGAAATACACTTAAATTAGGCTACTTTCACACTTCGCCGGAACTGCCTGTATGCCAACTGTGGTTTTTATCTTTTGCCTGATCAGTCAAAAAGACCGAACTGAAGACATCCTGATGCATCCTGAACGGATTGCTCTCCATTCAGAATGCATGGGGATAAAACTGATCAGTTCTTTTCCGGTATAGAGCCCCTGTGACGGAACTCTATGCCGGAAAAGAAAAACGCAAGTGTGACAGTACCCTTAGTTGTAGATGGCGGCCAGGGGCGTACATAGAAATCATTGGGCCCCATAGCAAGAATCTGAATTGGGCCCCTTAACCCCGCCCACTACCTTGGCCCATCCCACCTCCTGCCCTGGCTCCTCCCCTGCCACACCCCCATTTGCCAATAAAGAAATGTATACATGACCTACTGAGGACTCCAGCATAACGCAAACCGGACGGATCCGTTATGCAGGCCCTAGACTTCTATTATGACAGAATGAATAATGGAATGCCTATAAAGCTGCCTATAAAGGCATTCAGTTATGCATTCCGTCATGGAATTGCATTATGGTCCGTGGTAACGGAATCCATAATGCAATTCACTATTTACCACCAAACGAAGCGTGAACGAATTTTAAAATATGAAATTTGCTCATCTCTAATTATGAACAGACTGGGGACGACTAATGCTGGCGGTTTTATTTGTGTTTTTGAGGTGACAGGTTCCCTTTAACAGCAAGCAGAGTTCATGGGGGGGCGAGGGGGGGGGGCACATTTCTGAGTCCTCTATGAGCCTACAGTACCGCCCACCCCCACAGGAACTCTGCTTGCTGCTGCCCTCAGAAAGTCCTATACATGAAGTTCTGGAACTGGAACGTTTTATACAGTCTCTATTAGCACTAGCGTAATTAGAAATGACTGGGCCCCACAGGAAATTTTTGAATTGCTCCCCTCCCAGCTGTCCGGCACCTCTGACCAGCAGAGACACTTGACTTCCCTAATACAGTCCAATTATCGTCCAATAGACAAGTCATGGAAATATAGAAAGTATACTGTACTAACCAGAAGACCTTTATTCTTACCTTTACTGTCAAAATATCCTACTACAGTATACATATATTTCCATGACTTGTCTTTTGGACGATAATTAGAATTTGGACTGTATTAGGGAAGAAGTCAAGTGTCTCTGCCGGTCAGAGGTGTCAAACAGCTGGGGGGGGCCCTTCAAAAATTTTCTGTGGGGCCCACTGCCCAGTCATTTCTAGTTACGCCAGTGCTAGGAGACTGTTATTAGTACAGACTGTTATTAGTACACTACAGACATTTTTTTCATTAATGATCCCGGTTGTAAAGATAGTCCTACTGTGTGGACGACAGCTGGCAGTGGCACAGGTCCGGACTGGCTGTGAGATGATGGTTTTGGCTTTTCGGTGGCACTGGCGTCTGTCGCGGCCGGGCAGCACAACTCACTCTAAAGTTCTTCCATGCTGGGTGCGCGCCTGCTGCCTGCACTGGCTGGGCCAATCAGCAGCAGGATCAGGGGCGTACATAGAAATCATTGGGCCCCATAGCAAGAATCTGAATTGGGCCCCTTAACCCCGCCCACTACCTTGGCCCATCCCACCTCCTGCCCTGGCTCCTCCCCTGCCACACCCCCATTTGCCAATAAAGAAATGTATACATGACCTACTGAGGACTCCAGCATAACGCAAACCGGACGGATCCGTTATGCAGGCCCTAGACTTCTATTATGACAGAATGAATAATGGAATGCCTATAAAGCTGCCTATAAAGGCATTCAGTTATGCATTCCGTCATGGAATTGCATTATGGTCCGTGGTAACGGAATCCATAATGCAATTCACTATTTACCACCAAACGAAGCGTGAACGAATTTTAAAATATGAAATTTGCTCATCTCTAATTATGAACAGACTGGGGACGACTAATGCTGGCGGTTTTATTTGTGTTTTTGAGGTGACAGGTTCCCTTTAACAGCAAGCAGAGTTCATGGGGGGGCGAGGGGGGGGGGCACATTTCTGAGTCCTCTATGAGCCTACAGTACCGCCCACCCCCACAGGAACTCTGCTTGCTGCTGCCCTCAGAAAGTCCTATACATGAAGTTCTGGAACTGGAACGTTTTATACAGTCTCTATTAGCACTAGCGTAATTAGAAATGACTGGGCCCCACAGGAAATTTTTGAATTGCTCCCCTCCCAGCTGTCCGGCACCTCTGACCAGCAGAGACACTTGACTTCCCTAATACAGTCCAATTATCGTCCAATAGACAAGTCATGGAAATATAGAAAGTATACTGTACTAACCAGAAGACCTTTATTCTTACCTTTACTGTCAAAATATCCTACTACAGTATACATATATTTCCATGACTTGTCTTTTGGACGATAATTAGAATTTGGACTGTATTAGGGAAGAAGTCAAGTGTCTCTGCCGGTCAGAGGTGTCAAACAGCTGGGGGGGGCCCTTCAAAAATTTTCTGTGGGGCCCACTGCCCAGTCATTTCTAGTTACGCCAGTGCTAGGAGACTGTTATTAGTACAGACTGTTATTAGTACACTACAGACATTTTTTTCATTAATGATCCCGGTTGTAAAGATAGTCCTACTGTGTGGACGACAGCTGGCAGTGGCACAGGTCCGGACTGGCTGTGAGATGATGGTTTTGGCTTTTCGGTGGCACTGGCGTCTGTCGCGGCCGGGCAGCACAACTCACTCTAAAGTTCTTCCATGCTGGGTGCGCGCCTGCTGCCTGCACTGGCTGGGCCAATCAGCAGCAGGATCTTAACACACTGCTAATGCTGATTGGCCCAGTATGTGAAGCAGTGCAGGAGCGAGGGAGCGCGGCTGGGTCCTAGGGAGCGCACAGTGAGTCAATGAGAAGTCAGACGGGGGGGCGTGTATTATTATCGGCGGCGCTGGGAGACAATTATAAGTGTGCAAACCGGCCCTGCAGTGAGCGCAGTTGCAGGGGGCGGGGCCTTCCGAGCGCTCCGGGCCCCCCGGTGCCGCGGGCCCCATAGCAGTGGCGTACCCTGCCTCTATTGGCGGTACGCCACTGAGCAGGATCTTAACACACTGCTAATGCTGATTGGCCCAGTATGTGAAGCAGTGCAGGAGCGAGGGAGCGCGGCTGGGTCCTAGGGAGCGCACAGTGAGTCAATGAGAAGTCAGACGGGGGGGCGTGTATTATTATCGGCGGCGCTGGGAGACAATTATAAGTGTGCAAACCGGCCCTGCAGTGAGCGCAGTTGCAGGGGGCGGGGCCTTCCGAGCGCTCCGGGCCCCCCGGTGCCGCGGGCCCCATAGCAGTGGCGTACCCTGCCTCTATTGGCGGTACGCCACTGATGGCGGCACAACGGTTAGCCTTCGCCACTATCTGCAATTTTACCCCGCCTATGCCAGGTCTAAATAAGTGGGCGTGGTTGCCGGCCGGTCTGATTTACCATTTTCTACGCCTCTTTTAGGTGTAGAAAAAGGTCTAAATGTGAGACAGAAAGATATTTAGAACTGGTGCTGGATACGATTAAGGCTACTTTCACACTTGCGCTTGATCGGATCCGTTCTGAACGGATCCGATCATATTAATGCAGACGGAAGCTCCGTTCAGTACAGATCCGTCTGCATTAATAACTTAGAAAAATTTCTAAGTGCGAAAGTAGCCTGAGCGGATCCGTTCAGACTTTCAATGTAAAGTCAATGGGGGACGGATCCGCTTGAAGATTGAGCCATATGGTGTCATCTTCAAGCGGATCCGTTCCCATTGACTTACATTGTAAGTCTGGACGGATCCGCACGCCTCCGCACGGCCAGGCGGACAGCTGAACGCTGCAAGCAGCCCAGCTATGGGCCTTTATTACAACCAGCTTCTGGGTCTTAATAAATGTGCCCCATAATTTACATAATTAGGACATTTTCCAGTCACAATAATAAAGTAGTATGTTGAGACCAGGAACCTAATCTCTGTAGCCGGTCCCTTCTCCTTTAATATTACAGCACATACCTGCTCATGACGACACTGTAGAAAATTGAGAAAAAGGAGACGGAGGGAGGGCTCTTCCCACTAAAGCTGGATTTAGACGGCCCAATATTGGGACTAATTATCAGGAATACACTTTTCTACAAACACTCTTCCTGATAATCTGCCTATCCAACGCTCGTTCATCGGGTGAAATGATAGGAGGTGCAGGCACCTCAATCACCGTTCCCGGGCAGCAGATCATGCTGTCTAAACTGCACTCTGCTGCCCAGGAGCAATGATTTTGTATGGGGACGAGCGATAGCAGCACCAATTGCTTGTCCTCACACTGTGGAGGAGATTGCTGCAAGAAGACACTAGCGTTCTCCTCCACTTAACAAGCAGGCGACTGGCGTGAAGGAACGCTTCCTTTCCGACAATCTGCTGCTCATCTGAAAGTCTAAATGTGCCTTTAGTCATATGTATTTAGTATGGATGTCTCTGTTGCAAACCTATTGAATATAACAGGAACCACAGTGCAGACGTCCAGTACTGAATATGACAGCCTCCTATTTCTCACTGAGCATAGACAGGGTCTGAGATGCAATATCAGAATTTCAATCATTATGAATTTAAGCTATCTAGGGAAGTTCTGTGGAACAGTATTTTAAAGGTAGTGTTTTGAGCAAATACAACTATGCTAAACTGCTGACAGCACTAGGTAGAGCTATGGGGAGAGCAGTACAAACATACCTTTTGTGGAGTTTTTATCATCAGAAGTAGTGTGAATATGAAGTTTTATTCTGCCAGATTTTGCTCCATCAAGCGATCGGGAGGCGGGGGTTCACAGTGAAGTGCTCTCTGCATTGAGCTGCTTCACAGCACTACCCCTCTGCTCTGAGTGACAGCTGTAGTGGCCTCCTGGTTACATACTACAGCCCTCACTCAGAGTACAGGGAACGGGCTGTTAAGCAGCCCAATGCAGAGAGCACTTCACAGTGAAGCTCCACCTCCCAGGCATTAGCAAGAGCAGAATCTGCAAGAATAAAACTTTATATTCACCCTACACCTGATGAAAGTTCCACAAAACGAATCTCGTCCTGCTGTCCCCACCCTCTTTGCACTGCTGGCAGTAGTCTAGCATTCTATAAACTGCTGACAGACTCCTTGGGTATTATTACTGGTGGTACACTATAAAAGAACCTATAAAGGAAATGATAATATGTTAACAGAGGTAACTCACCAAGTTTATGCTGGAAGCAGACTTTAGCAAGTAAAATAAGAATGAATGGCAGTCCCTTCTGTAACCAGGAAACTATGGCCCGGAGCTCAGACAATGCTGGTGCTGGAGTGCCAGCTTCTTCATTGTTCTCCTCCCGGTGACGTTCAGTTGTAGCTGCATGCAGCAGTGAAGGCCTGGAATGTGAGTGCTGGAAATTATGCTGCTGATGGTGGACTGGTGGCTGTGGCTGCTGCCTGTGGTGGGGATGATGGTGATGGTGAGAAAAGGTGCTGGTCTCTGAGCGCCCACTGGCTTCTTCTCTAATTGGAGGTGGCATCTGGATGAAAACATCAGCTCCTCCTGCTGTAGAGCCCAGAACTAAACCAGACTGCACAGTGATGGGACCAGGCTGGAGACCAGCTAAACTGGAGAACAAATGCTGAGAGGAAGGAGGGTCTTGTTTTAATCCATTGAATACTCCATCCTCCAAACTTGTATCAGCACTAAGGTTCTGACCTCGACTCCTAAAGTGGTGGGAGAAACATAAGAAACAGTGAAATCCAACTTCCGTCTGTTGTCACTGGTCTGTCCTAACATAGCAGTCACTTGTGCCCTTACAGACTTCTTACAGAAAAGCACTACTTATGTGAAAACTCCCTTTAAATACCTTAAAACTCCTGCCGTTGCTGCTTCTCTACCAACTACACAAATACACTTGGCTTGCATGTACTGAAATTAATGTCCATGCAAATGATATAATGGTTCCTATGGATTTGTTTGGACAGTAATATCACATTATATGCACTGTGACACAGTGAGAGGTTTGGTCTGGGAAAACAGGTATTTTCCTCCCAGCATCTGCTGCTGGGCTGATTTACAGCCAGGTGAGGTCAAATACCGGACCAGATTTTAAATGCTGGTCCGGGTTTTGGCAGCACCTGGCTGTCCTTAAATAGGCAGCTGGGCTCAGAAGCCAGGTCTCTGTGTTGGGATCTGGGAGCCTTGTGTCTGGATGAAGGCTTGCTACCTGTTTGGCTTGAAACAGGTTGGTGCTGCTTAATAACTTGAAATAACTGGAGGATAGAAATAAGAACAATCCCTCACCCTCCAACATGGAGGCCTTAAAACAGATTAGACAGGACCTGAGGAATCATATGTTAGAATCCTTTGAAAAGGGGCTCCGAAAATCTAAAGCGCGCTATTACTCCCAGGGGAATAAAGCAGGGAAGCTTCTAGCGGCCAGCCTTAAGGCAAAACGGACAAAAAGTAGAATACCGTATCTCTTACATCCTAATACGCAAGCAAAAATGTATTCCCCGTTAGATATAGCAAAAGGGTTTCAGACTTATTACCATGATCTTCATAATCTGAAAGACTCAATCTCATCTCCCCCAGACTTGACCACCGAGATAGGGAGATACCTTAACACTCTTAACCTACCCACTCTAACCATTGAGCAACTCAGCACCCTCAATAGCCACATAACAATTGAGGAGGTTGAAAAAGTGATAACATCCTTGCCCCAAGATAAAGCCCCTGGCCCAGACGGGTTTGCAAGTCATTACTATAAAAAGTTCGTACACATCTTAAGCCCCTTTTTACGGGATTTTTGTCAATCAGCCTTGACCTCTGGAAATTTCCCTGAAGAAAATTTACAAGCCACTATCATCACATTACCTAAAACCGGGTAAACCAGCTGATAAACCCCAAAATTTTAGGCCCATATCTTTATTAAACCAAGACATCAAAATTTATGCTAAACTTCTGGCTCTTAGGTTAGCCGCAATACTCCCTTCCATAATACACACCGACCAAACTGGTTTTGTCTCAACCCGCCAGTCCTATTATAACACCAGGAGAATGTTGGGCATCTTCCATCAAGTCAAACAGCAGAAAAGCCCTATGCTGGTTCTGGCTTTAGACGCCGAGAAGGCGTTTGACAGGATTAGATGGTCATTCGCATTCTCGGTGATCTCAACCATGGGATTTAGTGGCCCAATCATGTCCGCAATAGAGGCCTTATATAGTAACCCCACGGCTAGGGTGTATGTCAATGGGGCTTTGTCAGGAACTTTTAGTTTAACAAACGGCACAAGACAAGGATGTCCACTGTCCCCTTTGATTTTTATTATAGCCATGGAACCATTAGCTCAAGCTATTAGAAGGGACCCCCTCACCCCGGGGGTTAGTATTGGAGGCCAGGAGCATGTAATCTCACTCTACGCAGATGACGTTTTATTGACGCCATCAAATCCAGAAACGTCCTTAGCGGCGGTTATGAGCCAAATTGAAATATATGGTAACATATCTTATTATCATCTAAATTCCTCCAAGACACAGGCATTGCCGATTCATATTCCGGATACTTTAACTAGGTCCTTTAAAGAGAAATGGGACTTTGACTGGTGTACAGACAGTATTAAATATCTGGGTACCAATATGACTCCCTCGATGTCCAAATTGTATAATCTTAATTATGATTCCCTACTAACAGAGGTAGGTAAAGACCTGGATAATTTCCACAAGCATGAAACTTCATGGTTAGGAAGGATTGCAGCTTTCAAAATGTTTATCCTCCCCCGCTTTCTATACTTATTTCGTACGGTTCCCATTCTGCTGCCAAAAAGATTTTTCAGCAAAGTGCAACATATAATATCCAAATACATATGGAAAAATAAGAAACCGAGGGTGGCTAGAAATATCATTCAGAGACCCTGAGATAAGGGAGGCCTCGCGGTTCCAGACATGAAAGCATATTATTTAGCCACTTTGGTTTCCATGCTTAGAAGCTGGAAACGAGAATTACTGGAGATTCCTTGGGTGCAAATAGAACAAGCACAGGCGGCTCCGTTTAGTTTGCCAGATTTATTCCACTTACCTTTTTGGAGCATTCAGGTCCCTAAGGATATGAACCCGATAATTGCGGCCTCTGTTTCAGCTTGGCAACAATTCCATAGTAAAGATAATGAAGGACACCGGCCTACAGTGGTCTCACTGTCATTTTCTCTCATAAGAGCCTTACTGCCACATGCAGATTTTTCAGGGTGGGATTTGGGGACTAAGGGTACAATTGAACCATTGTATGAGAATGGAACACTGAAAACCTTCCAATCCTTGCAGGAACAACTATTGATTCCTAAGTCTGATTTTTTTTAAATACTTACAAATTAGGCATTTGCTACAATCGCTGCGCCCTGCCGACTTGAAATGCAATCGAATAGGCATGCTCTATGTCTCTGGTAATTTTAAAGGGATTAAGACATTGTATGAGGCATTACTTCAGCCAATCCAATTTAAAAAGTCTCACCCCATGCACAAGTGGGAGAGGTCATTGAATATTAATATAGCTGAGAACGATTGGCAGAGATCAATCAGAGTGATCCATTCTCATCTACAATGCTCCTCTCACGTGGAATCAGCTCTAAAAACAATTCTGCACTGGTATTATACTCCCGAAAGATTGCAACACATGTATGACGGGGCGTCTGGTGAGTGTTGGAGGGGATGTGGAGGAAGAGGGACACTTCTTCACATCCTCTGGCAATGCCCATTGATATCAAAGTACTGGGAAGCATGTGGAAAGATGCTGGGCCTAATACTCCCGCAGAAGTTGGTGTGGACGCCACAACTCGTCCTACTACTGATTGGAGTGGCGGATCTCCATGTAGAAAACAGGAAATTGGTTTGTGTTTTCTGTGTCCAGGCTAAACTGCTGCTTTTGCAGAGATGGAAATCTCGAGATATCCCAAAATTGGGAGACCTAGTGTCAGCAATTAATACTACTTTTGCCTATGAAAGAATTATAGCTTTGGGAAATGGCACATTTCAAAAATTTCTGAAAGTGTGGCAAGCTTGGATGACATCTCCATATTGCAAAAAGTGTTAGGAAGGGAAGAAGGGAAACATTCCTTGAAACCTACCTGGGAATTTAATTAACAATCATAGATCTATGAAGCGTTGGACAACCAATAAGAGATAAACTTAGATTATAAAGTCTGTCAGATATGAAGGAGAGGTGGTGGATTCTCTTTTCGCATGCTTCTACAGTAGGGGCCTACGGCTTGAAAGGCACGTGGTTTTCTGTTTATGGGCTAAGCAGGCTTCAAACATGGATGTCGTCTATTGGATTTTTGTAGTTACCTTTGACAAAAGTTATGTCATTGTATTATGTTGTTTATGTACAACCCAACTGACATTGAAAGAACTGTACTGCGTCTTTATTGTATTGTGTATTACACTGAAATGCCAATAAAAACGATTGAAACAAAAAAAAAAAAAAAGAAACAGGTTGGTGCTGCTATGGTCAAGGACTCTTTGAGGCAGAATTGCCGCATGGTGTGAATTACCACCAACACCGCAAGGTGACTTTTTGCTTGTTTTGTCACTTGCCTAAAGTGTGAATAAAACACTGAACTGTTTGATCCAAAGAACTTGTTGTTGCCTCTATACTTCGTCCGCTAATACTGTCTACCAGAGCGAGTCCCCACAGCACACAGAATGCCAGTGCAGGTGCTTGCTATACAGTAGCTTAAATGGGTTTTCCGAGATTTTAATACTGATGACCTATCCTCTGGTTAGGTCATCAGTATCTGATCACTGAGGGTCCGACACCCGGGACCCCCGCCAATCAATTGTTTGAGAAGGCACCAGCGCTCCTGTGAGCTCTGCAGCCTTCTCGCTGCCTACCAAGGACAGCACCCTACATTGTATAGCGGCTGTGCTCGGTATCACGCTCAGCCACATTCACTTCTATGCGGCTGAGCTGCACCTACGCCATGTAACCGATGAACGTGTTGTCACTCAACCTAGGGAAAGCTGAGAGAAGGCCGCAGTGCTACTTCATCAGCCTTTGATGTCACATCCATCACTCACATGACCTTTCTGCAGATCATTCCAATTCAGGTCAATTGGATTGAGCTGCAACGTGAAGCACAGCCACTATGCAACGTACAACACTATGCTTGGCATTAGGGATGTCCCGATACCGATACGAGTATCGGTATCGGGAACGATACTGGACATTTGCAGAGTACTTGTACTCGGGCAAATGTCCCCGATACCACTGCCGATACCTGCTGGCCGCTTGCGGCGGCGCTCTCAGCAGTTCGGCGTGCGGGAAGGAATTCTGTAACTCGCATTACCGGCACCTGACCTCTGAGAGGACGCTGTGATCCGCGCAATTAACCCCTCAGGTGTGGCACCTGAGGGGTTAATTGCGCGGATCACAGCGTTCTCTCAGAGGTCGGGTGCCAGTAATGTTCTTCAGTCTCTGCATTGGTGGCAGTAGGCAGTGCGCTCCCCTCCCCAGTATTAATCATTGTATGTTAGTGAGCAGCATTATACTCACGTGCGCCGTGGACGCCGGGCGCTCCTTCTTTCTTCGACGCACAGACAGAAGAAGGAGCGCCCGGCGGCCACCGCGCACGTGAGTATAATGCTGCTCACTGACATACCATGGCAGCTAGGACTTGTGTAGCGTCCTGGCTGCCATGGTAACCGATCGGAGCCCCAGCATTACACTGCTGGGACTCCGATCGGAACTGCCCACTGCCACCAATGATGGGGGGGGGGGGGAGGAGGGGGACCCTGCGGCCACTGCCACCAATGATTAATACTGGGGAGGGAGGGGGCGCACTGCCCACTGCCACCAATGATGGGGGGGAGGAGGGGGACCCTGTGGCCACTAACACTAGGGGGGGTTGAGTTACCAGAGGGGGCTGATAAGAGGGAGAGGCTGGGGTGCTGACCAGAGGCTGGGGTGCTGACCAGAGGCTGGGGGCTGTTTTTTGGATTTTTGGTTGGTCAGTGGTCACAAAATAAATGTGTTAATTTAATTGTTATAATTGGTATCGGTAACTGGTATCGGTGAGTATCGGTACTCATACTCGGTCTAAAAAAAAATAGTATCGGGACATCCCTTCTTGCCCAAACACCACCCCTACCAATTGACTACTGATGACCTATACTGAGGACAGCTAATTAATATTTAAAGGAGTATTCAAACTATATGATATTTATGACCTATCCTACAGATAGGGCATCAATATCAGGTTGTAAGGGTAATGACAACCAGCACCTCCACAAATCAGCCATTTTCAGGAGCCAGAGGCAGAAGGTTCTGTACATCGTGTAGTGGCCGTACCAGTGTACAGCAGCTCAGCTCCTATTCAACCGAGCAGGGTTCATGTACAAACAAAATCAGACGTCACAGTCAGTGTCAAACTAATGAATAGTTAAAAATCGAGGAGTGAGGGCCCTGCCCTGCTGCGGTATGCCAACATGGCCACTACACAGTGGACAAAGTCTTCTGCTTCCAGATCTGTCCACTGTTTAGTTTCTCGTGCTGTAAAAACAGATGATCGCTGGGGATGTGGGTGTCAGACCCCCAACAATCTCATAATGATAACCTATCTAGAGGATTGGCCATCAATATCTAAAAGCTGGAATACCCCATTTAAAATGTAACTATCATTGCAGTTTATTTTTAATATAGTGAAGGGATGGGGAGGATAGACATTTTTGTAATATACTTAATTGGGGAAAGAGGTCTCTTTGTAGAATATGGTTAGTGTGGGCAACAAATCAGATAAGCAGAAGGGCAGTGATAGTTAGGGCACATGTACCTAGTCAGGGACTGGGGTAGTGATAGTTAGGGCACATGT
This sequence comes from Bufo gargarizans, assembly GCF_014858855.1. Lineage (NCBI taxonomy): Eukaryota > Metazoa > Chordata > Amphibia > Anura > Bufonidae > Bufo > Bufo gargarizans. Next base: position 584,987,171 of record NC_058080.1, on the reverse strand, counting down.
ACCTAGTCAGGGACTGGGGTAGTGATAGTTAGGGCACATGTACCTAGTCAGGGACTGGGGTAGTGATAGTTAGGGCACATGTACCTAGTCAGGGACTGGGGTAGTGATAGTTAGGGCACATGTACCTAGTCAGGGACTGGGGTGGTGATAGTTAGGGCACATGTACCTAGTCAGGGACTGGGGTAGTAATAGTAAGGGCACATGTACATAGTCAGGGACTGGGGTAGTGATAGTTAGGACACATGTACATAGTCAGGGACTGGGGTAGTGATAGTTAGGGCACATGTACCTAGTCAGGGACTGGGGTAGTGATAGTAAGGGCACATGTACCTAGTCAGGGACTGGGGTAGTGATAGTTAGGGCACATGTACCTAGTCAGGGACTGGGGTAGTGATAGTTAGGGCACATGTACCTAGTCAGGGACTGGGGTAGTGATAGTTAGGGCACATGTACCTAGTCAGGGACTGGGGTAGTGATAGTTAGGGCACATGTACCTAGTCAGGGACTGGGGTAGTGATAGTTAGGGCACATGTACCTAGTCAGGGACTGGGGTAGTGATAGTTAGGGCACATGTACCTAGTCAGGGACTGGGGTAGTGATAGTTAGGGCACATGTACCTAGTCAGGGACTGGGGTAGTGATAGTTAGGGCACATGTACCTAGTCAGGGACTGGGGTAGTGATAGTTAGGGCACATGTACCTAGTCAGGGACTGGGGTAGTGATAGTTAGGGCACATGTACCTAGTCAGGGACTGGGGTAGTGATAGTTAGGGCACATGTACCTAGTCAGGGACTGGGGTAGTGATAGTTAGGGCACATGTACCTAGTCAGGGACTGGGGTAGTGATAGTTAGGGCACATGTACCTAGTCAGGGACTGGGGTAGTGATAGTTAGGGCACATGTACCTAGTCAGGGACTGGGGTAGTGATAGTTAGGGCACATGTACCTAGTCAGGGACTGGGGTAGTGATAGTTAGGGCACATGTACCTAGTCAGGGACTGGGGTAGTGATAGTTAGGGCACATGTACCTAGTCAGGGACTGGGGTAGTGATAGTTAGGGCACATGTACCTAGTCAGGGACTGGGGTAGTGATAGTTAGGGCACATGTACCTAGTCAGGGACTGGGGTAGTGATAGTTAGGGCACATGTACCTAGTCAGGGACTGGGGTAGTGATAGTTAGGGCACATGTACCTAGTCAGGGACTGGGGTAGTGATAGTTAGGGCACATGTACCTAGTCAGGGACTGGGGTAGTGATAGTTAGGGCACATGTACCTAGTCAGGGACTGGGGTGGTGATAGTTATGTCCGTTCTGCTATATCTCTTTCCCTGTAATTGACTGCTTCAAACAGAAGATAGGGCTGGCGCTGGTGGCAGTCAAAGATTTAGGCCTCTTGCACACGAACGTGTGCGCCCCGTTGCCGTATTGCGGATCCACAATACACTGGTACCATTCCGTATCACGGATGCGTACCCATTCACTTGAATGGGTCCGCAAATCCGGAGATGCGGAATGGAACCCTACAGAAGCACTACGGAGTGCTTCCGTGGGGTTTCGTCCCGTACTTCCGTTCCGCACAAAGATAGAACATGTCCTATCTTTTTGAGGAACGGCCGGATCGCGGACCCATTACAGTGAATGGGTCCGCGATCCGTTGCGAATGCCCCACGGACTGTGTTCGTGCATTGTGGCCCGCAGCACGACCACGGGGCGCACACGTTTGTGTGCAAGAGGCCTTAAACTGAGCACATGCGGCCACCTCCATGAGGTGGACAAAAAAATAAGGAAAAGAACAAACAGCAGGTGGCGCTATACAGATATATTTTATTGAATATCTCAGTGGCTATACTACATTTTCCATTACAAAAGTGTTCAGATACAGGTGCTGGTTTGAAAAATGTAGAATATGCTTTGTTGCACAACCACAAATATTAAGCAGGCAGACATCATACTGGATCCATGTTCTTGCTATAGTAAAACAGGCTGGGGCAGATTTACTAACCCTGTAGATGGTTTAAGCTCGGACCTGCACCAGATCTATCACAGGGGCTCAAGCTGGATGATAATCGGAAGAAACCCTACTTGCACCAATTTTTGGATTCTAGGCGCTGACACGCTTGTAACTCTGGGCCGTTGTCTGGCGTGACTTTATTTTACCTTTCTGGAGGAGGGTTATCCGTCAGGCTGCTGTGTCGTCTCTGCATTGTCCTCAGGACCTTCAAACAATACATTTAAAGTGTATCGTCTATGGGGACAGCGATCGAGCAGCACTCTTTTTGCTGGAAGGTCTTGAGAACATCGGTAGTCTTCATATAGTGGACTTTGGAGGCTGATGTTAGAGAACCCAAGACTGGGCCTCTGTAAAGATGAAATGACAATAGAAAACAGTAAGTGCCCGGTCTCTAAGAACCAGAGAACACACGATTACAGCAGGTATAGCAAATCAGTGCAGGGGAGTTAAAGGGGCTCTCCAGGATTAGAAAAACATGGCCGCCTTGTTCCAGAAACTGCACTACACCTGTTCATGGGTGCGGTTGGTACTGCAGCTTTTCTCCATTAAAGTGAAAGGGTCCGAGTTGTGATGCCACACACAACCTGCAGACAGCTGTGCCACTGTTTTCAGAAGAACTCAGCCATGATTTTGTAAATCTGGACAATCCCTTTAATATAATAAAAAAAAAAAAAAAAAAAAAAAAAAAAAAAAAAATGCTCTCAGTGTAAAGGTCATATACATAAGATAGATGTCCATGCAGCCACCTGCGATCTCCCAAACCCCCACAGACATGTATGCTGGATTTTGATATTTTAATATTGTATTATGGGCTGTCTTCTTGGTTTACTACTTTGTTATGGCATCCAGTCGCACAAGACATTGTGTGACCATATCGCCATTTAAAGGCGCTCCGTGGGCATTTTGACAGTGCTAACCTGTGGAGGGAAGTAGTTTTCCATACTACTCCCCCGATGCTGGGCTCTATCGCTCGGGGTGCTGCCACTTCTTTTCCTGTTCAGCTGCATTATAGTCAAATATAGCCAATGCAGCTGAACAGGAAAAGAAGCGTCAGGACCCAGGCGGGAGAGACCGCAGAGGAGCAGCGAGGGGGCCAAGTACTGTGTAAAACATCTTCCATCCACACACTCATTGGACAAAATGCCGGAGAACCCCTTTCAACTCCATCTCTCCTCAGTACACAAGTGGGGGGGTCTTACCCTGTGGATGGTGATAATCATGCCCTAATGACTCCCATGTATACAGTGCAGCCATCTCCGGCACACCTATATGCCTGCATGGAATATTCAGGCCCTGTTCACACTGCTGCATTTCCTTTTCCACTGCTTTTTAGTAGAACTTTTAGCCATGAAAACTACCAGAACCCCAAGGAAACTCATCAGGCCCTATTGGAATTCACTGGCACCCATGTGACCCAGCAGTGACATGCCACTCGTGCCCCCTTCCTTGCAGAGAGGTTTACAGGGGATGTGCAGGCATACTCTCCTAGGGGGTCTCACATTGGGGAGCGGAGCCGATGGGACAGCTGCTGAGGTGACTATCACTTTACAAGCCCAGTCTGATGGTTGCCACGGCAACAGTCCCCTCCAGCCTGGAGTAGCATCCCTCCTCACCTGGTGTCAGGGTGCCTGTGCATCCCTTGAATTGGAAGGGTCAGAAGAACCCACAGGACACAGTGAGAGATCAGCCACCTGTGCATCCCTCTAATAACAGCCATAACAGTAACCATGCACCCGCCTAGCGGTCAGCCTCTCACAGGCCAGCCACACCGCATCTTGCAGCCTCTCACCTGGTCCAGGGCAGTGCACAGCGGGTGACGTCATCACAGTGGGAGAAAGCCGGCTGCGCCCTGTTATTGGTTTCCGGGTCATTGAGGCAGGTCACGTGACAGTGCCGAGGGGTTCCTGGCTTGTCGCCGTGGGAACAAGACGCTTGCACAGGAAGTGGAGCCGCCGCGTGGAACACTTCCGGGGCATAGTACAGACTGACAATAACATGGTTCCTGTAGCGTAGATTGGGGAAGCTGACCGTAAATACACATCGCGGGTCAGAGAGCCTTAGTGCATAGTCATAGATGGTAGTGAAGGGAGGCTGAGTGCTGGAAGCTGTACAATGGCGCCCCCTACAGCATGAGAGTGACGGACACATCATTATGTGTGTGCTCGGTGGTATGGATTGTGCGGGGAGCTTGCACATTTCTTGGCAGTGTGACGTGTCTGTAGACTGACCCGCCTGTATACCGGTAGGGTACAGTATAGTTTCTATAGGCAGATCCGCCATAGCTCAGGTGATTAGGGATGGTCCAGGTGCTGTCTATGGTGTGGAGGAAGATCCTGCGCAAGAGATGGGTGCTGGGCATAGTATTTGGCCTCTCTCTGATCTATTTTCTCACCAGCACCTTCAAGCAGGTGAGTACTTCATAATTGCCAACACTTGAAAATCTTTTGGAGGGCGGAGTGGGGTTTGTCCGAACACCCATTTTAGGCCCTGTTCACAGTTGCATATTAATTCCAGTGGTATGATCAGGCTACCAGAGCTTACCGTACCTGGTATTGCCAGATACGACCACGTACTGCCAGATCTCTATTGACTATAATGAGATACAGTGGTGATCTGACCACTTTTCCTGCAGTGGTTTTCGTCCAGCCAAAAGCCGTCATTTCTGCTGGAACAGCCCACCGGATCAGGCTACCGGATTCTCAACACTACCGTGAACATAGCCTTATCTGTATTTCATTCTCACTATAAGGACCTTATAGTGAGGACAGTTGTTTTTAGTGTTTTCAGCAAAGCTAGGACTACACTTACTGCTGAAAAGTTGTGCAACATTTTTTTTTAAATAATGGTCAGTGGTTTCGCAGCATCACATGCTGCAACTATGACGTGACAGTCACACAAAATGGATGCATTTTTTGCAACTGTTGCAGTCACATTGCATCACTATTGATGATCATTATAAAAATTGTGGGTGACTTTTCAGCGCCATGTAGCCCTAGCGTTGTCCACGTTGTCTTATTATAGTTTATATTATAATATTATATTGTATGTCAGAAGGACTGCAAAGTCCTTGCATCCAACCTGACTGGGTATCATTCAGCATCCAGTGGTCCAGATAATGATTCATCTTATGTAGGCACCAGAGAATAGTCCTAATAAGTATTGATATAAATGTTGCTAGATCTTTTACATCTTCACTCTAGACGCGTTTCTCCAGCCGCTGCTAGGAGTACAAGACAGGCTCAGCGACCAATTTCTGTTTGTATAGAATCAACTAACTGTGTCCGCTGATGTTCATTAGATATGTTGTAATTTGTAACCATCTCCTGGACACATTGAATCAAATTAAGAGCGTTACAAAAGCACCTAACAAGAGACAAATGTGGCCCCCTCTGGTGGTGTGAGGTCACGATCGCTCTGCTAACATGAACCTCAACTGTGGCCCCCTCTAGTGGTGTGAGGTCACGATCGCTCTGCTGACATGAGCCTATACGAGATAAGCATGGTCCCCTCTGATGGTGAGAGGCCGCATGTACTATCGTGTTCTTAACTAATAGAGCAGGAGCGTAACCACTACTGATACTGAGTGGTCGCGCGTCTGGCACTGGTATGGTCGCTGAGCATGTTTTGTACTCCTGATGATCTAGCAGCGGCTGGAGAAACGCGTCTAGAATAAATTAGATGTAAAAGATCTAGCGACATTTATATCAATACTTATTTTGGCACCAGAGAATAGTCCTGATGAGATGAATCATTATCTAGACCACTGGATGCTGAATGATACCCAGTCAGGTTGGATGCAAGGACTTTGCAGTCCTTCTGACATACAATATAAAGGGTTCCAGCATTCCAGTGACTAGAGCCTGGGATACCAAGGGTACCAATGCCCATGTGAAGATTAAATAACAAAAAACGTCCCTTACTTCCCCGAGCCTCCTCCGCTTCAGCGATGCCACTTTGTCTTCTTCCCCGGGCTACAGCTGTGACATATTATTATATGTTATATGATGTCCCATATACTGCTGCAGCAATCACTGGCTTCAGCAGCATACAACCTGAGTAATAAGTTACTTAATTTTGAAAACTGCTGTGTAAAAAAGTTGTATTGTGGATAGGGATCTACACCTCCTATCTCCAGAACAGGATCCCAAAAGTGAGCGGAGAACGGCTGCATATGCGCTGCCACCCTCCATTCATTTCTATGGGATTGGCGAAAATAGCTGAGAGCGAAATATATGGCAAGCGCAGCCACCGTTCCATTAACTTCTGCTGGAGGCAGCTGTTTTCGGCAGTCCTATAGAAACGAATGGCGTGCATGCGTGGTGCACTCTCCTTCACTTTCGGGGGCCCTTTCTGGAGAGAGTTCAAAACCTTGTGCTTCTGATTCTGTTCATTGTATAGTTCCTGGTGCCGTAGGCTGCGCGAAACAGCTGATTGGTGGGGGTGTCGGACACCCACTGATCTGATATTGATAACCTGTGCTGAGGATATGTCATCAGTATCTAAGTCCCAGAAACCTCCTGTGAAATAGCATCAGCCAAAAGGCTTGCCATCCTCACCTTGCTCCGCACCGTTGCCAGAAGAGGTTAAAAAGCCCAAACCTGTCTAAGGTCAGTCCCTGTTCAGTACCTGCTGATTTGCTGCAGAGTGCCATTAACATCCCAAGCAACAGATATCTAAAATCTGTGTCTTTAAATAAGCTGCCCCATCTGTAAAAGACTTTTCTAAATGGGCACCTGCTGGCAGCCAGTTGACTTCTGGTGTCCACCTGTGAGCTGTGGAATGGTTTGGCTCCCATGCAGATAAATAGGCGTTATGTAATAGAGTAGGGTCTTGTTATAAGGGCTGGGTTTGAATGAGAAACAGAGGTGTCATCCATACCTTACTGATTGTGATATCTTCAATCCTTTATGCCTTCATCAGGAAGAGAAGACCATCAGAGACAGAACTCTTCTTCAGACCAGAGATCAAGGGCAAAACGTTCAGTGGAAAATTCAGTTTAACCTTGGGAACAGCAGCCGGCTCAGTAACCAGTGCCGCAACTCTGTGCAGGGCAAACTCCTCATTACAGATGATCTAGGTAAGTACATGACAGCGTATTGTGCCTCCACAACAGCACCTCTGACTATGTCCTGTGGTATCTACCCCAAGGTCACGGGTTGTATTTTCATGGAGCAGGTAGGTACTAAACACTGCACATCAGGAGCAACTTCCCCAAAGAATCATGGTAAGAATTCAAGTTAAAGAGAACCTATCGCCATGAAATGCCAAGCAATCTGCAGGCAGCCTGTTGTAGAGCAGAAGGAGCTGAGCAGATTAATATGTATTTTTGTGGGGGGAAAAACATCTGCAAAATAGGTATTTTATACATTTATATGTCTGTTTTTTCTGAGCTCAGTTGCCCAAGGCGCTGGCGTCTTATCCGCGAGTTACGCCTATTCTGTATATGTGTGTTTGCCACTGCCCACATGGCAGCTGAGCTCAGAAAGAGCAGTGCTTGAAATGCATAAATTCCAAGTTTTGTTGATTCTTTTCCCACCAAACTATATACAAGCTGCATGTTACATAGCTGATTGATAGATTGCACTGCACTTTGTGGTGTTGGGTTCTCTTTAACTGAGTGTTTAAAGGGGTTGTGTCACCTCACACATAGGATAAGCCATCAATGCCACCTCTGGGACCTGCTCTTATCGCTAGAACTTGGCGCTCCAAGTGAATGAGAGTTCACCGCGCATACTTGGGCTGCTCTCCCATTCTTTCGATGGGAGTCCAGAAAACAGCGAAGCGAGCGGGCTCAGGACATTTTCAGAACTCCCATAGAAATGAAGGGAGGGTGGCTGCGCATGCGCGGTGCACTCTCGTTCACTGTGGGGGCTCGGCAACTATCCTAGCAATATGCCACCAATGGCTGAGGTGAGACAAACCCTTTAAGGGCTCTCAGGACTACAGGACACACTATCAGACTGCAGTGACATATTTCATTGTGAAGGAGGAGAAGCAGCCTGGAATATATGTGCAAAGATGCGGGCTAGGGGCTGTATCATCTGCTGTCTCCTGGCATAGAGGAGCACTTATTGGCAGACCAACAACACTCTGCACTCCGGTCAAATGTAGCAAACATTTATTTTTAATTTCTTTGCTTTGCTTTTTCAGGCACTTCCTGTAAAAGGTAAGGAATGAACTATCTGGCCACCTAGACTTGTATATAATAACTAGTGCAGGGATGGGCATCCTGCGGCTCTACAGCTCCCACCATGCCCTGCTCTAGGCAGTGTGGGCATGCTGGGAGTTGTTGGTCCTCCCTGAATTAGTGAGAACTGAGCCTGCTGCACAGGATCCAGAACAGAACCCACAATGGTTGTATTTACTCGCAGCAGTTTGCCCAAGGAGCAGACAGCCATCGTCCTCTCTAATGTCTTCAAGCATATCTCCACTTTGCTGCTCAAAGCCAGAATCATTCCACATACCTTGTCAGACCCCATGTAAAGGGGTCTTAAATCAGAGCCATTATAAGGCCTGGGCTTTCCTAATAATTGCCCTGTGTAATGGTGCTGCCAGTCAATGAAAAACGCTTTTTCGTGGGGCTGATGTGGTCACCCAAAGACCATTGTTTTTGGGCAGCAGATTGCCCTGTGTAAAGAGGCATCTGCTGCCCAGAAACAATGGATCAGTATGTCCCCATACAGTGGAGGTGATTTCTGCAGGTAAATGCCGCTGTCTCCTCCTCAGACCAGCAGGCAGTTATTAGGGATGAATGGTCCAGTCCTGATAATTGGCTGCTCAGTTCGCCTTTTCAAACGGACCATTACTGCCTAAATGGAGCGGAGGCGCACATAGCTTTCCTACTCCCTCGCTGCTCTTACCATGAATAGGACAGGACCTGTAGACTACCTCAAACACTGTTCCTTTATCCTGTCACATATCCAAAACATATGCTAGAAAGAATATGTGATTGCTGTAGGTTGGAATGCAGGGCCCCTATGATCTCGACTCGCATATGCAGCTCTCTAGAATAGCTGAGTCTCAGATTCTGTACCTTTTTATATAACATTTGTCTCATTTATGCCCATCTGTTTTTACAGGTTATGTATGTGAACGTAAAGAACTGCTTGCAAATGGATGCTGCAATATCAATGTGGCCAGTACCAGACAATATAACTGTGAGAGCTGTCTACCTAATGGATGCTGCAGTGTCTACGAGTACTGCGTGTCTTGCTGCTTACAGCCCAACAAGGTCTGTTCAAATCTCACTTTTTATTATCTATTATGACGTCTGTATTCGGTACTCCCATAGAAGTGAATGGCGAGAGCCGCACATGCGTGGCCACCTCTCCATTCCCGGCCGCACACAATTGCACCTGGTCTTGAGATAGGTGCGGGGCCCAAAGGTGGGACCAGCACCTGCTATAGATTTATGGACCTTTTATCTGCCAATTGTCCCATTACTTTTGGTCCCTTAACAAGTGGGAGGCACATATGCAAACTGTTGTAATTCCTACACCGTTCACCTGATTTGGATGTAAATACCCTCAAATTAAAGCTGACAGTCTGCAGTTAAAGCACATCTTGTTTGTTTCATTTCAAATCCATTGTGGTGGTGTATAGAGCCAAAAATGTTACAATTGTGTCCATGTCCCGATATTTATGGACCTGGCTGTAATCTGACTATTAATGTAAGTGCTTGGAATCGTTTCTGATTGTAAAAGTAATATCCCTTTGTTTTCTCCATTACTCAGCAACATATATTGGAACGTTTTTTAAAAAGAGCTGCGATGGGGTTTCAGAATTTATTCATGGCAGTAGAAGACCACTTCGAGCTGTGCTTGGCCAAGTGTCGGACATCTTCACAGGTAAAGGATCTAATCCAAAATGGTGGGGCTGAACAAAAAGCCCCTGGGGAAGACCTGAACCCGGACACAACCCGATCTGCACTCGTTCGCCATGTGTTACACGTGTTGCCAATACCTTTATTAACTGTATCTGAACAAACTATGTGCATGGATCCTGTATGGCGTCACTCTGAGGTCTGCATTATGGACCTCTGTTCACTCCATTTCTTACCGTATGGAGGTTCCTTCAAGCAAGGCCAAATTTGGGCCAAAACTGTTGACATACTTTCCTTATATTTTCCTTTTATAGTTCTCCTTCTATGATTCAATCCGAGTTTTAGTAGGTAAGGAGTTGTCCAGCCGATTAGGGGGTCTGCTCACACAGTGTTTTATGCAGGAAGAAGTTGGCAGATTTCGTCCAAAAAGCAATTGGGTGGCTGTCATTGATGCTGCCACAGTTTGTCGCCGCAATCTTACCAAGAAAGGGCATTTCCTCTCTTGGGGTGGTTGCAGCCATAAACTGCAGCCTCCCACTAAAAGTGCGGGGGGGGGGGGGGCCGGGGCAGATTCCGCAGAATCCCCTCCAAATTCTGTAAAATATAAGAGTGAAACTGGATTGCACATCCTTAATATTATGCTTTTATCTAATAACTGCTTCTCAGCATAATTAACATCGCTTCTCAGCCTGTCCTTTTTTAACCCTTTAGCCTCGTAAAACAATTTGGACTTGTTTTATGCAGAACAAGTTGTATCTTTTAATGGTGTTATTGAATTTACCATAGCATGCATTGGAAAATGAGAACATTTTTTTTTTTGTGTGACTATATTCTCTGACACCCAGAACTTTTATTTCACTTTGAGGGAGCATTCTCCTCCGGACAGCTCAGATGCCGCGGTCACTATTGATCACAGCATCTGAATAGTTAAATGACTTGAACATGTTTAAAATGGCTGCATCGGACAACCCTGAGTAAACCTCGCCTTTACATTTGAATGTGTTTCCAGCAGGCATTATATAAATATAGGTTAACGGCTTGCTGAATGCCTGTCGACTATATACGTCCGGGGCAGTCAGCATATATCTCTGCGCAGACGTTTTAAAACATCCATGCAGAGACTGAAGCGGAGCGCTGATCATGCAGCTGTGGGAGCACTGACAGCAGGGCTCCCCATAGAGGAGGCTGGGGCCTCCTTGCCTTCCTCATCACTATACACGGCGCTGAAGGAGTCCTGTGAACAGAGATCAGGAAGCTGCAGTACTGCTTCCTGCTCCGGTCCCAGCAGCCATGTGATCGCCGGGCCGAGAGTCTGCACAAAGCTACTGTACAGCAGAAATCGGCAATAAGTAAAAAACTCTCAGAGAAGTGAAAGGAGGATTCTGGGAGTTGTAGTTTCAGAACACCCGGAGTGCCGGAGGTTGCTGGTCCCTGCTGTAGAGACAGAGCTGCTCCTTCTGTTAGATCCCTGCATTGCTCGGGGGAATTGACTCTATTGCATCAAAATGCAGTTATAGTAACATTTTCTTTCCATACCAAGCTATTACAAAAGTAAAAAAAGAATCTTTAAAAGATTTTCTGAGATTGTATTACTTATGATCTATCCCCTGGATAGGTCATCAGCATCTGATCGGTGGGGGTCCGACTCCCGCCGATCAGCTGTTTGAGAGGGCACCAGCGCTCGCAGCTCTCACTGCCGCGGCCTTCTCACACTTTTTTCAAGGCCAATGACGACATGTTCATCAGTCACATGGCCTAGGCGCAGCTCAGCCCCATGAAGTGAGTGGCGCTGAGCACGATACCAAGCACAGCCGCTATACAATGTACGGCGCTGTGCTTGGTGAGCAGAGAGAGGGCAGGGGCACTCACAGCAGCACTGGTGCCTTCTCAAACAGCTCATTGGCGGGGGTTCCTGGGTGGCGGACCTCCATCCAAGGATAGGTCATCATTATTAAAATCTCAGAAAACTCTTTTAATGCAAAATGGAGACTTTTTTTATTATTTTTTTTCTCCATGCAAAATGTTTCCTAAAGAGAAATCATTGTGAAACGGCATTCTAGTACCAGTCCGTAGGATCATGTATGTGACTGTCCAGTGTGTGACGCACACAGGTGACACCTTCCATGCCCGGACATAGTAGATGTTGTTCATACATTTCTTGCCAAATGCCTGTAATTAGGGACTTTTAAATAAGAGCTAATGGTTCACTTGGTGTTTTTATTCAACGATGTGCTGTGAGGTCCCATTTAGTCTGTATAATGGTTCACTTGATCGCATGATTTATTGCGTGCTCCCGGTCATTGCCGTGTGACCTGTGTATCCGTGTCAGGAATGTTCCGTCTCCAATCTTAATGCACAGGGTATTTTCAACTTGAAAAATCCAAAGCTGATTTCAAGCAAAATCCGCAGCAGAAATCCTAGGCTGGCCTTCTGATTTTTGCTGTGGATTTGCAGTTTCGTAGGCCGCGGATTAGCCCCCTTCAGTGGGAATCTTTAAAATCAAGAAGCCATGTGCCACTTATTTTTTTCCCTGAGATGTGGATTTCAAGTCTGCTTCTAAAAAATCTGTGACCGTTTTCTGTGGCGTTTCCATTTAAGGCAGCTTGGGGGATGCGGACTTAGGCATAGAATACATGTGGGAATTTCCATTGTATGAATTACACTGTTGATTTTAACAATATACCGTAATACTGTACCATTTTCTCCCTTTTTCTCTTCCCCCTCAGAGTGTACAGCATGAAAACACCTACCGGAATCCAGTGGCCAAGTTCTGCTATGGAGAAAACCCTCCAGAACTTCTACCCATGTGAACCAGTCTGTGATCACTACCTGGGGGACAAATATATCATATGACCATGCAATACCATGGGTCTGGTGTTCTGGACCTTTACTGAAGACTTACGGGTACCACATGTAGTATCTACAGTGACGTCAGTTGTAATTTAAGAACTAAATCTTGAAATAATATTTTCACGTTCTAGTTGGTGTGCATGGAGTGCAGCATTGGGTCAGCAGAAAACCTCTAGTAGGGAGACTATCGGGCACTTTTATACAAATGGTGACAACATAGTGCTCAATGCGCTCAGTGGTTTGGGAATTTGAGACCAGTACCGTGTCAGAATTTAGGGGATCATTTAAAACTTAATAAAGCCCCTGCACTGGTGGTGGATCGATGAAGTTAGGCCTCTAGATGACTTCGGTTCCTCCAGTGCCAGTTCTAAATGTAAGGCCGCTTCTGAACCGTCTTACATCGATACCATTTTCTACGCTTAATACCGTTTTTTTGCAGATGGCACACTGACTCGTTTATTTCTGCGGGGCCATACACACAGACCTGTTTTTCTGTTCTGCAAATTATAGAACATGTCCTATGCTGATCTGTTTTTGCAGACAAGCACAGCCCTTTCTATTGATAGGAGTGAGAAAAAAGACACGCAAGGTATCCATATTTTGTGCATGCGTTGTTTGCAGGCCGGAATACCGGCACGGTCGTGTGCATGAGACCTCATAATGGACAATGTTGGTTTTTTGAGTGGAAATTAGCACTTCAGAATGAAAACTTGTGAGCCTTGATGAAAATATGCAATGATCTAAATTGTACCTTCGGAGTTACTTTTGGCCACATCTCCCATCCAATCTTACTGCAGGAGAGACAGCTGGCAGAGCGGGCAAACAACTGTATAACGCCAAAAGGCTCTCCGTCAAAGCCGAAACGCAGAAGAGGGGACGCAGCAGGGAGGAACTTGCGTGTGTGTGCACCATTTGTAAAACTGTCCCCCATTGTCCCTCCTGCTAGGCCATCCTTCCTTTTGTGTTGGGGAAAAAAAAGAAGTCATACAGCCATACAGTGATGATGCCCAGCACAATGCAAGGGTGGCACGTTTTACCCTTAAACTCGATACCTAATGACACGATCAAATCCCCATGCACTCCTGCAACGCCCCCTTTAAAAACAAATTACTTAAGGGTATATTCACACGCAGCAGATTTAGTTGCAGAAGTTTCTGTGGTTGCTAATCACTTCCATACATGTGAATGGGATTGTTTCTGCTGCAAGCGCAAATCTGCCACATGTGAATTCATCCTTTAAAAAAAAAAAAAAGTACTAAATATATAAGCTTCCCAGCCTCTGGGACACCGTGATCATTCTGCCTCAACATGTCCCAATATTATTTTCTTAGGACATATTTTTATCTCTTTTTTTTATTCCGTTAATGGCGTAACTGAATTTCTGTGTATTTAATATTTGTAGAATTGATTCATGTAAATATTTCATTGTGCTATATTATTAATAAAAGTAAGTGAAACTAGTCTGTCGGCTTCTGACATACCCGTAGTGTAGCGTGCAGCTCTCTGCTGAAAAGATATAGGGGCTCATTTACGACCAGATTTGAGGGGTCAATGGGGGACGGATCTGTTTTCTATTGTGTCAGAGAAAATGGATCCGTCCCCATTGACTTACATTGTGCTGGGAGCGCAACCAAACAGAACGGAATGCATTTTGGAGCCTTCCGTTTCGTTCACTTCAGTTTTGTCCCCATTGACAATGAATGGGGACAAAACTGAAGCGTTTTCTTCCACTATCGAGATCCTATGACGGATCTCAATAGCGGAATTGAAAACGCTAATGTGAAAGTAACCTTAGAAAAGTAAGAGATATGATTATCAGCTGTAGGCAACATTGGCACATTTTTCTTGATATGCATGACACCTTTTGAGGCCGCACAGATGCATAGCTTCCTACATTTACTGTAACTGTAATTGGCCCTTTATCACAAGGCCAGGACAGTTCCTGCAGCATGAGGGCAAGCAGAGATCTTGAAAACCACACAGAATTTAAAGGCCATTGACCCCTTCAGGGCAATATTTTTATAATTGCATCTTAATCATTTTTTTAATTGGTCTTTATAAAAAAAATTAAGCAGACTGATTTTTTTAACTCCATGTATTTGCAGACTGCCACTCCTGAGTTCCCTCAGCTGACTGCTCATGTGAAGCCTTCTCTCTGGTTACCTGATCTCATAAACATTCATAATAACTAAACTCTTATCAAACGGATAAGAATATGGCTAAAATGAGTGTTTATGAGGTCAGAAGTTTAGAGATGAGGCTTTACAGGAGCCGTCAGCTGAGAGCTCTCAGGAGGGTCAAATAGAATGATTTTTAACCCCACGTATCACAAAAACTGCTGAAAACAAAAAGGATTTTAGTGTAAATTGAATCAAATGCAATCATAAAACAATTGCCCCAAAGGTGCCCATAGCCATTAAGTAACATATTTTGGCTGGTGGCATTATTTGTCATTCTAATTGTGATAACGATTATTTAGTAAAAATGGAATATCCCTTTTCAGTATATTCTGTATGACCACCAGATTGGGGAGATGATAAATTCCTATAAGCTGTGACACTAGGGGAGGCAAGTTTTACACCTCTTGTTTTTAGAGACTTCCTGAACTAACGGCATCTTTAGGGCTGCCATCATTATATTTATCTATCACATGGGCACACATGGTGCGGTGCCTGAAATTTTCCTCTCATAGAAGACTGATTAATTTGCTTCAAAGCACAATGGCTTCATTCTTCCTGTCCTCCTATTCCTGCCAAGTTCCACGCAGTTGATTAATGACAGGGACAGATTTTCAGGTTCATCCTTCCTGCATTCTCCCACGTCTGCTTGTCATTGTTTATAATGTAATATTTCCTGGAAAATGATAATGTTCTGTTACACTAACTTGGCAATGCCTTTGGAATTCTTGGGCCATCAGACAGATGGGAGTCGATGTACATGTCATCTTCAAGAATGTCCACCTGCAATCCATCATACAGTCTCTACGAAAACGTAACATGTTGGCCTCCATTAAAATCAGATTACCATAATGTTCTGAATAAGATGTGTTTGCCGTTTTTGCATATTTTTAATTACTGCAAATGGATGCCCTTGATGATTTTGGAAAATGGTAAAATAGCATGCTAATGATTATTTGGTTCAGCAGCTTACATTTCTGTTGTGCTCCTAAGCTGTTCTTGAAGCTTCAGCCAACACTTTTAGATTTTTTAATGGGCAATTTTTTAGGCTAAATAGTTTCCAGTTAAAATTTAAAATGTGAAATACTGGAATCATTACATGATTTACCTTTTCAAAGGAAAATCACTTTCTTCAGTCCAGACAACCTAATTCATGATGTTGTTTTGTGGATGCCTTTGTAAAGCAAGGACCTTCAAAGTGTTGATGCTATGATGACATTCTGTGCCCAGAAGTCATAGACGCCTGTACAAGCGTCATAGACGCCTGTTCAGGCCATTTCACTCCCTGGAAAAAGTCTTAAGGCATGCCAATACGCCTTAGACTTTTCCCTGAAATTCACCAGTGCAGTGAGCACTGTGAACGGCCCAGACAGCGCAGCGATGCTTGCTACCTGTGTCGGCATAACCAATAACAAAGCTCTTTACATCTAGGAGCTTTGTTATTGGTTAGGTTTGGCGGGCCCCGGAGCGATACAGGCCCCTGCAGCAGGGGAAGCTGGCGGGAGCCTTAAGAAGGAGGGACTAGCTTCCGTGGGTTACTAGAACAAGGAATGCCGGGTGCTCTGCCCGAGGACCCTGGCAAATATCGAAGTATTGGAACTGAAGACTAAAGCCTGGACGTCAAGATGGACCCTCAGAACAAGGGACAGCAGCAGAGTGTAATGTATCTATGTGTAATGTATGATCATCACACACTTTACCACATACATCATATATCACACACTGTGTACTGGAGAAGGATGAGATCTGCACACCCTTGGCGGTGGGTGCTCGTAGAGGACGTACGCCAAACTATTTCAAGGAGAAATCCACAGCACACCAAAGGTCCTTTTCAGAAGATGCTTTTAATACATAACGTTTAGTTTTACATCATTTTGTTCCATCCAGAGACACGTTGGGGTTTCTTTTGTGGCCTGTTACATTGACACTTTCTCTGGATGGAACAAAATGATGTAAAACTAAACATTATGTATTGAAAGCATCTTCTGAAAAGGACCTTTGGTGTGCCGTGGATTTCTCCTTGACACTGATGTGTATATAGTACAGCGTGTAGTGAATGCACAGCAGGCTATTATAGCCAAGTGATGCAGTACGGGGAAGATCCACTATATTGGACTGGAGTTTATCTCTTGGGTATAGTTGCCTGATGTTATTTAGACCAGTAATAGTTCCCACCTCTTAGGCCACGTTCATCACCACTATTTATTTCTGTTGTTCTGCTCCATTAGATGGTGGGTTTTTCTCATACCTTGCAGGACACTGCAGGATGGGAAAGCGTAGTGTACCACGTTTTTCTATCCTGCAAAGTGCAGCAAAAAAAATGTAGAGGCCAACATTTATATTTTTTTTACATGGTGACAGATGCCACAGTATGTCATCTGTCTGAGGCATCTTTACTCCTATCTACATTTTTTTTGTTTGTGTACATTAAATGTATGACAAAAATGTGATGTCAACCCAGCTTGACAGGGAAGGCGCTGAACAGACTCCGCTGACCACGATGGGATCTGTTCAGTTTCCATTCACAAACCTGTCTTTTTACCAGCCAAAAAAGTGCTGCATGCAAGGCTTTTTTGTCTGGTCTTTTTGACAGAATATGCACCAGAGGCCCCGAATGAAGTTTAAGCCTATGCATTATGTATTTGAATTACTGCAACTTTCATACTCCTCCTCGGGTTCTCCTGAAGCGGTCCTCCCAATTTAGACATTGATGGTGTAAACCCTGACCCCCACTCCCACGGCCAAGGTGAATAGAAAGCTGGCTGCCCATGCTTGGCCACCTCTCCACAGTGGCTGCCCATTGGGACATGTATGGTGATGTGAGACCTGCATCTATCAGACATTTATGGCATATCCTGTTGATAATTGCAGAAATATGAACAGATAGTGTGATGCACTGTATAAACACAACAGAATGAGTAAAGTCTTCATAAGTTTATCAAGAAATATCTAAGATGTTGTAAGGACATTCAAAGAAGAAATTCATTTAGCACAGAAGCACAGAAACTGTATCACATTATACAATGGAGTATAGGCCCTGATGAGCATAATGCCTTAATCCTGTCCTCAAACCAAATAGTCACATGGTACAGGATGGGATACATAAAATTAGACCAATACATACAAAGTTGACAGATATTACATTAGATTTGAATTTAGGCTAGAGCTAAGGATGTTATCCTGGCAGTCCCCTGGTTTTCAACCCGTATACAGGGATCTGGACCGTTGCAGGGGAGCTACCAGGACGCTACCTCTTGGAAAAGTCCTTGTGTGGTTGGCAGCTGACCAATCGGGTTAGAGTCACCAGTGCAAAGCACCGAAGGGTCAGGCAATACTCGTAGTCAGAAAACAGTCCAAGGTCAGGCAGTCAGAGTATGTGTGAATCCGTGAAACTAGTCCGAAGTCAGGGCAGGCAGCAAGGGTCAATATGGTATGCAGGCTAAAGTCAGGTCAGGCAATGGAGGGTCAGAATTGGTAGACAGGCAGAGGTCAGTACATGGACAAACGGAAGGGCACATCTTCAGTTGGTACTAGCATGTTAAACAAACTAAAGCTCAGGCACCCTCCCCTAGGGGAAGGTGCCTTATATACCCAGATATGATGAGCCATTGGGTGGGAAAGACCTGGGTGCTCGTGCACTGGTCCTGTAAGAGCCAGAGAGCATGTGCGCACCCTAGAGGCAGAGCTGGAATGCCTAGGCAAGAAGTGAGGGGCCATGGCCTACATCAGAGGAGACTATGTGGGATGCTGGCAGTCAGGCCTACTGCTGGTGGGCAGGGAAGGACAAGTGGGTACAGATGATATTCGGTAAGTGACGTGGCTCCTTTGCCGCTCAGAGAACTGGGTCAGTGGCGGACATGGTCTGCCGACGGAACAGAACTACGCTATATGGACAAGAGTACCGGTACACCTACACATTACACCGACAGACGCTTTTATGACAACCTCTTCTAAATACATAGGCATTAATATTGATTTGGTCCTCTTTTGCAGCTAAAACAGCTATTCTGGGAAGCCTTTCTACAGGATTTTGGAGTGAATCTAAGGATCCATTCACACGTCCGCAATTTCGTTCCGCATTTTGTGGAACGGAATTGCGGACCCATTCATTTCTATGGGGCAGCACGATGTGCTTCCCGGGCAAAGGAATTGCGGACCCGCACTTCCGGGTCCGCAATTCCGTTCCCGAAAAAAATAGAACATGTCCTATTCTTGTCCGCAATTGCGGACAAGAATAGGCATATTCTATTAGTGCCGGCAATGTGCGGTCCGCAAAATGCGGAACGAACATTGCCGCTGTTGCGGACGTGTGAATGGACCCTTAGGCCTAGTTCACACTTCAGTGTTTGGTCAGTGATTTCCATCAGTGATTTGTGAGCCAAAACCAGAAGTGGAACCTCCATAGACATTAGGTAGAAGGGAAAGATCTGCTCCTGTTCTATGTTTAGAGCTGCACCTGGTTTTGGCTCACAAATCACTGATGGAAATCACTGACACTGAAGTGTGAACGAGGCCTTAGGGGATTTTTGCCCATGCATCCAGAATAGCATTTGTGAGGTCAGACACTGATGTTGGAAGAAAGGACCTTGCTCTCAATCTGTTTTACTGCATCCTAAAGGTATTGAGGTCAGACCTCTTAGAGGGCCAGTCAACTTCTTCCACACCAAACTCACCCCATCAAGCCTTTATAAACCTTGCTTTGTGCACTGGGGCAGAAAAGGGGCTCCACCAACCTGTCCCCAGTAAGCTGGAAAAAAAAAAAAAAAGAATTGTCCAAAATGTCTTGGTGTGCTGAAACATTAAGGCTAGATCTACTCGACCAATATCACTTTTTTTATAATGATAGTCTATGGCAGTGATGGTGAACCTTTTAGAGACCAAGTGCCCAAACTGCAACAAAATACCCACTTATTTATCGCAAAGTGCCGACACAGCAATTTAACCTAAATACCAATATAGTATATCTTCCATGTACTTTATCATTTAGCTATAATAGCTTAATAGCCTACATTCAGTGTGCTGCCTGTGCTGTTCATAGTGCGTCCTGTGCTGATGAATGGCAGGAAAAGTCTAAGGCCGGCATGCTCAACCTGCGGCCCTCCAGCTGTTGCAAAACTACAACTCCCAGCATTCCCAAACAGCCTACAGCTATCAGCCTACGGCAAAGCATTATGGGAGTTGTAGTTTTACAACAGCTGGAGGGCCGCAGGTTGAGCATGCCTGGTCTAAGGCATATTGGTACGCCATAGACTTTTTCCAAGGCGCGGGTGCCCACAGAGAGGGCTCTGAGTGCCGCCTTTGGCACCCGTGCCATAGGTTCGCCATCACTGGTCTATGGTGTCGCACTGCGACATACTGCAACGCGACAGTCGCAAAAAATTTGAAATGGATTTTTGTGCGACTGTCGCAGTCGCAGCATGTCGCACTGCAACACTATAGACTATCATGATAAAAATTGTTGCGCGGCATACGTTGCAGTGTAGTTGTGCCCTATGTGTCGCGCGACACTTGTCATTGTGTAGACCTAGCCTAAGCTTTCCATTCAGTGGAACTAAGGGACCTAGGCCAACCTCTGGAAAACAACCCCCTACACCTTCATCCCTCTTTCACCAGACTTTACAGATAGCACAATGCAGCCAGGCACAGTGTCGGACTGGGGTACCTAGGGCCCACCAGTGTAACTGATTCTGGGGGCCCACCTTAGAGCTCCTGCACACAGACTTATTTTTTTTCGTGTCCGTACCAATTTTTATTTTTTGTGGCCTGTATGTGAAACCATTCACTTCAATGGGGCTGCAAACAACTGAAATGACTCCATGTCTGTATGTCCGCATGGCCTTTACGCAAAATTATAGAACATGTCCTATTATTGTCTGCATTGCAGACAAGGATAGGACTGTTCTATTAGAGGCTGGCGGTTCTGTTCCGCATAATGTGGAATGCGCACACCCAGTATCCATGTTTTGCAGATCCGCAATTTGCAGACTGCAAAACATCCGACAATCGTGTTCCTGAGCCCTTACAGTGATAACAGAAACATTAAAGATGAAGTATGATGGTAGACACACAGCAAAGTGCACAAACATACATGTGGCAGAATTTAGGCTACTTTCACACTTGCAGTTAGTGGTCCGGCAGGCTATTCCGGCGGGGTAACAGCCTGCCGCCTTCGTGCTAACGCTAGCCCACCGTGCCGCCGAAGTCCGCTGTAGTTTTTGTCCGACCGCCTCTCTGCATGTTTGCCGTGCTGCGGCCGGAACTCAGGACCGCCCTTATTATAGTGAATGGAGCTGGAGCGGACCTCTGGCGGCACGATGGACTAGTGTAAGCACGGATCTGGCAGGCTGTTCCCCCACTGGAATAGCCTGCCGGACCCTGCTACTGCAAGAGTGAAAGTAGCCTTACACAATATGGATATCCTGCTCTTAAGGCCTCTTGCACACAAATGTTGTGTGCCCATGGCCGTATTGCGGCCTGCATACGGCGGGTCTGCAATACACAGGCACCGGCCCGTGTGCACTCCGCATGACGGATATGGACCTATTCACTTGAATGGGTCCGCAATCACTGAGATGTGGAACAGAAGCACGGATCTGAACTCCATGGAAGCACTACGGAGTGCTTCCGAAGTGTTTCCGTCCGTGCCTCCGCACTGCAAAAAAATAGAACTTGTTCTATTTTTTTTGTGGTGCGGACGGATCACGGACCCATTCAAGTTGAATGGGTCTCGATCCGTCCCGGCCCCAATGCACAGAACGGATGCAAGAGGCCTAAGTCAGTCAGAAACAAGACAGATGCAGTTCCTATCACACATAGGAAACATGCAATGCATGCACCAAGACATTTTTTGCCCAGCCCTATTAAGTATGGCACACTTAAAGGGGCTGCCTCACTTCAACAAATGGCATTTATCATGTAGAGAAAGTTAATACAAGGCACTTACTAATGTATTCTGATTCTCCATATTGGCTCTTTTCCATCACATTATACACTGCTCGTATTCTTGGTTTTGACCACTCTGCAATCCAGCATTGGTGGCCGTGCTTGCAGACTATAGGTAAAGGTGTCGGCCTAAGTACACTTCCAGCATTTCCCTATAGTGTGTTAGCACGGCCACCCCTGCTGCTGGATTGCAGAGTGACTGTAACCACGGATACGTGCTGTGTATAATGTGATGGAAAGGAAGCAATATGGATAATAACAATACATTAGTAAGTGCCTTGTATTAACTTTCTCTACATGATAAATGCCATTTACTGAAGTGAGACCACCCCTTTAAGCATAAATGTCTGGCATGAAATTTATCAAATCTTAAAGGGGTATTCTTATCTTCCCTTTTTATACTCACCTTCCTTGAGCGCAACGTTCACTTCCTGGATTCTTCTCCCGGCCGGGCCGCGCTTGCGCAGAAGACTGAAGATTTTCTCTCGGCCGGGCTGCGCAATGTCCTGAACGCACACACCGCCGCGCATGTGTCATGGTGACCTTTTCCTGGCCTGTATAGTACAGAGCCGGCGTGCGCGTTCGCGGCTCTGTACTATACTGGCCAGGAAGAAGTCATCAGCCGGCGTGCGCGTTCAGGACATTGAGCGGCCCGGACGGGAGAGAATCTTCAGTCTTCTGCTCGGCCCGGCGGGATCCGACAGGAGAGGTGGCCGTAACCAGGGGAGACCAAAGACAACATCAGGTAAGAGGGGACTTATTTTCTAAAAAAAAGGGTGAGAATTAGGTAATAAAATGTATTTAGAAAAATGATCACTGTCAAATCATTAACATTTTTCCTCCTCAGATTGCACAAAATCTACAGTAAATTTAAAAGGGTTGTCCTACCATAATGACCTATTGCCTATCTACAGGATAGGTGATAAATATCAGATTGCTGGGGGTCTGACTGCTGGCACACCCACTGATCATAAAAAAATAAAAATAAAAAAAAGGGGTCCTGAGACATTCAATTACATTTTCGCCAATCTATGTAAACAAGGGTCTTAAAGGGGTTGTCTCACTTCAGTAAGTGGCATTTATCATGTAGAGAAAGTTAATATGAGCAACTTACTAATATACTGTATTTATTCATATTGCTTCCTTTGCTGGCTGGATTCATTTTTCCATCACATTATACACTGCTCATTTCCATGGTTACAGACCACCCTGCAATCCAGCAGTGGTGGTCAGGCTTGCACACTATAGGCAAAAGCATCAGCCTCTCTGGTGGCCGGGACCATGGGAGCACACATAGGCTAGTGCTTTATCCTATAGTGAGCACGCACGACCACCACTGATGGATTGCAGGGTGGTCGTAACCATGGAAACTAGCAGTGGAAGCAATATGGATAATAACAATATATTAGTAAGTGGCTTGTATTTACTTTCTCTACATGATAAATCCGACTAAGAGAGACAACCCCTTTAAGACCACGTTCCCTTGATCATGGGGGTCCCAGCAGTCAGACCCCCACCAATCAGACACTTATCACCTGTTGTGTCATAGCTGTTTTACCTTTTCACATTTCCTATCCTTAAAGGTTTTCTTTGTGTATAAAAAATTTAATAAAAATTTAAAATCTTGCCCAAAATATGTGTTAAACTAAAATATAAATGCTGACCTGTTAAAGGGCCTGTGTCCACTATTCTAGTTATCCTCTAGCCACAGGATCGGGGATAACTAAGTGATCCGTGCTGTCTGAACGCTGGAGCCCCCACTGATCCCCCTTCTTGAATGAGTGGCAGGTCGAGCATATGCCCTGCCTCTCCATCCATTCTCTATGGGGTCGCCGGAGATGGCGGAGTAAAGCGCTGGCTAATTTCAGTGGTCCCAAAGAGAATGAATGAAGCAGCAGGGCGTATGTGTAGCCTGTCACACCATAAAAAGGGGGGAACAGGACCCGTTCCTGGAATCAGTGGGGGTTGCAGAATTGGACCCCACTATTCATATAGTTATATCCTATGGTGGGGAGTGGATAACTTGAAAACCTGCACAACCCCTTTAAATCATCCACCACTCCACCACCAGTATCTCTTTACATGGCACGAGTGATGCCTGTAAATATGGAATATCATCACTGCCGCCATGTAAACCATACGTGTCAATACTGGAGAATATGACACACTGTGCAGAATTTTTCGAGCATAAGTCCAACCCCCTTTGCAGGTCACAACCTTTAACAAAGCCCAAGCAAAGGAGCTAGAGGAGCAACGTGAGCAAAGGGAACAAACAGAGGGTCATAACTGAAGCAG
The DNA here is from genome assembly GCF_014858855.1 of Bufo gargarizans. Classification (NCBI taxonomy): domain Eukaryota; kingdom Metazoa; phylum Chordata; class Amphibia; order Anura; family Bufonidae; genus Bufo; species Bufo gargarizans. The sequence goes on along the minus strand of NC_058080.1, from coordinate 584,963,075 downwards.
AGACATTAGGGTCACCTGAGGCAGGGTAATAGTGAGGATCCTGGAGCAGGGGTAACTGGAGAAGAGGCAATATTAGTGGTGCATTTAGAGTGGGGGCATCTGGAACTGGGGAACTACTGGGGGTGCACCTAAAGCAGAGGCATTAGGGTCACCTGAGGCAGGGTAAAAGTGGGGATCCTGGAGCAGCTGCAGGGGTATTAGGGGGCAACTGGAGAAGATTCAATATTAGGGGTGCTTTTAGAGTGGGGGCATTGGGGGGGGGGCGCACCTAAAGCAGAGGCATTAGGGTCACCTGAGGCAGGGTAAAAGTGGGGATCCTGGAGCAGCTGCAGGGGTATTAGCGGGGCAACTGGAGAAGATTAAATATTAGGGGTGCTTTTAGAGTGGAGGCATTGGGGGGGGGCATCTGGAGCTGGGGCACTTATGGGGGTGCTCCTAAAGCAGAGGCATTGGGGGGACCTACGTCAGATTCCCCCCAATGCCACTATGAACTCTGCAGAGAGAAGCACACATTCATAGATCTGTGTCTGCTATAAACAAATCCCGTATTTCCCCCTTACAGTCTCCTACATCTCACTACTGTCACACACCTGAGAAATCAGCCCAGCACCGCAGAGGAGTCCTTCTCTCCAGCAGCCACAGTTTCCTGGCAGGAGGATGGCCAGACATGTTCTCTCCTCCTTCACTGCCAGCAGCCCAGGAAGTTTAGAAGATACTGCGGGGCCTCCTGTAAAATTTACACCAGTAGGAGGCTGCATCACTGTGCGATTCTGCCACCTAGTGGTTACAATAATTATCTCTCCGGAGAAAGGAGAAATAATTACTCCATCTTATCTCTGGCGCAGGAGACTGGGGGCCCTCCGAGGAATCCCCCGCCTCCCCAGTGGGCCAGTCCGAGCCTGGTCAGGCATGTAATGTTCTCCTGGATTTGCCAAACCCAGACTGGTCCATCAGATCGCCAGATAGAGAATCATGATTCCATACTTCATAGAACATGTTTCCACTGCTCCAGAGTCCTCCAGTGGCGGCGTACTTTACACCACTCCATCTGACGCTTGGCATTGTGCTTGCTGAGCTAAAGTTTGAATCCAGCTGCTCAACCATAAAACCCCATGCATGAAGCTTCTGATCCAGTTTTTATGCTAATACTAATGCCAGAGGAGGTTTGGAACTCTGCAATTAGTGAGTCAGCAGAGCATTCATGACATTATTGACTATGGCTCTGATTTATCAAGAAGAAAAAGTAAAACCGCAGCACTCTTCTACCCAAGCAGCGATTCTGTTTTATTGACTGAACATAGAAATGTTTCATACATACATGTAAGTCTTTCTCAAAGACTGAGAAAGACTTAGGCCCCATGCACACGGCCGTGTTTCACAGCCGTGTGCGGGCCGTGGAACCGCGGCCTGGATCCCTCCTGAGAGCAGGAGCGCACGGCGTCACTGGTTGCTATGACGCCGTGCGCTCCCTGCTGCCGCCGCAATACAGTAATACACTGGTATGATCTATACCAGTGTATTACTGTATTGCGGCGGCAGCAGGGAGCGCACGGCGTCATAGCAACCAGTGACGCCGTGCGCTCCTGCTCTCAGGAGGGATCCAGGCCGCGGTTCCACGGCCCGCACACGGCTGTGAAACACGGCCGTGTGCATGGGGCCTTATACTGTATGTAGTCGAAACGTCTCTAAGTTCGGGCATTAAAACTGATTCTCCTTTTGGATAGAAGAGTGCTGCAGTTTTACTTATTCTACAATCGTTATCTGGGATCTGGAGGCCAAGGTCCAAAACTGCGAGATCCAACAAACACACCGTATTTTGATAAAGGTAGATGACCTACAGCAGTGGGGGGCAAGGTTGTGCAGCTGATATTGTGCTGAACTTTCAGATCTATCAAGATCAGTGTGTGCTGCGCCGGGCTTAATGGGCCCTATGCTGCCAGAGGAGGCATTGATTCTATGACGAGGCACAGGCCTCATTACATTATAAATTAAAGGGGTTGTTCTGTCCCAGCACTAGGAGATTCATTTCAATATCATTACAGATAAATTCTGCTTTCAGTTTGCTATTCCTGTTATTAGTTAGGTAACAGCACCATCTAGCGGTTGTAAAAATATATTACACTTGTGTTTCTTGTTAATAAAGATTATTGTATTTGTGGGAGGTGCAAAGCATTGTGGAAGTGTAATGCATGCTGGGAAGGAGAAGCCCCGTCTTCAGTCTCCATGTTACAGGACATCAACAGAGCTGTCTCCTGCATTCCTCCTTCTTAAACCCCACCATCTTTGTGCAAGTATATCTGGTTAGTGAGATCTACCTATCATGACCAGCGTGCCGATCACATATGTGACGCAAAGGGAGGGAAATGGGAAGGCCCTGTCCAAGGGAGAGGGAAAGGTGGTGACCCCTAACTCACCTTGAGGCTGGCACCTGACTGCCCTGATGTCCTTAGACGGGTTCCTCACCCGTACGCCGATCCCGTGCCTAAACCCTGGCTTTCCCTGAGATGAGCCCTAAGTAGTGAATAGGGCGGTGGGAACACTAGTCCGCACCACTAACACTAAAGGAAAACACCAAGGAGAGGACAGACAATACAGGCAAAACGTATAATCCCAGGTGGGCGACAACAGCGGACAACAAAAGCCCAACAGGGATCCGGAGGGTAACGCTCTGGAACAACAACCAGGATTTACAGCAGCAGGAAGCTCTATATCTGACAACCAGAGAAGTGGGAGAGGGGAATATAAGGAGGTTGGGATTGCTGGACAAGAAACAGCTGAGGAGAAGAAGCTACGGATCCCTGAGTGAGCCAAAAAGGATTGCAAGGCAAACCCAGAAAGCTACCATTAAGAAACAGCACTATCTTTAGACATAGAGCGTGCAGCCACCCGCTGCGACTTCCTGACCCCGGGTATAACAGAGTCAGACGTGGCTCTTGACACTCTTGTGACAGTACCCCCCTTTCCATGAGGGGCCTCCGGACATTCAGGACTAGGTCTCTCAGGATGAGAGGCATGAAAAGCCTGAACTAACCTGTCGGCGTTTACCTCAGACGCTGGAACCCACATTCTTTCCTCGGGACCGTAACCCCTCCAATGCACCAGATATTGAAGAGAGCGGCCGACAATTTAGGATATTTGAAACTCTAGGTTACCATCCACAACAACAGGAGGGGGTGGCAGCGGTGACGGTTCTAGAGGTGGAACATACTTTTTAAGTAACGACTTATGGAAGACGTTATGGATTTTAAAAGTTTGAGGTAGCTCCAGGCGAAAAGCCACGGGGTTAATGATGGCTACTATTTTGTAAGGACCAATGAACCTAGGACCCAGTTTCCAAGAGGTAACCTTTAACTTAATATTCCTTGTAGATAACCACACATAGTCATTCACTCCTAGGTCCGGACCTGACGACCGTTTCTTATCAGCCATGCATTTATATTTACCTCCCATATTTTTCAAGTTAGCTTGCACCTTCTGCCATACAGATGAAAGAGATGACGAAAACCGTTCCTCTTCGGGAACCCCAGAAGACCTCCCCTCTTTGAAAGTACAGAATTGGGGATGAAAACCATATGCACCAAGAAATGATGACTTGCCAGTGGATTCCTGACAGCGATTATTTATAGCAAACTCAGCTAACGGTAAATATGATGACCACACCTCTTGGTTTTCAGACACAAAACACCTTAGATATGTCTCAAGGTTTTGGTTGGTACGCTCAGTCTGCCCATTCGACTGAGGATGGAAAGCTGAGGAAAAGGACAAGTGTACCCCCAAACGGAAACAAAAAGCTTTTCAAAACTTAGAAATAAACTGGGTTCCCCGAAACAACATTGGAAGGGACCCCGTGAAGCTTCACAATTTCACTGATGAATACCTGAGCAAGAGTCTTAGCATTAGGTAGTGCGGGTAACGCAATGAAGTGTACCATTTTGGTAAACCTGTCTACTACTACCAAGATAACAGTTTTACCTGCAGACAAAGGTAAGTCAGTGATGAAATCCATTGACAGATGTGTCCATGGCCTATTGGGAATGACAAGTGGCAATAAAGACTCTGCAGGACGTGTATGAGAGACTTTCGCGCGTGCACAAGTAGAACAAGTAGACACAAAATCCATTACATCCTGACGCAACCTTGGCCACCAAAAACGACGAGACAATAGCTCCAAGGTTGCTTTACTACCCGGGTGCCCAGCAAGTGCCGAATTATGATGTTCCTTTAATAATTCGAGACGCAGGTTTAACGGTACAAACAATTTCTCTGAGGGGCAAGAGACCGGGGCGTCCCCTGGGCCTCTAACACCTTCTCCTCCAGAACAGAGTGTACAGCAGAGACAACCACTCCTCTTTGTAAAATGGGTACCGGATCACCCACATTACCCCCTCCAGGGAAACTACAAGATAATGCATCTGCCTTGGTATTTTTTGTCCCAGGACGATAGGTGATGAAAAAGTTAAACCTGGTAAAAAATAGCGACCACCTAGCTTGTCTAGGGGTGAGACGCTTAGCTGATTCGAGGTACAGAAGGTTTTTGTGGTCCGTAATCACCGTGACGGGGTGGATTGCCCCCTCTAAAAAGTGACGCCATTCTTCAAACGCTAGTTTAATAGCTAATAGTTCCCTATTGCCAATATCATAGTTCTTCTCCGCCGCAGATAGTTTTTTAGAAAAGAAAGCGCAAGAATGCCATTTGCCAGGAGACGGACCCTGAGACAGTACAGCCCCCACTCCCACCTCTGACGCATCTACTTCAACAATAAAAGGCTGGGAGACATCAGGTTGGATTAGTACAGGTGCCGAGGTAAACCTCTCTTTTAGAGAGGAAAATGCCATTTTAGCGGCGTCAGACCATTTAGAAAAATCTGTCCCCTTCCTAGTCATGTCAGTAAGGGGTTTGACAATCACTGAATAATTTTTAATGAACTTTCTATAGAAATTTGCGAAACCCAAGAACCGTTGCAGTGCTTTAAGGTTCTCAGGAAGATCCCAATCTAAAATTGCCTGGACCTTCCGAGGATCCATACGGAAACCTGAAGCAGATAATAGATATCCCAGGAACTGTATTTCCTGAACGGCGAAGACACACTTTTCAATTTTCGCATATAATTTATTCGTCCGTAGGACCTGCAGTACCTGTCTGACATGTACCTTATGTGTTTTCAGATCAGACGAATAAATTAAGATATCATCTAGGTATATCACCACAAACCTGCCGATAAGATGACTAAAAATGTAATTAACGAAATGTTGGAAGACAGCAGGAGCATTGGTCAGACCGAAATGCATGACTAGATCTTCATAATGCCCCTCAGGGGTGTTAAAAGCTGTCTTCCACTCATTGTAGGCCCTCCTAAGATCAAGTTTGGAGAACCACCTAGCACCCGCAATCTGATTAAAAAGGTCAGGAATGAGAGGAAGAGGGTATGGGTCTCGGATGGTTATCCGGTTCAGTTCGCGGAAATCTAGGCAAGAACGCAGGCCCCCCATCTTTCTTTTTAACAAAGAAAAACCCTGCAGCCACGGGTGATGAAGAGGGTCTGATGTGTCCCTTAGCCAGACTCTCGGAGATATAATCTTTCATGGCTTGTCTCTCGGGACCCGAAAGATTATATAACCTGGTCTTGGGTAATTTTGCACCGGGAATCAGGTTAACCGGGCAATCATAAGGACGGTGAGGTGGTAACTTCTGACAACCCTTTTCAGAAAAAACGTCCTCAAAGTCCGAAACAAATGTAGGTAGAGTAGCTATGGAGGCGACTAAGCAATTGCTATTAAAGCAATTTTCTCTGCAAAGCGCACTCCACTCCAATATCTCCCTGGCCTGCCAATCCACCACTGGATTGTGCGCTACCAACCAGGGAAGACCCAATACCACAGGAGAGGGAAGGCCCTCCAGAACGTAACATGATAGACACTTGTTATGGTGGTCCCCTATCCGAAGGTGTAAGTTATGGACAATGTGAGTAAGGTTTCTCTGAGACAGAGGAGCAGAATCAATAGCGAATATGGGAATAGGTCTAGCGTACAGAAAGACAAACCTCTGCTCCACTGTCTAGAAAGAAAGAAATAGTCTCCGTCTTAGCACCAAAAACAACAACCGCTGGCAACACAAATTGAGATGTTCGTATTATACCCTCCGGCTGACATCCTCCACACAGCCTGGGGTTAGTAGTTCCGACGGTCTTTTGTTTTTGAGAAAGGAAGGACAGACATTAATGAAATGACCCCTCCCCCCACTGAAAAAACAAACCCCACGCCTACGGCGAGCCTCAGGAGGATGGACCTGACGAGTAGTTCCTCCTAGCTGCATAGGCTCGTCTAGGTATAGTACAGACTAACTGCTGCTTGGGAGGGGTTACCAATTGCTCAGGATTTTTCAATCTGTCCCTAAGACGTCTATATCTATTCTGATAGAAAGGGACATAACAGCATCAAGGGAAAAGGGGGTCTCATACAGCGCAAGCGCATCCTTCACCCTTTCGGATAACCCAGAGCAGAACTGACTCCTGAGAGCCGGGTCGTTCCACTGAGTATCCGTAGCCCACCTACGAAACTCTGAGCAATACTCCTCTGTTGGCCGCTCTCCCTGTAGGAGTCTCCATAATTTCGACTCAGCCAGGGCGACTCGGTCAGGGTCATCATATATGAGACCCAAGGCCCAAAAAAATTAATCCACTGACCGGAGAGCCTGGGAATCAGTGGGTATAGAGAACGCCCAGGATTGCGGGTCCCCCTGAAGCAGGGAAGTAACAATCCCCACCCGCTGTTCTTCATTACCAGAGGAGTAAGGGCGCAGCTTGAAATATAACTTACAGGCCTCACGAAACATCACAAATTTGTCACTTCCCCCATAAAATCTGTCAGGAAGAACAACCTTGGGTTCCGCAGCAACCCGTACGCCGATCCCGTGCCTAAACCCTGGCTTTCCCTGAGATGAGCCCTACGTAGTGAATAGGGTGGTGGGAACACTAGTCCGCACCACTAACACAAAAGGAAAACACCAAGGAGAGGACAGACAATACAGACAAAATGTATAATCCTAGGTGGGCGACAACAGCGGACAACAAAAGCCCAACAGGGATCCGGAGGGTAACGCTCTGGAACAACAACCAGGAATTACAGCTACACAGTGGGTCAGTATAGAAGTCCAGGCAGGAAGCTCTACACTACGTGCAGAATTATTAGGCAAATGAGTATTTTGACCACATCATCCTCTTTATGCATGTTGTCTTACTCCAAGCTGTATAGGCTCGAAAGCCTACTACCAATTAAGCATATTAGGTGATGTGCATCTCTGTAATGAGAAGGAGTGTGGTCTAATGACATCAACACCCTATATCAGGTGTGCATAATTATTAGGCAACTTCCTTTCCTTTGGCAAAATGGGTCAAAAGAAGGACTTGACAGGCTCAGAAAAGTCAAAAATAGTGAGATATCTTGCAGAGGGATGCAGCACTCTTAAAATTGCAAAGCTTCTGAAGCGTGATCATCGAACAATCAAGCGTTTCATTCAAAATAGTCAACAGGGTCGCAAGAAGCGTGTGGAAAAACCAAGGCGCAAAATAACTGCCCATGAACTGAGAAAAGTCAAGCGTGCAGCTGCCAAGATGCCACTTGCCACCAGTTTGGCCATATTTCAGAGCTGCAACATCACTGGAGTGCCCAAAAGCACAAGGTGTGCAATACTCAGAGACATGGCCAAGGTAAGAAAGGCTGAAAGACGACCACCACTGAACAAGACACACAAGCTGAAACGTCAAGACTGGGCCAAGAAATATCTCAAGACTGATTTTTCTAAGGTTTTATGGACTGATGAAATGAGAGTGAGTCTTGATGGGCCAGATGGCTGGATTGGTAAAGGGCAGAGAGCTCCAGTCCGACTCAGACGCCAGCAAGGTGGAGGTGGAGTACTGGTTTGGGCTGGTATCATCAAAGATGAGCTTGTGGGGCCTTTTTGGGTTGAGGATGGAGTCAAGCTCAACTCCCAGTCCTACTGCCAGTTTCTGGAAGACACCTTCTTCAAGCAGTGGTACAGGAAGAAGTCTGCAAGGTAAGAAAAACATGATTTTCATGCAGGACAATGCTCCATCACACGCGTCCAAGTACTCCACAGCGTGGCTGGCAAGAAAGGGTATAAAAGAAGAAAATCTAATGACATGGCCTCCTTGTTCACCTGATCTGAACCCCATTGAGAACCTGTGGTCCATCATCAAATGTGAGATTTACAAGGAGGGAAAACAGTACACCTCTCTGAACAGTGTCTGGGAGGCTGTGGTTGCTGCTGCACGCAATGTTGATGGTGAACAGATCAAAACACTGACAGAATCCATGGATGGCAGGCTTTTGAGTGTCCTTGCAAAGAAAGGTGGCTATATTGGTCACTGATTTGTTTTTGTTTTGTTTTTGAATGTCAGAAATGTATATTTGTGAATGTTGAGATGTTATATTGGTTTCACTGGTAAAAATAAATAATTGAAATGGGTATATATTTGTTTTTTGTTAAGTTGCCTAATAATTATGTACAGTAATAGTCACCTGCACACACAGATATCCCCCTAAAATAGCTAAAACTAAAAACAAACTAAAAACTACTTCCAAAAATATTCAGCTTTGATATTAATGAGTTTTTTGGGTTCATTGAGAACATGGTTGTTGTTCAATAATAAAATTAATCCTCAAAAATACAACTTGCCTAATAATTCTGCACTCCCTGTATATCTGGCAACCAGAGAAGTGGGAGAGGGGAATATAAGGAGGTTGGGAGTGCTGGACAAGGAACAGCTGAGGAGAAGGAGCTACGGATCCCTGAGTGAGCCAAAAAGGATTGCAAGGCAAACCCAGAAAGCTACTATTAAGAAACAGCACTATCTTTAGACATAGAGCGTGCAGCCACTCGCTGCGACTTCCTGACCCCGGGTATAACGGAGTCAGACGTGGCTCTTGACACCCTCGTGACACTACCTTGTCTCAGGGATGTTATGTTATGCAGTGATGTTTAGCTAGCTGTAGTGTTACTCAGGGAAGATGTTGTAGCTGTTAGATATTAGCTAGGCAATCCAATGTATCGACAGCCATTTTGGACATGTGCTCAGAGTTAATGTAATGTTGTAGTACATGTTCTATGCTTTCTGCTGTACATGCTATCTTATATGCTTTATACTTGCACATGTCATTTGCATTCTTGTAGTTTTACCACATCAATATTCCTGTTTTGCCAATAAACAAGTTAGAAAACAGTCCTCTTATTTGGAAGGCAGTAATGGTTTATACTGAATGTCAGACTGCACACTGTGTGAACGTGTATGAAGACAGAACTGGGGTTCTTCAGACTTTTACTATTGATGATCTATACTCAGGATAGGTCATCATTATCAGATCGGTGGGGGTCCAACTCCCAGCACCCCCGCCGATCAGCCGGGAGTTACTGCTGTCTATGGCAAAAACCATAGACAGCAACAGCTGACAGGAAGGGACGTAGCACATGTGTACTGTGCTTGCCGTCTCTACGTACAGCTGATCGACTGGGTTGCTGCCGGGTGTCGGACCCCTTCCGATCTGATATTGATGACCTATCCTGAGGATAGGTCATCAATAGTAAAATCCTGTAAAACCCCTTTAAACACATCTTCCTTCAGTCCGTGTGCCAGACTGCAAGCTACACCAGCTCGTAGCTGGCATAGATTTCAGTCATCATTTATGCCAGTTTCTGGTATAAATGATGATAAATATTCCGGGGTCAATGGCCCTGCTCCTGCGCAACACTCCGTCTTTTCGAAAACTTGCAGGTGCGGTGTAAAAACACCAACTGCGACTAGATTTAGTTGCAATGATGTTTAGAAAATTCACAAAACCCAGTTTTGCAACTTTCTATGACAAAATCAAGGTGTAGGGAGATGATAAATATCCCCCAATATGTATTGGCAATCAGTGACTCCACTTTTTAACTTTATGTGGTCTACCAATTCATGACTAACGTGCTGTGGTTCCTAAATACTTCCATTTTGCAATAATTCCACTCACATTAGATTATAGAATAACTAGTATGAATAAACCGGTGGCATCCTATTATAGAACCACGCTGGAATTTACTGAGCTCTTTAGAACGATCCGTTCTTTCTCAAATGTTTGGAAAGGCAGACTGCATGGCTAGGTGCTGGATTTTATACACCTGTGGCAATGGGACTGAATGAAACACCTTATTTCAATGATAAAAACTTGGGTTCTAATACTTTTGTGTATATTGAGTAGGACGTTATACATAGCCTTATTCTGTGTACCCCCTATCTGATAAGGAAAACCTGTTAGCAAGTACCCTACAGCACTGCTTTAAATGAATGGTTGTACCAAGTCTTCCAGAGCTAAAGTCCCCTAAATAATGTCCATGTTGTCCAATAAGACATATGGATTTTTCTAACTGATGACCACCTGTCCTCTGGATAGGTCATCAGTATCTGTTCGTGGGGGTCCGACACCAAGGACCCCTGCCAATCAGCTGTCTTGAGAAGGCAGTGGCGCTCCTGTGAGTGCTGCTATCTTCTTTTTCAACCCAGCACCTGGATCTGAATACTTTTGGAATTGCATGTAATAAAAATGTAGTATTGCCGTTGAGCTATTCAATAAAATATATCTGTATAGACCCACCTGCTGTTTGTTTTTTTTCCTTATTTCTCTGTCCAACTCAGTAACATTGCTGAGGTGGTGGCACATGCTTTGTTCGACCCTTCATCTGCCACCAGCTATATCTACTATTAGAAGCTGTGACAGTTACAGGGAGAGAGATGCAGCAGAAGGGACACACCCATTGAGCCTGAAATAAATCTAACAGGGCAATTAGAGCAATGAATGGGGGAGCCCTGGATATATGTGAGGTACAGGGCTGGTTCTAGATTTGTTAGAAAGAGATTGTCATGTACTACATTGAGGAACAAACGTATTTGAACACCCTGCGATTTTGCAAGTTCTCCCACTTAGAAATCATTGAGGGGTCTGAAATTCACATTGTAGGTGCATTCCCACTCTGAGAGACAGAATAAAAAAAATAAGAATTCAGGAAATCACATTGTATGATTTTTAAAGAATGTATTTGTCTTGCACTGCTGAACATAAGTATTTGAACACCTGAGAAACAGCAAGAATTCTGGCTCTCAAAGACCTGTTACTGTGCCTTTAAAAAGTCCACCTCTACGCCACTCATTAATCTAACTTAGTAGCACCTGTCTGAGCCCTTTAAAGACACCTGTCCACCCCTCAGTCAGTCAGACGCCAACTACTACCATGGGCAAGACCAAAGAGCTGTCAAGAGACACCAGAGACAAAATTGTGGACCTCCACAAGGCTGGAAAGGGCTACAGGGCAATTGCCAAGCAGCTTGGTGAAAATAGATCAACTGTTGGAGCAATTGTTGGAAAATGGAAGAGGCTAAAGACAACTGTCAGCCTCCCTCGGACTGGGGTGAGGAATCAGCTCAGGACTATACTAACCTGCTTTGGTCAGCAGAACAACTTATAGCTCTAATATGGTCATCTCAAATAGACTATTACAAGCACTCATATTGTTTATCCATGATAGTACAGAATGTGAATTGATTGAAGTACTTCTACTGTCTTACCATATATACATACAGTAGTGAATAGTAGTAATAACGTAGCAGCCTTTATAAAAAAAAAGAGAGAGATTAAATAAATGTTAAGGTACTTTCACACTTGCGGCAGAGGATCCGTCAAAATGTAAGCAAACTGATGGCATTTGTCAGACAGATCAGAATCCTGATCCATATGTCAAATGCATTGAAATGCCAGTTTACCTCGGCATGGTCTGCGTGCTAGACGACCTGCAAGGGTACCTGACCACACCACCAGGCACAGGCGTCATAGTCTTGCATGGGCCAGGGAGCATCTACGCTGGTTGAGGGACCAGTGGCCTCAGTGCTGTTCACTGATGAAAGTCAATTCACGCTGAGCAGAAATGATGGCTGCCAACAATGTTGGAGACATCAAGGAGAGCACCATGCATCAGCCACTGTTGTCACTAGATGAGCCTTTAGTGGTTGTGGTGTTACAGTGTGGGCAGGTGTGTCTAGTCAAGAACTGTGCTGCAGTTTGTGGATAGTACAGTGACAAGCCCATACAACTTGAATAACAGAATTTATTCAGACATTGTGCCTCTGCATGAACAACACAGGCCTAATTTAATCTTCATGAACGACAATGTGCCAGCTCATCGAGGTTGCATCGTTAGGGAATGACTGCTGGAGACTAGGGTACCTCAAATGGAGTGGCCTGCACTTTCTCCACACCTAAATCCCATTGAAAACCTATAGGATCAGCTGAGTCGCTGTGTAGAGGCTCATAATTCTGTACCCCAGAACCTTAATGACCTGAGGGCTGGCCTTCAAGAACAGCGGGATGCCATGCCTCAGGAGGCAAGTCAACTTGTGAACATCATGAGATATTGTCAAACTGTAATTGATGCTCAGGGTCACATGACAAGTTATTGAGACACTGACATTGGTTGTGGGAGTATACCTACCACTATTGTTGGTTTTTGTTTCAATAAATAGTTTGAGATGCTTCTACTTAAATACCCTACTTTCATGATATAATATCACTGTAGCGTAAACATTTTACGTTTTCCATAAATTTCACCCGAAAACCAAATATCCCTAACTTTTTGTGAGTAATTTGTATGTATTGTTCAAAAGAAAAAAAAGCCCAGTGGGCACTGCACCGTGCGGTTTTGAACATCCGACCGGATTCACACTTGCCACAGTTGCTCACGCGGTATAATGGTGGTGCTCTGCTATATAAAGTGCTGAGTTCAATCATAAAAAGCGAGATAATAGAAGAAAAGCGGCACTCACCAATTCCTATACCAATAGTAGTTTTATTCCAGGTAAAAACCTAATAGTGCGAAACGGCTGTTGCCTTATACCGCTGTGCAGTGACCCGCATCTATTATGTTTTTACCTGGAATAAAGCTACTATTGGTATAGGAATTGGTGAGTGCTGCTTTTCTTCTATTATCTCGCTTTTTATGATGTGTATGTATATTGTAGGGATTCGCTCTGGTAGGCGGACGCAGAACAGAGGCAAAAAAACAGTTTGTAAAACAAAACTTCAGTGTTTATTCACACACAAGGCAAAAACAAAGCAACATTTTTCAGTCTTAGTGTTAGTTCACACAAAAGAAAAGTCCAAAGAACAAAACCGGCACCTCGTTAGCAGGTTCTTTCAGCGTCCACAACAGGGTTTAGGGGGCCTGTTTTCCCGCATGCATCTCTCAGCCCTCTAGCACGGCACCATGCCTCAAATCCCAAAACAGAGACACATTGCTGCTGAGCCCAGCTGTCTTTTAAGGACAGCTAGATGTTGTTAAAACCCGGACCTGCACTTAAAATCCAGTCCGGTATTTGACCCCACCTGGCTGCAAATCAGCCCAGCAGCACACACTGGGAGCAAAATACCTCCCAGACCATACCCTTCGCTGTGTCACAATATATACACAGTATTTATGTGTATATATATATATATATATATATATATATATATATAAAAAGCATATACAGTACACATAAACATCACCATTCATTATTTTCCTCTAGACCACAGCCCCACATTACATCGTCAACATAATGCCCTTGAGTCACAAAGATCCCAAAATTATTGGCTCAAAGGGCACAAATTCTGGATCCTCAAAACACGGATACCGTCCATGTGCGTCATTTTGCGGAACGGAACGTCCGGGCCACGGGAACAGAACAGCAGGCCGCTAATAGAACAGTCCTTTCCTTGTCCGTAATGCAGACAAAAATAGGACATGTTCTATATTTTTGCAGATGCCACAGAACAGACATATGGAAGTGGACAGCACATGGGGTGCTGTCCACATCTTTTGCAGCCCTATTAAAGTAAATGGATCTGCTTTCGACTGTAAAAAATGCGGATCGAATGCAGACAAAAAAATATGTTCGTGTGCATGATCCCTAAAGAGGTTGTTCAGTATTTAAAAAACTTGTCAGCACCATGTGAAATAAACTCCGGAACAGCCTCTTTAATTCAAACCCCTTGTGTCTATACATAAGAACAGATACTGAGAATTACACCCAGTATACAGGACAAGAGAATTAGTACTATGTAGTGTCCATATATACAGAATAAGAGCATATAGTGAGGATTACACCCAGTATATAGTGATGAGCGGCAGTAGTCATATTTGAATTCGCGATATTTCGCGAATATTTTGTAGAATATTCACAAATTCAAATATTTGTTATATTGTACGATTTTTTTTACTCGAAAAATAGACAAGGTAATGATTGCGTAGTATGCGAATTTTCGTAATGCGAATTTTTATCGTGTATTTTTCAATTGCCGAGCAAAAACATGACAAAAAAATTACAACTATTAGACAGAGGATTATAGCACCATATTAGCTAAATTGCTCTACATTTGTTTTTTTTTCGAATATTCACTATATTGCTATATATTCTTGTTTTAGAATATTACGAATATTCGAAAAAACAAATATATTCGATATAGTGCTATATATTAGTTTTTTAGAATATTCATAATTTTTCCCATTTAAAGTCATGATTAATCCCTGCTTCTTGCTTGTGGGCCAATGAATCATTGGCCCACAAGCAAGAAGCAGGGAGGAATCATGTTTTTACTCAGCAATTGAAAATCGCATTACAAAAATTAGCAATAAAAAAAATCGAATATTCGAAATTACGAATATATATCACTATATTCTAAATATTTGTGAAATTTTGAATTACCTATATTCGCGATAAAAATTTGAAATTCTAATATTCGTGATCAACACTAACAGTATACAGGAGAAGAGAAGTGGTACTGTGCAGTGTCCATATATACAGAATAAGAGCAGGTAATGAGAATTACACCCATTATACAGGACAAGAAAAGAGATACTATGTAGTGTCCATATAGAGAGAATAAGAGCAGGTAATGAGAATTACACCCATTATGTGGGACAAGAGAAGTGGTACTGTGCAGTATCCATAAATACAGAATAAGAACAGATAAAGAGAATTACACCCAGTATACAGGAGAAGAGAAGTGGTACTGTGCAGTATCCATAAATACAGAATAAGAACAGATACAGAGAATTACACCCAGTATACAGGAGAAGAGAAGTGGTACTGTGCAGTGTCCATATATACAGAATAAGAGCAGATACTGAGAATTACACCCATTATGTGGGACAAGAGAAGTGGTACTGTGCAGTGTCCATACATACAAAATAAGAGCATATACAGAGAATTACACCCAGTATACAGGACAAGAGAAGTGGTACTGTGCAGTGTCCATACATACAAAATAAGAGCATATACAGAGAATTACACCCAGTATACAGGACAAGAGAAGTGGTACTGTGCAGTATCCATACATACAAAATAAGAGCAGATACTGAGAATTACACCCATTATGTGGGACAAGAGAAGTGGTACTGTGCAGTGTCCATATATACAAAATAAGAGCAGATACTGAGAATTACACCCAGTATACAGGACAAGAGAAGTGGTACTGTGCAGTGTCCATATATACAAAATAAGAGCAGATACTGAGAATTACACCCAGTATACAGGACAAGAGACATGGTATCATATAGTGTCCATACATACCGAATAATAAAAGAATCTTCACATCTTTGTTTTGCTAAGCAAGCCAACTGGGTATCTCTGCTCCCATGGGCTGAATTCTACCATAACAATCTCTCCAGTGAATCTACTGACGAGTCTCCTTTCTTTATAGTTTATGTCCAACATCCTCGGGTGCCTGAGCTTTATGATCTATCTACTGTTGTGCCAAGCTGCAGATTCTGCAGTTAGGAACTTTTTCCAGATGTGATAAGAGACCAAAGCTTCTCTTTCTTGGTCCTCGATATCCATGAAGAAAAAGGAGGATAAGAGATTGAGAAATGGCCGGAATTCTTGCCCAGTTACAAGGTCTGGTTGTTTAAAAAAAAATATTCACCTAAAGATGCCATCTTTAAGATTTGCTCCTCGATTTTTGGTACCTTTCGAGATTATTTCTCAAGTCAACCCTGTCTCTTATAAGCTCTGTCTGCTGCCATCTATGCTGGCACCAGCGAAATGTATGTCGGGCTTCTGGCCCTCCCCAAATTGGTCAGTAACTCATGTTGTAGTTTGCTACTAGTAAACCTTGTTTGGTTATTTAGTTTCTGGTTAATGGTCTAGCAACATTTTTACATGCAATTTGCCACCATGTGACCTGTAATGGACTTGTAGTCAGCTATTCTATGGGGTTGGATTATATTGCTTCTCTGTGACCATCTGATCTCGCCTTATCACTTTATTTCCATATAACAGGCAATGTTTTTTATGAAGGAAATTGTGGGTTTTTCTATACAGATCCAATTTAATATTCATGGGGTGATTACCCTGGGTTAAATTATATATTTTCCTGTGTATATCCCTCATTGCCATCATATTGCCTGTGGAATAAAATTCAATATGTGATTTGGAGATCACACGAGACACAGGTGAGCTCCCCATTATCTATATACAGCTAATTTTCAATGTGGCTGCTTCCTTTTACTAATCCAGTACCATTTTTCCTTTTTTGGTGGAGTGTCACGAGGGTGTCAAGAGCCACGTCTGACTCCGTTATACCCGGGGTCAGGAAGTCGAGCGCTCTATGTCTAAAGATGACGCTGTTTCTTAATGATAGTTTTCTGTGTTTGCCTTACGATCTTTTTTGTCTCACTCAGGGATCCGTAGCTTCTCTTCCTCAGCTGTTTCTTGTCTGTCACTCCCAATCTCCTTATATTCTCCTCTCTCACTTCTCTGGTTGCCAGATATAGAGCTTCCTGCCTGGACTTCTATACTGACCCACTGGAGCTGTGAATCCTGGTTGTTGTTCCAGAGTGTTACCCTCCGGATCCCTGTTGGGCTTTTTGTTGTCTTCTGTTGTCGCCCACCTGGGATTATATGTTGTCTGTATTGTCTGTCCTCCCCTTGGTGTTTTCCTTTAGAGTTAGTGGTGCGGACTAGTGTTCCCACCGCCCTATTCACTATCTAGGGCTCATCTTAGGAAAAGCCAGGGTTTTAGGCACGCGATCGGCGTACGGGTGAGGAACCTGTCTAGGGAGGTCAGGGCAGTCAGGTGCCAGCCGCAAGGTGAATCAGGGGTCACCACCTTTCCCTCTCCCTTGGACAGAGCCTTCCCTTTTCCCTCCCTTTGTGTCACGTATGTGATAGGCAGGCCGGTCGTGATATTATATCTGGCCCTTATTTTTTGGGAAGAGAAAAAAAAAATTCTCTTCTTTTTTCTCTTCTCTTCTATTTAGAATCCAGTATGGATCCTATTGCTGCTTTGGCAAAACAACTTCAAGGCCTGTCTTTGGAGGTGGCAGGATTGAAGGCGTCGGTCCTCCAGCAACAGCAGCAAATCCAGCAGACCGCAAGCCCAGCGGTTGCTATGGGTAACCAGGTTGTTGCAGAACCCAAGGTTGTTCTTCCTGACAGATTTTCTGGGGGAAGGGACAAGTTTGCGACGTTCTGTGAGGCCTGTAAATTATATTTTAAGCTGCGCCCTTACTCCTCTGGTAATAAAGAACAGCAGGTGGGGATTGTTATTTCCCTGCTTCAGGGGGACCCGCAGCCCTGGGCGTTCTCTTTACCCCCTGGTTCCCAGGCTCTCCGGTCAGTGGATGAATTTTTTGGGGCCTTGGGTCTCATATATGATGACCTTGACCGAGTCGCCCTGGCTGAGTCGAAGTTACGGAGACTCCTACAGGGAGATCGGCCAGCAGAGGAATATTGCTCAGAGTTCCTTAGGTGGGCTACGGATACTCAGTGGAACGACCCGGCTCTCAGGAGTCAGTTCTGCTCTGGGTTATCCGAAAGGGTTAAGGATGCGCTTGCGCTGTATGAGACTCCCCTTTCCCTTGATGCTGTTATGTCCCTCTCTATCAGAATAGATAGACGTCTTAGGGAGAGATTGAAAATTCCTGAGCAATTGGTAACCTCTCCCAAGCAGCAGTTAGTCTGTACTGACCTAGACGAGCCAATGCAGCTATGAGGAACTACTCGTCAGGTCCATCCTCCTGAGGCTCGCCGTAGGCGTGGGGCTTGTTTTTTCTGTGGGGAAAGGGGTCATTTCATTAATGTCTGTCCTTCCTTTCTCAAAAACAAAAGACCGTCGGAACCACTAACCCCAGGCTGTGCGGAGGATGTCAGCCGGGGGGGTATACGTTTCCTCAGGGGTCAAGTCCTGGGAAAAAAAGTGTGGGAACTCACCCAAGATTCAGTGCCTCTGCGTGAAGTCACGGCACGCGGCGTATGCAAAGGGCAGGGAAGGTCGGGAGGAGGAGCAAGCAAGTGCCTTATTTTTCACCCTATAAGATGCACCTAGGTTTTAGAGGAGGACAATAAGAAAAAAATATTTTTTATTACACCTCAGGTCAGACCTCCAATGTTAATCATACCTCAGCTAACAGCCCCAATAAGATCCCCAATGTTAATAAGAACCCAATAAGACCTCAGATCAGACCTCAGCTCAGACCCCAATATGAATGACCCCCAATCAGACCTCAGATAAGAGCCCCATGCCTCATAGCAGCCCCAGTAGCCTCATAGCAGCCCCCAGTAGCCTCATAACAGCCCCCAGTACCTCTCCAGAAGCCCCCAGTAGCCTCATAGCAGCCCCCAGTAGCCTCATAGCAGCCCCCAGTGCCTCTCCACCAGCCCCCAGTGCCTCTCCACCAGCCCCCGGTAGCCTCATAGCAGCTCCCAGTGCCTCTCCAGCAGCCCCAGTGCCTCTCCATCAGCCCCCAGTAGCCTCATAGCAGTCCCCAGTGCCTCTCCATCAGCCCTCCCTTGTCACTCTCTTTCTCCTCAATCCCTCCCTCCCTTGTCACTCTCTTTCTCCCCCCTCCCCCCTTGTCACTCTCTTTCTCCCTCCTCCCTTGTCACTCTCTTTTTCTCCCCCTCCCTCCATTGTCACTCTCTCTTTCTCCCCCTCCCTCCCTTGTCACTCTCTTTCTCACCCCTCCCTCCCTTGTCACTCTCTTTCTCCCCGCTCCCCCATTGTCACTCTCTTTCTCCCCCTCCCTCCCTTCTCACTCTCTCTTTCTCCCCCCTCCCTCCCTTCTCACTCTCTCTTTCTCCCCCCTACCTCCCTTCTCACTCTCTCTTTCTCCCCCCTCCCTCCCTTCTCACTCTCTCTTTCTCCCCACCCACCTCTAGTGTAGCGTGGCTGAGCTCTGTCCGGTCCTTGGTACAGGAGCATTTGTTTTCTGTACCCGGCCGGACTGAAAGGAAGTGCACACTAAGTGAGCACTTCCTGTCAGTCCGGCCGGGTACAGGAAACAAAAGCTCCTGTACCAAGGACCGGACAGAGCTCGGCCACGCTACACTTGAGGCGCTTACCTCCTGTCAGTCCCTCTTTTCATCCTGCGCCAGAGCGGGGCGCCGACAGTGTTGAGGGGCACAATGCCGCTGCCCTGCTGAAAGGGAACGGCGTTCCTGCTAAGAAAAAAGTGCAGGAACGCCGTTCCCACGCGTTCCTGCAGGACTCGAGCCCTGCGTTTCCTCCATACGAACATCTCAATTTGTGTTGCCAGCGATTATTGTTTTTGGTGTTAAGACGGAGACTATTTCTTTCTTTTTAGACAGTGGAGCAGGGGTAAATTTGATTGATGCCCATTTTGCCCACACTATGGGTTTGTCTCTCTGTACGCTGCAGAGACCTATTCCCATATTCGCTATTGATTCTGCTCCTCTGTCTCAGAGAGACCTCACTCACATTGTCCATAACTTACACCTTCGGGTAGGGGACCACCATAATGAGTGTCTTTCATGTTACGTTCTGGAGGGCCTTCCCTCCCCTGTGGTATTGGGTCTTCCCTGGTTGGTAGCGCACAATCCTGTGGTGGATTGGCAGGCCAGGGAGATATTGGAGTGGAGTGAGCATTGCAGAGAAAATTGCTTAAATAGCAATTGCTTAGTCACCTCCATAGCTACCCTGCCTACAATTATTTCGGAATTTGAGGAAGTTTTTTCTGAAAAGGGTTGTCAGAAGTTACCACCTCACCGTCCTTATGATTGCCCGGTTAACCTGATTCCCGGTGCAAAATTACCCAAGACCAGGTTATATAATCTTTCGGGTCCCGAGAGACAAGCCATGAAAGATTATATCTCCAGAGTCTGGCTAAGGGACACATCAGACCCTCTTCTTCACCTGTGGCTGCAGGGTTTTTCTTTGTTAAAAAAGAAAGATGGGGGCCTGCGTCCTTGCCTAGATTTCCGCGAGCTAAACTGGATAACCATCCGAGACCCATACCCTCTTCCTCTCATTCCTGACCTTTTTAATCAGATTGCGGGTGCTAGGTGGTTCTCCAAACTTGATCTTAGGGGGGCCTACAATCTGATTCGTATCAAGGAAGGGGACGAGTGGAAGACAGCTTTTAACACCCCTGAGGGGCATTATGAAAATGTAGTCATGCATTTCGGTCTGACCAATGCTCCTGCTGTCTTCCAACATTTCGTTAATTATATTTTTAGTCATCTTATCGGCAGGTTTGTGGTGATATACCTAGATGATATCTTAATTTATTCGGCTGATCTGAAAACACATGAAGTACATGTCAGACAGGTACTGCAGGTCCTACGAACGAATAAATTATATGCGAAAATTAAAAAAAAGTGTGTCTTCGCCGTTTAGGAAATACAGTTTCTAGGATATCTATTATCTGCTTCAGGTTTCCGTATGGATCCTAGGAAGGTCCAGGCAATTTTAGATTGGGATCTTCCTGAGAACCTTAAAGCTCTACAACGGTTTTTGGGTTTCGCAAATTTCTATAGAAAGTTCATTAAAAATTATTCAGTGATCGTCAAACCCCTTACTGACATGACTAGGAAGGGGACTGATTTTTCTAAATGGTCTGACGCCGCTAAAATTGCATTTTCCTCTGTAAAAGAGAGATTTACTTTGGCACCTGTTCTAATTCAACCTGATGTCTCCCAGCCTTTTATTGTTGAAGTAGATGCCTCAGAGGTGGGAGTGGTGGCTGTACTGTCTCAGGGTCCGTCTCCTGGCAAATGGCGTCCTTGCGCTTTCTTTTCCCAAAAATTATCTACAGCTGAGAAAAACTATGATACTGGAAATAGGGAACTATTAGCGATTAAACTAGCGTTTGAAGAATGGCGTCACTTCTTAGAGGGAGCAATCCACCCCGTCACGGTGATTACGGATCACAAAAACCTTCTGTACCTCGAATCGGCTAAGCGTCTCACCCCTAGACAAGCTAGGTGGTCGCTATTTTTTTTACCAGGTTTAACTTTGTCATCACCTATCGTCCTGGGGCAAAAAATACCAAGGCAGACGCATTATCTCGTAGTTTCCCTGGAGGGTTAATGTTAGTGATCTGGTACCCATTTTACAAAGAGGAGTGGTTGTCTCTGCGGTACACTCTGTTCTGGAGGGGAAGGTGTTAGAGGCCCAGGGGGACGCCCCGGTCTCTTGCCCCTCAGAGAAATTGTTTGTACCGTTAAACCTGCGTCTCGAATTATTAAAGGAACATCATAATTCGGCACTTGCTGGGCACCCGATTCGTATCAAGGAAGGGGACGAGTGGAAGACAGCTTTTAACACCCCTGAGGGGCATTATGAAAATGTAGTCATGCATTTCGGTCTGACCAATGCTCCTGCTGTCTTCCAACATTTCGTTAATTATATTTTTAGTCATCTTATCGGCAGGTTTGTGGTGATATACCTAGATGATATCTTAATTTATTCGGCTGATCTGAAAACACATGAAGTACATGTCAGACAGGTACTGCAGGTCCTACGAACGAATAAATTATATGCGAAAATTAAAAAAAGTGTGTCTTCGCCGTTCAGGAAATACAGTTTCTAGGATATCTATTATCTGCTTCAGGTTTCCGTATGGATCCTAGGAAGGTCCAGGCAATTTTAGATTGGGATCTTCCTGAGAACCTTAAAGCTCTACAACGGTTTTTGGGTTTCGCAAATTTCTATAGAAAGTTCATTAAAAATTATTCAGTGATCGTCAAACCCCTTACTGACATGACTAGGAAGGGGACTGATTTTTCTAAATGGTCTGACGCCGCTAAAATTGCATTTTCCTCTGTAAAAGAGAGATTTACTTTGGCACCTGTTCTAATTCAACCTGATGTCTCCCAGCCTTTTATTGTTGAAGTAGATGCCTCAGAGGTGGGAGTGGTGGCTGTACTGTCTCAGGGTCCGTCTCCTGGCAAATGGCGTCCTTGCGCTTTCTTTTCCCAAAAATTATCTACAGCTGAGAAAAACTATGATACTGGAAATAGGGAACTATTAGCGATTAAACTAGCGTTTGAAGAATGGCGTCACTTCTTAGAGGGAGCAATCCACCCCGTCACGGTGATTACGGATCACAAAAACCTTCTGTACCTCGAATCGGCTAAGCGTCTCACCCCTAGACAAGCTAGGTGGTCGCTATTTTTTTTACCAGGTTTAACTTTGTCATCACCTATCGTCCTGGGGCAAAAAATACCAAGGCAGACGCATTATCTCGTAGTTTCCCTGGAGGGTTAATGTTAGTGATCTGGTACCCATTTTACAAAGAGGAGTGGTTGTCTCTGCGGTACACTCTGTTCTGGAGGGGAAGGTGTTAGAGGCCCAGGGGGACGCCCCGGTCTCTTGCCCCTCAGAGAAATTGTTTGTACCGTTAAACCTGCGTCTCGAATTATTAAAGGAACATCATAATTCGGCACTTGCTGGGCACCCGGGTAGTAAAGCAACCTTGGAGCTATTGTCTCGTCGTTTTTGGTGGCCAAGGTTGCGTCAGGATGTAATGGATTTTGTGTCTACTTGTTCTACTTGTGCACGCGCGAATGTCTCTCATACACGTCCTGCAGAGTCTTTATTGCCACTTGTCATTCCCAATAGGCCATGGACACATCTGTCAATGGATTTCATGACTGACTTATCTTTGTCTGCAGGTAAAACAGTTATCTTGGTTGTAGTAGACAGGTTTAGCAAAATGGTACACTTCATTGCGTTACCCGCACTTCCTTATGCTAAGACTCTTGCTCAGGTGTTTATCAGTGAAATCGTGAAGCTTCACGGGGTCCCTTCCGATGTGGTTTCGGATCGGGGAACCCAATTTATTTCTAAGTTTTGGAAAGCTTTTTGTTCCCGTTTGGGGGTACACTTATCTTTTTCCTCAGCTTTCCATCCTCAGTCGAATGGACAGACTGAGCGTACCAACCAAAACCTTGAGACATATCTAAGGTGTTTTGTGTCTGAAAATGAAGAGGTGTGGTCATCATATTTACCGTTAGCCGAGTTTGCCATAAATAATCGCCGTCAGGAATCCACTGGCAAGTCACCATTTCTTGGTGCATATGGTTTTCATCCCCAATTCTGTACTTTCAAAGAGGGGGGGGGGTCTTCTGGGGTTCCCGAAGAGGAACGGTTTTCTTCATCTCTTTCATCTGTATGGCAGAAGGTGCAAGCTAACTTGAAAAATATGGGAGGTAAATATAAATGCATTGCTGATAAGAAACGGTCGCCAGGTCCGGACCTAGGAGTGAATGACTATGTGTGGTTATCTACTAGGAATATTAAGTTGAAGGTTCCCTCTTGGAAACTGGGTCCTAGGTTCATTGGTCCTTACAAAATAGTAGCCGTCATTAACCCCGTGGCTTTTCGCCTGGAGCTACCTCAGACTTTTAAGATCCATAACGTCTTCCATAAGTCATTACTCAAGAAGTATGTTCCACCTCTAGAACCGTCACCGCTGCCACCCCCTCCTGTTGTTGTGGATGGTAATCTGGAGTTTCAAATATCCAAAATTGTTGATTCTCGTCTGGTCCGCCGCTCTCTTCAGTATCTGATACATTGGAGGGGTTACCGCCCCGAGGAAAGAATGTGGGTTCCAGCGTCAGAGGTAAACGCCAACAGGTTAGTTTAGGCTTTCCATGCCTCTCATCCTGAGAGACCTGGTCCTGAGTGTCCAGAGGCCCCTCGTAGAAAGGGGAGTACTGTCACGAGGGTGTCAAGAGCCACGTCTGACTCCATTATACCCGGGGTCAGGAAGTCGCAGCGGGTGGCCTCCTCAGCTGTTTCTTGTCTGTCACTCCCAATCTCCTTATATTCTCCTCTCTCACTTCTCTGGTTGCCAGATATAGAGCTTCCTGCCTGGACTTCTATACTGACCCACTGGAGCTGTGAATCCTGGTTGTTGTTCCAGAGTGTTACCCTCCGGATCCCTGTTGGGCTTTTTGTTGTCTTCTGTTGTCGCCCACCTGGGATTATATGTTGTCTGTATTGTCTGTCCTCCCCTTGGTGTTTTCCTTTAGAGTTAGTGGTGCAGACTAGTGTTCCCACCGCCCTATTCACTATCTAGGGCTCATCTTAGGGAAAGCCAGGGTTTTAGGCACGCGATCGGCGTACGGGTAAGGAACCCGTCTAGGGACGTCAGGGCAGTCAGGTGCCAGCCGCAAGGTGAATCAGGGGTCACCACCTTTCCCTCTCCCTTGGACAGAGCCTTCCCTTTTCCCTCCCTTTGTGTCACGTATGTGATAGGCACGCCGATCGTGATAGGGAGGCCTTTTGTTCTACATTTCAGCACTCCTTGCAATTTATTGTAATTGTTCTTAATAATTATTTATTTACATTAATAAAGATATGATTATTGTACTCTCAAGAGATGTTGTTTGTAAACCTTCAGTTTTTTATCACACGCATGAAAAACACATCAAAACGCATTGCACCCGTGCTGAACAACTGAACGCAATCGCAGAAAAAGACTGAACTTGCTTGCAAAATGGTGTGAGTTTCACTGAATACACCCTTAACGCATCCGGAGCCAATCCGTCACACTCGTGTGAAAGAGGCCTTAGGTTTAGCCCAAAGTCAAACTGCTTAGCTGGTACAGTGGCTCCACACCCACTGCCCATTACACCAACAACTAGGCAAGTATCACTTAAGTGTAGAATTGCAGTAATCCAACCAGCCACCATACCTCCTCAGTTGGTGCCAGCGTCTTCACTTTGTATTTATTGTTATTGAATTTCCCACAAGTTATGTTTTGCACTAAGTAAAGAGAGACTGTTGTACATTTACCTCTGTCCTGATTCTTTGATCTACTTCTTCACCGCACTGACCGTAGGAAGCCTGAGGGAGCACACTGTGACATAATGCTACATCAGGACTACTACCACACCCATCCTCTACACTAGCTCCCACAGGGGCTCGCTGCATTGAAAATGGCGTCACAAACGGGATGGTCCCTGTGCTTCTATGCAACTGGCCCCAAATTATTATCTAAAACCCCTGAAGATGACTTTGTTGCTGTTGAGACTTGGGAAACTGCACCATAAGCGGCGCTCTAGCATAATATGGGATAATTAGCCATCTTGGAATTCTGCTTCGTGTGCTGCCACCCCACCTCTAGAGTGGGAAAAGAAGATTTCACCCTGCTTCAGAGTGGGAAAAGAAAGGTCCACCTCTTCAGACCTTCCCACATCGCTACTAGAAGCAACTCTAACCTCTATGTTCCCCTGGTTGTTAGGAATGATAGCCTAGGCAATGTTTTTTGTGTAAGCACTTATGTCCTAACTAGTCTCTTCACAGCAATGGGAGGGAGGGAGTCAGCATGAACAGTGGCCTTGGACATCTGATGCAAGACTACCAGGAGGGACCACCCACTCTCATGAACTATATCTTTTTTCCGTAGAGGGAAGTTCAGGAATCAGGTACCCTTCTCCTGCAAGAACGACAGCTAAAGACAGCCTCAAGTGAAGCCTTGAGATTCTAGACAGCAGAGTGAACTGCTACATTTGCATCTACAGACAATGCTGTAAAGTGAGGGACTACAACCAAGCCACCCATCAACAACCAACCACTAGTCCAGTATCACCTAGGTGCAGAATTGCAGTCATCCGACCAGACAACATACCTCCTGAACTGGTAGCAGAGACTGCACTCTGTATTTATTGCTACTGGACATGCCACAATTTATATTTTGCACTAAGAAAAGAGAGACTGTTGTACATTTACTTCTGCCCTGATTCTTTGATCTACCTCTTCACTGCACCAACCCCATGGAGCGACAGCCTAAGGGAGCACACTGTGATCAGGGCTGACTCATCTTCTACACTAACTCCCACAGGGGCTTGCTGCAGAATTGCATCCAGTATGCAGGATTAGAGAAGTGGTACTGTGCAGCAGCCAAACATACAGAGTAAGAGCAGATTCTGAGAATTACACTCATTACACAGGACAATAGAGATGGTACTGTGCAGTATTCATATATACAGAATAATATCAAGTACTAAGAATTACACCCAGTATACAGGGCAGGAGAAGGGGTACTGTGCAGTGTGCAATCAGAATGTTAGGCCTGGGCCTTCTGCCATACCTCAGGCTATCTCATCTGTCATACCCCCAGCATCTCCTTCCTCTCTGCCAACTGCGGTCTCCGTCAGAAGTGGCTGGTGTGTGCCTGCCAGACGCATCCTCCGGCCATGCTGTCTCCGTGCTCCATCCCATGCTGGCCTCCCATAGGGGCAGTGCCCATCACTTCCTGTTATTTATGCTTCCAGGGGCGCACGCCTCCTGCCTCCCAGCACAGCCCCTCGGCGGGGTTTGAAGGTTAAATAGCAGCTTCCTCTTCCAGGAAGTTGCCTGAGCGTTGAGTTACTATCAGTAATAGCAAAGGTGTTCTGTTCTGATCTTCTGTAGTTGACCCAGTCTGTCTGACCATTCTATTTGCCTGCTGCCTGCATCGACTACTGGACCTGTCTGACCCCGAGCCTGTCTGATCCTTTGTACCACGCCACTATCTGATTCCGGCTTCTGACCTCTGGCTTGTCTCTGACCACGCTTCTGCCTCTGACAAGCATCATCATCATCATTTTCTGCCTTTACTTCAGTCTTCTCTGCAATACCACTTCTCACCATAGTGTCTGCTATTGGGCTCAGTTCACACTAACTACGGTTCTTACTGCAACTTGAGTTATTGGAGCATTGACTGTTGTCTGACTCTGTAATACAGTAGGTGATGGTTAAGTTTCTATATTGCTGCATTCTGTCCTGTCTCCTGTGAGAGTGCTGAATAACACAGTAGGGGTTAGTGGCTGCCACAGAGAATCCATGCTCATTGGTTTGACTAGTGGGTCCCACCCACTGGTCGTAAGACAGAGGTTCTTAGCAGATATATTTTTGATCAAAAAGTATCTGGGCCCATCCAGCAAAGTGACCTCAATACGGATGGGTACCTAACTGTAAACCTATATCTTTGCCCTTCATGGGCATCTACTTTCAAGGAGAGCTGAACACATAAAACCACTGACTACTACCATTATTACCTCTCAGGGTGAGCAGGCAGTAACCTGTTGCTTCACTCTGTGCCAGCAAACCTTCTATGAGCAGGAGGCGCATGGTCAACTATACACATCACCTAATTAATATTTACCAACATGGAGGCCACCTCACCAAATTTTCTGCTACATCTGATGCTACGCCAGGACGCAGGAGTTCATGATCACTTAATTGTGCTGCAGTACCCCAGACCCGAGGGTATCTGCAATTGTTTAATGTTTTATATACTATGTTACTGTATGGAATGTAATATGATGCTATACCATTTATTCCAACAGGGGATGATTGGTAGTGGTTGGCAGAAACAGGGATAACCACCCAGTTCCTCCCCTCTTGGTAGGTATGGGCTGGTCCAACTTCCTGCCAGGCGAGGGAATTCCAGTCTAGCTAGAAAGGAGAAAAGGGGAGTTCCTGTTCTGATAATGGGGCGAGTGAGGAAGCACATGCAGAGCTCCTACTCCCAAGAACCGTATCTTATTCCCTTGTGAGACCAACACTCTAGAGGGAAACTCAGGAAACAGATCTTATTCTCCTGAGAGACCAACAAAATTCAAGAGCACAGCTTCAAAGAAGCATCAGTGTGACAAAACAGCAGAAAGATCAGCCTAATACTGCTTTACAAACACTGCAGCAAGGTGAGGGACTATAGCTCAGACACCATCACCTACCTAAACAACCACAAGGCGAGACTGACACAAAACTTGTATTATAGTGGACACCTATATCCACAAGTGCTCGCTACTTCCAACCAGCCACCATACCTCCTCATTGTCACGGCCTATGGTGTGTATAGTGACATTTTTCTTCACTTGGTTGCCTGTGGCTGCGTTTGGTGTTGTATGCATGTGGTGGCAGTGTCTCGGCCTTCTGGCTGATCCCCAGGACATGGTTGCCATGCATGCCGTTGCCCGCGGCGACAGGTGAAGTGTGTGTTTGTGTGTGTACTTCCCCTTTAAGTGGCCGTCTTCCCTTGCCTTGTGTTGGAAGGGTTAAATCCCTTCTGTGTGTGTAAACATTGGGTGTGTCTGTGTGTGGGTGTGGCTACTTGGGCCTATAAAGCCTCAGTTAAGATCACTAGTCTGAGGGGTACTTCAGCCATGGTTTGCTGGAGACAGCCTCCTGTGTTATACCATCTGCCCGTGGGGGCCACCCTTGTGGTCATAGGTTTATGTATGGTGTTGTGTAGATGTTGCCTTGGTCTCTTTTATTATTGCAGCGTATGGTTTCCTGGGTTCCCGTGTGATGTGTGGTGTGTGCTGTGTCCCTTGTGTTGTTGTGGACAGCAGCACTTGTACATGGGTTCCAGGCTGTGTGTCTGTGGCAGGTAGGTGTGCTTCTAGTTTCACTTACCTGCCATTGCCATTGCCATATGTCTGTTTATGTTTCCCCTTTCTTTATATAGCTTGGCCAGTGAGACTCCTGTTCGTCCGTAACTAAGAGGAACAGGTAGTCTTACCCAGCTCCTAGTCCAGGGCCACCCTGAGGGCTAGCAGGAGTATCAGGTTCCGGAGTATGAGCCTTCCTACCATCAGGGTCGGCTCATACGGCTAGGAGACAGGGTCAGAATTAGGGATTGATAGGAGGTGACCTGCTCCCTGATTCCTGTCCTAGCCTTGCATTGACCAACATCTTCTGGCATCGCACGGCTGAGGGTTTTCCCCATCCTCAGCCGTGACACTCATCTGGTGTCAGAAACTGCACTTTGTATTTACTACTGCTGGATGTACTACAAGTTATGTTTTGCAGAAAATGAAGAGAGACTTTTATTTGTTTACTGATTCTTCAAACCAACTTTTTACTGCACCGATTCGAAGGGAGCGACAGCCTGAGGGATTACACTGTGACATAACACCTCATCAGGCCCACTACTACTCACATCCTCTGCACTGGCTCCTCAGGGGCTTGCTGCAGTGCCACCTGAGATGTGATGTCATCGCAACCTCCTGCCCCAGGACACTCAGGCGGAAGAGGCCTGTTGCCTGCAGCACAGACATAGCAGAGAACAGTCATGAGGTCAGTATGGAGGGTGGCATTACAGGCTGGAGCACTACACAAGGTGGCATTCAAGGCAGGGGCACTATAGAGGATGGGTCATTGCAGGCTGGAGATCTATGAGGGTGAGGGTCATTACAGGCCAGGGCACTACATGGGGGTATTATAATACAAAGAGCACTGAAGGGGTGCTACAGGGGGGGCATTATAATACAAGGGACACTCTAGGGGGCATTATAATAAATACAGGGGAAGTTACAGGAGGTCTTTATAAATAGCCGGACTTCTACAGGGAGAGTTATAATTACTGGGCAACTTTTGAGGGCTTTATTACTACTGTGGACTCTATAGGGAGAGAATTAATACTATTGTTGGGACTTTGGGGAGCACTATTACTATAGGGGGATTGTCTGTATAGCACAAATTTTTCTGCAGTATAGTGTTTCGGGGGCATTCAGGAGCATAGTGGGCACAGTATTAAGGGTAGCAGCAGGATAATACTGTTGGGGCAACAGGAGCAGGATAGTGGAAAAGGGAGGGGCCTAATATGTCTATGTGCCAAACTCTGTAGGGACGAGACGTGGCTGAAGGAAGTTATCAACGTGGTCTGGTCTGAATGAAGAAGATAAGGAAACAAAACATCTACATTAGAGGAGACATCACTGAATGTAATAGTTAAGTGACACTGTATTCTCTTGTATCTTCTGTACTGTTGTATGTAATGTCCACCCAAATCTGCCTTTAACAGTAGGGCTTGGGGGAGCAGTTGGACCTTAGGCAGCAGAAAGGCTAGGTGCACCCCCAGGGGCAGATTGGCCACAGACTGTACAGTTATAACCACAGAGATTTTATTCTGTTTTATGCCTATTGATCTTATACCTGCACCTTTATATCTACAGAGGGGTGATTTTGTGATTATCCTCCTGTGGAACCTCGTTGTTTGGCATCACCTAAAAGCTGTCGTATCCTATCCTGATCAAGCCCTTTGAATCACAGCCAAGTGAGGCAGCGCGACACCTTCCTTTGAACTGTTTGTTGAATGTGAATAAGCCCGCTTCACACGGTAGTCTGCAACGCCAAAAAGAAGAAAACACAGTGGTGGACTCTATCCTTTTTATTTTATTTTTCTGTTGTGTTATTTGTTATTTTATTGAAGTCCTCCTCTCTGCCTCTGACCGGTTACATAATGAGCTCTCAACAGTAATTAACGCTGAGAATGAGGTACCCATGTACCCGGCCAGTGGCTGCACTTGCCCTCCTGAAATCAACTGCACCTCACCTCCTAAGCCCCCTGCTCCATAGACAACTGGAGGAGGAGGAGGACAGAAGATGGTAGCTTCTGACAGCTTTTGGGGCAGTATATTGTGCTGCACTGTTATTTGGTTCTGCTGGGATCAGGGTTGCCAACCGTCCAGAAATATCTGACCTGTCCGTAAAAATAGGTTACTTTTTTCCAGTGTCCGTGAAAAAAAATTGATGTGTCCGTGATTTTTTTGAGGCTGCTGATGCATGACTAGATTATTTTGGTGGTGACTATCATGATTCTACAGCTGACAGTAAATGCTAGTAATGAGTTATTATCAGTATATTGAGCTATAGACATGTATTACTTATCTTCATCATTCATTATGGTTTTCCAATTTGTCAGTTTGTCATGTTGCCTGTCCATGATTTTGGGATAAGTTTATCAGAAAAAAGAAAAATTCTGGTTGGCAACTCTGCCTGGTATGATATTTTGCACCATGGTATTGTTGACCCCCCCTACTTGTGTTGCCCCGCCTTCTGTTAATTTGGACCTGCCTACAAAATGGGGCCACTTTCTTTTTTTTTTTCAGGGCCACTTTAAGTTACCAGTCCGCCCCTGTGCACCCCTGATGGCAGCCGCAGTAGTGTACACCTGTACTTTATTGCATATTGTGTGTGTCACGATGCAGTGTTCTGGGAAGCGGGGACCGCCGGGGCGCGCTCGCGTCATCAGCGCGCCCAGCGTCACCCGTTCCCATGACAACCGCAATAGGGCTGAGCGCCGAGCTGATCGTTACATGACTCCACCAGCGCTCTATTTAAACAGGCAATCTGCTGGCCACAGATTGCCTGTTATTGAGGTCCTTCCTGCCTGATACTCACCAGTTTTTTTTTTAGTTCCTGCTTGGCTTCTGATTTCCTGTCTGTCTCATCCTCTGGTCTTGGCGTGCTCTCCTGGTTTGACTTCAGCATGTCCTGATGATTCTCTGCTTGCTCCTCTGGTACCTTTTCTGCTCTCTTGGTTTTAACGTGGCTTGTTTGACCTTTCTGTTTATGTGTTGTCTGTCTTCCCTGCACTATCCTAACTAAGGGTTTGTCGACCAGTTGTCCCTTGTCGCTAGGACTTGCTAGGCAAGTAGGCAGGGACAGGGGTGAGGGTGGAGTTCAGTGGACACTACCCCACCTCCTCTGTGTGTCTAATTTTTTGGGGGTGAAGTGGCTGCCTCAGTTTGGACTGTGCACCCCAGCACATCTGCCTAGGGCTTTTAAGTAGAGTATTCTTTAGGTGGATCCTACACTGCTCTGAATGTTGTAGGCTTAAAGCCCTAGAGCGGCAAATACTGAGTTAGGTTCCTATCTGCAGAAGCCACCTTGTCATTGGTAGATGGGCCCAACACAAATATGTGTACCAAGAGCTTCAAATTTTCATATACAGTTAGTATTGCAGTAATGCATTTCAAAGTAATCCATGTGTCCAGTGTTTGCATGTGTCTTTGCACATGGCGCAGGGTGCTGCTACATGTACTGTTTGTTAGCTCTTGCATGTCAGTGACAGTAGTTTGCACCTGCAATTTATTACATATTGCTGGGGTGGGCTGGTCTAATTCTTTCTAGATAGATACGTAGATAGATAGATTAATAGTCTATATTACAAATACCTATTCAGATTTTATTAGAAGGGATATTATTTGCTGAGGATTCAGTAATTTCTCCTGAACAGAATGAAGATGGTTTATTTTTTTATTCTATTTTAAATTATTATAATTTAGAAATTAGTACTGGGATGCAATATCTCGAAATTCCTGAAGATGTCACTGTTATACACAGTAAAAATATGTTATCGTCTTGTACATGGTGCTAAATCTTTAGAGCTGGAGGAATGAGAATGCCTAGTTGTTGCTAATGCAGTGTTGCATAGCTTATAAAATTTAAGTTAAGATGTGAATGATTACAAGTGTTATATAACGGCCGTGTGCATATGATGTAAATAAGCAAAGTAGCGCTCATTTTCTGACATTGTTGGCAAAACTGATCTTCTGTGCATAAAATTTGAATTATTGTTCAGATTAGCGTAGAACTTTTTTTCCTCTCAAATTATACCGCACTCAATAGGAGTGCGCACACATGAGTTCATGTAGCATTCATAGACTATAATAGATTGTGCCAACCCCTCAGTATACAACGCACAGGACCTCAGGTTTTCTGTTCAGCGTAGTGCCACTTTCACAAGGTCAGTATTTTACAGATTATCAGTATTTGTAAGCCAAAATTAGGAGTGGGTCCAAAACATTCAAGAGGCACACATCTTTCTCTTATACTTTTTCTCTGTAGGTTCTACTCCATACTGACTGTGTGAACATGGCCAAATCCCCTTTACCAATTAAAAATATATGGCAGGCATATCATAAGCATATATATTGTTAGTGAGAAATCTTCTTTTGTGCAAACAGACACGTTAGAAGAGTTACTGTATATGACTTATATAGAAATAAGTTCCAAAAAACCCTAAGGAATTGTGGGGAGGGAAGGCTCTTCTATTAGCCTAATGGAGTGTAGCTACAAAGAGAGTCTCCCATGGGGCTGCAAGTTCATGGTTTACATGGACAACCCATTCAATTCAATACAAACAATGTAAGTAAGTGGGTTTGAAAAATATAATGAATGGATTTATAATTCTCCTTCCTGCCGGCTCCACTTCTGGCTTTGGGTCAAAAACCTGCATCAAACACTGCCACAAAAAGCTGTGTGTGAGATGCCACAGGGGAATTGACACTTGATTCCAAACTACCCCATAAGTTACAGCTGATTGCTAAGTGTCCCAGTAGCAGGACACCCTATTATTAGCTTTTTTATTTTATTAATTGTCCTAGGTGGACAGCTCCTTTAAAGGGGTTATGCCATGATTGATATAAAAAATTAAAATCAGACATATCATATAGTACATGACAATTTCTTCATAAAAGGCTAGATCCAGCCCTGTATCTCACATGGATCCAGAGATCTCCTCATCCATTGCTCCAGTTGCTCTGCTAGATTCTCTTCAGGCTGGCAGCTTAGAGGAGGGTGTGTCCTTTCTTCTACAGCTCTCTCCCTATCACAGGTCAGGGGAAGTGGCATTTCTGCTGCAGCTCTCCCCTTATCACAACTTAGGGTGTGTGTCCTTTCTGTCGCTGCTCTCTCCCTATCACAGCTCAGGGTGTGTGTCCTTTCTCAGGGGCGCATCCTTTCAGTTGCAGCCTTCTCGCAGTAAGGGCTCATTCAGACGTCCGTCCGTAAGTGTTTTGCGGTTCGCAAATTGCGGATCTGCAAAACACGGATACCGGCGGTGTGCGTTTCGCATTTTGCGGACTGCACTTGGCTGGCCCTATGATAGAAATGCCTATTCTTATGCGCGATTGCGGACAAAATAGGACATGCTCTATCTTCTTTGCGGGGACGTGGTGTCCTTTTCACATCTTTTGCGGCCCCAATGAAATGGTTGGGTCCACACCCGTTCCGCAAAATTGCGGAACTGATGCGGAGCCAGAAATACGGACGTGTGGACCCTTAATGTCACAGCTTCTAACAATAGATAAAACTGGTGGCAGTTTAAGGATGGAACTGAGCATGTGCGACCACCTATACAGAATAAACACAAGGGGTCGCCATTATAATGAAATAACCAAAGTAATATCTCACAACTAAAAAGTTAATTACAAAAGTACCTCGTTTTTTATTAATTATTTTAAAATAACATTTTATTGTAGCACAACAGCTTTAAAGAATGGGACAATTTTCACCACTCGTAGTCATTTTTTATTGATAATTTGCTATAAGCAACTTTATATTAGCGCATTGTATATATGCTTTTATCAAGCAAGAACATGTCTTAGATATTGCCCAAAGAAATTGTACTTTAATTTGATAAGTTTCATTGATAATGATGTGATTTGAATGACTATAGTAGTCGTGGTCCATGGTTTATTAATGAGAATCCTGTCTACTTTCTTAAGACTGGATACACATTAGGTCTGTTACACTGGAGTTATTGGTTCCGGCAGGGGAACAGCGTTTTTTGTCTGGCCGCCTATTGGCGTATTTGCCGTGCTGCAGCCGGATCTCCACCGGTCCCAATTATAGTGAATTGGGCCGACGCACTTCCGGCAGTGCACGGCTGCACACTGTAGTTACGGATCCGTCCGGAAATGTTATCGCCGGTGTGAAATAGGCCTTTCACTACCAAGCCACTTTTCATCTTAAATCCCAGGCCGATTTTTGCAAATTGGACATGCGTCACTTTATGTGGGAACGCTTTTACTTATCCAAACCATTCTCAGATTGTTTTCTCGTGACCCATTGTACTTCATGAAAGCGGTAAATTTGCGTCAATTTATTTCACCTTTATTTATAAAATAATCAAAAATGTACCAAAAATTTGGAAAAATTCACAGTTTTCTAAATTTGAATTTCTCTACTTTTAGGACAGATAGTAATACCTCATAAAATAGTTGCCAATCAACATTCCCCATATGTCTGCTTTATGTTGACAATTTTGTAAATGTCATTTTATTTTTTTTGAATGTTAGAAGGCTTCGAATTTTAGAAGCAATTTTTCAAATTGTCACCAAAATTTCCAAAACCATTTTTTTAAGCACCAGTTCAGTTATAAAGTAATTTTGAGGGGCTTACTTAATGGAAACCACCTATTAATGACCCCATTTTAGAAACTACACCCCTCAAATTATTCAAAATTGATGTTACAAACTTTGTTAACCCTTAAGGTGTTCCATAAGAATTAAAGGAAAATGGAGATGAAATTTAAAATTTTCATCTTTTTGGGGAGATTTATTATGTCAATAATTTTTTTCTTGCAAAACAGCAAGGGTTAACAGCAAAATAAACCTCAATATGCATTACTCTGATTCTGCAGTTTACAGAAATACCCCATATCTGATGGTAAACTGCCCTTTGGGCACGTGGCAGTGGTCAGAAGGAAAGCAGCACCATATGGATGTTAGAGGCAGATTTTTCTAGAATGGTTTTTAGGCACCATTTTGTATTTGAAGAAACCCTGATGTACCCCTACAGTGGAAACCCTCAAAAAGTGACCCCATTTTGGAAACTACACCCCTTAAAGAATATATTAGGTGGGGTACTGAGCAGTTTGACCCCCTAAGCGTTTTACAGAATTTGTAAACAGGGGGCGGAGCCAGCAAGCCATGATGTAGGTCGTCTTCACCAGAGCTCCACACCGTTAGCCCAGCTTCTTTAGATTTAATCAGTGGCCGTGGATCCCAAGATGGGGAAAACTACCAGAGACAAAGAGGGAGCCTCCGGGACCACTTTGAAAACCAACAAGACCCAGGGGGACTTAAACAAATTCCTTAATAGGCGATCTTCGTCGCACCCTGATGGAGGCAAGATGGCGCGGGAAGCGCGCAACCTCTCAGAGCGGGAAGGAGCCGACTCAGATGCTGATAGCTCCGATGCCGAAGTTTACACCTAGAAGTGAGTCGGACTACTTACCCCTCACCCGGAGCTTCCTACTTCAGTCGCTGACCCAAGCCCTCACTCCGGTCATGAAGGAGCTGTCCGACATAAAGGCCGAGTTCCAGCAGCTTGGTAACCGGGTGGAAAGCCTGGAAGACAGCCATGATTCAATGGTTCAGCTGGAAGCGGGAGTCCACAACCTCCTGAAGGCTATGTCCAAAATGATGCAAAAACGTTCGCCTGAGAGGGATACCTGAGACAGTTCCAGCAGAAGATCTAGCTGACACCGTACGCTGCCTATTTGCCTCCCTTGTGGGTGAGGAGCAAGCTGCTGCCATCGTCATAGAAAGAGCCCATAGGGCTCTTAGGCCCAAGCCGGCTGCGGGTGAGCCACCCAGGTACGTGGTATGTGCCCTTATGAACTTTTTGGACACCGCGGCTGTCCTGAGAGCGGCTAGGGAGAAGGGAGATGTCTCCCTGGATGGCCATAAAGTGCTTTTCTTTCAGGACTTGGCGGTGAGCACGTTGACCAATCGCAGGAACCTGCGCCCATTGACCACGCTTCTGAAAGAAAAGAAGATGCCGGTCAGGTGGCTGTTTCCGTTCGGTCTTAGTACCGCTATAGGAGGAAAGCAATACACAGTGAGACTCCCGGAGGACTTGCCGCCTATATGGGAGGCCTTGGGATCAGAAGCCCTAGACTTTGGATCTGCCGAGTGTGCCACAGACGGAGGGTTGGCGCTTAGCGCAAAAGAAGAAGTCTCCGAAGAAAAGGAATCCCTAACTTACTCTTTGAGGAGTTCTCTTTAGGTCCTCTCTGAACTGAGATCCTACGGTCCGCTGTTTTTGAGGCATCTGCAGCCGCGGTGTCTCAGCCTTTAAGGACTCAGGTTATA
This sequence comes from Bufo gargarizans, assembly GCF_014858855.1. Lineage (NCBI taxonomy): Eukaryota > Metazoa > Chordata > Amphibia > Anura > Bufonidae > Bufo > Bufo gargarizans. The sequence goes on along the minus strand of NC_058080.1, from coordinate 584,926,096 downwards.
TTTCCCCTACCTATATGCCCCTCCTCTGCCGCTTTTATATGTCTCTGCAGTTTCTCTTTCTGTTCTGGGTGACATTCTTCTACTTTCTCTGGCCTTCTTCTCATCCTTCCATTCATTTTTCTTATTCTCTCACTCCTCCTTTCCTCAAGTCTTATTTTTTGTTGCTCCGCCAGATTGCTTTCTATCGCATAGTTTCCACCGCCCGGCTGTCTAGTGCTGATCGCATATGGGGTCCAGCTACCCTGCTCTTATTTGAGCCCAAGGCGGTGACACTATCCGGTTCTCCATGGAGCTCGTTTTGCAGTGTTTGTTTTATTTGTTGCCCCATGTCGCCCCCTCCTGGTCACTTAGCTTTACTGCTCAGGTTCATATTTGTTCATTATGTCTGACTTAAAGGTATTGTCTTTTAATGTAAATGGTATGAACACCCCTCAGAAAAGGAGCCAAATTTACCACTTGCTCCGAAGGGAGAGGGCTGATTTAGTTCTTCTGCAGGAGACCCATTTTAGACACTTGCATATACCCAAAACAGTAAATAAAGATTTTCCCGTATGGCATCATGCCTCCTACTCCTCAGCTGCCAGAGGAGTTTCCATAGCTCTAGGACAGGATTTTCCCTTTACCCTGGAAGCGAAATTGGCTGACTCTGACTTGCTTTTTATTCTTAAAGGGTAAGGTAGCAAACACTATGTTTACGATAGTTAACCTATATGCTCCGAACAGTGGGCAGATCACTTGGCTGCTACACACCTTTGAGATCTTGAAAACATTTAGAGAAGGATCCCTTATAATGGGGGGAGACCATAACCTCACGCACGACCCCTCCATTGACTCGACCTCTATAAGCCGCCCTATCTCAAGAAGGCAGCTGAGGAGATTACTTATAGCTCTCAGAGACCTAGGTGTCTCGGATGTCTGGCGCCTCCTCCATCCTGAGGGAAAAGATTACACTTTCCACTCACGGACGCATAATTCATACCAGCGTTTGGATTACATTTTCTTTGCAAATCACCTACTGTCCTCGATCACTGAAGCTAGAATAGGAAATATAACCATCTCTGACCATGCGCCTGTGAGTGTGAGAGTGAGACTCTGCGCCCTGCCTCCGAGATCCTGGGTCTGGAGATTGAATGAGACGCTCCTGAAAGAAGAATCTCATAGGAAAGCTGTTGAGCTATGTCTTAAAAACTATTTTCTAGAGAATGCTAGAGACCTCGCTAGTGGGACGTCACTTTGGGAGGCCCATAAGGTTGTGGTCAGAGGGGAACTCATTAGCCTGGGCTCTGGGGTCAAGAAACGTAGGCAGAGGCTATTAGACTCCCTCCTTCAACAGATTTACACGCTTGAAACTCTCCATAAGAAGACTAAAACGGAAGAGGTCCTGATGTCCCTTTGGTGCTTGAGACACAAGGTCACTGACCTTTTGAATTTACGAGCTGCTGGGGCCCTGAAGACTTTGCGCTTCAAACAATACCTTCACGGGAATAGGGGCTCCAAATTAGTCTCTAGCCTTATTAAGAGCCAAAGGAATAGGTCCTTTATTCAAGCCATCAAATCAACCTCGGGCCCCCGACTTATTAACACCCTGGCAATAGCCCAGGAGTTCTGCTCCTTTTATTCAAACTTATATAACCTCCCAGCTCCCCTCAATAGTCAACAGCTCGAGACACGTACCTCGGAGTTCCTCAGCTCTATAAATATCCCGAGACTGTCCCCAGATGATATACATATGCTGCTTCAGCCATTCACAATAGAAGAGGTAGAAAAGGTATTAATGTCTATTCCCTCTGGCAAGAGTCCCGGACCCGATGGTTTTCCAATCTCTTATTACAAAAAGTTTAAAGACATTTTAGTGCCACATTTTGTTGCGGCATGTAACCTCCTCCTCACGGGTGGCTCTCTGACCCCGCAAGCCCAGGAGGCGCACATCACGATTATCCACAAATAAGGGAAGGATAAGGAGGCATGTGAAAGTTACAGGCCTATTTCACTACTGAATACGGATTTGAAGTGGTGGGCTAAACTGCTTAACAGCAGGATGTCAAGGTTGCTCCCTGAGCTTGTGGGTGAAAAACAAGTAGGGTTCGTTGCAGGCAGAGAGGGCAGGCACAATATCAGTAGAGTGATACATGCGATTACACACGCCATTAAAAATAAGTCCCCTCTTGTGCTATTAGGGACGGATGCGGAGAAGGCGTTCAATAGGGTTAGTTGGGCCTATATGAGTAAAATATTACATGCTTTTGCCTTCCCTGAAGACTTCATTAGAGCTATCTTCACTTTATACTCCGCTCCCTCTGCGAAAGTGCTTGTCAATGGCACCCTATCGAACGCCTTCCAAATTAGAAACGGTACTCGTCAGGGATGCCCGCTTTCCCCCACCTTATTTGTTCTCACCCTGGAGACGCTCCTTCTTAAGTTCCGCCAATCACCCACGATTAGAGTTGAGCGGACACCTGGATGTTCGGGTTCGAGAAGTTCGGGATCCGAACCCAATCCGAACTTCGTCCCGAACCCGAACCCCATTGAAGTCAATGGGGACCCGAACTTTTCGGCACTAAAAAGGCTGTAAAACAGCCCAGGAAAGGGCTAGAGGGCTGCAAAAGGCAGCAACATGTAGGTAAATCCCCTGCAAACAAATGTGGACAGGGAAATGAATTAAAATAAAAATTAACCAAAATCAATTGGAGAGAGGTCCCATAGCAGAGAATCTGGCTTCACGTCACCCACCACTGGAACAGTCCATTCTCAGATATTTAGGCCCCGGCACCCAGGCAGAGGAGAGAGGTCCCGTAACAGAGAATCTGGCTTCATGTCAGCAGAGAATCAGTCTTCATGTCATAGCAGAGAATCAGGCTTCACGTCAGCCACCAATGCAACAGTCCATTGTCAGATATTTAGGCCCAGCACCCAGGCAGAGGAGAGAGGTCCCGTAACAGAGAATCTGGCTTCATGTCAGCAGAGAATCAGTCTTCATGTCATAGCAGAGAATCAGGCTTCACGTCACCCACCACTGCAACAGTCCATTTTCATAAATTTAGGCCCAGCACCCAGGCAGAGGAGAGAGGTCCCGTAACAGACAATCTGGCTTCATGTCAGCAGAGAATCAGTCTTCATATCATAGCAGAGAATCAGGCTTCACGTCAGCCACCAATGCAACAGTCCATTGTCAGATATTTAGGCCCAGCAGCCAGGCAGAGGAGAGAGGTCCCGTAACAGACAATCTGGCTTCATGTCAGCAGAGAATCAGTCTTCATATCATAGCAGAGAATCAGGCTTCACGTCAGCCACCAATGCAACAGTCCATTGTCAGATATTTAGGCCCAGCACCCAGGCAGAGGAGAGAGGTCCCGTAACAGACAATCTGGCTTCATGTCAGCAGAGAATCAGTCTTCATATCATAGCAGAGAATCAGGCTTAACGTCACCCACCACTGCAACAGTCCATTTTCATAAATTTAGGCCCAGCACCCAGGCAGAGGAGACAGGTCCCGTAACAGACAATCTGGCTTCATGTCAGCAGAGAATCAGTCTTCATATCATAGCAGAGAATCAGGCTTCACGTCAGCCACCAATGCAACAGTCCATTGTCAGATATTTAGGCCCAGCACCCAGGCAGAGGAGAGAGGTCCCGTAACAGACAATCTGGCTTCATGTCAGCAGAGAATCAGTCTTCATATCATAGCAGAGAATCAGGCTTCACGTCAGCCACCAATGCAACAGTCCATTGTCAGATATTTAGGCCCAGCACCCAGGCAGAGGAGAGAGGTCCCGTAACAGAGAATCTGGCTTCATGTCAGCAGAGAATCAGTCTTCATGTCATAGCAGAGAATCAGGCTTCATGTCAGCCACCAATGCAACAGTCCATTGTCAGATATTTAGGCCCAGCACCCAGGCAGAGGAGAGAGGTCCCGTAACAGACAATCTGGCTTCATGTCAGCAGAGAATCAGTCTTCATGTCATAGCAGAGAATCAGGCTTTACGTCAGCCACCAATGCAACAGTCCATTGTCAGATATTTAGGCCCAGCACCCAGGCAGAGGAGAGAGGTCCCGTAACAGAGAATCTGGCTTCATGTCAGCAGAGAATCAGTCTTCATATCATAGCAGAGAATCAGGCTTCACGTCAGCCACCAATGCAACAGTCCATTGTCAGATATTTAGGCCCAGCACCCAGGCAGAGGAGAGAGGTCCCGTAACAGAGAATCTGGCTTCATGTCAGCAGAGAATCAGTCTTCATGTCATAGCAGAGAATCAGGCTTCACGTCAGCCACCAATGCAACAGTCCATTGTCAGATATTTAGGCCCAGCACCCAGGCAGAGGAGAGAGGTCCCGTAACAGAGAATCTGGCTTCATGTCAGCAGAGAATCAGTCTTCATGTCATAGCAGAGAATCAGGCTTCACGTCACCCACCACTGCAACAGTCCATTTTCATAAATTTAGGCCCAGCACCCAGGCAGAGGAGAGAGGTCCCGTAACAGACAATCTGGCTTCATGTCAGCAGAGAATCAGTCTTCATATCATAGCAGAGAATCAGGCTTCACGTCAGCCACCAATGCAACAGTCCATTGTCAGATATTTAGGCCCAGCACCCAGGCAGAGGAGAGAGGTCCCGTAACAGACAATCTGGCTTCATGTCAGCAGAGAATCAGTCTTCATATCATAGCAGAGAATCAGGCTTCACGTCACCCACCACTGCAACAGTCCATATTCATAAATTTAGGCCCAGCACCCAGGCAGAGGAGAGAGGTCCCGTAACAGAGGATCTGGCTTCATGTCAGCAGAGAATTAGTCTGCATGTCATAGCAGAGAATCAGGCTTCACGTCACCCAACATTGGAACAGTCCATTGGCATATATTTAGGCCCCGGCACCCAGACAGACGAGAGGTTCATTCAACTTTGGGTAGCCTCGCAATATAATGGTAAAATGAAAATAAAAATAGGATTGAATGAGGAAGTGCCCTGGAGTACAATAATATATGGTTAAGGGGAGGTAGTTAATGTCTAATCTGGACAAGGGACGGACAGGTCCTGTGGGATCCATGCCTGGTTCATTTTTATGAACGTCAGCTTGTCCACATTGGCTGTAGACAGGCGGCTGCGTTTGTCTGTAATGACGCCCCCTGCCGTGCTGAATACACGTTCAGACAAAACGCTGGCCGCCGGGCAGGCCAGCACCTCCAAGGCATAAAAGGCTAGCTCTGGCCACGTGGACAATTTAGAGACCCAGAAGTTGAATGGGGCCGAACCATCAGTCAGTACGTGGAGGGGTGTGCACACGTACTGTTCCACCATGTTAGTGAAATGTTGCCTCCTGCTAACACGTTGCGTATCAGGTGGTGGTGCAGTTAGCTGTGGCGTGTTGACAAAACTTTTCCACATCTCTGCCATGCTAACCCTGCCCTCAGAGGAGCTGGCCGTGACACAGCTGCCTTGGCGACCTCTTGCTCCTCCTCTGCCTTGGCCTTGGGCTTCCACTTGTTCCCCTGTGACATTTGGGAATGCTCTCAGTAGCGCGTCTACCAACGTGCGCTTGTACTCGCGCATCTTCCTATCACGCTCCAGTGCAGGAAGTAAGGTGGGCACATTGTCTTTGTAGCATGGATCCAGCAGGGTGGCAACCCAGTAGTCCGCACACGTTGTGGGCAACTCTGCTGTCGTTGCGCAGGCACTGCAGCATGTAGTCGCTCATGTGTGCCAGGCTGCCCAGGGGTAAGGACAAGCTGTCCTCTGTGGGAGGTGTATCGTCATCGTCCTGCCTTTCCCCCCAGCCACGCACCAGTGATGGGCCCGAGCTGCGTTGGGTGCCACCCCGCTGTGACCATGCTTCATCCTCATCCTCCTCCACCTCCTCCTCATCCTCGTCCTCCTCGTCCTCCAGTAGTGGGCCCTGGCTGGCCACATTTGTACCTGGCCTCTGCTGTTGCAAAAAACCTCCCTCTGAGTCACTTCGAAGAGACTGGCCTGAAAGTGCTAAAAATGACCCCTCTTCCTCCTCCTCCTCCTCCTCCTCCTCCTGGGCCACCTCCTCTTCCATCATCGCCCTAAGTGTTTTCTCAAGGAGACATAGAAGTGGTATTGTAACGCTGATAACGGCGTCATCGCCACTGGCCATGTTGGTGGAGTACTCGAAACAGCGCAACAGGGCACACAGGTCTCGCATGGAGGCCCAGTCATTGGTGGTGAAGTGGTGCTGTTCCGCAGTGCGACTGACCTGTGCGTGCTGCAGCTGAAACTCCACTATGGCCTGCTGCTGCTCGCACAATCTGTCCAGCATGTGCAAGGTGGAGTTCCACCTGGTGGGCACGTCGCATATGAGGCGGTGAGCGGGAAGGCCGAAGTTACGCTGTAGCGCAGACAGGCGAGCAGCGGCAGGATGTGAACGCCGGAAGCGCGAACAGACGGCCCGCACTTTATGCAGCAGCTCTGACATGTCGGGGTAGTTGTGAATGAACTTCTGCACCACCAAATTCAGCACATGCGCCAGGCAAGGGATGTGCGTCAAACCGGCTAGTCCCAGAGCTGCAACGAGATTTCGCCCATTATCGCACACCACCAGGCCGGGCTTGAGGCTCACCGGCAGCAACCACTCGTTGGTCTGTTGTTCTATACCCCGCCACAACTCCTGTGCGGTGTGGGGCCTGTCCCCCAAACATATGAGTTTCAGAATGGCCTGCTGACGTTTACCCCGGGCTGTGCTGAAGTTGGTGGTGAAGGTGTGTGGCTGACTGGATGAGCAGGTGGAAGAAGAGGAGGAGGAAGCCGAGAAGGAGGAGGTGGCAACAGGAGGCAAAGAATGTTGCCCTGCGATCCTTGGCGGCGGAAGGCTTTGCGCCAAACAGCTCTCCGCCTGGGGCCCAGCTGCCACTACATTTACCCAGTGTGCAGTTAGGGAGATATAGCGTCCCTGGCCGTGCTTACTGGTCCACGTATCTGTGGTTAGGTGGACCTTGCTACAGATGGCGTTGCGCAGTGCACACTTGATTTTATCGGATACTTGGTTGTGCAGGGAAGGCACGGCTCTCTTGGAGAAGTAGTGGCGGCTGCAAGCGACATGAGCTGTTTGAGCTGTCTGTGTCCACCAGCCTAAATGACAGCATTTCATAGGCCAGTAGTTTAGAAATGCTGGCATTCAGGGCCAGGGATCGAGGGTGGCTAGGCGGGAATTTACGCTTTCTCTCAAATGTTTGTGAGATGGAGAGCTGAACGCTGCCGTGTGACATGGTTGAGACGCTTGGTGACGGAGGTGGTGGTGGTGTTGGTGGTACATCCCCTGTTTGCTGGGCGGCAGGTGCCAATGTTCCTCCAGAGGCGGAGGAAGAGGCCGAGGCGGCAGCAGCAGAAGTGGCCGAGGTGGCAGCAGCAGAAGAGGTAGCAGGGGGAGCCTGAGCGATTTCGTTGTTTTTATGGTGTTTACTCCACTGCAGTTCATGCTTTGCATGCAGGTGCCTGGTCATGCAGGTTGTGCTAAGGTTCAGAACGTTAATGCCTCGCTTCAGGCTCTGATGGCACAGCGTGCAAACCACTCGGGTCTTGTCGTCAGCACATTGTTTGAAGAAGTGCCATGCCAGGGAACTCCTTGAAGCTGCCTTTGGGGTGCTCGGTCCAACATGGCGGCGGTCAGTAGCAGGCGGAGTCTCTTGGCGGCGGGTGTTCTGCTTTTGCCCACTGCTCCCTCTTTTGCTACGCTGTTGGCTCGGTCTCACCACTGCCTCTTCCTCCTAACTGTGAAAGTCAGTGGCACGACCTTCATTCCATGTGGGGTCTAGGACCTCATCGTCCCCTGCATCGTCTTCCACCCAGTCTTGATCCCTGACCTCCTGTTCAGTCTGCACACTGCAGAAAGACGCAGCAGTTGGCACCTGTGTTTCGTCATCATCAGAGACATGCTGAGGTGGTATTCCCATGTCCTCATCATCAGGAAACATAAGTGGTTGTGCGTCAGTGCAGTCTATGTCTTCCACCGCTGGGGAAGGGCTAGGTGGATGCCCTTGGGAAACCCTGCCAGCAGAGTCTTCAAACAGCATAAGAGACTGCTGCATAACTTGAGGCTCAGACAGTTTCCCTGATATGCATGGGGGTGATGTGACAGACTGATGGGGTTGGTTTTCAGGCGCCATCTGTGCGCTTTCTGCAGAAGACTGGGTGGGAGATAATGTGAACGTGCTGGATCCACTGTCAGCCACCCAATTGACTAATGCCTGTACCTGCTCAGGCCTTACCATCCTTAGAACGGCATTGGGCCCCACCATATATCGCTGTAAATTCTGGCGGCTACTGGGACCTGAGGTAGTTGGTACACTAGGACGTGTGGATGTGGCAGAACGGCCACGTCCTCTCCCAGCACCAGAGGGTCCACTAACACCACCACGACCATGTCCACGTCCGCGTCCCTTACTAGATGTTTTCCTCATTGTTATCGTTCACCACAACAACAAAAATATTATTTGGCCCAATGTATTGTATTCAAATTCAGCTGAATATAAATTTGAGGCCTAGTATTTAGGCGCTGGGTGACAGGTATAGATTTACTGACAGAATTAGACTTGGAAATGCACAGTAGCGTGTGTGTGAAGTTATTCTGAATGACCCTATGTGCACCTTGAATATTATATACCCTTTTAGGGATGTATTTAAAGTAGGCCTGATACAGCAGAAACCACTAAATTAGGAAATTGCTAAATTGGGAATTGTATTTCAACCCAGAACAAAAAATGTGCTTTGACGGACACTAAATAACTTGCCCAGCCAGAACAGTACAGCAGTAACGACAGATTTAGCGGGATATAAATTTGAGGCCTAGTATTTAGGCGCTGGGTGACAGGTATAGATTTACTGACAGAATTAGACTTGGAAATGCACAGTAGCGTGTGTGTGAAGTTATTCTGAATGACCCTATGTGCACCTTGAATATTATATACCCTTTTAGGGATGTATTTAAAGTAGGCCTGATACAGCAGAAACCACTAAATTAGGAAATTGCTAAATTGGGAATTGTATTTCAACCCAGAACAAAAAATGTGCTTTGACGGACACTAAATAACTTGCCCAGCCAGAACAGTACAGCAGTAACGACAGATTTAGCGGGATATAAATTTGAGGCCTAGTATTTAGGCGCTGGGTGACAGGTATAGATTTACTGACAGAATTAGACTTGGAAATGCACAGTAGCGTGTGTGTGAAGTTATTCTGCATGACCCTATGTGCACCTTGAATATTATATACCCTTTTAGGGATAGATTTCAAATAGCTCTGATACAGCAGAAACCACTAAATTAGGAAATTGCTAAATTGGGAATTGTATTTCAACCCAGAACAAAAAATGTGCTTTGATGGACACTAAATAACTTGCCCAGCCAGAACAGTACAGCAGTAACGACAGATTTAGCGGGATATAAATTTGAGGCTTAGTATTTAGGCGCTGGGTGACAGGTATAGATTTACTGACAGAATTAGACTTGGAAATGCACAGTAGCGTGTGTGTGAAGTTATTCTGAATGACCCTATGTGCACCTTGAATATTATATACCCTTTTAGGGATAGATTTCAAATAGCTCTGATACAGCAGAAACCACTAAATTAGGAAATTGCTAAATTGGGAATTGTATTTCAACCCAGAACAAAAAATGTGCTTTGACGGACACTAAATAACTTGCCCAGCCAGAACAGTACAGCAGTAACGACAGATTTAGCGGGATATAAATTTGAGGCCTAGTATTTAGGCGCTGGGTGACAGGTATAGATTTACTGACAGAATTAGACTTGGAAATGCACAGTAGCGTGTGTGTGAAGTTATTCTGAATGACCCTATGTGCACCTTGAATATTATATACCCTTTTAGGGATAGATTTCAAATAGCTCTGATACAGCAGAAACCACTAAATTAGGAAATTGCTAAATTGGGAATTGTATTTCAACCCAGAACAAAAAATGTGCTTTGACGGACACTAAATAACTTGCCCAGCCAGAACAGTACAGCGGTAATGACAGATTTAGCGGGATATAAATTTGAGGCCTAGTATTTAGGCGCTGGGTGACAGGTATAGATTTACTGACAGAATTAGACTGGGATATGGCCAAAAAATAACCACACTATTGCTGGTTAAATGCACTTGGTGTGACAGCTTGACCAACCACACTACTGAGGGTTAAATGCACTTGGTGACAGGCGCAGCTTGCTCCTGATGTAGTATATGGCCAAAAAATGAACAGACTATTGCTGGTTAAATGCACTTGGTGTGACAGCTTGACCAACCACACTACTGAGGGTTAAATGCACTTGGTGACGGGCGCAGCTTGCCCCTGATGTAGTATATGGCCAAAAAATAAACAGACTATTGCTGGTTAAATGCACTTGGTGTGACAGCTTCACCCTGATGTAGGCTTTAGCCAAAAAACAACCACACCATTGAGGGTTAAATGCACTTGATGACAGGCGCAGCTTGCCCCTGATGTAGTATATGGCCAAAAAATAAACAGACTATTGCTGGTTAAATGCAGTTGGTGTGACAGCTTCACCCTGATGTAGGCTTTAGCCAAAAAACAACCACACCATTGAGGGTTAAATGCACTTGGTGACAGGCGCAGCTTGCCCCTGATGTAGTATATGGCCAAAAAATAAACAGACTATTGCTGGTTAAATGCACTTGGTGTGACAGCTTCACCCTGATGTAGGCTTTAGCCAAAAAACAACCACACCATTGAGGGTTAAATGCACTTGGTGACAGGCGCAGCTTGCCCCTGAAGTAGTATATGGTCTAAAAATAAACAGACTATTGCTGGTTAAATGCACTTGGTGTGACAGCTTCACCCTGATGTAGGCTTTAGCCAAAAAACAACCACACCATTGAGGGTTAAATGCACTTGGTGACAGGCGCAGCTTGCCCCTGAAGTAGTATATGGCCTAAAAATAAACAGACTATTGCTGGTTAAATGCACTTGGTGTGACAGCTTCACCCTGATGTAGGCTTTAGCCAAAAAACAACCACACCATTGAGGGTTAAATGCACTTGGTGACAGGCGCAGCTTGCCCCTGAAGTAGTATATGGCCTAAAAATAAACAGACTATTGCTGGTTAAATGCACTTGGTGTGACAGCTTCACCCTGATGTAGGCTTTAGCCAAAAAGCAACCACACCATTGAGGGTTAAATGCACTTGGTCGCAGCTTGTGCTGGCGCACCACAAGACACAAAATGGCCGCCGATCACCCCAGTAAAAAGTGACTGACAAACGGTCTGGGCAGCCTAAAAACAGTGAGCAATTGAGTGTCAGCAGCTCAATGACCCACAGCTGCAGATCGATCAATAATCAAGTCCTTTGGAGGAGTTAATCTGCCTAATCTCGCCCTACTGTCGCAGCCGCAACCTCTCCCTACGCTAATCAGAGCAGAGTGACGGGCGGCGCTATGTGACTCCAGCTTAAATAGAGGCTGGGTCACATGGTGCTCTGGCCAATCACAGCCATGCCAATAGTAGGCATGGCTGTGATGGCCTCTTGGGGCAAGTAGTATGACGCTTGTTGATTGGCTGCTTTGCAGCCTTTCAAAAAGCGCCAAGAAAGCGTCACAAAAGCGCCAAGAAAGCGACGAACACCGAACCCGAACCCGGACTTTTACGAAAATGTCCGGGTTCGGGTCCGTGTCACGGACACCCCAAAATTCGGTACGAACCTGAACTATACAGTTCGAGTTCGCTCATCCCTACCCACGATCAAAGGAGTGAGATTAGGTAGATACGTCCATAAGATGGCCGCCTTCGCGGATGATTTACTGCTCCTGTTGACAAATCCCCTAGAGGCCTTGCCAGAGGTTATGCAAGTTTTCAAATCTTTTGGAGTTTTGTCAAACTTTAAAATCAATTTTGATAAGTCGGAGGCCCTTGGCGTTTCCCTACCAGTTGCTCTACGTAATAAAGTTAAAGCCCTCACACCATTCAAATGGCCTACACAAGCAATAAAATATTTGGGTCTTATGATTCCAAAGGACCCCAAGTTGCTGTTTAGTCTTAATTTCCCCCCATTGCTCTCCAAAGTCACTTCCGTTCTCTCTAAGAGTAGCTCTCCTTTCCTAACCTGGCTAGGCAGGAAAAATGTCCTCACAACTTACATTCTGCCATTGATAATGTACACTTTTAGAGCTCTTCCCATCTTGATACCTGCTAGTTTCCAGCATGAGCAAAGGGCGTCCTAGAATGTCCTTTCGCCTCCTTTCCCGAAGAAAGAAACATGGGGGTATTTCCCTTCCTGACCTACCAGCTTATTTACAGGCTATTAGTCTAGAGAGGTGGCTTTCACTGGTTAGGCAAGAGACTCACTGCATGCATATAGACCTCGAGTTAGCCTTGCTGGGCAAGGAACTTTTTCACAGGCTTTGGTCACCCGAGAGGGCAGGAGAAGGGACTAAAATAGAAAGCGAACTTACCAGGGGTATGCTTCATGTTTGCCATAAGTCTATGGTATTATCATCTTCCCAAGGCAAGATCTCCCCCCTAGCTCCTATCTCAGTCATTCCCATACTACTGTTCCCTCGCATTAAATCTCCGTCAGGCATGTGGCTAGCTCTGTCACATCATAGATTAGGGGACTTGAAAAGATTAGAAGCCTCCTCCGACTTCTATACTGCTCTCTCGGGTGACCCTACCCTTGGTAAGGATTTTATTCAAAGAAATGACTTTGAGAACACCTGTAAACTTTTCATGGTTTCTAAATTCATCCCATTACCTGACCCGACTTGGCTGGAGAACTATGTTCTACTGCCACATCTGCCCCAAAAGTCCACCACTCTCATTTATAGACAGTTACTAAGTGCGAGAGACTCCAACGTGCTGCCTTGGGTCGCTGAGTGGGGAAGAGAACTACACCTTGAATTTAATGACAACGACTGTAAATGGATCCAGAAGTCCTCGCACGGCTTTTCCAAGTGTATAAAAATACAGGAAAACTCGGTCAAGATAGCGTTGCGATGGTATAGAACCCCTGAATATCTTTTTAGAATCCAGCTCCTTCCCACTGATCTTTGCTGGAGATGTGCTGCTGCCACAGGCTCCTTGTCTCACATCTGGTGGTTCTGTCCGATCATCAGGCCCTTCTGGGCAGATGTGGAACGTACTATCAACAAGATCTGTGAGATGACCCTGAAGCTATCAACCCAGCTAGTTCTACTCTGGTTGCCTACCCCAGACTTTCGCCCCGGAAAAAATGATTTGGCCACGCATATGCTTATGGCCGCAAAGCTCTTAATCCCAGTTAAGTGGAGATCAGTTGATCCGCCAACATTAAAGATGTGGCGTGATAGGGTCCACCAGATGTGCCAGATGGAGGAGTTGATAGGTTGGACATATCATAGCAGAGATAGATTCCTGCAGCTCTGGCAACCATGGTTGAATTATAGGGCAGACCTTCTTGTCTCTCAGCAGTGGGATTGTGAGTAGGAGAGTGGGTAGATAGCTTCATCTTTTAAGGTGCATGTAAAACCCCATCATCTCTTCCTGTCTGTCTCCCTTGCTACTTTTATTTGCAAGCATCTCTGGTGCTGTTTAGTCGCGGTTTGTTTGTACCATGTATTGTATCAGATGATATGAGCAGTATTAATTCTATTGCCGTTCCTGAGCGGGATGATGATAACTGTATCTAGGGTCGACATATTGTTGGGGCTGTTATCCCCCCCCCCCCCATTAATATGTACTTAATGTTTCTCACATTTGTATTGTTAGATCAATCACTTGTTGGGCCCCTTGCCCTAGATGAGTGGTTGTCACATCATAACTTGTATTGTCAGGCAATGCCTTCGATGATATATATCTGAAACTGATTAAGATGTGACTTACGCTGTGCTGCGACACATGCCATTTGTTGATCTTTATTTTGCGTGTCTAATAAAAAGAGATTTCAAACAGAATTTGTAAACACTTGACTGTGAAAATGAAAAGTTTAATTTCTTCCCAAAAAATATTGCTTTAGCCCCAAATTTTTTATTTTTACAACGGGTAACAGGAGAAAAATCACCCCATAATTTGTTACTCATTTTCTCCAGAATATGTCAACACCCAATATGTGGTCGCAAACTGCTGTGGGGGCTCATGGCAGGATTCAGAATGGAAGGAGGGCCATATGGCTTTTGCAGTGCAGATTTTGATGGATTGGTTTACGGCTGCCATTGGTTTTAATTTTTTGAGTGATTGTCTTATGTGGGGGCTAATTTTTTGCGGGATGAGGTGACGTTTTCATTGGTACCATTTTGGGGAACATGAGACTTTTTGATCGCTTGGTATTACACTTTTTGTAAGGCAACGTGACAAAATTTTTTTGTTTTGGCAATTTTTTTTATGTGATATTTTTATAGAGAAGGTTGTTACTGACACGGCGATACAAAATGTGTCTATTATTTTTTTTAAGTTTTACACAGTGAAAGCCTTTTTGAACAGAATAAAATCTTGTTTTGTTTATGCTATTTTCTGAGAGCCATATTTTTTTTTTTGGGTGATTGTCTGAGGTAGAGGCTCTTTTGCAGATGACAGTTTGATTGGTACCATTTTGGGGTACATAAGACTTTTTGATCACTTTTTATTACACTTTTTGTGAGGCAAAGTGACCAAAATTGAATGTTTTGGGTAAGTTTTTTTTTTTTTTTTTTTTTTTTTTACAGCGTCCCCCTGACGGTGTTGATCATGTGATGTTTTTATTAAAAAAATTTTTTGCAAAACTTTTTTTTTTTTCACTTTATTTTTTGTCCCACTCTGGGACTTCAACTTTTGGGGGCCTGATCCCCTGTACAATGCATTACAATACTTCCAGCTCCAGAGCAGCCAGCGCTGTACATGTACAGCACTGGTAGCGAATTGGTTAGATATGGTCTCCAAGCCAGAAACTTTTTTTTTCTTTTTTTTTTCAGAAGAATTTGAATAAATGGTAATAAATAATTCACAATCATCTCGCATTACATACTGATAGATTTGAATTTTCTGCAGACTTCTTTGATGAGTCATCTTTCTAATGCTTCTTTTTAATGTTTCCGTCTTGCATGTATTTACTAAAAATCCATTTGCCATCTGCTTAATTTCGTTCTAACTTTCTGTGCACACATCAGTAGTACATTAGTAGAAACTTTGTAATATATGTTGTTAGTGGAAGGTAACATCTTCCAGCAGCCTGTAGTTCCTCTTTGCCTGCACAAAACTCTGCAGTCCCTCCCAAAATATCTCACCACATGCACATGGCTGTAAGTGTTTTGAGGTCCACAAATCACAGATCCGCAAAACACGGATCAACTGCAGAGTGCAAGACACCATTTATTTTTTTACTTTTGTAGAAATGTCCTATCCTTGCCCGCCAAACGGACAAGAATAGGAAATGTTCTATTTTTTGCGGGGTCTCAGAATGGACGTGTGGATGTGGACGTCTTTTACAGCTCCATCGAAGTGAATGGGTCCGCATTCGGTCTGCAAAAAATAAGGATCGGATGCGGACAGAAACTACAGACATGTGCATGAGCCGTAATGCTGTAAAGTAGACAGGGAGAAGGATGCAGGTGAAGTTACTCTCTGGCCCGTGTTTCAGCGATATGGCACCAGAGGGAGAGGGAAGGGCAAGCAGCATTGAGATGTCATCAGAGTGCTCTACACAGCAGCAATGTCACACCAGGACAAGTCTGCCCATTGGACAGGCATGCAGAGAAAAAGTAGGCATTTTAGAAGGGCGTGCAGCATGATGGAAAAATAGACCCACCAAAAAACACCCCCCTTTCTTTCTACGCTATTTGGAATATACAGCTGATTTTTTTGTAACGACAGGTAAATATTAAAGAGATTGTCTGAGTTAAAATAAAAATTACTCGATGGCAGGGAAGAGATTAAAATAATAAATTAGGTCATACTTACCAATTCAAACTCCCTCTGTTCCAGCAACATCACTCTGATCTTCCCTGCCACTGCAGCCATGACGTCATGTTCTGGCTACAGTGATGATGCAATGACCCAGAGTGGGCATTACCACCTCCTATGTACCCCCACTATCTTGGTTGGTGCATCCTGTGTCATTTCTGATATTTAATGTCATTTCCTGCAATGTGTGTATATGAATTTCCTTGCCTATGTTATGTTAACATGTAATGTGTCTGTTTCACCAGCAGGTGGCAGCAACATCAGCAGTGTTAGTTTCCCTGGAGAGGAACCTTCTAGTTCCCTTCCAGCACTCTCTAGAGAGGGAGGAGTTAGTTTATTAGTGTGCAGTCTAGCCTACTTCCTCCTGGGTAAAGGTTGTGTGTTGGGTAGCAGAGCGCTTCCTGCTCTGCTGTGCCCAGAGGCCCGGCCTGTGAAGTATACATGGTTGCTTGTCCCCTCCTGGGCTTGCATTGCCTTCATCCAAGCTGAAGCTAGAGCTTGAGGTACTCAAAGCCAGGACAAGAAGTTCCTAGGATTAAAGTAAGAGACAGACTACAGATAGCTCAACTAAATTTCAGCAGAAGAAGAAAAGTTCCTATTTACTCCAGCTAGCATAGCAGAGCTGAGATTGTTGCAGAAAAGCGTTTGCTTGGCATTTAAGCTAATACCTGCTAATGACCAAGATAACGTTTGGAAACTGTTTAGATTACGGTTTATCCCAAGTAAAGCTGTGTTCAACATTACTACAAGTCTGGACTCCATTTATTCTCCTTATTTATCATCTGAGTTCAACTACCCTTTTTGCACTGCTTCGGACTACACCATGTCTGGGATCCAAGGATATCCAGGTAGAAACACCGTGACACGTGTATACAACATCTACAGAGACATTGTAGGCTACTCTACACCACTCTGACAATCCTACCCTGGGTACCAACATTACCATCTACAAAGGGGACTCCATGTCCTCGTTGCTTAACTGCAACTGGCGTCACGTTTACTTGCTCTATAAGAGGGACATATTTTGTAGAAACCTCCTAAGGGGCAAGGGAACCATTCTGCACCTTTTCTAAAGAAAGTTTACCCCTCCTGACAACTCCTTCAAAAAAATTCAAGAAAAGGTAAGGGATACACATCTACTGTATATAAAGTTGTACAAATCTGTTTGCATCTGGAGAGATATGCCATTGAATTGCTGAAATATGGCATATTGACTGTAGTTTTCATACAAGTAAATTCAAATTTTCACAATTTATTATTCATACAGTATGTATTTAATTTTCATTGAGATAACTCCTTCGCAATGGTGAAATACTGCATTTGCCCAATACATTCTCAGAACCTACCAAATTAGGCTTATTTTTGGAAAAGACCATCAAAATGCTTTTTTGGTGCAATGTCCGTGATTAGAGATGAGCGATTCGAATCAATCGAAGTGGAATTCGATCCAAATTTCAGGATAAATTCGATTCGCCACAAAGCCAAATTTCCTTGTGCTTCGTGGCAGCAAATTGATTTAACCTGAAATAGTGTAAAAAAGAACGTCATCTCGGGCCGTGCAAGATTTTGCGCCAGATCTTCAAGCAAGATGGCGGCGGCTGGCCTGTTACGAGCATATAGAGGCAGTAAGTTTGATGTATTTATTTTTTTATGTGAATTTTACAGTTTTTACTCTCAGATGCCGCGATCATGTATGAATGCGGCGTCTGAGGGATGCAATGACAGGCTGCGATACCACCGCTCCCGTCATTGTACCATTCAGACGCTGCATTCTTACAAAAAAAATGCAGTTCGTCACCAAGTAATTCGCCACAAAGCAATTATTTTTTTGTCAAATTCGGCGAAGCAGCCGAATCTAATTTTCTAAAACTTTGCTCATCTCTATCCTTGATATCAAGACACCCACATTTCACGTCTATTTGCCAATTGCATCTATGTGTGGCTCTAGAAAGGTTAACTTTGATTCTGTTCTCCTGATTCTATAGCCAGTAACCACTTTACAGTAAAAATGGCCTTGGCAAGAGTAGACGAATCTTGACAACATATTATGTTCAAAGGTGTTGTAAACACAACATTTTATACAAGCTCATTACTTTCTCATCACGACAACAGTGTGAAAATCTCCTGACAGCTCAGCAAGAAGAAAAGACCTCCCAACGATGCAAAAGCTCTTAGAAATACAGGCTTCTTCTGATCATGACTGATTTCCATGACCAACGGATGAAGAGTTTTAAAGGAGTGATTGCTTGGCTTCTAATATACATTAAGCATCAATGTATAGATACAGGTTACAGAAATACATCTGATGTTCCTCTATAATTGAAAAAATAAATAAAAAATACGCAATAAGGCTCCATTCAGAGGTCTGTTCAATGGGTCTGCATCCATTACGCAATTATCTTGAATGGGTGTGGACCCATTTAATCTCTATGGGGCCGGAAGGGATGCGGAGAGCACACTATGTGCTCTCCGCATCCACATTTCTGGTGCGCGCCCCCGATTTTCCGGTCCGGAGCTCCGCAGGAAAATAGAGTATATCCTATTATTGCAAAAACACAAATGCAATTGCACTCTGCAAACCAGCACTCTGCCCTGCCTTTATGCTAGATGTTGAATAAGGCATTGGCGCACATTTTGGCCAAAGCGTAATAAGCCACTCACCACGTCAAGGTCGCCACACACTCTGCTTTTAACCCCGTCCGGTGCCATTACAGCTTTCATCGGATCCAGGGATGCAAGTACCAACATGCATGCTGAGCCCACTATATACTTCTCCTGGAGCCTGGTTAAAAGCAGAGTGTGCTTGGCATGCATGCTGTACCTGCGCTCCCTGGACTTTGTGTGGCTGTCGTGGCCCATAACAGGTAGGAACTAGTGTTAGGGACCACTCATGGCGATCTCCATGCAGCCATGCACACCAGACCAGTTAATCTGCCCTGGAGGCTGGTTTTAAAGTCAGTATAAAACTGAGTCTGCTTATATAGCACCTACCAGTAGCCATTTGGCTCCAGGAGAAGTATATAGTGGGCTCAGCATGCATGTTGGTACTTGCATCCCTGGATCCGATGAAGGCTGTAATGGCACCAGACGGGGTTAAAAGCAGAGTGTGCTTGGCGTGCATGCTGTACCTGCACTCCCTGGACTTTGTGTGGCTGTCGTGGCCCATAACAGGTAGGAACTAGTGTTAGGGACCACTCATGAAGGCGACCTTGACGTGGTGAATGGCTTATTACGCTTTGCCCAAAATGAGCGCCAATGCCTTATTCAACATCCAGCATAAAGGCTGGGCAGAGTGCTGGTTTGCAGAGTGCAATTGCATTTGTGTTTTTGCGTTTGTATCTGTATTTCGCCATAGCAATGTGCACCTGCATACAAGGTTGTGCGGGCTGAACCCCCCACTTTTTTTTTCTTTGTAGTATATCCTATTATTGTCCGCAATTGCGGACAATAATAGGCATTTCTATAGGGGTGCCGGCAGGGTGTATTGCGGATCCGCAATGCACTATGGATATGCGAATGGACCCTAAATGTATGTTGTGTCACAATATGTGTGAAAAAGTGCTGGAAGCGGTGTATATTTTCAGTTGGGTGAGATAAAAAGAATCCAGAAAGCTGTATTTATTTCAGCAAAGTGTAGTTTGCTGGCGCTGATTTGTTCAGAATTTGTGGGCTGTAATTTTTTGGGAATGGTAGGTAGGTTTGGCAGTTGAACCTACCAGTCCACACACTTATGGCTCATGCACACAAGTATAATGGTTCACTGCCCATGCTGTGGACCGCAGATAGCGGTCCGCAATGCACGGGCACTGGCCTGTGCACTCTGTTTGCGGATGCGGAGCTATTGACTTGATATGGTCAAAGATAACCCATGTTCTTTTTTTTTGCGGTGCGGAGGCATGGTCTCAAAAGCCCACAAAGCACTTCGTAGTGCTTTTATGGGCTTCCAATCCACGCCTCCGCTATACTGAAGTCCTATCTTTGGTCATATCTTCCGGATTGTGGACCAATTCAAGTCAATGAGTCCGCTCTGTACCACAGAGTGCACACAGCCAGTGTCTGCATATTGCGGTTTACAGTCCGCAATATGGGTGCTGAGCTATTACACTCGTGTGCATGAGCCCTTACTGCAGTACAGCTATTCCCCCTAGCCTGAGGAGATCCTAGCCTTACAAAAGGGTACAACTACATTGCGACACTCATACTATAGTCTATGGTGTCACACTGCAACATGCAATATGCAGTGTCTATGATGTGACAGTCACACAAAAATCCACCTTGGATGGATTTTTTGCAACTGTTGTGTTGCAGTCACAGCATGTCGCATGTCACGGTGTGACAATATAGACTATCATGACAATTAATGTCGTGTGAAGCGTAGCCATGTAGCCCTAGCCTACAGCTCATAAGTTTACATACCCTTGCAGAATTTCTTATTTCTTAACGATTGTTCAGAGAATATGAATGATAACACAAAAACTTTTCTTTCACTCATGGTTAGTGGTTGGCTGAAGCCATTTATTGTCAAACAACTGTGTTTACTCTTTTTAAATCATAATCACAACACAAGCTACCCAAATGACTCTGATCAAAAGTTTACATACCCCAGTTCTTAATACCATGTATTGCCCCCTTTAACATCAATGACAGCTTGAAGTCTTTTGTGGTAGTTGTGGATGAGGTTCTTTATCTTCTCAGATGGTAAAGCTACCCATTCTTCCTGGCAAAAAGCCTCTAGTTCCCCTAAATTCTAGGGCTGTCTTGCATGAACTGCACGTTTGAGGTCTCCCCAGAGTGGTTCAATGATATTGAGGTCTGGATTCTGAGATGGCCACTCCAGAACCTTCACTTTATTTTGCTGTAGCCAATGACAGGTCAACTTGGCTTGGTGTGTTGGATCATTGTCATGTTGGAATGTCCAAGTACGTCCCATGCGCCGCTTCCGGGATGATGAGTGCAAATTTTCCTCCAGTATTTGTTGATACATTACTGCATTCATATTGCCGATGAACTCTGACCAAATTTCCTGTGCCTTTGTAGCTCACACATCCCCAAAACATCAGCGATCCACCACCATATTTCACAGTAGGAATGGTGTACCTTTCATCATAGGCCTTGTTGACTCCTCTCCAAATGTAGCGTTTAAGGTTGTGTCCAAACAGTTAAATTTTAGTCCCATCAATCCAAATGACTTTGTGCCAGAAGGTTTGAGGCTTGTCTCTGTGTTGTTTGGCATGTTGTAAGCGGGATACTTTGTGGCATTGTGTAGTACTGGCTCTCTTCTGGCAACTCGAACATGCAGCCCATCTTTCTTCAAGTGCCTCTCTATTGTGCATCTTGAAACAGCCACACCACATTCTTTCAGAGAGTCCTTTATTTCACCTGAAGTTATTTGTGGGTTTTTCCTTGCATCCTGAACAATTTTTCTGGCAGTTGTGGCTGAAAGTTTAGTTGGTCTACCTAACCGTGGTTTGGTTTCAACAGAACCCCTACTTTTTCACTTCTTAATTAGAGTTTGAACACTGCTGATTGGGATTCTCAAGTCCTTTGATATTTTCTTATATCCCTTTCCTGTTTTATAGAGTTTAACTACCTTTTCCCGCAGATCCTTTGACAATTATTTTGCTTTCCCCATGGCTTAGAATCCAAACAACATTAGTGCAGCACTGAATGAAAGATGCAAGGGTCTGTCAGGTGTCAAAAAAGTCATTGACCTTTTATACACACCCACTAAGTACAAGCAAACAGATCACAGGTGAAGATGGTTACCTTTAATAGCCATTAATGTAATGTAACCCTTTTGTGTCAAGTTGTGTGCATGTTATCAGGCCAAATCACCAGGTTATGTAAACTATTGTTTAGGGTCATTTGGGTAGTTTGTGTTGTGATTATGATTTTAAAAGAGTAAACACAGTTGTTTGACAATAAATGGCTTCAGCCAACCACTAACCATGAGTAAAAGTTTTTGTGTTAACATTCATATTCTCTGAACAATGGTTAAGAAATCATACATTCTGCTATGGTATGTAAACTTATGAGCAAAACTTGTAAGAGTATACTGACTATTCTACCATGTGGCTGTGCAAAGCCTGGTCCTACTGACATGCTGAAGGCATAGGTGAGAAAGAGAAGTTCTCTGTATAGTTAGCTCCCTGACGGGCAGGTTTTTTCTTTGATGCTTGTTATAATTTATGTGCTGTGGCTTCACCCCAAGTGACGGTTAACTTGAACTCCCTGTATTCTGCTGGATGCCTATCATGTTTATAAGGAAAAATAAATATTTTATTTTTATTATATATGTTTGGATATTTTTCCCATGAAGTCTGAAAGTCTGTCATTGCCGACCCCACCATAAGTAAACTAATCCTCGAAAGTTGTAAAATGTTATTCCATAGTCTTTATTTCTGTTTTTCATGAACTAACTAATTAAATGGTCGCCATTTGTTATATAGTAATAGACTAAGGGATTCTGACAGCACAAGTCATAAAAACAGTAATGCCTAGAAAAGATATGGGGCTCATCCTTTCCAACAACTACTTACAACTTTATAAATGAGACTTTTATGGGAATAAATGATGAATGGAAGAGGATGTAGACCATTCTAGTGAGACCACCAGGTATGAAAGGCAAGAGTGTCCATAGTAGAGAAGATGCTTATGAAGTTGCTATTGGGCCCCTGAGAAAGGAAATCTCAGCTTGGATTAACCGTATCGCGGTCCTTTATTATATCTGAATATAGTTTTGTGAATCAAGAAAAATATCCCACTGGCGTAGGATCATCCATGTTCTTACAGCCCATTATTGTGTCAGAGCCTGGGCCTACTGTAGGATCATCTATCGCTATGGTGAGAGTAGAAACAGTATATATGTACATATAAGACCAGTATGAAAGCAAGAACTGAACTGGGGTTACAGCCCAGATAGAACATTTGAATTACATGAACCCATAGTAACCTCACATTATACTGTACAGTAAAATTCTAACCATTGAAGATTTATTTATAAAAGTGCCAAAATCATACGTGCTTAGTTTATGGTCAGAAATTTGCTTTTATGATACCAAAAACTCATATTACTGATACTGTCCTTTCATTTTATTAGATTAAAGGACATCTGTCAGCAGGATCAACTCCATTAATTCAGCAATACTTCTTAGTTGGGCAGACCCTGCTGATTAATAACATACCTTTATTCCCCTGATCTATTGCTTCATGTAGAAGAGATAAAAAAAATATGCAGATACGGGCTTAGAAAGGCTCTGTCAGCATAATCAACCCTATATAAAACTTATTGATAAGTGGTCAACCTTGCATGTAAGGGATTCCAGGTTTAAATAGTTGAAGAGACTTTCAGATATTTTTTTCAGATATTTCCCCCCCCCCTCATTTAACCCATACTAAAAGCCTATTGGGGTCATCACCCCTGTGGTTGGTGTTGTTCTGGCAGCGTACAACTAGCTAACCTCTACGTCAGCTCCCTTGCTGGTGTAGATTTAAGCCATTTTAAGCCAAATGATAAATGAGATGGGCCCACGGCACATCGTTTTTCCACCACTTTGGAAAAGTGGTGTGAGTGGGGAAAAGTTGCAGATTTGGCCGCAAATCTCCTTTGTGACTGAATCTGCGACAAAAGTATGCCAAAAAGCGGAGCACTTCACATCATAAATGATCCCCAATATCCTTATCATATTGAGAATAATGTTTTTAGAAAGATAATATATATTGGTGGTTTAGTAACATAGTACATAAGGCCGAAAAAAGACATTTGTCCATCCAGTTCGGCCTGTCATCCTGCAAGTTGATCCAGAGGAAGGCAAAAAAACCTGTGAGGTAGAAGCCAATTTTCCCCACTTTAGGAGAATAAAAAATTTCTTCCCGACTCCAATCAGGCAATCAGAATAACTCCCTGGATCAACGACCCCTCTCTAGTAGCTATAGCCTGTAATATTATTACGCTCCAGAAATACATCCAGGCCCCTCTTGAATTCCTTTATTGTACTCACCATCACCACCTCCTCAGGCAGAGAGTTCCATAGTCTCACTGCTCTTACCGTAAAGAATCCTCTTCTATGTTTGTGTACAAACCTTCTTTCCTCCAGACGCAGAGGATGTCCCCTCGTCACAGTCACAGTCCTGGGGATAAATAGATGATGGGATAGATCTCTGTACTGACCCCTGATATATTTATACATAGTAATTAGATCTCCCCTCAGTCGTCTTTTTCTAAAGTGAATAACCCTAATTTTGATAATCTTTCAAGGTACTGTAGTTGCCCCATTCCAGTTATTACTTTAGTTGCCCTCCTCTGGACCTTTTCCAGCTCTGCTATGTCTGCCTTGTTTACAGGAGTCCAGAACTGTACACAGTACTCCATGTGTGGTCTGACTAATGATTTGTAAAGTGGTAGGACTATGTTCTCATAACAGGCATCTATGCCTCTTCTGATGCAACCCATTATCTTATTGGCCTTGGCAGCAGCTGCCTGAAACTGTTTTTTGCAGCTTAGTTTGCTGTTTATTAAAATTCCTAGATCCTTTTCCATGTCAGTGTTACAGAGTGTTTTACCATTTAGTATGTACGGGTGACTTGCATTATTCCTTCCCATGTGCATAATTTTACATTTGTCAGTGTTAAACCTCATCTGCCACTTATCTGCCCAAGCCTCCAATCTATCCAGATCCCTCTGTAGTAGTATACTGTCCTCTTCAGTGTTAATTACTTTACACAGTTTAGTGTCTTCTGCGAAAATTTATACTTTACTATGCAAGCCTTCTACAAGATCATTAATAAATATATTGAAGAGAATAGGGCCCAATACTGACCCCTGAGGTACCCCACTAGTGACAGTGACCCAATCTGAGTGTGTACCGTTAATAACCACCCTCTGTTTTCTATCATTGAGCCAGTTACTTACCCACATACAGACGTTTTCTCCCAGTCTGAGCATTCTCATTTTATATACTAACCTTTCATGTGGTACAGTGTCAAATGCTTTGGAGAAGTCCAGATACACGACATCCATTGATTCGCCGCTGTCAAGTCTAGAACTTACCTCCTCATAGAAACTGATTAAATTAGTTTGGCATGACCGATCCCTCATGAAGCCATGCTGATATGGCGTTATTTGCTTATTTCCGTTGAGATGCTCTAAGATAGCATCTCTCAGAAAACCTTCAACAGTTTACCAACAACAGATGTTAAACTTAACGGCCTATAGTTTCCAGGCTCTGCTTTTGGACCCTTTTTGAATATTGGCACCACATATGCCATGCGCCAATCCTGTGGGACATTCCCTGTCAGTATAGAGTCTGCAAAGATCAGAAATAAGGGTCTGGCTATGACATTACTTAATTCCCTTAGGATACGGGGGTGTATGCCATCCGGTCCTGCCGATTTGTCTATTTTAATCTTTTTCAGTCGCTGATGTACTTCTTCCTGGGTCAGACAGGGCACTTTTAATGGGGAATTTATTTTTACAGTTTCTTTCTAATCATATCCTGTGTCTGTGAATAAGCCAGTAAAAGGTTTTAGGTTTCTAATAATAAAAAAACTCAATTTTTAATATAGTAAGGCCTTTTATTATTATATAGTATTTATTATAGTACAGTATATGCTTCTATTATTACTATGCCATTTCTAGGACTTGAACCCAGGATCTCAACATGTTAAATTAAATAATATACCTAAGTTTGATGGGGATGGTGGTGAAACGAGCGTTTCACCACCAGCCCCATCACACTTAGGTACGATATTATTTAATTTAACAGCGTATTGTTATGTCTATATCATGGAAAGTAATAGAATAGGTAAGGACTAGTAGAGCACAGTATAGGTTAGAGGTGGTATATGCCCCACATCATTTTGGATTCATGTTACTGCTACTTACAACTGGTCACCTATTTGTGAATAGGCAGTCCTATCTGTATCTGTATAACTTTTGTAGACGGCACAAGTTATATTATAGTACGTATTAGATGGTTGATACGTTGGTGAAATATGTGTGTATTCCCCGCTGATATTATTGTATATGAATCATGATGATATTATTATTATTTTTTAATCATGTCTAATACGGTTAAAGGAAATCAATTTCACAATTTTTTGGGGGATAAGTTATTATCTGATGTCTCGCAAGACTTCGCAAAGTAATAACTTTGGCTCATCGGAGCCAATACATTCTAATACTGTACACTCACTCCGTACAGTATTCTAACAAAGTTTAATGCGAATCGACTTCGGATGTTTCATCTAAAGTCGATTCTCTCATCCCTAACCATAACAATAAACAAACTGTCTTATTTGCCGTTTCTTGATCATTCAATCCCCCCCCAAAAAGTGAATAAAAAGTAATATAATAAAGCAATATGTACCCCACAAAAATAGCCCTCATAGAGCTCTGCAGCTGTAAGACTATCAGAATATGGTGATGCAGGAAAAAAAAAGCATTAAAAAAATAAAATACATTTATTTGGATTTTATTAATTTATGGTTAGATTTGGATTCACAAACGCAAACAGAGAAGGAAGTCCCGCAACAGAATGAATGGTAGAGGAAATTATCAAGCCTTATTGTATTCTCATATACAGGTGAAACTTTAAAAAATTAGAATATCGTGCAAAGTTCATTTATTTCAGTAATGCAACTTAAAAGGTAAAACAAATACAGTTGCAAGAAAAAGTATGTGAACCCTTTGGAATGATATGGATTTCTCCACAATTTGGTCATAAAATGTGATCTGATCTTCATCTAAGTCACAACAATAGACAATCACAGTCTGCTTAAACTAATAACACACAAAGAATTAAATGTTACCATGTTTTTATTGAACACACCATGTAAACATTCACAGTGCAGGTGGAAAAAGTATGTGAACCCCTAGACTAATGACATCTCCAAGAGCTAATTGGAATGAGGTGTCAGCCAACTGGAGTCCAAACAATGAGATAAGATTGGAGGTGTTGGTTACAGCTGTATATATATAAAAAGTTACTTTTTCTTGCAACTGTATATGAAATAGACTCATTACGTGCAAAGCGAGATATTTCAAGCCTTTATTTGTTATAATTTGGATGATTATGGCTTACCGCTTATGAAAACCCTCAAGTCACAATCTCAGGTATCCTTTGCTCAGGGGATATGGATTAATTAGATGACTAGAGTGTGACACTTTGAGCCTAGAATATTGAACCTTTTCACAATATTCTAATTTTAAGTTGCATTACTGAAATAAATGAACTTTTGCACGATATTCTAATTTTTCGAGTTTCACCTATAAATAAAATCGATCCATACACGGAGCCCAAACAACTGACCCTTGCGTTTGGGACGGTTAGTCTTGGCTAATTGACAGGTAGCTATGGGATTTGTGGTAATATGTCTTCCTTTCTTTCCTGCATGCTTCAGATGTTACCTGTAGATGCTGTTCTAAGGATTGAAACCTGTCCATAGCAGAGATATATAATGCTTTATTAATGTGATTCTGATCGGCCTTCGTCACTTTCTTTCAACTATAGCTTAGGGTTCTTGATATTGCGGTGCTACATGGGCAGCAGTCATATATTGATTTTTACATATTAACATTTACAGTACATAAAGATGAAGCAGAACTGAGAATGTGAACAGTATATTCTAGCTGGATTTGCTATTTGCACACCTCATTTTGATATTGCAATGTGTTTTCTGTATTTTTCACAATACAGTCTGCATTATCTAACTCTTCATCACAATAATGTAAAGAAGAAACACTTAAAGGGTTTTCCAGTTTGCATCAACTACTTTAAAATAATCATTTATGAAGGTAGATGTAATTTTGTGATGCATTTCTTTTACTTTTATTGCTCCTATCTCCTGTTCTGGGCTGTGGTCACATGACCAGGTCCATGCAGCTCTTTCTTATTTCCTGTGATGTTCTAGTCCATGTGTGGGGCAGTGATAGGGGAGTGTCTATGTAACTAACTGGGTGGGAGGAGCTTTAAACTAGCTGTGTGTTAGGGGCAGTGATAAGGGAGTGTCTATGTAACTAGCTGGGTGGGAGGAGCTATAAACTAGCTGGGTGTTGTTAGGGGCAGTGATAGGGGAGTGTCTATGTAATTAGCTGGTGGGAGGAGCTATAAACTAGCTGGGTGTTGTTAGGGGCAGTGATAGGGGAGTGTCTATGTAACTAGCTGGTGGGAGGAGCTATAAACTAGCTGGGTGTTGTTAGGGGCTGTGATAGGGGAGTGTCTATGTAACTAGCTAGTGGGAGGAGCTATACACTAGCTGGGTGTTGTTAGGGGCAGTGATAGGGGAGTGTCTATGTAACTAGCTGGTGGGAGGAGCTATAAACTAGCTGGGTGTTGTTAGGGGCAGTGATAGGGGAGTGTCTATGTAACTAGCTGGTGGGAGGAGCTATAAACTAGCTGGGTGTTGTTAGGGCCAGTGATAGGGAAGTGTCTATGTAACTAGCTGGGTGGGAGGAGCTATAAACCAGCTGGGTGTTGTTAGGGGCAGTGATAGAGGAGTGTCTATGTAACTAGCTGGGTGGGAGGAGCTATAAACTAGCTGGGCGTTGTTAGGGGTGGTGCTAATGCTGTGGCAGAGAAAGGGGAAGTGCATCATGGGTTTGGTTAGATGCAATAACAGGAAGTATTACATACATGTTGGACACAAACCTTGGTTTACATGATTAAAATGGGTAAATAGACTTCAAATAAAAAAAAGCATTGAGAAGTATATGAAATAAGCAACAACATCAGTATATATGTTAAAAACCATAATAATCCCAGAAAACCCCTTTAAGTGACAAATCAATCCCTGCTATATCTGTATTTTGGTGAAAGGTACTGGTTTTAGATGGCTTTAACTTTAGGAATAGTCCATATAGTCATTGCCCCTTCTTTTTTTTTGTTAAATGTCATGCACAGACTCTTCTTTAGCTAGGGACAGAAGACCTGTCACTTCTACTGACATGTCTTTTACGATTTTAGGGTCCATTCACACGTCCGTTTTTTCTTTCCTGATCTGTTCCGTTTTTTGCGGAACAGATCTGGACCAGATCTGGACCCATTCATTTTCAATGGGTCCTGATGAAAAAAATCGGACAGCACAATGTGTGCTGTCCGTTTCCGTTGTTCCGTTCCGCATGTCCGAAAAAATATAAAACATGTCCTATTCTTTTCTGCAAAAATCGGATCCTGGTACAATACAAAGTCAATGGATCCGCAAAAAACGGAAGACATTCGTATGTCATCCGTTTTATGCGGATTCCGTTCCTGGAAATTAAATCCTGCAAACAGAAACTTTTTTTTTTCAATTTTTTTTCAAAGAAATCCAAACAACTTTATTTGCTTATTGAAATTTATACATGTTTTTTTTTTTGCGGATCCGCAAAAAAACGGATGACATACAGAAACGGATCCGCAAAAAACGGACCGAAATTCGGGATATAGAAAAATACTGACGTGTGAATGGACCCTAAGGCTCCATTCACACGTCCGCAATGTGTTTTGCGGATACACGGAGCCACGGATCCGCAAAACACGGAAAGCGGCAATGTGCGTTCCGCATTTTGCGGACCGCACATTGCCAGCACTAATAGAATATGCCTGTTCTTGTCCGCAATTGCGGACAAGAATAGGACATGTTCTATTTTTTTGCGGAAACGAAAGCACGGATGCGGAAATGCGGATCCGCAAATGTGGATGCGGACAGCACATTCCGGCCCCATTGAAAATGAATGGGTCTGCACCCGTTCCGCAAAATTGCGGAACGGATGCGGATCCATTTTGCGGACGTGTGAATGGACCCTAACTCAGTATTTCATAGTGAGTGCTGTGCCCCCGCATATTCTGAGAGTATCCAATCAGTATTGCCAATGAAGGCTGTGCAGGGACACCCAATTGGACGGGTAATACTCAATTGGACCTTTATTGAAGACTGTTCTCAGTTCAGTCATACATTTCTGTTAGGGATAATAGAGAATAATAATAATCTTTATATATATATATATACAGCACCAATATATTCTGCAGCACTTCACAATTCAGGGGTTCCTGTACAGTCATAAATAGCATAGCAACAGACAATTCAATAATTAGAACAAGAGGAATGAGGCCCATGATCGCAAGAGCTTACAATCTATGAGTAATGACACAAAAGGTGCTTGTTTTGTACGATGGTCCAGCCATCTTGGGAAAATAGGGGAATAGATATAAAGCTACACGAGCCAGTCACCAGCTGATATCTGTAGTGCTTCTGGGTGCATCGGTGCGGTGAAGAGGATCAGGTTCAGAAAAGGATGATAAATGGGCCATATGTGGAGAGGAGTTAGATCAGGGGATATGATGGGCCACCCTAAAAAAACACTGCTCTGCTAAACACATTAGTCTCCCCCGCCCCACAGCCCAGTGCTTAGCACATGGACAATTCGTCAACGGAGACCTCTGCGCCCAGCAGCTGTGACAGGACATACATGGGAAGATATCCACTCCAATGGTTTACCCTGACACTGAGAGACATGATGACAATACACAATATATTAAATACACATCCTAATAAAATTTCCACAACAGTCCCTCCTCTTTGTCATATGCTCCTCCAGTGTCCCTCGACGAATCTCGATCTTCTTCTTTGAAAAAAACAGTATTTTCTACGAAAAGTCCTGAATCCATAGAACAAAACAGATGATGAAAAACAGAAAGTCAATCTTGACACGTAGCTTAAAACAAATCTTGACTCGGAGATTCTTTTCTTCGGAAGCTGACTCAGGAGGTGGTGTTTCGCGCTGGTTGCCGGCTGGTTTGGAATCCTCTGCATCTGGTCCATGGTTTGGTCTTCAGGGCATCTTGTCTGTTCAGGCTTCGGTTACTCATTCGATTAGACATCAGGAACATCTCACTCCGGCGTATAGAAGGAATGGAAACAAAAAACATAAGTACATGTCCTATTTCCTTTTGCCTGGATCCAATGGAAAACCAGTTAGCCCCAAGACCTCCCAAAGCTTTAAAAAGGATTCCGACCCTCACTAGTCATAGCTCCGCCTCTGCCCTGCTCCTGTCAGTATGGGCCTGACCCTTGTCAATAGTGTCTGCTAGCCAGGCAAAACAGTCATCTAATTCACAGAAACCCTCCTCTGGACGCTCTACTGATGTTTCTCGGTGATCTCTCTCACTGCCTCAACGGTTTCTTTGAACATCTCATCCACTATGGACGAGAAATTGTTTAATCGCTTCATAAGTCCAACTCCTCATCCCGTCCAATCAGAAAACAAATCCCTTCCAGCTCTCCCTGCCCTTCTTACCTCCTTCCACACCATCAGTTTCTCCCAATCTGCTGCATCGTAAGATACAGGGACAAGCTTCACCAGGACACATGAACCTCTGGCATTAGGGGGGATTACCTTATAAGCGGCTAAACCGCATAGGAAATAGTACAGACCCGTTAACTCCACACAAGAACTTCTGATGGTCACAGGCTTCCAGTAATAACTGAATCGACTGAGGGATTGCTTCCTGAGTCTGAACGTCACACCCTTCTTTCCAGCAGATATAATCTGGTCTATGGGTATCATTAGAGAGATCAGGGGTTTCATTAGTAAGGTTGACCATTATACCTTCCTCACAACTGGAGGATCCCCAAAACGTATGCCCTTTACCACATCTAAGGGCCGTCTAGCTGCCCGGACAGCCATACAGGATTAACAAGCGAGGAGCAGAGCTGATATTACCCTCTAGGAATGTAAAACCAGTGCTATCAACAAATATCTCCTTCTAACAAATAAAGTAAAAGTGATACTCTTCATTCTTTGACTTAGTTGAGCAGCTTTTTGCAGTGACCCATGTGGATCCAGTTGTCTCGTCCCTCGAACTTCAGAGAGGTTGGCGTCATCAGCAGCACCTGGAATGGCGCAAGATATCCCGTCCTCGGATGTTTCTTTAGCACGACTCAATCACCTGGTTGACTAGAATGAACACTGGTTATTGAGTCTGGGTCCGGGAGAAACTCCTGAACCCGGTGGTCGACATCGGGTGAAAACCCGTGGGGCTGCCTGGGCGCATACCTGATGGAATAAAAGGGTTACAGCGGAACATTCAGGCCATGGATCGGCCGTGATTTTTACCTTCTTTGCAAAAATCGGACCCAAGTACCATCAAAGAAAAGGCAGTCGTGATGGTTCTCAACGTAATTCTCTATTAGGTTAGAAAAATGATTGACATTTGAGAGGTTAGAATGGTTAGTAAAAAGTTTGAAGATCGTTGTTTTCGGCACCACTTTCCACCCCTTAAAACTAGGACGAAGAGAAGCTGAATTCAACATGGTGCATTGTCTCAAGGTTAGATAGAGAGATGAGGGAGGGATGAGAGAGAGAGAGAGATAGAGAAAGAGAAAAAGAAAAGCGACCCTGTCAGTAGTGGAGGTGGAAGTGACAGTTAGGGACTCACTTACCTCAGGTACTGGTTGTTTCAGTAGGTCTGGGTTTAGTGAATCCGGCCTGTTTCAGCAAAGTCAGCCCAGATAGAGCCTCCTCTGCTTCCTGCATCGGATCCCTGAACTTAGTTTACCCCTCATGCCAGGCGTACATCACTCGGTTCTTCCAGATTAAAACTGGGTTCTGTACGCCCTGCTTAATTACCATGATTGACTTTTGTAGCCACAATTGCACTACCTAATTTCCAGAGGGATACTCCAATTAGTTCCCTTGGACCACCTACTCCATTCTTTAAGGGGCTTTGTGGCCTTCACCCCATAACTAGATCTCATGTACTAAGTAGCTGTCTGACCCCACGAGGGGAACTGTTCCCCCCCCCCCCCCCAAAAAAAATTGATCTGCCACAACCCATCCTTGGTTAACCAAGCCTTACCAGTGTTGCCTGCGTCCAGGGACACGCTTTTGACTGTACATGGAGGGTACTGCCCGGCTCATTCTTACAGTACGTCTGTCCGACCCCGACTTTTGCACAGCCTATGTCAGACAGCTAAAAATCTCTTGCACTGAGGGCGGCCTATTGCTACTCTCAATGCCATTTCCACTCCCACAGGACATTTAAGCCAGAGCTCCTTTTGCTGGATTCCCAGTATGCCTCCTAAAGGTCTATACACACAGCTGAGCTATGCCTGTGTTTGGCCAGCAACGGCTAGCCAATAAATGAGACCAGCTTTTCTCCAGCTCAATGTGGCTCTTCCAGTCAATCTCCTGCTGATAAAGTAAAAATAAGTAGGGGGTTAACCTTTGGTTGTTAAAGAGTCCTGGAGTGTAGAACCGTCACTTGGAAAAGAGTAATAGAAGGATAAAAGTATGCTAAGATTGAATATAGAACTGCAGAAATATGTAAATATAAATTAATCAAAGAAATACCCAAACAAAAATAGACAAAAATAACTCAAAATAAAACCGAAAAAGATGCCAAAATATAAAAAAGGAAAAAACTTGATTACAACAATAAAACCGAAAAATAAAAATGGACTAGTAAAAGAAGACCTGTAAAAAGTAGAGAAAAACAACATAGAAAATTTCTGTTACAGAAAGTCTTGCTATTTACATTGAGATTCAGTAAAAAGTAAATGTTAACTTAAAAACTGAGACTCAAATACAAAAACAAAAACCCTTTGGAACACATACAACTGTATAGGACTGAATTAACAAATCAATGTCTTGGAGGGTTCACCTGAAACCGTGAGCAGGAGAATTTCTACCCACCCAGTCATTGAGATGTCAATTTGCCCAGCCCCAAACCAGCTTCAGATTCATTTTACCAGAGAAACAGGATTTAACATTACAAGGTCCCAAAAGTAACCGGTTTTTCCTAGGGAAAGGAAAATCTATTTAAATTAGGTCTTAGATAAAGACCTTAATTTCAAATTTTCACATTTTAACCGTTCATATTGTGATTTAAAATCTGCTCCATTGATCAATGACCTTGGCTGTCCCTGGGTTCTCTGCCTTTGCAAAGAAGCATGTCTGGGACCCCACCTTGCTGAATAAACCACTTTACTTATAGGTGTGGTTCTGGGTACTTAACATACCTGTGTCTGTTGCCATTAGCAACGTTACAATATCGTGCAATGTGCCCGTATTCCCTGCATGTAAAACAACGAATAGCTTGCCTTCCTGAACAATACCTTGTCTGGGCACATGGTGATTTGACTTGGCGCACAACATTAACCATCCTAGCATGACTAGATCCCACACTACTATCTGTATTGAGTCCACTTACCACAGACTCATCTGAGGAATCTTCTGGCCTTGTGTTAATACTTCCAACTCCAGGGTCAGACACATTGTCCATCTCCATCCCTGAGTCGGATTCACTATGTGACCCACAGTCCTCAGACTTCCCCATGCTTACAGCCCATACATTGCCTCTAATCCTAGACACATTACTCTCCAACGGTTGTTTCAATAACTCTGGCAATTCCCTTACAGCACCCTGTGCATGCGTCAAGCTTTCAGATAAACATAAATTTTCCTTGCGCAGCTCAGTATTACACCTCACAGTACATTCATAATTAGCGCTAGCTTCAGCTGCCTGCTGGACAAGAGTTCTTAATTTAACAATTTCCACTTATAAATCTTCCACTTCTCTTTCCAAACTCAGCTTCAGCCTACAAGACTCCTGATATTTATCCGCTATCCACCCAGCAGCAAAAATCATACTTGCCTTTTTCTTTTGCGCCATTTTTTTGGTACTGATCAGGTTTGCTACACAATTCTGAGCCTGCAGCCATGGATCAGTAGATCCCTGCATAGCCTGAAGAATGGCTGCCGTGTCCTTCAATTTTGCAACTTCTCTAAAAATACTTTCCATTGCACAAGAAAACAAACACCACAATGGTTGCTATAAAAAATACACTGCTATCGATCTCGCTAGTAGTTGTCCCAATACTTTTGGCACAGAACAAGTACCTCCTTTATACACTGTAGTACCCGTATTAATTATGCCAAACAAGTCTACAATTGAGTGTAACAGCCATGGATATACAAACATTAAGCAGAATCATCAACTAAACTGCCACTAATGTTCACGCAATGATTCCTGTATCAGACTGGTCACTGCGCTATACCATAACCGAACACTAAACCGATATCCAGCACAAAACTTATCAAAACAAAATCAGACTGTACATAGAAAGGTTACAAAAATACAAGATAATTATTCTGGACAAAAACAGGCAAAAACAACCAAATCGCTTTCCATAGCAAACTAACCAAGATGGCCGACAAGCCACATGTCTTAAAGATGGCCGACAAAGCACATGGCCTTCACACAAAGGAAAATCAAGATAGTGTCTACAATATCCAGCAATAGGAACAGTTTCTATATTCCCTGTTCCCTACCCCCGAAACCAGAGCAAAACCTCCACTCTGCGGGTGATTTACAGCTTAACAATATAAAAATACTCTCTAAATGCTGTCTCTAATGTACAAACACTAAAACCAATTGCTGCCTCTATAAACCTCTTTATAATCGCCTCTTACAAAATCACTGTAATATAAAAGTTAAGAAGTTACAAAAAAACACAATACCCTGTACTGCTCAGTACACACATCACAATCTCTGTACAATCAACTCAGATCCACCAAA
This sequence comes from Bufo gargarizans, assembly GCF_014858855.1. Classification (NCBI taxonomy): domain Eukaryota; kingdom Metazoa; phylum Chordata; class Amphibia; order Anura; family Bufonidae; genus Bufo; species Bufo gargarizans. The sequence continues at coordinate 584,890,665 of NC_058080.1, read as the reverse complement.
AACTACACAACGGAAAAACTCCTACCTTATCCTTACAAATAGAGCGGAAAATTCTTTTAACAAGCAGAAATTTTCTCTGACGCAGCAGACAAAACTACAGTTTACTATTCTCTCCCTTTTACCTGCTGTGCAGAGAAAAAAATCAGTTGAATCCTTCCAAGCTCGCCATCTGATGTAGAAATATTAATATTAGAAATCTGCTCTCCAATGTCTTTGTGTAAGGAAAGGTAAAAATCTCAATCGCCGCCAGAGTCAGACCAAGGTGTTACCATGCTGAATTCTTGCTGAGCACTCCTTCTTCCCCCTGCCCAGTCTGTTTCTTATATTTACTAACAAAAGGTGTAAAAGGGGCTGGACCAAAACAAGGATACAGGAAGTGATGACATACAGGAAGTGATGACATAGGAAGATGAAAACATAGCCAGCTCACAAACACATGTATCCTATAACCACTGGAGCGAACCCCATCTAGCCTCGCTCAGTGATCAATGCTAAATAAAGTTACTATGATCCTCATGCATGTTTATTTACAGGACAACATCATTATCTCCAGCGGCTGATCAGTAGAGATGTCGCGAATATAAAATTTTCCGTTCGCGAGCGGAGAACGCAAATTTCCGCAAATGTTCACGAACGTGCGAACCCCAATAGAGTTCAATAGGAAGGCGAATTTGAAAACCCACAGGGACTCTTTGTGGCCACAATAGTGATGGAAAAGTTGTTTCAAGGGGACTAACACTTGGACTGTGGCATACCGGAGGGGGAACAAATTACGTAGTTGATGCAGAGTGTAGTAAGTTGAAATCGCAATGCGATTTTTTAGAACTTGAATTAATCGCATTGTGATTTCAAATTTCTCAAATCTGACAGTACATTCTAGCATGGAGTCGTTCCCATGGTGATGATGGGGACGCTACATGGGCACAGAAGTCGGCAGAAGTTCTAAGTTGAAATCGCAATGCCATTAATTCAAGTTCTATAAATCGCATTGCGAATATCAACTTAGAGCTTCTGCCGACTTCCGTGCTCATGGAGCGTCCCCATCACCATAGGAACGGCTCTATGCTAGAATGTACTGTCGGATTTGAGAAAGTTGTAATCGCAATGCGATTAATGCAGGTTATATTAATCGCATTGCAAATTCAACTTAAAGCTGCTGAGTTCCTAATGGTTGTATTGCTAGAATATAACGAAGATTGAGAATATAGTGCTATATTCGTTGTCAATTATAACAATACAACCATTAGGAACTCAGATCTAAGTTGAATTCGCAATGCGATTAATATAACCTGCATTGTTCGCATTGCGATTAAAACTTAGATCTGAGTTCCTAATGGTTGTATTGCTAGAATTGACAACGAATATAGCACTATATTCTCAATCTTCGTTATAATCTATCAATATAACCATTAGCAACCCAGCTCTAAGTTGTAATCGCAATGCGATTAATACAACCTGTATTAATCGCATTGCGATTACAACTTTGTGACACTGCAGCTTCAGAATGAATCTAAGATGGATGCTGTCCTTGCTTTTTGATAGGCGGTGGGAGGGTCTGGGAGGGAGGGTCTGCTGCTGATTGGCTGGAATATGTCTGCTGACTGTGAGGTACGGGTCAAAGTTTGCTCAATGATGACGTATAGGAGGCGGACCGAACATCGCATATATTCGCCCGCCGCGGAACTGTTTGCCGGCGAATAGTTCGGGACATCTCTACTGATCAGGCGCACTAGAGACAACAAACGCACGTTCCTTTCATTTATTGTTCTCATAATAAAATGCATCCACGCCAAGCCAATAAATCCGCGTCTTGCGCGGGGGCCCTAGCCGGCGTCCATACATCAGCCAACAAAACAATGCTCTGCTGAACACATCAGTCTCCCCCGGCCCACAGCCCAGTGCTTAGCACATGGACCATTCAACGACGGAGACCCCTGCGCCCAGCAGCTGTGACAGGACATACACGGGAAGATATCCACTCCCATGGTTTACCCTGACACTGAGAGACATGATGACAATACACAATATATTAAATACACATCCTAATAAAATTTCCACAACATATGGGGATGCTTTTCTTCAGCAGGGACATGGAAACTGGTCAGAGTTTATTGGAAGATGGAAGGAGATAAATGCAGGGCAATCCTGAAGGAAAATCTGTTAGAGGCAGCAAGAGACTTGAGACTAGAGAGGGGGTTCACCTTCCAGCAAGACAATGACCCTAAACATACAGACAGAGCTACAATGGAATGGTTTAGATCAAAGCATGTTCATGTGGCAAGACATGAAAATTGCTGTTCAGGGACGCTCTCCATCCAATCTGACTGAGCTTCAGCTATTTTGCAAAGAAGAATGGGCAAATATTTCAGCCTCTAGATGTGCATAGCTGATAGAGACATACTTTGAATGACTTGCAGAGGCAATTGCAGCGAAAGGTGGTCCTACAAAGGATTGACTCAGGGGGACTGAATACAAATGCACGTTACACTTTTTTATTTATTAAAACTTTTGAAAACTATGTATGGTTTTCTGTTCACTTCACAAATACTTGCTACTTTGTATTAGTCTGCAGAGTGCACCTGTCTTTGCAATTATTTTGTTATATTGCTATATTGATTATCACATCCACATAATTGCTATCTTGTGTAGGATGTCTATTGTGGTACTTGTGGTTCGCTGCGGGCATCCTCCACCGTATGCATTTTCGCTGGGGTTTGCCATTAGCAACGGGCCACAAGTGCAGGATTTGCTCCCCTATATATATATGCACGACTGCATGTGGGTTTGAGCATTCTCTGCCTGTTTAATACCACGCCATTCTTTTCAGTTTGTATTCATAGAGTTGCCTGGAGGTGTATAAACTCCAATTTAAATGTGCCTGTTTTCCATCTACAGGCCACATTTAGGTGCACCTGTGAGGCCTGGGCCTTATCAGCCAGTCTTGAGTGGGACTCGCAGACTCCTCCCTCCTCCCATTGCAAGCATGGTTACATGCTGGAGGTAACTGGTGAGCTGTTTGTGAGTCGGCCTCATGCTCCTGTAATTTGCCCACTGACTCCTGGTATTGCCCACATGGCCCAGGTAGGTGAGTGATAGGTCCCGGGCTACTTGAGAAACCTTGGCGCGGTGCTCGGGCTCAGACATGTCCTACACCGTAGGACATGTTGGCTAATCTCTCAATTTTAAAATCAGTTTGAGGGTTTAGTAAAACCGCAGAGTGCACCTGTCTTTGCTATTATTTTGTATTAGTCTACCACACAAAATACCAATAAAATACATTTAAGTTTGTGGGTGTAACATGAAAAAATGTGGAAAAGTTCAAGGGACTGTATATGACTTTGTATCTTTGTCTTTATATCTCAATATGAATTTATACAATTTTAAACTTGCTATGTAATTGCAATATCCCATAGATAAAAGCAAAGTTTTAAGACTAAAATCTAAGGAAAAGTAAAAATGTCTCAGTGGAAAATCCTTCCTGCTACAATGCTTTAGATGTGATGCAAGTAATAAAGAAGTGAACCCCTAGAGGTATAATTAAAGGATATATTTTCAGAAAGAAATGCTGCTTTAATGCAGATTTATGCAAACGACAGTAGAGGAAATAAGAGTTCAGAGAAATGGCAAAGATGCCATGCAATAAGGATCTTTTTTTTTAGCATTTTATTATAGATCATGTATATTCAGTGGATCAAATTGTGAATAATGGTGACCATTGTCCTGAAGTGGTAATTGCACAGTATCGGTACTACTAATGAAGCACAGATCATTCACTTATTTCTTGTACACTGCAATAAATACAACAGGGAGCATACATAGACAGCTGAAAACTTCAAACACTGAAAATAATAATAAAAATTATTTATAAGAAAACTAATACCGACGAGTAAAGGGACTTTAAAAATGGTAATATTAGAGGTAGAATATCACAGTTTTATATAGTTTATCATATTACAGATATGTCCTTCCTTTTCTTTTCCTGTGGCTCAACATATCCTGAAATGTGTAGCACAAGATTATCGATATATCTATGCTATATAAGTTTAGGTGTGGCCACCCAGTTGTTGGGATGTGCATTGCAGTCTGTTAAGGGTTTTGCTGGCATATCAAGAAAGATGTTGTGTTGAATTTGTTTCATGAGAAATTGGAGTGCATATCCAAATACAGGTAAAGATAAAGGTAGACACATCTGTATGTCCTAATTTCTAGTTCTAAACGTTGGGTTATATACCAATAACCAATCCATAATTCAATTCATATGCTGCCATAAATAGCCTTTATACAGCACTCTATTATGAAAGTACTGTTCAATATAATGTAAAGCTTTTAGTGGACAATATATATTTTAACGAGACAGAGTTAAAGGAGTATTCCAACCTAGACACTTTTGGCATATGGGACTGACCCTTATCTCAAGAATGGTGTCCCGATATGAGTGAAGCGCAAGCTGAGCATGTGTCGCTGTCTCCATTCACTGCTGTGGAGAATAGCTGGCACTATTTTCAGAAGTCCCATGGCAGTGAATGGAGGGGTGGCCATGCATGATCAGTGTCCTCTCCATTCACTGCTATAAAACCTTTAAAAATAGCTAAGTGTGCTTATATAACTATTTTCGAAAATCCTATTGTAGTGAATGCAGAAGACACAACATATGTATGCTGTGCTCTTTATTTATCTTGCGACCAATTCTTGGGTCTCAGAGGTGGAACCTACACCTATTGAACATTATTGCCATATCCTTTTTATATGCCATAAATGTCCACATGAGGCAATCCTTTTAATTGTATTAAATAAAAGACAAGTGAAGGTACATTGGTGACACCTTTTGACTCTATACAAATTGGAGCTGCTACAAAGCTGTACGGTGTCCTTGTGCATGTACGCTAAGGCTACACAGGCAACATATCAAATGTTGACATTTTCCGTTTTATCAGGAGGCCTACTTCATGCACATACAGTGAATAGAGTAGCCATATACTTACATGTTTTCATATTATATTCTGTAACAACACTAAACAAAAAGGGCAATTGATACTGATCGAATGAAAAATTATTTGATGTAAAATCTTCTACTAAATTAACTACATAAATGACATGCGCTGACACAATTTAAGTTAACTATTCGTGCTCATTACTATGTTACATCTAAATCATCTTTAGAACATCCAACTGGTTTTAAGTTATGTAAATTGTCAAGTAGAGATCTAATGTGTAGTAAAGGTGGCTTATGTGAGTGTAGTCTAAGGTCTGTCTACCGATGGGTATGTTTCCTGGTAAAAGTGACACATTGGCTCAAAAGAAGCTGCATGTACAGCTGCTTTACTGTGGATTCTGGGATACGGGAACAAATAGGCTTAAAAAGTGAATAAGTGATTTACTGAATAATAGCAGTGATAAAAGATATATACAGATATAGCAGCAGTCATAAAAAGTAAAGAAACAGTCACTTAGCTCAGGTCAGGTCTTGGTAAGCTCTTGTTGCACACCAACACCCACAATGGTGGATAACAGATACAGTGGTGTGTTCAAAAGAAGTCTTAAGGTGGGTTCACACTGCACTATGCTAATGTCGATTGATAGATAGCGATCCCTTATTCTCATACTGTGAATGAAATCGCTGCATGTAAATGCAGATGTCTCCTTCACTAAATGAGCAGCCAATTGTCAGGAAGGAATGCAGTGATCTCCTTAACAGTATGAGAATGAGGGATCGCTATCGCAATTCCTTGTCCCCATACAGAATCATTGTTTCTGGGCAGCAGATTGCTGTTGTACGATCTGCTGCCCAGAAACGATGACTGATTTGCCTGCACGAATGACAGGATCACCTGATAAATGAGCATTTCACTTGTTCATCGATTCAGTGGCGGCACATTTAGGTGGACAAATTGTCAGTTGTTCCTGATAATCTGCTTGAAAATCGGCAGTCTAGGGTGGAGCCCATGCTGGGATAGGGACAGAATATTCTAAAATATTGCTTAATAGGTGTGTGTTGTGCATGACATTAACAAATACATCTGATATGTGGCCTTAAAGCTGAATCTAAGTTACAAGTTAAGAAGTAGAAGCAAAACTGCAAAAATTAACTCTTATTGTCAGTGGTAGAGATGAGCGAATAAAAAAAAAACTTGATTCGCAACAAATGCAAATTTCCTCGCTCTTCGTGGTAACAAATCAAATTTTTATTAAAATAGCTGCTCCAAGTGTGAGGACATGGAGAAAGGAAGTCTGGGAATGCATCCAATCAGCAGCCAGCCCTGTGATGTCACAGCACTATAACTACGGCGGCCATCTTAGATTCAGACATTTTCCAGCATTCTGAGTGCAGGGACAGACGTGAAAAGGGACTAGGGACAGCAATAGGAAAAACCTATTTGTAAAAAATAAATAAAAAAATGATTTATAAGTGCAGGAAAAGGATAGCGAGGAATCATTTCACCGCATCTTAGTGCTATAAAAGCGATTTACAAGTGCATGGAAAAATTATTTGGGTATCCAAATAGCCATTATACAGCTCTGTCATTCCAGCAATTTGTTCTTGCTATTGGGATGCAAGTGCTATGTGGTAAAAGCATTTAGTGGCCTATTTCAGTACAAAAATAAATATATATACATACTTTACTTTTTCAGTTAATTGTGGTTAAAGCATTTAGTGGCCTATTTCAGTACAGAAAGAAAAATATATACACATTTCACTTTTGCAGTTATATGTGGTGAAAGCATTTAGTGGCCTATTACAGTACAGAAAAACAATATATATACGCACTTTACTGTTGCAGTTATTTGTGGTGAAAGCATTTAGTGGCCTATTTCAGTGCTAAAAGAAAAATATATACGCACTTCACTGTTACAGTTATTTGTGGTAAAAGAATTTTGTGGCCTATTTTAGTACAGAAAGAAAAATATATATATGCATTTCACTGTTGCAGTTATTTGTGGTGAAAGCGTTTTAATGGCCTATTTCAGTACAAAAAGAAAAATATATACGCACTTCACTGTTGCAGTTATTTGTGGTGAAATAATTTTGTGGCCTATTTCAGTACAGAAAGAAAAATATATATATGCATTTCACTGTTGCAGTTATTTGTGGTGAAAGCGTTTTAATGGCCTATTTCAGTACAAAAATAAAAATATACGCACTTCACTGTTGCAGTTATTTGTGGTGAAAATGTTTAGTGGCCTATTTCAGTGCAGGAAGAAAAATATATATGCACTTCACTGTTGCAGTTATTTGTGGTGAAAGCATTTAGTGGCCTATTTAAGTGCAAACAAAATATATATTCTCAGTTCACTTCTGCAGTTATATGTGGTGAAAGCATTTAGTGGCCTATTTCAGTACAAAAAGAAAAATATATACGCATTTCACTGTTGCAGTTATTTGTGGTGAAAGCGTTTAGTGGCCTATTTCAGTACAGAAAGAAAAATATATACGCATTTCACTTTTGCAGTTATATTTAGTGAAAGCGTTTAGTGGCCTATTTCAGTACAGAAATATATATATATATGTATATATATGCAGTTCACTGTTGCAGTTATTTGTGGTGAAAGCATTTAGTGGCATATTTCAGTAAAAAGGCAGGCATTGATGTAAAAAGCAGGCATTGATGTTACCTGGTTTTGCTGCAGGTGCCCGCCTTTCTTTTAAAGCATTGACTCGGCATGTGAGTGCGACGCGCAATGTAATGATGTCAGTCGTTATAAGATGTAAGGCAGCGCATGCGCAGAGCAGTCTACCAGGACCCAAAGTGTAGCGTACATGTAGTGGTGCTAAATGCGCCTGCGACAGTAAAGACAGCAAAACCAGGTAACATCAATGCCTGTGGCCTCAACCTGTGTACCGCAACGAAGGAAAGGGGTGCTTCATCTGTCCCCTCTCTTTCTTTCCCTGTTTGCTGTGCACCTATCTGTGCACCTTACCCCATCTAGGAGCTTTTGCCCCTAGTGGTTTTTGTACCTGCTGGTGAGTACTCTTCCCAGCAGCTGTTTGGTGGTGAATATCGTCTCCAGCAAGTTAACTATACTTTTTGGCCCACTCTATATATTCCCCTGATGAGAGGACTGTTTCTGCCTCAGAAACGTGCATGTTGGGATCTTTTCAGGGCTAAATAGGGAATGCAATTCCAGGGTTAGGTTCCAGACGGGGGCCCAACTAGTGGGATACCCTGTGGTTAGATCAACAGGACTATTGTAGGGTCCCAAGGGTCGTCTAGGGATAGCAAGGAACATTCTCCTGTGATCCCTTTATTTCAGCAAAGAAAGAAAAATATATTCTCAGTTCACTTCTGTAGTTATTTGTGGTGAAAGCTTTTAGTGGTCTATTTTAGTACAAAAAGAAAAATATCTACGCATTTCACTGTTGCAGTTATTTTTGGTGAAAGCTTTTGGTGGCCTATTTCAGTACAGAAGTAAAATATATGTGCACTTCACTGTTGCAGTTATTTGTGGTGAAAGCGTTTAGTGGCCTTTTTCAGTACAAAAATAAAAATATATTTGTCGCTTTTAGGGTTGATTTGTTTTTAATTTATTTAGTTCAGCTAAAAGTATGTCTGACAGAGAAGTGCCAGGCCATGCACAGAGGAGTGGCAGAGGCATAAATGTTTCTGGCGGAGGCAGAGGTCACAGCAGAGTAAGGGGGCTTGTCAGCAGGAGTTGCAGCGAAAGGCCTGAGCTCCCGGTGTCATCTAGCAATCGTGTCTTGACCAGCAACCCAGCGGTTCTTTATTGCTTAACTCGGTCATCCACTTCATCCCAAGTGACATCAAACACCCCCAGCCAACAGTTGGTGGATTCGTCAGACACAACCCTTAGTTGGCATGGCCCGGGAGCAGGCCCTGTGCCCTCACCTGTCCTCAACCTGCCTCTGTCCTTTTCTGTTCCCTCACCACGAGAAGGCTCAGCTCCACTATATAGTGAGGACGATCCACTAGAGGACAGTCAGCAGCTACAGCCCAGCCAAGCTCTGGAGGAGACATCCGCCGTTTCCTCCGCTAGGTGGGGAAGTAGTGATGAGGAGAGTGGCAAGAGAGGTGGTGTTGCGAGCAGTCAGGCTCCTGACTCAGAGACCGTTGAGGAGGACAAAAGAGATATACAGACACTACTCGATGATGATGAAGCCAATCTCACTTGGGAGCCGAGTGCAGAAGGGGCTTCATCATCATCAGGAGAAGAGGGTAGCAGCTTGCCCATGAGGCAGTGGCTGAGCCAGCAAGGTGGTAGCATCGCTGGGTGTGGGAGGTTGGGAGCCAAACGTGCCCAGGGTAGACAACCTGCTTCACAGCAGCCTACCTGCCCGGGAAGTAGTGGTGAAAGGGTTCACGGGGGCAGTCAGTCAGTGCAGACTGTTGTGGGAAAATCTCCGAATCAACGGTGTGGCGTTTTTTTTTTAAAGCTGCCGGAGGACGTTAACATGGCCATATGTAGAATATGTGGGCAGAAGGTGAAGCGTGGCCTGGGTGCCAATGTTGGCACCACGGCCCTGTGTCAACATATACAACGTCACCATAAAGGGGCCTGGGAGAACTGTGGCTCTGATGTGCTGGTCTAGCTTGCTACAGCAACCGCTGTATCAACCAGTGGCTCGCACCCAGTTTCAGCCAGTCAAGGCTTCACCAGCTCAGTCAAAGTTAGCTGTCTGTCATTCCTATCTTATGCTGGTCCAAATGCTCCTGCTCCTCCTTCTCCTCGTCAGTCATTCCATCAGCAATCAATCAACAAAGTGATTTCCAAGAGACAACAGAATGCGTACACGCATCCAACGGCGCAGAAGCTGAACATGCTCCTGTCCAAGTTGCTGGTGCTTTACCAGCCCTGCACAAATATGTAGAACAGAAGGTGGGCCAGTCCTTGAGCCTGTCGGTGTCTGCCAAAGTGCACAGCAGCGCTGTCCTTTACGGCCCACTGGGTGAATGTAGTTCCTGCACAGCCACACCAGCAAATGGCCCAGTGCATGCTCACTTGCTTGCTTAGTGACAGCCAAATTGTCACCATTCGGCAGAGGGATGACTTCCGGCTCTCAACCTTGTTGGACCCTCGCTACCGGTCCAGAATTGGGCCTTTTTTACACCCACTGAGAAGGAGGACAAACTGTACAACTACAGAGACATTCTATGTAGTCAGTTGGCCGCTGCCTATCTGTGCCATCGTCCATCCTCTCGCAGGTCTGACCGGGGGGCCTCATTGCTCACATTTCACTGCCATGGCTGCTGGGGAGGGGTGGGGTGGCAGGAGCAGTACCAGCTCCATCAGTAGCAGCCTGAGTCTACAGTCACCGATGAGTAGCTTTCTTCACCCGCATAGTGAAGAAACTACTCACCAGCAGCAGCAGATAGACCTGGAGCAGGACCTGAACCAGCAGGTGGTGGCATACTTGGACAGCACCCTGCCAACCCACTTTGAAGATCCGCTGGACTACTGGGCAGCCAAACTGGATTTGCGGCCGCAACTAGCAGAGTTTGCCCTGGAAAAGCTGTCCTGCCTGGCCAATAGTGAATCATCAGAGCAGCTGTTAAGTGCGGTGGGGGCCATAGTTATCCCAAGGCACCCCTGAGGAAGCCAGCAGAGCCTGGCGATATGCGTTGGGCTTTCCTTTCCCTGAGCACCACGCATACTCCCACTATGCTATCTCAATGATAAGTACTTTATTCATATCATTCATGTTGATGGATTTCATGCAGTTTAAATTGAATTTTACTTATTCATGTGGGAGGATGTTCATGGTTTTGTGGTGAGCCAGGGTGGCGTGTGAGACACATTTGGTCCACAAGGCCATGATTTATTGTATACAATTATTTTAAGCTATTTTTGTTGTGTCTGTTGTCCTGAATAAATTTGATACTTTTTAGATGTGTGGCTCTTATCTCTGTATTCTTTTTCTTTTTTGGATCATAATGAATGTTTCAGCACTCATTTCAATCTTGATGTGCCCCCGCTTTTTGGATTACTTGCCATATCCACAGTATGTCACCTTGCCACTCTGTGGTATCCTGATGCTGCTGCTGCCATATCCACACTATGTCACCTTGCCATTCTGTGGTATCCTGATTAGTGTTGAGCGCGAATATTCGAATCGCGAATTTTAATTGCAAATATCGCCACTTTGAGAATTTGCAAATATTTAGACTATAGTGCTATATATTCGTATTCGCGAATAGTTTGGAATATTCTAATTGCAATTTTTTGGTGAATTTATCATGAATATATTACATTGCTGATTTTCACAATCAAGTAAACAATGATTGGAGATCACGAATTCGCGAATTTGCAAATTTATGGCGAATATTCGGCCAAAAATTTGCTAAATATTGTGAATTCGAATATTGCCTATGCCGCTCACCACTAATCCTGATGCTGCTGCTGCTGCCATCTCCACACTATGTCATCTTACCAATCTGTGGTATCCTCCTGATGCTGTCGCCACCTCCAGGGTCTGTCATTGTGCCACTTGGTGGCCTCCTCATACTGCTGCCAACTCCAGACTCTGTCATTGTGCCACTCGGTGGCCTTTTCCTGATGCTTCCAACTCCAGACTCTGTCATTCTGCCACTTGGTGGCCTCCTCATACTGCTGCCACCTCAAGACTCTGTCATTGTGCCACTCGGTGGCCTCCTCACACTGCTGCCAACTCCAGACTCTGTAATTGTGCCACTAGGAGACCTTCTCCTGATGCTGCTAACTCCAGACTGTGTCATTGTGCCACTCAGTGGCCTCCTCACACTGTTGCAAATAAAAGGGGGTTAGTCAGCACATCCCAATGCACAGGTGCACACTGCCATGGCTAGAAACATAATGGCACCAAAAATGGTAAAAGGCAGAGTGGACCCAGCATGCATGTGGAACCAACACTTCCTGAACTGTATGGCGGCCATTATGGCGCATAACAGGTAGTATTTAGTGTTCGGTTCCTGTCTTACAGAGATCGCCTTTACGTTTGGCAGACGGGCCCAAATGGTTTTGTACAAAATGCATTTGCCCAGCATCTCACTTTATAAAATAAGTGTAGCATTAGCACTTTAATATTTTTTGTAACTATGGCCTTATTGTACTTTATTTGGTTTGCAGAGTGCTGTTGCATTGTCTTTTTTCTTCTCATACTGCTGCCACCTCCAGAGTCTGTTATTGTGCCACTCGGTGGCCTCATACTGCTTCCACCTCACTACTATGTCATTGGGCCATTCTGTGTACTTCTCATGCTGTTCCCACCCTCCCCACTTCATGACTGGTCCATTATTTAGTCTTTTGGCCTGGCTGACATCATCATTTCTTTGACCTTTCTTCTGATCTGACAGAAGGATGGAAAAATGAGATGCACAATGGATCCTGACTGTGTAGCAGCTGTAAGGCCTGTATCATACATCATACATAGGGGGATGAGGCTAGGAAAATTGGGAAAATTTGAAATGCCACTGATGGGGGAGGGGTGGTCACTGGGAGACATAACTTCTTGCTCTGCATGAAGTATAAGTGAGAAAGTCAGTGGGCAGAGGTGTGTGAGGGGCTGGAACAACAGGGGGACACAAGATGTGCAGGGGCAGCAGCTTCAGAACTCTAACTTCCCTCCCACAGTAACTTACCCCATTGCTGCTGTGTAGGAGGACCAGTGAGGGACTGAACTTTATACTGGAGGCACAGTGACACCAGAGGTCAGAGAGCGGGGCCTCCATTATCTCCTGCTGCTGCCTCAGCTGCTCTGGCTCCGCCCTCTCCTCACACATGAAGGAATATTACACTGCAGAGAGGAGGGGAGGGCTGTCTGCTCATGTCGGGTTGGTGAAGTTTACTTTGGAGAAAGGAACAAGCCCTGCAAGGTACTGTGCTGTCCCTTTCACCAAAGTAAAACTAAATGCAGTCCAGCAGCAGAGAAGAGCAAGTGGTGGTAGCTGGGAGCCGGCCCTTGCTTCCATGCACTCCGGGCCGTTCTCCCACGGGCCCCATAGCAGCTGCGTGGTCTGCCTATACTGGCAGTACGCCACTGACTGCAAGGCACGGTGTTCTACACCACTATAAAGGCTCTCTGTATCCAGGAAATAGACGTTTTTGTAATGTAATTCACCGCAAATATATTCGGATCAAACCGATTTTTTCCTAAAAAGTTTGACAAACCGGCGCATCAAATTTTTTTAAAATTCGCTCATCTCTAGTCAGTGAAAACCGAGTGGAAAAAGTAGAGTGTAGCCAACAGAAGACAAAGTGATGCTGCTACTTTCTTTTTACTAGTAGGATGGAGTGTTCTCTCCCTACCGATTAGACAATGATCTTTGATTGCATATCCTAGCTCTATGCCATGAATGTCTATACTGAGAATACCCCACTGAACAAAAAAAATGGAAACCCAACAGACCCCATTATAGCAAATGGGATGTGGCAGGCCCCAGTGGTGTTCGGCTAAACCGAATATTGCCATTCCAGTATTCTGTTCCACTTCCAGAGCAGATCAAAGGAATGCTAGCCGCATATGTGGATGTAGCCTTAGTTACTTTCATAACAAATTGAATAATTAATCAGAAGTAAACCTGTCCCATGGATTATCCATATCACCACCACCTTAGCTGACTACAGTACACTCCTGGGAGATGCAGCTTCTTCAGAGTTACCTGAACTAGCAGCAGAAGCCCACAGAAGGTCAAGAGACCAGTGTTGCTCTGAATAAGTAAAGATATATTTTTTGCATTTATGTAGTTAAAATAATGGTGTAAATTACTCCAGATATTTTATTTATAGATTTATTTAATTTGTCGGGTAACCCCTTTAAACATTGTTACAGATGTGCTTGTGTAGTGGTACTACCATTCCTACACCAATCTACTGTCTCTAATGGCTAACATTAATGTCATCTGTATATATTTATATTTTTGCAGGGAAATATAGTTTTAATTGAGATTCGATAGTGGAGCTGAGAAGACATGAAACATGGATCAGTGAGCGGAATGAACACCCCCTGCTGCAGGAGTCACTAAAGGGAAGAAGCTCATAGAGCACCATGACTCCTTACAGATACAAGCAGAGTATCACAAGGGGATCAACAACCAAAGGCATCCCGCTTAAAAGGTACCAGAAAAGTCCTAAAGTCCAATTGCCAAACTAAAGCTGGAGTCTAGCATAGCAGAGAAAGATAGAGTAAGGTATCCAAGTTTGCCTGCCAGTTTACCCCAAAACCTGCTGGAACCAAGAGAAAGACCGAATATTGTCTGGATGCAAGTTTATTCAAGTAAAGCTGTTGCATCAAGTCTGAACTCGACTTATTCTCCACCTCCTACAACTCTCCTCTTTATTGCTCTGGTGCCTAGCCTTGTGGATTGATGGTACCCAGGTAAGAGCACCATGACACACACAGAAACTATTAAGGCCAGCCACAGCACACCACTTGGCATTCCTATAAACCTGGTTGGGATGTGATAGGCCCTTGGGGGCGGTACATTGCACTTGTAGATAACATTTCTAAAGAGGCAATGTAAAAAACTAACATAATCTGGCACATGCAAAATGCTACTTATCCACAGTTAGTCACCATTGTGGACCACTGCTCTGAATAGTCACAGTCTGAGGCTGTAATCATGCCCATAGTGGTGTGATTGACATGCTGTAGGGGTTCCAATGTCATCAGCACAGCTTCCAAAATATGACACATCCTCTGTCTGTTTCAGAAGATTTCATAAGCTGTGTTGGTGATGCCAAAACACATTCAGCATGTCAATCACACCATTATGGGCATGATGACAGCCTCAGACAGAGTGACTTTTTAGAGGACAGGCTGTCACCACCAGACATCTGAGAAGCTCTGACAGATGCCTTTCAGAACCTCCTCCTTGAGCTTTCTTTTGTTTTGCTTTCATTTTCTCATCTCGTTAGCCTCTCTCAGCTGTCATGTAGTTGCACTGATTGCATCCCTTTAAATCCCTTCCTAGACTGCTTCACTTTGCGGTTTATATTCCTTCCTGGAGTGTGTGCATGCTGATCCTACTTCTGAGTCTTCTACAGATAAGTTTTGTTCATTCATTTGTGTTTTTCTGTTTGCTGGATCCCAGGTGACCCTGACTCCCTCTGTATCAAGTGTAGGGAGCCGGTGGCCGTGTCCCCTCACTATTATAGGGTGTCATCTAGCAATCGTGTCTTGACCAGCAACCCAGCGGTTCTTTATTGCTTAACTCGGTCATCCACTTCATCCCAAGTGACATCAAACACCCCCAGCCAACAGTTGGTGGATTCGTCAGACACAACCCTTAGTTGGCATGGCCCGGGAGCAGGCCCTGTGCCCTCACCTGTCCTCAACCTGCCTCTGTCCTTTTCTGTTCCCTCACCACGAGAAGGCTCAGCTCCACTATATAGTGAGGACGATCCACTAGAGGACAGTCAGCAGCTACAGCCCAGCCAAGCTCTGGAGGAGACATCCGCCGTTTCCTCCGCTAGGTGGGGAAGTAGTGATGAGGAGAGTGGCAAGAGAGGTGGTGTTGCGAGCAGTCAGGCTCCTGACTCAGAGACCGTTGAGGAGGACAAAAGAGATATACAGACACTACTCGATGATGATGAAGCCAATCTCACTTGGGAGCCGAGTGCAGAAGGGGCTTCATCATCATCAGGAGAAGAGGGTAGCAGCTTGCCCATGAGGCAGTGGCTGAGCCAGCAAGGTGGTAGCATCGCTGGGTGTGGGAGGTTGGGAGCCAAACGTGCCCAGGGTAGACAACCTGCTTCACAGCAGCCTACCTGCCCGGGAAGTAGTGGTGAAAGGGTTCACGGGGGCAGTCAGTCAGTGCAGACTGTTGTGGGAAAATCTCCGAATCAACGGTGTGGCGTTTTTTTTTTTAAAGCTGCCGGAGGACGTTAACATGGCCATATGTAGAATATGTGGGCAGAAGGTGAAGCGTGGCCTGGGTGCCAATGTTGGCACCACGGCCCTGTGTCAACATATACAACGTCACCATAAAGGGGCCTGGGAGAACTGTGGCTCTGATGTGCTGGTCTAGCTTGCTACAGCAACCGCTGTATCAACCAGTGGCTCGCACCCAGTTTCAGCCAGTCAAGGCTTCACCAGCTCAGTCAAAGTTAGCTGTCTGTCATTCCTATCTTATGCTGGTCCAAATGCTCCTGCTCCTCCTTCTCCTCGTCAGTCATTCCATCAGCAATCAATCAACAAAGTGATTTCCAAGAGACAACAGAATGCGTACACGCATCCAACGGCGCAGAAGCTGAACATGCTCCTGTCCAAGTTGCTGGTGCTTTACCAGCCCTGCACAAATATGTAGAACAGAAGGTGGGCCAGTCCTTGAGCCTGTCGGTGTCTGCCAAAGTGCACAGCAGCGCTGTCCTTTACGGCCCACTGGGTGAATGTAGTTCCTGCACAGCCACACCAGCAAATGGCCCAGTGCATGCTCACTTGCTTGCTTAGTGACAGCCAAATTGTCACCATTCGGCAGAGGGATGACTTCCGGCTCTCAACCTTGTTGGACCCTCGCTACCGGTCCAGAATTGGGCCTTTTTTACACCCACTGAGAAGGAGGACAAACTGTACAACTACAGAGACATTCTATGTAGTCAGTTGGCCGCTGCCTATCTGTGCCATCGTCCATCCTCTCGCAGGTCTGACCGGGGGGCCTCATTGCTCACATTTCACTGCCATGGCTGCTGGGGAGGGGTGGGGTGGCAGGAGCAGTACCAGCTCCATCAGTAGCAGCCTGAGTCTACAGTCACCGATGAGTAGCTTTCTTCACCCGCATAGTGAAGAAACTACTCACCAGCAGCAGCAGATAGACCTGGAGCAGGACCTGAACCAGCAGGTGGTGGCATACTTGGACAGCACCCTGCCAACCCACTTTGAAGATCCGCTGGACTACTGGGCAGCCAAACTGGATTTGCGGCCGCAACTAGCAGAGTTTGCCCTGGAAAAGCTGTCCTGCCTGGCCAATAGTGAATCATCAGAGCAGCTGTTAAGTGCGGTGGGGGCCATAGTTATCCCAAGGCACCCCTGAGGAAGCCAGCAGAGCCTGGCGATATGCGTTGGGCTTTCCTTTCCCTGAGCACCACGCATACTCCCACTATGCTATCTCAATGATAAGTACTTTATTCATATCATTCATGTTGATGGATTTCATGCACTTTAAATTGAATTTTACTTATTCATGTGGGAGGATGTTCATGGTTTTGTGGTGAGCCAGGGTGGCGTGTGAGACACATTTGGTCCACAAGGCCATGATTTATTGTATACAATTATTTTAAGCTATTTTTGTTGTGTCTGTTGTCCTGAATAAATTTGATACTTTTTAGATGTGTGGCTCTTATCTCTGTATTCTTTTTCTTTTTTGGATCATAATGAATGTTTCAGCACTCATTTCAATCTTGATGTGCCCCCGCTTTTTGGATTACTTGCCATATCCACAGTATGTCACCTTGCCACTCTGTGGTATCCTGATGCTGCTGCTGCCATATCCACACTATGTCACCTTGCCATTCTGTGGTATCCTGATTAGTGTTGAGCGCGAATATTCGAATCGCGAATTTTAATTGCAAATATCGCCACTTTGAGAATTTGCAAATATTTAGACTATAGTGCTATATATTCGTATTCGCGAATAGTTTGGAATATTCTAATTGCAATTTTTTGGTGAATTTATCATGAATATATTACATTGCTGATTTTCACAATCAAGTAAACAATGATTGGAGATCACGAATTCGCGAATTTGCAAATTTATGGCGAATATTCGGCCAAAAATTTGCTAAATATTGTGAATTCGAATATTGCCTATGCCGCTCACCACTAATCCTGATGCTGCTGCTGCTGCCATCTCCACACTATGTCATCTTACCAATCTGTGGTATCCTCCTGATGCTGTCGCCACCTCCAGGGTCTGTCATTGTGCCACTTGGTGGCCTCCTCATACTGCTGCCAACTCCAGACTCTGTCATTGTGCCACTCGGTGGCCTTTTCCTGATGCTTCCAACTCCAGACTCTGTCATTCTGCCACTTGGTGGCCTCCTCATACTGCTGCCACCTCAAGACTCTGTCATTGTGCCACTCGGTGGCCTCCTCACACTGCTGCCAACTCCAGACTCTGTAATTGTGCCACTAGGAGACCTTCTCCTGATGCTGCTAACTCCAGACTGTGTCATTGTGCCACTCAGTGGCCTCCTCACACTGTTGCAAATAAAAGGGGGTTAGTCAGCACATCCCAATGCACAGGTGCACACTGCCATGGCTAGAAACATAATGGCACCAAAAATGGTAAAAGGCAGAGTGGACCCAGCATGCATGTGGAACCAACACTTCCTGAACTGTATGGCGGCCATTATGGCGCATAACAGGTAGTATTTAGTGTTCGGTTCCTGTCTTACAGAGATCGCCTTTACGTTTGGCAGACGGGCCCAAATGGTTTTGTACAAAATGCATTTGCCCAGCATCTCACTTTATAAAATAAGTGTAGCATTAGCACTTTAATATTTTTTGTAACTATGGCCTTATTGTACTTTATTTGGTTTGCAGAGTGCTGTTGCATTGTCTTTTTTCTTCTCATACTGCTGCCACCTCCAGAGTCTGTTATTGTGCCACTCGGTGGCCTCATACTGCTTCCACCTCACTACTATGTCATTGGGCCATTCTGTGTACTTCTCATGCTGTTCCCACCCTCCCCACTTCATGACTGGTCCATTATTTAGTCTTTTGGCCTGGCTGACATCATCATTTCTTTGACCTTTCTTCTGATCTGACAGAAGGATGGAAAAATGAGATGCACAATGGATCCTGACTGTGTAGCAGCTGTAAGGCCTGTATCATACATCATACATAGGGGGATGAGGCTAGGAAAATTGGGAAAATTTGAAATGCCACTGATGGGGGAGGGGTGGTCACTGGGAGACATAACTTCTTGCTCTGCATGAAGTATAAGTGAGAAAGTCAGTGGGCAGAGGTGTGTGAGGGGCTGGAACAACAGGGGGACACAAGATGTGCAGGGGCAGCAGCTTCAGAACTCTAACTTCCCTCCCACAGTAACTTACCCCATTGCTGCTGTGTAGGAGGACCAGTGAGGGACTGAACTTTATACTGGAGGCACAGTGACACCAGAGGTCAGAGAGCGGGGCCTCCATTATCTCCTGCTGCTGCCTCAGCTGCTCTGGCTCCGCCCTCTCCTCACACATGAAGGAATATTACACTGCAGAGAGGAGGGGAGGGCTGTCTGCTCATGTCGGGTTGGTGAAGTTTACTTTGGAGAAAGGAACAAGCCCTGCAAGGTACTGTGCTGTCCCTTTCACCAAAGTAAAACTAAATGCAGTCCAGCAGCAGAGAAGAGCAAGTGGTGGTAGCTGGGAGCCGGCCCTTGCTTCCATGCACTCCGGGCCGTTCTCCCACGGGCCCCATAGCAGCTGCGTGGTCTGCCTATACTGGCAGTACGCCACTGACTGCAAGGCACGGTGTTCTACACCACTATAAAGGCTCTCTGTATCCAGGAAATAGACGTTTTTGTAATGTAATTCACCGCAAATATATTCGGATCAAACCGATTTTTTCCTAAAAAGTTTGACAAACCGGCGCATCAAATTTTTTTAAAATTCGCTCATCTCTAGTCAGTGAAAACCGAGTGGAAAAAGTAGAGTGTAGCCAACAGAAGACAAAGTGATGCTGCTACTTTCTTTTTACTAGTAGGATGGAGTGTTCTCTCCCTACCGATTAGACAATGATCTTTGATTGCATATCCTAGCTCTATGCCATGAATGTCTATACTGAGAATACCCCACTGAACAAAAAAAATGGAAACCCAACAGACCCCATTATAGCAAATGGGATGTGGCAGGCCCCAGTGGTGTTCGGCTAAACCGAATATTGCCATTCCAGTATTCTGTTCCACTTCCAGAGCAGATCAAAGGAATGCTAGCCGCATATGTGGATGTAGCCTTAGTTACTTTCATAACAAATTGAATAATTAATCAGAAGTAAACCTGTCCCATGGATTATCCATATCACCACCACCTTAGCTGACTACAGTACACTCCTGGGAGATGCAGCTTCTTCAGAGTTACCTGAACTAGCAGCAGAAGCCCACAGAAGGTCAAGAGACCAGTGTTGCTCTGAATAAGTAAAGATATATTTTTTGCATTTATGTAGTTAAAATAATGGTGTAAATTACTCCAGATATTTTATTTATAGATTTATTTAATTTGTCGGGTAACCCCTTTAAACATTGTTACAGATGTGCTTGTGTAGTGGTACTACCATTCCTACACCAATCTACTGTCTCTAATGGCTAACATTAATGTCATCTGTATATATTTATATTTTTGCAGGGAAATATAGTTTTAATTGAGATTCGATAGTGGAGCTGAGAAGACATGAAACATGGATCAGTGAGCGGAATGAACACCCCCTGCTGCAGGAGTCACTAAAGGGAAGAAGCTCATAGAGCACCATGACTCCTTACAGATACAAGCAGAGTATCACAAGGGGATCAACAACCAAAGGCATCCCGCTTAAAAGGTACCAGAAAAGTCCTAAAGTCCAATTGCCAAACTAAAGCTGGAGTCTAGCATAGCAGAGAAAGATAGAGTAAGGTATCCAAGTTTGCCTGCCAGTTTACCCCAAAACCTGCTGGAACCAAGAGAAAGACCGAATATTGTCTGGATGCAAGTTTATTCAAGTAAAGCTGTTGCATCAAGTCTGAACTCGACTTATTCTCCACCTCCTACAACTCTCCTCTTTATTGCTCTGGTGCCTAGCCTTGTGGATTGATGGTACCCAGGTAAGAGCACCATGACACACACAGAAACTATTAAGGCCAGCCACAGCACACCACTTGGCATTCCTATAAACCTGGTTGGGATGTGATAGGCCCTTGGGGGCGGTACATTGCACTTGTAGATAACATTTCTAAAGAGGCAATGTAAAAAACTAACATAATCTGGCACATGCAAAATGCTACTTATCCACAGTTAGTCACCATTGTGGACCACTGCTCTGAATAGTCACAGTCTGAGGCTGTAATCATGCCCATAGTGGTGTGATTGACATGCTGTAGGGGTTCCAATGTCATCAGCACAGCTTCCAAAATATGACACATCCTCTGTCTGTTTCAGAAGATTTCATAAGCTGTGTTGGTGATGCCAAAACACATTCAGCATGTCAATCACACCATTATGGGCATGATGACAGCCTCAGACAGAGTGACTTTTTAGAGGACAGGCTGTCACCACCAGACATCTGAGAAGCTCTGACAGATGCCTTTCAGAACCTCCTCCTTGAGCTTTCTTTTGTTTTGCTTTCATTTTCTCATCTCGTTAGCCTCTCTCAGCTGTCATGTAGTTGCACTGATTGCATCCCTTTAAATCCCTTCCTAGACTGCTTCACTTTGCGGTTTATATTCCTTCCTGGAGTGTGTGCATGCTGATCCTACTTCTGAGTCTTCTACAGATAAGTTTTGTTCATTCATTTGTGTTTTTCTGTTTGCTGGATCCCAGGTGACCCTGACTCCCTCCGTATCAAGTGTAGGGAGCCGGTGGCCGTGTCCCCTCACTATTATAGGGTGTTCAGGTGTTATACAGTCGAGGTACGAGGATATGCGATCATCTACCATTGGGATTTTCGCATAGGCTGAGCAGTCAGGGAGAGAGCCAGGTCTGATGCAGGGTTCTCCCTTTTGTTCCTTAGTTTTGGATCCAGTGAGTCGGATATTCATTTTGTGTCTTCTAGTTTCCTGTACACCTTCCGTGACATTATAAACCGCCAAAACCATCTCAAGCATGGATCCGGTTTCACTTTTGACTGAACGCATGCAGGGTCTTTCATTGGAGGTAGCAGATCTCCGTAAGACTCTTTCTCAGTTTCAGGTGACCGGTTCAGCTTGCGTTCATGGAGTTTGTTCTGAGCCTAAGATCTCGCTCCCGGATACGTTCTCCGGGGGTAGTGAGAATTTTGTTCGTTTTAGAGAGGCTTGCAAACTCCATTTTTGCCTACTTCCCCATTCCTCTGGTGATGAGGAACAGAGGGTGGGGATCATCATCTCGCTGCTCAGGGATAATGCTCAGTCCTGGGCCTTTTCGCTGATGGTGGGGGCACGGCCCCTCCGTTCAGTGGATGAATTCTTTTTAGCCCTGGGTCAGATATATGATGATCCAGATCGTATTGCTCTGGCTGATTCTAGACTACGTCTTTTATGTCAGGGTAAACAATCCGCAGAGATATACTGCTCAGAATTTCGGAGATGGACAGCTGATACTGGTTGGAATGATGCTGCACTCCGAAGTCAATTTTACAATGGTCTTTCAGAGGGATTGAAAGATGCATTTGCCTTTCATGAGAGACCTACCTCCTTGGACTCTGCCATGTCTCGGGCCGTTCGTATTGACATGCATCTTAGAGAGAGAGGAGAGATCACTCCTTCCTGTCATACTCAGTCCCAGGACAGTGCGGCGGTCTCATTCAGTGCACAGGGGTCTCAGTCGCTCTCAATCCCTTCTGAGCAGGAGCCTATGCAGCTCGGTTTGATTGCCTCTGACAGTGGAAGATTCAGTCCTCATAGGAAGGTTTGTTTCTGTTGTGGGGGTATAAATCATTTGGCAAATGTTTGTCCCTCTAGGAGATTCAGACAGTCTTTTGAGAGTAATAAAGAGACTAAAAGAAAAAAAATCCTTTAAAAATGTTCCATCTGTTACCATTGGCAAGGTTGATGCGGAAATTGAAGGTTTTCCGTTTGCTTGTAATTCCCATTTTGTCCTACCTGCCAGGGTTGCGCTAGATAGCAAGAACATTTTTTGTGAGATTTTTGTAGATAGTGGAGCAGCTGTCAATCTTATTGATAATCAATTTGCTATAACTCATGGTTTCCAGGTATGCACTTTGGGAAAGGATATACCTGTTTTTGCTATTGATTCCGCTCCACTTTCTCAGAAATCGTTAAAGGGCATAGTTCACAATATCCGTTTGATTGTGAGTGATGCTCATGTTGAGGATGTATCATGTTTCGTCCTTAGCGGGTTGCCTACTCCTCTTGTGTTAGGGGTACACTGGCTCACTAAACATAACCCCACCATTGATTGGCAAGCGAGGCAAATAAATGGTTGGAGTGACTTTTGCAAAGAGAATTGTCTCACGATATCTGTTTCTGAGGTTTCTACTAAGACTGTACCATCTTTTCTCTCAGAATTTTCGGATGTCTTCTCTGAGAGTGGTGTTCAGGACTTGCCCCCACACAGGGAGTACGATTGCCCTATTAATCTCACCCCAGGCGCCAAGCTGCCTAAATCTCGTTTATACAATCTCTCCCAACCTGAGAGGGTCGCTATGCGTGCTTATATCTCTGAGAGTCTGAGAAAGGGACACATACGACCCTCGAAGTCACCTGTTGCCGCTGGTTTTTTCTTTCTTAAGAAAAAAGATGGTTCTTTAAGACCATGTCTGGATTTCAGGGAGCTGAACAGTATCACAATTCGTGACCCTTATCCGCTTCCTCTGATCCCGGACCTGTTTAACCAGATTGTTGGGGCTAAAGTTTTTTCCAAGTTGGATCTAAGAGGGGCATACAACCTGGTCAGGGTCAGAGAAGGAGACGAATGGAAGACGGCCTTCAATACCCCTGAGGGCCATTTTGAGAATTTGGTTATGCCTTTTGGTTTGATGAATGCTCCAGCCGTCTTTCAGCATTTTATGAACAGCATTTTTTATCATTTAATGGGGAAATTTGTATTAGTGTATCTAGATGACATTTTGATTTTTTCTCCTGATTTCAAAACTCATAAGAAACACTTACGTCAGGTCTTGCTCATCCTGCGGGAGAATACAGGGAGTGCAGAATTATTAGGCAAATTAGTATTTTGACCACATCATCCTCTTTATGCATGTTGTCTTACTCCAAGCTGTATAGGCTCGAAAGCCTACTACCAATTAAGCATATTAGGTGATGTGCATCTCTGTAATGAGAAGGGGTGTGGTCTAATGACATCAACACCCTATATCAGGTGTGCATAATTATTAGGCAACTTCCTTTCCTTTGGCAAAATGGGTCAAAAGAAGGACTTGACAGGCTCAGAAAAGGCAAAAATAGTGAGATATCTTGCAGAGGGATGCAGCACTCTTAAAATGGCAAAGCTTCTGAAGCGTGATCATCAAACAATCAAGCGTTTCATTCAAAATAGTCAACAGGGTCGCAAGAAGCGTGTGTAAAAACCAAGGCGCAAAATAACTGCCCATGAACTGAGAAAAGTCAAGCGTGCAGCTGCCAAGATGCCATTTGCCACCAGTTTGGCCATATTTCAGAGCTGCAACATCACTGGAGTGCCCAAAAGCACAAGGTGTGCAATACTCAGAGACATGGCCAAGGTAAGAAAGGCTGAAAGACGACCACCACTGAACAAGACACACAAGCTGAAACGTCAAGACTGGGCCAAGAAATATCTCAAGACTTATTTTTCGAAGGTTTTATGGACTGATGAAATGAGAGTGAGTCTTGATGGGCCAGATGGATGGGCCCGTGGCTGGATTGGTAAAGGGCAGAGAGCTCCAGTCTGACTCAGACGCCAGCAAGGTGGAGGTGGAGTACTGGTTTGGGCTGGTATCATCAAAGATGAGCTTGTGGGGCCTTTTCGGGTTGAGGATGGAGTCAAGCTCAACTCCCAGTCCTACTGCCAGTTTCTGGAAGACACCTTCTTCAAGCAGTGGTACAGGAAGAAGTCTGCATCCTTCAAGAAAAACATGATTTTCATGCAGGACAATGCTCCATCACACGCGTCCAAGTACTCCACAGTGTGGCTGGCAAGAAAGGGTATAAAAGAAGAAAATCTAATGACATGGCCTCCTTGTTCACCTGATCTAAACCCCATTGAGAACCTGTGGTCCATCATCAAATGTGAGATTTACAAGGAGGGAAAACAGTACACCTCTCTGAACAGTGTCTGGGAGGCTGTGGTTGCTGCTGCACGCAATGTTGATGGTGAACAGATCAAAACACTGACAGAATCCATGGATGGCAGGCTTTTGAGTGTCCTTGCAAAGAAAGGTGGCTATATTGGTCACTGATTTGTTTTTGTTTTGTTTTTGAATGTCAGAAATGTATATTTGTGAATGTTGAGATGTTATATTGGTTTCACTGGTAAAAATAAATAATTGAAATGGGTATATATTTGTTTTTTGTTAAGTTGCCTAATAATTATGCACAGTAATAGTCACCTGCACACACAGATATCCCCCTAAAATAGCTAAAACTAAAAACAAACTAAAAACTACTTCCAAAAATATTCAGCTTTGATATTAATGAGTTTTTTGGGTTCATTGAGAACATGGTTGTTGTTCAATAATAAAATTAATCCTCAAAAATACAACTTGCCTAATAATTCTGCACTCCCTGTAAATTGTAAGCTAAACTGGATAAATGTATGTTTGCGGTTCCAGAAATTCAATTTCTGGGGTTTCTTCTCTCCGCTTCTGGTTTTCGCATGGACCCCGAGAAGGTCCGCGTTGTGCTTGAGTGGGAGCTTCCTGAGAATCAGAAGGCGCTGATGCGTTTTTTGGGCTTTGCCAATTATTACAGGAAGTTTATTTTGAATTATTCCTCTGTTGTTAAACCACTCACTGATATGACTAGAAAGGGGGTAGATTTTTCCTCCTGGTCGGTAGAGGCGCGTAAGGCCTTTTCTAATATCAAGGAGAATTTTGCTTCCGCTCCCATCTTGGTACAACCTGATATTTCTCTACCCTTCATAGTTGAGGTTGATGCTTCTGAGGTGGGTGTGGGTGCGGTCTTGTCTCAGGGTCCCTCTCCTGCCAAATGGCGACTGTGTGCCTTTTTTCTCGAAGAAACTCTCCTCTGCAGAGAGAAATTACGATGTGGGAGATAGCCATCAAGTTGGCTTTTGAGGAATGGCGCCATTAGCTAGAGGGAGCCAGACACCCTATTACCGTGTTTACTGACCATAAGAATCTGGCCTACTTGGAGTCAGCCAAGTGTCTGAACCCGAGACAGGCCCGATGGTCTTTGTTCTTTTCCAGGTTTAATTTTGTTGTCACGTTCCGCCCTGGGGTTAAGAATGTGAAGGCGGATGCCCTGTCACGTTGTTTTCCGGGAGGTGGGAATTTTGAAGACCCGGGTCCTATTTTGGCTGAAGGTGTGGTGGTCTCTGCTCTTTATCCTGAATTGGAGGCAGAGGTTCAGGTAGCCCAGTCAGAGGCTCCTGATCTTTGTCCTCCTAGGAGGTTGTTTGTGCCTCTCGCTTTAAGACACAAGATTTTTAAGGAACACCACGATACTGTCCTTGCTGGGCACCCGGGGGCAAGAGCCACAGTGGATCTCATAGCTCGGAGATTCTGGTGGCCGGTGCTTCGTAAGTCGGTTGAGGGTTTTGTGGCAGCCTGCGAGACCTGCGCTCGTGCCAAAGTTCCTCATTCACGGCCATCAGGCCCTCTCCTTCCCTTACCCATTCCTTCCCGTCCTTGGACACATCTGTCCATGGACTTCATTACAGACCTGCCTCGTTCCTCGGGGAAGACTGTGATTCTGGTGGTGGTGGACCGTTTTAGCAAAATGGTGCATTTCATCCCTTTTCCTGGCTTGCCCTATGCTAAGACGCTGGCGCAGGCATTTATTGATCAAATTGTCAAATTGCATGGTATTCCTTCAGACATAGTCTCTGATAGGGGCACGCAGTTTGTTTCCAGATTCTGGAAGGCTTTCTGTTCTCGCTTGGGGGTTCGGTTGTCATTCTCTTCTGCTTTCCACCCGCAGTCGAATGGCCAGACAGAGCGCATCAATCAGAATCTGGAGACATATCTGCACTGTTTTGTGGCGGAGAATCAGGAGGATTGGCGTTCTTTTTTGTCCCTTGCTGAGTTTGCTTTAAATAACCGTCGGCAGGAGTCCTCTGATAAGTCACAATTTTTTGGTGCATATGGGTTTCATCCGCAGTTTGGGACATTCTCTGGAGAGGGGTCTTCTGGTTTACCTGATGAGGACAGATTCTCCTCGTCGTTGTCATCTATTTGGCAAAAGATTCAGGATAATCTAAAGAGCATGAGTGAGAGATATAAGCGTGTTTCGGATAAGAGACGTGTGCCTGGTCCGGACCTGAATGTTGGTGATCTGGTGTGGTTGTCTACTAAGAATATCAAATTGAAGGTTCCCTCCTGGAAGTTGGGTCCTAAGTTTATTGGGCCTTACAAAATCTTGTCCGTCATCAATCCTGTTGCCTACCGTCTTGATCTTCCTCAGACTTGGAAGATCCATAATGTTTTTCATAAGTCCTTATTAAAACCTTATGTCCAACCCATTGTACCCTCATCTTTGCCTCCTCCTCCGATTGTGGTTGATGGTAATCTTGAATTTCAGGTCTCTAGGATTGTGGATTCTCGTGTTGTCCGCGGTTCTCTCCAGTACCTCGTTCATTGGGAGGGTTATGGTCCTGAGGAGAGGATGTGGGTCCCAGTGACAGACATTAAGGCCACTCGTCTCATCAGGGCTTTCCATAGGTCCCATCCTGAGAAGGTGGGCTCTGAGTGTCCGGAGTCCACTCGTAGAAGGAGGGGTACTGTCACCACCAGACATCTGAGAAGCTCTGACAGATGCCTTTCAGAACCTCCTGTTTGAGCTTCCTTTTGTTTTGCTTTCATTTTCTCATCTCGTTAGCCTCTCTCAGCTGTCATGTAGTTGCACTGATTGCATCCCTTTAAATCCCTTCCCAGACTGCTTCACTTTGCGGTTTATATTCCTTCCTGGAGTGTGTGCATGCTGATCCTACTTCTGAGTCTTCTACAGATAAGTTTTGTTCATTCATTTGTGTTTTTCTGTTTGCTGGATCAAAGGTGACCCTGACTCCCTCCGTATCAAGTGTAGGAAGCCGGTGGCCGTGTCCCCTCACTATTATAGGGTGTTCAGGTGTTATACAGTCGAGGTACGAGGATATGCGATCATCTACCATTGGGATTTTCGCATAGGCTGAGCAGTCAGGGAGAGAGCCAGGTCTGATGCAGGGCTCTCCCTTTTGTTCCTTAGTTTTGGATCCAGTGAGTCGGATATTCATTTTGTGTCTTCTAGTTTCCTGTACACCTTCCGTGACACAGGCTTGTCTAGATGACTGGTGACAGCTAGTTAGAATATTGAGCATGCCAGATTCTAAAATACCCTGTGCCTCTTCAGAAAATCTTTAATGATATTGGTGGCGGTTTAGTATAGGATATCCATGTGAAAACGTAACACTCAAGATAAAAAAAAAAAGATAGAATATACAAGCTCTGTACTCTGGTCCTGCACAAGTCATTCTGCCTGGCTTCTTCTGAAATGTGGCCCATTTATCTTTCAGATCTGTCAGCTTGTCATCTTCCATCAGTATGTGATTAATTCTATGCATTAAGTCATTCTTCTAAGAACAGATGGGTAAGGATCTTTGGACTTCAACATTTAACCTTGCCTACGGCTTTTAATGAAGCATAACTGAACTAAAACTGGAATTCTTGAAGACTGACTGATAGGTTTATTCCTTGAGGTAGAAGAGGTGTATATACTATGCCTTATCCAAACGGTTTATCTAAAAACATGCAAATAGGACCAATCCCAACCACTAATAAAGTCTATCTATCTAAGTATCTAACTATCTATATATCTTCCAGAGCAGCCTTATGACTATTTAAAGTAAAAAGCCAACCAGTCCTTCTTTATACAATAATTTTCCATTGCGCTGAGATTTTCTGCAGCGCTGTAGAAAGATCATTACCGTCTACAACAGTCCTTGTTCCCCATGGAGTTGACAATTGAATTTTAATAACTGAAACACTGGGGACAATTTCACAGGAAGTCAATTAGCCTGGGGGCTACATGGTCATGGACCAAAGATCATTGTGTAGCCTTACCTGTACTGCAAGTAATGTAAGCGAATGAGGTCAAGTTTTTGTCAGCAAACTCTTGTGACCACAACCAGACAGTCAGAAAAAATTCACTACCTCATTTGCTTATATTGCAGGCAATGCTACCGTGGCACGGGCAGTCAGTGCCTGTCTCTGCAGAAAGGTGCAGAAGATGAAGCGTTTACTTTTTTTTTATAAAAGCAAATTGCAAAAACTATTTTTAGTCCAAGATAAGTAAAATGCAGTATTAATAAAATGCCCATAAAGTTGTCTATAGTCTTTAATCTATCAGTATCTTTTTGGAGCATGGATAAAAACAGAATTACCAAGATGAAAACTTCACACACACATGGGAAGGACATTCAAACCCCATGAAAATGTGGTCACTGATTACATTGGAGCCCAGGATCCCAGTGCCGCTAGGCAATAATGCAATAGTCACAGAGCTACCACTGCTGCCCCTATGACTCTATCTCAATGTAAATTACTGAACTGCATGAGCTCAAACCTAAAGACCAAATTCAGATTTTCGATTCCGTTTTTGGAGACCAAACCAGATGTGGATCATAGAGTGAGAGTAAGTATAAAGGACAGATACTAACTCTTTTTTTTTATTTACCCCCAAAAACTGCATCAGAAAACCTAAATGTGAAAACCCAGCCCCAAAGGTGGATCCACAGCCCCGTAGGTGATTAGGTGTCAAGTGTCCTTCATTGATCTCCAAAAAAACATACTCCAGCTGCTATCATTCTTGGGACTTCAGAGTGAAATTCCACACTAAAAGAGCAATTGGAAGTTGATCTTTCTCGCGCACCATAAAAAAGTAACTTGCTCAGTTATTATTCATTCAGAAGGTGTTAGCACCCCATCAAAGTCTGATTGATGCTGTGAGACTATTGTATACTCCTTTTTCTGTCGTCCTCCTACTGAACAAGCACTTGGTTTAAACCCAGATATAAAAAGAGTACACAAAAGCTAGTAATGAAAATGCCTTTTATAATACATAGAGTAGCAGTCAGTTTAATAATATAAAAACAAGTTAGAGTGGCGGAAATTGTTTTTAGTTATGATCCAGAGCTCCCATTGGAGTCACCCAAGCATGAAGACACAATAAAAAGGCAGGAAATTTAATAAGATTCCAAATTGCTTTTCTTCTGAATTCAAATGGGTTCATATATTACAGAATGTTCACAGTAACTATCGCACTTCCTATTTTCTTCCGTTACTTTTCCCCGACACGATTCATTCTTGTGTTAATGAATTTTAGATTTTCCTTTAATAAATGTTTCCTAGGAAATCCTCATTATTTGTGGCTTCATCAATCTTAAGCAGAGACACAAACTGCCCCTTTGTAAGTACCTGGATTCGATACAGTATGATCCTCACGTAGAATTGCTGTGCACAGTTCCACCAAGAAGAATTCAGTAATTGAAAAGACCTTATAAATCAATAGGACTAAATTGGAAACTCAGAGAGAATTTCACATAATTCACAAACTCCCTTGTTAAGATTTTTCTAAGTTTCATTTTAGTTTGCTGTGACAAAAAATTGGCATGGTTCAAAAATGACATTACCTTGGACTATTAGTGAATATGACTCTAATAGTTGCATTAGAGCTTTCTGTAGAGAATCTAATGATGTTCTGCTTTATTCTCCAGTATGGACAATGGCAGATAGGCTTTAGGAAATTCATAACTACCACCAATCAGTGCACTGCTATTGCAGACGCTAGGTACTGCCAACCTGGCAATATACCTATGACGTGGTAGCAAGAAAATATTTCATTTCGCAGTTTTATGGCAGATCGCATTGGAGACTTGTCTTTGAGGGACGAAAATGAAAGGATTCATGTTCCCAGTGTGTTAAATGACCCATGTCCATTTAAATTATCTTGAACATTTGCCCATTGTTTCACTTTAACCCTATCAGTCCCCGAGGTGTTTTCATTTTTGCATTTTCGATTTTCACTCCCTGCCTTTCTGGGGCCAATATCTTTTATATTTTTCCATTTACATAGCCGTATGAGGGCTTTTGTGGGACAAGTTGCACTTTCTAATTCAACCATTTAATATTGCATATGTGGGGAGCTGGAAAAAAAAAATTCCAAATGGGGTGAAATTGGAAAAAAAATGCAATTTCCAAACAGTTTTATGGGTTTTGTTTTTATGAGCTTCCCTAAAAAGTTACCTGTTACTTTCATTCTCAGAGATCCGTACGATTACGGTGATACAACATATGTATAGATTTCCTTGCATTTTAATACAAAAATAAATGAAAACCTTAATAAATATTTTTTCTTTTTGTCGCCATATTCTGACTCCCTATAACCTTTTTTGTAATTATGTGTACATGGCTAATTTTGGCTAAAAATGTTGATTAGAATTTTTTGATTTTTTGCATTTTTTTAATTAAAACATTTTTTTTACACTTTGTTTTAGTTCCCATACGGAACTATAACAAGCAATCATCAGATTGATTCTCTCATACACTCCAATGCATTATGCAGGGGCATAGCGAAAGGCTCATAGGCGCTAGTGTAAGAGTTTAGCTTGGGCCTCCCCTCCCTTAATGCTTTGTGGCAAGAGGCA
Organism: Bufo gargarizans; assembly: GCF_014858855.1. NCBI lineage: Eukaryota > Metazoa > Chordata > Amphibia > Anura > Bufonidae > Bufo > Bufo gargarizans. The sequence goes on along the minus strand of NC_058080.1, from coordinate 584,859,279 downwards.
GGAGTGCACCTAGCCTTTCTGTTGCCTGAGGCAAAAATTTAAATGTCACCCGCAAATTCTCAACCTAACCCCTTCTCTTCAGCCGTACTGTTAAAGGCTTGGAAAACATTACATGCAGCGCTACACAACATACAGGAGAATACAATGCTACATACCTCTTACATCCAGTGACATCTCCTTTGATGTAGACATTCTCTTTTATCATCTTCTCCTTTCAGACCAGACCACCGTGATGATTTCTTTCAGCTGCATCTTGTCTCTACAGAGTTTAACAAACAAACATCTTAGTTTCCCACTAACACAGTGCCCAAAAAAAAATAATCTGCACCTTAGTGCTGGGTGTCTGCTGTTTAAAGTTCCCAGCCAGCAACATACATGTACAGTGGTGATCGGAAAAGAGTTAAAGGGGGGATCCAATATTAGCTAAAAGGGTCTAATTTTTTTTTCAGAAACAGAGCTACTCCTATCCTTGGAATATGTTTGGTACTGCAACTCAGTCCTATTCACATAACCCCTTTCCATTGTAAACAATTTCATTTTTTCATATTCATTTTTCTCAAATGTTCTAAATCTACATTCACTATCAGAAATCTGGAAAGAGTTATATATTAATTGCAACCAAACCTGCTAAAGCCACTTTGGGGTTTTGGGTGGGGTAAAATAGACACATAATATATTTTTCAATTATTTTTTGGCAGTTTTACTTTTTCATTTCAGCAGTACTGTACCACTGAATTAAATGCAAACTATTTTACTTTTCTCACAGTCAAAATAGAGGGCAAAAAAACCCATAATTACGGCAGGTAGGTAATGAGTGTTTTAGCGCACGGATGCTGTAAGGGGAAGATGTTATCTGCTAATATAATATTTGGTTTAGAATTGAGATGATAGTATGATAGCTCTATTGTTCTCTTGTTAGGCCTAGATAAAGATGTACAGAGTAGAGCATTGTACTTATTAGGCTACTTTCACACTAGCGTTTTGGCTTTCCGTTTGCGAGATCCGTTCAGGGCTCTCACAAGCGGTCCAAAACGGATCAGTTTTGCCCTAATGCATTCTGAATGGAAAAGGATCCGCTCAGAATGCATCAGCTTGCCTCCGTTCAGTCTCCATTTCGCTTTGGAGGCGGACACCAAAACGCTGCTTGCAGTGTTTTGGTGTCCGTCTGATGAAACTGAGCCAAACGGATCAGTTCTGACACACAATGTAAGTCAATGGGGACGGATCCGTTTTCTATGACACAATCTGGCACAATAGAAAATGGATCCGTCCTCCATTGACTTTCAAAGGTGTTCAAGACGGATCCGTTTTGGCTATGTTAAAGATAATACAAACGGATCCGTTCTGAACGGATGCAGATGGTTGTATTATCTGAACAGATCCGTCTGTACAGATCCATGACAGATCCGCACCAAACACAAGTGTGAAAGTAACCTTACTGTAATGTGTGATGCTCTAATTGAGTCACTCACCCCTCTTCCCTCTCTGGTCACAGTGAATGGTCTGACTGAGAAAGTTAAGTGTCCTAAAAGTCCAAACAAAGGAGGAAGTTAAAAAGCCAGGATAGGAAGTACATGTAGTGACTTCAAAAAATGACATCCAAAAAACCATACATTGTTTAAAAAAAAAAATAATATATATATATATAATGATCACATGGTTGTTAATACAAATGAAAGCCAGAAGTTTACATACACTATATAAAAATAATATATGCATGTTTTTCTCAATATCTGACATGAAATCTGAATAAACCTTTTTTGGTCAATTAGGAATACCATAATTATTGTTATTTTCCAAATGCCAGAAAAATGAGAGAGAGAGAAGAGAGAGAGAGAGAGAGAGAAAGTGAGAGAATGTTTTAATGCATTTTTATTACTTTCTGCAATATCAAAAGTTTACATACATTTCATTAATATTTGGTACCATTGCCCTTAAACTGTATGACTTGGGTTAAACATTTTGAGCATCCTTCCACAAGCTTCACACAATAGTTGGTAGTAATTTGGTCCCATTCCTCCTGACAAAATTGGTGTAACTGAGCCATGTTTGTTGGTCGCCTTGCTCGCACCTTCCTTTTCAGCTTTGCCCTTAAATTTTTAATAGGATTGAGATCAGGACTTTGTGATGGCCACTCCAAAACATTGGCTTTGTTATCCTTAAGCCACTTTGTAACCAGTTTGGCAGTATACTTCCGGTCATTGTCCATTTGGAAGACCTATTTCTGCCCAAGCTTTAACTTCCTGGCTGATGTCTTGAGATGTTGCTTCAGTAACTCCACATAATCTTCTTTCCTCATGATGACATCTATTTTGTGAAGTGCACCAGTCCCTCCTGCAGCAAAACAACCCCATAACATGATGCTGCCTCCCCCGTGTTTCACAGTTGGGATGGTGTTCTTACACTTCCAAGCTTCTCTCTTTTTCCTCCAAACGTAACGATGGTCATTATGACCAAAGAGTTCCATTTTAGTTTCGTCAGACCACAGGACATGTATCCAAAAATATAGGTCTTTGTTCCTGTGTGCATTTGCAAACATTAATCTGGCTTTTTTATGTTTCAATTGGAGTAATGTCTTCTTCCTGGCAGAGTGGCCTTTCAGCCCATGTTGATACAGTACTCTTTTCACTGTGGATATTGACACAATCTTACCAGCTTCTGCCATCATCTTCACAAGGTCTTTTGCTTTTGTTCTTGGGTTGATATGCACATGTTGCACCAAAGCACATTCATCTCTGGGGCACAGAACCCATCTCCTTCCTAAGAGGTATGATGGCTGGACATTCCCAACTTGTTTGTACTTGCGTTTAATTGTTTGTACAGATGAATGAGGCACCTGCAGGTATCTTGAGATTGCACCCAAGGTTGAGCCAGACTTGTGCAAGGCCACAATTCTCTTCCTGATATCTTGGCTGATTTCTTTAGACTTTCCCATAATACTACACAAAGAAGCAGTGTGTTTCAGGTGTGCATTTAAATACATCCACAGGTGTGTCTCTAATTCCAAACACATGACATCATCATATGGGCAGTCCAGAATTGTTAAAAGGCATAGTAATCTTAGTGTATATAAACTTCTGACATTGCAGAAAATAATAAAACTGCATTAAAACATTCTCTCTCTCATTATGCCGGCATTTGGCAAATAATAATAATAACTATGGTAATCCTAATTGACCAAAAGCAGGAAAAGTTTATTCTGATTTCATGTCAGATATTGAGAAAAACATGCTTATGTGTCTTTTTATATAGTGTATGTAAACTTCTGGTTTCAACAGTATGTAACAAAAACTATTTTGATGGGAGTGACCCTTTAAGTTTTACTACATTACATTTCTTCGTATTATGCTCAACATGCAGGCTGGAAATAACACAATACATAAAGTTGTCTCAAACAAATGTGTGCATTAGATATTTGATATTGTTTTTTATTTGTTACCTACATATTTTAGAATGTGTTCTACTTTAAGTTTTATGCAAGACAGAATTTTATCTTGGTCATAGATTTAGAGCGAGAAGGTCTGTAACTCTCTGCTTCCTGTTGAGTTTATCTGCAATGTATATTATACCTTTTCATCAAACTGTTCAACAACCGGTTCTAAGATAAGATTTGAATACTCAATTACCATTTTAGAGGAAGAAAAAATTATGTTTTCTCGACACTCTGAGCTGACAAATACCTTTTATTGTTAAAGCACAAGCAATTTACAGAAATGCTTCAGAGTTGTTATGAAGAAGAAGTGACAAGGTAATGATACCAGACTGGAAGTATTATGCTTCCCCAGCGTGTTTTATTGCTGCTGCATGCTGGTCTGCGTAGTGAGATGGTTTGTATTCTCTCTTCAGTACAAAGGAAGGTTTTACCACTGGGATATGCACATTGCTACCATCATAGAAGAAGAAAATAGTTTCCACGTAAACATCAAATACACTTAAAGGCATTGTCCAGGTTCAGAGCTGAACACGGACATACCCATATTTATACAAAGGCAACCCCCCTGATGCTAGCATCAGAGCATCTCATGCTCTGATGCGCTCCCTTGCCCTGTGCTAGATCGTGCAGGGCACGGGCTCTTTTGTTTATAGCAATGCACTGCACTCAGTATATTTTCTGACCCCCATAGTGCCCCTGAGCATGAAATGGCCCCCATAGTGTCTCCAGTATGAATTACGGCCCGATAGTGCCCTCTCAGTATAATGCCCCCTTAGTGCCCCCAAGTATAAAGAATTGCCACATAGTATAAATAATGGCCTCTTAGTGATGCTACAGTACAGACCAAAAGTTTGGACACACCTTCTCATTCAAAGAGTTTTCTTTATTTCCATGACTATGAAAATTGTAGATTCACACTGAAGGCATCAAAACTATGAATTAACACATGTGGAATTATATACATAACAAAAAAGTGTGAAACAACTGAAAATATGTCATATTCTAGGTTCTTCAAAGTAGCCACCTTTTGCTTTGATTACTGCTTTGCACACTCTTGGCATTCTCTTGATGAGCTTCAAGAGGTAGTCACCTGAAATGGTTTTCACTTCACAGGTGTGCCCTGTCAGGTTTAATAAGTGGGATTTCTTGCCTTATAAATGGGGTTGGGACCATCAGTTGCGTTGTGGAGAAGTCAGGTGGATACACAGCTGATAGTCCTACTGAATAGACTGTTCGAATTTTTATTATGGCAAGAAAAAAGCAGCTAAGTAAAGAAAAACGAGTGGCCATCATTACTTTAAGAAATGAAGGTCAGTCAGTCCGAAAAATTGGGAAAACTTTGAAAGTGTCCCCAAGTGCAGTCACAAAAACCATCAAGCGCTACAAAGAAACTGGCTCACATGCGGACCGCCCCAGGAAAGGAAGACCAAGAGTCACCTCTGCTGCGGAGGATAAGTTCATCCGAGTCACCAGCCTCAGAAATCGCAGGTGAACAGCAGCTCAGATTAGAGACCAGGTCAATGCCACGCAGAGTTCTAGCAGCAGACACATCTCTAGAACAAGTGTTAAGAGGAGACTGTGTGAATCAGGCTTTCATGGTAGAATATCTGCTAGAAAACCACTGCTAAGGACAGGCAACAAGCAGAAGAGACTTGTTTGGGCTAAAGAACACAAGGAATGGACATTAGACCAGTGGAAATCTGTGCTTTGGTCTGATGAGTTCAAATTTGAGATCTTTGGTTCCAACCACCGTGTCTTTGTGTGACGCAGAAAAGGTGAACGGACGGACTCTACATGCCTGGTTCCCACCGTGAAGCATGGATGAGGAGGTGTGATGGTGTGGGGGTGCTTTGCTGGTGACACTGTTGGGGATTTATTCAAAATTGAAGGCATACTGAACCAGCATGGCTACCACAGCATCAGGGCCGTCTTTAATATTGATTGGACCCTGGGCAAAAATTTACTTGGGCCCCCATGGATCCCGCCTTCCCACACCTTAGCAGGCAATCACGCCCTCCACCACAACACACACACAAAAAATCCACACATCTGGTAGAGTACAGTGAATGACTGTAAATACTTCCAGTTCTGAAGACTCCAGCGGCTCAGGATCAGTGCTCTGGGCAGCTGGGCTCAGGCTGGAAGTGGGCACCGCTCTGCATGAAGGAGACCGGGGTTCGGCCCTAGTGTTACAGTGCACCCCAGCACCCCACAGTATGCAGTATAGCACCCTATAGTATACAGCACCACACAGTATGCAGTATAGCACCCCACACTATACAGTACCCCACAGTATATAGTAGAGCAGTATAGCAGCCCACAGTATACAACACCTCACTGTATACAGCACCCCAAACAATACACGATACAGCCCCCCACACTATATAGTACAGCAGTATAGCACTCCACACTATACCGCACCCACAGTATACAGACCCCCACAGTATACAGTACAGCAGTATAGCACTCCACTATATACAGCCCCCCCCCACACAGTATACAGGCCCCCACACAGTATACAGCCCCACACAGTATACAGCCCACCACACAGGATACAGCACCCCACTATACAGTAGTTTACAGTATATTAACATAACAGCCCCTGTCACCTTTCTCTGATGCAATCTTCACACAAAAAAAGCTCCACAGTTAACTTCTGCAACACTCCACAGGACCTGTGATGACCTCATAGCCATGTGACCAGTAATTGCTAGGTTACTGGTCACATGGTGATGATGTCACTAAGGTCCTAGATCACAGTTAAAGTACACAGACAGCTTGACTCCCGGGGCAGTAGCTAGCAGGGCTCAAGAGGCAGCTGCCTTGGGCCCCCCAGGAGCAACTGGGCCCAGGGCAGCTGCCCCTTTTGCCCCTTGGTAAAGACGGCCCTGCACAGCATCTTGCAGCGGCATGCTATTCCATCCGGTTTGCGTTTAGTTGGACCATCATTTATTTTTCAACAGGACAATGACCCCAAACACACCTCCAGGCTGTGTAAGGGCTATTTGACCATGAAGGAGAGTGATGGGGTGCTGCGCCAGATGACCTGGCCTCCACAGTCACCAGACCTGAACCCAATCGAGATGGTTTGGGGTGAGCTGGACCGCAGAGAGAAGGCAAAAGGGCCAACAAGTGCTAAGCATCTCTGGGAACTCCTTCAAGACTGTTGGAAGACCCTTTAAGGTGACTACATCTTGAAGCTCATCAAGAGAATGCCAAGAGTGTGCAAAGCAGTAATCAAAGCAAAAGGTGGCTACTTTGAAGAACCTAGAATATGACATATTTTCAGTTGTTTCACACTTTTTTGTTATGTATATAATTCCACATGTGTTAATTCATAGTTTTGATGCCTTCAGTGTGAATCTACAATTTTCATAGTCATGAAAATAAAGAAAACTCTTTGAATGAGAAGGTGTGTCCAAACTTTTGGTCTGTACTGTATATACACAGTGGATATAAAAAGTCTACACACCCCTGTTAAAATGTCAGGTTTCTGTGATGTAAAAAAATTTGACAAAGATAAATAATTTTAGAACTTTTTCCACCTTTAATGTGACCTATAAACTGTACCACTCAATTGAAAAACAAACTGAAATCTTTTAGGTGGAGTGAAGAAAAAAATAAGAAAAAATAATGTGGTTGCATACGTGTGCACACCCTCTTATAACTGAGGATGTAGCTGTGTTCAGAATTAAGCAATCACATTCAAAATCATGTTAAATTGGAGTCAGCATACACCTGCCATCATTTAAAGTAACTCTGATTAACCCCAAATAAAGTTCAGCTGCTCTAGTTGGTCTCTCCAGGAGAAGGGTACAAAATAATTTCCAAGGCATTAGATATACCATGGAACACAGTGAAGACAGTCATCATCAAGTAGAGAAAATATGGCACAACAGTGACATTACCAAGAACTGGACGACCCTCCAAAATTTATGAAAAGACGAGAAGAAAACTGGTCTGGAAGGCTACCAAGAGGCCTACAGCAACATTAAAGGAGCTGCAGGAATATCTGGCAAGTACTGGCTGTGTGGTACATGTGACAACAATCTCCCGTATTCTTCAAATGTCTGGGCTATGGGGTTAGTGGCAAGATGAAAGCCTTTTCTTACGAGAAAAAAACATCCAAGCCAGGCTAAATTTTGCAAAAACACATCTGAAGTCTCCCAAAAGCATGTGGGAAAAGGTGTTATGGTCTGATGAAACCAAGGTTGAGCTTTTTGGCCATAATTCCAAAAGATATGTTTGGCCCAAAAACAACACTGCACATCACCAAAAGAACACCATACTCACAGTGAAGCATGGCGGTGGCAGCATCATGCTTTGGAGCTGTTTTTCGTCAGCTGGAACTGGGGCATTAGTTAAGCAAGAGGGAATTATGAACAGTTCCAAACACCAGTAAATATTGGCACAAAACCTTCAGGCTTCTGCTAGAAAGCTGAACATGAAGAGGAACTTCATCTTTCAGCATGACAACGACCCAAAGCATACATCCAAATCAACAAAGAAATGGCTTCACCAGAAGAAGATTGAAGTTTTATTATTATTATTTATTTTATTTTTATATTTTTTCTTCCCTCTACCTAAAATATTTCAGTTTGTTTTTTAATTGAGTTGTACAGTTTATAGGTCACATTAACGGTGGAAAAAGTTCTGAAATGATTTATCTTTGTCTCATCTTTTTAAATCACAGAAACCTGACATTTTAACAAAGGTGTGCAGACTTTTTATATCCACTGTATATCTGTGCCTGATTGTGCCCCCAGTATAAAGTATAGTATAGTAGTATCATCAGATCCATTACAAAAAATCTCACCTCATCCACTCTCATGCTATGGAACACTTGCTTCTCACTGGAGGCAGGAGGACCTGTGGTCCCATCATGATGATGTTACATCATGTGACATCACCATGCTTGGAGTGTCAGGTCCTCAAGCCTGTCGTGAGGAGCGGGTGTCCCCGCATGTGCAAGTGGATGAGGTATTTTTTTTATTTCTTTTTTAATTGCTTTTAGTATACCCCTTATTTAATGGCCGTCAGATGGGTTGTCTAAACTGCCATTAAAAACGGTCCCATTTATTTCAATGGGATCCGTCTGGTTGTGAGGATGGCCAAAATAGAACATGTCATATTTCTTATAGCCTATATTTACTGGCTATTAAAAAAGAATCCATGTAAATAGCACTATTGACTTCAATTTGTCTCTAAAAACGGCCAGCTGTTTTTCACTTTCATGTGAATGTAGCCTTCTCTTAGCTACATTGGACTGACCCTGCTGTCTTCTGGGAGTTTTTAGATATACCAGAACAGGGTTGAAAAATCCATGTCTGTGCTTTGGATCCTGTTACAGGTAAGCATGTATATAAGGCTGTATTCCCATCTGTAGTTAAAAACTTTTTCTGTTTAGCATTAGGAGCCAAAAACCTAATTCATGCTATGGTATGATAGCTTTGTCAAATGATAGCAACAATGGACCTGATGAATCCCATTGAGTTACAATGGGGTCCCACAGGATCCCTTATGGTGCCTGTAATTTTACCAGAAAATAGAACATTACTTGCTGTGCTACTTTTTCTGCCAAATTTGGAATGGAATCTGCAATAGATTCTGAATACAGTGTCTGACACAAATATGAGCAGAACCTTAAAGGGAATCTGTCACCAGCAAATTTACGGTTAAACCAGGAACAATGACTTGTAGGGCTAACTCAGCTGAATGTAATGCTAACTTACACATTGCAATCCATTGCTTCATTCTGGAGAAAAAGTATTTTTAATCTGTATGCAAATGATCAGTTAAGTGCACTGAGGGCAGGTCCAATCCACTCTGTGCACCCTTGCTCCTCCTGCTTCTTCTCCCAGAATCTCCCTCTCCTCCTTGATTGTCATGACCAGGTGACATGACTATGCAGGAACCAGGGGCGTAACTAGAACTGACTGGGCCCCACAGCACTGACTGGGCCCCCTTAGGGTCCATTCAGACATCCGCAAGTGTTTTGCGGTCCACAAAATGCGGATACGCAAAACACGGATACTAGCCGTGTGCGTTTCGCATTTTGATAGTTCCCTATGATAGAAATGCCTATTCTTGTCCACAACTGCAGACTAGAATAGGACATGTTCCATCTTATTTTGCAGGGGCCGCGGAATGGCACTACGGATGCGGGCAGCACACGGTGTGCTGTCCGCATCTTTTGCGGCCCTATTGAAATGAATGGGTTTGCACCTGTTCTGCAAAATTGTGGAACGGATGCGAACCCAGAACAACGGACGTGTGAATGGACCCTTACTTAAAATAAAACCTTTGAAAAAACCTATTTGTCTTTGTATCACCAACTTTTTGTTAGATTTCTGCCTAAAGAGCTGAAGCTTTTTTTCAGGTGGATGAATTGTAGTTTTATTGGTACCCTTTTTGAATTAAAATTATTTATAATTTTTGATAGTGAAGACATTTGTGGACATGTTTACCTATATTTAAAACACTGTGAAAGGGGGTGATTGGAACTTTCTGACAGAAATATATTGGCAAGTCTCAGCTTTTAATATCTGCATTTATGACTAGCCAGTATAGTCAGTGGCATATCCGTGTGGTGCATTTTTTCTGTGATTTATGATTATATTTTCATCCGCACAATGCTCCGTTTTGTGTAGGATGCCTTTGTGGTGCATGTGGACCGCGCCGACATCCTCCACCGTATGCAAAATATTTTTTGCTGGGGATAGTCGTTTGCTGCGGTCCACATGCGGTGGGGCTGCTCCCCCAATGAAAAACACGCTACAGTGTTAGGGGTTGAGCAGCTCCCCTGGATTTGCCACTATATTTCTGTGTTTTTGTCTTGTTTTATATGTAATGTACGTGCCTTTACCTGGCATTCAAACACTCTCCTTTGCACCTGGTAGCCTCCATCACATGGTCTGATATGGGTGTGGCTTACAGTCTGGCTTTGTTCACATTGCACTAGTTGTCCTGCTAGGTGGTTGTGTGGAAGCCTGGCTGTGAGCTGGATTACATCACCTTCAGACTGTGTTCACACCATAGGTAGCGTAGTGGTAGGACCCCTTGCCATGCTGAGAACCGTGACGTGGTGCTTGTTGGGCTCCGATATCTTCCTGACAGGAATATATTGGCAAAAGTCTCAGCTTTTAATATCTGCATTTATGACTAGCCAGTATAGTCAGTGGCATATCCGTGTGGTGCATTTTTTCTGTGATTTATGATTATATTCTCATCCGCACAATGCTCCGTTTTGTGTAGGATGCCTTTGTGGTGCATGTGGACCGCGCCGACATCCTCCACCGTATGCAAAATATTTTTTGCTGGGGATAGTCGTTTGCTGCGGTCCACATGCGGTGGGGCTGCTCCCCCAATGAAAAACACGCTACAGTGTTAGGGGTTGAGCAGCTCCCCCAGATTTGCCACTATATTTCTGTGTTTTTGTGGTGATTGGAACTTTCATCCCAACCTCTGCCCACGCCTTCCTCTGCCAGCCTCCTGTACTATAGCATGCGGTAAATGGCAGCCTCCCCTCTCTGCCTCCGCTGCTCTGCCATGTACTAGTGCTTATTATGACACACATATGCATGCACCTGATGCCAGCCCAGAACCATCCTGGCATCACATTTGTGTATATGTAACTTAAAAGAGTGCCATAATAAGCACTAGTAGATGGTGCAACAGCAAGCAGAGAGGGGAGGTTGCCACGTACCTAATGCTATAGTACAGGAGGCTGGCAGAGGAAGCGTGGGCAGAGGTTGTGATCTGGCTACCTGGCAGCTACATGCTGAAGGCTTCAGCATGCAGCTGCCAGATGGCAATCCCAGCATCTGCCAGCCTCCTGTACTATAACAGAAGCAGATGAATGCATTTTATTATATAGGAGGCTGGTGGGACTGGGGTATGCAGCCTGTGGCAGCTACATGCTGCAGCCTGCCATGGCTTTACACTCAGAACTTTGCCTGCTGCTGTACCTGGTCTTACCTCCTCTTCTCTCCCAGTCTGTGAACTTGACAGACTGGGAGAGAAGGAAAGGGTTAACTACTTTGACTCTGCCCTGCCCTCCTCTTTCATCATGCCCAGAGAGGCCCCAGAACCACTGTGCACTAGTGCAGCTGCAGTGGCAGCAGGCAAGGGGGGAGGGGGGTTTGGGCAGGGGGGCCCAGGCACATACGTGAAAAAATGAGTGCTGTGCATGCTTATTGTGCCTCCCTTCTCCCTCTGCCATGATGCGCTGCTTCTCCCAGCCTCCCCGCCCCTTGAGGAGGACTTCATTTGGGGGCGGGCTGCCACTGTGATGCCTGAAGAGATTAATTTGCATAGCGTGCTGCCGACTTGTTCTCTGGCAGGTGTCACGCTATGCAGGCAGAAGAGGCAGCGAGTCAGCAGATAAACATGGATGGCCCCGAAGCAGCCGCTTCCCCTGCTTCCCTGGTAGTTACGCCACTGGCAGGAACATAGCCTTGTAAATCAAAAAAGGGGGTGATAGTCTGGCAGAAGAAGCAGGAGGAGGAAAGGTGACTATCGGTGCACTTAAATGCTCATTTGTATATGGACTAAAAGTACAGAAACGTATCATTACACTCAGCTGCTAGTCTCAGCACCTGTAGCCTGCCTGGTTTAACAGAGAATTTACTGGTGACAGGTTCACTGAAAAAAAAATAAAAAATCATTAGATTTACAGCAAAATTACATTTTTACATTGTTATTTTTGTTTTAGTTGATTTTGTAGTTGAAGGTTAAAAAAATCATAGAAAAACGATACAAAACATTCTGCACGATATGATAGTAGATATGCGGATGTGCATGGCTACCTTTATAATGTCATGGAAAATAATGCACTAAAACAATAACTGCAAGCATTATATATAGACTAAGCCCTCACTCTTATGATAAAATCTGAGACTCTTAGCCAACTTACTTTGATCAAAACACATCTGTGCCCGCCTACCAGCGCCAAGGTAGTCTCAGTCAGGCAGTTCCTACTGTAAACCTACTTATGCCGTTATGCATCTATGTTCAGAAGAGCAGACCCTGCACTTATAGTGTCTTGCTCCTAGTTGGAGGTTAGGGTTATTTTTTAGCTTTCTATGTTTATATGGATCCAAAAATATTAGTAGTAGGTTTTTATTTTTACAATTTGTTCACATTTGTATCATGACTTCCCCTCACATCAGAAGCAATGATGCTGATTTAGATTTCAGTTATAATTTATGCAGTTTTCTGGCATGAATTAGAGTAAATGTATTGGGCTATGGTGGCCCCCTTCTTCCTATAAGATCCCCCCGCTTTCAAAGAAAGTATCAAGAGTGGTGTAAAAACTCAAAAAGTTGCAAATTTTTGTGCAAAATGCAGTTTGCGCAAAAATCTTTTGTACATTAAAAAATTGAAGAATACATTTAGTAAATGACCCCCATAGGTTTGAAATTAATTTTAAAAAGTTCAAACTTATTGATGAATTTGTTCTTTAAAATTTTTTTCTTGATACAGTGGACTCGATTTATGAAAATGTCCTCATTGCTCACAGCAGCCTATCCAGTGCAGTTTAAGAAATAAATGAATGCGAGCTGTGATTGGCTGCTATGATCACCCAAACTAGTTTCCTGTTCTTCCATTCATGGGGCTAAACTATGACCTGGGTTTATGGCATTCAAAGTAGAAAAGCAGGGCAGAAACCGTAGCTGTTTCTGCCATGGAATACTTGGCGGATTCTGCCTGGCAAAATCCACCATATGAACATACCTTTAGACAGTTTTGATAAATGAGGCCCTATAATTTGTATAACAATTATAAAGCCCTGTTGTAAGCCCAGTGAATATACATTATGAACTTGAAGATTCAATTTGGTGACCTTAGGAACCCATCTTGGCTTTTAGAGCAGCTTTTGAGTTTCTGATCTTACACTTTGATTTTCTTCTATCACCCTTCAAATTAGTGTCAGACTTGGCTGTCAGTTTTGTCACAGAGATTGACAGTAAAAAAAATACGCCTGATTTATTCATCTATAGTTCTTAATATCTTACGACAGAATCAATGGCTGTGATAGTTGGTCAAGGTTGGAGATAATCTGACTAAACCTCTTTTTTCAATGGAAAAGTTAATATCTGATAATCCTGAAAGCCTTGGAAATTGCCTACAATAGGACTTGACATTATTGATTACTCCTGTGAATTTTGCTACAGAAGGTCAGAGATGACTGAGTTAAACTTATCAGCATTTTGTTACACAGTACAAGACGTAAAACAATTCCTTGCTTGGGTTACCGCTGAAAGACGAGACACATGCATCAATGCAAAGGAATCAATTGCAACTTCTACACTAAAATTGTGACAGGAAAACCTGGGCATTGCATACTCTCCATATAATTCAGAGATATCAGATGTAGCAAATGTTAAACTGACCCAAATACAGTTTTTATCAAGATTTTTTTTGTTTAAAACAACAAAAGCATCAAGGAAAGAAAACTCCCCTTCTCCAACCACACCTCTGGTCTAATATACATACATTTGCATCTCAATAAATTAGAATAACATCAAAAAGTTAATTTATTTCAAAAAGTGAAACTAGTATATTATATAGATTTATTACCCATAGTGATCTATTTCAAGTGTTTATTTATTTTCATGTTGATTATGGCTTATAGCTAATAAAAACCCAAAAGTCTGAATATTATATTATATCAGAATATTATATAAGATCAATAAAAAAAATGATTTTTAATACAGAAATGTTGGCCTATTGAAAAGTATGTACAGTATATGCACTCAATACTTGGTCTGGGCTCCTTTTGCATGAATCAATGCAGTGTGGCATGGAGACTATCAGCCTGTGGCACTGCTGAGGTGTTATGGAAGCCTAGGTTGCTTTGAAAGTGGCCTTCAGCTCATCTGCATTGTAAGGTCTAGGTGTCTCGTCTTCCTCTTGACAATGCCCTATAGATTCTCTATGAGGTTTAGGTTAGGCCAGTTTGTTGGCCAATCAAGCACAGGGATACCGTGGTTATTAAGCTCCATAAAGCTTGTCAGCAGAGAGAAACATGGAGTGCTCTAAAATTTCCTTGTAGATGGCTGTGCTGACTTTGGACTTGATATAACACAGTGGACCAACACCAGGAGATGACACGGCTCCTCAAACCAACACTGACTGTGGAAACTTTACACTGGACCTTGGATTGTGTGCCTCTCCACTCTACCCTAAACTCTGGGACCTTGATTTTCAAATGAAATGCTAAATTTACCTTTATCTCAAAACAGGACTTTGGAACATTGAGCAATTTACCTTAACCCAGGTAAGACACTTCTGATATTGACTCTGGGTCATGAGTGGCTTTAGCCGCAGTCCACTCCTTATGAATCTCCCCCTAACTCTTGAATGGCCTTTTCTTGACAATCCTTTCAAGGCTGCAATTATTCCTGTTGCTTGTGCACCATTTTCTAACACACTTTTTCCTTCTACTCAACTTTCCATTAATATGCTTGGATACAGCACTCTGTGAGCAGCCAGCTTCTTTATCAATGAACTTTTGTGGCTTACCCTCCTTATGGTGGGTGTCAGTGACTGTGTTCTGGACAGCTGTCAAGTCAGCAGTCTTCCCCATGATCATGTAGCCTAGTGAACAAGAGTGAGGGGCTTTTTAAAGGCTTAGGAAACCCTTGCAGGTGTTTTGTGTTGGTTAGCTAATTATAGTGTGACATCATAAGTCTACAATATTGAATATTCAAATTTTGGAGATACTGACTTTTGAGTGATCATTCATTAGCGGTAAGCCATAATCATCAACATATTAAATCACTCTATGTGTAATTAATCTATATAATATGAGTTTAACTTTTTGAATTGAATTGCTGAAATAAATTAACTTTTCTAATTTATTGAGATGCCCCTGTATTACAATGCAATATGAGGTTTAAAAGAGTTTTCTGGTTGTACAAAAAACTAAAATAAATAACACCAGCATTCAACTTCACTGCAATATACAGTATGTCAGATGACAACCACTTTAATCATGCAATGATACAAAACCTCAGTGTACTGTATCCAATATACGGTGTGAGATAAACAAGGAGACATCATAAAGGGTGTTGCTGGGGTCATTTATAGGCTTTTGGAATATAATGGGGTTCAAGTGGATTTGAAGACATGTTCTTTTTAAGTCTTGACAGGATGTGAAGTGCAAGATGCCCTGGAAGTGAAGGCTTCAAAAGAAAATCATTTCAGATGAGCTGCAGTTTGTGTAATGTCAAGCATGTTAATCCAGTATAATGTAAATCTCAGCAGATTTGCAGAAAGGCCAGATTCTGTTAGCCATCATTTCTGAATGACATTTCAACACCATAAAACGTGTCCATCCTAAGTAGATGAGTTTCTAAAAATGTTCAGAAAGTACAGATGGTTGCTGATACTCAATTTATTTTTTCATTATCATAGGTTTTACTTGTCTGGCAGGCAGAATCAAAAACTAATTATTTTGTTCCTTGGGTATCTGTCTTAATCAGCTTAGCCTGCCTGCTCTGCTGGTCTATCACTGACTGTTTTTCTGCATGGTAAACCTCATGATTCTCATTCATCATGCCTGAACTACACTGCACTTCAGATAAGTCACATACACTAGAACTTTTCTATTTGTATTTTTGTTGTTTGAGCTGCATTGTTACAGGTCTTAGACAGCTTTATTTCCAATGCGTTTGACTTTACGCACATACATTTTATAGCCCAGCGGGCATCCTATTCACAGACCCATTTCTCTTACAACCTTAGTTCCTGATCTGCTAAGAACATTTTTAATGTTCTCAAGTAAAACAGAGTTCAGAGTGTTTTACACTATGTGGGTTTTATACGTTTAGTATCGTGTAGATTTTTTCATGTAACAGGTTATTCCTGTAAGTTGAAGTTATCCCCTAACTGTTAGATCAATGGAGATGGGGTACAACTGGGGCTGCCACCGATCATGGGCTGCATGTCCCCCTGAAATAAACTAAGTGCCAGGTGGAGCATGTGCTCTGACCCTCCTTTCATTCCTATGGGAGAAATATTATTATTTTACTCACTTATATTTTTAGGCTAGTGCTGTACTCTGCTATCTCTGGCTTTTTTATAGAGATGAATGAAGTGTGCATGCTTGACCTGCTACTCCATTAATTTCAGTCCCCACTCTCGTGATTGGTGGGAGTCCCCCCACTGATCTAATAGTTATCTCCTATACAGTGGATAGAGGATAAATTCGAATTACCAGAAAACCAATGAGTCTTTAAAAAGAAAAGTGCCATCAGAAAATGACTTGCTGTTTAAAACAAGTTTCTGTATTTTTGAGGATCTTCTTTTCTTGTTATTAATAATATAAAAAAATATTTTTGACACTGACCACTGAGCCTCATAACAGACTGATACTTCTTGTTCTGTAGCGATTGGTTCTCAACAGTCCTCTCATTATCATGTCATTACAATAAAAGACAACACCTACTGTATATATACATATCACACAATCCACCATGCACAAAAGGTGACGGACACATCTCATCTCTTGCTTCTTCCTGCACAGTCACCTCTGGACTGGTCACAGAGCATGCCCACAGCACACTCCTATGGAAGTCAATGAGCATCTTTAGTCTACATGTTCTCATATAATTATCTAAATGTCTGCAATGATACAAATGGGGGTCGTAGGAGATAGTAATTATTAAAAAACAACACTTTTGTCCATGGTCTGTGTCTGGTTTTTATGTTCGGCTCCATTTAAATGACAGAGCTGACAGCATGTGTAGTAACATTACATTATATTTCAAGGAAACTCACTGAATGCCCAGCTGTTTCTGTATTCCCATTCACTTAGAGGAAATTGTTGGGGATGCAACAGCATGTACCATATACAGTATTGTGTATTAATATCACTTGACCAGTAGATGGCACTGTATGTTAAGGTTACCAGTAGTGTATATCTGTAAACAATTTGGTTCTCTCTCTCTCTCTCTCTCTCTCTCTTTATACCAAGATGGCTGCTGTTACAGTTTTCTGAAAAGTAAACCAAGTTCTGCCTCATCACAAGCTACTAGTGTCTTCTCTAACCCACAACCAACAGGTTATGTGCCCAGCTCTAGACACTAGAAAAAGAAAAACTACAAGCAAGTAAGTGCTGCATCTATGATCCTACCAAATCCTGTGTGAGGAAACAAGAGCTGCATCCAATTCACTGAAGGATGGCAAGTGCTTCAGATATAAGGTTTATAATAGGAAAGCTCAACAATACCAACTAGATGACTTGTGGCAGGTACTAGATACACACAGACCCACTGACAACCCGGAAGAATAGGACAGAAAAATCAACTCATAAAGGTATGTGGACTGGACTGCATTACAAAAACTGCATGAACGTGCAAGCTTAAACAGTAAACTATATCTGCTGCACAAATTGTATAAAATGAGGCTGGAAAAAGGGCAGGAAATGGGTGAACATCTAAAGACTATGCTAGAGATTGTGGACCAACTGGGTGCAATGGGTGAAGAAATGAAAGACAATCATGTAGTAGCATTTCTGCTATGCAGCCTTCCAGAATCATACAGTGCCCTTATAAATGCTCTAGAAACTAGACCCGAAACTGAACTGATGCTAGAATATGTTAAGGGAAAAATTCATTGATGAATACAGCAGAAGAAAGGAAAATCTGCATAGTGAAGAGAACGAGAGATCAGAGACAGCTCTGCAGGTGCATGAAGGCATAAGACAAAGCAAAGAAACCAGGGTATGTTTTCACTGCAAAAAGGCCGGTCATCTGAAAAAGAACTGTTCAATCTGGAAAGCTGAGCAGCGAAAGCGGGAGCTACCTACAAGGGAAAGAGCTAAAGTGGTCATGAAAGAAAATGAAAGTGCATCATAGAGTGGTACTTTTAACGTGACTCAGAATAATACCTCACACGGATGGTACATTGATTCAGGGGCAACAAGTCACATGACAAGCGATGAGACATTCTTCACAGAAATAGATTTTAGTGTAAAAGACAAAGTCTTCCTAGCAAATGGCTGCATGTTGGAGGTAACTGGGAGTTTGCTCAGACCTTGTGTGCCAGTAATTTGCCAACTGGCTCCTGGTATTGCCCATACGGCACAGGTAGGTTTAGCGTTAGGTCCCGAGCTACTTAAGAAACCTTGGCGCGGTGCTTGGGCTGAGACATGTCCTCCACAGTAGGATATGATGGCTGATCTCTCAATTTTACAGCAGTATAAGGGTTTAGTACGACCACAGAGTGCACCTGTCTTTGTATAAGTTATTGTTATTTTGTTTGAACATTACTCACTACCTAGGAATTCAAATAGAGCGGGAAGAGGATGGAAGCTATCTTCTTAACCAAAGTCAGAAAATTACAGAAATATTAGAACAGTTTCATATACAAGATGCAAAGGAAGCAAGAACACCAATGGAAACAGATTAAACAAAAAACAATGGAACAGAAAACTTGTTAGCTAACAATGATTATTACCGCAGGGCAATTGGAAAATTGCAATACATCGCCACCATGACAAGATCAGACATCGCCGTAGCAGTGGGAATACTTTGCAGGAAAGTCGCAATACTGTGTCAATGCGACTGGAACGCAGTAAAGAGGGTAATGCAGTACCTAAAGGGAACTAATCGGATGAAGCTGCGACTTCCAGCATCGTCAAACCCAAAACTGATTGGATATGTGGACGCCGATTGGGCTGGAGAAGCCACTGACCGCAAATCTACAAGTGGTTACATCTTCTAGTATGGACATGGAACAATAAGCTGGTCTAGTCAGAAACAAGTGACTGTTGCACTCTCTTCAACTGAAGCGGAATACATAGCAGCAGCACATGCATGTCAAGAAGCCATTTGGATTCGTCAACTTCTACTAGACATGGGACTGAATATGTCACAACCCACACCCATCTTTGAAGACAATCAGGGATGCATTAAGCTTACACACTCTGAGAAGATTAACCCAAGAACCAAGCACATTGATGTAAAATATCATCTGCTCAGGGATATGCAAGAACAAGGAGTTATCGACATCCAGTACTGTCCATCAGAGGAGATGGACGCACTCACGAAACCTTTTCAAGGGAACCTCATTGTTTTCTACAAAAGAGACTAAATATTGTATAATTATGCACATGCCGTGGAGAAGGGTGTTAGGGATGCAACAGCATGTATCATATACAGTATTGTGTATTAATATCACTTGACCAGTAGATGGCACTGTATGTTCAGTTTACCAGTTGTGTATAGCTGTAAAACTTGTTGGTTCTCCCTCTCTCTCTTTATACCAAGATGGCTGCTGTTACAGTTTGCTGAAATGTCTTGTATGTTTGGAACTTAATCCACACAAGTAAACCAAGCTACTAGTGTCTTCTCTAACCCACAACCAACAGAAATGGCATGTTTGGTCACCTTCCTGCAGCAATCATTTATTTCCAATTATCTTCCTTGGGATTGCTGGCGGGTTAGAATTCAGTCTAAAACTTTTATGACAGCAGCTATTCATATGACATACATTTGTATAGCTAAAAAAAAATCAGGCTTCCAATTGTCCACATCCGGCCTGCACTCATATGCTGTAACAATCTCATCCGTGTGAACTCTAATATGAAAGTATTCAATGCAAGTTAATGACAATTTTTTTCAATTGACAGACCAAAGAACTGAAGCATAAAAGTTAAACATTTTAAAACCTGACATAAGCAAACCAAAATTTATACAATATAGCAGAAAATCAAAAGTAGTTCAGACGTGACAGTCAATAATTATTTGCAAAGTGAAAAGAAACACTGTACTATGTGTTAGCTGTATTGTCAAGGGCGTATGTTATACTGCATTTCGTCCAGTGATGTAACAAGTAACTATGGGGCTCTATGGTAAAACTGTCTCCTTCAGGAAAACATGATAGACATTTGATTATTTTGATTTACAATTAGAGATGAGAAAATTTCTTAAACATTTGATTTAGCTACTTCACCGAATTTTACAAAAAAATTCTCTTTGTGATGAATTGCTTCATCACAAAGCGCATTTCTTTGTAAGTAATGGGTGCAATGACAGGGAATGGTGATTAAAACGCCCCCACTCAGATTCCACGTTAATCACTGACCGCGGCATTTGAGATAAATATTAACGTATTTCAGGGGTTTATCAGTTTTAAAAAAATATTAAATTGTACTGACCTTATCCATTTGAGCATGAAGAGGCCGCCGCAACCATTTTACTTGAAAATTGTGCAAAATCCCATGCGAAACGTGATGATGATGTCATCACACTGGACTTCATGGGAGCTAGATCCGCCTCCCTTCAGGTGCACTGGGTGGGGTTGTTGGTATAAATTACACCCACTCCTTGTGTTCCGTGCTGGTTATAGCTTCTATCTGGCTCTGTGGAAGTAAGGAAGGTAGGATTGTCTTTTCCTGCTCAGAAAAGATAAGTTGGTTATTGTTTTCTTGTTGTTTGCTGTCTAGGCTGTTAGAGAGACGCCTGTCCCCTCCAGGTTCTGAGGGAGCATGCTGGCTCTATTCCCCTTCACCATCTTAGGGATTTTAGGGTATTTGCTGCCCAGGCATGAGGACACATTATTCCCACCTTAAGGGTCTGAATGTGGGCATAGCAGTGTAGGGAGAGCTGGTAGGGAAGTGTCAGGAGGTGACCCTGATTCCCAGCTTCTTGCCTAGATACTTGTTTGTTTATTTTTCTGTGTATCTGATGTCCTGTCCGCCGTGACATTCGGGCCCATCTACCAGACGCCAAGGTAGCTTCTTATCAGATGTGACCTACTCTAACATGGAGTGTCCAGCTCCATTGTTACTCTGATTAAGTACTAGGGGGTGGGGTGCTATTAATCAGCCTCTGGTGCTTTTAATCAGAGAAACAATGGAGCTGGACACTCCATGTTAGAGTAGGTCCCATCTGATAAGAAGCTACCTTGACGTCTGGTAGATAGGCCCGACATATTTTTGATCAATTATATGTGCTAAGAGCTTCTTCCCTGCTTAACAGTAAGTATTGGAGTCATGTATTTGACCCTGTTTACACAACCACCTGTTCACTCAGTCTGAGTGCATTCAGTAGTGTGCTGCTGCTTTTTTTGTTTTTCTACATTGTTGCCTGGTGGCTTGCACCTGCGAATGTCTCTGGAGGTGCTGTCCCGCTTTTCTGTATGTGTGTATATATATATATATTTCTTTGTTGTAGAGAGCAGTACCAAAGTGTTTTCTCAGTACTATCCATAAATTTGGTAGTAGCGCCAGTGTGAAAGCTAGCTTTTTTAATTTTTATTATTTTGGTCACCATTTTTTCCTCCCGTGCTTTTCCTCCTTTTATGGTTCTCCCAGTAATTTCTCCCACTCTCCATTCATTTCTCTA
The DNA here is from genome assembly GCF_014858855.1 of Bufo gargarizans. Lineage (NCBI taxonomy): Eukaryota > Metazoa > Chordata > Amphibia > Anura > Bufonidae > Bufo > Bufo gargarizans. Next base: position 584,837,490 of record NC_058080.1, on the reverse strand, counting down.
CACTTGCTTTCCATTGTCCAAATTACTGCATATTGGAGTGAAGAAGGGTCCAGTAAGATCTGCTACCCTGGTAGTTATACTTGATATCACTTGAATAGTCCGCAGTTTCCACAGTGCTAAACTGCTGACAGCACTAGCTAAAATATACATTTTTGTAGAAATGTTATCAGGAGTAGTAAGAATATGAACTTTTATTCTTACATGTTCTGCTCCTAAAGGTTCCCAGGACAAGGATTCACTGTGAAGGGTTCTGTGCATTAAGCTGGTTCACAGCATCTCCCTCTGCCATGAGTGACAGCATTAGTATCCAACCAGAAGACCACTACAGCTCAGAGCATAGGAGAAGGGCTGTAAAGAGGCTCAATGCAGAGGACAAAGGGCACTTCACAGCGAAGACCCATGCTGGGCACTTAAGAGGGCAGAGATTTTCAGAATAAAACTTTTTTATTCTCACTACTTCTAATAATAATAATAACCTAATAAAACCTGAAACAGTTTTTTTCATAAAAACATTCATGTAGTCTTTTTGTTGCTGTTGAATTTGTTGTTCCTCCATGTAATCTATTTACTCATCATTAACTTGTATATTTTTCCAGTACCTTGCCCTTTAAGGGCATCTGTCAGATTTGTACCTATGAAACTGGCTGACCTGTTCCATTTGTGCTTGGGAGCTAAAGGCTTCTGCTTTGGTCCTATATTTATATGTGCATGCATTACTGAGAAAAATAAAGTTTTAATATATGCAAAGTGCCTCTAGGAGCAATAGGGGCGTTGCCTTTACACCTATGAGGGTCACAGAGAAAGTAGAGCCTTTAGGTGTAAAGAGAATGCCTCCATTACTCCTAGAGGCTCATTTGCATATATTAAAACATCATTTTTCTCAGCAATGAGGGCACATATAAACATGGGACCAACACAGATGCCTTCAGCTGCCAAGTGAACATACAATAGGTCAGCCAGTTACATACTTATAAATCTGCTGACAGATGCCCTTTAAGACAAAACTCTATGATTTGCATAATACTTCACTACCTATCTTCTTTAAGGGTACCTGCACACATAATGGAATATGTGCAGTTTTTCTGCAGTTGTTGTACAGTACCAGCAAAGTGTATGAGATTAAACACCTCATATACACTTTGCAGAAGTCTTCCGTGTAGAAGTCCACAGCACATCAATTATGTTTGCAGTTTTAGTTGCAGATTTTTACCCTTTTCTAATGAAGGATGAGATCTGCTCCAAAACCACATCAAATCTACACCAAAAACCGCTGTGAGAAATTGCGTTCTTTGGTGTGGTTTGATTGCAGAAATCAATACTGAAATTTGAGCAGATCCTTTGCATGTTGTACCCTTATACTTGTCACACCAGACAGATGAAGAATATATTTGCTGAGAAATGTATAGGCTTAGGAAGCTACTGTGGATGATGCAAAGATAGATTCACACATCACTTGGTTATTACGCTTGAAAAGGTTCAGTCAAGTATGGCCCAGCCATACGCCGATACACTTACATATCCCCGCCTACTCCTATAGTATAGTTAACTGTGCTTCTAAATAGAATAGAGGCAAAGGTATATTGGCCAAGCACAAAATATTTTTTTTGTCTGTCTGGATATTAGTCAGTTATAAACACTTTCTTTACATCGACAGAATTTCCCTGTGTGTGTATCCTCTATTATAATATAATTATGTACCTATACATCATCAGTTTTAAGGGGATGTATGGAGAGAGCTTAGATCTGAGCTCGTTCAATACATGGTGGGTGCTGGCTGTATGCTACCCATTGCTTTAACCTGTTCGGATGGGTCAAGGATTTGAACCTATTCGACAGGAAATTAAAATGGAAAAAGTTATTCTCCAACCACGATAAGCGTCAATGTGCTGAGCTGGGTTTGGAAGTGTCAGAGTTGGCGGATATGAGGAATTTGGTGGACCTCCTTCAGGATAGAGCGCATACCCCTGGCAAGGGGCCTTTTACCACACTTATAAATCTCACCTCAATCCTCCGATTAGTGACAGTACACCCATGGACGTCTTTTTAAAAGTGGTTACAGATTAACTAATATCGTTGGAGGGGAGACTATACAGGAATAATAATCTCACAAGGGATGAGTTAAATGGTCTGCTGCCACTTGTGAAGAACACGTACATTATTATAAAGGCAGCAGACAAGGGGGCAATATAGTGGTCCTGGGGTGTGATCAGTACCTCAGTATGTGCCTGGATATTCTAAAAGATCGGGATTGTTATGGTATATTGCCTGCTAATCCCATGGGAGAATACCTTAAAGGGGTTTTCTCAACAGGCTATTTGATACTTACCTGGTCCCGGCGCGCCGTCCACTTCCTGGTTTCGGCACTCGGCAGGGGGCGGGCTCCATCTTCATTGATGTCTTCTCCCGGCCGGGCCGCGCGCTGTACTGAACGCGCACGCCGAGTCCGCGCATGCGCCCTGGTGACTTCTTCCTGGCCAGTATAGTATACTTGTCAGGAAGAAGTCACCAGGGCGCATGTGCAAACTCGGCGTGCGCGTTCAGTACAGCGGCCGGCCGGGAGAAGAAAAGAAAAGTCGTCGTGCGCGCGCCCCCGCGATTCCTGGGAGGAGCGGTGGCCGTAACCAGGGGAGACGGAAGACAGGTAAGTATAGGTTTATTTTTTTCTAAGGGGTGGGGATTTGTTAATAAAATATATTTAGAAAAATTATCACTGTTAAATCATTAACAGATTTAACAGTGATCATTAAGATAATGCCCCTTTAAGGATTTGAGGGACATTTTAAAATAGAATAAACAATAAAACTGAGTTCCAGGCGTTGCTACCCACTCACCCCCAGTTGGCTTGCTTTTATCTAGGGGTGTAGTGATTGCTTTGGCCCCACAGGTGTTTCACTGAATTTATGAACACTGGGCTATAAAAATTAAAAATTATTATTTTTTCCAATGAAATGTAGCTTTAGCCCCGTAGTTTGCTGCTTCACAAGGATTTAAAGGACAAAATGCACTACATAGTTTGTTGCACATTTTCTCCTGAATACGGAAATATGCCATATAAGGTCATAAACTGCTGTGTGGGCCCACTACAAGGCTTGGAATGAACAGAGAGCTATTAGGCTTTTGGAGGGCAGATTTAGCTGGAATGCTTTTGGGACACCATGTTGCATTTCCAGAGACCCAGAGGTAACAGTACAGTGAAAACCCCTCAAGTGTGACCCCATTTTGGAAGCAACACACCTCAAGGAGTTTATCTAGGGTTGTAGTGAGCATTTTGACCCCACAGGTGTTTCCCAGAAATTTATGTGCAGCTGTTGTTGAAAAATGAATATTAAAGTTTTTCCACCGATATGACATTTCATTACCCAACATGTTGTGCCCAATTTGTGCCACTGTGAAATATGAGCTAATTATTATACTATGTTTCCTCATTTTATAAACATCCTACATGTGGCCTTAATCTGTTGCCTGGAACTAAGCCAAGGTTCAGGTGTGTAAGAGCACCATGCAAATATGAGGCCTAATTTGGTCATTTATACAGCACTAGTTGACAAATGCAGAGGCTCTGAGGTGAACCCAATAAAATAAACCAACATGAAGTGACCCCATTTTGTAGACTACACCTAGCAAGAACTTTTAGTTTGTGGAAAGTAATACCCCTCATGGTATTCCTCTAGGGGTATAGTGGGGATTTTTTAGTTTGTGAGGTGACACCCTTCATGGTATTCACCTAGGGGTATTGTGAGAATATATAGTGAGGTGACTGAGGGAAACCTGGAAATCCTGCACTGGGGGAGGGGGAATGACAGGTCCCACTACCAACTTACCCACCATTCCATAAAATATAGGCCCCAAAAAACTTTTCAAAAGCCTTAGAAAAAAATAATCTCTCCTATATTCATTCCTCTTACCCAGCTTTGCAAGCAAGTTGAAAGAGACCCTCCCTTTAATACTTCTCCAGTTGCCGACAATATACAGAGTATTGTGGGAATATTTGGGGGTTTGCACTAATGTCATAATTTGTGAGTTATGGCACTGATTAGTTAAATAAATACATCCGGATTCCAAAAAAGTTGGGACACTAAACAAATTGTGAATAAAAACTGAATGCAATGATGTGGAGATGGCAAATGTCAATATTTTATTTGTAATAGAACGTAGATGACAGATCAAACGTTTAATCTGAATAAATGTATCATTTTAAAGGAAAAATATGTTGATTCAAATTTTCACAGTGTCAACAAATCCCCCAAAAGTTGGGACAAGTAGCAATAAGAGGCTTGAAAAAGTAAATTTGAGCATAACGAAGAGCTGGAAGACCAATTAACACTAATTAGGTCAATTGGCAACATAATTGGGTATAAAAAGAGCTTCTCAGAGTGGCAGTGTCTCTCAGAAGCCAAGATGGGTAGAGGATCACCAATTCCCACAATGTTGCACAGAAAGATAGTGGAGCAATATCAGAAATGTGTTACCCAGCGAAAAATTGCAAAGACTTTGCATCTATCATCATCAATTGTGCATAACATCATCCGAAGATTCAGAGAATCTGGAACAATCTCTGTGCGTAAGGGTCAAGGCCGTAAAACCATACTGGATGCCCGTGATCTCCGGGCCCTTAAACGACACTGCACCACAAACAGGAATGCTACTGTAAAGGAAATCACAGAATTGGCTCAGGAATACTTCCAGAAACCATTGTCAGTGATCACAATCCACCGTGCCATCCGCCGTTGCCAGCTGAAACTCTACAGAGCAAAGAAGAAGACATTTCTAAGCAAGATACACAAGCTCAGGTGTTTTCACTGGGCCAGGGATAATTTAAAATGGAGTGTGGCAAAATGGAAGACTGTTCTGTGGACAGACGAGTCACGATTCGAAGTTCTTTTTGGAAATCTGGGACGCCATGTCATCCGGACCAAAGAGGACAAGGACAACCCAAGTTGTTATCAACGCTCAGTTCAGAAGCCTGCATCTCTGATGGTATGGGGTTGCATGAGTGCGTGTTGCATGGGCAGCTTGCATGTCTGGAAAGGCACCATCAATGCAGAAAAATATATTCAGGTTCTAGAACAACATATGCTCCCATCCAGACGTCATCTCTTTCAGGGAAGACCCTGCATTTTTCAACAAGATAATGCCAGACCACATTCTGTATCAATCACAACATCATGGCTGCGTAGGAGAAGGATCCGGGTACTGAAATGGCCAGTCTGCAGTCCAGATCTTTCACCTATAGAGAACATTTGGCGCATCATAAAGAGGAAGGTGCAACAAAGAAGGCCCAAGACGATTGAACAGTTAGAGGCCTGTATTAGACAAGAATGGGAGAGCATTCCTATTTCTAAACTTGAGAAACTGGTCTCCTCGGTCCCCAGACGTCTGTTGAGTGTTGTAAGAAGAAGGGGAGATGCCACACAGTGGTGAAAATGGCCTTGTCCCAACTTTTTGGGGATTTGTTGACACCATGAAATTCTGATTCAACATATTTTCCCCTTAAAATGGTACATTTTCTCAGTTTAAACTTTTGTTCCGTGATTTATGTTCTATTCTGAATAAAATATTAGAAGTTGGCACCTCCACATCATTGCATTCAGTTTTTATTCACGATTTGTATAGTGTCCCAAACTTTTGGGAATCCGGTTTGTAAAATAATGGCCAGTATGTGTGGCAAAAGGGGAGGATATAGAATAAAAAAAAAATCCAAGGAAGTATGATAAATTTTAAAACAGTCTTTAATGCACAGTGGGGTATTTTTTACATTAGTGGATTGTGTCCTTTATAATTCCACGTTTTGCTCACACACAACATCTTTTTTGAGGCCTCCGTTTCTTTTTCACTGGGGGGAAAATTTCTGTGGGGAAAAGCTGGTCAGGAATTATCATGCTGACATCACTGCCAGATGCACTGTCCCCTGCACCCTGGTCAGCAATTTTTCCTGAAATTGCAGGAAGGTATATTGGCAGTATATCTGTACAACACAAAGGCATTGTACAGGGCAACTTGGGTCAGATGGACTGCCAACTTCTTGTACTATACTTTTCCTTTGTGCATGACATTGTATAACTTGATGACCTGATCTGAAAGGTCCACACCGCCCATGAATTTATTACACTCCTATACACAAACAGATTTGTTGGCATGAGTGGTGGACCCACATACAGTGACCATGATGCTGCTGCCATCATGGATTGTGGTTAAAATCAAGATGTCTCTCTTATCCCTTATATTTCACAAACAGCAGATGTTTGCAGCAGACACCCCTGCTCTCTCCTACTCTAATTGATTGCCCCAGCAAAGTTTTGGGGAGGCTCCTCTGATTTTTAAAACTATGTCACAGACTGCAGTGGCTCTAGACAAAAGGGTTTTGAGCAAAGGGACAATATTATAGAAGTTAACTATATATAAGTGACACCCTTTGTCCAGTAGAGGATGTGTAGAGGATGATCTTGCCACTAACACCTGGCAATAGGTGGCATTCTGGGATGTCAATTTTACTGTCCTTCTGCTCATAGATTCAGAAATGGTAGGTATACCCAGTGGCACTCTCACAGATCTTATAGACTTTAATACCATACCGGGCCCTTATTTGGGAGATATTGCCTAAATTTGAGCAAGGGATTCATCTACTCCAATATTTTGCTCAGAGGTATAAAACTTTGAAAAGGTGCTAGAATAATGATTATTAGTGGCCTTATTTTATAGAGTCAAGGGCATAACCCTGGTTTGCACAGACAATTAGGTGGCACTCCATTGAGGATGTATGTATGTGACTGAAATAGTATTTTCTTTCTTGTATCTCCATGGGGTGTTGGCCATTTGCTATGACAGTTCCTTACATATTGTCTCAGGCAGGCCATGTGATTATTATGTATTAAATATAATGTATTTATTCACTTAGCATGCATAAGCTTATTCATTCTCAAAATGCAGAATTCGCGTTAAAACATTTGGTGTCAGAAATGAGCAAATGAATATGTACATTGTTGATATGGTGATATATATAGAGAGAATAGTTTGTTACCGCCACTCCGAATGGAAACCTGGGCATTTTCAGGAATGTAACAATCTGCGGGCCGATTATTAATGGTTGCACGAATTGTACTAATTGGTACAAGCTGTGAGTGGGGATGTAGCAGGCATGGTAGAATCTACCAATGTTCTTGAGGAGTTGTAGAACTGAGCAGGATTCTAGTGAAAATCTGTAAGAACATTAGCAGTGAAGCTTTGCAGATTGTGGATATCAAAGCTCCTGTGATGCTGAGGAAGGGGGGGGGGGGGTTGATAAAGTGAGATAGTATCAAAATAGTAATTTATGGCACTAACATGAGGAAAGTGCCCATATGTCTAGAATAATCAAAATGGCACTTGTGTTAAACAGTTCAGAAATGAACTGTTTGTTACCCTAATGCTGTGTGTGGCCAAGTAGGAACAAGTTAAGGCATTAGAGTGAGGTTTGAAATTCTGCAACTAATTTGCACCATATTTGTCACCCTATTGTGGTGTGTGTGTCCAAGTACCCATGGCCATAGCATAGAATTAGAGATTGTTTATGATGAATAAGCATTGTACCTGGTGTGTGCCAATAGATGAATGGTTAGCACTATGAATATAAAGGTGTTAGAAATATATATCTCCATTGAAACAGTTCTGGTTTCCAGAGAAACTGTTGGTTATATAACAGATCACAACAGGAGTCTGCGAGAAGCCTTAAAATGCCCTTTGTGAGATAATGACAGATCTCACAGAGGTGAGAGGCAAGGAAGGGGTGAATAGTGTGGTCCACACTCCTATTCCACCACAGGTGAGACCAGCTGGAGGTGCTCGGGCTGGCATAAAGCACCTCCCAGGGTGTCAATTTGGGGGAAGGAGATTCGTTGTGCAACAGAGTCCTGCCGGAGGCTCTATATTAGTGGTCTCAGCCGGGCTGGCTGAGGGACCACGGGGCTAGGTGCTAGCCGGGGCATTGGGGAAAGCCGTGACGCCTGAGCGCAAGGGTCACAAGGCCGGAATCAGAGAGACTACTGGGCCACACTCCCCCTTAAAGGTACTGGATGTGAGACCGTGTGTGAACAGGGCTCTGTACAGCCAGGCGGCTGTGGGACACTGGGCTGGGAAGAAAACGCTTGTAACTACCGTGTGTGAACGGTGTTTAAAGTAAGTTAGGAAGATACCTTGTTTTTTTTTTTTTTTTATATAAATATATCTTTATTGTTTGTTTTTTTTTTTCCAAGTATAAACAAGATAAGACAGATATCTAATCACAAAAAATACACACGTATATCGAATCACTTAAAACAGTGTATCACTGCCATACCAGAGAACATACATATGTGGAAACACATCTATAATCAGAGTAACTCAATTTTTGCGTCAATTCTCTGGCATGAATGTCAAAACTCAGAAACCCATCCCCCCCCCTCATCATCCCCCCACCCATCCCGTCTGGCATTGGTGCGGCCGCCACGTGGGGCGACGAGGTCCGCCCACTCCTTTCTGAGGTATTTCTCCGAGCATTTTATCAACTCCATATTATCAACTCCATCTAGTGTGGACAGTGCCGATAAAGTTTATTGTATAAGGATGCAAGTAATTTATTAGATTATGGTGAGGTAATAGTAATAGTCACAGCAGTAGATGGTCATAGGTTTCAGTCAGGGTGTTTCCTCTCGCCATTTCCCCTCTGTATACGCCCATTCATATGGCGTTTCTTACCCCGCATCGTTTCATGTCCTCAAAGTGTGTTATTCTCGTCATTAAGCTTTGCCATTCATTTATTATAGGAGGTCTATCTTTCACCCACTGTCTCAGAATTATCACCTTGGCCAAAAGAAATCCCTTCAGCCAGTACGCCTGTTCTTTTTTGGTGGTTCTATTTTTGTACTCGGGAGGAAAGAGTCCAAGCACAGCTACTTGGATAGTAAAGGGGGGATTATTCCTACAATTTACCACCATAGTCTGGAATATACTGCCCCAGAAGGTCCTAATGGCAGGGCAGTCCCACAGCATGTGTACAAACCCTGCGGCTACAAGAGAACATTTCAGGCAGCTAAATTCCTGACCCTTATTACTGTACATTTTGGATAAAAGACTCGGGGTAACATATAGGCGATGTATTATTTTAAATTGTATCAATCGGTGTTGTCGTGAAAGGGAAGCCTTCTTAATGTTTTGGTATATTTCCCGCCATTGTAAGGGGTTACAATCCCCGATGTCCATCTTCCATTTATCTACACTTTTAAATTTAATGATGGAGCTTAATTCCTCAATAAATCTCCTATATATTAGTGAAATCTTAACTTTATTCCCAACGATATTGTAACAAAATAATAAAAACCCCTGCGTGAAACTTGTAAAAGGTGTTTTTTTAAGTGTGCTTACTAATGCGTGTTGTAATTGGCAGTATCTATAGTGCTCTAATGCAGTTATTGGTGTCTGTTGTGTCAATTCTCCTATTGATTTAATTTTCCCTTTCGTGTATATATGTGAAATTAATGTGATGCCTCTACGAGTCCAATATTCATTTTCGTTAAGTGTCCGGAATTCTGTTAACACGGGGTTATCCCATAGCGGGGAAAAGTCCAGAATTTGGGGGGCCTGAATAAGTGCCTTAATTTTATTCCAAGATTTCTGTAGCGCGGCCCCAATGGGGCAGAAATAGTCTGCGCGCTGAAACAGCCCAGTTTCCAGTATACTAAAAATATTGTTTACATGCAGTTGGCGTTGACCTAAGATATGGGATAGTAGTACTCCGTCCCCAGTATTAACACACCATTGTAGCTGTGCACACAGGTAGTACATTTGAAAGTGGGGTAAGCCTAGACCACCATTACTTGGCTCCATTTGCAAATATTGTAATTTAATGCGGACCCTCTTTCTGCCCCATATCAGGTCATTTATCAAACGATCAATCAAATTGAAAACACTGTCCTCAATCCAAGCTGGACAGGAGCTAACCGTGTATAGTATCCAAGGCAACAGAACCATTTTAATTAGCGCAATCCTGTTAATCTGCGAGAGCGGAAGTTTCTGCCATACCCTTATTTTTTTTTTTATCTTCACAACTAAAGGGGTAATGTTGAGCTTATTATAATCCATAATGGTATTACTGATTTTTATCCCAAGATAGTCTAAATGGTCTGTAGGGGCAATGATTCTAATCCTAAGATCATTCAGGGGAGGCATCTGGTTCAGGGGGAAGAGTACAGACTTTGTCCAGTTTATCTCATATCCGGCAATTCTGCCGAATTCCTCTGTTATCCGCATAACATCAGGGACGCTTCTCCATCCGTCATTCAGGTAGAGTAAGACGTCATCTGCGTATAGACAGATCTTATCATCTGTCCCTCTCCCCCCGAAACCCACTATACCGGTTTCAGCGCGTATTCTGCAGGCGAGGGGTTCCATAAAAATTGAGAAGAGAAGTGGGGAGAGGGGGCATCCCTGGCGTGTCCCCCGCTTTAGAGAGACAGCAGGGGTGAGCACCCCATTAACCTTAATTCTGGCTGTTGCATCACTATATAGCAATTTAACCCATCCAATAAATTCCTGGCCCAGATTCATCCTATGCATAACACGCCAGAGGAAGGGCCACTCCACCCGATCGAACGCCTTGGCGGCATCCAATGACAGGAAGATACCTTGTTTAGTTAGAGCCCAGCCGGGCAGGTGTTTATTTTGTATGATTTATGTTTATTTTGCTGAGGTGCCAAATAAAAGCAATGTTTGGACCTTAAACTTGGTGTCTGGCGAAGATACTTGTGTGAATGACCCCCGGAGAAGAGCTAACCCCCCACACCTTTTACCTTTAAACAATGTTTGATATGTCTGGATTGTTCTTTGTTTAAGGGACATAGATAAACATAGATAGTGGTATTTTATAGCACCATCCCCTGCCAGTTGGCTTTTGTATAGCTCTGTGTTCTCCCTTTGCTGAAGTGACCATGTGTTTCAGGAAAGCTGGATGAGTGCTTTAGAGACACGAGTCAGAAAAGGGGGTCTGATTGCTGAAGATTGTCTAGAGGAGGAGGAGTAAGACAAATAGAGTAAATATTATTAATGTGTTTTAGTAAGTGATGTGCAATAAAGATGGCCTTGCATTTTGCCTGGAGCTCGTTTTGCGGCGAACTTTGCTTGTTCGCTATTCGCCGAACATATGGCGATATTCGCACACAACATTTTTTTTGCATAGCGCTGAACTTTGACACATGACACATCCATCAGGTGGGGCAGGACAGCCAATTGAGAGGTTTCAGCAAATGGACACACCCTCTAACCTATAACAGAACCCGATCTGGCAGCCATTTTACATTAAATGTTTTGCCAGTGTAGGGAGAGGTTACATTTTGGAGCAAGGACAGTTAGGGACACCAGACGCTGGCTAATAGGGCCACAAAAGTCCTTTTAAGGACTGGCATAGGTGTGCTATCGATAGGTGTGACATAGAGGGGTGTGATATACTTATAATATACTTTCTAACATAGAAAGTATATTATGGTGTATTTGTATTGTGTAGCAGTTGTGTGCAGTTCTGCTGAGATACCGCAGCTAGATAGGGGGACAAATGCTATTGGAGTAACTAATTGCAATGTGTGTGATATACCTGTTGCCCCCCAAAAAACTGCTTGAGGGCTGTGATATACCTTCTTCCACAAAATCCTGATTGAGGGGTGCTATATACCAGTTTCTGCCAAATACTGATTGAGGGGTGCTATATACCAGTTTCTGCCAAATAATGATTGAGTGGTGCTATATACCTTCTTCTACAAAATACTGTTTGAGGGGTGCTATATACCTTCTTCCGCAAAAGCATGTATCCCGGGGCACCCATGTGGATTTGGTGTTACCGCCACGGATTGCATGCAGGCCTGCCTATTTTTCTCCTTCTCCTACTCCATCCTCCATCTCCTCCTTGGCTGACTCCTTTTCCACTGCTACCGCCTTTTCTGCTGCACCCTCCAAGCTCCCCAGAACCTATTCGACGTGCCAGGTGAGACGTTGCCATGCAGTGCTTTGGCTATTGTGCCTGGAAGCCAAGAGCCACACCGTTCCTGCACTCTTTTCAGCTCTGCGGTCACAGGCCGATAAATGGCTAACCCTGCTCAATTTGACAGTTGGAAAAGCGGTGTGCAACAACGGTGCCAATCTGCTGAGTGCGCTGAATCAGGGCAAAATGACACACGTGCCGTGCATGGCACGCATCTAGAACTTATTCGTGCAGCGATTCGCCAAATACTTAGGGGTCCAGGACGTCTTGTGGCAGGCCAGGAAAATCTCTGGCCATTTTAGAAAATCTTACACGGCCATGGCTCACCTTGCTGACGTTCAGTGGTGACACCACTTGCCCGTAAGACGTCTGATTTGTGACTGGCCGACGCGCTGGAACTCCACCTTGTATATGCTTGATAGGCTGCGCCAGCAGAAACGTGCCGTTAACGACTACCTGTACGAACTCTGCAGCAGGACAGGTTCTGGGGAGCTTGGTTTTTTTTCACCGCGCCAGTGGCTGCTCATGCTCGACGCATGCAGACTTCTGCGGCCATTTGATGAGATCACCAAACTGCTCAGTCACAGCCAGGGCGCCATAAGTGACATCGTACCTCACGCCTTCCTTGTGGAGCATGCATTGCATCGTGTCTTTGATCAAGCCGTCTCAGGAGCAGGAGCTGGAAGATGAGGAAGTCGCAATGCTGAATGAATTCCCAGGGAGGCTACTCTATCTGAGACAAGTCAGCAGGAGTCTGAAGAGGAGTCAGAGGAGGATGGTGGCTGGGGGGAGGAGGAGGAGCAAGAAGAGCAGGCTATAAACTTTTTGGGGATCCCTGGTGTTGTCCGTGGATGGGGGGAGTAGGCCGACGATGACATTCTCCTGGGCCATGAGCAGGAGCCAGGGGGCGCTCCACTGCTTCCAATTTAGTGAAAATGGGGGCCTTTATGCTCCAGTGTTTGAAGAGGGACCCCCATATAAAAAGCATAAAGGGCAAAGACCAGTACTGGGTGTCAACGTACACAAAATGGCGGACATGTTACCAGCATCACAGAAGGCTGTCAGAATGCAGCATTTCCAGGCCTTGCTGCGAGAGATGCTGCATTCTGCTGTTGCAGGCACTGGCAGAGAAATTTCCACCCACAGCGAAACAGGTGTGGGTACCAATCCTACTGCACCTGCAAAAAGAGGGCGTTTGGAGATGTGTTGGTCACTTCGGATATGAGATCATTCTTGCAGCCAACCCATCGACACCCGCCCTCCTGATCCAGCTTCAGGTAACGCCTAAAATGACACGTGTCCGACTACATCTGGTTACCGGCCGATGTGGACTCTCTGAGAAGCGAGGAACAGCTTGACTACTCAGTGTCCAGGCTTGACCTGTGGCCAGAGCTGGCACAATTTGCCATGAAACTCTTGGCTTGCCCCTCGTCGAGTGTTCTATTCGAAAGGATGTTCAGCACAGCAGGGGTCATCGTGACTAATAAGCGCACTCACCTAGCTCATGACAGTGTGGACTACCTCACATTTTTTTTAATGAATGAGGCACGGATCTCGGAGGTATTCAACACCTGTGATGACCACATGTAATTGAATTTCCTCATGCCAGCCCACACATATCCGCCAACACTCAGAACAAAGAATGGTCCTTGCCTTCTGTATATACAGCGGCATAAAAGGCCTTTTATGTCAGGTGAATGCCTAATTTTCGGGGCCTGTAGTGGCCGACAGTTAAATTTTTATCCTGTGACTGCCTAATGTACGTACCTCCAGCCACAAAATCCAAAGTTCTTTGCTGTCAGGTGAATGCCTAATTTTTGGGGCCTGTACTGGCTGACAGTTACATATTTATCCTGTAACCACCTGATGTACCTCCAACCAAATAATCCAAAGTTTTTTGCTGTCAGGTGAATGCCTATTGCCTAATTTTTGGGACCTGTACTGGCCGACAGTTAAATTTTTATCTCTAGCCACATTATCGCAACCCTGTCTCACTCCTCTGCCTCTCATTATGGTGGCGTATGAATCGCATTCATTATAAGGACCTTCTAATGTCACAGGGTCATGTGACTGTGCCTCTCACTCAGTACTGTGCCCCCTTATACCCTTTTATCTGGTCACGGTATGGCGGTGTTATCCGGTCACTGTACAAAGGTGTTATCTGGTCAATGTATGGCGGTGGCATCCAATAACTGGATGGCCATAACTGTATCCTTTTCTCTGCCCACGCCATCCTTTTTTAGACCTGGCATGATCGGGAAAATTATGCGGATTGCGGTGCCAGAAATCTGTGTCAGAAATACAATATAAAACAAAAATAGAAGATGTCAGTCCTGTGTCCCAAAACACGGACAATTACTTGCACTGCTGGTTCCAGTGTTGTGTGGTGGGTAATTCACACTAGGTAATCATATAATAAAAGTTTGAAACCGCGCTGCTTGAGACTCTGTCATCCGATACACAGGTGAATGAATCAGGGTATTAGCCTCTATCCTCCTCTCAAAGGCTTTGATCCTCCTCAGACTGCCCCCTCTGCAGGGTTAGATAATCGGCAAATAGTGTAGTACCCTCTTAGTAGTTGGTATAAAAAGGTTTTATTCTACTTACAGACGTTGGTAGACAATAGGCATATCACAATAATAAAATCTGTAACGTTTCTGCCCGACCCGGGTTTCGCTCTCTGGCTTCCTCAGGGGCGAAAACTGCGCATGTCCGCAGTGGGGCCCTTTAAATAGCTCAGCTTCCCAAGTTACGGGAGCCACCACTCGATCAAATACTTCAGTACAGATAATAGTTTCCACATGGTTTTCAATCCATATAATAAAATACTTCATTCCAAACAATAATATTCACATATATTAATAAAAAGAATCCTCTCCTAATCAAAAACACCTTTTTTCCTATATTCCCCCTCTCAGGTTACCGCAGCTTCATGATACAAGTAAACCTCCTTGGTCCTTTCTATTAAACTCTTTTATCTAGATCCTGTCATATCCTCCGTTCTTTTCAGTTCCCTTTTTATTCATACAGCCTTTATCCCAGATTTCTCAAACAACCTCTCAAATCATAAACTTCTCACATTTTCCTATACCATACGTGATGCAGTCACCTACTTACTTCACCGCCCACAATTGGCCACGTCATCCAGGGAACTCTCAACCCCACCTC
This sequence comes from Bufo gargarizans, assembly GCF_014858855.1. NCBI lineage: Eukaryota > Metazoa > Chordata > Amphibia > Anura > Bufonidae > Bufo > Bufo gargarizans. The sequence goes on along the minus strand of NC_058080.1, from coordinate 584,822,342 downwards.
CCTCCCCTCATGACGTCCACATCACATGGTTCAACCGCCCAATGAGCAGCCACATCTCATGACGTAGCCCGAAGGTCCTCAAGAGGAAAGGTAAAGAGCTCATTGGATAACGTCACCCGTACAGAATACTTCTAAGGCTACTTTCACACTAGCGTTCGAGCGGATCCGTTCTGAACGGATCCGCTCATATTAATGCAGACGGTGGCTCCGTTCAGAACGGATCCGTCTGCATTATAACTTAGAAAAATTTTCTAAGTGTGAAAGTAGCCTGAGCGGATCCGTTCAGACTTTACATTGAAGGTCAATGGGGGACGGATCCGCTTGAAGATTGAGCCATATGGTGTCATCTTCAAGCGGATCCGTCCCCATTGACTTCCATTATAAGTCGGAAAGGATCCGCTCGCCTCCGCACGGCCAGGCGGACACCCGAACGCTGCTTGCAGCGTTCAGGTGTCCGCTCACTGAGCGGAGCGGAGGCTGAGCGCTGGCAGACGGATGCATTCTCAGTGGATCCGCCTCCACTGAGAATGCATTAGGGCCAGACGGCTGCGTTCAGGGCCGCTTGTGAGCCCCTTCAAACGGAGCTCACGAGCGGACACCTGAACGCAGGTGTGAAAGGAGCCTTATCCCATATCTAAATTAAGCAAGGTTTCAGATCAAACTCTATGTTCAAACCCCCCGGCTGCAAGGTCCCTAATTGGTAGATCCATTGAACTTCTTTCCGGTTAATCTGTAACAGTGAGTCGCCACTTCGCCAGTGTGGTTTAACCACTTCCACTCCAGCGAACTTCAAACCCCCCGGATTTTTACCATGAGCGAGTTTAAAGTGAGCTGACACACTGTGGCTCATCAGGCCTTTTTTGATATTCCGTATGTGTTCCTGGATCCTTATTTTCAATTTCCTCACCGTCCTACCAACGTACTGGAGTCCGCACGGACACTCCAATACGTATATTATACCCTTATTCTATCATGAGCAATTTCCTTTTATTCGAAACTCCCCTCCATTTTTATTAGATATAATACAATTAAGCGTTCTCATCCTTCCTTTTGTGTTCCGATTCTTACACCCGGTACAGAACCCACACCATCTGAATTTCCCTCCCTCTTTATTCCGCTTTACACCCACTGGGGGGATGGCACTATGCACCAACTTGGTTCTAATGTTGGATGCCTTCCTAAAAATAAAAGAAGGGTTGTCAGGTATGACTTTTCCTAATATTGGGTCATTTTTGAGCGTACCCCAATTCTTTTTTACCGCTTTTTTTACATTATCCGACATTGAGCAGTACCTTGTTGTAAAGGAGAATCTGTAATCCCTCTCATCCTTTTTATCTTTTTCTTTTATATGTTCCTTCTCCTTTTTTTTTTTCCTCTTCTACAGTCTGGATGCACGCATACAGGCTGTCTTCTTCATACCCCCTTTCAAGGAATCTATCTTTCAACACCTTACATTGTGATCTATAATCTTCCACCACTGTGCAATTCCGGGCCATTCTTTTAAATTGCCCTTTAGGTATATTTTTGAGCCATGGTCCATAGTGGCAACTTTTCATGTCGATATATGAATTCACATCTGTCTCTTTGAAGAAAGAACTAGTTTTAAATGCGCCATCCTCTATCCGTATGCATAAATCCCAAAAATGTATTGAAACATTACTAATCTCCCCCACAAACCGCAAATTCCATTCGTTATTATTAAGCTGGTTGATGAAAATCTCGAGTCTGTCCTTTTCTCCTTCCCACACTAGGAGACAGTCATCGATGTACCTCCTCCAGAGGGTTAACTTACCCCCTGGGCTGTCCGCTCCTAGTGTGGGAAGGATGGTACTCTCCTCCCATGCCCCCATAAAAATGTTGGCAAAACTGGGGGCGAATTTCGCCCCCATCGCCGTACCAATGCACTGTACATAATAGGAGTCCCGGAACCAGAAATAATTGTGGTCAAGACAATAATCCAAACATTTCAGGATAAAATCCCCCTGCAGAACACCTATTTTCGGATCCTTTTCGATTCTGCTTCCTACCGCTTCTATGCCCAATTTCTTCGGAATTACTGTATACAGGGATGCCACATCAATTGTGGCCATCCATGTATTCAGTGTGGGCGGGCTCAGATCTTTTATAAGTTGTATCACTGCCCCTGTATCTTTCAAATGTGAGGGATTTTGCGTTACATATCATTGTAGATGGAAGTCTATATATTCTGTGACCTTACATGTCAGGGAATATAACCCCGAAATTATAGGCCTCCCCGGGGGGTCAATCAGGCTCTTGTGCACCTTTGGCAGGTGATATATCACTGGCACTATAGGGTGTGGAACAGTTAAATATTCGAACTCTTTTTATTTAGTATCCCTTTTTTAAAACCATCAACCAATATGCCATCAAGGATTTTTTTATATTCAATTGTGGGGTTACTTTTCAGTTTCTTATAGGTGGCTTCATCGGATACCAATCTTGCCATTTCACATTCATATTTATCTTTACTCATCACGACCACCCCTCCCCCTTTATCGGCAGGCTTAATTATTATGTCTGGATTTTGTTCCAGATCCTTTAGGGCCTTTCTTTCACCAAAATTAAGAATCTGTGTCACCTTACTCGTATCCATTTCTTCTAATTCTTTCAATAAGCCTGTTTTAAATGCTTCCACACACTCATTATTGCGATTTTTTGGAAAGAACTTAGATTTCTCCTTCAAGTGTGTATGCACAATACCATCCCTTTCATCCACCATTTTATTTTGCGGGGCCGGATTATTTATCCAGTATTTTGCCATATTAATTTTACGAATGTACTTATGAATATCCAGGAACATCTCAAATTTATTCATCTTCTGACTAGGCGCATATTTTAATCCCTTACTAAGGACGCTCTTTTCTCCTTCCGTTAAGGTGTGGCTGCTCAGATTGAAAATTCCTCTTATACTTCCTTGCTTTTCTTGTTTTTTGGGCTTTTTCTTCCCTTTTCCCCGTCTTCCTCTACAAGACTTCTTTTTAGTGGTGTCCTCACTATCTGTTCTTTTTTCTCTCCCTCCCTCTGTACCCCTTTTATACTCTGATGAGGAAAATTTTGTTCGCCTTGCTGTTTCAACCTTGATCTTTCTCCCTCACTATCTCCTCTCGTACAGTTCTCTACATAACCATTCCCCTCATAATTGGCCCTTTCTATTTGTCCTCTATTCTCATACTGATTAGGGCCATAGTTATCCTGTGATCTCCATTTCAGATTTCCATTATATCCTCCTCCTTGGTGTGGCTGTCTATATTGCTGTCTGCATTGGTTTCCTTTATATCCACTATTCTGTCTATAATTTTTATGGGGGCATGGGAGGCGAGTACCATCCTTCCCACACTAGGAGCGGACAGCCCAGGGGGTAAGTTAGCCCTCTGGAGGAGGTACATCGATGACTCCTAGTGTGGGAGGAGAAAAGGAGGGACTCGAGATTTTCATCAACCAGCTTAATAATAACAAATGGAATTTGCGGTTTGTGGGGGAGATTAGTAATGTTTTAATACATTTTTGGGATTTATGCATATGGATAGAGGATGGCGCATTTAAAACTAGTTCTTTCTTCAAAGAGACAGATGTGAATTCATATATCGACATGAAAAGTTGCCACTATGGACCATGGCTCAAAAATATACCTAAAGGGCAATTTAAAAGAATGGCCCGGAATTGCACAGTGGTGGAAGATTATAGATCACAATGTAAGGTGTTGAAAGATAGATTCCTTGAAAGGGGGTATGAAGAGGACAGCCTGGATGCTGGAGAAGGAACATATAAAAGAAAAAGATAAAAAGGATGAGAGGGATTACAGATTCTCCTTTACAACATGGTACTGCTCAATGTCGGATACTGTAAAAAAAAGTGGTAAAAAAGAATTGGGGTACCCACAAAAATGACCCAATATTAGGAAAAGTCATACCTGACAACCCTTCTTTTATTTTTAGGAAGGCATCCAACATTAGAACCAAGTTGGTGCATAGTGCCATCCCCCCAGTGGGTGTAAAGCGGAATAAAGAGGGAGGGAAATTCAGATGGTGTGGGTTCTGTACCGGGTGTAAGAATCGGAACACAAAAGGAAGGATGAGAACGCTTAATTGTATTATATCTAATAAAAATGGAGGGGAGTTTCGAATAAAAGGAAATTGCTCATGCGAGAATGAGGGTATAATATACGTATTGGAGTGTCCGTGCGGACTCCAGTACGTTGGTAGGACGGTGAGGAAATTGAAAATAAGGATCCAGGAACACATACGGAATATCAAAAAAGGCCTGATGAGCCACAGTGTGTCAGCTCACTTTAAACTCGCTCATGGTAAAAATCCGGGGGGTTTGAAGTTCGCTGGAGTGGAAGTGGTTAAACCACACTGGCGAAGTGGCGACTCACTGTTACAGATTAACCGGAAAGAAGTTCAATGGATCTACCAATTAGGGACCTTGCAGCCGGGGGGTTTGAACATAGAGTTTGATCTGAAACCTTGCTTAATTTAGATATGGGATAAGAAGTATTCTGTACGGGTGACGTTATCCGGTGAGCTCTTTACATTTCCTCTTGAGGACCTTCGGGCTACGTCATGAGATGTGGCTGCTTATTGGGCGGTTGAACCATGTGATGAGGACGTCATGAGGGGAGGGAGGTGGGGTTGAGAGTTCCCTGGATGACGTGGCCAATTGTGGGCGGTGAAGTAAGTAGGTGACTGCATCACGTATGGTATAGGAAAATGTGAGAAGTTTATGATTTGAGAGGTTGTTTGAGAAATCTGGGATAAAGGCTGTATGAATAAAAAGGGAACTGAAAAGAACGGAGGATATGACAGGATCTAGATAAAAGAGTTTAATAGAAAGGACCAAGGAGGTTTACTCTTATCATGAAGCTGCGGTAACCCGAGAGGGGGAATATAGGAAAAAGGTGTTTTTAATTAGGAGAGGATTCTTTTTTATTAATATATGTGAATATTATTGTTTGGAATTAAGTATTTTATTATATGGATTGAAAACCATGTGGAAACTATTATCTGTACTGAAGTATTTGATCGAGTGGTGGCTCCCGTAACTTGGGAAGCTGGGCTATTTAAAGGGCCCCACTGCGGACATGCGCAGTTGTCGCCCCTGAGGAAGCCAGAGAGCGAAACCCGGGTCGGGCAGAAACGTTACAGATTTTATTATTGTGATATGCCTATTGTCTACCAACGTCTGTAAGTAGATTAAAACCTTTTTATACCAACTACTAAGAGGGTACTACACTATTTGCCGATTATCTAACCCTGCAGAGGGGGCGGTCTGAGGAGGATCAAAGCCTTTGAGAGGTGGATAGAGGCTAATACCCTGATTCATTCACCTGTGTATCGGATGACAGAGTCTCAAGCAGCGCGGTTTCAAACTTTTATTATGTGTCAGAAATACGCCTAACATAGACATATTTCTATATAATAAATGACCACCTAATTGTAATATTATTCGGGGATAGGGCTAATATCTTTATATTATATAGATTACAGTGTATTATACTGTGCCCTGTATTTCCCAGTAGGAAATGATCCTTGGGAAACACAGTCCTCATCCAGTGGCGTAGCTATAGGGGTCGCAGCGGTCGCAATTGTGACTGGGCCCCTAAGTCAGCGGGGCCCATGGGGCCCCCTTTAGGAGAGAGAGAGTAAAGCCCTATTTAACTATACCTGCACAGCCTGGGCTGCGGATGGCACGGGTGGCTTCACCTAGGGGATCGGAGCCAGGGCCGGACTGGCCCACCGGGATACCGGGAAATTTCCCGGTAGGCCGCCGGCCCTGGGGCCGCTTTAAGATGTGTCTGCACCTTTTCGGCGGCCGGCAGGCCGAATCTGAAAGCTCTGTAGTGGTGGCCGGTGGGTGGAGCTGAGCAGGCTGGCAGCCGGCCTCCGTGGGAGCGGCACTGCTCCCTCCGACCACCTGGTGTCACTGTGAGCAGCAGCCCGTTATCCTCCTGGCTGGCTGTCCTGTGTGTGGCTGCCCCTCTCTGACTTCCTGCAAGTGGCCTCACCTCCAGATTCAATATGCCGGGCCCAGGCCGCAGACCGGAAGCAGAGCCCAACCCCTGTGTCTGCCGCCCGCCGTCATGACCGATGCAAACAGCCCTGAGAGGACTTGAGGAGCCGCAAATACTGGGGGTAAGAAGGGGCCAGGCTGTGCCTACATGTGACTGTGCAGGCTGTCAGGGTTATGTAGTGTATATTATTTACATACAGTCCTATAATTTTTAAGACTGTATGTACACTAATATACACTACATAACCCTGACAGCCTGCACAGTCACATGTGGGCACATCCCTGGCATCCAATATACCGTATTTTTCGCCGTATAAGACGCACTTTTATCCCCCCAAAAGTGGGGGGAAAATAGCAGTGCATCTTATACGGCGAATGCAGCTTATTTTGCGATTTGCGAATTTGCGTGCAAATTTTTTTGCGCAAATTTTTGTGCGAATTTTTTGCGCAAAATTTTTGCGGAGTACTTACAACTACAAACGCTCGCCGAGAGGAGGGAGGAGGCAGGCTGGGAGGACGGGCGCTGGCAGTGTGTGAGTCATACGTCACGCGCCTGCGCCGCCCACTTTATGAATGAAGCAGGCGGCGTGGGCGCATGACGTATGACTCACGCTGCCAGCGCCTGTCCTCCCGGCCTGCCTCCTGCCTCCTCCCTCCTCTCGGCGAGCGCTTGTAGTTGTAAGTACTCCGCTCATTATGCGATTATGCACATAACTATTTACTATTAGACATACGATTATACAGTGAGCGGGGCCCGTGTAGTAGAATAGTCACTGCACGGGCCCCGCTGTCATTATAAAGCCAGATGCCGGCCCCCAGCCCTGTATTGAGGGTCATTCACTGCAGGGACACTTATGGAGGGGATCTGTGGATGACACATAGCATAAGATGCTATATATGTGTCATCCACAGATCCCCCCCATAAGTGTCACCCACAGATCCCCCATAAGTGTCACCCACAGATCCCCCATAAGTGTCACCCACAGATCCCCCATAAGTGTCACCCACAGATCCCCCATAAGTGTCACCCACAGATCCCCCATAAGTGTCACCCACAGATCCCCCATAACAGTGCGTCACCCACAGATCCCCCATAACAGTGCGTCACCCACAGATCCCCCATAACAGTGCGTCACCCACAGATCCCCCATAAAAGTGCGTCACCCACAGATCCCCCATAACAGTGCGTCACCCACAGATCCCCCCATAACAGTGTCCGTCAGCCACAGATCCCCAGTAATAGTGCCATCCACAGACCACAATTAGTTCAAAACCCACCAAAAGCACACCTTTTGGTTCAAAATATTTTTTTTCTTATTTTCCTCCTCAAAAACCTAGGTGCGTCTTATAGGCCGGTGCGTCTTATACGGCGAAAAATATGGTATATCACAGAGAGCTATACTGTGCAGTATAGCTTATAATGCACAGTATAGCTCTCTGTGATATGTATTGGATGCCAGGGCTGTGCCCACATGTGACTGTGCAGGCTGCCAGGGTTATGTAGTGTATACTATTAGTTTACATACAGTCTCCAGTTTACAGTAATCTCCAGGAGTGGCATCGGCTGGGCAAATCAGCTTCTAGGATCTGCCCCTGACATCTCCAAGTGACAGACACTGCTGGACCCCCCTGGCACCCTGCACACATTATAAATGCACAGTATAGCTTTCCCTGATATGTATTTGATGTCAGGGCCATGCCCACATGTGGCGAGTGGCGGTGCATTATACACAGCAGCACGGTGTCCGGTACTCACAAAGACGTGGTAGACAAATGCCCAGCCCCGGGGTCTCTCCAGCACGTTGCACAGGTAGTTATGCAGCCTCCGGTACTTCACGTTCCTCCGGCAGCTCTGGCTGCTGTTGTACGATAGCGGCTTCCCCAATAAGCTCATGCAAGCTCCCTGCTTCCCTCGGTGGCTCTCCTGCAAGCCCCCTCCCGGTCCCACACCGCTGCCCCTGCCAGTGTCACCGGTGCCCAGGAGAAGCAGCCCATCCCCTCTACTGGAGTTCAACAGCACCCTGTTGCCCCGACTCCACATCTTTCGTGCCGTAGTAACGGTCCCTGCCCCTGCCTTTACCTCCAGAGCTGCTTTTTATCCAGAGCCCAGAGCCTCCCACATCACCTCCACTATGGTTGCGGGACATGGCATCACCGGCGTGGGCACAGAGGGCTCTGGGTGCATGCACAGAGCAGACCTGGGGACAGGGTGGCAGCGCTTCCTGGCTTCAGACTGTCAGATCTGATCACAAGTTGGCACCAGCCATACATACAGGAAGGCTCTGTGTGCAGGGTGCCAGGGGGGTCCAGCAGTGTCTGTCACCTGGAGATGTCAGGGGCAGAGCTCCTGGAGACACGACGTATCCTCATCCACACACTCTTCTGTGCGATTCATCTGCTCTGTCACATGAAGCCACATATTCTTCTCCAAAGTACAAGCCCTCCTCAGTCAATCTGATTCCCTGCCCTCTGTGGAGGCACCATGCCCAGCAGGTCCTTTGTACAGCACAGTGACACCAGGTTACACACCAAGATGTTCTCCACTCCCAGCCCCTGACAACCTGTGTGACAACCTTTCACAAAGTGCTACCTCCAGCCAGAGCCCTGCTGTCAACTGCCCCAATCTCCTTGCTGTGATGTATAAAGAAGCATGTGAGGGTTACAGAGTGCCCATGGAGCCCACATCCTAGAAGCGGATCTGCCCAGCCGATGCCACTCCTGGAGAGTCCCTTGCTGCTCTCTGTACAGGAGGGGACAGTGATCACACAGCTCTCTGCATCCAGCATGCTGCTCAGCCTCCACACAGGCAGCTCCCAGCAGTCTACTGTGCCTTCCTACATAGAAGCCTGGAGGTCACTTCCAGGCAGCTGAAACTCCATGCATGATGGACAGAGTGGCTGTGAGAAGCTTGAAGCCCACCACCTCCAGGCAGCTGCACTTCAACAACTTTTCCAGGAGAACCCAGCAACTCTGTGACAGCAGGAAGGGGTTGCCAGTCACTCACTTGTCCCTGTGCAGCCTGCAGCTCCAGTCCTTCTCCTGGTGCTGCTGCTGACATACATTCAAGGGGGACAGAAGGGGAAGGGGGGGAGGAAGAGGAGGACAGAGGGGGAAGGCCAGGTACTTACAGGAGGACTATATCTGAGTATAAATTAAAGGGGTTGTTCGGGTTCAGAGCTGAACCCGGACATCCCTCCATTTTCACCCAGGCAGGCCTTCTGACTTGAGCATCGGAGCAGTTCATGCTCCGATGCTCTCCTTTGCCCTGCGCTAAATCGCGCAGGGCAAAGGCATTTTTTGAAGATCTGGTGACGTGCCGGGGCTCTCCATGGGGCTGCCAGGAACCCCGGTGACGTCAACGGCACTGATGGCTGGGATTTAGCACTGCCCTAGCCAGTAAAACGGTAATATGAACAATGGGGTTCTACAAAAGAGCTATTGTGGGGCAAAGTTCATATTCGTGTTTACACACGTGTTTTAAAATGAATGCTTTCCCCTTTTATAAACAAGTAAATAATGACGCAATGCTGTGGGGTTGGTGTGCAACTTTTTCCAGGGCTGGTTTTTATCCCCAGTCCGGCCCTGATCGGAGCCTGGTAGAGCCGTGTGTGCAGAAGAAGGAGCGGTTCCGCTCCCTGCAGCCGCGGCAGAGTTGTACTGCCCAGAAGAGGACGGTGCGCCTGCTGGAGTGACGATTGAGCAGTGAGTGAGGTGAGGCCCAGGGCGGCAGCCTGATCGTAAGTTTATGTGCTGTAGACTGAGAAAATCAGCATGTGGATTTGAAGGAATTGGCCTGCATTGCTTTGCACTGGTCTATCCAGGTTAGGATCACTGCTAAGCATGCAGCAGGTCCAAATAATAGTTTACTGGATCACTGGATTTTCCACTGATGTTTCCTTTGTGGTTGTGGCCACCAGGTACGTACCTGACCCTACCTGGGAAACCTAACCCTAGGCGGTCAGAGTTGTGCCGCAACCGCATCGTGGAGGGACGCCTGAAAGAGGGCATCCCCTTTGAGAGTAACAGGAAAAAGGGGGTTGGGTGGGAGGGAGAACTTCGTACGCCGTACGCATGTGGGAGCCAAGCCCCTCCCACAAATACAGGCCAATGAATCGGCCTTACACTTGTGGTCGTGGCCACCAGGTACGTACCTGACCCTACCTGGGAAACCTAACCCTAGGCGGTCAGAGTTGTGCCGCAACCGCGTTGTGGAGGGACGCCTGAAAGAGGGCAAAAGACATACTGATAGGCAAAAGTACTTTATTGCGACGTAATCACAAAGCCAGGTTCTAAAAAGCTGTTGACATTTCAGTATCGGGGTGAGGTATGTAACGGGTGAAACATGCCGAGTGCCAACGCCCTAACTTCTGAATAATGTGTGCTGGTACTTGATTCTTGGATGCTGCAGACGCAGCGCCTATGCGGAACGAATGTCCTGAAATGGTGGAGGGGTCACCGCCCAGGCTGGCCACCAGTGACCTAACGTGGGATACGAACTGATGGGTGGTGAGTGGAACCACCCCGAAGGGTAACAGTGGACTGTTAGGCCCAGACCCCGACAAGGCGGACCGTAGCTGACGGAGCACCGTGACGGGGCACCATTGGTGTGACGTGGGATAGAAGGACACCGGGACAGGGGGGCCCACCTGGGAGGTCTTGGACGTCCTGAGCAGTAACGTGAACCCCTCGGTGTTCTGGACCAGCTGGCTGACCGTGAGGAACTTGCTACTGCCGGAAGAACAAGTGAACTCCCCAGGCCTCAGAAAGCCATAAAAGGCTAAATAGATGGCAGATTTGAGTACCAATCTGGGCAAAACCCCGAACGGATTACTGTCCAGGACGTCGGATAGATTGCGAAAAAGGGGCCCGGTGACCGCTTGCCTACGCCCTTGGCCTTGAGGTCCGCATTTGCTTAAGCCCTTGAGTGCTGCTTTAACAGCATGCATGGCGAACACAGATGGTCGTTCGGGATGACTAACGGAGAGGAAATGTTGTACACCCGCTAGGTACGACCTCACCGTACTGTGGGAGAGCTTGTGCACTGAGTGGCAGTAGCCAATGAACGCCAGGATGTGATCTGGAAAACTGGATTCCCCCTGAGGACATTCCCCTTGGAACCTGCAGAACATCTTCCACCCGGTGTGGTATGCTCGGGTCGTGTTGGGCGAGAGAGAATTGCGAATCAGAGCGTGGGCCGTCTCAAGGTGGTCGGTTACGCTAACATTAAGGACTCGTGAGGAGGAACGGTGGCGCCTGTCGCATCTGCCTCTGGCATGATCTGAAAGAAACGGGAGAAGTTAGCCCTGGATAAGGCGTCGGCAGCCAAGTTTCGCTCACCTGGCACGTGCGCGCTATGAACGTGGAAATGGTGGTGTAGGGAGAGCTGTACTAACCGTCTAAGGAAACACATGACGTGGCTTGACTTTGATGACCCACTGTCTATGATGTCTACCACGGCTGCGTTGTCCGTCACAAACAGGACGGACTGGTTCGCCCAAAGACTGCCCCATATGTGAGCAGCTACCACAATGGGGTACAGCTCGAACAGTGCCGAGGTTTGGAGGAACCCTGGGATTAGTACTGCCTCGGCAGGCCATCTGTCTGCAACCCAGTGAGTGCCAAATATAGCAGCAAACCCTGTGCCGGCCGCCGCGTCTGAAAAGACTAAGGGGGACTGGCACGACAGCTCGGGAACGAATAGGGACACCCCGTTCCACCGGTCCAAAAAATGGTCCCACATACGGAGATCCGCTAAGGCCTGACTGTCCAGACGCACTGGGCTGTCCTGTTCTGGGGCGGTGCATAAGAGCGCCAGCAGGCGGGATATGAACGTTCTGCCCTGCGGAATGATACGCATGGCAAAATTTAACATGCCCAGTAGCGACTGAAGATCAGTCTTAGTGACCACCGATGTGACTGAAAACCTGTGGATCACTTCTCTGACTCTCGTTAGCTTGTCCACAGGTAACCTGGCTAACATGCGTTGGGAGTCTAACTCGATGCCCAGAAAGGTGATCACGGTGGACGGGCCCTCTACTTTCTTGGAAGAAACTGGTACCCCCAACTGGGAGAAACTGTCATGGAACCATGAACCAGACGTACAACAGAGATAGGTGGAATAAGAAGGCTTTATTGAAAATCAAGCCGTAGCTAAAGTCCAAACGGATGGCTAAACTGAAGCAGGGTCTTGCGTAGACGGAGGTCAGGAACCAGAAGGGTAGTCAGACGTAGCCAGGATCAGGAACCAACGGGGTAGTCAGACGAAGCCAGGATCGGGAACCAACGGGGTAGTCAGACGAGGCCAGGATCAGGAACCAAAAGCAGCAGCAGTCTTTGAAGCATGTGCACACAGGAGGACCAAGCAAGGAACTGAAGCCACAGACCTTCTATATATATGAGCTAGGCATCCAGCTCCTCCCAGAGGGAAGGAGGAGCCGCAGGGTGGGAGGCTACAAGAAACCCAGAAACCAAGATGGCCGCCAGCACATGTCAAACGAAGGAGAACAGTGAGAAGGTAAGACCATGACAGTACCTCCCCCTCAAGGGCCCCTCCTCCGCGGAGTAAGGAACGGTTTCAGAGGGAAGCGTGCGTGGAAGGCTCGGAGCAACGCAGGAGCATGGACATCTGTGGAGGGAACCCAGGAACGCTCCTCTGGACCATAACCACGCCAATGGACCAAAAACTGCAACCGACCGCGGACCAGGCGTGAGTCCAGGATATTGCTCACCTCATATTCCTCACGATTGCCCACTTGGACCGGACGGGGCCGAGGAACCGAGGAAGTGAAACGATTACACACCAATGGCTTCAACAGGGAGACATGAAACACGTTGGAGATCCGCATGCCAGGAGGAAGCGCAAGGGCATAGGCTACCGGGTTTACCCTGTGAAGCACTCGGAAGGGACCAACAAAGCGAGGCGCCAGCTTGGGAGTGGGCACTCGAAGGTTGAGGTTGCGGGTGGACAACCATACACGGTCTCCGACCTGGTAGGAAGGAGCGGGCGCTCGTCTGCGATTAGACTGGAGTCTCTGGCGTTGCGCAGAGACCTCAAGGGACCTCTGGATCTGTACCCAAGAAGTACGTAGGACGGAAAGGTGATCCTCCACAGCCGGAGTATCCTGGGGAGAGAATACCTCCGGTAACACGGCAGGTTGGAACCCATAATTGGCCATGAAGGGAGACGTCCCAGAGGAAGAGTTCACCGCCGTGTTCCTGGCAAACTCAGCCCAAGGCAGGAGGTCAACCCAATTGTCTTGGTGATCGGAGACATAGCAACGAAGGAATTGCTCCAAGGCCTGATTGGATCGTTCTGCGGCCCCATTGGACTGAGGGTGGTAGGCCGAGGAGAAAGAGAGATGAATCCCCAACTGGGAGCAAAAGGCGCGCCAGAACCTGGACACAAACTGACTCCCCCGATCCGACACAATCTCCTTGGGCAAACCGTGCAACCGGAAGACCTCCCTGGCAAAAATCGAGGACCAACTCTTGTGCAGAGGGTAACTTCCTGAGAGGAACACAGTGGCACATTTTGGAAAACCGATCCACAATCATGAGAATGACCGTATGGCCTCGGGATGCAGGAAGGTCCACAATGAAATCCATCCCCAGGTGTGACCATGGACGCTCCCCGGTGGCTATGGGTTGCAAAAGGCCCAACGGAAGGTGCCGAGGGGACTTACTCTGGGCACAAACGGAGCATGCCGCTACATATGCGGCGATGTCGGAACGTAGAGAAGGCCACCAGAACAGACGTGAAACCGCCCAGGACAGCTGATTCTTTCCAGGGTGCCCCGCGGCCTTGGAGTTATGGTAGGTTCGCAACAACCGAGTGCGCAACTCCTCAGGCACAAAACATCTGCCGTTGGGTCTCCCAGAGGGAGCACCAGATTGAGCCGCCAAAATCTGCTCACCCAGAGGAGAGGTCAGGCTGGTGCGAATAGCAGCCAGGATCTGATTCGGGGGTATGACCGTAGTCGGAATCGACTCCTCCCCGGACAGCTCGGAGTACTGCCGTGATAAGGCATCCGCTCTGATGTTCTTGGAGCCGGGTAGGTAGGAGACCACGTAATTAAAACGTGACAAGAACAGAGCCCATCTGGCCTGACGTGGTGTCAATCTCTTGGCCTCAGAGAGGTAGGTCAGATTCTTGTGGTCCGTCAGGATGAGAACCGGAACCACCGAGCCCTCGAGCAAGTGCCTCCATTCTTTAAGGGCCTGCACGATGGCCAATAACTCCCTGTCACCAATCTGATAGTTGCACTCCGCGGAAGACAGTTTCCGGGAGTAAAACCCACAAGGAAGCAGAGGACCCTCTGGTGTTCTACGCTGAGACAGGAGGGCGCCTACTCCCGTCTCAGACGCGTCCACCTCGAGGACAAAAGGCAACCCAGGGTTGGGATGCGACAGAATCGGAGCCGACACAAAGGCGGACTTTAGAGCCTCAAAAGCTCGGATGGCCTCGAGCGGCCAGACCTGAGGATTACTGCCCTTCCTGGTCAGATCCGTGAGAGGCTTGGCTAGCATGGAAAAGTCCCTGATGAACTTCCGATAATAATTGGCGAAGCCCAAAAAGCGCTGCAGGGCACGAAGCCCACTGGGCTGGGGCCACTGTAAGACAGCCGAAACCTTCTCAGGATCCATGGAGAACCCCTCAGCGGAAATGATGTAACCTAAGAAGGTTACCTGGGATCGGTGAAATTCGCATTTCTCAAGCTTACCGAACAGCTTGTTCTCTCGTAAGCGTTGCAACACTCGTCTGACATCCAGAATGTGGGCCTCCATGGATGCAGAATATACCAAGATGTCATCCAAATAGACCACCACACACTGCTGCAACAGGTCACGGAAAACATCGTTGATGAATTCCTGGAAGACTGCGGGCGCATTGCACAACCCAAAGGGCATAACCAAGGATTCATAATGACCGGTCCTGGTGTTAAACGCGGTCTTCCACTCATCGCCCGCCTTGATCCTTACCAGGTTATATGCCGCCCTCAGGTCGAGTTTGGTAAAGACCGTGGCCCCTTTGAGGCGATCGAACAGCTCGGAAATCAAGGGTATCGGGTAAGCGTTCTTGATCGTGATGCGATTGAGACCCCTGTAGTCGATGCAAGGCCTCAACTCACCGCCCTTCTTTTTCACAAAGAAAAATCCAGCCCCTGCCGGGGACGAGGATTTGCGAATGTGTCCGCGTGAAAGCGCCTCCCTCACGTACTCCTCCATGGCCTCATTCTCCGCTACCGACAGTGGATAGACTTTGCCACGAGGAGGAACGGCACCAGATTGTAACTCTATGGCACAATCGTATGGGCGGTGCGGAGGTAGGGCAACCGCACGCACCTTATCGAATACATCCCGGTACTCCTCGTATTCAGGAGGCAACAGAGAGTCCGAGGAAGTACACAGCAACTTGACAGGCCCATGGATGCAACTAGCCCCACACTGCGGTGACCACGAGAGGATCTCGGCCGATCTCCAATCGAAAGTCGGATTATGCTTCTGGAGCCAGGGGTACCCCAAGACCACCGAGTAGTGTGGAGACGAAATAACCTGGAGACAGACCGACTCTCTGTGAACGGCACCAATGGCCATCCCCACTGGAAGGGTCTCCTGAGTCACGTGTGGCGGCAGAAGGGGTCTGCCGTCTATCGCCTCAAGAGCCAGTGGGGAACCTCGAGGCTGCAGAGGAATGGAATTGGCGGCGGCGAACACACTATCAATGAACAAGCCACCAGCACCAGAGTCCACCAACGCCTGGGTCGTCACCGAGCCCCCGACCCAGGAGAGGACAACAGTAATCAGTGGTTTGTCAACACGGGAAACCGGGGACGAGGAGACTCCACCCAAGATCTGCCCCCGACAGGATCTCAGGTGCGAGCGTTTCCCGGACGGTTCGGGCATGCCAACCGAAAATGCCCACCGAGACCACAGTACATGCATCGGCCCTCGCGTCTCCGGAGTACCCTCTCCCCCTCGGACAGGCGAGCAACCCCCAGCTGCATGGGTTGACCCCCAGACCAGTCATCCCCAGGAGGCGTGGGAGGAGAGGGAGGCACGGGTGGGACAGCAAACGTAGGCGCCAATCTGTTAGAAGGCCTCCGCAGGCTCTCCTTAAAGGAAGGTCTCTCCCTGAGTCTGGTGTCAATCAAAATCAGGAAAGAAATAAGGGACTCGAGCTCCACTGGTAGGTCCTTGGCTGCAATCTCATCCTTCAAGGCATCCGAGAGACCATGAGAGAAAGCAGCGACCAGAGCCTCATTATTCCAGCCCACCTCTGCTGCCAGGGTACGAAACTCAATGGCGTATTCAGCTACGGATCGTGAACCCTGTCTGATGGACATAAGGAGCTTCGCAGCAGAGGCAGCACGAGCCGGCACATCGAATACCTTCCGAAGAGAAGCAACAAAACCGGAAAACTCGGCAACCACCGGATTGTTGTTCTCCCATAAAGGGCTGGCCCAGGCCAAGGCCTTGTCCGAGAGCAGCGAGATCAAGAAGCCCACCTTTGATCTCTCAGTAGGAAAGGCATGTGGCAGCAACTCGAAATAAATGGCCACCTGGTTAAGGAAACCTCGGCACTGAGTTGGCTCTCCCCCAAAGCGCTGTGGAAGGGGGGCAGAACCGGTCATACCCCGAAACACCGCAGGTGCAGCAACAGGTGTCGGGGTAGACTCTGGCGCAACAACCGGAGCGGCAGTAGGAGCGGGCCCAGGAGCGACAACCGACCCATCGGCAACGAAGCTAAATGAGCCGTGCGTTCAAGCAGGGTTTGTAACGCCACAGCGAACCGACCCAACAGGTGATCCTGCTGATCAAGTCTGGCAACCAGCGTAGGTAGCGAGGATGGCCCTGTACCGTCAGAATTCATGGCTTGGTCCTAATGTCATGGAACCATGAACCAGACGTACAACAGAGATAGGTGGAATAAGAAGGCTTTATTGAAAATCAAGCCGTAGCTAAAGTCCAAACGGATGGCTAAACTGAAGCAGGGTCTTGCGTAGACGGAGGTCAGGAACCAGAAGGGTAGTCAGACGTAGCCAGGATCAGGAACCAACGGGGTAGTCAGACGAAGCCAGGATCGGGAACCAACGGGGTAGTCAGACGAGGCCAGGATCAGGAACCAAAAGCAGCAGCAGTCTTTGAAGCATGTGCACACAGGAGGACCAAGCAAGGAACTGAAGCCACAGACCTTCTATATATATGAGCTAGGCATCCAGCTCCTCCCAGAGGGAAGGAGGAGCCGCAGGGTGGGAGGCTACAAGAAACCCAGAAACCAAGATGGCCGCCAGCACATGTCAAACGAAGGAGAACAGTGAGAAGGTAAGACCATGACAGAAACACCTTAGCAGCTTCCCCAGCCCCAGAGGAGCAGCCCCTGGCCTCTCAATCAGTAGGAAGTCATCTAAGTAATGGATGACGAATTCACAGCGAACCTTGTGTACCAGAACCCAGTGGAGGGCTTGAGCCAGCTGATCGAAGAGCCAGGGGCTGCTCTTGGAACCGAAGGTGAGTTTTGTGGCAAAGTAATACAGGCCTCTCCACCTGATACCGTGCCATTGCCAGAGTGCTGGCATAATGGGGAGCAGTTTAAAGGCGTCCGATATATCTGCTTTGGACAACACGGACCCGGGACCTGTCTGCATGATGATGGCGATGGCCTGGTCTATAGAAGAATACCTCATACCAACTTCTTCCGAAGGAATGAGGGAGTTGAGGCTGGGAACCTGGGAGCCATGTGGGGCAGACAAGTCAATGATGAGTCTCTCCTTCTTACTGAACTTGCCTGTGACAACCCCTACGGGACTGACTCTCCACCGTTGAAATGGGGGCACTTCGAAAGGACCAATTAAGAACCCTTTGACTAACTCGGACTCTATGAGTGTGTCTACTGAGCCAGGATTCCTTTCGGCTGACTGAAGGTTCCCACACTCATGTGTGACCTCTGGGGTCGTGATTAATCCCGTGTGGAAACCCTCATGGAACCCTGACACCAGGAACTGCACAAACCCTGGATTGTGATGACCTTGCAATAGTACTTGTAGACGACTAGTATTGACCACGCTCATGTAATTCTTCACCGATTTTAATGAGCAAGCTACTCGGGGGTGGGCCCTGAAGCAGTTGGTACAGATATGCAACAAACGGCATTGCCCGAAATTACAAGACGCGTAATTAAAATTGTTGCATATCTGGGCCCTACCTAACTGGACAATGAGTCGTCCTAGTTTGTCTACCGAATTGGGGGGTCTGAAGATGTCGAGTGGCCCCGCTGAAGAGCCAGAGGGGTATGATGTCGTGCCGACAGCCGACTTATGGCACCACTCTACTGAGTGGAAGATAGACTGACAGGCAGAACAGGAGGGAGCTTTCAGGCCTGCAAAGTGTCTGCAGAACAACTCTGTGTCCAAGACGGACCAGTCTGTGACATGTTGAAACTGGGACAGGGCTGCAGCTGCTTTGGCTGAGAACGAACAGTGGTAATCATAGAACGCGTTCCCACCATACCTATGACCCAACTCTGTGACCCGAAAGAGGTACAGGTCTAGCTCCTCCCTCCTGTCCGGCCTGGCAGTACAAATGACGTCCCTGAAAAGGCTGAAAGCCATGACGAACTCTGGAATGTTCAATTTGCGATTGAGCCAGTGGTCGCGGCTTCTCAGCACCACCGAGACTTCCCCGCAAGCTATGACCTTGTTGTCGGAAAGGTCCCTGGAGGCTATTAGTAGCGAAGCGAGATTGACATCCCTACCCTCTAGGATGTCCTTTCTGATGCTGATGGGGACAAAATGAGACGGAGTCACGTTGGGGACTGGCTGGGCAGTGCGAATGTCTGCTGCAGCAGAGGTGGAGGCGACCGGAGGCTCGGGGAAAGAAACCGACACTGACGAATTGTGAGCCTCGACTGACTCGAGTCTAGCCTGTATGGACGTGACGGCCGAAGTCAAATTGTTCAGCATGAGGTGTAATTGGGCCAGCGATGTTTGTATCGTGGCTGCGGGGGGATCACCGCTGCTGGGCACCAGGGAGTCTTTCCATAGCCGGTATAGCTCCGCTTTTCTGGCAGATGCCGGGAAAGGAACGCCCCGCCTCGTCAGCTCCGCCATCAGCTTGGGGATAGTCCAAGCACGCAGGGATAACGTACTGCCCCCTTCGGACGTCCCTGCAGCGTTTTCATCCACTGATGCTTCCATGATATCAGACGCGTGCGACATCACAGCTGTGGAGACAATAACGCAAGGTGACCGGCTACCCTGGGCGACCACCAGTGTCCGTGAAGCTGTTTGACAACGTGGTAGAAAAGGTGCACTGTCCCTGTGAAGCACACACACTAACCCCAGACAGCCGTTAAAGAGTGGCCAGGAACCGCCACCCGAAAGTGCACGCCAGGACCTGACTTACTTACCAACTGAGGAACTCTGCGTTCTGAACCCCACGGATGTTTTTAAATGGAAAGGAAACCTGGACGTAAAACAGTGCATGAGACCACTCCCTTGCTAGCGATCAATACCTCCCGTCCACTGACGTGAACCCCCACTACCTTGTTCGTGAGAAACTCGGGTGAAATCCTAGACTGACTTCTCTTGTGTGTATTTTATATATTTTTTTTTTTTTCCACAGACCTGGGAAACAAACAGCACAAAGAAACCAGTCAATGCACGAGGTACAACTGATGGAGCACGAGCTGTGAACTGTGGATTTGATCAACGGGTGGGGGTGGCATTGATTGACGTTTTCCACCCCCCGACTCTGTCTGTCATTTGTGGTGAACCCCTACCTACCTAAGCAGCACGGCGGCCCGTGACAGACTTTAAGTGTGTGCGAGGCGCGGGCCATTGCATCCCCCACCGTGCTCCACTGCGCCGCGTGGGGAGCGCGGAGCTCCCTGGCACCGAGGACCAAGCGGGGGGATACTTATGAGCAACGGCTCGCGCCTCACGCAACACGATTTTTGTGCCACGTGGAGAGCTAACGCGTGTCCCTGGCAGGGTGCGCAGTGCGGGGGCCCCCTCCGTTCGAGGGCTGGCCCACCCGCCGGCTGAGCACACCTGCCGCGTGGGGAGCTGCGCAGCCCTCAGGCATGAACCGGCGCAGGAAGGACCCCCGGTGGTGAGAGCCTATCCCTGCCGATGATGGAATGCCGCGTGGGGGGCCTCACCGGTCCCTGGTGGAGTGCCCAGTGCGAGGGTGCCCTCCTGCCGTCTGAGGGCCGACCCTCCGCCGGCTGAGCGCCTCCACCGCGTGGGGATCCGGCGTAGCCCCCTGGCATGATTTGGAACAGGGGGGAAGCTTAACATGACACCGCCTTCCCCCTTATTCTATTTAACCTCGAGCCACGTGGGAGGCCCACCGCTCCCTGGTGGAGTGCCCAGTGCGGTGGTGCCCCCCGATTTTGGAGGGGCCGACCCACCGTCGGCTGGGCAACTCCACCGCGTGGGGACACGGTGGTGCCCCTGGCTAGCACAGAGACGGGGGGGGGGGCGTGTGTGGCCTTGCCCCTCCCCAATTGTGGCAAGGAGGGTCGCATGGAGCCGCCCCGCTCCCCGGCATAGCGCTAATGGCAGGGGCGCCTCCCCCCAACTGGGGGGCCGGCCCGCCGCTGAGGGGCACGCCCACCACGTGGGGGAGCGGGGCAGCACCGGCAAGACATGGAGCGTGGGAAGCGCCTGAAGAGGTGGGCGAGGGGTGGCCTCCTGGCCGTGGGCCCCGCCCCCCGCCGGTGAGCAACCGCCATGCCCGAGCTGCAGCGGCGGAGGAGGGGAGCGCAGTCTCCTGTCAGCTCCACCACCTCCGTCGGACGAACGTGAGCGGGAACGGGGGCATGTGAAGTGGTCCGGAGCGCGGGACCCGCTTACCAACAGGGCCGACCGCACCACCGGACATCGACTTACCTGGCCTGTTCAGCAGGACTGTCAGGTACAACGCACGCTCCGGAACACTAGAACTTCGTACGCCGTACGCATGTGGGAGGGCGCCGGCCGCTGACGTAGGCAGCCAAGCCCCTCCCACAAATACAGGCCAATGAATCGGCCTTACACTTATTATATACTGGACCTACGTTCACAATTCTGCTGGTTGTTCTTGGAAACAATGTAGTAGCATGCTTACAAATACACCCCTAATGGTACAGCCACATGTGAAAAATCCATAACAGATGTATGTAGTGCAAGGGAAAATGCACATGTGAAACCAACCACACAGTTTTCCCTATATTAGATTACCGCATGTGCAAAAGCAATGTGCAGTTCTTACATACTGTATATACAGTGGATATAAAAAAGTCTACACACCCCTGTTAAAATGTCAGGTTTTTGTGATGTAAAATGTAATTGCTTAATTCTGAACACAGCTACATCCCCAGTTATAAGACCACATATACAACCACATTATTTAAGTTTTTTGTTTTTTTTTACTTCCACCTAAAAGATTTCAGTTGTTTTTCAATTGAGTGGTACAGTTTATAAGTCCCATTAAAGGTGGAAAAAGTTCTGAAATGATTTATCTTTGTCTCATTTTTTCTTTTTTTACATCACAGAAACCTGACATTTTAACAGGGGTGTGTAGACTTTTTATATCCACTGCAAGGAATATAAGCAGTACTGGGAATCTTCAGCTCTGAGCCCTGTAGAATTGTGAATGCAGCTCTGGAGTCCGACTCCTGAATAATGCATACTGTACTCCGTAAAACAATGTGTTAGTTGTAGACCAGTGATGGCTAACCTTGGGACTCCAGCTGTGGTAAAACTACAACTCCCAAGATGCCACCCTTGCTTGGTTGCTCTCAGAACTCTATATAAATAAATAGAGCATGCTGGGAGTCGTAGTTTCACCCACAGCTGGAGTGCCAAGGCTAGCCATCACTGTTGTAGACTATGTGCCCACATAATACCCATATAGCTATGCACAGTCTACACCTATGTACAGACTGTATATAGGTATATCTTTCTCATATCGATCTATCTATCTATCTATCTGTCTATCCATCCCACAGGGGTTATATTGTTCGGCATGGTGTAACCTCCATACATTTGCTGTACAGTATACATTATAATCCCTGTACCATGCTGCACAATATACATTATAATCCCTGCTAAACATCAGCACCAGGGCCCATGAGCCTTTAGCTACACCCCTGTCCTCATCCCGGACCACCAGGACCAGGTAGCGCTCTGTCTGTACATGGCGGCCTCTCCTCTCCGCCACGCTGCTCCGCTTTGTACTGGTGCTTATTCTGAAACTAGGGCTGGGTTCACATCCTATTTTTAAAAATGTATGCGTTAACAGATGCCTCAGACTGATGCCGTACAGTGGCGTACGTTCACCTTAAAGTTCCATGTAGAAAAAAAATTTACGTTAACATATGCTTTTTTTTAATGGTCTCTGCAGGATACAAAAACGTGGAGTGCTGCACATTTGTATACATCAAACCGATAGGAAATACATTTTTTCTAGGCTCCAGCAGGGCACATTTTTGAGTTTCCCTTTAAGATGCATAAAAATGGCCCCTGATTAAAATACATATGTTTTGTGGGAATTTTTGCCACTGACCCCCCTCTGGTATGTCACTGTCCATATTGTGGGACTATTTGTGCACTAATAGTTTGTATTTGGTGGCTGCAAATATGACTTGAAGGTTTTTCAGGTTCGCCTGCCATTAAAGTCAATAAGTGTGATGCGAACATGCGGTTCTCGAGCATTTGATTGCAAACGCGCATTTGCGAATCGTCCCGGCTGATGTTCGTCCATCACTAATGTACAATAATAATTTTTTTTTTTCTTCCAAGCAGCTAATTGTCATGTATGAACCCAGGCTTAAAGAAAAAATATTATATACTGTATGTGCACCAACAATTGAATAAGACCACTTGGCACATAAAATGATTACATGTTTTAAGGACCTTCATCCAGGTAGGATTTATATATGTGATTGAAATACAATTTTTTTTCTTGTATTACCTTGAGGTGTTGGCCATGTGCTATGACTTTGCGTACTCGGAATTCCCCCCATATTGTCTTGGGCAGGTAATTTGATTATTTCATACATATATATATTCACTTAGCCTGCGTAAGCTTATTCATTCTCAAATCATTGTATTCACGTTAAAACACATGTTCTAGTGACCCATTACCAGGGTGATCACTTCTAAGAATAGATGTATCTTCTGGCAGTCATTTACCCTGAAAATAGTTTCCAAAATCAAACACAAAAGGTCTTTGAGACATATCATACGAGCCTTTACAAAAACCATAAGGCATTTGTTTGCTGGAAAAGTGAAAAGTTTTAGCAAATGATAATATGCTCTCTTTATAATAGGAAGTGCCAATCACCCGCATTTCATTTATTAAAATGTCACTGCCATTAGGTCCTTGGTTTAGAAAAGAGGAACCCATTTAAATGTCAACGCCGTTGAACTTTAGATTTTTCTGCTATAATAAATAGCTCCATGGGGCTTAAACAGCTTTCTAAATATGCTGCTGATGACTCATTATAAAGAATAATGAATGCATTTTAGTGCATTTTATGCTTTAGCATTCAAGCTCTATAGAAAATGTACAGTTTTACTCTTCAACATAAATAGACCATTTACGTCTCACTTGTGAATGTGTAAAAACATGTATTATCCTTTAATTGCCGTAATTGAATAGCACAGAATTAGTAGCCCTTTGTCACATCTACCAGCAACAATGCGGACATTCGTCGCCTTGTACTTTTGTGCTTCGGTAACATGTATATAGAATTTATTTCCACACAAAGCATCAATTGTACAAAGGCCACCCACACCATCTAAAAGAAACATTCTGCCAAGCTACCATGCAAACACAAAAGGACAAGTAATATATGCTAGTGATGGGCGAACATCTGCCGGGATGGTTTGCGAATGCAAGTTCGCGGCAGGCCCCATTCACTTTAATGGCAGGCGAACCTGAAAAACCTTCAAGTCATTTTTGCAGCCGCCAAATACTTACTAGAAGTGCACAAATAGACCCACAACATGGACAGTGACATACTAGAGGGGGATCAATGACAAAAATTCCCACAAAAAATATGTATTTTAATCAAGGGCCATTTTTATGCGTCTTAAAGGAAAATTCTCAAAAATGTGCCCTGCTGGAGGCTAGAAAAGTTTTATTTTAGGCCATGGCAGTACGGCCCTAAAAGTTAGGCATTCACCTGACATAAAAGAACAAGTGTGGCTCGAGGTACATTATGCGCTCCATGGCTAAAAATTTTACTGTAGCCCACTGGAGTACAGGCGCCAAACATTAGACATTCACCGTACAGAAAAGATCAAGTGATTATGTGGCAGAAGGTATATTAGACCGCCATTGGATATCAATTTTACTGCAGGCCAGTGGAGTACAGGCCTCAAACATTAGGCATTCACTGTACAGGAAAAATCTAGTGATTATGTGGCTGGAGGTATATTAGATAGTCATTGGATAACAATTTTACTGTAGGCCAGTACAAATATATGTCAAATACATATATTTAAAAGAAATAAAAATATAAAATTTGATTAAAAACATAGCTAACGAAATCCCCCCTCTTGAATAAACCCCAAATGATAATAGGTGAAATTCGATAACATGTGGTCATCACAGGTGTTGAATTTCTCAGAGGCCACAACAATTAGACATTCACTGTACAAAAAAGATCAAGTGATTATGTGGCTGGAGGTATATTAGACGGTCATTGGATAACAATTTTACTGCAGGCCAGTGGAGTACAGGCCCCAAATATGAGGCATTTACAGGACAGAAAGGGCCTTTTATGCCGCTGTATTTACTTAAGACAGGGACCATTCTTTGTTCTGGGTGATGGCGGATATGTGTGGGCTGGCATGAGGAAATTCAATTAAACGTGGTCGTCACAGGTGTTGAATTCCTCCGAGATCCATGCCTCATTCATTTTTAGAAATGTGAGGTAGTCCACACTGTCGTGAGCTAGGCGAGTGCGCTTATTGGTCACGATCCCTCCTGCTGCGCTGAACATCCTTTTGAAAAGGACACTCAATAAGGGGCAAGGCAAGAGTTCCATAGCAAATTGTGCCAGCTCTGGCCACAGGTCAAGCATGCACACCCAGTAGTCCAGGGGTGTCACGAGGGTGTCAAGAGCCACGTCTGACTCCGTTTATACCCGGAGTCAGGAAGTCACAGCGGGTGGCTGCGCGCTCTATGTCTAAAGATAGCACTGTTACTTAATGGTAGCTTTCTGGGTTTGTCTTGCAATCCATTTTGTCTCATTCAGGGATTCGTAGCTTCTTCTCCTCAGCTGTTTCTTATCTGGCACTCCCAACCTTCTTATATTCCTGTCTCCCACTTCTCTGGTTGCCAGATATAGAGCTTCCTGCCTGGACTTCTATACCGACCCACTGGAGCTGAGTTGCTGTTATCCCTGGTAGTCGTACCAGAGCATTACCCTCCGGATCCCTGTTGGTTGTTTGTTGTCGCCCACCTGGGATTATATGTTTTGTCAGTATTGTCTGTCCTCTCCCTAGTGTTTCCGTTTAGTGTTAGTGGTGCGGACTAGTGTTCCCACCGTCCTATTCACTACGTAGGGCTCATCTTAGGGAAAGCCAGGGTTTAGGCACGTGATCGGCGTACGGGTGAGAAACTCGTCTAGGGACATCAGGGCAGTCAGGTGCCAGCCTCAAGGTGAGTTAGGGGTCACCACCTTTCCCTCTCCCTTGGATAGGACCTTCCTTTCCCTCCCTTTGCGTCACGTATGTGATCGGCGAGCCGGTCGTGATAAGGGGTTTCTCACTTCTCAGAGTGTCCACATCGGTTATTAACCCGATGTAGTCGGACACCTGACGGTCTAGGCGTTCCCTGAGGGTGGATCCAGAAGGCAGGTGTGTTACATCAGGAGAGCAAGTGCCATGGTTGTTTGTCATGAACTGTGCAGAAATCCTATCATCTCTTCCCCTATGCAGAATGAGGGCTGTAACTGTGTCCACCATCCCCTGCGGAGACTCTGTCTGGCAACAACATATTAACAGCTGTACTTAAAGGGAACCTGTCACCAGTTTTATGGTGTCCTAACTAAGGGCAACATAAATAAGTGACTGATTCGCTTAGCAAAATGCTGGGTCACTTTCTTTAATTGACCCAGTCAATCTGCCAACATCTTGTATTGAAAAGCTCCAGCTGATAATGATGAGTCATGAATATTCATGAGCTCCTGACTCTCCCCGCCCACCTGCTGCTGAATGACGGTTATTTTCCATATGAATCAGCAGCAGGTGGGCAGGGGAGTGGCTAAAGCTTTGAATTAAATAAACGCTGGACTCAATGACATCATGTAGGACTCAAATCAGCTCATTAGCATGCGGCATGCGGCATCTTTGTGTGTATATTATGAGGTAACCATCTG
This sequence comes from Bufo gargarizans, assembly GCF_014858855.1. NCBI lineage: Eukaryota > Metazoa > Chordata > Amphibia > Anura > Bufonidae > Bufo > Bufo gargarizans. The sequence goes on along the minus strand of NC_058080.1, from coordinate 584,795,938 downwards.
TCACACCAGTAAGTGAATACATCTAATGTACATTTTAGTAGTTAATGATTGTATATAATTAGTTAGATTATAATCAAATATCCACATGACAGGTTCCCTTTAAGGTTGTTTACCTGTAAAGCCTTATAAGGGCAATGGAATGTAATGTCATGTGACCTGCCATGAGAAAGAGGGGATTTGAAACTGTTGTTATTCCTCATATCTTGGGGAGGGGGATATGAAAACTGTTGTTTTACCTCAATAAATCAGTTTATGTTCTGAGTTCCCATGAACCAGAGGTGTGTGGTGTCTTCTCTGAGGAAAAGGGGACACTAGGATCGCATGGTTCTGGATGTCAAAATGGCATGATCTTGGGACAGTATGGAGCTACTCATTTGGGTTATAAGGGTCCCGTTACAGGCTGTCAATGGGATGGCTGCAAGAATGATCTCATATCTGAAGTGACCAACACATCTTCAAACCGCCCTCTTCTTGCATGCGAGGTAGGATTGGTACCCACAATTGTTTCTCTGTGGGTGGAAATTCCTCTGCCAGCGCCCGCAACAGCAGAATGCAGCATCTCTCGCAGAAAGGCCTGAAAATGCTGCATTCTGACAGCCCTCTGTAATGCTGGTAACATATCTGCCATTTTGTGTTTGTACCGGGGGTCTGAGTACGTTGCCACTGTGGGGGATTAGCTCTTCTTCGGGGGTCATTCTCACAGGTTACTTCACCAGGCACGGATATAATGTCCAAACAGTGCATTTATTGTGCAACACCAGCAACAACAAAATGACAAAATAATGAACACTCGCCCGTCCAGGCTCTAACTAAGGCCTCTTTCACACTTGCGTTGTCCGGATCCGGCGTGTACTCCACTTGCCGGAATTACACGCCGGATCCGGAAAAACGCAAGTGTACTGAAAGCATTTGAAGACGGATCAGTCTTCAAAATGCTTTCAGTGTTACTATGGCAGCCAGGACGCTATTAAAGTCCTGGTTGCCATAGTAGGAGCGGGGGAGCGGTATACTTACCATCCGTGCGGCTCACGGGGCGCTCCAGAGTGACGTCAGAGCACCCCATGCGCATGGATGACGTGCCATGCGATCACGTCATCCATGTGCCTGGGGCGCCCTGACGTCACTCTGGAGTGCCCCGGGAGCCGCACGGACGGTAAGTATGCTGCTCCCTCGCTCCCCGCTACACTTTACCATGGCTGCCAGGACTTTAGTGAAAGAGCCCTAAACAAATAGATCCCTGACTCACCTAAGTCCCTGTTCATACCCTGTGAACACGTGCGGCTTTCTGAGCCAATGTCCCACAGCCTCCTGGCTGTACAGAGCACAGTACGCCCACTGTCTTCAGTCCAGTGTCTCTTGGGGAATCGTGGTCTCTCAGCCCTCCTGGCTTGGACCACACTGACAGAGCCTCCAGGCCTCTGTCCACAGGTAACACACTCCCCCTTGCTGACACCCTGGGAGGTGCTTTGTGCCAGCCTGATTACTTCCAGTTGGTCTCGCCTGTGGTGGAATAGCGGTGTGGACCGAACTATCCACCCCTTCCTTGTCTCTTCCCTGCTTGAGACCTGTCACTGTCTCACATATCCCCCCCCTTTGTTCAAGCCCGTGAGGGTGAATACCTGCATAACCACGGGAGGCTGGTGAGAGGGCATCCACCTGGCCTGGACGTGGGGAACAGCCACCCACCCTGCTCTTTGGCTGCTCTCAATAAGAACCGGACCAGCTTGGCTTTACAGCCACACTAAGTAACACAGTGTCAGCGAGTACTAGCTGCCGCTGACACATAAAATTACCGGTTCTTATTTCACCAAGGCCAGGAACCTCGGTGACACGTACCTTCCCCTTGTTCTGCCAGACCCACGCCAGCAGAGCTTGGTTTATCACCCAAACTAGCCTCTTGCCCAATCTAATTTGCCTAAAGGCCTCATGTCCTTTCTTGGACTGCTGCAGTTCTTGCCTGAACTGTTCCCAGTGATGGTCCTGTCCCGACACTTTGTCCTTTGCTTTGCAGGGCTCCTTCAGCAGAGCATGCTTGCCCCTACTCGCTTCTTTTACGTGCATCTGGGTCGGTCACTTCTTCCTTTTTTCCAGCAGTAGTTACCCCAGCCAAGATGGTAGTTTCAGAGACCTCTGCTTCTCTAGTGGCTTTTTCCACTTCAGCCGCGGCTCCCTTTGGCTTAACTTTGGTCTCTGCAGCACCTGGGGACTTCATGTCAACCAACACATCGGCCTTAACTTTTTCAGCCTTTGTCTTCTCGAAGTCTTCAGTCTCTTTGACCACCTTCTCATCCTTCTCGGACATGGCACCATACACTTGCCCTGTTAACTCCTCCCCCTCTTTCTCACCGAGGCAGGAGGCACCAGTGTCTTCAGCAGACACCTCATCTTCTGTCATTTTCTCCAGAGGCTCACCCAGGACACTGTTCTCCTTTTGGGAGGGAGTCAGGACATACAGCCCATCGTAATAGCCCGGATCCAAAAACTGATCGTTCACCTCCTCATATTTCTTCCGCAGAAGGCTGCTGGCTATTTGGAAGGCCTTGTATGCAGAGGGGACATCTTCCAGGCCTGGGCTACACGCTCCCACGGGTCTGTGGTCTTCGGCATCCAGATCAGCCCCATCAACTGGTTCAGCAGAAGCATCTTCCATCTTCTCTGCCACAGCCAGCACCACAGTGCCACCATCTCCAGTCCCATTTTTACAGGCTCTGGCTTCATGACGTCTTGCAGAGAACTCTCCTCTTCAGGTTTCTCACCTTCTACCTGCTGCTCGAGAGCACCCTTATATTTCTCCAACTCATCTTTTAAGCTCATGAGATTTTCCGTCTCTGCTCTGAGTTGCTTGTTCAGCCTCTCCAATTCAGCATGCTCCTCAAGCGCTTCTTCCAGGGCTCTAGCCAAGGAGAAGGCCTTGGTCTCCTTTTCCAAAGCATCAGTCTCTGTTTGGTTACGTTTTTCACCATATCAAGCCGAGATGTTTGTTCTCCAGGGCCCACTGCAATGGCGTCCTCAAAGCATCAGCACAGCTGTTACCCTGGTGAATGCTTTGGGTTAGGAGTTCTCTTTGTCTTTCATAATCCTCCATGAGTTTTTCATGCTCCTGTTGCCACTTCAGGTGCCTTTGGTTAGCCTCCAGATTGGCCTGCCTCAGCTGCTCGGTGAGATCCTCCATCCACCCCATAGCAACAGACAGCCCAGGCACCAGAAAAATGTTCAGCAACAAGTCCACTAACAGAAAACCGGCCTCCAGGTGTCTCACTCTCAAGAGACAATTTCAGCATTCACAGACTTTTTTGCATTGCAGACATTACAGTTTCTTTCCCAGGGCTGCTGGCCCTTTAAATCCACACAGCAATTTCCTTTGCAACACAGCAGAATTCAGCAGCACCTGCTCTTGCCGTTGCCCCTAGCAACCAGTTATCTCCTTTCAGCAGGGACGCTTGCCCGCATCCTCCACCAATTGTGGGGGATTAGCTCTTCTTCGGGGGTCATTCTCACAGGTTACTTTACCAGACACGGATATAATGTCCAAACAGTGCATTTATTGTGCAACACCAGCAACAACAAAATGACAAAATAATAAACACTCGCCCGTCCAGGCTCTAACTAAACAAATAGATCCCTGACTCACCTAAGTCCCTGTTCACACCCTGTGAACATGTGCGGCTTTCTGAGCCAATGTCCCACAGCCTCCTGGCTGTACAGAGCACAGTACGCCCACTGTCTCCAGTCCAGTGTCTCTTGGGGAATCGTGGTCTCTCAGCCCTCCTGGCTTGGACCACACTGACAGAGCCTCCAGGCCTCTGTCCACAGGTAACACACTCCCCCTTGCTGACACCCTGGGAGGTGCTTTGTGCCAGCCTGATTACTTCTAGCTAGTCTCGCCTGTGGTGGAATAGTGGTGTGGACCGAACTATCCACCCCTTCCTTGCCTCTACCCTGCTTGAGACCTGTCACTGTCTCACACCACCCAGTACTGGTCCTTGCCCTTTATGCTTTTTATACGGGGGTCTCTCTTCAAACACTAGAACACGAAGGCTCTCATTTGCACTAAATTGGAAGCGAGGGAGCGCCCCGGCTGCTTCTCATCGCCCAGGAGAATGTCCTCCTCGGTCTCCTCCCCCCAGCCATGGACAACACCAGGGATCCCCAAAAAGTTTATAGCCGCCTGCTCTTCTTGCTCCTCCTTATCCTCCTCCCCCCAGCCACATCCTCCTTTGACTCCTCTTCAGACTCCTGCTGACTTGTCTCAGATGGAGTAGCTACACCTGGGAACTCATTTAGCATTGCGACTTCCTCATCTTCCAGCTCCTGCTCCTCGACGGCTTGATCAATGACACAACGCAATGCACGCTCCAGAAAGAAGTCGTAAGGTATGATGTTACCGATAGTGCCCTGGCTGCGACTGACCAGTTTGGTGATCTCATCAAATGGCCGCAGAAGACTGCATGCATCTGGTGCGGTGAAAAGAAACCAAGCTCCCCAGAACCTGTCCTGCTGCATACTTCGTACAGGGAGTCGTTAATTGCACGTTGCTGCTGGAGCAGCCCATAAAGTATATACAAGGTGGAGTTCCAGCGTGTCGGGCTGTCACAAATCAGATGTCTGATGGGCAGGTGGTGTCGCCGCTGAACGTCAGCAAGGCGAGCTATGACCGTGTAAGATGTTATAAAATGGCCAGAGTTTTCCTGGCCTGCCACAAGACGTCCTGGACGCTGGGATATTTGGCAACGAATCGCTGCATGACTAAGTTCAGGACGTGTGTCATTTTGCCCTGTTTCAGCGCTCTCAGCAGATTGGCACCTTTGTCACACACCGCTTTACCAACTGTCAAATTGAGTGGGGTTAGCCACTGATCGGCCTGTGACCACAGAGCTGAAAGCAGTGCTCTTGGCTTCCCGGCAGAACAGCCGTAGCACAGTATGGCAACGTCTCACCTGGCATGTAGAATAGGTTCTGGGGAGCTTGGGGGGTGCAGCGGAAGAGTCGATAGCAGTGGAAAAGAAGAAGTCAGCTGAGGAGGAGATGGAGGATGGAGAAGGAGGAGGAGAAGAAGAGGCAGGCCTGCATGCAATCTGTGGCGGTAACACCAAATCCACACTGGTGCCATGGGTTGCATGCTTGACAGCCGTCAGAATGTTCACCAAGTGGGCAGTAGAAGATATGTACCTTCCCTGCCCACGTGTCTGTGGTCAGATGTATTTTGGCACTGTGTGCCAGAGATACATTCACTTGCTGCTGAAGATGGCCATATAGCTCTGGGATGCCATTCTGGGGGAAATATTTCCTTCCGGGGACCTTCCTTTGCAGTGTGCCAATGGCAGCACATTTTCTAAAGGCCTCCGAGTCCACCAGTTTATATGGCAGTAGTTGGCAGGCTAGCAGTTCCGACAAGCCAGTGGTCAGCTGTTGGGCAAGATGGTTATCTGGCATCATCAACTTTTTACGTTCGAACATTTGGGCCACAAAAGCCTGCCTTTTGACAGATGAATGCGAAGACAGCATGGTGGAAGATGGAGTGGAGGACAAATGGGAGGAGAGAGGAGAAGAGGCAGGACGTGGAGAGCCGGGAGTGTGGCTTTGTGGGTTCTGATGGTGTTGCACCCACTGGGCTCGGTGATGGGAGGCCAGGTGCCTTTTTAAGGCGGTCGTCCCTAGGTGAGTGTTGGGCTTACCGTGACTTATGCGTTGACAGCACAGACTGCAGATAGCAACACTATTGCCAGCAGCTGACACGTTAAAAAAAGCCAACACTGTGAAGCCATGTGCCGGCATACTGGGAGCTCCAGATGTGACCGTGCATGGTGGATGGCTCGCTCCAGATACATTTGCAGTTTGCTTTTTGCCTCCTGTGTACTGCGAGTTCTGCCTGCGTCTCTTCCTTCTACCCCCTATCTGCTGCTCTGTCTCTCCCTCTGAACTCCCCATCCTCTTCCTCTCTTGTGGGCTCCCTCGTCACCTTCACCGTCCACCACTGACATTAGAGATCTCGGAGTAGGCAGCAACAGCTGGGATCTTCATTGTTGGGCTGATATGGGTACTGTCCACTGGGTGGCGGCCGTTGCTACCTCCTCTTCCTCATCCAATGCCAAGAATGGCTGCCCGTCGGTAAGGTCTGGAAATGGATGGGAAAATAATTCCTCTGACTCGAGTGGAGGGGCTATGGCGGTGGTGGTGCCGTTGGGGGTGCACACAGCAGAGAGATAGGAGGGTGCAGAAGCGGAAGGCTGAGTGAGCCACTCAACCAAATCTGGTGCGTTCTTCGACGTAATCGCACGCACCTTCTCCAACTTCCCACTTAGGCTCTGGCCTGGTGCACCTGCCGGACTCCTACCACCCTTGTGAAATGGCCTGCCTCTTCCTCTGCCTGTCATTTTCAAAATGACTCTGTGACAAATTCCCTATAGAAGAGCAGTATTTGTGGAAGCAGGTATATCGCAGGCCTCAATTAATATTTGGTGGAAGCTGGTGTATCGCAGGCCTCAATCTATATTTGGTGGAAGCCGGTATATCAATCCCCTCTATCAGTATTTTGTGGAAACAGGTATATAGAACCCCTTAATGAGTATTTGCTGGAAGCTAGTATATCAATCCCCTTTATCAATATTTTATGGAAGCTGGTGTATCTAATATTTGGTGGAAGCTGGTGTATCACACCCCTCAATCAATATTTTGTGGAAGCAGGTATATCAAACCCTTTAATTAGTATTTTGTGGAAACAGGTATATTGCACCCCTTAATCAGTTTTTTGGGGGCAACAGGTATATCACACTAGTTGCATTTAGTTATTCCAATAGCGTTTGTCCCTCTGTCTAGCTGCTGTATCTTAGCAGAACCGCACCCAACTGCTGCACAATACAAATGCACTATAATATACTTTCTATTTTAGAAGGTATATTAAAGGTATATCACACCCCTCAATCAGTTTTTTTTGGGGGGCAACAAGTATATCACACCAGTTGCAATTAGTTATTCCAATAGCGTTTGTCCCTCTATCTAGCTGCAGTATCGCAGCAGAACCGCATACAACTGCTGCACAATGCAAATTCACTATAATATACTTTCTATGTTAGAAAGTATATTATAGGTATATCACACCCCTCAGTATGTCACATCTATCTATAGTACACCTATACCAGTCCTTAAAAGGACGATTGTGGCCCTATTAGCTAGCATTTGGTGTCTCTAACAGTCTGTCCCTGCTCAACACAGCAACCTCTCCCTACACTGGCAAAAAAAAAAAAATGTAAAATGGTTGCCAGATCAGGTTTATTTATAGGGTAGGGGGTGTGTCCATGTGCTGAATTGTCTCAATTGGCTGTCCTGTCCCACCTGATGGATGTGTCATGGGTCAAAGTTCGGCACAATCCAAAAGAATATTGCGCCGGTGGACATCGCCATATGTTCGCATGTTCGGCTAATGAGCAAAGTTCGCCGCGAAATGACCGTCAGGTGAATCGCAAGGCCATCTCTTATATATGCACATATCCTCTGTAGAGTTTCACCTCTAAAATATGTCATTGTAGCAGATGAATAATGTATTAGTGAATGAAGAAGATACTATAGAATTCTGAGCTAACTGCATGTTCTATATAGATCTCTAAAAGGTGATTAGTAAGAACAAAAAAAGCTATTGGTTATTTATGCTTCTGTAAATTTTAAGCCTTATCAATCAGTTGTTTTTATTGTGATCAAACATAAAGGCTTTCATGCCCTCTATATAAAAAAGAAATTATGATGCAATTCAATGTTCTGCAGACTGCCAGCATTTTCTGTTAAAAATGCATTTACTAGTCGGTATTTTAGACTCAGTACTTCTGAACCGCTGTTAGTGTGCTAGATGACTATGCCTTTCAGGGGTGTTTTTTTAATGCCCAAAATTCAATGCAGCAACAGGTCAATAAAGGAGTTTTCCGGGAGTTTGATAGTGATGATTTATCCTCAGGATAGGTCATTAGTATCTGATCGGTGGGGTTCGACACCCGGGAACCCTTCCGATCAGCTGTTTGAGAAGACACCGGCACTCCTGTGAGTGCCTTGGCCTTCTCCATGCTTACCAAGCACAGTGTCGTACATTGTATAGTAGCGGTGCTTGGTATCGTGCTCAGCCCCATAGAAGTGAACGGGACTGAGTGTAATACTAAGCACAGCCACTATACAATGTGCTTGGTAAGCACGTAGAAGGCCGCGGAGCTAACAGGAGCGCTGGTGCTTTCTCAAACAGCTGATCGGCGGTAATCTAAGCTGTCAGACCTCACCGATCAGATAATGATGACCTATCCTGAGGATAGATCATAAAGAGGCCGATGTGGTAAACTATCTTGTACCAGCTGGTCAGTGTGTGATAAATGTATCAGTATATGCTTGACTCGTCACCACACATAGATGCCCAAAAAGCACTAATAACAAAAGTGGGGATAGGATATCCACCCCACCAGAGCAGTATTATTATGGTGTTTTTATCAACACCTCTCCAAAGTTATCAGAGCAATATTACTTAAAGGGGTTCTACAGTTTGTTTGTCCAACACCTGGGACCCCTGCCGATCAGCTGTTTGAGAAGGCAGTGGCTCTCCAGCAGCGCCACGGCCTTCTCACTGTTTACTGCTGGCCTAGTGATGTCACGACTAGTATCAACTAAAGTGGGCGGGGCTAAGCTCCATTCAAGTGAACAGAGCTTAGTCCTGCCCAGGCCAGTTGATACTAGTCGTGACATCACTCAGCCAGCGGTAAACTGTTTAACTGCCTTCTCAAACAGCTGATCGGCGGGGGTCCCGGGTGTCGGACCCCCGCCGGTCAGATGCTGATGATCTATCCAGAGGATAGATCATCAGTTAAAACAAACTGTAGAACCCCTTTAATAACTGAGATGAAGTGCAAGGGGATGTCCGCACATCATTAACTTAATATATGCAGCCTACAGAAAATCCATATTACATAGGTTTGGCAACAATATTAAGACCATCAGATATGGGATGCACCACCAATGAGGCCAGGTAAGGCGATCACCTCAGGCAGCATCTGGTAGGGGCAAGAGGGAACAGCCAAAGTGCCATGGGCAATGAGAGCTTTCATTGTGGCATAGGCATTTGGTTAAGAAATTTGCATGGGGGGGGGGGGGGGCGCTGTTTCAGTTTTTGCCTCAGGCAGCAGAAAGGCTAGGTGCACCCCTGCATCAGATGACCAACTATGTACTATTGCAACATTGATAACACCTCATTTGAAGATAGTATATATCAGATGAAGCACGTATAGGAAATAAGGTCATTGACCCCCAAGAATAATTTTGGTCTTTTTTTTGCATCTGAAATAAATGAGACGCACCTAACTTTCCTGGATCTTTCTATCAGTATTATTAATCAGTCAAGAAAGATAGTGACTAGAGATGAGCGAATCGAAGTTGACAATGTGGAATTCAATCTGAATTTCAGGAAAAATGTGATTTGCACCGAAGTTGAATTTCCTCACGCATCGTTGTAACGAATAGCATTTTTTCCTAAAATGGCTGCTGCACATGTTAGGACATGGAGCAAGGAGCTCTGGGAACGGAGAATCACCAACAATGCCATGCATGCAGCCAATCAGCAGCCAGCCCTGTGATGTCACAGCCCTATAAATAGCCTCAGCCATCTTGTATTCAGCCATTTTCCTGTGTACTTAGTGCAGGGAGAGACGTGACAGGCGCTAGGGACAGTGTTAGGAAAGACTTCATTGTGCTGAAAAAAAGATTTACAAGTTCAGGGAAAGATCATTCAAGGATAGTAAAACATTATCTACACTATGAAAGGAGAACAGGGTGCAATAGGGGACTGCACATCCGGGGTTATAGGAGCGATTCTATTACACCTTGCTGCACTAATTGGGGATCCAAATTCGTGTCATACTGCTGCTTTTAGGTTTGATAGCTCAGTAATTCAAGCAAACCTTGCTTGTTATTGAGGTGCAAGTGCTGTGTGATACAACCATTTACGTGGTGTATTAATAGGAACTATACGTATGTCTTATTAGCCGTTTTGTGGTGAACGTGCATTTCTTTATAGACATTTTTATGGTGTATTAAGAAAAAAAAATAATACGTCTTATTAGCCGTTCAGCTGTGGATGTGCATTGTTTTATAGACATTTTTGTGGTGTATAAATAAGAAAAAATAGTACGTCTTTTTAGCCGTTCAGCATTGAAAATACATTGTTTTATAGACATTTTTGTTGTGTGTTAAGAAAATAAAGTACGTCTTATTAGTAGGGATGAGCGAACCTGAACTGTATAGTTCGGGTTCGTACCGAATTTTGGGGTGTCCATGACACGGACCTGAACCCGAACATTTTCGTAAAAGTCCGGGTTCGGGTTCGGTGTTCGTCACTTTCTTGACGCTTTGTGAAAGGCTGCAAAGAAGCCAATCAAAAAGCGTCATACTACTTGCCCCAAGAGGCCATCACAGCCATGCCTACTATTGCCATGGCTGTGATTGGCCAGTGCAGCATGTGACCCAGCCTCTATTTAAGCTGGAGTCACGTAGCGCCGCACGTCACTCTGCTCTGAACAGTGTAGGGAGAGGTTGCAGCTGCGACTGTTAGGGCGAGATTAGGCAATAGGCAGTGATTAACTCCTCCAAAACACTTAAGTCAGTGATCGATCTACAGCTGTGGATCATTGAACTGCTGCTATTCAATTGCTCACTGTTTTTAGGCTGCCCAGAGCGTTTTTCAGTCACTTTTTTCTGGGGTGATCGGCGGCCATTTTGTGTCTTGTGGTGCGCCAGCACAAGCTGCCACCAAGTGCATTTAACCATCAATAATGTGTTTTTTTTTTGGCTATATCCTACATCAGGGGCAAGCTGTCACCAAGTGCATTTAACCATCAATAGTGTGGTTATTTTTTGGCTATATCCGACATATGGGGCAAGCTGTCACCAAGTGCATTCAACCATCAATAGTGTGTTATTTTTTTGGCTATATCCTACATCAGGGGCAAGCTGTCACCAAGTGCATTTAACCATCAATAGTGTGGTTATTTTTTGGCTATATCCTACATATGGGGCAAGCTGTCACCAAGTGCATTTAACCATCAATAGTGTGGTTATTTTTTGGCTATATCCTACATCAGGCGCTTGGCTGTGCTTGCTATTTTATTGAGGGGTGAAATACAATTGCCAAAATAGCAGTACCCTAAATCTGGTGTTTCAGCTGTGGCCAGCCAATTGTAATACTGTCTGCTGTCTGGCAAAGGATATATTTTTGTTCATGGTTGAAATACAATTCCCAACTTAGCAATTCTCTAAATTAGTGGTTTCTGCTGTATCAGGCCGACTTTAAATCTATCCCTAAAAGGGTATATTAGATTCAAGGTGCTGATAGGGTCATTCTCAATAACTTCACACACACGCTACTGTGCAATTCCAAGTCTAATTCTGTCTGTAAACGTATACCTGTCACTCAGTGCCTAAATAATAGGCCTCAAATTTATATTCAGCTAAATCTGTGGTTATTGCTGTAGCTGGTCAAGTTATTTTGTGTCTGTCAAAGCACAGTTTTTGTTCTGGGTTGAAATACAATTCCCAACTTAGCAATTCTCTAAATTAGTGGTTTCTGCTGTATCAGGCCTACTTTAAATCTATCCCTAAAAGGGTATATTAGATTCAAGGTGCAGATAGGGCCATTCTCAATAACTTCACACACAAGCTACTGTGCAATTCCAAGTCTAATTCTATCTGTAAACGTATGACCTGTCACCCAGCGCCTAAATAATAGGCCTCAAATTTATATTCCGCTAAATCTGTGGTTACTGCTGTGCCTGTATTAGTGTAATACGGTACCTAAATAGATAGCCAGATAGTGTTAGGTGTCTGTAAAAAAAAGGCCTGAATTTGAATTCAATACATTGGGCCAAATAATATTTTTGTTATTGTGGTGAACGGTAACAAAGAGGAAAACATCTAGTAAGGGACGCGGACGCGGACATGGTCGTGGTGGTGTTAGCGAACCCTCTGGTGCTGGGAGAGGACGTGGCCGTTCTGCCACAGCCACACGTCCTAGTGTAACAACTACCTCAGGTCCCAGTAGCCGCCAGAATCTACAGCGATATTTGGTGGGGCCCAATGCCGTTCTAAGGATGGTAAGGCCTGAGCAGGTACAGGCATTAGTCAATTGGGTGGCCGACAGTGGATCCAGCACGTTCACATTATCTTCCACCCAGTCTTCTGCAGAAAGCGCACAGATGGCGCCTGAAAACCAAGCCCATCAGTCTGTCACATCACCCCCATGCATATCAGGGAAACTGTCTGAGCCTCAAGCCTGAAGACTCTGCTGGCAGGGTTTCCCAAGGGCATCCACCTAGCCCTTCCCCAGCGGTGGAAGACATAGACTGCACTGACGCACAACCACTTATGTTTCCTGATGATGAGGACATGGGAATACCACCTCAGCATGTCTCTGATGATGACGAAACACAGGTGCCAACTGCTGCGTCTTTCTGCAGTGTGCAGACTGAACAGGAGGTCAGGGATCAAGACTGGGTGGAAGACGGTGCAGGGGACGATGAGGTCCTGGACCCCACATGGAATGAAGGTCGTGCCACTGACTTTCACAGTTCGGAGGAAGAGGCAGTGGTGAGACCGAGCCAACAGCGTTCAGCTCTCCATCTCACAAACATTTGAGAGAAAGCGTAAATTTCCACCTAGCCATCCTCGATCCCTGGCACTGGATGCCAGCATTTCTAAACTACTGACCTATGAAATGCTGTCATTTAGGCTGGTGGACACAGACAGCTTCAAACAGCTCATGTCACTTGCTGTCCCACAGTATGTTGTTCCCAGCCGGCACTACTTCTCCAAGAGAGCCGTGCCTTCCCTGCACAACCATGTATCCGAAAAAATCAAGTGTGCACTGAGCAACGCCATCTGTAGCAAGGTCCACCTAACCACAGATACGTGGACCAGTAAGCACGGCCAGGGACGCTATACCTCCCTAACTGCACACTGGGTAAATGTAGTGGCGGCTGGGCCCCAGGCGGAGAGCTGTTTGGCGCACGTCCTTCCGCCGCCATGGATCGCAGGGCAACATTCTTTGCCTCCTATTCCCTCCTCCTCCTACTCGGCTTCCTCCTCCTCTTCTTCCACCTGCTCATACAGTCAGCCACACACCTTCACCACCAACTTCAGCACAGCCCGGGGTAAACGTCAGCAGGCCATTCTTAAACTCATATGTTTGGGGACAGGCCCCACACCGCACAGGACTTGTGGCGGGGTATAGAACAACAGACTGACGAGTGGTTGCTTCAGGTGAGCCTCAAGCCCAGCCTGGTGGTGTGCGATAATGGGCGAAATCTCGTTGCAGCTCTGGGACTAGCCGGTTTGACGCACATCCCTTGGCTGGCGCATGTGCGGAATTTGGTGGTGCAGTAGTTCATTCACAACTACCCCGACATGTCAGAGCTGCTGCATAAAGTGCGGGCCATCTGTTCGCGCTTCCGGCGTTCACATCCTGCCGCTGCTCGCCTGTCTGCGCTACAGCGTAACTTCGGCCTTCCCGCTCACCGCCTCATATGCGACGTGCCCACCTTGCACATGCTGGACAGACTGTGCGAGCAGCAGCAGGCCATAGTGGAGTTTCAGCTGCAGCACGCATGGGTCAGTCGCACTGCGGAACAGCACCACTTCACCACCAATGACTGGGCCTCCATGCGAGACCTGTGTGCCCTGTTGCGCTGTTTCAAGTACTCCACCAACATGGCCAGTGGCGATGACGCCGTTATCAGCGTTACAATACCACTTCTATGTCTCCTTGAGAAAACACTTAGGGCGCTGATGGAAGAGGAGGTGGCCCAGGAGGAGGAGGAGGAAGAGGGGTCATTTTTAGCACTTTCAGGCCAGTCTCTTCAAAGCGACTCAGAGGGAGGTTTTTTGCAACAGCAGAGGCCAGGTACAAATGTGGCCAGCCAGGGCCCACTACTGGAGGACGAGGATGAGGAGGAGGTGGAGGAGGATGAGGATGAAGCATGGTCACAGCGGGGTGGCACCTAACGCAGCTCGGGCCCATCACTAGTGCGTGGCTGGGGGGAAACGCAGGACGATGACGATACGCCTCCCACAGAGGACAGCTTGTCCTTACCTCTGGGCAGCCTGGCACAAATGAGCGACTACATGCTGCAGTGCCTGCGCAACGACAGCAGAGTTGCCCACATTTTAACGTGTGCGGACTACTGGGTTGCCACCCTGCTGGATCCACGGTACAAAGACAATGTGCCCACCTTACTTCCTGCACTGGAGCTACTGAGAGCATTCCCAAATGTCACAGGGGAACAAGTGGAAGCCCAAGGCCAAGGCAGAGGAGGAGCAAGAGGTCGCCAAGGCAGCTGTGTCACGGGCAGGGTTAGAATGGCAGAGATGTGGAAAAGTTTTGTCAACACGCCACAGCAAATTGCACCACCACCTGATACGCAACGTGTTAGCAGGAGGCAACATTTCACTAACATGGTGGAACAGTACGTGTGCACACCCCTCCACGTACTGACTGATGGTTCGGCCCCATTCAACTTCTGGGTCTCTAAATTGTCCACGTGGCCAGAGCTAGCCTTTTATGCCTTGGAGGTGCTGGCCTGCCCGGCAGCCAGCGTTTTGTCTGAACGTGTATTCAGCACGGCAGGGGGCGTCATTACAGACAAACGCAGCCGCCTGTCTATAGCCAATGTGGACAAGCTGATGTTCATAAAAATGAACCTGGCATGGATCCCACAGGACCTGTCCATCCCTTGTGCAGATTAGATATTAACTACCTCCCCATAACCATATATTATTGTACTCCAGGGCACTTCCTCATTCAATCCTATTTTTATTTTCATTTTACCATTATATTGCGGGGCAACCCAAAGTTGAATAAACCTCTCCTCTGTCTGGGTGCCGGGGCCTAAATATATGGCAATGGACTGTTCCAATGTTGGGTGACGTGAAGCATGATTCTCTGCTATGACATGAAGACTGATTCTCTGCTGACATGAAGCCAGATTCTCTGTTACGGGACCTCTCTCCTCTGCCTGGATGCCAGGGCCTAAATATCTGACAATGGACTGTTCCAGTGGTGGGTGACGTGAAGCATGATTCTCTGCTATGACATGAAGACTGATTCTCTGCTGACATGAAGCCAGATTCTCTGTTGCGGGACCTCTCTCCTCTGCCTGGGTGCCTGGGCCTAAATATCTGACAATGGACTGTTCCAGTGTTGGATGACGTGAAGCATGATTCTCTGCTATGACATGAAGACTGATTCTCTGCTGACATGAAGCCAGATTCTCTGTTACGGGACCTCTCTCCTCTGCCTGGGTGCTGGGCCTAAATATATGCCAATGGACTGTTGCACTGGTGGCTGACGTGAAGCCTGATTGTCTGTTACGGGACCTCTCTCCTCTGCCTGGGTGCTGGGCCTAAATATCTGACAATGGACTGTTGCATTGGTGGCTGACGTGAAGCCTGATTCTCTGCTATGATATGAAGACTGATTCTCTGCTGACATGAAGCCAGATTGTCTGTTACGGGACCTCTCTCCTCTGCCTGGGTGCTTGGCCTAAATTTATGACAATGGACTGTTGCAGTGGTGGCTGACGTGAAGCCTGATTCTCTGCTATGACATGCAGACTGATTCTCTGCTGACATGAAGCCATATTCTCTGTTATGGGACCTCTCTCCTCTGCCTGGATGCCGGGGCCTAAATATCTGACAATGGACTGTTCCAGTGGTGGGTGACGTGAAGCCAGATTCTCTGCTATGGGACCTCTCTCCAATTGATATTGGTTAATTTTTATTTATTTTATTTATATTTTTATTCATTTCCCTATCCACATTTGTTTGCAGGGGATTTACGTACACGTTGCTGCCTTTTGCAGCCCTCTAGCCCTTTCCTGGGCTGTTTTACAGCCTTTTTAGTGCCGAAAAGTTCGGGTCCCCATTGACTTCAATGGGGTTTGGGTTCGGGACGAAGTTCGGGTCGGGTTCGGATCCCGAACCCGAACATTTCCTGGAAGTTCGGCCGAACTTCTCGAACCCGAATATCCAGGTGTTCGCTCAACTCTACTTATTAGCCATTCAGCAGTGAACGTACATTGTTTTATATAATTTTTTTATGGTGTATTAATAAGAAAAACACCTACGTCTTATTAGCCGTTCAGCGGTGAATGTACATTTCTTTATAGATATTTTTGCGTTGTATTAATAAGAAAAAAGTACATCTTATTAGCCGTTTTGCAGTGAACGTACATTGTTTTAGAGACATTTTTGTGGTGTATTAATAAAAAAAAATCCTACGTCTTATTAGGCGTTTTGCGGTGAAATTGCATTGTTCTACTGCCATTTTTGGGGTGCATTAATTTACATTTAATTTGATTTAATACTTTTATGTTGCAGTATGTCAGATAGACAAGTGACAGGCCCTTCAAAGGGAATGGGCAGTGGCCCAAATGTTTATGGAGTAAGCAGCAGAAGAAGCAGGAGTTGCAGTGAGAGGCCTGAGCTCCCAGTGTCATCTAGCGGTCGTGTCCTGACCAGCAACCCAGTGGTGCATCAGTGGTTGACTCTGTATTCTCCTTCATCACAAGTGACATCAGACACTCCAAACCAAGAGTCGATGGGTTCTTCTGACACAACGCTTAGTTGGCATGGCCCGGGAGCAGGACCTGTGTCCCCACCTGTTCTAAACCTGCCTCTGTCATTTTCTGTCCCCTCAGCTCGAAAAGTATTATATGCCGTAGGCTTGGCTCCACCTTTCAGCGAGGACAAGCAACTAACAGACAATCAACAGCTACTGCCGAGCCAAGATCTGGAGGAGACATCAGCAGCTTCCTCCGGCAAGCAGTGATGATGAGAGTCGCAAGGGAGCTGGTGTTGCGAGCCTTCAGGCTCCTGGCCCTGAGACCGTTGAGGGGGACATCAGTGACATGCAGACAGTACCGGATGATGATGATGTATCCGATCGCAATTGGGAGCCGGGTGAAGAAGGGGCTTCATCATCATCAGGAGAAGAGCTTGTGCGTGAGGCAGCAGCTAAGCCAGCGAAGTGGTAGCGTGGCCGTGAGTCAGCAGGTTGGCAGCAGTGGGAGGTCCGGAGCCAAACGTTCCCAGGGTAGACCGCCCGCTTTGCAGGTGCCTACCTTCCCGGAAAGTAGCAGTGCAGGGGTTCATGGAGGCAGCAGTAGAAGGCAGTCAGCACGGAGTGTTGGGGGAAAATGCCATAATTGGTGGTCTGGCAGTTTTGCAGAATCTGTGGGCAAAAGGTGAAGAGTGGCCAGGGTGCCAATGTTGGCAACAGGGCACTGGGTCAACACATGCAGCGTCACCATAAAGTGGCCTGGGAGAACCGTGGGGCTAATGTAGTGGTCCAGCCTGCCGTAGCAACCGCTGTGTCACCCAGTGACCCGCACCCATTTTCCTGCAGTCAAGGCGCTGAGTAGCAGTTTTTTTCACCAGCCTAGTGAAGAAAATACTCAGCAGCAGCAGCAGATAGACATGGAGCAGAACCTGAATCGGTAGGTTGTGGCATACTTGGACTGCACCCTACCACCCCACATTGAAGATCCCCTGGACTACTGGGCAGCCAAAATCAATTTGTAGCCGCAACTGGCCGAGTTTGCCCTGGACAAGCTTTCCTACCTGGTCAACAGTGTGGCATCAGAGTGGGTGTTTAGTATGGTGGGGGCCATAGTTACCCCAAGGAGAACTCACCTGTCCACCCAAAATGTGGAGAGACGGACCTTTGTGAAGATGAATCAGGCGTGGATCAGCCAGGATTTCCACACACCAGTGCCTGATGCATCAGACTAGATCATTCATGGTGCCACACCTAAACTTTGTCAAAAGAGACCTGTTTCTTCTGGCTACCAGCTTCAGCTACTATTCTGATGCTGCCACCCGCCTGATTCCACACACCTGCTGCCAGATGCTCCTACTGCCACCCACTATCTTCAGCCGGTACTGGTATTGACCCCCCACCTCTCCACTCTGTTGTCCAGCAGTGTTCTGTTATGTGAGGCACGAGGTATAATGGATGCAGTGTGTACAAGAGTATACTGATATGGGAGGTACATGGTATAATAGATGCATTGTGTTAAGATATATAGTATAGAGCAGTGTACTGATATCTGTGGTAAGAGGTGTAATAGATACAGTGTGTACAGGTATATAGTATATACAGCAGTGTACTAATATGTGAGTTATGAGGTATAATAGATGCAAGGTGTACAGGTATATAGTATATACAGCAGTGTACTGATATGTGAGGTATAAGGTATACTAGATACAGTGTGTAGAGCTATAGCTCGCCAGAGCTCCACAGCCTCTTCGAACAGCTGATCTGCAGTGGTTCTGGAAATTGGACCCCCCCAGAACCACTGAGGATAGACCATTCATATTGAAAACCACCCCAAAAAAAACTTTAATATGAACTACGCTAGCCACCACATTGTGCTATCAAATGTCTATATACAAAGTTGATTTCTGCTATGTGAAATATGGCTGTAGACAGGAGAGCTGATTTGTAGTCTTTGCAGTACTGTAAGTCACATAACAGCAGGTTATACGACATTTCCCCCCACTGTCCATACTGAAGGCTTCATGCTTGTCTGGGCTGTAAATCAGACCTTTCCCACTGTTGTGCAGTGAATACAGCTGTTGGGGTCATACAGATTTCTCCTTGTTTCTGTCTGTTCTCTAGATACTTCACTGGGCATCTTGTCCTTTAGCTGAAGTGAAGATTTTATAAAGTTTTCTACAATATTGTGTCCTTGCAGGGATCATAGATGTGCCAGGAATAGATAAAATGTTTGTGCTAGCTGCTACTGATAATTGTATACCAAAACATCTACTTTTAATACATAGAGAACTTGAAGGACAGGACTTTACTTCATTGCATTGAAAACTGAGCCTTATGTACAGTGCAGACATAGGTGTCTCCCAAAAGATAATAAGACGATGTACAAAAGGCATTATTGTGGGAAAAAAAACATTTCTCAGCTTTTATTTACATTTGAGCAAAAAGTGTCCACTCCAAAATTATTCATACCCTTCGCAATAATCAATAGAAAAGCCTTTATTGGCTATTACAGCAATCAAACGCTTCCTGCATGTCTCCACAGGTATTTTTGCCCATTCATCTTTAGCAATGACTTCCAAATCTTTCAGGTTGGAGGGTCTTCTTGCCATCACCCTGATCTTTAGCTCCCTCTACAGATTCTCAATTGGATTCAAGTCTGGACTCTGGCTGGGCCACTCCAAAACGCTAATGTTGTTGTCTGCTAACCATTTCTTCACCACCCTTGAGACATGACTTGGATATTAAATAAACCAGCACCTCATCTGCAGACAGCAGTTTCAGGGTGATCGCCCCTCATCAGTGCAGAGCAGACAGTACTGGCTTAACTTAATATTCAAGTCATGTCTCAAGGCTTATTTTAAGAGCTGAACATTGACTTATAGGATAGCTGCTTTACATCTAGTGGCATTAGAGGCGGAGCTTGTTAAGAGCTCATTTGCATCCCTTCCCTCCCAGAATTCCAGAGGGGCATGTATGGCCTGATTAAGATGCTCTCTCCCTAAGGTGAGTTAATTCCCCCTGGAAGCAAACAAAAAACACGTATGGCAGCACAACATTACACATACAAGCAATAAAACTGGGGAATAGGGATTATTCTGAATTAAAGTGGTATTATACATGAAAAAATAGAAGCTTTTTGCGCACATTTTTGATCAAACTTGTATCGGGCCCATCTACTAGACGTCAAGGTGGCTTCTGCAGATGGGTATCTAATTAAAAAGTGTTAGTTACCCATCTGCAGAAGCCACCTTGACACCTGGTAGATGGGCGCGACACACGTTTGATCAGAAATGTGTGCAAAGAGATTCTATTTTTTCATGTATAGTAGGTATAATACCTACCTACAGTCTGTATGGGATTACATGATGGGCAGAATGATTTGAACAAGCCTACATCTAGAGAAGATCTGTGGTTAGTTCTTTAAGATGTTTGGCTGTCAAGTTCCTGTATGCAAGTGTACCTAGAATAACTGATGCTGTTTTGAAGGTAAAGGGCGGTGATGCCAAATATTGATTTGATTTATATTTCTCCTTTGTTCTTTCATTTATTAACACTTCTATTTTTGAAAACATTCTTACAGTGCAACATTTTTCCATACCTGTCTAAAGCTTGCACAATACTGTAGATCAGGGATCAGCAACCTTTGGCACTCCAGGTATTGTGAAACTACAACTCCCAGCATGATCTTTCCACTTGTGTGGGAGTTTAGAGAGCAGCCAAGCAAGTGTGCATGATGGGAGTTGTAGTTTCACAACACTTGGAGTGCCGGAGGTTGCTGACCTATGCTGTAGATCAATAGTTCTAACAATGTTACAAAGTATATGTAAATTGAAGCAATAGTATTGACAGGAACAAGTTCTCAAGTATTTACTAAACTAGTAGTTTATCCACGAAACCATCTGGCCAAACTCTCTGCAGTTTATCATTTAATAGCAGACTTGGCTGGTTTTCAGATTGTGGGAAATCACACAAACAAGGTAACTTACATCACAATGACATTGTTACAACCAGCCATATGTTTGCTGTAAATTGTCATTTATTTTTATGGCCTGCCAGGAAACAACTGCATGTACAAAACTTTCAGTATTTATAATCTCTTCACTACTTCTCCAAGTTTAGTGGAGGTTTTCTGTAAGGTGGTGTCTGGATATTACTGAAGACATACAGGCAGAGCAGAGCAAAGGTCTGTAGGATAGGTGGAACACTTGAGGATCTGACACATGAAGTATTGAAAAGAAGTCTCACTATATTGGTAGATGAATATTGTACTGTAATTGGTCAAACTTGTTTTTGTCTATTGTATTATTGTGTATTTTACATAAATTGTAACTGAGTTCTGCAAATTAATAGACCATTTTCTATTTTTAACTGACCAAAGCTGATTGTCCCTTTTTCTGTTGTTAATCCTTCAGTTTTGAATTCACTGATGGCATTGTTTTTTTTCAACAGCAACTTGATCCTGCTTTGTTGGTTCCACAACTCCTTATGGTTAGTTGATTTTTTTCTTACTCAAAAAGCATCTGTCAGCATCATCAACCATGGTCTCCCCTTCCCCTTGAGTGACAAGGCCAGGAATCTTCATTGTCTTCCTGCCTGGCCCCATAATCCTGCACATGTACGAGTGAATATTCGGTTGGCACATGCACAGTACAACTCAGTTTGCATTCCTGATGCTGAGATCCAGACATCATCAGCACATGCGCAGTTCAGTTCTCAGAATTGGTGAAAGCCAAATAAGATGTACATACTGCCCATGCACTGATTTAAATTCACAGGTGCATGTGCGGGACTACAGGGCCAGGCAGGAAGACAATGAGGATGCCTGGCCCTATCACTCAAAGGGAGGATGGAGAGCCTAAGGGGGAAAGGTGGTGGTGAAGCTGTGCTCGGAAAGGCCAGGCCCACCGTTTATTGCACAGAACGCCTCATTAGCATATGGCATAACGTGCTGATTTCTCAAAAATGTGGCCATGGATTTTAACAAGTGAGTAACCTCTGTATCTCAACTGTAACAGGTATTATGCCTAATTTATTAGGGATGATCATGCTGACAGATACTCTTTACAGGGCACCAGTAAATATGCAGAAGTTACTAAATGCATGAATTACTAAGCACAAAGTCTCGGGCTATGTTCACACAGCATTTTTCCTTTACTTTTGGCTTATGCACTGAGAAGATCCTGCTGTGTATGCTGAACTGAACATATCCACTGGCTTCCTTGGGGCTGGTATGCATTAGCATATCTATTTTTACAGCTGTCTGGAAACAGTCAAAAATTGTGCAATATGTTTTTTTTTTTTTTAAAGGCCTTGTTCTATGAAAAATATTCAATTATTTTTTTCAAACCAGCACCTGGATCTGAATACTTTTGTAATTGTATGTAATTAAAAATGTAGTAATGGGGGTGTGGCTAGGCTGCGAGGGAGATGGCTCCATAACTGAGGCACTCCGGCGCAAAGCCACGAATCCACAACTCACAGCTATATCTTGCACGTATCCGACCCTAATTATAAAAAATCCATTGGGGGAACACCGGACGGAAATGGGGAGATTAAAAAGACAATTCCCAAAGTGTTTAACAACCTGGAGTTATACTTTAAAAAGGACCAGAGCAAAGATGGCGCCGGCATACAAGGCCTTAACCCATCTTCTACCTCTTATCAAGGATCTCTGTCTCCACACACACTGTGGTCGAGATCCCCTGCCTAAGACGTGGCTCCTCCAATACTGTCGGAATCTCCACCAACCTCCCAGCAAGATGGCGGCCGTACAAGGGAGAGCCATGCGTCGCCAACCTGCAGCCCACTGAAGCAAAGGCCGCGGCTGGAAACACCAGAGCCAGACCAGGTTAGTGCCTCAGCACACCGCTCTCCACCCAGAGCAAGGGCATATGAGTCCATCACAGACTTTTCTACGTCGGACAAACCGGTGTCAGAAGACACCATTAAAAACATGCTGCTAGCACTTAAAACCTCCCTGCATGTAGACATGGCACAACTTATTATTTCCTTGTCAACCTCTGTCCACAAATTAGAAGACAGGGTACTACTTGTTGAAAATAAAATGGCCGAATATGCCACTTCACAAAATGGTGTAATTGATGCGCATAATGATATGGCGGATGAGATGGAGATGTTGAAAGCTAAAATGGCGGATATTGAAGACCGTTCCCACAGCAATAACATCAAGTTTCGAGGTATACCAGAGACAGTGCCTCCCAGTGAGATGCAGCCTTATCTTCAAAAGCTATTTTCTTTACTCATACCAGATTTGTCGACACAAGACATGATTATTGATGGAGCGCACAGAGTACAAAAACCACAATTCTTGGGCAATGATGTACCTAGAGACACTTTGGCAAGGATCCATTTTTTTTCATATCAAAGAGGCATTAATGGCAGCGGCGCGAAAATACGAAAATCTACCCCCTTCCAAACAGTCAAGCTGTTCACTGATATTTCTGCGGCCACACTCCGCCAACGCAGGACATTTATCCCTATTACGACCACACTACGCAGCAACAATATTGCATGTAGCTGAGGATACCCACTCAAACTACTCATCTCCGCAGATGGGACATTATATGTGGTGAAATTTTATGAAGAAGGGAAACAACTCCTTAAAGAATGGAAAATTCCAATGGAACAGCAGAAAGACAAGGATTCTCCAAACCTCCCCACCTTGCGCAAAGAATGGAACACAGTCCCCCACGGAAGAAACCACTAGAGATTACCATGTATCGGATGACAACGTGCCTGCTTGCTTTGGGTAGTCATCACCCTTGGTTACAACATGGAACTGTTCCCCGAAGTTTCCGTAAGCGGCAAGATGCTGTGTTGGTCTTTAATTAAGGACTTTTTGTCTAAACTTGTTTTTTATTTGTAGTTCGCTCATAGGTTAATGTTCTCTTGCACCCATAGTACTCGCTCGCACTGTCCCCATGAGCTAAATGGGGATTAAAATGTTGTCCTTGAGCATCAAGGGGTTAAACAGTCCTCAAAAAAGAACCTACACTTGGAGGCAGGCACTAGCCCCACGCATGGATATTTTATGTGTACAAGAGTCTCATCTGTTTCAGTCAGATGCACACCACATGCGGCATAGCCTCTATCCAACCTTCATTCATGCCCATAATAGTAAGAAAACTAAAGGGGTTATGGTTGCTATAAGGAATTTGGTACCGTTTTCGCTAATTACCCAACACAGTGATAGCAAGGGCAGATATGTCATTTTAGTATGTAATATCAATAATATTGTATAGACGATAGTGAATCTATATGTACTTAACGCTCATCAAATGGCTTTTCTTCACAGACTCATGAAAAAATTTTACAAAATGAAACAGGGCAAATTGATTTTATGTGGAGATTTCAACACTGTGGTTGACCCGACAATTGACACAACTAATACTAGCCGTCGCTCACAGTTGAGGATGCCATCTTTTTTGCGTACTGAGGGGTTTACAGATGTATGGAGGGCCCAACACAGTGCCGAACGGGACTACACCTACTTTTCTCCTCAACACTCATCCTATTCTCGGTTAGATATGTTTTTAGTAGATCGCAACACTCTATTCCATACTACATCTACCACAAAATGCCTTATACAGTGGTCAGAACATGCACCAATAACCCTATCCCTAAATGAGCAATACCAAGCTCAAAGGGCACCTATCTGGAGAAACAATACTTACATATTGGGACATAATAAATATAACCAGGAAATAACTGATGCCATAACAGAATACTTTAAATTTAATGTCGACTCTGTACCTGACCAATACATTGTAGGGCAAGCCCACAAATCCTTTGTTAGAGGATTATTAATTAAAATTGGACACCAGGAGAAGAAAAATAGAGATAAAAACATAGACCTCCTTATTGCCAAGTTAGCAAAACTAGAACGGGCAAACAAACAACATCCACTTGCCACAAGGTCAATGGAGATAGCAGCTGAGAGAAATAAGTTGAGAACTATTCTCACATTTAACTATGAGAAAGCCCTGTCCCGTACAAAAGCCAGGTATTATGCCCAAGGTAACAAAGCAGGAAAGCTCCTAGCTAAAGGCCACACAATCCAGATCCCAAATCCCATATATCATACACCCTCACACAAAGGGAAAACTAACAGATCCAAGGGACATAATGGACCAATTTAGATCACACTATGAGAAACTTTACAACCTTGGAGATCAGATTCCACTTCCGGACTCATGTTCTAATCTAGTACCAGATTTCCTAAAAACTGCATCACTACCCTCCCTCTGTGAAGCCCAAATTACCCAACTCAACAAACCTATTTCTGAACAGGAAATAGAGTTGTGATTAAATACCTCCCACTAGGCAAAACACCTGGCCCAGATGGACTATCAAGTGAATATTATAAACAATTTACCAAGCTACTACTCCCCCACTTATCCTCAATATATCAAAGAGCAGCCACGGGAATACCGTTTCCAGCCGAAAAGCAAACTGCCCTTATAATCATGCTTCCCAAACCTGGTAAACCCAATATTTGTCCCACAGAATTTGAGGCCCATATATTTGCTCAAAACAGACATAAAAATCTTCTCTAAGTTGATTGCAAACCTTTTAGCCCCACTACTACCCGCATTGGTCTCACCAGTTCAAACGGGTTTCATCAAAGGCCGTCAAGCAGCAGACAACACTAGGAGACTTTTAAATATCTTTGATTACGCAGAATCCAGAGAGATCCTTTTACTTGCAGTTACCCTTGATGCAGAAAAAGCACTTGATAGGTCAAGATGGTCATTTGCCTTCTCAATCCTGGATAAAATGGGATTTTAGGGTCAAATAAAACAGGCAATTTCATGCCTCTACTCAATTCCATCTGCCCAAGTATATGCGAACGGAGTTACATCCCGCAGTTTCAACATAAAAAATGGGTCAAGACATGGATGTCCACTTTCTCTGCTGATATTTATTCTTGCCTTAGAACCATTAGCACAACATATTAGGAACACAGCTGGGATTGAGGAAATTAGAATAGGTAAAAACACTTGCACCATTGCATTGTTTGCAGATGACATTATTTTAACCCTTACAAATCCGGGGAAGTCCTTGCGGAATGCAATTGACATCATAACACATTTTGGATCCCTGTCCCATTATAAAATAAATGAAGCAAAGTCACAAGCCTTACCGATACTGATACCCTCAGACGAACTACCGGCTCTTAAAACCATGTATCAGCTTGATTGGCAAAATTCCAGCATTACTTTCCTAGGAGTACACCTTACCTCACCATGCGCACTCCTCTACAAGTCTAATTACTTACCACTCCTAAATACTGTGGAGAGAGATCTAACAGGGTTTGCATTAAAGGAACTGTCATAGGTGGGCAAGATAACATCTTTTCAAATGATGACCCTCCCCAAACTGATATATGTGGGGCATTGGCGTATAGATTTAGAATCTCAGGTCTACATCTGAATCCAAATTAGCAGTATCTTTTTTTCAGTACTTGGGGGAAAGCAAACCAAGGGTGCTAATAAAGGCATCTGTAGAGCCATCTCCCACATTATGGCAGTATTACAGCCAGATCCCCTATCACAGTGTCATCCGCAGATCCCCTCATACCAGTGTGTCGTTGTAAGACCGTGAACCAGGAAGGGCTCCCCAGGATACAGCGAAGTCATGAACGAGGAAAGCAACACCGACACCAGCTTTAACAAAAACAGAAACTTTATTGAACAGAAGTATTAAGCACAATCTTAAATGTAGTAAACATATAATAAAGTTACATACTCTCGGCAGGGACGCCGAGACCCCTGTGCTGCACAGCACGGCGCCCCAAGATGGCCGACAGACACCACTTGCGATAATTTACCTATTGCCGTCACAACTATCACTGCCCCGCCATACTGCTTATTACCCTAGGAAACTGGAACAATTATGTGGGGTGTAAGATACAGGCGGCCCGCGGTGCAGCACAAGAGCTCACAATCTTACAGGTTTATACAATAGTTTCCCTTCCCTTCTTCCTAAATCCGACACTGTAGCAAGTGTCTGTAATACTTCTAGTCCCTTGTTGATCCAGGAGCAAACTATAAACGTATAACTAGTAGGTCTTGGTGTTGGGTAATTTCAGAGTCTCTGTAGCGCAATCCTTGCAGCCTCTCTCACACAGGATCCCTAGCTGACTAACTAAATGCAGGCTAGATCACAGTCTCTAATTTTTTCAGCCTCCCACAATATACTGCAGTGGGTGCACGATCTGGCTTACTGACCCAGGTCTGTTCTTCATCCGATGATGACTTAAACCAAATAACAAGTCTGTCCATCCACAATGAGGCCCAGCATGGTCTGTAGCTCCTTTCCATAGCTTTTCCAGCCTTCCGGGAACCGATCCTCTCTTTCCTTGATGGCATCTGGATTGCTGACTCACTGACACCTGGATGCCACTAGATGCTCCCTTCCAGCTCCACTCTCTCAAAAACGTGTCTGCCGAGTAATTTCCTGGTTCTTTTACTCAGCAGCATGAGTCATCAGCTCCACCTCCTATGCATATTCAAATACTTTGCAAAAATTAACTGGGTGGAGGAACAGCGGCCTCTTGTGCCAAAATTCAGAATGACAGTTCTAATAAAATAATGTGTACAGAAACAGTGAGCTGTTTCTCCATCTTACATCATCTACAGATCTCCCATAACAGTGTGTCATCCACAGATCCCCCAAAACAATGTCACCCACCGATCTCCCCATAACAGTGTATCATCCATAGATCCACCATAACAGTGTATCATCCAAAGATCCCCCATAACAGTGTGTTATCCACAGATCCCCCATAGCAGTGTGTCATCTACAGATCTCCCATAACAGTGTGTCATCCACAGATCCCCCATAACAGTGTGTCATCCACAGATTGCCCATAACAGTGTGTCATCCACAGATCCCCCATAACAATGTCATCCACAGATCTCCCCATAACAGTGTGTCATTCACAGATCCACCATGACAGTGTGTCATCCAAAGATCCCCATAACAGTGTGTCATCCACGGATCCCCATAACAGTGTGTCATCCACAGATTCCCCCATAGCAGTGTGTCATCCATAGGTCCCCCATAACAGTGAATTATCCACAGATCTCCCATAACAGTGTGCATGTGCAGCATTATCTCCATTCACTGCTATGGAATTGCTAGTGATCAGCTATTTACAGAGCACTCATAGCATAATGGTGGATCACCATGCATGCACACTGTGCTCTCCCTTCACTTCAATGGCCCGGATGGGACAACCCCTTTTTTTCATCTTGTGATTTTATAACCTGCACCATGGGAAAAAATAATTCTTCATCTTTGTTCCATGTCCAAAATTCCCATTGAAAAAAGCAGGAATGAAAATCCACAGCAAAACTATAATAAAAATGGTGTTATAAAATGTGTCAGAAAAAAACATCCCCCCCCCAAAAAAAACTGATGCTGATTCTGCATTAGGTTTTTTAAAGCACAGAAAATACTATGTGTGAACATACCCAAAGAGGCTGCAAGACCAGCAGCTTACAGTGGAAAGTCTAAAGAGATATAATGTGGCATTCTACAATCAGCTGCTGTGTTTGCAACCATTGTCCGTGCCTACAAAGTCCTGTCAGACTTTTGGTCCAATATTTCAGGATTTGGGGCCCCACTTTTAATTTTGCCCAGGGCCACACTTTGTCTAAAACCGGCCCTTGATTTTAAGCCATGCTGAAATTAAATATAAAATGTTATATTAAAGAAATGGTTACTATGATTGTCATTTTGTCTTTTTAATGCATGGAATACATCACTGCTAATGGGACAGTTTATTCAAAGAAAATGGGAACATGTGACAAGGCAATGCTGCAAATATGTTGATGGAGGCAGCTTTAGCAAACCTGCAAAGTAAAAAAAACAAGTACAATTTATCAAGTGATTGTAAAGTGCAGGTGAAATATGAAACACAGAATTTTCTGATGCAAATATAAAGTTTTTATTTTATTATCTGAATAAGAGAGAAAGGGTCACATTTCCATTTCTCCAGTTTGTATATGCATATTATGTTCAAAATAATCAGATTTGCATATTCTTACATTTGCCTGCATGGTGCATGCTTGTTTGTGACAGTAAGGAGAATCTGAGCATTCTCAAATTATTTTTTTTTTTAAATAAATACTTATTTTTTGAAGGTCAGGTAGGGTAACAGTGGGGGTGTTAAAGTGAAAAGATAGCAAGAATAGCAAATATAACACACATACTGAAAAAAACAGACAGAGAAAACTGTTCTGACTAGAGATGAGAGAACCGAAGCTGACGAAGTGGAATTCGATCCAAATTTCAGAAATTATTCGATTTGCACCAAATCCGAATTTCCTCTGGCTGCTGCACATTCTAGGACATGGAGCAAGAAACTCTGGGAACGAGGGATCACCCACAATGCCATGCATGCAGCCAATCAGCAGCCAGCCAGCCAGCCCTGTGATGTCACAGCCCTTTAAATAGCCTCAGCCATCTTGGATTTAGCAATTTTCCAGTGTACTTAGTACAAGGAGAGACGTCAGCAGGCGCTAGGGACAGTGCTAGGAAAGGCTTGAAAACTTATATTTTACTCAATAGAAGTTCAGAGAAAGAGCATTAGAAGTGTAGGAAAAATATAGGGAGCAATTATTCCACAGTATTGAAGCAGAACAGGGTTCAATAGGGGTGTTTACAGCCTGGGTAATAGGAGCAATCCTATTACACCTTGCTGCACTGACTGCGGATCCAAATTGCCATTATACTGCTGCTCATTTCAGGTTTGCAATAGATGATACCTCTGTAATTCCAGCAAACTGTTCTTGTTATTGGGGTCTTATTAGCCCTTGTGTGGTGCAGTTAAATACAGTTGCAAGAAAAAGTACAGTATGTGAACCCTTTGGAATGATATTGATTTCTGCACAAATTGGTCATAAAATGTGATCTGATCTTCATCTAAGTCACAACAATAGAGAATC
This sequence comes from Bufo gargarizans, assembly GCF_014858855.1. NCBI lineage: Eukaryota > Metazoa > Chordata > Amphibia > Anura > Bufonidae > Bufo > Bufo gargarizans. The sequence continues at coordinate 584,766,394 of NC_058080.1, read as the reverse complement.
ACAGTCTGCTTAAACTAATAACACACAAAGAATTAAATGTTACTATGTTTTTATTGAACACTCCATGTAAACATTCACAGTGCAGGTGGAAAAAGTATGTGAACCCTTGGCTTTAATAACTAGTTGAACTGCCTTTGGCAGCAATAACTTCAACCAAACGTTTCCTGTAGTTGCAGATCAGACGTGCACAACGGTCAGGAGTAATTCTTGACAATTCCTCTTTACAGAACAGTTTCAGCTCAGCAATATTCTTGGGATGTCTGGTGTGCATCGCTTTCTTGAGGTCATACCACACAATCTCAATCGGGTTGAGGTCAGGACTCTGACTGGGCCACTCCAGAAGGCGTATTTTCTTCTGTTTAAGCCATTCTTTGCTTTGGGTTGTTGTCCTGTTGCAACACTCATCTTCTGTTGAGCTTCAGCTGGTGGACAGATAATCTTAAGTTCTCCTGCAAAATGTCTTGATAAACTTGGCAATTCATTTTTCCTTCGATGATAGCAATCCGTCCAGGCCCTGATGCAGCAAGGCAGCCCTAAACCATGATGCCCCCACCACCATACTTCTGTAGTGTCCCACTAGGTAAATGTGGGCACTACACAAGGGTCAATTGGGCCACTTTGTCGTCCTACTCCTAAGGGACAATGGCAGTGTATTTCTCAGTCCATTTTAATGCATTTTAATATGATGCCCCCACCACCATACGTCACAGTTGGGGTGAGGTTTTGATGTTGGTGTGCTGTGCCTCTTTTTCTCCACTTGGAAAGGGATGGACTGCAGCACCAGCAACTTGGCCATGAGCATGTTCGGCTTCTGTGCCGTTGGATCAGTGCACACATACTGTTGTCTCTTGGCAATCGCTTCGTGATCGATTGCTGACGGAATAACTGACGAGGAGTTGGAGGAAGATCAGGAGCATCAGGGCCAGCAGATGACGGGAAGGACCGACAGCTCCCTTTGGCTGAGGTGGTGGAGCCTTGACTGCTTGAAATAGGTTGCATGCCACTGGGTGATGCAGCGGTTGCTGTGGCAGGCTGGACCACCACATCGGTTTTTCCAAGGGAACTTTATGGTGACCTCAATCGTGGCAGACCACCCGATCGATGTGGGGCCGGTGAGGTTGGGGGGTCCGGCAGGACTGAATGGCTCACTTTCTAGTCTTACTGCTTACAAGCCGATTTACACAGCAGCAGGCGCATGCTTCCTGAACTCTGGCGCGGCAGGCACGTGCTTCCTGGTTTCCAGCGCCACTGCAGGGATGTAAGTCAGGTGCCAAAATAAGTTTTTTATATTGCCATCCCAGTGTCTGCCTCTGTGACCATCACGTTGACGAACTCAGTGAGTAGCAAAGGCTGGAGGTCTACTGCAGCAATCTTGATCACATTGTGTTTGAGTGACTGACTGTTAGTGTAATAATCACTGTGAACCATGGCCTCTGCCTGTTGTATATGTGTGTGTATATATACACTTACCTAAAGAATTATTAGGAACACCATACTTATACGGTGTTGGACCCCCTTTTGCCTTCAGAACTGCCTTAATTCTACATGGCATTGATTCAACAAGGTGCTGATAGCATTCTTTAGAAATGTTGGCCCATATTGATAGGATAGCATCTTGCAGTTGATGGAGATTTGAGGGATGCACATCCAGGGCACGAAGCTCCCGTTCCACCACATCCCAAAGATGCTCTATTGGGTTGAGATCTGGTGACTGTGGGGGCCATTTTAGTACAGTGAACTCATTGTCAAGTTCAAGAAACCATTTTTCCAGTCTGCAATTGTAGCCTCTTTTTCCTATTTGTAGTGGATAAGAGTGGTACCCGGTGGGGTCTTCTGCTGTTGTAGCCCATCCGCCTCAAGGTTGTGCGTGTTGTGGCTTCACAAATGCTTTGCTGCATACCTTGGTTGTAACAAGTGGTTATTTTAGTCAAAGTTGCTCTTCTATCAGCTAGAATCAGTCGGCCCATTCTCCTCTGACCTCTAGCATAAACAAGGCATTTTCGCCCACAGGACTGCCGCATACTGGATGTTTTTCCCTTTTCACACCATTCTTTGTAAACCCTAGAAATGGTTGTGCGTGAAAATTCCAGTAATTGAGCAGATTATGAAATACTCAGACTGGCCCGTCTGGCACCAACAACCATGCCACGCTCAAAATTGCTTAAATCACCTTTCTTTCCCATTCTGACATTCAGTTTGGAGTTCAGAAGATTGTCTTGACCAGGACCACAACCCTACATGCATTGAAGCAACTGCCATGTGATTGGTTGACTAGATAATCGCATTAATGAGAAATAGAACAGGTGTTCCTAATAATTCTTTAGGTGAGTGTGTATATATATATATATATATATACGCATACACTAGTACAATAATTGTACTTTATATTTGGGTCGGGGGCCCAGTTCTGAGTTTCACTATGGGACCCCTCGATTTCTATGTACGCCCCCCGGATGACGCTGCATATGTTAATGCAGGGCCGTGCTGCCAACATTGGCACCCTGGCCACCCTTCACCTTCTGCCCACAGATTTGCCAAATAGCCATGTTCACCTACTCCGAATGCAACCCCCAACACTCCACATAGACTGCCTGCAACGGCCGCTACCTCCGCGAACCCCTGCGCCACTATTTTCGAGGCCGGTAGGCTCCTGCTAACCAGGTGGTCTATCTCAGGCACGTTTGGCTCCCGACCCCCCACTGCTGCCACCCTGCTGACTCCAGGCCACGCTACCGACTTGCTGGCTCCGCTGCTGCCTCACATGCAAGCTGCCACCCTCTTCTCCCGATGATGATGAAGCCCCTTCATCACCCGGCTCCCAATTGCGATCGGCTACATCATCATTGAGTACTGTCAGCACATCACTGATGTCCTCCTCAATGGTCTCTGAGCCAGGAGCCTGACCACTTGCAACACCAGCTCCCACGCCACTCTCCTCATCACTACTTGCCCGCTTACCAGAGGAAGTGGCGGATATCTCCTCCACATCTTGGCTGGCCAGTAGCTGCTGACTCTCCTCTAGTAGGTCGTCCTTGCTGTATAATGGAGCTGAGCCCACAGCATATAATACTTGTCTGGCTGAAGGAAAAGTAAAGAGGCAGGTTGAGGACAGGTGAGGGCATAGGACCTGTTCACGGGCCATGCCAACTAAGGGTTGTGTCTGATGAACCCACAAACTCTTGACTGGGGGTCTGATGTAATTTTGGACGAAGTGGATGACCGAGCCAACCATTCAAGTATCGCTGGGTTGCTGGTCAAGACACGAAGACTAGATGACACTGGGAGCTCAGGCCTCTCGAAGTGACCCCTTCTGCCATGCAGGTTGAGGACAGGTGAGGGCACAGGGCCTGTTCACGGGCCATGCCAACTAAGGGTTTGTGTCTGACGAATATATAAATCACAGAAAAAAATGCACCAAACGCATATGCCACTGACTATACTAGCTAGTCATACAAGCAGATATTAAAAGCTGAGACTTTTGCCAATATATTTCTGTCAGGAACACATCGGAGCCCATCATGCACCACGTCACGGTCTCTCAGCATGGCAAGGGTCCCACTATGCTAACTATGGTGTGAACACAATCTGAAGGTGATGAAATCGAGCTCACAGCCAAGCTTCCACACAACCACATAGCAGGACAACTAATGAAATGTGCATAAAGCAAGACTGTAAGCCACACCCATATCAGACCGTGTGATGGATGTTACCAGGTGCATAAGAATGTTTAAATGCCAGGTAAAGGCACATTCAATACATATAAAACAAAATCACAGAAATATAGTGGCAAATATGGGGGAACTGCTCAAACCCCAAACACTGTAGCGTGTTTCTCATTGGGGGAGTAGTCCCATCGCATGTGGACCGCAGCAAACGACCATCCCCAGCAAAAATGCGTACAATAGAGGATGGTGGCACGGTCCACATGCACCACAAAGGCATCCTACACAAAACGGAGCATTGTGCGGATGAAAATATCATTATATAAATGACAGAAAAAAATGCACCAAACGGATATGCCACTGACTATACTAGCTAGTCATACAAGCAGATATTAAAAGCTGAGACTTTTGCCAATATATTGCTGTCAGGAACACATTGGAGCCCATCATGCACCACGTCATGGTCTCTCAGCATGGCAAGGGTCCTACCACTACGCTAACTATGGTGTGAACACGGTCTGAAGGTGATGAAATCCAGCTCACAGCCAAGCTTCCACACAACCGCATAGCAGGACAACTAATGCAATGTGAATAAAGCAAGACTGTAAGCCACACCCATATCAGACCGTGTGATGGAGGTTACAGGTGCAAAAGAATGTTTAAATGCCAGGTAAAGGCACATTCAATACATATAAAACAAAATCACAGAAATATCATTATATAAATGACAGAAAAAAATGCACCAAACGGATATGCCACTTACTATACTAGCTAGTCATACAAGCAGATATTAAAAGCTGAGTCTTTTGCCAATATATTCTTGTCAGGAACACATCGGAGCCCATCATGCACCATGTCACGGTCTCTCAGCATGGCAAGGGTCCTTTTTTATTATATACACCCTAAAAAATGCTTTAGAACATATAACTGCACCACTGAATGGCAAATAATACTTTTTTTCCCCACTAATACACCCCAAAAAAGGCTGTAATTTTTTCACTTCAACTCATAACGCCAAATAAGCCCTTTTCCACTAATACACCCCAAAAAAGGCTTTAGAACATACAACTGCACCACATAAGGGCTAATAAGATGTACAAATATTTCCTCGTAATACACCCTGTTAATGGCTGTATCACACAGCACTTGCACCACAATAACAAGCAAGGTTTGCTGGAATTACAGAGGTATCATATATTGTAAACCTAAAAGCAGCAGAATAATTCCTTGCTATCCTTTCCCTATACCTAGACTAATCTTTTTCTGAACTTGTAAATCTTTTTTTTTTAGCACAAATAAGTCTTTCCTAGCACTATCCCTAGCGCCTGCTGACATCTCTCCCTGCACTAAGCACACTGTAAAATGGCAGAATCCAAAATGGCTGAGGCTATTTATAGGGCTGTGACATCACAGGGGCTGGCTGGCTGCCGATTGGTTGCATGCATAGCATTGTGGGTGATCCCTCGTTCCCAGAATTCTTAGCTCCATGTCCTAACATGTGCAGCAGCCATTTTAGGAAAAAATTTGATTCGTTACCACGAAGCATGAGGAGATTCGGTGCAAATCTAATTTTTCCTGAAATTCGGATCGAATTCCACTTCGTCAACTTCGATTCGCTCATCTGACTATTTATTTGTACATGTTATTGAGAAATAACAGAGAAATTGCACAATGTAAAGATCTGTAATAAGAATCTAAGTGTTATTTCATGGGGAATACATGTTTTTACTAAAATAGATATGTTAGAACAGGAAGATCCACTTTAATTCTGTGTTTGTGTCTGAAGATTGCAGTATTCTCTTTACTGTTAACGAGTGATAATACTGCGAATACTGCTTTTGTACAACTGGTATATGACCACTATATACAGTAGTCACTATATAACAATATTATTGGTTATATTGGTGCTTGTATAGTGGTAGGGTAGTTTTGTACCTTCTTGTGCTGATGGTATGGTTTACATGTTTTAGGGATTGGAGAGTGTCATAACCAAATATAGCAGCATTTGCTGGGCGTTATGAGTCATTATTCTTCCATAATATGTGTGTGAGGCAAAGATATTGTTTGGAGCAGTCTGGCCCTGATTGTTGAGTCTGAACATGTTATGTGTGTGTGTGTATTTTGGGATAATATTATATGTATCAAATTCTTGATTTTAGTTCCTAAGATTTCTTGAAGATTTAGTTGTATAATGTTTCTAATAATTTTGTACAAATCTCGGTTCAGATCATGTTTATTGCTTTCACTTAACATATATGCTGTATGTATATATTAAGCAGATGCCAGAGATGAATGAAATGCATACAGTGGTATCCCTTACCCATTATGTTCTCATCATGTTTTCTGCCTGCAAACAGACTGATTTCAATTACTGATGTAGTAGAGTTAACACTCATGCTTTCTGAGATTTCTGAGATCTAAACTAAGCAAACACCTTCAATTGCTTTTCAATGGCTTTTGTTTCAAGATAACACAATGATTTAAGAAATTTGAGTTAAGAGTTTGAGTGCTAACCCTGCTACATCTGTATTCTGACTTTTGCTGCTTGCATTTGTGGGCTTGGATCATTGTGCTGTATGAACTTTTCCAGCTTTGACCTTATCTGCTTGGATTATTATACTGCATGAACTTGGCAAGCTCTGACCTTTTGCTTGATTGACTATTTTTTCCATCTCTTTATTTAGCTGAAAACTGGTTAACAATCATGCCAGGCATTCCCCATTGATTTACATCAGGAGGCACTAATCTCCATCTGTGGCAATCCAGAGGATTCACATTTCAGGTAGGATACATTTATCCTGTGTGTTGGGAACTTTTTCAGCATTCATGCTAAACATACAGTACATCACAAATGTGGGTAGAACCCAGCCTTGAAGAGTTGTCATAGCTTCAAGTGTGATAGCATCTTCAACTGATCCAGGCAGGAGATTGGGCAGTCTGGTTGCCAAAATAACCAAATAATGGCAGTATTGTCTAAAAAACTTTGTACAATTGACTAATCATCTGATCCAACTGCTCTCCTGGTTGGACATCCAAACGTCACTTTTAAACTTGCGGTTGGAGATGCAACTATTCTTGTAGCTGGAACTACACTTTAAATGAAAATGTAGTATAAATTGTAGTTTCTCATTGTAATTTTTCTTCATAAAGTCCTGTTTAACTTCTCTGTTGGCTTAGCTATGCCTGAAAATGTTGCAAAGCAAATGGTGCAACAGGAAACCTTCACTTTTGTAAAGCTCGGTTTTTTGCTTTTTTCTGGACAACTTAGTCAAAAAAGCCAGAAAGATTAAAAATTGACAGTACAAGTACAATAACAAGAACCTATGTTGGGCAGGAGGCAAAAGTAAAAAAAAAGAAAATGACAGGACTCAACTGTCACAGATCTATTTCTCAACTTCCTTCTCTGTCATCTACACGCACATCACCCCTGACAGACCATCAATAGCCTCAGAGTTGTGAAAGCACGGTGTGTAAATGCTGTCACTTTTGTGGCCATTGTTTAGCTAGCAGTGGTGATGTGCATGTAGTCGGCACACCACACTTCTGGTTCAGTGATAACCAGAAGTTGCACAAAAGGGAGTTTAGCATTGGACCTGGACCTACCAAATTACAGAGCCACTTAAACAAGCCTGCATTTTACTGGCATATTGCTTTTTCTAACAGAATGTTGACCACTTACCTGCTTCCTGCAGCCACAGTCCAGTGCTCTCAGCTGCTGCCAAACCCCTGGTTTATCATGTATTCAAGTCAGAGACTATTTTCTTTTTCTAATCAACAGGTCTGTAAATGTGTTTCCCAGTTATGTTTCTTTTATTCAACACCTTGTGTTCTAACTTTGCTTTTGTATTCTGCCTGTCCTGAGCTCTTGCCTGTTTCCTCGTGTTGCAAAAATTACACATGCTCCAACACTTGGTTATGTATGGTTATTAAGTGTTGAGTGAATTGAAGTATCCAAAGTGGACTTCGATCCAAATTAAAGGAAAAATTTGATTCGCCACAAAGCTGAATTTCCTCTCACTTCATGGTAATTAATCAATTTTTCCTAAAATAGTGGCTGAAAGTAAAAAAAAAAAAGTTATACTCACCTCATCAACTTGATTGCAGAGAGGTCGTCCACTCCCTTCTTGATTGAAAAAAAAACCCGCCAAAGGACTTGCGGCGAGTGTAATGACCTCACCACATGATCATACTAGCTGCCCCTAGGTGACATCATTACTGCATGCGCCCAGCTTGATCACGCGGTGACGTCATCGCGCTCTCTGCAGGTCCTTTGGTGGGGTTTCTTCAATCAGGAAAGGAGTGGACAGACTCTCTGCAATCAAGTGGATGAGGTGAGTATAATCTTTTTAACCCCCAATTAAAAGCATGTAATTCCCATAAGCCGTGATCAGCGTTGAACGCAGCATTTGAGGGGTTAGATGATGGGGGGGGGGGGCAGAGTGATCACCGTTCCCCCTCATTGCACCCGCTGCATACAATGGAAAGTGATTTGTGATTAAGTAATTACTTAACGAATCAAAATTTCTTGTCCAAATTAGGCAAAGCTGCAAAATCAAATTTTTCAAAACTTCGCTCATCTCTAATGACTATGTTTATGTTTCTCATTCTGGTCTTCATTCCAGTTGCTGCCAATGGTAACTGTCCTGACATAGTGAGGAAATAGGAAGGAAGGTACATACCTCCTTGAAGGGGGTTAAAGCTTATGAGCAGAAAATCCTTAGATCTTGTTCTCTAGTCTAATATATACCAAAAAGTTTGGTAATTCAGCTAGTCCACCATTTATGTGTGATGCTCTCATAGAGCCCATAAAATATTGTATAAGACATAGTACCTCTCATTATTCTTAAAAATTATAGTATATCGCCACGTTTTTTCTCCATCTTTAGGGTGCATTCACACAACCGTAAGTATTTTGCAGTCTGCAAACCTCAGATCCGTGAAACACAGATACCGTCCATGTGCAAGCCCATTGACTTCAATGTGTCCATGGTCCGCATGTCGAGACAAAGTATAAAAAATGTCTGCAAAGTACTTATGGTGGCATGAATGTCACCTTATACTGAAGCAACCAGCTATTCAACTACATACAAACAGCTTCTAAAAAATCATGAACTTTTTTAAAACTTTTTTTTGTCCACTACATAACAAAGACCAAATGTCCAATAGTTTATTCAATAACTGGGAATTTACGGATGCTTGGGCGCCGTTGATGCATTATTCATATGTGAGTGGCATTGTTGTGGTGTATATTCATGACTTGCTAACGGTACTCCCAGGACTTTAGTAGCGGGGAAATACGTATCATTGATGGTTTAGATTAGGGAATGAATGGCCAGACAACATATATTTATACACTTCGCTGTACTAAGAAAGTTCAAACAGAAGCTTACGGTGATTTCCTCATAGTGTTTATGCCAGCTTTGTTTACTGTTCACATTACAGTTATTTGCCCCATGCATTATTGATGAGTTTTAATTAGCATTTACATTTTTGCAGATAGATTGTGCTTCTCTGCTCTGAATTCAGTGTTTCTTCTAAGTAAGTATAAAGCGGACAAGCGGAGCCTGCTGACAAAATCTGGGGAACCCTGCAGTCTAGTATTGATTAGCCTTCATCAGTTTACTTTCTACAAACAAGGGGGCCTCCATCGAACATTTTAAAAAAAGTAGAAATACTTAGAGAACTGCATTTCTAAGTGTGTTGATGTGGATATTATAGTAGCATATAGCATTTCCATTATAACTGTGAAGGATTTTTGACATTCAGAGTTTAACAACAGATGGCTATTCAATGATTCAATAGCTAGATGTGGACCAAAGCAGAATTCAATTTCAGTCCAGAACCATACTTGTATAAAGTCTTTTCACTATTTAAACTCACATTCTTCACTATGTAACTATAGGTAAAAAGGGAAATACATACACAATGGAGAAAAATGGCAATGCGTCTTATAAAGTGAATACTAATTAGTGCTTCCATCATGCAAGTACTCATTAGTATGCATGAGTCGCGGGGAGAGGTATCTAACACTTTTCATGCTGGCTGTAATCATGGCTTCCTGATCTTTTTCTGGCCCCCTCACTGCACTGTGTCCTGACTGTGTATAGCATCAGGACATAGTACAGATAGGTGTGCACTATGACCTGAACCTGTGCATCATCAGGTAGCAGTGAATTGCGGGGCACAGAGCCAGAAGGCATTACTACAATGAAGGGGGCACAGAGGGCATTAATACTGTGAAGGGGGCACAGTGGGCATTATTACTGTGAAGGGGCACAGTGGGCGTTATTACTGTGAAGGGGGCACAATGGGTATTTCTACTCTGGAGGGGGCACATAGGGCATTACTAGCACAGTGGGCATTACTACTATTAAGGGGGCACAACGGGCATTATTACTATGAAGGGGGCACAGTGGGCATTACTACTATGAGGGGGGCTCAATGGGGATTATTAGTATGAAGGGGACACAATGGGGATTATTACTATGAAGGGGGCACAAAGAGGGTATTACAACTGTGAAAGGGGCACAGAGAGGGCATAACTACTGTGCGGGGGGCACAATGTGGGCATAACTACTGTGAGGGGAAACGGATCTGTACAATCTACTGTAAAGGTTGTACAATGAGGGCAATAATACTGTGAGGGGGTACAATTTTTGGGGAAATGACCCAGCCCTGGTGCCAAACACCCTAGGCAAGCCACTGCTCTAGCCTCCTTTATTTTTTCAGAATTTTTTCTTTTTCCCTCCCTAAGCTCTTGAACGCAATGACATCAATAGTAAATGATGTCTTAGGGTAGGTTCACATCACGTTTTATGCTTCTGTTTGATGTATATGTTACAAAATAAAGGATACAAAAACGCAGTGCACCACGTTCTTGTATCCTGCACAGTACAGTAAAAAAGTATACCTTTTTTTACAATGGTAAAAAAAAGTATATATTTTTTTTTACAGTGGAACTCTATAGTGAATGGATGCCACTGTATGGCATCAGTGTGAGGCATCTGTTTAACGTATACTTTTTTGTATATGTTTAAAAGATGGGAAAAACTTGATGCGAACCCACCCTTGGGGACACTGACATACATAGCTGTGGGTAAACACACATTTGTTAACAACATATGTATTATGGCATATGTATTATGCTTGTTCATATTCCAAAACTTCCAAAAGTTGTCCCTTATAGGGGCAGATGATGATTGAACACACACAGTGTTATTGGCTTGGGGATCAATTGTCAAAAAATTATGCAAAATCTCTGCCCCTACAAAACGCACAAGCCTAAAAAAATTATATCTTTTAATTGGGAGCAGCAGCAGTGCAATGTGGCTGTGGAAAGGGTTTGGCTTTAGTGGCATGCGGCTACAATAGCGGTGTCAGTTGCAGCAGCAGCCATATGGTACATGCTGGCAGACTGGCAGCAGCATGATGGAGTAGCAGCAGCCTTACAGAAGATGATGGTCAGCAGGCCACAGTAGTGGCATGATGGAGGTGCTGGCATCATGGAAGCAGCAGCAGCCGCACAGAAAAATGATGGTTTGCAGGTGGCAGCAGTGGCATGATGGGGGCAGTAGCATGATTGAGGCAGGCAGCAACAGTGGAAAGATCAGCGTCCGATATACACCCCAACCATAGGATGATTACTCATTCAAGTAACTAATTAAGCCTGTGGCAGCCATCATAATACATAACCTACATAGAAAATGCCAGACCGCTTATACTAAATTAAATTCTTTATTACAAAAAATCACAATGCATTACAAAACATGATTAAAAGAAATTGGTGCAGGAGATAAAAACGACATCACTGGAGGAAACATGCAGTGGATGCAGGTCCATATTCGTCCAACATGATTAATCATTCATTACAGTGCATATGTCAGAAATTCATAAATAGACAGAACATTGGACATTTACCCATACTGTGTCTCCTCCAGGATGGCGCCAAACCCCAACGCGCGTTTTGGCGTACCTTCGTCTGGGGGTAGCGTCATCACTGGAGGACATGGATTATATATAGATATCGACCAATCAATGCGTACCACTTATTTCTGGTTTCTCCGTCATCATAGCCGCGCCGGAAGTGACCCACAACGTTTAGCGCCGCCGTCCGGAGGACCATGTGACCCCGCTAGGTCACATGATCTTCACGCGGTCATATGATGAGGATGACGTCACGTAACCGCGCACAGATTGTCGCGGCCCCGTGACGTCATCCTGGCTCAATGTGCGCATCTCAGAATCACAGCAAAGTGGTCACATTACCACACTCATATATTAGAGAAGCATGAGTATAAAGGAAACATAGAAAAAAGAGATAGAAAGGCGGCCACCTTCATTAGATATAGAAAGAATTCAAGAACCAATGATTTAAGCATAAAATAATTCAAGATATGACCCGTGCAAAAATTGTGCATGTCACAAATATTCTATATAGATCAAAACATGTGAACAAACATACATTGATTAATAAAAGTTAGAAGTGTGTCAGTGTAATATTCACATATGTCGGGTCTATATCACAAAATGGTACACCCCATATGTATTCAAAATACAAATTTACATGTTTAAATAAATACAATAATTACATGATTGTTAATTGATAATTTAGACAAATTCATCCTTAATTAATATTGTTGAATATAATACGTGCCCCTTCCCATTCCATATTGGAAACACATCATTCATTCAGTTCCACTACCTCAATTGTTGGTATTCGTTGGTATCTCTACCAGAGACATCACACATTTATATGCGATGCACTCCGTTAAATGAGGGGGAGGAATTGTCGATGGAGATATCATTTATTCCGTAGCGGATACTCAAGAAAAAGAGGAAAATTTTGGATGAAGAATGTGGGGAAAATAGAAAGAAATGGAAGGGGGGGGGGGGAAAGGGGGGATAATAAGGGGGGGATAGGGGGGAAAGGGGGGAAAAGGGGGGAAGGGGAGTGGTGAGGAAAGGGAGGGGGGGGTGGGTGTGAGGAAAGAGAAAGAAAGGAAAAAAAACTGTGAAGAAGAGACTAAATAATTGTTGGCCAGCCCATTATCATTGTATTGTCACGTACCGGCAGGACAGGTAGTGGATCCTCTGGACCAGAGAGGCGATGGCGCGGGTTGTACTAAAGGACCGGTTCTAAGCAGTTACTGGTCTTCACCAGAGCCCGCCGCAAGGCGGGATGGATTTGCTGCGGCGGTAACTACCAGGTCGTGTCCCCTAGTAACAACTCAACCTCTCTGGCAGCTGATAAGGCGTGGTACACAGGGAGAAGGCAAGAGCGTAGTCGGACGTAGCAGAGGTCAGGGCAGGCGGCAAAGGTTCACAGGCGAGTAGACGGTAGCAACGGGTTCGGCAACAGGCAAGGCAAACAAACACAGTGAAACGCTTTCTCTGAGGCACAAGGCACAAAGATCCGGCAGAAAGCTGTGGGAGGAGAAGGTATAAATGGGCAGTGCACAGGTGCAGCCTAATTAAGTCAGCACTGCCTCTCACAAACCTTAACCCTTAATAACCCTTTTGGACCAGGCACCAATCACTGGTGCACTGGCCCTTTGAATCTAAGAGTCCCGGCGCACGCGCGCCCTAGAGAGCGAGGACGCACACGCCGAGACACTGGAGTGCTGCCTGGGGGCATACGCTGTGAGCGCTCCGAGGCCAGCAGGGGACCCGGAGCGCTCAGCGTAACAGTACCCCCCCCCCCCTTTGGTCTCCCTCTCTTTTTGGTACCAAAGAACTTGCGGATGAGACTGCGGTCCAGGATGTTCTCCTCCGGCTCCCATGACCTCTCCTCAGGACCGCAGCCCTCCCAGTCGACAAAAAAAAATCTTTTTCCCCGGGAGATCTTGGTCGCCAAGATCTCCTTGACAGAGAATATATCGGAGGTACCGGCGACAGGGGTGGGAGAAACAAGCTTGGGAGAAAAACGGTTAAAGACAGCAGGTTTAAGAAGTGAGGCATGGAAGGAGTTATGGATTCGGAGGGAGGGAGGAAGATGGAGCTGATAAGAAACTTGATTGATACGACTCTTGATTTTATAGGGTCCCAAGAAACGAGGGCCCAACTTGTAACTTGGGACCCTAAATCGGATGTACCTAGAGGAGAGCCACACCTTGTCACCCGGGCGAAATTCCGGAGGAGATCTGCGTCTCTTGTCAGCTTGAACCTTCATACGGGCGGAAGCCTTGAGGAGAGCAGCGTGGGTTTCTCGCCAGATGGAGGAAAAATCCTGTACAAGACTGTCAACGGCAGGTACAGAAGAAGGAGCTGGAGACTGCCGCAACATAGCGGTCAACTGGGCCAGCTGTTGACCCTGCTGGGCCACAATAGTGGTGAGGTCCGCTAGGCTTGGCAGGGGAACATCAGCGGGATCCATGGCCGGATCTTACTGTCACGTACCGGCAGGACAGGTAGTGTATCCTCTGGACCAGAGAGGCGATGGCGCGGGTTGTACTAAAGGACCGGTTCTAAGCAGTTACTGGTCTTCACCAGAGCCCGCCGCAAGGCGGGATGGATTTGCTGCGGCGGTAACTACCAGGTCGTGTCCCCTAGTAACAACTCGACCTCTCTGGCAGCTGATAAGGCGTGGTACACAGGGAGAAGGCAAGAGCGTAGTCGGACGTAGCAGAGGTCAGGGCAGGCGGCAAAGGTTCACAGGCGAGTAGACGGTAGCAACGGGTTCGGCAACAGGCAAGGCAAACAAACACAGTGAAACGCTTTCTCTGAGGCACAAGGCACAAAGATCCAGCAGGAAGCTGTGGGAGGAGAAGGTATAAATGGGCAGTGCACAGGTGCAGCCTAATTAAGTCAGCACTGCCTCTCACAAACCTTAACCCTTAATAACCCTTTTGGACCAGGCACCAATCACTGGTGCACTGGCCCTTTGAATCTAAGAGTCCCGGCGCACGCGCGCCCTAGAGAGCGAGGACGCACACGCCGAGACACTGGAGTGCTGCCTGGGGGCATACGCTGTGAGCGCTCCGAGGCCAGCAGGGGACCCGGAGCGCTCAGCGTAACATGTATACTCTACAATCAATGCCTATCCCATACTATACTCCTAGTGTATGATTATGTCCCTCAAATCGCAGGGTCATTGACCGTGCGAGATGGGAGATTGTAAGATGGCAGTCGTAAATCAAACAAGTGATGACCCTAAAAGGTAAGGAGGTTAGAAATAATTAAAACATAATATTAAAACCACAACAAACCCCTTTTGGGCGTGGAGACCCATGTGAACCCATGATCCTATAAATATGAGGAGAAACCAGTCGACTCATTCAGGCCACCCGGATGCAGTGTATTTAACTTCCAAATCCACTTGCATTCGAGCTGCCCCAATCTTTTTGTTACATTGCCGCCTCTGATATTTTTCATAACACAGTCAATCGCCCGTACTTTCAAATGCACAGGATTGCAGTCGTGATATGCCTTGAAATGCCTCGCCACTGGTTTTAGATTACCCAGTCGAAGGTACGCCGAAGGTATGACGAAGGTACGCCGATACGCGCGTTGGGGTTGGCGCCATCCTGGAGGAGACACAGTATGGGTAAATCTCCAATGTTCTATCTATTTATGAATTTCTGGCATATGCACTGTAATGAATGATTAATCATGTTGGACGAATATGGACCTGCATCCACTGCATGTTTCCTCCAGTGATGTCGTTTTTAGCTCCTGCACCAATTTCTTTTAATCATGTTTTGCAATGCATTGTGATTTTTTGTAATAAAGAATTTAATTTAGTATAAGTGGCAAGATCAGACACTGCCATCAAGGCCAGATCTATTCATCGAATACAAGCTTTGTTCATTTCGACAAAAGTAAGGTTTTGGACACTAGCGGAGGACAACTTGGTCCGTCTGGATGTCACCACTCCCCCCATAGCACTGAAAACCCTCTCCGAGATGACACTGGAAGCTGAGTAAGAAAGAAGAAAGAGAGTGTGTCGTGCCATTTCGGGTCACTGTTCCAGTCTGCCTGCCCATAATTCCATGGGGTCAGGGAACAGGGCAGGGTATGGGCCAGGGACTGGCCAGAATTTTAATTACCTAAACCTCGGTGTTAACGGCGGAAGTTGTTGGCTTTCTGACTGGCCTCAGGCTGGTACGGCACATGAGAAAACTGCTCTATGATATTGAGGAGACTGAAATGCCTGCTGCTACTGCTGCTGTGGCTTCTGCTGTTCGTGGCTGCGGGAGGAGGGTGACTCTGTGGGGGGTGGCGAGGGGCCTCTCTTTCGGTCACACTGGCAGCAGGTGTTTGCTCGCCATAAGCTGTGTTTCCTGGTAATTACATAATTTATCTTTCTGCCAGAGGAAAAATATTTTCCCCCATTTTGCCTTGATAGCGAAGGGTCTAAAAGCATGGCTATCCAGTAATTATGACAGCTTGATGTCAATGATCTCGCCAGCATTCCCGAGGTCCCAGTTATTCCTGGCTCTGCCCCCCCAATTGGGTGTTTAGCTGGTGCTATTATCATCATCCTCCTTCTGCTCCTCCACCTGGGACTCCTCCTCCTTATCTTGCAGTGGCAGCTCCTCATCTTCATCCTCGTCCTCAATGGCAAATTCCCCCTTCGTGTGTCCCCAAAAGCTACAGGGCAAACTCTAAGATGCATCAGCTGCTCTTATTCCACTGTGGTCCCCTGCTGCATGAGAATCAGCGCCTGTTCTAAGATAAATATGACACGGATGACATTGTTCATACCGCAGTTGACCTGATGACGAAATTTGTGGCCTCTTAAAGGGCTTCAACACCCAACAGGCATTTCTGATTAGCTGCCACTGCCTGACCTTGAAGCAGCACATGCTCGTATCTGCTGAGATTGTTTGTTGCAAAATTCTTCACTGCTTTCCGCTGCTCGTACATATACTTGAGCATGTGCAATGTGGAATTCCATCAAGTTGGCATGTGGTTGATTAAGTGGTGAAGCAGCAGACTGTTCTGTTGCTGCAGTTCCAGGAGAGCGTTCCTTGTGATGTATGAGTGGCTGAAGTGCTTGGACAGTTTCCTGAATTCTTCTAGCACCTTACACAAGCCAGTGTACTTTAGAAAATGTTGCATCAATAGGTTGATGATGTGCGCCATGAAGAGAGCATGTATTATTTTGACCAAGTTCACCCAGGTTCAGGGCAGCCAGAATGTTGTTCCCATTGTTGCTGACCACCTTGCCCAGTTGTAGTCGGCAGTCTGACAGCCAACGGAATGGTTGCTGCTTGATGTACTTTAGCAACTGCTCGCCGGTGTGGCTACTCCCACCCAGGCCGATCAGCTCCAGCACGGCGTTGCAATGCTTGACTTAACACATTACGTACGAATTAGGGGTAGTGAGAGTGGCTCTGTGCCCTGCTGCTGTTGGGGATTGGCCAGCATCCACTAAGGAGGAGGCAGAGAAGCGCCTGGTGTGGGAGCCAGGCCGATCCAGTGTTGGGGGGGTCAAAAGGACCTGGCCTCACTGCTGCCAGAGAAATCATTGACCCAGTGGGCTATGAAAGACATGTACTGTCCCTGCACATAAGAGCTGCTTCAGGTGTCCACCGTGGCGTGAACCTTGCCGCATAGCGAGAATTGCAGCTAGCGTCCCACGTTCTCCGTACAAGGCAGGTATGGCTTTTTTGGGAGAAATAATTCTGGCTAGAAATCTTCCAGGGAGGCTGTGCGCATGCTATTAGCTACCTAAAGACAGCAGACTCAATTAAACGGTAAGGCAGCAACTGCAACTAGAGTTGCACATATTCCATTATCAATGGCTTAGGATGGAGCGGAGTCTGAGTTTGAGTGGGAGAAGCAGAAAGGGATGATGACGATGTGAAAGACACTGTACTGCCTGTGGATGTGGCCTGGCTGCTGCAAGGTGAAGCGGGAGAAGGAGGGAACACTTGTTGTGGTATCTGGCTTGCCACCTGCCTGCCCATGGGATGGGGTGATACTGCTTCATGTGGTTCAATAGAGCTGCCTACGTTTGTGTTTGCATGCCCATGTCTTAGTTTCCTCTTGCATAGCTTGCACAAGGCAATGCTTTTGTGTTCTGCCAGGGTGGAGAAAAAATGGTCCCCTCATCTACTCTTCTCCAACTGCCACTGTTGGTGCCCCCAATGTCAATACCATGGCTATGGGTTCCACTACTATTACCATCAACACAGCTATGCCTAGGGCCTGCAGCCTCCTCCTCCACCTCCTCCTTAGGGCAATTCAAATGCTGACTGCTCTCGCACAAGTCATCAAGAGAGAGACTTTCTCTACTATCTGCCATAGGGCATGGTGGGGTTTTCTTTCCACTTCTTAGGAAAAATGAAGGCACCCCACTAGGAAGGGGCATTTATGACTGAGAGGACTCCACTGAAAACCTTCTCTGCAACGAGGGGGAGCAGAAGGAATGCTGTGTACCCTGGCTTCATGACATGGTGTCAGATTCTGAAGGCAACTCCACGTCATCATGCTGCAACTGAAAGGAGAAGTGAGCTATCCGTTCCACAATCTCATCCTCTTTCTCTTCGATGATAATGTTGTGCCTTTCCAAAACCAGCATGGACAACTGCGGCCTACTATAACTACTACTACTGCTACTTCAGGCTTTATAGTTGGTGCTGCTACTACCCACATTCTGGCTCTGGGTTTTTCATTTGGAACCCTTCCGTAGCCCTGACATTTGGGCCTCTCACATATTGTGCGCTATCCTGTGTATTTGAGTAGTAATCACGTATATGTCAGTTTTAATAATTTAATAATTTTTACAATCTCCCCAAAAAATTAGCAAAGTGTGGAGATATAAATTATAGGTAAATTGTTACTCTAGCCTGTGTTTTGTTATACTGATCACCTATGTGCTGGTTTAATTAAATTGAACAAGTCCCCAAAAGAATTGCATTCAAAAAGGGTGGATATAGAATAAACGGAAATAGATGACTGAGGCCTGATGCTCAATTTCACTTTAATACTCACAGGTAAATTGTTGCCCTAGCCTATGTATTGGTGTACTGATCACCTATATGCTGGTTTAATGAAACTGTAAAAGTCCCATAAAAAATTAAATTCAAACTGTGCGGAGATATAATAAACGGAAACAAACTATTGAGGCCTGATGCATATTTTCACGTTAACACTCACAGGTAAATTGTTTCCCTAGCCTGAGTATTGGTTTACTGATCCCTGTATTCTGGTTTCATTAAACTAAACAAAAAATGAATTACAACGTATTACAATGTAGAAATACAATAGACTGAAACAGACGAGTGAGGCCTGACTGAAGTCTGATAAAGATTGGGGGTCTGATCTGTAGCCTGATAAAGATTGGGGGTCTGATATGAGGCCTGATGATGATTGGGGCTCTGATTTGGGGATCTGATCTGAGGTCAGATGAAAAATATATTTTTCAGATTTTCCTCCTCTAAAGCCTAGGCACTTCTTATAAAGCAAAAATTATAGTAATAATTATTATGACATGCAAAAGGCAGATAGCAGCCACCCCCGCACTATAATGCACTCTTTTTGTTAAAGAAGTTAAAAGCATAATTTTAAAAGTGGTTTCTGTTTGACAACTGTGATCTGTGATGTCAGTAGGAAATTGGCATCCCTTGTCTGTCTGCACAATGACCATTCAATTGAAAAAAATATACACATACTGTATTCCAGGGAGCCACCATATTCTTATATTTTTATCTTATCAATTTAATTCCGACTCAGCACTTACACCGATAAAGTCATGTCATCTTGTGCTTATTCCTGTAATCAGATACGTAAAATAGGATTACATATTGTCATCGTCACTCTAGGTATAAAATGAGTGAAATGTGTTTGAATACTAATTGGGGCTCGGAAAGTAGCAATTATATTGCTTAACGGCAACCTCCTATGGCGGATGTACCATGAAACAACTTGTCATGAAAGAAACTTGCAGAGGTGCAGTCACATTTTTCTGGGTAATCTATGGAGGGCAAGAATAACTTCTTGGACTAATTTTGGAAGCAGCAGGTGCTTTGGTTTTCCCACTGCACAAAGCATGTATTTTATAATTAGAATGCTTGCAGGGTGGATGAGCTGGGACAGATTGGGAGGGAGGAAGTGGCATGCTGCTTGGAAAATCAGAAAAGAGGTTATTATATTATACATTTCTACTAAATGTCAAAGTTGAAAGCAATGCTTGGAATATCATTAAAATATGTTAATAAACTTCAAGAATGTACTGTGAATTTAAACAGAGGCTCCAATTGTCACATTTATTTGCTAGTTACTTGTGTCAGTTTATAGATAATAATGGTAATAAACTGATGTAATTTAACCCCTTAAGGCCCTATTTCACCTTAAGGACTTGGCCATCTTTTGCAAATCTGACCAGTGTCACTTTAAGTGCTGATAACTTTAAAACGCTTTGACTTATCCAGGCCATTCTAAGATTGTTTTTTTTTGTCACATATTGTACTTCATGACACTGGTAAAAAGAAGTAAAAAAAAAATAAATCATTTTTATTTATCGAAAAATACAAAATTTACCATTTTTCTTTTAAAAATGGCAAATTTCCAAGTTTCAATTTCTCTACTTCTATAATACACAGTAATACCTCCAAAAATAGTTATTACTTTACATTCCCCATATGTCTACTTCATGTTTGGATTATTTGGGGAATGATATTTTATTTTTTGGGGATGTTACAAGGCTTAGAAGTTTAGAAGCAAATCTTGACATTTTTCAGACATTTTCAAAAATCCAATTTTTAGGGACCAGTTCAGGTCTGAAGTCACTTTGCAAGGCTTACATAATAGAAACCATCCAAAAATGACCCCATTCTAGAAACTACACCCCTCAAGGTATTCAAAACGGATTTTACAAACTTTTTTAACCCTTTAGGTGTTCCACAAGAATTAATGGAAAATAGAGATACAATTTTAAAATTTCTTGGCAGATTCCCATTTAAATATTTTTTTTCCAGTTAGAAAGGAAGGTTTAGCAGCCAAACCAAACTCAATATTTATGGCCCTGATTCTGTAGTTTACAGAAACACCTCATATGTGGTCATAAACCACTGTACGGGCATGCGGCAGGGCACAGAAGGAAAGGAATGCCATACGGTTTTTGGAAGGCAGGTTTTGC
Source organism: Bufo gargarizans (assembly GCF_014858855.1). Taxonomy (NCBI): domain Eukaryota; kingdom Metazoa; phylum Chordata; class Amphibia; order Anura; family Bufonidae; genus Bufo; species Bufo gargarizans. The sequence continues at coordinate 584,745,649 of NC_058080.1, read as the reverse complement.
TGGACTGTTTTTTTTTTACACCATGTCCCATTTGAAGCCCCCCTGATGCACCCCTAGAGTAGAAAATCCATAAAAGTGACCCTATCTAAGAAACTACACCCCTGAAGGTATTCAAAACTGATTTTACAAACATCGTTAACCCTTTAGGTGTTCCACAAGAATTAATGGAAAATAGAGATACAATTTCAAAATTTCGCTTTTTTTGCTGATTTTCAATTTTAATAATTTTTTTCCATTTACAAAGCGAGGGTTAACAGCCAAACAAAACTCAATATTTATGGCCCTGATTCTGTAGTTTACAGAAACACCTCATATGTGGTCGTAAACCGCTGTACGGGCACGCGGCAGGGCACAGAAGGAAAGGAATGCCATACGGTTTTTGGAAGGCAGGTTTTGCTGGACTGTTTTTTTTTTACACCATGTCCCATTTAAAGCCCCCCTGATGCACCCCTAGATTAGAAACTCCAAAAAAGTGGCCCCATTTTTGAAACTATGGGATAGGGTGGCAGTATTGTGGGTACTAGTTTAGGGTACATATGATTTTTGGTTGCTCTATATTAAATTTTTTGTGAGGCAAGGTAACAAGAAATAGCTGTTTTGGCACCGTTTTTATTTTTTGCTATTTACAAAATTCATCTGACAGGTTAGATCATGTGATATTTTTATAGACTAGGTTGTCACATACGGCATACATATTAGGACATCGTCAGACATCATCCACAACTCCATCCTCCGTCAGGCAAAACTCCGTCAGACCTCAGACATCAGACAAAACTCTGTCCTCCGTCACCCAAAACTACATCAGACTTCAGACATCAGACAAAACTCTGTCCTCCGTCACCCAAAACTCGATCAGACCTCAAACATCAGACAAAACTCCGTCCTCCATCACCCAAAACTCCATCAGACCTCAGACATCAGACAAAACTCTGTCCTCCGTCACCCAAAACTCCATCAGACCTCAGACATCAGACAAAACTCCGTCCTCCGTCACCCAAAACTCCATCAGACCTCAGACATCAGACAAAACTCTGTCCTCCGTCACCCAAAACTCCATCAGACCTCAGACATCAGCTAAAACTCCGTCAGACCTCAGACATCAGCCAAAACTCCGTCCTCCGTCAGGCAAAACTCCATCAGACCTCAGACATCAGCTAAAACTCCATCAGACCTCAGACATCAGCCAAAACTCCGTCCTCCGTCAGGCAAAACTCCATCAGACCTCAGACATCAGCTAAAACTCTGTCCTCCCTCAGACATCAGCCAAAACTCCGTCCTCCCTAACTCAAAATACGCCCTACTACACACACTCTTCACCTGACGGAGCTGCTAGCTGCTGGAGAGGCAAAGGACCTGTGATGACGTCATGACCATGTGACGAGTCACGTGTGTGGGAGGGGTCAGATGTGCACAGCAGCTGGTAGAGTGTACAGAACAGTAGCCATCAAATAGAGCTCTGTACTAGAGATGTGTGTGTAACCTGCATGTAGCAGAGCTGTGTACTGTGTTACAGAGATGTATGTGTAACCTGCATGTAGCAGAGCTGTGTACTGTGTTACAGAGATGTACGTGTAACCTGCAGGTAGCAGAACTGTGTACTGTGTAGCAGATCTGTATGTGTAACCTGCATGTAGCAGAGCTGTGTACTGTGTAGCAGAGCTGTATGTGTAACCTGCATGTAGCAGAGCTGTGAACTGTGTAGCAGAGCTGTATGTGTAACCTGCATGTAGCAGTGCTGTGTACGGTGTAGCAGAGCTGTATGTGTAACCTGCATGTAGCAGAGCTGTGTACTGTGTTACAGAGATGTATGTGTAACCTGCATGTAGCAGAGCTGTGTACTGTGTTACAGAGATGTATGTGTAACCTGCAGGTAGCAGATCTGTATGTGTAACCTGCAGGTAGCAGAGCTGTGTACTGTGTTACAGAGATGTATGTGTAACCTGCATGTAGCAGAGCTGTGTACTGTGTTACAGAGATGTATGTGTAACCTGCAGGTAGCAGATCTGTGTACTGTGTTACAGAGATGTACGTGTAACCTGCAGGTAGCAGAACTGTGTACTGTGTAGCAAATCTGTATGTGTAACCTGCATGTAGCAGAGCTGTGTACTGTGTAGCAGAGCTGTATGTGTAACCTGCATGTAGCAGAGCTGTGTACTGTGTATCAGTGCTGTATGTGTAACCTGCATGTAGCAGTGCTGTGTACTGTGTAGCAGAGCTGTATGTGTAACCTGCATGTAGCAGTGCTGTGTACAAAAAATGAGCCCCCACCCAGCTCCGTACACATAATTACAAAAAAGTTATAGAGCTCAAAATATGACGACAAAAAAAAAAAATCTGATTCTGTAAATCTCCTGTCACTCCGAGTTACTCAGAATTGGTAGCCTAATTAATAAATACATGCAACATGAATGCATATATGCCGCTTCACACAGATCACAAGTGTTAGGCCTCTTGGACATGAACGTTGTTGGTCCATTCTGTGCATTGGGGACAGCAATTTGCAGTCCCCAATGCACGGGCAACGTGCGTGCAGCAGCCGGGACAGATCCAGACCCATTCAACTTGAATGGGTCCGTGAATATGTTCTACTTTTTTGCTGTGCGGAGGCATGTAGTGCTTCTGTGGGGATCCGATCCGTGTTTCTGTTCCGTTCAAGTGAATGGGTCGACATCACGGATGCGGGATGCACACGGCTGGTGCCCTGTGTATTGCGGAACCGCCGTATGTGGTCCACAATTCGACCACAGGCACACAGCGACCATGTGCAAGAGGCCTTACAAAGATGGGATTTAAGGTGCACATCCTCTTGTGCTTCCCATATTCCACAGATTTATATCACACAGCTGCTTACAGTTGTGCTGATAAGTTTACATACCCTTGCAGAATTTATGATTTCTTAAAGGGGTATTCTCATCTTCCCTTTTTCATACTTACCTTCCTTGAGCGTGATGTTCACTTCCTGTATTCTTCTCCCGGCCGGGCCGCGCAATGTCCTGAACGCACACAGCGCCGCGCATGTGCCATGGTGACTTATTCCTGGCCTGTATAGTACAGAGTCGGCGTGCGCATTCGCGGCTCTGTACTATACTGGCCAGGAAGAAGTCATCATGGCGCATGTGCAGCGGCATGCGCGTTCAGGACATTGCGCGGCCCAGCCGGGAGAGAATTTTCCGTCTTCTGCGCAAGCGTGGCCCGGCTGGATTCGACAGGAGAGGTGGCCATGACCAGGGGAGACCAAAGACAACATCAGGTAAGAGGGGACTTATTTTCTAAAAAAGGATGGGAATTGGGTAATAAAATGTATTTAGAAAAATTATCACTGTCAAATCATTAACAGATGTAACAGTGATCATTAAGATGAGAATACCCCTTTAACCATTTTTCAGAGAATATGATTGATACCACGGACACTTCTCTCTCGCTCGTGGTTAGTGGTCGGCTGAAGCCATTTATGTCAAACAACGGTGTTTACTCTTTATAAATCATAATCACAACACAAACTCCCCAAATGACCCTGATCAGAAGTTTACACGCCCCAGTTATTAATACCATGTATTGCCCCCTTTAACATCAATGACAGCTTGAAGTCTTTTGTGGTAGTTATGGATGAGGCTCTTTATTTTCTCAGATGGTAAAACTGCCCATTCTTCCTGTTGAAAAAAAAAAGCAATTCCACCACAGTTTTACGTGATTTTTATTTACGACATTCGATGTGCGATAAAACTGACTGGTACTTTTATTCTACAGGTCAGATCTAATCCGGCAATACCTTATATGTATAGTTTTTTTGTCGCCATATTTTGAGCCCCGTAACTTTTTTGTAATTATGTGTACAGAGCTGGATGGGGGCTCATTTTTTGCGGTGCAATCTAAACTTTTTACTGATACCATTCTGGGGTGTTTAAGACTTTTTGATCACTTTTTATTTACATTTTTGTAGCAAATTAAGTGACCAAAAACGGCGAATCGGACATTTGGACTCTTTTTTATTTCTGTTTTGCTGTTTGCCGTATGGGGAATATATTTTTATACAATGGGCGTTTTTACACATTGCGAAACCCATGATGTGTCTTTTATTTTAATTTTGGGAAAAGGGGGGTGATCTGAATATTTATGGGTTTTTTTTTTACACTTTTTTATAGTTCCCAGGTTACACACACATCTCTGTAACACAGTACACAGCTCTGCTACATGCGGTTAGACAAACTGCTCTATATACACAGTACACAGCTCTGCTACCTGCAGGTTGCACATACATCCCTGTAACACAGTACACAGCCTGCTACATGCAGGTTACACATACATCTCTGTAACACAGTACACAGCTCTGCTACATGCAGGTTACACATACATCATTGTAACACAGTACACAGCTCTGCTACATGCAGGTTACACATACAGCTCTGCTACACAGTACACAGCACTTCTACATGCAGGTTACACACACATCTCTGTAACACAGTACACAGCTCTGCTACATGCTGTTACACACACTGCTCTATATACACAGTACACAGCTCTGCTACATGCAGGCTACACACACATCTCTGTAACACAGTACACATCTCTGCTACACAGTACACAACACTGCTACCTGCAGGTTGCACATACATCCCTGTAACACAGTACACAGCTCTGCTACATGCAGGTTACACATACAGATCTGCTACACAGTACACAGCTCTGCTACCTGCAGGTTGCACATACATCTCTGTAACACAGTACACAGCTCTGCTACATGCAGGTTACACATACAGCTCTGCTACACCGTACACAGCACTGCTACATGCAGGTTACACATACAGCTCTGCTACACAGTTCACAGCTCTGCTACATGCAGGTTACACATACAGCTCTGCTACACAGTACACAGCTCTGCTACATGCAGGTTACACATACAGATCTGCTACACAGTACACAGTTCTGCTACCTGCAGGTTACATGTACATCTCTGTAACACAGTACACAGCTCTGCTACATGCAGGTTACACATACATCTCTGTAACACAGTACACAGCTCTGCTACATGCAGGTTACACACACATCTCTAGTACAGAGCTCTATTTGATGGCTACTGTTCTGTACACTCTACCAGCTGCTGTGCACATCTGAACCCTCCCACACACGTGACTCGTCACATGGTCATGACGTCATCACAGGTCCTTTGCCTCTCCAGCAGCTAGCAGCTCCGTCAGGTGAATAGTGTGTGTAGTAGGGCGTATTTTGAGTTAGGGAGGACAGAGTTTTGTCTGATGTCTGATGGAGTTTTACCTGACGGAGGACGGAGTTTTGTCTGATGTCTGATGGAGTTTTGCCTGACGGAGGACGGAGTTTTGTCTGATGTCTGAGGTCTGATGGAGTTTTGCCTGACGGAGGACGGAGTTTTGTCTGATGTCTGAGGTCTGATGGAGTTTTGGGTGACGGAGGACAGAGTTTTGTCTGATGTCTGAGGTCTGATGGAGTTTTGCGTGATGGAGGACGGAGTTTTGTCTGATGTCTGAGGTCTGATGGAGTTTTGGGTGACGGAGGACAGAGTTTTGTCTGATGTCTGAGGTCTGATGGAGTTTTGCGTGATGGAGGACGGAGTTTTGTCTGATGTCTGAGGTCTGATGGAGTTTTGGGTGACGGAGGACAGAGTTTTGTCTGATGTCTGAGGTCTGATGGAGTTTTGTCTGACGGAGGACGGAGTTTTGTCTGATGTCTGAGGTCTGATGGAGTTTTGGGTGACGGAGGACAGAGTTTTGTCTGATGTCTGAGGTCTGATGGAGTTTTGCCTGATGGAGGACGGAGTTTTGTCTGATGTCTGAGGTCTGATGGAGTTTTGGGTGACGGAGGACGAAGTTTTGTCTGATGTCTGAGGGCTGATGGAGTTTTGTCTGACGGAGGACGGAGTTTTGTCTGATGTCTGATGGAGTTTTGCCTGACGGAGGACGGAGTTTTGTCTGATGTCTGAGGGCTGATGGAGTTTTGCCTGACGGAGGATGGAGTTGTGGATGATGTCTGACGATGTCCTAATATGTATGCCGTAGTCACAGATGCGGCGATAACTAATATGTATACTTTTTTCTATTTATGTAAGTTTTACACAATGATTTCTTTTTTGAAGCAAAAAAAATCATGTTTTAGTGTTTTCATAGTCTGAGAGCCATAATGTTTTCATTTTTTTGGTGATTACCTTGGGTAGGGTATGATTTTTGCAGGATGCAATGATGGTTTTATTGGCACTATTTTGGGGTGCGTGTGACTTTTTGATCTCTTGCTATTACACTTTTTTTATGTAAGGTGACAAAAAATGGTTTATTTAGCACAGTTTTTATTTTTTACAGTGTTCATCTGAGGGGCTAGGTCATGTGATATGTTTATAGAGCCGGTCGATACGGACGCGGCGATACTAAATATGTACACTTTCCCACCCCCCTATTTTTTACCAATTTTTTTTTACTTTATTTGGGGAAAATTACATTTTTGTTTATTTTTACTTGAAACTTTTAATTTTTTTTGGGGGGGGGGGGAAACTTTATTTTTTAAACTTTTTTTTCACTTTATTTTTTGTCCCACTTTGGGACTTGAACTTTGGAGGGTATATTCCTTTACAATGCATTCCAATACTTCTGTATTTGAATGCATTGGCTGTATGAGTAATGCAGTAATCCAGGGGGCTGGATCTCACAGGCTCTTCACCCGAAGGCTGCGCGATGCCTTCCTTAGACATCACTCTGCCTTCCATGCCATCGGGTCCCCCCCACAGCCGCATGGGGACCCGATGGCACCGCCCGATCGCCTCCGCAAACCGCAGGTAAAGTCGCAAACCGCAGGTCTGAATTGACCTGCGGTTTGCGGCGATCGCCGATACGGGCATCCTGTCATAATTAACCCCCGCCGCGCCGCAATGTAAACTTTAACTTAGGACGTACCGGTACGCCCTGAGTCCTTATGGACTCGGGAAACAGGGCGTACCGATACACCCTAAGTCCTTAAGGGGTTAATCTCTTCCTGGTGCAGCGATTTTCGATTTTTTTTTATTTGTTTATTCTCCGGCCTTCTAGGAACCATAACTTTTCCTGTCCATTCACTTAGCCATACGAGGAACTGTTTTTGCAGGAAAAGATGTACTTTCTAATGGCTCCATTTAAGATTTTTCACCAAACAAGTAACGTTTTGATTTTACAAGTCTTTTTTAAGCTCCACGGAGCTTGAAAAGACACAAAGTGCTGCGGTTTTCTTTTCACTCTTCTGGTATCGGCAGCCCCAAGGCCGAGGATTAACACTGCATGCACCGCCAATAAATGGCCTCTCAGTGAGTAGTGCTGTCTTATCCTTATTTCTCTCCATTTAATATTTCATACAATGTAGTGGGAAGCTAGAAAAAACCCTAATGGAGTGGTATTGGAAAAAAAAATTTGCCTTGTTTTATAGGTTTTGTTTTTATGGAGTTCCTTATGAGGTAAAACTAACATGTTAATATTATTATGCAGCTTAGTGTAATTGGAGCAATTTTGTTTACTTATTTTTTTTCTTTTTACACTTAAAGGGGTTGTCTCACCTTAGAAAATTACATTTATCATATAGAGAAAGTTAATACAAGGCACTTACTAATGTATTGTGTTTGTTCATATTATCTCCTTTGCTGGCTGGATTAATTTTTCAATCACATTAAACATTGCTTATTTTCATGGTAACAACCACCCTGCACACTATAGAAAAAACACTAGCCTACGGGTGCTCCCACAGTCTCGGCCACTAGAGAGGTCCGTGTCTATAATGTGCAAGCATGACCACCACTGATGTATTGCAGGATGGATGTAACCATGAAAATGAGCAGTGTTTTATGTGATGGAAAAATGAATCCAGCCAAAAAAGGAAGCAATATGTATAATAGCAATATATTAGTAAGTGGCTTGTATTAACTTTCTCTACATGATAAATGCCATTTACTGAAGTGACACATCCCGTTTAAAAAATTTATTAGTAAAAAAAGATAAAATGTTTTCTTTGCAACAGCATATTCTGACCCTGATAAGTTTTAACAACTCCAATTCCCAAAAAGTTGGGACACAATAAAAAAAGTTTATAAATATAAATAAAAACAGAATGCGATGATTTGCAAATCTCATAGACCTATATTTTATTCAGAATAGATCACAGCACACATATTAGATGTGACATTTTACCATTTCATGAAGAATATGTACTCATTTAGAACTTGAGTATAATAAATAAATAAATAAATAAACTTTATGGCGGCAAGGAATTTCAAAAAGGTTGGGCACACCTATGTCTACCATTGTATAGCATACAACAGCAACCTAACTACCATACTGAGCAGAACTGAATAGCAACTGTCATGGCAACTGAGCCGCTCTTGCAATCTCATTCGGGCACTGGGATTGCAGCAATCCTAGTTTGGGATTCATATCACTGTTCAGTTTGGGTTCATATCATTGTTTATTTTTCTGTTTTGGGGATCTGTCAGAAGAACAGATAAATAAAGACAAAACAGATCCTGTATTTTAAGCATCTGTTATGCTCATTTATGCACATTTGACATTCGTTTTGGCCATTTCCATCTGAGATTCTTTTTTTTAGGCGAAAGAAATAATAAGCCCTGCATGCAACTGTAGTGCACGCTGCATTTTGATTGTTAGAACCAGGCAGAGTAAACATGATTACTCCTGGCCCTGCCTTCTCCTAAAGTGCAGCGGGTGTGGCAGTGGCAGAAAGAGCAGAGCCTCTCGGTTTAACAGCAACACCCCTGTTGCTCCTAGATTCTCATTTGCATATACTGCAACTTCAATTTTCTCAGCAATGCGGGCACATATGAACATGGAACCAACACAGCTGCCTTCAGCTGCGCACATGCAATAGGTCAGCCAGTTTCATAGGTACAAATCTGCTGACGGATGCCCTTTAATGTTGGTAATGACAATGGCACAACTCAAGAGATAAGATGTATTGCACATCAAGTGAACATTCTGCTCTTGATGTTAGAAGCAGGAAAAATAAACAAATGTAAGGATCTGAGCAACTTTGATAAGAGCCAAATTGTGCTGGCTATAAGACTGGATCAGATCATCTCCAAAATAGCAGCTCTTGTGGGTGTTCTTGGTATACAGCGGCTAGTACAGAGGTGGGCAAACTTTTTGACTTGTGGGCCACAATGGGTTCATATATATTAGACCCGGGGGCCGGACCAAGAGTAGATGGATGGGGCGTTTGTGTGAATTAATATTAATTAAATTAAAATTTCGTAACATTAAAGGTTTAGTTTAATTCAAGGTAAAAAAAAGCATAAAAAAGCATAAAAAGAGTTATTGTACAAAACTTTTGTGCAATATGTTTCTTTCATAACATAGTATGTATAACTCACCTTCAATTTTAGTGGTCTCGCTTTTTTGCTAAGGCATCAAAGTCTGGAGTTAACTTTGTTGTTGGAATTCGCAGGATAGATACTGTGCCAGTATATAGGGCACCAATAGTGCTTCTCCTCTTCTCCATAGTGCCCCCCAATATTGTGCCAGTATAAAGGGCCCCCATAGTGTGTCCCCTCTTCTCCATAGTGCTCCCCATATTGTGCCAGTATAAAGGGCCCCCATAGTGCTTCCCCCTCTTCTCCATAGTGCCCCCATATTTTGGAAGTATATAGGACCCCCATAGTGCTTCCCCTCTTCTCCATAGTACCAATCCATATTGTGCCAGTATATAGGGCCCCCACCCCCCTTCTTGCCATAGTATACTATAAATAATAAAAACAATAAGCACATATACTTACCTTATGCTGCTGTCAGTGATGCGATGCAGGCCTCTTCTGGCCTGTGTCCTGCTCTGTAAGGCTCAGGCGGTGCAATGATGTCATCGCACCGCCTGCATCGGCCTCTGATAGGCTACAGGCCTAGTGCCTGTAGCCTATCAGAGGAACGGGCAAGGGAGATGCCTCTCCCCTGCTCCTCTGCACCATTCATCTATATCTCTGTCCTGAGGACGGCGATACAGATGAATATGGAGATGAGCGCTTCCACAATGGAAGCGCTCCTCTCCACTCCTGCTGCCTCCGGACAGCTCTGTGGGCTGGACAAAAAGGTCCGCCGGGCCATAGTTTGCCCATCACTGGGCTAGTACCTAGCAAAAGTGGTCTAAAGAAGGACAACCAATAATTAGCAACAGGCCCATGGGCGTCCAAGGCTCACCGATGTCATAGGGATCAATCCCACAGTAGAACTAATGTAGCACAAATTCCTAAAGACGTTACTACTGTACAGTATGCACCTTTTGAGGTCTTGTGGAGTCCATTGCTTCACGGGTCAGAGCTATTTTGACACCATGAGGCGGACCTACCCAGTGTCATCTGGTTTAAATATTATGTCTGATGGATGCAGATTAACACTCAGGTATTATATGTGTCAGGGCTGGGACAAGGTCCACCACCAACAGAGGCTGAGCTGCCCAAGTGCCCCCCCCCCCCCCCCAACTTGTGGAGACTAAATACTTACTGTTGTAATCACACATAAATATGCACAGTTTAATGTACCAATTAACTATAGCTGTAAACAAATGCACAACCTCTTTAGATCCATATAAAGATAGAAATAAAGTGCAAAAACAAGTCATATAAGACAATAACCACATAATCTTAATATAAATAAACATAATCCCCCCTCCCCCATCAGCCCTCGACCCCTCCCATCTACCCCACCATACATTTAGATGTTGTTTATTCCTGCAGCTCTAATGCTCTGATGATCACTGATCAGTAGATGACTCAAGTCAAGCCCCCCCCCCCCCGCCATTTAGATATGTATGTTTGTTATTAATCATCATCCACCCCAACCCACCCAACCCCCACCCCCCCTCCCCGGGGCATTCCTTGTAATTTTACCCCATCCAGAACCCCATCATCAGACCTCAGATCAGACGGAAAAGAATATTATCTTTATTTAAAAACTATCTTACTTCCCTTCAGGGAAGACTCTCACGATCTATTCCTGCTGGGGCCTGGGCTGGGACGTGACACAGTGCTGTGCTGCTGCCCGCGCTGCTCCTGGTCTCCAGAGGGCGCACATGTGACCTGACTGCGTACAGCGCGTCAGGTCAAAGTACGCAGCCAGTCAGGCAAGCGACTGAACAGAGACCAGAGCAGCGGAGCAGCCGAGCCAGGAGGCGGAGCGGGGAGGGAGCACGTAAGTCAGTGCCAAGTGCTCACTACTCCCTCCGTCCTCCAGTGCGGCCAGCAGCCCGGCAGGCGCGGCAGCGACGTGGTCAGTGGCCTGCCTGCCGCCCAGAGGCTGGGGAGCTGGCCTGCGCCCTGAGGCTGGAGCCTCCGCAGCCTCTGTGTCGGCCCGGCCCTGGTATGTGTTACCCTCTTCTGAGACTTGCTGGTTACTTTATAAATCACATATGAAGACGGCAGCTTGGCCATTTACATTTCAACTACTCCCACCATCTGTGAGGCCTCAAAGGGGTTTCCTGCTCCCTATGATTACTACTGTTGTATCTTTTGAGCTTGGGAGGTATAAAATATGTGTATGGTGGTATGATTTTTGCACTGTATGGCAGTACATCTTAAAGTGGTTATCCAAAGTCTAAAAGATCCCCCCAATGCCCAGGCCCCTCGTATACATTATACTTACCTGCTCCCTGACACCAGCGTCACTCCGGATCCCTGCACAGCCGCTGCTGCATCTCACTAGCTGCTGGAGAGGCTGGTCACCGTCGCAGCCTGCTATTGGCTGATTCCCTCTCCCCCCCTCCCCGAGGAGATCCAGAGCGACCCAGGTGCCAGGAAGCAGGTAAGTACAATGTATACGAGAGACCTGGGCATTGGGGGGAATTTTTTAGACTTTGGATAACCCCTTTAAGCAATTGGCTATCTTTTCCTCAATTGTGCAATTACCTTATCACGCATTGCTCACAGGTCACGCTTTACTGTCTTCAGACTATTTTTGGTGTTATACACAGATGTAAATGGCCTTATTTACTACTGTATATAAAGTAGATCTTAGTAAGGGTTTCAGAGTGTGTGGCTGCGCTGACACCAAGGAATAGATAGAGAAAAGATTATGTTTGAATAACAAGAACAAGATCATTTATCAAAAGCCAGACTGCACACCACCAAGTCTGATAAAAGAAATGTAACTGTTTCAATGCTCCTGTAGCCTTTTTTCCACTATTCCTACTTCTTAAATACACTGAACAAAAATATTAACACTTTCGGTTTTGCCCCCATTTTGCATGAGCTGAACTCAAAGATCTGAAACATTTTCTACATACACAAAAGACCCATTACTCTTAAATATTGTTCACAAATCTGTCTAAATCTGTGTTAGTGAGCACTTCTCCTTTGCCGAGATAATCCATCCCATGTCACAGGTGTGGCATATCAAGGTGCTGATTAGACAGCATGAATATTGCACAGGTGTGCCTTAGACTGCCAACAATAAAAGTGCACTCTGAAATGTGCAGTTTGATCACACAGCACAATGCCACAGATGTCGCAACGTTTGAGGGAGCGTGCAATTGGCATGCTGACTGCAGTAATGTCTACCAGAGCTGTTGCCCATGCCGTGAATGTTCATTTCTCTACCATAAGCCGTCTCCAAAGGCGTTTCAGAGAATTTGGCAGTACATCCAACCGGCCTCACAACTGCAGACAACGTGTAACCACACCAGCCCAGGACCTCCACATCCAGCATGTTCACCTCCATGATCGTCTGAGACCAGCCACCCGGACAGCTGCAGCAACAATCGGTTTGCATAACCAAATAATTTCTCCACAAACTGTCAGAAACCGTCTCAGGGAAGCTCATCTGCATGCTCGTCATCCTCAGCAGGGTCTGGACCTGACTGCAGTTCATCGTCGTAACCGACTTGAGTGGGCAAATGCTCACATTTGATGGCGTCTGGCACGTTGGAGAGGCGTTCTGTTCACAGATGAGTCCCGGTTTTCACTGTTTAGGGCAGATGGCAGACAGCGTGTGTGGCATTGTGTGGGTGAGCGGCTTGCTGACGTCAACGTTGTAGATCGAGTGGCCCGTGGTGGTGGTGGGGTTATGGTATCATGATAATGCACGGCCCCATATTGCAAGGATCTGTACACAATTCCTGGAAGCTGAAAACATCCCAGTTCTTGCATGGCCAGCATACTCACCGGACATGTCACCCATTGAGCATGTTTGGGATGCTCTGGATCGGCGTATACGACAGCGTGTTCCAGTTCCTGCCAATATTCTGCAACTCGCACAGGCCACAATCAACAACCTGATCAACTCTATGCAACGGAGATGTGTTGCACTGCGTGAGACAAATCGTGGCCACACCAGATACTGACTGTTTTTCTGATCCCCCCCCCCCCCCAGTAAGGCAAAACTGTGCACATTTCAGAGTGTCATTTTATTGTGGGCAGTCTAAGGCACACCTGTGCAATATTCATACAGTCTAATCAGTACCTTGATATGCCACACCTGTGAGGTGGGATGGATTATCTCGGCAAAGGAGAAGTACTCACTAACACAGATTTAGACAGATTTGTGAACAATATTTGAGAGTAATGGGTCTTTTGTGTATGTAGAAAATGTTTCAGATCTTTGAGTTCAGCTCATGCAAAATGGGGGCAAAACCGAAAGTGTTGCATTTATATTTTTGCTCAGTGTATTTGAAATGAGATATTTCTTTATCCTTTTACTCATTCCTGTATTTGCAGTGGACTACTAATCTGGTTATCACCAAAGGTCAGCTTTTACGATGCAGTCTTAGAAGCCAAAATCAGGATTGAATTAAAAAAAGAGGAAAGTATCTCTCCTTCATACATTCTCTCCATTTTATGATCCATTCCTGATTTTGGCTTCCCGTAGACAGCTTATGGTTTTGCCTAAACAATCATTATGAAGCAATATCACATTTACTTACATGGGTTAGTATATTTTCAGATCACAAGATCTGGACCATGGCTATTTACTATACTTTCACCTAAGGGATATGTATCACAGTCTGTTCAGTAAAAAATTAATGGTTTTGCATGCACAGTTGTGTTCAGTGTTTCAGCTTTTCCATCAGGATTGCATCTGTTTTACATTCCAACTGCATCCGGATGCCATGCATGTGCTGTCACTTTTTTTTTCACTGACCCATTGACATTAAGGGTAGTGTTGATCGAGCACCAATGTACTGGGGTTCTCTGGTGCTCGAGTAGAACACCTCGGGATGCTTGGGTGCTCTACGGAGCACCAGAGCACAATGAAAGTCAATGGGAGAATCAGAGCATTAAACCAGGCACCCCCTGCTCTGAAGAGGGGAGGGTGTCTGGTTCACAGGAAAAGGTCAGAAATTGATGGAAACACCACTGAAATAATTCTGGAACAGCAGGGGTAGGGTGTCTGGATGCATCTTGGACTCCCAGGTCGCTGCTGGGAACGATGTTGTCCGAGTAGTACTCCACCTTTACAGATGACAATAATACGCACAAAACCGAAGATAACATCAATTTTAGAGGAAAAATTGTTAGAAAACATTCTTCCCTGTATATTTACTCATCTATAAAGTGCAAGTGCTGCTAAAAATTACAAGGAAGAGGCACTCCGATACAACCTGTATATCACATAAAGGAGGGCCTCATTCACATTGTGGTATAATTGTTCAGGTAGTGGGACTCCTACACTCATAAAGCCTATGTACTAAGTAAAAGGGCTGCCAAAAATTACAAGGAACTGGCACTCCCATACACCCTTTATTACACATAAAGGAGGGCATCATACACACCTTTGAAAAATTATGATTGATGGCCTGCTAGTGACCCTCAAAAACATAGGTGATAATAAAAATCCTGATGGAAGTAGGGCCCGCAATCCTTGGTGTTGGTAGCACCTGTGCCATCCCAGGGTATGACTCACTCCCGTCCTCCACAATTTTTTACCCAGTATGCCGTAAGGGAAGTGTAGCATTCCTGGCCAAAAAGCACTTGTCCAAGTGTCAGTTAAGTGGACCTTACCAATAACTGCGTTGGTCAGAGCATAGATGATGTTATGGGACACATGCTGGTGTAAGGCAGGGATGGCATACTGGGAAAAATAGTGGCGACTTAGAACTGAGTAACGAAGGACGGTCACCGCCATCAGGCTGCGGAAAGCCTCAGTGTCCACAAGCCTAAATGGCGACATTTCCAGGGCCAGCAATTTGTAAAGGGGCGCATTTAGTGCTATGGCCTGTGGGTGGATGGCTGGGTATTTGCACTTTTGTTCTAAGGCCTAGGGTATGGACATTATGCATGCTGCGCTGGGACACAGGAGTGGATGTGCTAGCTGATGGTGCTTGCGAAGGTCCAGGTGCAGGGTGGGAGGCATCCTATCCTGCGTCTTGGACAGAGGATTGGCCAGCACATAACACAGGGGAAGAGGAGGCAGTGGTATGACCTGCAGGCACTGATTGTGGACGCAGGTATTTGGCCCACCTATTAGGGTGCTTTGATGCCACGTGGCGGATCATGCTGGTGGTGGTGAGGTTGCTAGTGTTCACGCCCCTGCTCATTTTGGTACGGCACAGGTTGCAAATGACAATTCTTTTATCCTCAAAAAAGCGCCAGACTGGGGAACACCTACCCCTTGGCAAGGGAGATTGCCACAAGGGGGTGCTCCGGTGAACAGTTGCGGGCCTGTTGGGTGTGGCCCACCTTCTCTCTTTTGTCACCCCACTGCCTTTTCCAGCCTGTTGCGGTGCTACGGATCCTTCCCCTTCTGTGCTGCTGTCCTCGCTCGCCTGCCACCTTTCCAGGTTGGGTCAGTGATTTCATCGTACACCACCTCCTCTTCCACTTCCTCACTCTGGTCATCCTCCTAACTTGTTGATCAACCTCTTGAGACACTAATTGCTGTTGACTTATTGGCAACTGTGTCTCATCATCATCATCCACCTTGTGAAACACTAATTGCCGTTCCCCATCGTCATCTTCTTCTGACTGTGGATGCTCAAGAGTTTGGGAATCAGTATACAAGATCTCCTCATGTTCCTCTTCAAGCGGGCTTGGTGAGAGACCCAAATCAAGGAATCGCGATGAAAAGAGCTCCTCGGACTATCCGAGTGTGGGATCACTTGTTTGCCAAGACTCTCCATGGTGGGAGGAAGGAGGATCAGGGTGAGGATTCTGTTGACCAGACTCTTGGCTACTGAGACTGGACTTACTGAGACAGGGTGGTGCTTAACCGACTGGAAGCATTATCTTCTGCAATCCAGCCAACCACCTGTTCACACTGGTGTTATTTCGAGAGTGGTGTCCTGCACCGCCCTGCAAACTGGGACATGAAACTAAGTATCATGGATGAGTGGGTTTCTTGTGCTCTGGCAGCAGGCACAGTTTACCTCACCCAGGGCCACGGCCTCTGTGTGTACCATCAGCAGCACGGCCACTTCCCCATCCTATACTGCTCGCCTTGCGCATATTAAATGGTATATATGCTTGCAAGTATGTCACACATACAGTAGCGCAGGTTTTGTAAGTGTATGCGCAAATAAATTACACTGAATGTCACAGATATTTAGGATGCACAAACGTTATACAGGAGATGTAGCGCAGGTATTGTCACTGTCAGCAGCGGCCAAACAATTGCACTGAATGTCACAGATATTTAGGATGCGCAAATGTAACACAACAAATGTGTCACGGTCATCAGCGGCTAAACAATTACATGCAATTTTTCACAGGTTGCGCTAATAATATATATTGCAGCGAGATAAAACAATAGTCCTTAAAAGTACTTTTGGGTCTCTAACACGTTTCACCAGTAAACCCTGCCTAAAAAAATAAAAACAAAATTCCTGTCCCATGTTCTATATTATGCATTTTTCACACAGCTGTGGTTCCATCAAAGTGAATGGGGCTTACTTGAAAAACAGAAGGCATCCGGATGCAATGCGTTTTCAGTGATGGTTGCTAGGAGATGTAGTTTGGAATTCTTCATTTTTATATGCGTGAAGAACGCATCGAAAACTGTACAAGACTGACTGAACTTGCATGCAAAACCATCAGTTTTTCCCTGAACAGACCCTGACACAATCCGTAACACTCGTGTGAAAGAGGTCTAATGGTCCAGTCCTGCATAAAAAACGGATGAGGATAGAACATGCTGTGATTTTTTTCCTGAACGGACAGATGGTCAGTGAAAAACAAAGCTAATGTGTATATACCCATTGAAATGAATGGGTCAGGATTCAGTGCGGGTGCTGTAAGTTTGCAAAATGGAATGTATCCAGATGGAAAGCTTATTTGAGTGAAATTAGCCTAATTGTAGTGCCTCTTCTGCTTCCTATTGAGTGTATTGCCTGGCACAGAAAGAGAGAAGCAGAGACAACATTGTGCATGTCCTGCCCAATCTATGGACAGGCCCATGCAAATCTATTCCTGTACTAGTGTTTCCCAACCAGGTTTCTCAGGCACTCTGGGCCTCCTTGAGCCCGGATGAAAGGTTCTCCAGAAACACAAACTTGGGAAAACCTGCCACCTTTATATTAGGGAGGGCAAACATATTTCAGCCTGCTAAAAGATGCTTTACAAAACATATCTGAGAAAAATGACAGCACTCTATAATAATTATAAAAAGCTGTACCTGCCCCCACCCCAAGCTTCCTTGAGGAGGAATGACATTAGGAGTTCCCCAGGAATGGAACCTTTTTCAGTGGTTCCCCTGTGGTAATAAGGTTGGGAATCTGGCTTATACTATAGCATACTGTACTGTATATCTGCCATTGACAGCTACTACAAGAAGTATACTTTTCTCTTATATACAGTACATTGGGCTGTGCTTTTCATTACAGTTGGGGCCGTGGGATCTCTCTGCATCCTCATTAAATTGGCTGATATCTTTTGTGGCATCCTTCATATTATACTTTATACACCATATGGGACACCTCAGTCTGCCCTGCAGGGGAAGCATTATGACTAACTATGGTACCATATTGTTTGCTTCTACAATCCCTCTATCAAACGCTCTAATTACTCTGAAAGTACAATATAACGTTTTCATCATTGTGATTCCAAACTGTGAGTGAACAGTTCTACTCTTTTTCTGGCAGCTTTGGTAATGACTCAAGTCCTCCAGAAACAGATAAATTGCTCCTTGTATTTTGATACCATCCAATCATTAAAAGACAATCAAATGTAATTGCATTGTGGGAGCACATGGCAGATACTTTACCTGTTTATATACGGAGCGGCAGTGGGAGGTTGAGCTCACACCTCGTGCATCTGTTGTAGGCACAATTGGAGACGGTGTACCTCCAGCAGGGTAATGATAGGACAAATGATTGACACATGCTGGTTATCTAATTGCAGAGCTAAAGTCAATTATTTATTATGCATATTTACTGTATTCATAGTAGATCTCACACCTGTAATATAACCAAGCAGGACGGAAATCCGATATTTCCAAGTATAATAACGTTCAACATGTGTACTAAATGTGAGTGCTAAAAAATGACTGGATGTTACTGTACATTATTATAACAGCAAACAAGCTGTAATACGGCCTTCATATATGTATTAAATCTTAATTTAGCTTCTGACAGCCCCTATACATGGGATGATTATCGGGAATGAACTTTCAGATGACCACTCCTTTCTGATACTTGCCCTATGTTAAGGTGCTACCGATAAGCCAATGAACGAGCAAACGCTCAATCATCGGATGAAAGCATCGTTGGTGAGGCACAAAAATAGTCATTTCTAAGCAGCAGATCTTCCTGAGCAAAGAAAGATCTGCTGGCCAGACAAGCAGGCACAGCGGTGGTCACTGAATCCCATACAGAGGAGGTAATTGCTGCATGACAAGCATGCAATTATTGGGAACAAATTAGGGTTGTCACGATACCAAAATTTTGATTCGATTTTGATACCATAAAAAGTATTGAGTTACTCGAAACCATGCGAAAAAATAAAACACCAAAAAAGCTGCATGCATTCCGCATTTTATGGAACGTCTGGCTTTTTTTGGGGGAACAAGGTAACTAAAAAAGTGTGCGGTTTAAATTTTTTTTCTGCTACAGCGTTCACCGCATAGGAGATATTTTTAAAATATTTTAATAGTTTGGACTTTTTCAGACGCGGCGATATGTAATATGCTTATATTTTTATTGTTTATATATTTATATGTAAAATTGAGAAAGGGGGTGATATAAACATTTTATATTTTTATATATTTTTTTCTTTTTACTCCCCTTAGGGTCTAGAACCCTTGTCCTATTCACCCTAATAGAGCTCTATTAGGGTGAATAGGATCTTACACTCTCCCTGCTGCCCTGGACTTTGTGCACACAGCTTTAGGGAGCTTACAGTACCATGGTAGCCAGGGATGGCTTCAGTAGCATCCTGGCTGCCATGGTAACTGATTGGAGCCCCGAGATTTCACTGCTGGGGCTCTGATTGGAAGCTGCCACCAACTGAGGCGGAGAGGAGGGGACCCTGTGGCCACTGCCACCAATGAATATAATACTTGGAGGGAGGGAGGCCACTGCGCCACCAATGATTATAATACTGGGGGGCGCACTGCGCCACTAATGAATATAATTAACCCCTCAGGTGCCACATCTGAGGGGTTAATTGCCATGGTTTGGCTGATTGCCGTGCCCTGTCAGAGACTAGTTGCTGGGTATATGATACGGCTGGTACCCACATCCTACATTCGTATTAATGGTTTGATTATATACATTGGTTGCGTAGTGACCACAGCCCCTCCCCTCCTCCTCAGTGCTATTGTCACGCTTCGGTGTGGAAGGGAAACACCACACTAAGCATAGGATGGAAGGGGGAACAGGGAATCAGGCCTGAGAACTATGGAAAGAAAACAGACACCTCCAAGTGAAAACTCTAACAAAAATCCTGACTGACTACCTGTATGAACAGACCCCAAAGGTAGTTGAGTTTCTACACAGGAATACCTAGAATCCTATCAAGCCCTATAGGACTCTGGTACTTATGGCAGGGATTAAACTACCTGTTCCTCCAAAAGGAAGGATGAACAGGAGTCTCCTTCAGGCCTATTACAAACAATAGGAAAATGCAACACACATAACCCAAATAAAATACAAAAGGGAAAGGAAAGACTTAACTTCAAATGAGCAATGGAAGCACCAGGAACTCAGCCGAGATCCAACCACAATCTATCCAAAAGTTCCAAACAGAAGCTATAAACCGCACAGCATTGTGGGAGAAGCAACTATAAATAGAGAAGGTTAAATGACCCTAATAGCCACACCTGGGGAAAGAAGGTGTGGCAAGCATCAGAAACAATACAGACGTCATTTGATCCAAACGGAAAAAATGTCAGATCAAACCACTTGTTGCCAGTCTCACCGATCTCCTGCCACCTGTCGCGGGAAAGTCCGTGACAGCTATGTTCTGATTAGTGGCCAGCGGCACCCGCCTCTCAGTGGCAAGGGAGGGACTCCCTCCTTATCCACTGTGTCGGCCGATGAGAACATAGTGCGTGCTAAGAGCGGCGCGTGCCATGTTCTCTAACTGATACTAGGCATAATGTTCAGAAATAAAATTTGAAATAACATACAGCACCTCTCCTGCTCCGCTGCCACTCTCCTGGTCCGGCAGTCTCCTTGGCTCTCTTGCTGTCCTCAGGGCCCACGCTGCATCGTCCCCTGACTTCCTGCAGAGTCAGGTCACAGTGCGCTCTGTATGTCCTGCACAGGCCCTAGGAAGAGCAAGCAGGGAGGAGGGGTAAGGACAGCTCTTTACTCCCTCACCTACTGCATACTAGTGAGCGCTTCCCTAATGGAAGCTCTCACTAGTATTCCCTTTATAAGATGTACTGCATCTTATAAAGGGAAATATACAGCACCACTGGCAAAGGGGCCCTCTGGGCTCCCCTAGCTTAGGGGTTCATTCGCAAAGTATATTCATCCCAATGCAAACAGACTGAAAGCAGCTGGAGATCCTCTGTGATTCCTGTAGCAATGCCATCTTAAAAAACACCTGAGACGTTTGTGACAGAAATTTAGCAGCAGAGTTGTCACCTGTGTATGTATCCTTGGGCTACACGTACATCATTTTGCATCCATGTGTGCATTCATTTTCTGTCTGTGTATCTATTTTTAATGTCAGTGTTGCACTTGTTGTGTTAAAAAAGCCTTTAAAAACAGATGAGTTTCATTGGCCTATTTTTTTAAATCCCAACCTCTGCAGTGCCCTCAAAATACATTATGCATCTTCCAGTGCCCTCAGTATAAATAATGCCTCTGCTGTGGCCTACAGACTAGAGCTATATAATCCACCTCTGTAGTGCTCCCAGTATATATAATGCCCCTCTGCAGTGCCCCCCAGTATAAATAATGCCTCTGCTGTGGCCTACAGACTGGAGCTTGCGCACTGCCACTTGAGCAGGAAATGCCAGTGTGCATGTTCCAGTCGGTAGGCAGCAACGAGGACGGACACTAGATTTGCTACTGCTCAGACGTGCTGCTCAAGATGTGAAGTCTGTGTAGTAGAACACATAAGGGGAGCGTTCACACCCTGCAGGACCAAGTTTGGCACTGGAATAATTTTGAATGACGTAATTTAAAGGGGCCAATGCTGCCAAAACAGTGCACATGCCTTTATACAGGAGCAGCCGAACAACAGCAAGGCAGAAACACTATGGTGCAAATGCACTCAAGATAATAGAAGCAGGCACAGAAAACTTGTGAGTAATCTATAAATGTAAAAAAGTGGCCAACCCCTTTAATCTTCCTTCTCCGAGGGGTCATCTACTAGTGGTTCTTATATTTAGATATGTCTTTGTAAGAAAGTACAGATTACCAACATAAGAGAAAGTCAACTTTTGCTTTGCTTTGCTTTGCTGCCACAACACACAAACCCTCATGATATATTCAGGTCCAGCAGTTTTCCATATGAGCTGACATTGAATAATTCAGATAATCAGCATACTTGAAGCCTGGGACATCTATTAAAATCCACAGGTGGCATCTCTAATGGTGCACATGTTCTGCACAAACAACAGCAGAAGCCAGAACGCCCCATAAACCAGTTTATTAAAGCATTCAGGCTCTGCCAAAATGTGCTGCAAATTGTGACGTAAAGTTTGACCTTTTTTTTTACAAGTTACAGTGAACTACGAGGCCTGTTTCCACAAGCAAGGAATATCATCTGTTTTTCTCCTGCATTAAATTATGTAATGTTGCTAATTGAAGTCACTTTTGCATGTCACTAAAGGAGAGATGATTGAAGCTCTCAGCAGGATCATTCTTCAATGTACAGATTTCTTTATTTATATTCTCAGCAGGAGCCTGGTTGTAGTGCATTTTATCCTAACTTCCATTCTTATTCTTCTGCCTTCCATTAGTGTCAAAAAGAATAAATTAGTTAATCAGGATTCTTGTCTGTTTTTTAACTAAGATTGCCATAATTATCTACCCTGAAATGGTTGAAAAATGACAGTAAAACATGTAACAGTAGATTAACTCTTGCGATGATGCCTCCTTACTTACTGCCACAATATTGCAGTTTACTTCAATAGGTTATTAAAGGGGTTATCCCATAATCAATGTAAAATATTAAAATCAGACATTAGAACCAGAACCCCAGCTCACATGGATCCAGTGATCTCCCCACTCATTACTCCATTAGATTAATTTCAAGCTGGAAGTTCAGGAGATGTGTCCTTGTTCAGAGGGTGTTTCCTTTCTGTCCAGCTCTCTTCCTGTCACAGCCCGGGGGTGTGTATTTCCGGTGCAGCTCTGTCCCTGTAACTGTCACAGCTTCTAACAGAATATATGGATGGCGGTAGTTCAATGATGGAATTGAGCATGTGCGTCCACCTCTGAAGTGGACAGGGAGATGATGAAAAGAACAAACAGCAGGTGGTGCTATACAGATACATTTTATTGATCACCTCAGCGGCTATACTAAATTTGTAATTACATGCAATTACAAAAGTTTTCAGATCCAGATGCTGACTTGAAAAAATGTAGAATATTTATTTTTTCTGGGCAACCCATTTAAAGAAGCCCTATTAGGACATTTTCTTAAAAATGACCCTTTGGGAAAAAAATGGCCTATAGTCTAAAATTGAACTTTTAATAACACAATATAAAAGATCAGGCACCTGTCACCCCTAAACTCAAATGAACACCAAAACAAAGCTTACAAATTGTCATAGTAAAATAGTCAGTGGAGACCCTCTCAGGGATAAGACACAAGTAATATGCAAACCAACTGAATACAACATTGGGACAGCAAAAGGGCATGTGTCACCACCAGAATGCATATTGGATATAAGGTGAGCACTATTTGTACATTGGATAGACATAGGGAATTCTATAGGCAGAATTTATGGTTAAACCCTTGTTAGAATTTGAGCTTTGCCAGGCAAGGGAGTATTGGACGATTGACACAAGCCCAGGAGGAGGGGAGTGGAGGATGGTAGTGGTAGTGGCTCTGACAACACCAGTTCACACAAATCACAGTGGAAATCCTCACACTGATGCACCCTAGGGACAGGCAGTGACATGAGGGTGCACTATTTCTTCCCTCGGGGCACACCCTGATGTTGGGACTCTTGACTAATGGTAGTTGGGGTGCCCTTAGTGTTAAGCTTTTCCTAAGGGTGCAAGGCAGGAGGTGGGTGAATAAGTCAATAACCAGGCCAGCGTAGGAAATAAATACTTTTCTTATTACTTACGGGAGTTGTAGCGCATCCAATGTATTAAAGCACAGTGAGAGTTCAAAACAAATCACAGTGTAATTCTTCCCTGAAAGCAATTTACAGATAGCAGCAATGATGGAGGTTGTGGTACTCTTTCCCTCCATTTTTCTAAGGTTTCTCTCTTTGTGGAATCTGAAGTTGGCAACAAGGTTATTGCACACTTGTCTGTAATTTCCAGGCTGAGATTAAGATACGACTATCCAAAACTGTGTATTAGCAATGTTCCCTTTCACGGCAGCGAAGTCTCTATCAGACTTAAGCTAGCACAATACCTTGCTGACTGATTCCAGTGCGCAGCCTTGCAGGTTCTAGACTTATTCGATTTTCCTTTCCTCTCTGTCTGGAGTACTTTAACCACCTCACAACCGCCCATTAACTATAAACGTCCTTGGGCTGGTTGTTTATCCCTGAATGGACGTTCTGTAACGTCCATTCAGAGATGGCAGCTACACGCTAAACATGCAGCGGCTGAGCGGTTGGCCCACTGTCAGTGACAGCATGGAACCCCAGAGAGAAGGCAGGGACAGTTCCCAGGCATCCTTGCCTTCTAGATCGCTTATATACACAGCACTCAATGAGTGCTTTGTATACAGATCAGGAAGCTCTATGACGCTTCCTGTCCCGGCCCGGTGGTCATGTGATCGGCGGGGCCGGGAGAGTGCAGGAGCTGTCGGGTCTTCCACAGACCTCGATCAGACCTGCACTGAGGCTGTACAGTGCTGTATAGTGCTGTACAGCCTCTCTGGGGGGTGTATTTCCCCTTTAACTGGGGCTACTATGTCAGCCCCAGTTACAGCAGAAATCAATAGTGAAAAAAAAAAAAAGTGAAGTTAAATGTCCCCATAGAGGTCTTGTATGACCTTATGGGGGACCCAAAGTGTAAAATTAAAAATTAAAAACATAAAGTGTTTTATAAAAAAATTAAAAAAGGTTTCACATGTAAAAAAAAAAAAAAAAAACAATTAATAAAAAAAAAAAAAAAAGATAAAATAAAATAGACATATTTTGTATTTCCGCGTCAATGACGGCTGGCTCTATAAATATATCACATGATACACTCCGTCCAATAAACACCATATAAAAAAATAAATAAAAACGTTGTCAAAAAAGACATTTTTGTCACCTTACATCACAAAAAGTTTAACACCAAGTGATCAAAAAGGCATCGGGATTGATTGATCGTAGGAAGGATTCCGGTGGAGAAAGGAAGTCTTCAGGTGTTGCATCGCCCTGTAGTGGAGCGGTCCTGGGAATATGGCCTGGATGGAAGTGGATAGTAGTCCTACAATCCGAGCCAGAATACGGAGTGAGATGGAGTGGCAGCGAATGACTTTGTGTAGTTCCTTCTTGATAGCTGCGATCTTTGTCGTTGGTAAACGTAACGTGTTGGACTTGGAGTCTATCTCGAAGCCCAAGAATTGCACAGTCTGAGTTGGGGATAATTCCGACTTCAGGAAGTTCACCACGAAACCCAGTGATGTCAGAAAATCTACGGTAAAGCGTGTGTGTTGAGTCAATCTGGATTTGTCGACGCAAAACAGAAGCAGGTCGTCCAGGTAGATAATGCACCGAATTCCTCGTGCACGTAGATGTGCGACCACTGTCTTCAGCAACTTGGTGAAGCACCACGGGGCTGAACTAAGGCTGAATGGGAGGCATGTGAATTGCCAGGGAAGGTCTTGCCACAGGAATCTGAGGAAGCGTCGGCAGGCCATGTGGACGGGCACCGACAGGTACGCGTCCTTGAGGTCCAGTCTTGTAAACCAGTCTCCGTCTTGGAGGAGGGTCCCTCAGAAGGTGTATGCCCTCCATTTTGAAGTGCCTGTACCGAACGTAGGCGTTGAGCCTCCTTAAATTTATGACTGGTCTGAAATCCCCGTTCTTCTTCTTTACCAGGAAAATATTGCTGAAAAAAAAAAACCTGATCGTGAGCGGGTTCTATAGCTCCTTTCGAGCGGAGCTCTTGTAACTCGTTCTCGATTAGCAGGCCATCTTCTGTGGAGCAGATCAAAGGATGCGGCGGGACCGACTGGTCCGGGAGGCCCACAAAGTCTATGACGTAGCCGTGCACCGTCTGGAGGATCCACGCGTCCGTCGAGATAGCTGCCCAGTTCTGAAAATAAAGGGTAATACGACCTGCAGTATGAGTGGAAAGGGGTACATGCATCAAATAATGATTTACCTGTGGGGTTGAAGCGTGCTCTGCCACGGGTACGTGATCCACGACCCCTGTTGGCTCCTCTGGTGAAGGAGAAAGGCTGTCTGTAGCCCACTTCTGGGTAAAATGGTTGAGGTCTCTGTGTTCGGGGGCCTGAAGGCCAGAAGCGGCTGGCTGCACGGCCCCTGTGGCGGCCAGCCCTCCCAAAAACACCCCTCTGGGGGTTGCCCCTGAAGACCCGTTTCATAGAGGTCTGAGCTTTGTTAAGTGACGTGAAAACATTCACGTGTCTGTTGAGTTCCTTAAAAAAAGCGTCACCGAAGAGTTTGCCCTGTGCCAGTGGCCCTAGTTCTTTGGTGCCCAATTCCACCAATTTTCCATCCAAACTGAGTAATGCTGCTTTTCTCCTCTCAGAAGAGAGGGCTACGTTGGTGTTGCCAACAAAACAGAAACATCGTTGCGCCCATTCTCTAATATCGTGCGCCCATTCACGTACCATATTGGCATCGAACTGGTCAGCTCACGTGAGGGCGTCATCCGCCAAGTATAAGATGTGGGAAAGTGGGCCGATGGAGTCCAGCAATTTGTCCTGTACGCCATGGAATGCCCTCTCCACCCCTTTACGGGGATCACGACCACCTCTAGACATAAAGGTGGTCATGATCTGGTCGAATTCCGGTGTCTGTGCCACATGATCGGGTAGTGAAGGGCGAGGGAACTCGGAGCGTAAACGGTTGCGCACCGTCTTGTCCATAGGCTTGCGTAGACACAGATGCATGAACTTCGCGAGGTGATCAGGAGGTGTCCAGTCCCCTGAACGTGGGTGACGAATGTTTCTTGGGTCGAAAAGACGTTGGCCTGAGGGGTCCAGGATGGCTTCTCCTTCGTCCAGCGTTGGTGCTGGGTCGTCCGGTAGATGAATGTTGTCGAGAAAGGTGCCCTGCCGGAAACCAGTGAGCGAACCGTCATCCGAGCCCCAGGCGTCCTCAGAAGAGTCGGAGTCCGCTGCTTGCCACAAATCCACTATATCCATGGAGGGTGATAGCTTATCCTCCTCGTCCGAGGAGTAGTGGTGCCTTGGAGAGGGGGCGGAAGGAGTCGGTTTGCCACGTTTGGCAGGGGCCTTGCCTCTGTCTGGGTTGGTGGTCCCCTTTTCGCCTTTCCAGTGGCGTTTAGATGGCCGGGTTTCGGCACGAGCCTGTGATTCCGAAGCCTCGGAATCGTAGACCTGGTGCTGGACTTCAGTGGGGTTCTTATGCTGATCGGCAGAGGCCGCCATAACCCTGGAGAGAGCCCTCTCCATCGAGGTAGCAATGGCCTCATTTATCATTGCCTGAAAATTTGCAGTCAGTCTGTATGGAGATGGTACCAGCAGTACCTATAACCCCAGCAGGGTATATTGGGATTTAGTCACTGGGCAACACCCAGGTAAATAGAGGATGTATAAATCACACCTCAGAAGCAGCAGGGCCTCACCCCGAAGCACAGGGTATTGAGCCCTATAGTTCTGAAATCCAGACTCCAGTTCACTGACCTGGTGACCCCTGCCTTGTCCACCTGAGTAGGAGTAGTTTGGCGACCCAGATGGGACCCAGCAAAAAAAAACTGAGAGGTAACCGGGTGGTTGTAGCAGCCGAGCGCCGTACGACCAGAGCCCAGGGGTACCTAAGATGGCGGCCTCGGATCTCGCGATGCGAGATCCACGATGGCCGCCGTAGACGCCGGGAGAAAAATCCCTGCGAGCGCCGGGCAGAACGAATGCGGTGAGAAACCGCGAGGTACGGGTAGGTAGGTGGGGTGAGCGTTACCCCAGGGGAGTGAGAGGTGAGCGATCCGCCGATGGTTTGGACGGTGGACCGTTCGGAAAAACTCGCTGAGGAGCGGGAGAGAAAAAGAGTATGCAGGGACGGGAAACCCTGCCGAACAAAATAAACTTACACAGGGAAAAAAAAATAAAAAAACCCTAGTAGTATAGAAAACCCAATGATATACAGTAATAAATTATATGATACCATTAAATAAAACATATATTCAAGTAAACAGTCATAAAAGGAAGAGCTGAAAACTCTGACCTGTCTGCTGATGGAGCAGTAAAGAAAGAGGAGGAGTTTCACCGCTGTGCATACTATACCTCCTATTGCATTTTGATTGGTTACCGTTTTCACTTTTTCTTTACTGCTATGTGGAGGTAGTTAAGAGAGTTATATGCAAAATAGGAAGCCTCCTGTCAAGTGGTAAAATTGTGCATGATTATATTATAAAAGACAAAGTCAAATATCAAAAAAGTGCTATGTGCCACAAGTATTGATCAACAATTCATATGATTATAGTGCATAACATCATCAATTAATATTCTCCTACAGGTTTACATGATTGTGTTAATTAAAAAAATATAATTCATTTGATATAGGATTCTCACACGTCGCTGGAGCCTGCAGGATTGGCGTCCAGAACTCAATATTGTGCAGGCGCGGGGAATGTTATATCCCACGAGACTGCCCATATCGTACAGCAGCCACCGGTCCACAGTCAAGATGGCGACTCAGCACCACACACGAACCGAGCATGCTCGTTTCGAGGACAGGGCGGGCATGATCAAACAGGCATAGAAATCATGTGACTGGTCACCTGACAGTCATACATAGCAACGGACCGATTGCACTAGTCATTTCCTGGTTACTCATTCATACTAAGGGGCAGGGGCTGACTGGCAACTTTTGGCCCAGGGGGCAAGTAACACCCAGAGGCCCACTGAGTCAGGAAGCAGAGTGAGGCACAAACACGCAGTGATCAGTGATCACTGAGTGTTTGTAAATAATTGAGAACCTAACATGTTTACTGTGTTCCCAATTATGAATAAAAAGAAAGTGATATACAGGTGTGTTCATTCATAGTTGTAATTATAGTAAACACACTCTGTCCTGAATGAACAGAAACTCTCAATATAGAGGGTTCCTGTTCATTTGTAACAGGGGATACAGAAATAGAGATTGAGGACTTTGTGTCCTCAATTGCTTTTTCTATTTTAAAAGGGAAATATCAGGCGTCTGTTTAGACCCCTAATATTTCCCCGAAGCCCCTAAAAGTAAAGTAAAAAAATCTAATTATTTAATAAAAATGAATGAAATTAAAAGTTTATGATGAAAAATGTAAATTAAAAAAAAATGTTCTGTTTCGGCTTGACTATTTTTGTTTCGTTTTGAAATTTGCTTTTTGGTGCACTTCTAAACAAGTCACACTGTAAGACTTTAAAATAAATAGAGAACTTTAATCCGATATACAGAAGCAAAACATAAATTAAAAGGACATGCATTTCTTGAATTTTTTTTTTTTTTTCACACTAGCAAACAAACATGAGAACATATTTTTTTTCAAATAGTTAAGTGCATATTACAACTGCTTAGTGCAGAACATATTATGATGTATTGCATACACCATACTAACATTTGGAGAGGTATGTTTTTCTCAAAAATTTCAAACCGTTAGCAAAGACCTCATCAAAGGAGAGGTCTTCCGAATTTTTTCAAGAACATCTGGAAATTGAACAAGTTCCAAAAGATCTCTTTCAACTGACATTATCATAAGTGCATCAAGAAGTTCTTGCCCCATGGTGGCTCTTAGGCGAGTCTTTATAAGTTTTAACTTACTAAATGCTCTTTCACATGCCACTTGAGTATATGATAGTGTTAGCAGGTATTCATAAACTACAGAGAGATTTTCATAAGCAGTTGAAAAAAGATTGTATTTTACAAGAAATCGGTGACAGCAAAGAAAACATTTGTTACAGGACTTGCATTTTGTTTCTTGTTCCATGGTATCAACTTTACAGGAGCCCCAGTCCTCATCATCAGCATCAGTATTAACAGGATTATTATCCAGATAATCATCATCATCTTCTTGCTGACAGCTAATAGGAACTATGTTTACCTTCCCGCTCTCATGTTCTCTAAGATGTGGGAACAAGTTGGCAAAACTCTGTAGCTCAGTTTTCAGACCCGATTCATCCACGTTTGCCAATTGAGAAATTCTTTGTAGTGCTCCTGCCTCTAACACATTTGGATCTTTTCTGATTTTGTCAAAGAAACGAGGATCCAAGTATTGGGAGTCCTGAACTAATTGTTTGTTTTCAGAAAATCGCTCATCCAGGCTTCCAATAATCTGATCCAGAATTGGTCTAAAAACTTCAACTCGAAAACGTTGGGTTTCACTAATAGGACGTTCATCAATTGAGGATTCGCCAGGCATACGCTTTTTTCGCCCAATTCTTCTCTCTTGTAGCTCTGACTCAACTTCCAGGGAATCAAGGCCCTCTCTTTCTATGATTAGGTCATTTATTTTTTTTGCAAACTGCTTTGCTTTCTCTTTTATATAAGAAAACTCAATTTTTTTTAGTTGGTCGACAGTACTTTCCACCATTCTCCATGCAACCATATAGTCAAGACCACTTGTTTGAAGATATCTTGAAACAGGGCCAATAACATCAAAAATAGCCAAAAATAGATGTGCAGTTAAAATGGTCTTAAACAAACATAGGTTTTCTGACAGAGAAGAAGCCTCTGAAGTAGTCTTTGAATCAGACTGTTTGAACTGTGAAATCAACAATAACACTTCTAAAGTGTCCAAAAATAGTGAGTGTTTTTCTCCAAATAGCCAGTGGAGGGCTTTATCTTTGGCCCACCATCTTGTCTCCCCAATTTTTTGCAACCTGAGAAGTTTCTCATGCCCACATCTCTTATCAAGCTGATCCCTCCAGACATTCATTCTCTTGTGAGAGTCCCCAATAAATGTTGCTAGGCGATGTAGAAGACCAAAAAAAGTTTTTGCCTCTAAAACATCACAGCAGTCAGATATGCACAGGTTTAAAATGTGACTATAGCACCAAATGTAGACAGCATTAGGCACTTCCTTTGCAATCTGAGCACGCAACCCCACATAAGCACTTTTCATGTTTGCTTCTCCATCAAAAGACTCTCCTGCTATTTTTTTGTAATCCAGTCCAAGAATTTTAAAACTTGACATTAAAAGTTCATTGAGTCCTCTTCCAGATGTATCTTTTACCGGTAAAACAGAGATGAGACGTTCCTTAACAGATTCCTCTTTTACATATCTAACAACCACAGTAGCTTGGTCAACTACTCCAACATCTTGTGTAGAATCTACTTGGATGCTAAATCTCTTTTCACCAATTTCAGACACTATTGATGACTTCATGGTCTGAACGATTGCCATAATAACTTTTTTTACTGTGTTATATGACAAAAATGTCACAAGTGATCCACGGCCAGCTGTCTGTTTTCCCAGGAGTCTTCTCTGTTTTTTACTCTTTTCACTTTCAGAAATGCATTTCCGAATGTGATTTTTAAGCGGAACGTCATAATTCGAGAGAAATAAAACCATTTCTAGAAAGTTTCCATGGTTAATTTCAGCATTATTCAAATTATATAATGATTCATTAGTTCCATGGGCACGAAAAGGTAATCCTTGTTTTGCTAGCAGTTTAACAATATCAAAGATTCGTTTCATTACTTCTATGTTTTGAAGTATCTCCTTCTTTCTTTTTGAAGCATGTGCCTGGTTTATCAATGTATCAATGCCTTTGCTCTTTGTTATAGTAAAATATGTGTTCACAGCTTCACGGTGAGTTTTTGATATCTCATGTTTGTTAGTAACCTGATAACAATGCCTAAAATTTGTACACCCACTAGTGAACGATGAAGTGGAATTTGAAAATGCTATGCAGATACTGCAAAAAAAAGCTTCAAGCTTTCTATTGTTTACTCTGCAAGTGAGCCATGAACGCCTAATAAGATCTCCATTTGGATTTCTACGGAAATAAAAATCGATTTCTTTAAAGGGAAGGCCTTCACAATCGGTAGTGCTTGGTTGCACTGGATGCATTTGCACAAATGTAATTTTTTCTGCCATGGAACATGTAGAAGGAAGACTAAAGAGAGTTTTGGTGGTGTCAAACTGAACATCAGAAGATGCAGACTCTTCTTCTGTTCTACCGCTTTCTAAATCATGAAAGCTTGTAGCTTCAGAGCAAGGAATGGGTGATTGTTCTATAATAGTCATTTCAGAACTGCTTTCAAAGTCCAACTCCTTCTCTATTAAGCTACTTGGACTTTGTGTTCTCAACTCCTCTTCAACTAGCACATCTTGCCTCACTGGAAGCCTATCTTGCTCTGTGCAAACCTCTGTTGGTCTTTCTTTGGGTACTGTTGAACCATGACCCTACAAAAAGTCATATAAAAATTATGAACATTATGAGCAGTGCAGAAGGCTGCCTACCCCTGCTTTACAACTTCTAAACTTTCAACTCACCACTGCAAATGATAATTTCATTTGCTTAGGATCCTTTCCTGCTATGTCAAGCTCTTTAGCCCTTTTCTCGCGTATTTTTTGAGCTCCACTTTTTTCCTTGCTTTTTGATGGTATGCTCTCCATATTTATCAATAAGGAATGAACTAAACTGTTTGCTGGACATCAAACAAATAAAAGGGAGTAACAATTAGGACAGGAATAAGGGCTTTATAGTACATATCCAAAATACAAATTAAAGCTTCATATATGCCAATCATCTAAGGTGACCCGAAGGTGAGGGCATGCCATGCCAGTGTGCTCCCACAGGTGTAAGGGCACCACCGCACAAGCATTACTTACTGGAGCGTTGGGCATCCAGAGCAGGCCTTTGCAATGGAACCCTAAAGCTCAACACACACCTTACAATCTGATTGTACAATTTCCTTTAGATCTACTAACAACAAAGTTTGCAAACTAATGTGGCATACAATGTGCGATGTCACTAAAAAACATAGGGGGTTCACTAAGGAGCCAAAGGATTAAGCTGAACATTCGGCTGTTCACTTTCTGCTGTTTGGCCCCTGAGAGAATAGCCCGTACAAAAGTGAATAAACTGACGAATGTTTGCCTCAGCAAACCCAGATGTTGGATCGGCTGAGCTAACCAGAATACTCCCTTTGGTTCAGCCAAAAGTCCTGAGGCTGTTCAGCTTAACTAAAGGGGAAGTGAAGGGAGACAAAGCAATAAAATTAGCCGTACAGGTCTGAAGTGAATAGTCGAAGAAGCTTCAGCTTCCTTCATTTCGGGACAGGTATTTATTTTGCAGCTTATTAAATAACACCCTCAGTGATAAAGGAGTATGATGTAAGTCATGTGGGGATAAAACAAAAAATTAACTCCTTAGGGTGCAAAACAAATCTGCACCTCAGTTGCAGATAATCACCATAAAGGGCTAATTTGTATAGTAATCTACTTTATTTGATTTTGTTTTTCTACATTTTAAAAATACCTCTCTGTCAGTGTTGACCGGAAGAAGGGGTAATGGTAGGGGTGGGCGATATAGACGATACATCGTCAGTAAATACATCACCAATTAATAAAGTTACTGATTAGTTTATAAATGTATAAACGTCGGGGGAAGGGGGGGGGAATCTGTGGATGGCACCGTTTAGGGTGGGGGGGGGGATCTGTGGATGGCACCGTTTAGGGGAGGGGGATCTGTGGATGGCACTGTTTAGGGGAGGGGACTCAGCTCCCTGCCTTTGCGTACACAAAGCACAGGGCAGCAGGGAGAGTGTAAAGTCATATTCACCCTAATAGAGCTCTATTAGGGTGAATATGACAAGGGTTCTAGCCCTTAAGGAGGCTAATAGTTATTAAATAAAAAGTAAAAAAAAAAAAAAAGTTTAAACACGCCCCCCAAATATAGAAAACAATATATCGCGATATATATCGCACATGCTTAAAATTAAATCGCAATATAGATTTTAGGCAAAATCGCCTACCCCTAGGTAATGGCATGTCAGAGTTTTAACTAGAGGTGCACCGAAATAAAAATTTCAAAACCGAACAGAGGTGTGACGTAGAGATCAGTAAGAAAGTCCAAAGGTCATACAAAAAGAACATGGAGTTACTGTTACTCCTTTTCTTTCTTCATTCAGGTGTTGTTCCCTCTTGTCTTTCTCTCCTGATAGTTGTGGCCTGGGGGTCAGATGAATGCTTCAGCAGCCTCTAGCCGCCGAGATAAATGCTCCTGCAGCTTCCTGTGGTGTCACTGTCTCCTCCCTTCAGGTCCCCGGATCACTTCAGAGCCTGCCAATGGTAGGTGGGCAGTCTCCCTCCCAGCCAATAGTAGCAGAAGTGGGCGGAGGGAGCTGCCGTGGCCGCAAAGGAGCCCGATCAGAGACACGCGCATTTGGGAAGGCAGCATGTTCTCGCCAGCCGCTGAAGTAGCAGAGCGGCCGAGAGGAGCTGGGTGACACTAGTGTTTGCACCGACGGGGGCCATTTATAGAGGGGCCAGTAAGGTGAGCACATTTCCTAACTGCCATTCAGGGACACTTATTTTCACAAGTGCACGGTCACGCTACTTGGCCGCGCCGCAAGGCAGGGGAGGAGCCACACACAGGACAGTACTATGCGATGCCGATCTGATTCGGAGATCGTATGGTATAAAGATCGCATAGTATAAAGAATTGACTATCACCAGGGCCGGTTCTAGGTTAACTGGGGCCCTGGGGTAAAAAACAATAAGGGGGCCCCCACATGACACTTGACTTTTGCAGAAGAAACGGTATATTGTGTTGCACGGTATATGCATGAAAACTTACAATTACTTGGCTTGACCCTTGGGGATCTTGGACACCTCGACACTTTGGCCGCGGCTCGGCGGAGCTGATGTGTTTTATCCTAATGAGAAAAATTTCATAATGAGGATTTGGAGAAGAGGCAGAGGGATAGCAGAGCAGGGAGAGGCCGGTGCTGCTACTAGGTGGGTCATACCATGGGGGAGTAATAAAGCCCACCATAATGCCCCCTCCCCAGTAGTAATAATTCTCCTTATAATAGACAGTGCAAAAAATACCCCCATGTAATGTCCCCAGTTGAGCCAATGTCCCCATAGTGCCCCCTATAATGTGCCAGTAGCCATAGGCCCCCCCTATATTGTGCCAGTAGCCATAGGCCCCCCTATATTGTGCCAGTAGCCATAGGCCCCCCTATATTGTGCCAGTAGCCCATAGGCCCCCACTATATTGTGCCAGTAGCCCATAGGCCCCCTATAATCTGCCAGTAGCCATAGGCCCCCCTATAATGTGCCAGTAGCCCATAGGCCCCACTTTATTGTGCCAGTAGCCCATAGGCCCCCCTATAATCTGCCAGTAGCCATAGGCCCCCCTATAATCTGCCAGTAGCCATAGGCCTCCCATAATGTGCCAGTAGCCATAGGCCTCCCATAATGTGCCAGTAGCCATAGCCCCCCATATAATGTGCAAGTAGCCATAGCCCCCCCTATAATGTGCCAGTAGCCATTAGCCCCCCTATAATCTGCCAGTAGCCATAGGCCCCCCATAATGTGCCAGTAGCCACATAGGGCCCCCCTATAATGTGCCAGTAGCCACATAGGGCCCCCCTATAATGTGCCTGTAGCCATATGCCCCCCCATAATGTGCCAGTAGCCATAGGTCCCCTATAATCTGCCAGTAGCCATAGCCCCCCCTATAATCTGCCAGTAGCCATAGCCCCCCCTATAATCTGCCAGTAGCCATAGCCCCCCCTATAATCTGCCAGTAGCCATAGCCCCCCCTGTAATCTGCCAGTAGCCATAGCCCCCCCTGTAATCTGCCAGTAGCCATAGGCCCCCCATAATGTGCCAGTAGCCACATAGGGCCCCCCTATAATGTGCCAGTAGCCACATAGGGCCCCCCTATAATGTGCCTGTAGCCATATGCCCCCCATAATGTGCCAGTAGCCATAGGTCCCCTATAATCTGCCAGTAGCCATAGCCCCCCTATAATCTGCCAGTAGCCATGGCCCCCCCTATAATCTGCCAGTAGCCATAGGCCTCCCATAATGTGCCAGTAGCCATAGGCCTCCCATAATGTGCCAGTAGCCATAGCCCCCCATATAATGTGCAAGTAGCCATAGCCCCCCCTATAATGTGCCAGTAGCCATTAGCCCCCCTATAATCTGCCAGTAGCCATATGCCCCCCATAATGTGCCAGTAGCCACATAGGGCCCCCCTATAATGTGCCAGTAGCCACATAGGGCCCCCCTATAATGTGCCTGTAGCCATATGCCCCCCATAATGTGCCAGTAGCCATAGGTCCCCTATAATCTGCCAGTAGCCATAGCCCCCCTATAATCTGCCAGTAGCCATAGCCCCCCCTATAATCTGCCAGTAGCCATAGCCCCCCCTATAATCTGCCAGTAGCCATAGCCCCCCCTATAATCTGCCAGTAGCCATAGCCCCCCCTATAATCTGCCAGTAGCCATAGCCCCCCCTATAATCTGCCAGTAGCCATAGCCCCCCCTATAATCTGCCAGTAGCCATAGCCCCCCCTGTAATCTGCCAGTAGCCATAGCCCCCCCTGTAATCTGCCAGTAGCCATAGGCCCCCCATAATGTGCCAGTAGCCACATAGGGCCCCCCTATAATGTGCCAGTAGCCACATAGGGCCCCCCTATAATGTGCCTGTAGCCATATGCCCCCCCATAATGTGCCAGTAGCCATAGGTCCCCTATAATCTGCCAGTAGCCATAGCCCCCCTATAATCTGCCAGTAGCCATAGCCCCCCCTATAATCTGCCAGTAGCCATAGCCCCCCCTATAATCTGCCAGTAGCCATAGCCCCCCTATAATCTGCCAGTAGCCATAGCCCCCCCTATAATCTGCCAGTAGCCATAGCCCCCCCTATAATCTGCCAGTAGCCATAGCCCCCCTATAATCTGCCAGTAGCCATAGCCCCCCCTGTAATCTGCCAGTAGCCATAGCCCCCCCTGTAATCTGCCAGTAGCCATAGGCCCCCCATAATGTGCCAGTAGCCACATAGAGCCCCCCTATAATGTGCCAGTAGCCACATAGGGCCCCCCTATAATGTGCCTGTAGCCATAGCCCCCCATATAATGTGCAAGTAGCCATAGCCCCCCCTATAATGTGCCAGTAGCCATTAGCCCCCCTATAATCTGCCAGTAGCCATAGGCCCCCCATAATGTGCCAGTAGCCACATAGGGCCCCCCTATAATGTGCCAGTAGCCATATGCCCCCCCATAATGTGCCAGTAGCCATAGGTCCCCTATAATCTGCCAGTAGCCATAGCCCCCCTATAATCTGCCAGTAGCCATAGCCCCCCCTATAATCTGCCAGTAGCCATAGCCCCCCCTGTAATGTGCCAGTAGCCATAGCCCCCCCTGTAATGTGCCAGTAGCCATAGGTCCCCTATAATCTGCCAGTAGCCATAGCCCCCCCTATAATCTGCCAGTAGCCATAGCCCCCCCTGTAATCTGCCAGTAGCCATAGGTCCCCCATAATGTGCCAGTAGCCATAGGTCCCCCATAATGTGCCAGTAGCCATAGGCCCCCCTATAATCTGCCAGTAGCCATAGCCCCCCTATAATCTGCCAGTAGCCATAGCCCCCCTATAATCTGCCAGTAGCCATAGCCCCCCCTGTAATCTGCCAGTAGCCATAGGTCCCCCATAATGTGCCAGTAGCCATAGGTCCCCCATAATGTGCCAGTAGCCATAGGCCCCCCCTATAATCTGCCAGTAGCCATAGGCCCCCCACTAATGTGCCAGTAGCCAGATAGGGCCCCCCCACTAATGTGCCAGGAGTAGCCAGATAGGGGCCCCTCTATAATGTGCCAGGAGACTACTGGGCTGGCACTTTATGAGGGGGGTGGGGGGCAGGGGGCACAATCTGGCTAGTGGTGGCTACTCCTGGCACATTATAGGGGGGCCCCCCTAATCTGGCTAGTACTGGCAGTAGTAGCCAGATTAGGGGGGGCCCCCCTATAATGTGCCAGGAGTAGCCACCACTAGCCAGATTGTGCCCCCTGCCCCCCACCCCCTCATAAAGTGCCAGCCCAGTAGTAGCCAGATAGGGACAGAAATAAAGAAAAAAAAAAAATGTCAGTCAGACATACTTACCTCCCTGCTTCTCTGGACTACTCCGGTCCCGCCTCCAGCCAGGCGCCAGCACACACTGCAATCACTTTACGGCAGCGGCTCAGTTAGGCCGCAGGACCGGCGCAGGTGGCGCGATGACGTCATCGCGCCGATGACGTCATCGCGCCGCCTGCGCCGGTCCGGCGGCCTGTCTGATAGGCTGCCGCAACACGCCTCCACTGCTCCCCTGCTCCCCGTCTCCCTGGCATAAAGCGGATGTTTATTCCGGCCCGGCCGGCCGGCCGGCCGGACGGGACAGCATGCCAGGGAGACCCGGGGGGCAATTGCCCCCCTGCCCCCCGGCCCAGTCCGCCCCTGCTAAGGGGGATCCAGCGGTGTAGAGCAGGCTAATGGCAAATGCCACTATTACCCTAAAACACCTAATCCCCATATTTATCTCGTTACAGTTGACTCTCCACAGGTCCGCACATCATGAAGTTTCACAGCTCCCCATTTGTGTGACGACACATCTGGGAGGGGATGGCAGGCACAGGCATCACTGTGAAGTGACTACGTGTCCGGGTCCCCATTCTAGGAGAGCCATCCACACTTCCACAAACTGTATCAATTTAAAGTGACCATTATGCACACCTACCAAGCCTGCAAATACTGGCCATCCGTGTTCTGTCGGAAATCCCGCAATCAAAGGACATGCATGATGCAAAAATCCCACCCCGCCCGCGTTGCCAGGCAACAAATACATATTATTAAAACAATTGATTCAAAATAGCATCAACTATCACTAATCGCCAATACGGTCCTGCTGTCTTCCAGTTTCCATGGAGATAGTCCATTATCAGATACATTTTCATGTTCATCTAAAAAAATATATAAAAAACGTATTAGTTATCGGTTTGAATACAAACTTGCACATGTATAAAGCCATACGAGAGAGGCGTGGAGAGTTCAACAAGACCCCCAAGACAGACACAAGAGAGAGGTAACATCACAAACAGGGCAACCTACACAGATAAACCAAGGTAAAAGGGAAGGGTAAACAAAAACACAAAAGAGATATCAAACAACCCTGAAATGAACATTGAGCCCTCTTGGTTTAAGGGTTTATAACTCCAAAATCCAATAGAGCTCCCTTATTTTCAAGCGTATCATCCTGTCCCCACCCCTTCTGGGTAAGGGCACTTGTTTAAGTATTCTGAATTTCAAGTCACGTTCACAATGGCCTGTTTCTGTAAAGTGTTTGGGCACGGGTAAATCCAGCCTCTTTTTTCTAATAGTATATCTGTGCTGGTTTAGCCGTGTTTTGACACCCCAAGTTCTTTTGCCAACATACCACAGTCCACATAGACATGATAACAGATAGATTGCATACGTAGAGTCACATGTAAGGTATTGCTTAATCCGAATTGTCTTGCCAGAGGCTGGATCTACAAAGGAATCGCCCCTAATCATGTATGGGCAGTTTACACAATTGCAGCATGGATAACAGCCCCTGCATGTGGAGCCGAAATAGGTGCTGCAATCGACCCTGGCAGAGCCAACATCCAACCTGACTAGTTTGTCACCTAAGTTGCAATTCCTACGAAAGGAGCACAAAGGGGGGACTTTGAATTCCTCTATGTTATCAAAACCACTGGGCAGAATCGGCCAGTGTTTCCTAACAATGGAGGACACCTGAGGGCTGCTGATGCAATAGTCTGTAACTAGTGGGATCCTTGATGTTGAGGTTTTAGGTCTCCTAGGGTCACCATCTTTCATTCTCACTACAGTTTTATTAATACTCTCAGAAATGAGTCTCTTGGGATAACCCCTAGATCGAAACTTCATGGTCATCTCTGATAGTCGTTGGTCCCTAGCTGGGCCTTCACCGACTATCCTGGCCACTCGCAGCATCTGGCTGAGGGGGAGGGACTTAATCATCGGCTGTAGATGATGGCTTTCATACCGAACAAGAGTGTTTTTATCTGTGGGCCTCACAAAGAGGTCCGTGGACAATACATGTCCCTGAATCATGACCTCAGAATCGAGAAATTGCAATTTGTCCTGAGATTGTATCAAGGCGATCTTTTAAAATCTGTATCAATCTCATTTAAAAAAGAGTGGAAGGCCATGAGGTCCCCTGTGGCGCCCACCCATATCAAGAAAATATCGTCTATGTAGCA
This sequence comes from Bufo gargarizans, assembly GCF_014858855.1. Lineage (NCBI taxonomy): Eukaryota > Metazoa > Chordata > Amphibia > Anura > Bufonidae > Bufo > Bufo gargarizans. Next base: position 584,705,722 of record NC_058080.1, on the reverse strand, counting down.
TCACCACCCCAGCACATGGCTGAAGTGGCGGCAATCGGTCCGTTGCTATGTATGACTGTTAGGTGACCAGTCACATGATTTCTATGCCTGTTTGATCATGCCCGCCCTGTCCTCGAAACGAGCATGCTCAGTTTGTGTGTGGTGCTGAGTCGCCATCTTGACTCCGGACCGGTGGCTGCTGTACGCTATGGGCAGTCTCGCGGGATGTAACATTCCCCACGCCTGCGCAATATTGAGTTCCGGGCACTGACTGAATCCTGCAGTCTCCAGCGACATGTGAGAATCCTATATCAAATGAATTATATTTTTTTAATTAACACAATCATGTACACCTGTAGGAGAATATTAATTGATGATGTTATGCACTATAAGGCTACATGCACACGACCGTGTGTGTTTTGCGGTCCGCAAATTGTGGTTCCGCAAAAAAAAAACGGATGACATTCCATATGGCATCCGTTTTTTTTGCGGATCCGTTTTTTTTGCGGATCCATTGTAATAATGCCTATCCTTGTCCGCAAACTAGAAAAAAATAGGACATGCACTATTTTTTCAGCGGAGCAACGGAACGGACATACTGATGCGGACAGCACACGGTGTGCTGTCCGTGTTTTTTGCGGACCCATTGAAATGAATGGGTCCGCGCCCTATCCACAAAAAAAACGGATCGGACACTGAAACATACTACTTGTGTACAATGTTAACATACTTCAGAAGTGGCGGTAAAATGTCATCATTTCCAAGGCTCCAAACACAGTTGTGCACTTGTGTTAATACTGGCCTCACCCCAATAGCTGGTATTGTTTTGCTCTTAGCCCTTTTCTACGGGTTTTAAGGGGTTTGGCTTATTCAACAAAGGCCATTAGGTAGTGTGATGGAGCTGTTTAGTTAACAATGTGATCCCCAAATTTAACCCACAACTTTCCACATATTCGAGTTTCCAAATTCGTTTAGCTTCCATGTATTATTCATCACAACTATAATAGACTGTCTACATTCAGTGCTGTATGTCCCGTTCTTAGTGTGGCCTCTGCTGATGAATGGTATGCAAATTCAAAGTTATTTTATTGGGTTTTTCAATTGAGATTTAAGGGTGAGCGTGGGGCCACAGACAGGCCCTAGAGTGCTGCCTCTGGCGTCCGTGCCATAGGTTTGACTCCATTGCCCTTGTTTTTTGAAAAATATTTGGTTATAAAACATTAAATGTGATTCCTGCATCTGCTGTGCACTTTGTTTTTGTGTCGATTTTTAACTTTATTTTCCATTTGCCTACAGATTCCTTGCTACTGGTAACTCATTTGCATCCCTGCATTTTGAGTTTCTAGTCGGAACCTCGACGATTTCTCGGATAGTCCGTCACACTTGTCAAGTCATCTGGCAGCAACTCCGAGAGACGGTGATGCCGCAGCCCAAGGCGGACGATTGGTTTCGGATTGCTGAGGGCTTCCAAATTTCTGCGCAGTTTCCAAACTGCATCGGGGCAATGGATGGCAAGCACATCCGTGTGAAGAAGCCGCCTCACTCAGGGTCCCGATTCTTCAATTATAAACAGTTTTGTTCGGTAGTACTGATGGCTGTTGCTGACAGTAACTACCGGTTTATAATGGTTGATATTGGGGCCTATGGAAGCACTGCTGATGCTCGCATCTTTAGTGCTTCTAGAATGGGGGAGCGGCTTCGTGCCAACCAGCTTGCCCTGCCTGAGGCCAGAAGACTGCCCGGATCTGCTGGTCCGCCGGCTCCATTTGTCATCGTGGCGGATGAAGGGTTTGCATTAACTACCCATGTTATGCGGCCCTTCCCAAAGTGTGGTTTGGATGTCAGGAGGCGTATCTTCAACTACCGGTTGACTCGTGCCCGTCGGTATGTTGAGTGCGCTTTCGGGATACTCTCCAGCAAGTGGAGGGTGTTTTTGTCATCCATACAGATGAATCCGGATAATGCCACCCTGGTGATTCAAGCTTGTGTTGTTCTACACAACTTCACCAGGATTCATGAGGCTTCTTCTTCTGGTGACATGGAAGACCTTCCGACGTCATCAGAATTGGGTTTGGATCGGACCCTGCATAGGCGACCTGGGACTGCTGGACTTGCAGTTCGGGAACTCTATGCAGACTACTTTTCAAGCCCCGAGGGGTCCTTGCCATGGCAGAGGGACGCAATTAGTGGCAGTTTTTGAAATCTTCTGGTCTCATTAGTGTTTTTTTATTTTGTAGATAGTTTGCAAATATTTACTGTGGTATAGTTGAGTGTAGGGACTCGCAAGACACTGAGGACCCTTGACGTGGGCTTGCGGGCTGAGGTTTGGAGAATTCTATTTTTTAAATACCTAATCTTTGCAATTTTTTTTATTATTTTGGGCGATGACTAACATCAAGGAATTTTGTTTTTAAAATTAGAAACCCCAAACCTTCTAATACCTCTTTACCAATTTTTAATACAAAATATTCTCTTGCAAGATGAAGTGTGTTTGGGGCTTTTTTTGGGGAATATCTGTTGTGACTAAAACTGGTTGAAGTGTTCCACTGTGTTGCATAAATGAAAAAACATAAGTCAATTGATTGTAAAATATTTTTACTGAAAAACAATAAAACTTTTTGGGGTTTTCGAACGGAGTAATTTTGTGACTTACTAATGCAATCAAAAGCAGCACGCAAACCAAATAAAATATAAATTACAAATCAAATAAGTCTCTTGAAAAAGAGCCAGGGGGGTACGATGACGCCGGACGCACCTGGGCTGGTTGAGGGGGAGCAGCTGCAAACATGCCCACATTAAAGGACTGGGCAAGGGGAGGGTTCTGTTCTTGGGAGCCCTGGAAAGTCGGACCCACAGATTGATGTCCATGGCAAGGATGTGGTGCCTGCTGAAATGATGGTGGTTGCTGATTGGTAGCCACCATATATTTATGCAGTAAATTGTTGATATCCAATAAAATGTCTCCCTGGTATGGCAGGGAGAACATTTTTAGGACCAACAAAAGGGAGGCAACACATTGTTGCTGGCTAGCTTGTGGAACCAGCTTTAGCATTGGCGCAAGCCCCCTAAGCATGATTTCTTCATGCCCATCAGTCCTCCTCTGAGCTAGGAACTGGATGACTCGGGCATCTATCATTTCCCGATTCGCTAGCTCAGAGGACGACTGACGGGCATTCCTCCTCCTCCTGGGCTGTTGTCTTGGTTGTGGCCTTTCTGGTTCCCCACTACTGGTTGCCATGGGTGGTTCAGTGGTTTCCACCACTGGGGAATGTTGGGGGCTGGATTCCGGCGAAAATACCGCAGGGGTTTCTTCACCGCCCTCCTCGGATTCTTCACTCTCCTCCAGATTGTCCACAGTTCTGTAGATATAAATCACACAAATGTTAATAATTATGGATTTTTCAAGTTGCCAATCCAACATCCCACATCCCAAACTATTTTTGGACAATGAATATGGCTAATATATGTATGTGCATGCAACATATATCACAAAAGGTCTAATAAACCCTCTATTTGACATTTTCAAGCAAATTACACTTTGCATACTTTTCTCATTTTGGCAAATCTGATATGTACAGTGTTTCAGTAGCGTACGTTTAAACCACTAAACAAAGGGGTGTTGTTTGGGAGCCAGATTGGAATCTTGCAGGTTTGGCGTTAGCCAACAGAAGAGATTCTGGCCTTCTCGGCCATCCGTACTGAAGAAATGTGCCACCTTAACTGGTTCTAAATTTCACTACAAGCATGTCCTAATGTCCAAATAGCTGAAAACATTCCCCAGATGCTGGGGGATGCATTTTAAACGTTGCCAGAGTGTCCCAGTATGGATGTGCCTGACGACATTTACTCGTCCAGCTCAAGGGTCATGCCGGACTTTTATTTCTGGTAAACCAAGAACAATGGGGTAAGAGAACCCCTTGTTTGAGTTCCAGGGTGTACTGACAATCCGTTATAAATCATGATATAAGTTATACAAATTTGCATATTATACTGGTCAGATGCTAGTCAAGGAACATGCACACAGCAAATTTAGGCATTCCTATTTGAAAAAATATTGTAATGTGCCGCAAGAGCAATGTGTCCACCTTCCCAATCAGGGGTATGCTGGAGAATTATATCCAACTGCCAGCGGACAGACGATTTGCTGTAAGCCAATAGCCGCATATCCTATCAAAATGGCCATAGTTGACGAGGTAAGTAACTTACTTTGAAAAAGTCGGTTACACTAAAAACCAACAATGAGTATGCATCATTTTACAAATACACAACAAAAAGGGAGATTTCTCTCAAATTTAGTGGATACATTGGTGGCTCAGGCGATCCTGTCGAAAGGCAACCCCCTTATGTGTGAAGAAAACCTGCAACTTCCAAAATTGCATCACACACTTGGAGTAAGGCAAGGTCTACACGACGACATTTGTGGCGAGCCATTTTGTAGCACCAATGTTGCGCATCAATTTTTAGAATGGCAGTGTCACGAGGGTATCGAGAACCACGCCTGACTCCGTTATACCCGGGGTCAGGAAGTCACAGCGGTTGGCTGCACGCTCTATTTAAGATAGGGCTGTTTTCCTTATGGTAGCTTTCTGGGTTTGCTTTGCAAACCCTTTTGGCTCACTCAGGGATCCGTAGCTCCTTCTCCTCAGCTGTTCCTTGTCCAGCACTCCCAAACCTCCTTATATTCCTCTCTCACACTTCTCTGGTTGCCAGAGATAGAGCTTCCTGCCTGGACATCTATCCTGACCCACTGGAGCTGTGTTGCTGCGTTCTCGGATGGTTGTTTCAGAACGCTGTTGGACCTTTGTGGACTGCTGTGGTCGCCCACCTGGGTGTTTGTGTTTGTTTGTATTTGTCTGTCCTCTCCCTGGTGTTTCCCTCTTAGTGCAGTGGTGTGGACTAGCGATCCCACCGGCCCGTTCACTATCTAGTTCTCATTTCAGGGAAAGCCAGGGTTTAGGCACGTGATCGCCGCACGGGTGAGGAACCCGTATAGGGACGTCAGGGCAGTCAGGTGCCAGCCGCAAGGTGAGTTATGGGTCACCACCTTTCCCTCTCCCTTGGGCAGGGCTTTCCCTGTTTTCCTCCCTGTGTGTGACGCCGGTTATTACAGGCAGTCAAGGGTGTCGCACTGCAACATGCGACATGCTGCGATTGCAACGCCACAGTCGCCTAAAATCCATTGTCGACTGATTTTTCAGCAACAGACACATCGCAGTCGTCAAATGTCGCATGCTAGAGTGCGACAACAAAAACTGCCTTTTTAAAAGTTGTCGCACAAGATTAGGGCATCAAAATGTTGCATCCTATCTGTTGCTTGACTTTTTGATGCGCACCAAATGTCGTCGTGTTGACCTAGCCTAAAGGTATAACACATATATGTTTGCATGGTGTTTTCGGACATGAATTGAATCAAAATGTTTTTTTGACGGTAACAAATAAAACTTACGGCCTCAACTCCATCACTGGACAAAGGAAGCTAAGCTGTTGTGTATAAATGTAGGGCCTTTTTCTGGATGTCCCTTCTCCGCTGCGGCCCTTTTCATTGAGCTCCCTCCGGAACTGGTCCCTGCAGCTGTTCCAGCGGACCTTGACATTTTTCACTGTCAAAACAAACATCCAAGGCTGATTAAACTGAGAATTCCTCAAATTTGGAATTTAAAAAAGAAAAGCGCGTTGAATTTTTGGAATGAATAAAATTTAAAAAAGGCACTTCTCCACTTGTGGGTGAAAGAGAATGGTAGACAATTTCATGAATGGTGAAAATATGGGGAGATTGGCTTTTCAAAAGACTATTTCATGTAACTGCCAAGAGAGAGAAGATTAAAGATACTGTTCAACATGGCACATGTGTTCAAACTTGCCCAAAAAAGCCACAGAATACATTACAACGGTGGGCAGAAGGTAAGGTGGGAACAGACATTAAAACAGGAAAGGGGGCGTAAAATAATACTAGAAAAGTAGTACAAACATACACAGTGGCGTAAAGATAAATGACTGGCCACAATGACAAATGTCAAAGATGGCCCCCCTACCACAGTAATTTGTTTGCAACACCTTCCTTACAAGCCGCCTCAAGTCCAGTGGCTAGTAATGAACACTCTCTTTTCTCAGGATGCAGTTTCTAGCTTTTTTAGATTACCTATACTGTTCCTGTATATCTAACTGTGCAGACACTGTGGAGGGGTCCATGACAAAGTATTTTAATCTACTACCTCCTCTTCCCGGACAGGGCATTTCAAGCTCATGGACACAATGTAGCTGCTTCACCTGATTCGCCTCCAGCTGGCCCCCTACATGTACATACCACGCGAGCAGGGATGCTCACCCTGCGTCCCTTCCGCTGTTGCAAAATGACAACTCCCAGCAGGCCTTCAGGTACAGCAGGGCCTAGTGGGAGGTGTTGTTTAACAACAGCTGGAGGGCCACATGTTGAGCATCCCTGCAATACACAATTAAGCCAGGCCTCCTATGGGACATGATTGGGAATTCTCTGAAGTAATTAACTTTTTCTTAAGGGACTACACAAGTACCAAACCTCATTGCGACATTGCTTGCACGTACCTAGTTCTGCACGACCTCGGTTATCCTCTTTATCCCACTCGAGTGGCTTGAGGCGACGGGCCACTTTCTCCCATGATATCTCCTTCCGTACACGGTCCTGATACGCGGAGGAGCGAGTGTCCCATAGCTCGGGCCTTTCTTGTACTAATGTTATCAACTTGTCCACATTCCATTTTGGCATTTTGTCAAGTTGACAGTGAACTTGCCCCAAACTTCCTGCTGACAATTATTGTCTGAGGTAAATCTCCTCACAAACAAGGCTTGCCAATCGTCTACTTTCAACTTCCTGTCTCCTTTTTTTTTTTTTTTGGGCAAAATGACTTGGAGACAGGTTTCCAGGCAACCAATCCGCAGAACAAACGGACGCGGATGACACACGGAAGGCTTATAAGGTGCATCCGCGTTTTTTCACGGACCCATTGACTTGAATGGGTCCGCGAACCGTGATCCGTGAAAAAAATAGGACAGGTCATATTTTTTTCACGGACTGGAAAAACGGATGACGGACGCGGAAGCCAAACGGTGCATTTTCCGATTTTTCAACGGACCTATTGAAAATCAATGGGTCCGCGAAAAAAGACGGAAAATGGAACAACGGCCGCGGATGCACACAACGGTCGTGTGCATGAGGCCTATGTCATCCGTTTTTTGCGGATCCGCAAAAAACGGAAACATGTATAAATTTCAATAATCAAATAAAGTTGTTTGGATTTATTTGAAAAAAAAAACAAAAAAAACATTTGTTATGTGTTTCCAGGAACGGATTCCGCATGAAACGGATGACATACGGAATGACATCCGAATGTCTTCCGTTTTTTGCGGATCCATTGACTTTGTATTGTACCAGGATCCGAATTTTGCGGAAAAGAATAGGACATGTTTTATATTTAAACGGACATGCGGAACGGAACAACGGAAACGGACAGCACACATTGTGCTGTCCGATTTTTTCCAGGACCCATTGAAAATGAATGGGTCCAGATCTGGTCCTGATCTGTTCCGCAAAAAACGGAACAGATCAGGAAAGAAAAAACGGACGTGTGAATGGACCTTAATCATATGTATTGTTGATCAATACTTGCGGCACATAGCACTTTTTTTATATTTAACTTAGTTTTTTCTAATATAATCATGTGCAAATGAGATTTACTGTTTTTATTAATGTTTTTTTGTATTAATTGAGATATAATTATGTAATCACTTTTGTCAATTATGTATGCTTTATAAGCACTTGAGTTTGCACTTTGTATTATGGCTTGACAAAGGCTCCATAGAGTGAGCTGAAACTTTGCTGTCTACACATGGGTGAATAAATACACTTTTTTTTACGATATCTGTGTGCTGCCTTGGAATCTTTTTTTATAGGTGCATTAGTTAGTTATCTGCGTCATATATATATATATAATCCAGATAGTTAGTGGGAGATAGTGTAGTGTTAGTTAGTGAATAGTGTAGCTGATAGATTCTAGTGCATGGTGTAGTGTAGGTTAGTAGTGTTGAGCGAGCATGCTCGGCCGAACTGCTGTTCGGCTCGAGCATTGCTATGCTCTGAACATCCGAGTGCTCAGCCGAATACTGCGTGTGCTCGAGTACAATTTAATACAATGAAAGTCAATGGGAGAACCGAGCATCAAACCAGGCACTCTCTGCTCTAAAGAAGAGAGGGTGTCTGGTTCACTAAAAAAGGTTAGAAATTGATGGAAACCCCATCAAAATGGTTTAGAAACAGCATTACGAGGATGGCTGGATGCGTCTTGGACTCCTATTACCTAGGACATACAATAGACAACCACACAAAGGCTATATGCCAAAAGCCAGGTATATGCAAGCCATAAATCTATCCATGAGACAGATGACAGGCTTAGTCAGCATACCTTACAATGATAGCCTTGTGCACTATGAGACATTCCAAACCAGCTCTCATCTGACTGAGAGCCAGTAAGCCTCAAAGTTACTTCAGATCACTTGGATGGCTTGGGTGGACCTGCGCACCTACATCAATCTCATTAGGGAGACAAAAAGTTTTCTGATTTTCCTAACATAATATTCAATAACCTTTCTATACAGTTTTGTCATGTAAAAACTCATTTGCACAAACATGGGCTTATAGTAAAGACATGCAAAAATGAGCAGAATCTGCCTTGTTTTCATGCTGAAAAACCATTTGCATGGAAAATTTGATTTACACTACTCATAAACAGTAGTCATGAACAGTGCCATCTATTGGTTTCATACTCATGAGAATACTATTACTCTTGTAATAAGACTATGAAACCAATAGATGGCGCTGTTCATCTTGTTGGGGCGCTAGTAAGTGGGGCACACTGCTCAACAGAGTCCACACACCATGTAGCACTCAGCCTATAATAGCCTGCGCTAACACTGAGGTGTATATCGGATTGCTGCTATCATTCACGCATCTTCTAGCACTTTATCTGCGGTAATATAAGCTTGCTAGAGTGTATCTGAGGACAATTGCCCTGCTTGTAATGACTCATGAACAACCGCATATATTGGTTTCATAGTCTTATGACAAGACTATGAATCAAATAGATGACGCTGTTCATGAGTAGTGCAGATCGCAAATATTCTAATCGTGAATTTTTATCGCAAATTTTCCATGCAAAAGGCTACACTAATAATCTTGTCATAAGACTATGAAACCAATAGATGGCGCTGTTCATGACTCATAAACAGCGCCATCTATTGGTTTCATAGTCTTATGACAAGACTATTACTCTTGTCATAAGACTATGAAACCAATAGATGGCGCTGTTCATTGCTACATCAGGAGATCAAGTGCCATTATTGTGTGTCATGAACTGTGCAGAAATCCTTTGATCTCTTCCCCTATACAGAATGAGGGCTGTAAGTGTGTCCACCATCCCCTGCGGAGACTCTGCCTGGCAACAACAGATTAACAGCTGTACTTAAGGTTGTTTACCTGCAAAGCCTTATAAGTGCAATGGAATGTGATAATGTCATGTGACCTGCCATGAGAGAGGGGGGATTCAAAACTGTTGTTATCCCTCACATCTTGGGGAGGGGATATGAAAACTGTTGTTTTACCTCACTAAATCAGTTTATGTTCTGAGTTCACATGAACCAGAAGTGTGTAGTGTCTTCTATGAGGAAAAGGGGACATTAGGATCGCATGGTTCTGGATGTCCGAATGGCATGATCTTGGGAGAGTACGGAGCTACTCATTTGGGTTATAAGGGCCCATTACATTCATGAGTCATGAAGAGCGCCATCTATTGGTTTCCTAGTCTTATGACAATACTATTACTCTTGTCATAAGACTATGAAACTAATAGATGGCGCTGTTCATCTTGTTGGGGTGCTTGTTGGGGCGCTAGCAAGTGGGGCACAATGCTCAACAGAGTCCACACACCGTGTAGCACTCAGCCTATAATAGCCTGCGCTAACACTGAGTTGTATATCGTATTGCTGCTATCATTCACACATCTTCTAGCACTTTATCTGCGGAAATATAAGCTTGCAGCATCTATTGGTTTCAAAGTCTTATGACAAGACTATGAATCCAATAAATGGCGCTGTTCATAAGTAGTGTAGATCGCAAATATTCTAATTGCAAATTTTTATCGCAAATTTTCCATGCAATAAGCTACACTAATAATCTTGTCATAAGACTATGAAACCAATAGATGCCGCTGTTCATGAGTCATTACAAGCAGGGCAATAGTCCTCAGATACACCCTAGCAAGCTTATATTACCGCAGATAAAGTGCTAGAAGATGCGTGAATCATAGCAGCAATCCGATATACACCTCAGTGTTAGTGCAGGCTATTATAGGCTGAGTGCTACATGGTGTGTGGACTCTGTGTTACTGTTTTAGGGTTTTGTGTGCTAGGGAGAGAATGTTGTCAGCGTATTTTGTCTGTGAAAAAAAAAAGGCTTTGTCTGTTTTCGTGTCATTGTCTTAGGGTTTAGTGTCTATTTTATTTCATTTTTGTCCCAAACCCAATAAAGTTAGCCCAAACTCCCTCATTATTTTCTTTCAATATTTTTTTTCTGGTGTTTAAAAACATTGTGGTCAAATCATGAGTGGATGTGGTCGTGGTTCGGGACCCAAACTTGACCTGAACTTGACACCGAACCCGAACCCGATTGAAGTCAATGGGGACTCAAACTTTTGAGCACTAAAATGGCTGTAAAAATGTAATAGAAAGGGGTAAAGGGCTGCAAATGGCATCAAAATGTGGTTAAGAGCATGGCAAGTGCTCTGCAAACAAATGTGGATAGAAAAATGACTTTAAATAACATAAAATACGTAAAGATAAAAAATAATAATCTTGATCTAGGAGGACAAGGTCCATATGGAGTAGGAGGTTGAGGAGGCAGTGGATGTGGCGGTGTAGGTGGAAGCGGCTGTGGAGGAGGAGGTAGCCTACACTGCTTTTTGTTTTTAAATTTATTAATATTTTTTTAAATGAGGGTACACCCCAAAACATTGGGAAATATAACCTGTGATAACCCCCTCCAGTCGTGCTAAACACACGTTCAGACAATACACTTGCTGCAGGGTAGGCCAGCACTTCCAAGGCATAAAGGGCAACCTCAGGCCATGTGCCCAATTTGGAGACCCAGAAGTTGAAGGGGGCAGACCCATCATTCAGTACGTGTAGCTGTGTGCACACATACTGCTCCACCATGTCGCATGTCCCTGTGATGTCCACGATCCAATTGGATATCTTCTCTATCAACTTTTGACGTTCTTTTCTGCGCCTACCATGGTGATCACGGGTGGCAGGGAATCGGGGTTCCAGCCAGAGAGGGAGCCTCAGAAAGGGATACAACATCCAAGGGAGGTCAATGGATGAAATAAATGTAATCGAGCGGAAATGTGCGACAAAGTATTGAAGCATAAGCTTCCAAGTTAAGGAGGGGGCGCAAGGCAATTTCCCACTCCCGACTCGGAGTGACGATAAATAACAATACAGGACTCTTAAGATGCCCTGTTATTGGAATGATTAATAAAAAATTCTATGGAATGTCATGGGGGTATTTTGGATTTGGAAACGTTAGCCAGGAGAGGCCCTGCTGCCGCTTTGTTGACTCTAGATAACTTCTGCCTGATCGCATGTCCCTGTGACATCTATGATCCATTTGGATATCTTCTCTATCAACTTTCGATGTTCTTTTCTGAGCCTACCATGTTGATCACGGTTATCGGCGAATCAGGGTTCCACACCGGAGAGGGAGCCTGAGAAAGGGAGACTTCATCCAAGGGAGGTCAATGCCTACAATGGGATGAAGCAGAAATGTGGGACAAGTTATTAAAGTAGAAGGATTGAATGAAAAGGCCAATTAAAGACGAATTTTAGAAATTTAAGTCCCTGTCACCTATGCAGAGCAGGGGTTTTTCATCGCCAGGAAAGGGTTAATGTCACCCACCAGATTATTTTTAAAAATTTCGGTCCCTGTCACCTATGCAGAGCAGGGGTTAATTCACGGCAAAAATTAAAAAATTTAAACCCAAGAATGTAACAGAAAAATTTGTGAAATTGATCAAACTGTCTACTAGGTAGAGCAGGGGTCTATCACAGCCAAAAATTGTTGAATGTCACCCGAAAATGTAACAGAAAAATTAGTAAAATTTATTAAGCTGTCAACTAGGTAGAGCAGGGGTATGTCACACCCAAAAATTGGTGAATTTCACCCGAAAATGTAACAGACAAATTATTGAATTTTTTTACCTATCTACTAGGTATAGCAGTGGTATATCACACCCAAAAATTTGTGAATTTCACCCGAAAATGTAACAGACAAATTAGTGGATTTAATGTACCTGTCTACTAGGTAGAGAAGTGCTATATCACAGCGAAAAATTGCTGAATTTCACCCTAAAATGTAACAGACAAATTAGTGAATTTTTTTTAACCTGTCTACTAGGTATAGCAGTGGTATATCACACCTAAAAATTGGTGAATTTCACCTGAAAATTTAACAGACAAATTATTGAAATGACATTAAAAAAAAAACTACGTACAAATAAAAATAATGGATTTATGAGGTGGAGGTGCATATGGAATAGGAGTTTGAGTAGGCGGTGGATGTAGCAGTGTAGGTGGAAGCAGCAGTGGAGGCGGATGAGGTAGCCAACACTGGTTTTTGGTTTTAATTATTATAATTTTTTTTTTTTTTGGGTACACTCCAAAATAGTGGGAAATATCCAAAATACAAGAATGAGCAATTGTGCTGTAGTATACCAATGGCTGGTTAAGGTTGTTATACATGTCTATTCTGCACAAGGTACAGACAAGTCCTGTGGGATCCATGCCTGGTTCATTTTAATGAACGTGAGCTTGTCCACATTGGCTGTGGACAGGCGGCTGCGCTTGTCTGTGATGACGCCCCATGCCGTGCTAAACACACGTTCAGATAATATACTGGCTGCAGGGCAGGCCAGCACCTCCAAAGCGTAAAGGGCAAGATCAGGCCATGTGCCAAATTTAGAGACCCAGAAGTTGAAGGGGGCAGTCCAGTCATTCAGTACTTGTAGGCGTGTGCACACATACTGCTCCACCATGTTGCTGAAATGTTGCCTCCTGCTAAGACGTTCCATATCAGCTGGTGGTGCTGGTTGTTGTGGCGTGCTGACAAAGCTTTTCAACATTTCGGCCATGCTAACCCTGCCTTCTGAAGTGCTGGTGGTGCCCCAGCTGCGTTGGCGACCTCTTCCTCTTCCTCTGCCTTCGCCTTGCGCTTCCACTGTGCCCCAGCTGTCAGGTGGGAATGCCACCAGCAGCACGTCTACCAGCATGCGCTTGTACTTGCGCATCTTACGATCGCACTCCAGTGAATGAATTAGGGACGGTACGTTGTCCTTGTAACAGGGATCCAGCAGTGTGGCCACCCAGTAATCAGCACAAGTTAGAATTTGGCCAACTCGGCGGTCATTGCGGAGACACTGCAGCATGTAATCGCTAATGTGTGCAAGGCTGCCCAGAGGCAACGAAAAGCTGTCCTTTGTGGGAGGTCTATCATCTGTGTACTCTGTATCCTTCCAGCCACGCACCAGTGATGGCCATAAGCTGGGTTGGGTGCCACCCTGCTTTGAAAATGGTTCCTCCTCCTCCATCTCCTCATCCCCCACCTCGTCATCCTCCAGAACTGTGCCCTGGCTGGACAATTGTGTATCTGGCGTTTGTGGGTGCAGGAACCCACCCTCAGAGTCACTTGTGAATGACTGGCCGGAAACCCTATGAAATGATTCTTCTTCCTCCTCCTCCTGTGCCACATGCTCTTCCATCATCGCCAGCAGCGTTTTTTCAAGGAGGCATAGAAGTGGGATAGTAACGCTGAGAATGGCGTTATCGGCACTGGCCATGTTGGTGGAGTACTCGAAACAGTGCAACAAGTAATACAGGTCTCGCATGGAGGCCCAGTCATTGGTGGTGAAGTGGTGCTGTTCCGCAGAGCGACTCACCCGTGTGTGCTGCAGCTAAAACTTCACTATTGCCTGCTGCTGCTCACACAGTCTGACCAGCATGTGCAAGGTGGAGTTCCACCTTGTGGGCACGCCGCATATGAGGCGGTGAGCAGGAAGGCCAAAGTTACGCCGCAGCGCTGACAAGCGAGCAGCAGCAGGGTGAGAATGCCGAAAGCGCAAACAGATGGCCTGCACTTTATGCAGCAGGTCTGACATATCGGGATAATGTTTAAGGAATCTCTGCACCACCAAATGCAAGGGATGTGCGTCAAACCAGCTAGTCCCAGAGCTGCTACGATATTTTGCCCATTATCGCCCACCACCCGGCCGGCCTTAAGGCTCACTGGCACCAACCACTCATCGGTCTGTTGTTCAAGGCCCGTCAACAGCTCCTGCGTGGTGTGGGGTTTGTCCCCCAAACAGATAAGTTTTAAAACTGCATGCTGTCATTTACCCCTGGCTGTGCTGAAGTTGGTGGTGAAGGTGTTACGCTGACCGGATGAGGATCCGGTAGAGAATGAGGAAGCAAAGTAGGAGGAGGAAGCAACAGGAGGCAAACTGAAGCGCCCTGCAATCCTCGGTGGTGGAAGGACATGCGGCAAACTGCTATCCGCCTCAGGCCCAGCCACCTCTGCATAACAGCCGTGTGCTGTTATGGAGATATAACGTCCCTGACCATGCTTACTGGTCCACGTATCCGTAGTGAGGTGCACCTTGCCACAGATGGCGTTGCGCAGTGCACACCTGATTTTGTCCCCCACTTGGTTGTGCAGGGAAGGGATGGCACGAGTGGAAAAGTAGTGGCAGCTGAGCACGACGTACTGTGGGACAGCCTCCACCATAAGGCCTTTAAAACTATCCGTCTCCACCAGACGAAATAACAGCATTTCAAAGAACAATAATATTTAAATGCTGCCATTCAGGGCCAGGGATCGCGGGTGGGTAGGGGGGTACTTTCTCTTCCGCTCCAGTGTTTGAGAGATGGAGAGCTGAACGCTTCCGTGGGACATTGTGGAGATGCTTAATGACCCAGATGGTGGTGTTGCCGGCAGATCCTTTGTTTGCGAGGTGGCAGGTGGCACTGTCACTCTAGAGGTGGATGAAGAGGCGAGACTACAGCAGAAGAGGAAGCAGGAGGAGCCAGAGACCTTTCTTGGTTTTTGAGGTGTCTACTCCACTGCAGCTCGTGCTTTGCACTTAGATGCCTGGTCATGCAGGTTGTGCTCAGGTTGAGAATGTTTATGCCTCTCTTCAGGCACAGCATGCAAACCACTCGTGTCTTGTCGTCAGCACATTGTCTGAGGAACTGCCATGCCAGGGTACTCCTTGGAGCTGGCTTTGGTGTGCTCGGTCCCTTGCTGCGGTGGGCAGTGGCAGGCGTACTGTCTAGGGGACGGCCGCTTCGCTTTTGCACCCTGCTCCCTCTTCTGCTGTACTGGTGGCTCTGTGCAACCACCGCCTCTACCTCCGAACTACACAGGTCACTCGCATGACCTTGATTCCATGTGGGGTCAAGGATATCATTGTCCTCCACATCATCTTCCACCCAGTCTTCACCCCTGGCCTCCTTGTCGGTTTGCACACTTTCGAAAGCCCCAGCAGTTGGCACCCGTGTTTCGTCATCATCCGAGACGTGCTGCGATGGTCCCCCCATGTACTCATCTTGAAACATAAGTGGTTGGGCATCGGTGCACTCAATCTCTTCCACTTCTGGGGCAGGGCTAGGTGGATGGCCCTGGGAAACCCTGCTAACAGTCATCAAAAAGCAGAAGAGACTGCTGCATGACTTGGGGCTCAGACTGCTTGGCTGATTTGCAAGGGGGTAAGGTGAAAGACTGATGGTCATCGGCTGCTGGTGCTAACTCTGATCTTTCAGCAGGAGACTGGGTGGGAGACAATGTGAAAGAACTGGAGGCACTGTCAGCAACACAATCTACTATTGCCTGTACTTGTCCTGTCCTCACCCTTCGTGTAGAGCCGCATTAGGCATGACCAAATACCACTGAAAGTTCTGTCGCCTACTTGCACCTGAGGAAGGTGTTTCACTTGTGCGTGTAGCTGGAACAGATCGACCCCGTTCTCTCCCTGCAACAGGAGCTCCACCAGCAGCACCACGACCGGGGCCACGTCCCTTATTTGACGCTCTCCTCATATTTCTTAAATTTAGTATCTTGCACAAAATGGGTGTTTTTTTAATTACAGAAAAGAACAACTGTATCTAACTCATGTATCTTACAATGACAGATGCAGTCAAGGCAGCAAATTAAGTATTTTGCCCCAAATGGGTGTTTATTTAATACCAGAATAGCACACCAATATGTAAAGGGTGTATTTCACAATGACAGATGCAGCAAAGGCTGCAAAATTAAGTTTTTTGCCCAAAATGGGTGTTTTTTTAATAGCAGAATAGAATAACAGTATCTAAAGGGTGTATCTCACACGAATAGATGCAGACAAGGCCTCAAGATTAAGATTAGTTTTTTTACTAACATAATATGGCAGCAGTATATAACGCTTGAATTTCACACGTACAGAAGCAACAACGGCTGTAAAATTGAGTATTTTGCCCAAAAAGGGTGTTTTTTAAAACCCAGAAAATTATAGCTGTATTTCTAGCTTAAATTGCTCACTGAATAATGCTGCAGAGGCCCAAGATGGAGGTTATTGCCAAAAATTGGTGTTTTTTCAATGCCAGAAAAATTTTGAAGTATTTCAAGCTTGTTTTAACAATAACAGATGCAGCAAAAGCTGCAACATTAAGTACTTTGCCCAAAATGGGTGTTTTTTAAATAACAGAATATGACAGCAGTATATAACGTTTGAATTTCACACACACAGATGCAACAAGGGCTGTAAAATTGTGTATTTTGCCTAAAAAGGGTGTTTTTTAAAACCTAGAAAATTATAGCTGTATTTCTAGCTTAAATTGCACACTGACTAATGCGACAGAGGCCCAAGATGGAGGGTATTGCAAAAAAATTGTGTTTTTTAAAACCCAGAATTTTTTTTAAGTATTTAAAGCTTGTTTTAACAATAACAGATGCAGTAAAGGCTGCAATATTAAGTACTTTGCCCAAAAAGGAAGTTTTTTTATTTAACAGAATATGACAGCAGTATATAATGCTTGAATTTCACACTGACAGGTGCAGACAAGGCCGCAAATTAAGTATTTTTCCCAAAATGGGTGTTTTTTTTTACTAACAGAATATGACAGCAGTATATAACGCTTGAATTTCACACGTACAGATGCAACAACGGCTGTAAAATTGAGTATTTTGCCCAAAAAGGGTGTTTTTTTAAAACCCTCAAAATTATAGCTGTATTTCTAGCTTAAATTGCACACTGACTAATGCTGCAGAGGCCCAAGATGGAGGGTACTGCCCAAAATGGGTGTTTTTTTTTACTAACAGAATATAACAGCAGTATATAACGCTTGAATTTCACACGTACAGATGCAACAACGGCTGTAAAATTGAGTATTTTGCCCAAAAAGGGTGTTTTTTAAAACCCTCAAAATTATAGCTGTATTTCTAGCTTAAATTGCACACTGACTAATGCTGCAGAGGCCCAAGATGGAGGGTACTGCCCAAAATGGGTGTTTTTTTAATAACAGAATATGACATCAGTATATAACGCTTGAATTTCACACGCACAGATTCAGCAAGGGCTGTAAAATTGTGTATTTTGCCCAAAACTGGTGTTTTTTAAAACCCTCAAAATTATAGCTGTATTCCTTGCTTACAACAGTACCTAACGCATGTATCTCACAATTACAGATGCATACAAGGCCACAAATTAAGTATTTTGCCCAAAATGGGTGTTTCTTTAATAGAAGAATAGAACAACAGTATCTAAAGGGTGTATTTCACAATGACATATGCAGCAAAGGCTGCAAAATTACCGTATTTTTCACCCTATAGGACGCACCGGCCCATAAGACGCACCTAGGTTTTTGGGGAGGAAAATAAGAAAAAAAATTTTTTACCAAAAGGTGTGCTGTGTGTTTGGTGGGTTTGGAACTAATGGTGGTCTGTGGATGGCACTATTACTGGGGATCTGTGGATGACTGACACTGTTATGGTGGGGGATCTGTGGATGACGGACACTGTTATGGGGGAGATCTGTGGATGACGGACACTGTTATGGGGGAGATCTGTGGATGACGGACACTGTTATGGGGGAGATCTGTGGATGACGGACACTGTTATGGGGGGGGATCTGTGGATGACGGACACTGTTATGGGGGGATCTGTGGATGACGGACACTGTTATGGGGGGATCTGTGGATGACGGACACTGTTATGGGGGGATCTGTGGATGACGGACACTGTTATGGGGGGGATCTGTGGATGACGGACACTGTTATGGGGGGATCTGTGGATGACGGACACTGTTATGGGGGGATCTGTGGATGACGGACACTGTTATGGGGGAGATCTGTCGTTGACGGTCACTGTTATGGGGGAGATCTGTGGATGACGGTCACTGTTATGGGGGGATCTGTGGCTTGCACTGTTACAGGGGGGATCTGTGGCTGGCACTGTTACAGGGGGGGGATCTGTGGCTGGCACTGTTACAGAGGGGGGGGATCTGTGGCTGGCACTGTTGTATATGTGCCATCCACAGACCCCCAGCCCATAACAGTGCCATCCACAGACCCCCCAGCCCATAACTGTGCCATCCACAGATCGCAGCCGCACCCCCCCCCCCTGCCGCCGCCGCCGCCACCATACAAATATAAGATGTGATATTCAATTAATAATTATCAAACATGCCCCCTCACTGTCTCCTATTACTACCTTACATCCTAATCGCTGCTGTTTTCAGGCAGGACGGTCGGGCGGCCGGCGCGTCTCACTGACGTCACTTGCCTGCGCCGCCTGCTTCATTCATAAAGTAGGCGGCGCAGGCACGTGACAAGAGTTACGCTGCCGCCCGCCTGGCCTGCAAAAATTCAACAGCAGCGATTAGATGTAAGTTAGTAATAGGAGTGAGGGGGCATGTTTGATAATTATTAATTGAATATGACATCGTATATTAGTATACTGGAGCGGCGGGGCGGTGCTATACTACACTGACTGCACCGCCCCGCTGCTATTGCCAGCCCCCAGACACTCCTCCCAGTCCCTCCCCGAGTCCCCGCTCACTGATACATCGCTGCCAGCGATGTAAAACTGCAAGTATTCGCCCCATAAGACGCAGGGGCATTTCTCCCCCATTTTGGGGGAAGAAAAAGTGCGTCTTATGGGGCGAAAAATACGGTAAGTACTTTTCCCTCAATGTGTGTTTTTTCAATACCAGAATATGACAGCAGTATATAACGCTTTAAATTCACACGTACAAATGCAAACAAGGCCGCAAATTAAGTATTTTGCCCAAAATGGGTGTTTTTTTACTAACAGAATATGACAGCAGTATATAACGCTTGAATTTCACACGTACAGATACAACAAGGGCTGAAAAATTGAGTATTTTGCCCAAAAAGGGTGTTTTTTAAAACCCTGAAAATTATAGCTGTATTTCTAGCTTAAATTGCACACTGACTAATGCTGCAGAGGCCCAAGATGGAGGTTATTGCCAAAAATGGGTGTTTTTTCAAAGCCAGAAAAATTTTGAAGTATTTCAAGCTTGTTTTAACAATAACAGATGCAGCAAAAGCTTCAATATTAAGTACTTTGCCCAAAATGGGTGTTTTTTTTAATAACAGAATATGACAGCAGTATATAACGTTTGAATTTCATACTGACAGATGCAGACAAGGCCGCAAATTAAGTATTTTGCCCAAAATTGGTGTTTTTTGAATAACAGAATATAACAGCAGTATATAACGCTTGAATTTCACATGCACAGATGCAGAAAGGGCTGTAAAATTGTGTATTTTGCCCAAAACTGGTGTTTTTTAAAACCCTGAAAATTATAGCTGTATTTATAGCTTAAATTGCACACTGAAAACAAAAAACTTGAAGTGGTATACTGAATATACGACTATTTGCACAATTGAACCAAATAATGTGAGGATAGGCGCTAAAACAAAATAACAATTACTTTATTATATATTCTGTTTAAAATAAAGGGTGTCCACCTGTCAGTGCAACAATCAGCGACTGACTAATACTGAATTTGTGAGAGTGAACCTACGCCTGCAACCAGGGCAAACACCTGGAGCACACGTCAGTCTCTGAAACTAAACCCACCAACACATAAGGGGGCTCAAAACACCACAGGGTACAAGGTGTGTAACCTGGGTGAAAAATACTATCTAGGAGGGTACCTGGTGCCGTGAAAACCACCAAGCAGCTCTCCTAACAGTGAGTGTCAGCGCGCATACTCTCACTGCACAAAGATAGTATCGGTGCAGGACTATGACAGAGCATTAGCCGTCACTCCAGTTGTTGTATATGGAGCAAGGATTGCCCTGACATACTCCTTTATGGTAAAAGCTCAACGCGTTTCCATGCATTAACAATGCACTTCATCAGGAGCTATGTGCACCATACTTGAACAAAGCCCACAGCCTCTACAGTGATGTTAGACCGAGGCAGTGGATGACACAAAACAGTAAAATAACCTGCCTAACACCGAAATCGTCTAGTGAGAGGTACGGTGTTGTCACTAACAGACTACTGTCCTGCCTAGGCTACACACCTCTAGGTTGAGGCGTAGCGTGCTAGTGTGCATACAGATCGGCGCTGAAATGGCCGTGAAGCGGCCCACAGAACGCCGAGATTTACAGGGTGAAACCCCGCCCTGCTAGACACGCCCCCGTCTCACAACCAATCCGGCCAAGAGGCTCGGTCCAAGGAAAACCAATGGCTGAACAGAGGAGGAACTCGATAGGTCTCAGGGAAAGCGCAAAGCGCCGCATTAAACAAGAGAATTCAAAAGGCGGCTTAACATAATGTCACCGCAGCATCAAAACCTATTTGTCCATATATAGTGGGGTGAGATAACAATAAAGAGATATGAGAACGAACGACCACATAACATCACATGCATTAAGAAATGAACATGAATCTCATATTAACCCTCTCATTGCTGACTTATAGAAATAGACACAGTAAAAAATAAGCCGATGTACTCATCCTATAAAGGGGACAAATGAGATCGCATCATTGAGGCCTGCTGGTTTGATGGTATTTAATGAAAAAATCCATCTTGCCTCTTTTTGCAACAACAGGCGATCACAGTCGCCACCCCTAGATGACAATTTCACAGGGTCGATCACTTGAAATTTGACTGATGACGTATTCCCTCTGTGATGATCAAGTACATGGCGTGCAATCGGGGTGTCTTTGAGATTCGTAATGTCCAGAATATGTTCCCCAATCCGTCTTCTTAGCTCTCTAATGGTTTTGCCAACATATTTGATGTTGCACACGCATGTCATTAAATAGACAACCGCCACCGACTTGCAATTGTAAAAAAACCTAGTAAAAAAGGTTTTATCTGAGGTGCTGTTGGCAAAACTTTTTGACTTATTGATGAAACCACAAAATTTGCAAGATCCACAGGGAAATGTCCCTGTAAGTGGGTTCCGTAACCATGATTGTGATTGGGGACTAGCATATAAGCTATGTGTCAACATATCCCGTAAGTTGTTGCTGCGTCGATACGTGACTGAGGGTCTAGATGGAATCATGCTGACAATTGCTCTCTGTCAGCTGTTGTTGTCCCCCAAAAAGAGGGATACCAGTGACAACATTGTGAGAATTATTGGGACGTATGACAGTGCCCATGAGACAGTATGCCAGGTTCTTGCTGAACACTGGGGCATACTTAAATCTGATCCCGATATTGGCAGCATGATTCCATCTAGACCCTCAGTCACGTATCGGCGCAGCAACAACTTACGGTTATTCTACTGTTTTGTGTCATCCACTGCCTCGGTCTAACATCACTGTAGAGGCTGTGGGCTTTGTTCAAGTATGGCGCACATAGCTCCTGATGAAGTGCATTGTTAATGCATGGAAACGCGTTGAGCTTTTACCATAAAGGAGTATGTCAGGGCAATCCTTGCTCCATATACAACAATTGGAGTGACGGCTAATGCTCTGTCATAGTCCTGCACCGATACTATCTTTGTGCAGTGAGAGTATGCGCGCTGACACTCACTGTAAGGAGAGCTGCTTGGTGGTTTTCACAGCACCAGGTACCCTCCTAGACAGTATTTTTCACCCGGGTTACACACCTTGTACCCTGTGGTGTTTTGAACCCCCTTATGTGTTGGTGGGTTTAGTTTGTGAGACTGACGTGTGCTCCAGGTGTTTGCCCTGGTTGCAGACGTAGGTTCACTCTCACAAATTTAGTATTAGTCAGTCGCTGATTGTTGCACTGACAGGTGGACACCCTTTATTTTAAACAGAATATATAATAAAGTAATTGTTATTTTGTTTTAGCGCCTATACTATTGCACACTGACTAATACGGCAGAGGCCCCAGATGGAGGGTATTGCAAAAAATTGGTGTTTTTTAAACCCAGAGAATTAATGAAGTATTTAAAGCTTGTTTTAACAATAACAGATGCAGCAAAGGCTGCAATAGTAAGTACTTGGATTTGAATGTCACAAAAGCACATATGCAGTGCTGGTGCACTGAAATTGCATAAAATGGCTGCCGCCGTCCACCTAACTAACAGACGGATAAAAGTTCTTTTTCTCTGTCACTGGGCTCAGGGCAGGGTAAAATGATTGTGCACTGCACCCACACAACAACATTTATGTAGATCGCTGAGTTCAATTGCAGTTCTGATTAAAGTTTCTTTCCTATTCTCTCCCTCACAGGAGCAGCATCCTCTCCCTACACTAGTAACAGCAGAGTGACATGCAGTGCTACGTGACTCCAGCTTATATAGAGGCTGGGTCACATGCTGCACTGGCCAATCATTAGTAGGCATGGCTGTGATGGCTTCTAAGGGCACAGAGTTAAATGCTTATTGATTAGCTGCCCTGCAGCCTTTCAAAAAGCGCCAAGAAATCGCCGAACACCAAACCCGAACCCAAACTTTTACTGAAATGGTTTCAGCCACAGAACCCCCGCACTTAGTCAGACCCAGGTGTCAGCAAGGGGACAGCTGAGCCAGGTCAGGGGCTCAATGTCTGCTGTTCCCCTCAGTCAACCACTGGTCGACCTTGGGTCTGACATTACAGGGGATGAAGAGGAGGGTGACATAGAATTTGTGCCACCTCACTTGTCAGGTGACAGCAGCACTGATGAGGAATTTAGGCACCCAAGGCAAATGGTGCCCAGGTCACCAGGGAGCCCAGTGGCAGGGGCTCCACTGGCAATGGCAGCAGGAGGAGGCGGCAGCAGGTGCGGCTCCACCTGTGCACACTGAACCCGAACAGGCGCAGGTCAGCACCACCCCATCTGACAGGTCGGTGCGTAAGTCGCCTGTTTGGGCTTACTTCACCCTGGCAGCAGACGATCAGACAATTGCTCTCTGTCAGCTGTGCCATGCCATGGTGAGGAGAGGGAGGTCTGTTGCTCGTGTGGGTACCACTGCCGTTATCCAGCACCTGAGAGTCAACCACTGGCGGGAGTGGGACCAGATGCAGGGTTGTCGCAGCAGCACCAGCAGCAGTGCGCAGAGGACAGCAGCTCTTACCACTGTCCTGCAGCCACCCCACCCTCTTCCAACAATGCATTCCCACTCCCCCACTCCCTCTCCTAAATGTACAATACAGGCAGCCAGACCTCTGCCTCATCTGCACCCTCAACTATCGCGTCCACTGCCGTCTGGCGCCAGCCATCGGTCGCCGGTGCATTTGAACGCACCACTGCCTACGCCTCCGGGTACCGACAGGTGCGTTCACTCAATGGGCTCCTGGCAAGGGTTATCAAGTTGGAGCAGGCCCAACCCAGATGGCGTGTCCCCAGCAGCCATTTCTTTGCCAGGACCGACTTCCCTGCCCTACACCAGCACATTGTGCAGAATATATCACTGTCACTGGATCACGCTGTCAGCAACGGGGTGCATCTGACAATAGATGCCTGAACCAGGGCAGGGACGATAAATAAGCTTTACAGCCCATTGGGTGTCCCTCCGAGGCGCCAGGGAGGGATCATTAGATGTGGTGGCATCTCAGTTTGTGGTGCTGCCCCAGGTGTCCAGGGGAGAACTGCTGCTCTCCCTCAAGCCACTGTCTCCACCGCTGCTGAGCCCCTCAGCAAGCGTCCTCATAGCTACACAAGTGTGGGGCATGTCTGCTGCCAGGCTGTGCTCCAGCTTGTGAGCTTAGGGGAATGGAGACACACTGCACCTCATGTTCTGGCCGCCCTCCAGGCTCAGGTCCACAAGTGGCTGACACCTCAAGGCTCTAGGCAGGTATGGTTGTCTGTGACAACGGCAGCAACCAACTCGCCGCCCTCCATGCTGTCAGTCTAACACACGTGCCCTGCATGGCCCATGTCCTCAACCTTGTGGTACAGAAGTTCCTACGCACATACCCAAGGTCTAGCGACATAGTGCAAAGGGTACGGAGGATTGCCAGCCACTTCCGATGCTCCCCAACCGCCACCGCATCCCTGTACAAACTACTGCAGGACAACAGCCTGCCACCTTATAGGCTGATTGTGGACAGTGTGACATGGTGGAACTCCACCCTCCACATGCTGGAGAGGTTGTGGGAGCAGCGACGGGTGGTGAAAGAGTATCTGCTGGACCAAGGCACTTCCAGGCCATCACACCCACTCTCCTACATCACCAATGCGCAGTGGGGGCAGATACTCCAGGTCTGCCACATGTTAGCCCCATTGGAGCAGGCAACCAAGATGGTCAGCAGGGAGCATGTCGGCCTCAATGACATGCTCCCCATAGTGTTCCTGCTGGACAGGACACTAGAACGCCTGCTCGATGCTTGGGGGAGTGCCTTAGTGGAGCAATAAGAGGCAACACTGCTCCACCAAGACCAGACCCAGAGACGAGGAGGAGGAGAAATTATGTTTGAGGAGTTTGCTGACATACAGGAGTCTGGGCCTGGTCAGGAGGAAGAGCCAGGGGCACTGTTAGTCCGGGGGTGGGGCGACTCCCACAGGGAGAAGCAGCAGCAGGAGGAGGAGGACCAAGATGTCATGATCCAGGGCAGCCGAGAAGAGTCACAGCGGGCTGTCCTCTTCCCCATGGCTGTCCACATGCTGCGATGCCTCCAGAGGGACCCCCGAAACAGGAAAATTAAGGAGAGGGATGAATTTTGATTGGCCAACCTTTTAGACCCTCACTGCAAGAGGAAACTGGAGCCGTTCATCCCAGCCAGCCGGAGGGATGCCCGTATGCAAAACCTACGGGCCTGTCTACTCCTCCGGCTGGAGCAGGCAAACCCTCTGCCTCACGCTCCAGTTCTCCCGGCTCATCTCACCCAGCAGGTGGCTGGCCCAAGCAGCTCCAGCAGAGTAGGTGATCTTAACGGTGAGATGAGGTTGTTCTACCAGTCTGAGCAATCTAGTAGCAGCAGCAGCAGTCACCACCAGCGGCTGGCCCTCATGGTGGCAGACTACATGGGTCCGTCGGTGCTTCCGACAGCATGAACACCTTTCCCCATGGAGTACTGGGTTGCCAGGCTGGACACCTACCGTGAGCTCGCCCAGTATGCGCTGGAAGTACTGTCTTGCCCCCCCTCCAGCGTACTGTATGAGCGGACATTAAGTGCGGCAGGAAGGGTGGTCACCGACAAGCGGGCCCGTCTGTCCATAGACCCTGTTGATAGACTAACATTTATCAAAATGAATGAGTCCTGGATCAGCAGCGACTTCTTTGCCCCTGCCATCGATTTAGGGAGCTGAAGGGTTCCTTGACAATACCTCTCCTTGGCTCTTCCTCCCAAACATAGTTGTTTTTTAACTTCTGTATATATTTCTGGATGAATATATTTATTTAGGGATGAATTATTTTATATATTTATTTATTGATGACTTTATATATTTCTGTATTGATGACTTTATTTATGTATTTATTGATGAATATATTTATTTATTGATGCCCTTTTTTATATATTTCTGTATTGATGAATTTATTTTTGTATTTATTAATGAATTTATTTGTGTATTTATTTATTGATGACTTTATTTATAGATATATCTATTGTTGAATTTCTTTATGTATTTATTTGGATAATAATTATATTTTTTTTATCAATCGATGAATTTATTTATCTATTTTTCCATTAATTTATTAAACCTCTTATTTATTTATTTATTCAATTAATTAATTATTGAAATATAGCTATATATATATTGTGAGGATTTGCTCTGGTAGGCAGGGTAAGTGGACGCAGTACAGAGGCAAAACAAGTTCATAAATCTAAATGTCAGTGTTTATTCACACAAAAGGAAAAAGAAAAACAACTCATAACAGTCTTGGTGTTAATTCACACAACGAAAAGTCCATATAACAGACACGTCACCCTTCTAGCCGTTTTATCCCCTGCAGTCAACAGCATGTTTTAGGGGCCTGTTTCCCAGCATACAGCCCTCATGCGGCTCTGAACCTTACAGCAAAGCACCATGCTTCAGATCCCAAGAGAGAGACTCAGATTCTGAACCCAGCTGCCTATTTAAAGGACAGCCAGGTGCTGCCAAAACCCGGACCAGCACTTAAACTCTGGTCCGGTATTTTCTCTCACCTGGCTGGAAATCAGCCCAGCTGCCCATTTTGGGAGGAAAATACCTGCTTTCCCAAACAAAACCCCTTGCTATGTCACAATATATACTACACATTAAGCCCGTTAGAATAAGTAGCTAGAACAGTAGTGCATAAACACTAGTAGGAACAGTCTTTCTTAAATGGTAAGGAAACTTGATCACATTGGCTTTTTTGTGTCGAATTACTTGATTCAATTGATTAATCATTTCAGCCATAGTATAGTGTAACCCATAGTCCTCTATGTGATCTCTGGACACTGCCCTCCACACATAAACCATACTGTAAAATAGACCTCTCAGATACCAATTGGCACACAGTGCTCCACGCGCTGCTCGCATCGGTCTGCTCTCAGTTTCCATATCGGGGACATCGATTCTGGAGAAGAACACTGCAGTAACGCAGCCTGCCGCACCGTGTGCTAATTCCTTCAAGCCAGAGGGCAGCAGGACTGGCGTGGTTTAACAGCGGCTCTCTCATGCTCCTTTTGTCTGTAAGGAGGCATGGTTACTGCCACTCGCACGACCCATACATGATCAGCACCACACACACGCTGGGCTCCGGCCATTGGCAGCACCCATCAGTCCTCTGCCCGTCTGAGCACAGAAGCCAGTGAGGAACCGGCTCGCCTCGAACCCATGTCTGGAAGTGTCCCTGGCCCTGCCGCCGGGATCAGTACCCCTCCCCTTGGTGATAACTCAGTCACGTTCCCTGGCTGTTGGCAGGGTCCTCGGTGGCTGCCTCCAATGCACAGCCTGGATCATCGATCGCAGGTCAGACTGCTGAATAAGCCTTTAGCTGCGAAGCTTGGCTACACACGGGGAGTAGTGTCACACAGCCAGGTAGGGGCTGACAGGCACCGTGGAGCACTTACAGCAGAGCGAAGTTTGTGATCTGTTTTGAAGGCAACATGTGTTCTCGAGTTACATAGAACTTCCGGAAAACTTACTCCATAAAACGAATGCAGCTCTGCTTCATCTTTGTGGACTTGACATAGAAAATCAGATTCTGTAGGTTCAAGAAAAACGTACAGTAATCCAGTCCTATACAATGCAGATGTCTTGAGGGGGAGAAGATTTCAGGGCTTCCAGGGAGAAATGGGGTAGATAGATTATAGCATGATGGACCACATGTATATATCTATCTACTTCTCCCTAGAAACCCTGCATTCTTCTCCCCCTCCAGACATCTGTATTGTATAGGACCGGATTACTGTACATTTTTTCTGAACCTAAAGGATATGAATTTCTATGTCAAGTCCACAAAGATGAAGCACAACTACATTCGTTTTGTGAGGTAAGCTTACCTGCAGTTCAATGTAACTCGAGAACACATGGTGTCTTCAAAACAGACTACAAACTTCGCTCTGCTGAAAGATAGTTTAGGTGCTTCTTGTTACCTGTCAGCCCCTTCCTGGTGATATCTGGCCCTGGTTGTGTAACAATACCCCCCTTGTTTGTAACCAAGCCTCGCAGCTAAAGGTTTATTCAGCAGCCAGACCTTTGATCGATGATCCAGGCTGCGCACTGGAGGCGGCCTCCGAGGACCCTGCCAGCAGCTGAGGACCGTGACTGAGTCATCACTAGTCATCACTAGTGATGGACGTACATCGGCCTGGACGATTCACACGAGATCCATGCCTCATTCATTGAGCTAGACGAGTGCGCTTATTAGTCACGATACCCTCCTGCTGCGCTGAACTTCCTTTCGGACAGGATACTCAAAGAGGGGTAAGCCAAGAGTTCAAAGGCAAATTCAGCTAGCTCTGGCCACAGGTCAAGCCTGCAAACCCAGTAGTCCATTGGTTCCTCGCTTCTCAGAGCATCCACATCGTCCGTTAACACGATGTAGTCGGACACTTGTCGGTCTAGGCGTTACCTGAGGATAGATCCAAAGGGCGGCTGTTGATGGGTTGGCTGCAAGAATGATCTCATATCCGAAGTGAACAGCACATCTTCAAACCGCCCTCTTCTTGCAGGCGCAGAAGGATTGGTACCCTCACCTATTTCGCTGTGGGTGGAAATTCCTCTGCCAGCGCCCGCAACAGCAGAATGCAGCATCTTTCGCAGCAAAGCCTGGAAATGCTGCATTCTGACAGCCCACCCAGTACTGGTCCTTGCCCTTTATGCTTTTTATATGGGGGGTCCCTCTTCAAACACTGGAGCATGAAGGCCCCCATTTCCACTAAATTGGAAGTGGTGGAGCGCCGTGGCTCCTGCTCATCGCCCAGGAGAATGTCGTCCTCAGTCTCCTCCCCCCAGCCACGGACAACACCAGGGATCCCCCGAAAAGTTTAAAGTCCCCCTCAAAGCCTGCTCTTCTTGCTCCTCCTCCTCCCAGGCACCATCCTCCTCTGACTGGGAATTCATTCAGCATTGCGACTTCCTCATCTTCTAGCTCCTGCTCCTCGACGGCTTGACCAATGACACGACTCAATGCACGCTCCAAAAAGAAGGTGTAAGGTATGATGTGCCCAAAACAAACAAGTGGAACTAATGTATCAAAATGTCATTTATTAATAAAATACAACATATGGGGAGACAACAGGATGGTATACAGTGTACGGAGAAGCACAGGGCCAATGACACCAAAGAACTACCAGGGTATCTGTGCAATGTAAAGCACAGGTAAGTACAACCAATGAATCAAGGCGTGAAGCTCAGGGATAACCAAGACAGTGTGACACAATAAGGTCGCCCTCATAGGGCTATGTACACAAGGTACAAAAAGACCATGCCTGGTAACCCGTGAGCAATCACCCACATACCAAAATACATAGGCGCCGAAACAGATATAATAGTCAATCCAAGGTGAGAATCAGTATCTAAATCACAAGGATAACATGCGCCTAGATCCGAGGGACCCACTATGGATATATATAGGGGTACCCTATAGGGAATGTGGGGCTGTACTAATAGCAGAACGTACCTGAAGACATGGTAGTAAAATGGATGTCAGACCCTGAGCGCGAGACCTCGATGCGCGTTTCACCTCAACGGCTTCGTCAGGAGTTCTTTGGTGTCATTGGCCCTGTGCTTCTCCGTACACTGTATACCATCCTGTTGTCTCCCCATATGTTGTATTTTATTAATAAATGACATTTTGATACATTACTTCCACTTGTTTGTTTTGGTCTATTCTGGATGTTGTACAAGTGGAAATTGTAGCTGTCTAGTTGACAGAACAGCCTTTGTGTAGGTTCATAGTAAGGTATGATGTGACTGATGGCACCCTGGCTGCGACTGTCCAGTTTGGTGATCTCATCAAATGGCCGCAGAAGTCTGCATGCGTCACGCATGAGCAGCCACTGGCGTAGTGAAAAGAAACCAAGCTCTCCAGAGCCTGTCCTGCTGCAGAGTTCGTACAGGTAGTCGTTAACAGCACGTTGCTGCTGGAGCAGCCTATCAAGCATATACGAGGTGGAGTTCCAGTGCGTCGGGCTGTCACAAATCAGTCGTCTGACGGGCAGGTGGTGTTGCATGACCATGTAAGATCTTCTAAAATGGCCAGAGATTTTCCTGACCTGCCGCAAGATGTCCTGGACCCCGGGGTATTTGGCAACAAATCGCTGCACGACTAAGTTTAGGATGTGTGCCATGCACGGCACTTGTGTCATTTTGCCCTGTTTCAGCAAGCTCAGCAGATTGGCACCGTTGTCGCACACCACTTTACCAACTGTCAAATTGAGCGGGGTTCGCCACTGATCAGCCTGTGACTGCAGAGCTGAAAGCAGTGCAGGACCGGTGTGGCTCTTGGCTTCCAGGTACAACAGCCACAGCACAGCATGGCAACGTCTCATCTGGCACGTCGAATAGGTTCTGGGGAGCTTAGATGGTGCAGCGGAAGAGGCGGTAGCAGTGGAAAAGGAGAAGTCAGCCGAGGAGGGGATGGAGGATGGAGTAGGAAGAGGAGAAGAATAGGCAGGCCTGCATGCAATTCGTGGCAGTAACACCGAATCCACATGGGTGCCACGGCTTACATGCTTGACGGCCGTCAGAATGTTCACCCATTGGGCATTAAAAGTTATGTACCTTCCCTGCCCATGTTTGCTAGACCACTTGTCTTGTGGTCAGATGTATCTTGGCACTGACACTGTGTGGCTTTGTGGGTTCTGTTGGCGTTACTCCCACTGGGCTCGGTGATGGGAGGCCAGGTGCCTTCTTAAGGCGGTCATCCTTAGGTGAATGTTAGGCTTACCGTGACTTATGTGTTGACAGCATAGGCTGCAGATGGCAACACTATTGTCAGCAGCTGACACGTAAAAAAAAAGCCCACACTGTGGAGCCGTGTGCCGGCATCCTAGGAGTGCAAGATGTGACCGTGCATGGTGGATGGCTCGCTCCAGATACATTTGCATTCTGCTTTTTGCCTCCTGTGCACTGCGAGTTCTGCCTGCTTCTCCTCCTTCTCCTCCCTATCTGCTGCTCCGTCTCTCCCTCTGAACTCCCCTCCTCTTCCTCTTTTGTGGGCACCTACATGACTTCCATTGACACATCATCGTCACCTTTACCAACACTGACATTATGTAGTGTCCCACTAGGTAGGGGTGGGCACTACACAAGGGTCAATTGGTGTGCGCGTTACTCCTACTCACAAGGAACAGAAGTGTTATATTTAATTGTGCATTTTATGTATGTTCTAATGTGTTGTTACATGCAATGTACCCCTGTATGATGCAACAGCAGGCCTAGTTGGGTGTAGTTAGACATCCCAGACACTATAGGGAGATAGGGAGCCCCTAGTATAAATGTCCAGGCCCACACAGGGAGAGTTAGTGCAGAGTCAGGAGTCTGAGAAGACAGAGGTTAAAAAGCCTGCTCCTGACATGCAGCTGGATAGCCCTGGCTGCTAGTGATGTCCAGGAGGCTAGTGAGAACCTCCAGCCTGCCTGAGAACAAGAGAGCCTTAGTTAGCTCTGAAGACACCCCAGTTGCAGGATCCAACCTCCTGGGAGAAACCCACAGTTATCCACTTGACAAGAGAGGGCGATCCAGGGTAAGCTAAGTGACCCTGATGGGCAGATGAAACTAGAAAGTGCAGCAAGAATCTAATACCTGAGGAGGAAAGTAACCAAGGATTTAAGCCACCCTTTAGGCATCCGGGCCTTGGGAGATAAAGCCAGAGCAGGAGTTCTAGAAAGGACAGTGTACATTGATCCTGTACTACTACCTGCTGTACAAAGTTGGATTGTTCAGTAAAGTTACGTTTGGTTCACTATTCTACTTGTGTACCTCCATCATTCCAACTACCAACCGGCGTGCCACCGTCCAAAGGCACTGGCGTCACAAATACAACAGGGACCTTGCCCCAGGAACTCAAAATACCCGTAACATCCAGGGCACCTCATCCACCATCAGGCCTGGTCCCTATATACAGAGTGTGCCCCAGAGGAACCGTGTCTACCTCTCCACTGCCACGCGCCTGCCCAGGGTTCTCCAATACAGTGAGTACCCTTGATTGCCCATAACCGTGACCTCACTTCGTCTATGCCCTGCAGGTCTGGCGTGTTGCATAAATTGGCGTCACAAACAGGATCCGAATATTCCTGCGCCATTGCGGATTTAAAAACTGTGTGCTGAAAATTGTCTTAAAGTGACATGCCCCAATTGTTTTATTGAAAATTGCTGGGCCAAAGTGAACTGTAATAATTGCGGTGTGAAAATAGCATTGTGTGAACTGTTTTCTACTTATTTAAGCCACCACTTGCTGTCAATGAATAGACAGTTATTTTGCTCAAAGATGGCCGCTTATCTTGATTGAAATTGTTTGCTGCGTCATCTTCATCCTGAATTGGCGGTAAAAATTGGCGCCTTCTGCTAAAAGTGCGGGAAGGCTGTATGCTGGCGCCACCGCCCTGTCTGGACATTTGCATGTCTGCTGAAATGGACTCCGCCTCCCCCATACTGGAGTACCTGGGGGGCGGCCTCCCAGTGCAATGGGAGGATCTGTCTGAACTTGTTGGCGCCACCCTGTCGCTCTCCAGAGAAGGATCGAGCATGTTGAGGAGTGAGGACTGTTCTGCTGAGATGTCCGCGCCTGATTTGTTAACCATGAATGTGACTGGTGTAGAGCAAGAGGACGCTCCACCGGCCTACTCTCCGGGACCGGAGAGACCCGCCTGCCCGCCACCGAGGACGCAACCGGAGACCTACTATGGCTCCTGGAGAGACTTCTTCCAGCCCTCGTTTAAGTGGTCAGCGTTGATGGCAGAGATCCGGGAGGCCGCAATAAAGAAAACGACCAAGACAAAAATCTACTATGAGGAACTGGCAAAGACCGTTCACGAGTGTCACACCGACACACAACCCAGCCTGGAAAGGAGAATGGGGTTGGTTGTGGCCTTTGACAAGGACCGAGGCTTCGGTTTCATAAAAGACTACCTGACTGGAAGAGACTTGTATGTCAATCGTAGGTCCGTCAAGCGGAGCTACCTCCCAGAACATTTACATAACCTCCACGAGGGAGAGGAGGTTGAATTTACCCCTGCTGAGGGCCTGCGAGGCCCCTACGCCACTGCCGTGTCCCGTCCTAAAAAAAATCGGAGGACTGGGACCTTGATGAGGACCACCCTGGCTGCGAGCAAGAACCTGTGTGCTCTCCAGAACCGGTCCATCATGCCTTTCAAGAAAGGGGCTCCTTCATTGGCCCGAATGTATTTTGGCAGCCGACAGTGGTGGAGAAGAGGGTTAGCCCATGGCCCTCACCTGAGTTGCCTCGCAGGGAGAAAACTGTCCGTGAGCTTCAGGATGCCGAGAGATTCCGAGCTACCCTGGAAAATATCCGCAGAGGGAGGAAAGCGGACGCCTCACCTGAGCCTGCAGCGGCTGCGCAGGACGAACCACCCACCTTCCAAGTGCCGACGGCGACAGCGGAGACCAGCGATCCCGACTCTGAAAGCCTGGACGACCAGATTGTGCGGCTGGAGTTGAAGCTACGGGAGCTACGCCAGATTGCCTCCGCCAGGATCCGGACTCCACCTGACCTACAAGAAAGAGGACGTAAGGACTCGGACGGCTCCGGGTCTAAGGTGAGAGTACCTGTCCCTGCCAGTCATCCCTTCTTAGTACCGGCACCTGCGGTGGGATCCTCTTACGCTGTACACCGGCGCACAGAGCCAGTTGTTCCAGAACCCACCGGACCGCTTGCAGCAGCGGTACCCAGGCCAGTGCAGCAGCCCACGATTGTTATGCCTGCTCCGGTGAGGTCAGCGACTTTGATTACCCCTAGGCCTATGGGGCTTATACCTATTAGGGGTCCGTTTATGTTGCAGTTGCCCCCCAATACAGTGTTGTGGGCACATCCGTCTATTGAACCTCAGTACAGGCCCGATATACAAATGGAGCCAGGGAGCACCACTGAAAGGCAAAGTGGATATGACATGCCCCTGTGAATTGGCCTGCTAGGCCCTTGATGTTTGATTTATTTACCAAGGGATCCTAAAGAAGACTTAACCCTTCCAGGACAGGAGTCCTTCGTTGTTTTGGCCCTCTGTTGCTGCTGCCAGTTACCCACGGCTCAGTGGAGGCGGCAAACCACTGAAATACCACGTGCAGCAAGGCCATCTTGTTTACAGGACCTCCTGCCTGCTTTCTCAGAGTGAAAACCCAGTTGTGCCTGTTTTCATAAGTTGCACCTTTAACCCTTTAACCCCCTTTTCAGGTTGATTACGGGTATTACAGCACTTGTTTTATATATGCCATTTAAATAATGTGGACTATTTTATGTGCTGCTATTTTATTATGCAACTTGAATTTCAAGAATTGGGCCCAGGGATAGACTCAAATGCACATGAGCCTCTGAGATTTTGCTACTATTTTAAAGAAATGTGCCCAGAGATGGACTCCACCACGTGCGAGCCTCTGTGATTCTATCTTCCTCTCTATTTGCATCTGCTGCTGCTGAGTGCTTGTGAATTTACCCTCTGCGTATCTTGCATAAATATTACCTGCCATTTTGTGAATAAGCCTCCTTGTGGAACTGTGATTGAAAGACTGTACTACTACCTGCTGTACAAAGTTGGATTGTTCAGTAAAGTTACGTTTGGTTCACTATTCTACTTGTGTACCTCCATCATTCCAACTACCAACCGGCGTGCCACCGTCCAAAGGCACTGGCGTCACAAATACAACAGGGACCTTGCCCCAGGCACTCAAAATACCCGTAACATCCAGGGCACCTCATCCACCATCAGGCCTGGTCCCTATATACAGAGTGTGACCCAGAGGAACCGTGTCTACCTCTCCTTCACTGCCACACGCCTGCCCAGGGTTATCCAATACAGTGAGTACCCTCGATTGCCCATAACCGTGACCTCACTTCGTCTATGCCCTGCAGGTCTGGCGTGTTGCAATTAGAGATCTCAGAGTAGGCAGAAACAGCGGGGACCAACCTCCTTGGGCTGATTTGGGTATTGTCATCAGACAGCTGGGTGGCGGCTGTTGCTACCTCCTCTTCTTCATCCAATGCTAAGAATGGCTGCGCATCGGTAAGGTCTGGGAATGGATGGGAAAATAATTCCTCTGACTCGAGTGGAGGGGCTATGGTGGTGGTGGTGTCTATGAGGTTGCACACAGCAGAGAGTGAGGAGTGTGCAGATACAGAGGAGGAGAAGGGTGCAGAAGTGGGAGGCTAAGTGAGCCACTCAACCAACTCCGGTGCGTCCTTTGACATATTCACACGCACCTTCTCCAACTTCCCACTTAGGCTCTGGCCAAGCAGGTGTATCGCAGGCCTCAATCTGTATTTTGTGGAAGCAGGTATATCAAACCCCTTAATCAGTATTTTGTGGAAGCAGGTATATCGCACCCCATAATCAGTATTTTGTCGAAACAGGTATATCGCACCCCTCTATCAGTATTTTGTTGAAGCAGGCATATCAAACCCCTTAATCATTATTTTGTGGAAGTAGGTATATCACACCCCTCAATCAGTATTTTGTGGAAGCAGGTATATAGAACCCCTTAATAAATATTTGGTGAAAGCAGGTATATTGCACCCCTCAATCTGTATTTTGTGGAAGCACGTATATCAAACCCCTTAATCATTATTTTTATGGAAGCAGGCATATCAAACCCCTTAATCAGTATTTTGTGGAAGCAGGTATATCGCACCCATCAATCAGTATTTTGTGGAAGCAGGTATATAGAACCCCTTAATAAATATTTGGTGGAAACAGGTATATCGCACCCCTCAATCTGTATTTTGTGGAAGCAGGTATATCAAACTCCTTAATCAATATTTTGTGGAAACAGGTATATAGAACCCCTTAATCAATATTTGGTGGAAGCAGGTATATCGCACCCCTCAATCATTATTTTGTGAAAGCAGGTGTATCACTTTTTCGCCCTTGGACTTTGTCAACTATCGAGTATTAGAATTCTCTTAAACTGGTGTGCATGCTTCATTTTTGTGCATGTGCTCTGTTCATCATATATTGTCAATATATATATACAGTGGCGTACACACAATCCATGGGGCCCCGCGGCAAAACTGATCCATGGGGCCCCCTCCCCGTCGCCGCCCACCCAACCTCCCTCCACCGGCCGGCCGCCCGCCCTGCTCTGCCTGCTACAGGACATTTAGTAAGTACGGTAGTACAGATGGAGCTAGGAATAGGAACGTTAATTAAAGTTATTATAAAAGGTTTAAGCAATAAAGCAGTGAGTGAGCGGCGGGGCCGGAGTACAGTGACCGCACCGGCCCTGCTGCATTTGCATGACACCGGCCCCTCCAACCTCCCCCTCCCACAGGTTTAGCTATGGTATATTAGGACATCTGTGGATGACTTACATTGAAAGTAACGGCTGAGCCAAACTGATGCATTCTGAACAAATCCTTATCTGATGCCCTGAACGGATCTCACAAACGGAATTCAAAACGCCAGTGTAAAAGTAGCCTTAGGCTACATTCACACTGGCGTTTCTGGGTCTGCTTGTCAGATTCGTTTCAGAGCTCTCACAATCGGTTCAAAATGATTCAGTTCAGCCCCAAAGCATTCTGAATGGATAAGGATCCGTTCAGAATGCATCAGTTAGCCTCCATTCTGCTCTGGAGGCGGATACCAAAACGCTGCTTGCAGCGTTTTGGTGTCCGCCTGGCGATGCAGAGCCAAACGGATCCGTCCTGACTTACAATGTAAGTCAATGGGGACAGATCTGTTTTCACTGACACAATATGGTGCAATTGAAAACAGATCCGTCCCCCATTGACTTTCAAAACGGATCCGTTCTGAACGAATACAAGCGTTTGCATTATAGGTGCGGATCCATCTGTGCAGATTCGGATCAGCACCTAACCCAGGTGTGAAAGTAGCCTGACTCTGCTATATTTCTGTAGCCTGCAACCTCTGACTGCCCAGTTGGACTGAAACTACTACACCCAACATGTTCTGGCAGTAATAGTAAATGAATATAGGTGCAATTCTGAGCTACTAGTCTATATAGTACATAATGTAGGCAGCCTACATTATGTACTATATAGACTAGTAGCTCAGAATTGCACCAATATCCATTTACTATTACTGCCAGAACATGTTGGGTGTAGTAGTTTCAGTCCAACTGGGCAGTCAGTCAGAGGTTGCAGGCTACAGAAATATAGCAGAGTAAAAAGCCATTGATAGGCCAATTAAGTATTTACTATACCATATTATGAAGGCAATACATACAGACACAGTAACATTGCCCAACTCTCAGCCCCCATCAGACCCCACTCTGAGTCTGAACTCACCAAACCATAAATGTGGTGACTGGGGTGAGCAATTATGAAGACCTTTTTTTTTTTTTTTTTTTTTTTTTACAAATCTTATCTTCAGTCAATCCGGACGGTCGGCGGTCGGCGGTCGGCACTCGGCAC
This sequence comes from Bufo gargarizans, assembly GCF_014858855.1. Classification (NCBI taxonomy): domain Eukaryota; kingdom Metazoa; phylum Chordata; class Amphibia; order Anura; family Bufonidae; genus Bufo; species Bufo gargarizans. The sequence goes on along the minus strand of NC_058080.1, from coordinate 584,668,240 downwards.
CGGCTTCTTCGCGCGCTCCCTTCTCCCTGCTGCATCTCTGCATCAGTGTTGTGCGCAGCCTAGGGGAACGTGCGGCCGCCCAACAGGAAATGAGGAGGCACGCCGCACCGAGAGGAGAGTCAGGGGGAGGAGGAGACTCAAGGGAGGGTAGGCCTGGCTTAGCAGGCACTGCCGCACAGAAGCACAACACTGGGCGGCGGGCCCGCCCACCCGGGTTATTATAAGGCAAGACAGGCGCAGCAGTGCAGCAAACACAGTACTATTGCAGGGCGGGGCCAGGGGTCCACAGGCGGCCGGGCCCCCGGGAGTGCCGGGCCCGGTCGCAACTGCGACCCCTGTGACCCCTCTATGTACGCCCCTGTATATATATATATATATATATATATATATACTCACCTAAAGATCTATTAGGAACACCTGTTCTATTTCTCATTAATGTGATTACCTAGTCAACCAATTACATGGCAGTTGCTTCAATGCATGTAGGGTTGTGGTCCTGGTCAAGACAATCTCCTGAACTCTAAACTGAATGTCAGAATGGGAAAGAAAGGTGATTTAACCAATTTTGAGCGTGGCATGGTTGTTGGTGCCAGACGGGCCGGTCTGAGTATTTCACAATCTGCTCAGTTACTGGGATTTTCACGCACAACCATTTCTAGGGTTTACAAAGAATTGTGTGAAAAGGGAAAGACATCCAGTATGCGGCAGTCCTGTAGGCGAAAATGCCTTGTTGATGCTAGCGGTCAGAGGAGAATGGGCTGACTGATTCAAGCTGATAGAAGAGCAACGTTAACTGAAATAACCACTTGTTACAACCGAGGTATTCAGCAAAGCATTTGTGAAGCCACAACACGCACAACCTTGAGGCGGATGGGCTACAACAGCAGAAGACCCCACGGGGTACCACTCATCTCCACTACAAATAGGAAAAAGAGGCTACAATTTGCACGAGCTCACCAAAATTGGACTTTTGAAGGCTGGAAAATGTTGCCTGGTCTGATGAGTCTCGATTTCTGTTGAGACATTCAAATGGTAGAGTCCGAATTTGGCGTAAACAGAATGAGAACATGTATCCATCATGCCTTGTTACCACTGTGCAGGCTGGAGATGTGGTGTAATGGTGTGGGGGATGTTTTCTGGGCACACTTTAGGCCCCTTAGTGCCAATTGGCCATCGTTTAAATGCCACGAGCTACCTGAGCATTGTTTCTGACCAATGTCTATCCCTTCATGACCACCATGTACCCATCCTCTGATGGCTACTTCCAGCAGGATAATGCACCATGTCACAAAGCTTAAATCATTTCAAATAGATTTCTTGAACATGACAATGAGTTCACTGTACTAAAATGGCCCCCACAGTCACCAGATCTCAACCCAATAGAGCATCTTTGGGATGTGGTGGAACAGGAGCTTCATGCCCTGGATGTGCATTCCTCAAATCTCCATCAACTGCAAGATCCTATCCTATCAATATGGGCCAACATTTCTAAAGAATGCTATCAGCACCTTGTTGAATCAATGCCACGTAGAATTAAGGCAGTTCTGAAGGCAAAAGGGGGTCCAACACCGCATTAGTATGGTGTTCCTAATAATTCTTTAGGTGAGTGTGTGTGTATATATATATATATATATATATATTTGTGGTCATGGCTACGGCAGAGAGCCCGTGCCCGAACGTGCCGAACCTGACGGAGGAAAAACACCTTACCTACCTGATATGGCTGGAGAGGTGCCCTTAGCCATGCCGCGGGTACGCCTAAAAGGGGGCATACCCTGAGGAGTATGAAAGAGAAAGGGGAAGGGTGGGTGGGGCACCAGAAATGCACGCAAATGGGGAGAGGGCGTGCCTCCTTTTAAGAGCGCCTACACCCCTCCCACAAATGCAGGCTGACATGTCAGCCTTAAGCTACTTGTGGTCATGGCTACGGCAGAGAGCCCGTGCCCGAACGTGCCGAACCTGACGGAGGAAAAACACCTTACCTACCTGATATGGCTGGAGAGGTGCCCTTAGCCATGCCGCGGGTACGCCTAAAAGGGGGCAAAAAGACACACAAATAGGGAGAGAGAAACTTTTATTGGCAGCGTACCGAGTTACAAAACCAAACTGTGGAAAGCCTGGGATATCTCGGCCTGGGGATTAGGTATGTAGCGCGTGAAGCATGAGGAGCGCCAGCGACCCATTTTTCGTATGATGTGACCGGGAACGTTGTGTTTTGAAGCGGCGGATGCTGCTCCAATGCGGAAAGAGTGCCCTGAGATGGTCTTGGGGTCGAAACCCAGGCCTATTGCCAGGGTGCGGATGTGCGAGATAAATTGCGAGGTAGTGAGGGCTGAGGCCTGAAACGGGAGCAATGGTTGATCAAGGGCGGAGTCCCCCAGAGCCGACAGGAGACTCCTGAGTACCTGGACCGGACACCAAGTGTTGTCAGAGGGGAAGAAATTCACCTCCACTGGTGGGCCTACCTGTGAGGTTTTGGAGGTGAAGAGGTGCAGGGAGAAGTGGTTGTGGTGCCAGACTAGCTGACCCCTGGAGAGACCCTTGGACCTGGCTGAAGTGCGGGTGAATTCGCCGGGTCTTAAGAACCCGTAGAAACTAAGGTACATGGCGGCCTTGATGACTGTGCTGTGGAGGAGCCCAAAAGGAAGACCGTCTAGGGAGGCTGATAGTTTCCTAAACAATTCCCCAGACACAGGCTGCCTACTCGGGATGGCTGCGTGACTACTTTTCTGAACCCCCCTAAGGGTTGCCCTGACTGCTTGAGATAGGAAGACCGACCTGCATTCGGGGTCTTCCAACATGGGGTAAAACGTGCGAAGTGAGCCTGACATGAAACAGGCCTCAGACATGGCAGAGCATGGTGAAACATGGAAAAAACCGAGTAATTACCGGAAAACGTCCGTAGGTGTGGTAAAGCGGAATGGCGGCGCTTGACACGGGCGGAACTGTGGGAACCCTTGGCAGAGGATGTATTTGCCTGGCACGGCAGAGTATCCAGAGTCTGAAATGACAATCAGTATCATGACGGGGGGGGGGGGGGTTTATATATATATTATTTTTTTTTTACGTTCTTGTCATTCTTTTTATGGTTATGATTCTAGATCAGCTGGTATATGAGAAGAAGTATACTTTCCCCTGCAATTTTCCCAGAAAAGAGTGTCTAACATGACATTTTTGTGACACAAACATTACCAGCAGACAATCAACATGTGGCCTTTTTTTTTTTTTTTTTTTTAACTTTATTGGCCAGCTGACAACTGCCGGACCGGCCGGCAGCTGTGAGGAGTGGAACCGGCGGCCCTGGTACCCGGGCGACAGGGCCGGAGCAGCGAGCGGTGAATGTGGTGGCTCCCGGAGCCGGGAGAGGGAGCCTGACACAGGACGCCGGCTCCGTCTCCCCGGCAACGGAGGCGTTGTAGCCCATCCGCCTCAAGGTTGTGCGTGTTGTGGCTTCACAAATGCTTTGCTGAATACCTCGGTTGTAACAAGTGGTTATTTCAGTTAACGTTGCTCTTCTATCAGCTTGAATCAGTCAGCCCATTCTCCTCTGACCGCTAGCATCAACAAGGCATTTTCGCCTACAGGACTGCCGCATACTGGATGTCTTTCCCTTTTCACACAATTCTTTGTAAACCCTAGAAATGGTTGTGCGTGAAAATCCCAGTAACTGAGCAGATTGTGAAATACTCAGACCGGCCCGTCTGGCACCAACAACCATGCCACGCTCAAAATTGGTTAAATCACCTTTCTTTCCCATTCTGACATTCAGTTTAGAGTTCAGGAGATTGTCTTGACCAGGACCACAACCCTACATGCATTGAAGCAACTGCCATGTAATTGGTTGACTAGGTAATCACATTAATGAGAAATAGAACAGGTGTTCCTAATAGATCTTTAGGTGAGTATATATATATATATATATATACAGGGGCGTACATAGAGGGGTCACAGGGGTCGCAGTTGCGACCGGGCCCGGCACTCCCGGGGGCCCGGCCGCCTGTGGACCCCTGGCCCCGCCCTGCAATAGTACTGTGTTTGCTGCACTGCTGCGCCTGTCTTGCCTTATAATAACCCGGGTGGGCGGGCCCGCCGCCCAGTGTTGTGCTTCTGTGCGGCAGTGCCTGCTAAGCCAGGCCTACCCTCCCTTGAGTCTCCTCCTCCCCCTGACTCTCCTCTCGGTGCGGCGTGCCTCCTCATTTCCTGTTGGGCGGCCGCACGTTCCCCTAGGCTGCGCACAACACTGATGCAGAGATGCAGCAGGGAGAAGGGAGCGCGCGAAGAAGCCGGTGCCGAGTGCCGACCGCCGACCGCCGACCGTCCGGATTGACTGAAGATAAGATTTGTAAAAAAAAAAAAAAAAAAAAAAAAAAGGTCTTCATAATTGCTCACCCCAGTCACCACATTTATGGTTTGGTGAGTTCAGACTCAGAGTGGGGTCTGATGGGGGCTGAGAGTTGGGCAATGTTACTGTGTCTGTATGTATTGCCTTCATAATATGGTATAGTAAATACTTAATTGGCCTATCAATGGCTTTTTACTCTGCTATATTTCTGTAGCCTGCAACCTCTGACTGACTGCCCAGTTGGACTGAAACTACTACACCCAACATGTTCTGGCAGTAATAGTAAATGGATATTGGTGCAATTCTGAGCTACTAGTCTATATAGTACATAATGTAGGCTGCCTACATTATGTACTATATAGACTAGTAGCTCAGAATTGCACCTATATTCATTTACTATTACTGCCAGAACATGTTGGGTGTAGTAGTTTCAGTCCAACTGGGCAGTCAGAGGTTGCAGGCTACAGAAATATAGCAGAGTCAGGCTACTTTCACACCTGGGTTAGGTGCTGATCCGAATCTGCACAGATGGATCCGCACCTATAATGCAAACGCTTGTATTCGTTCAGAACGGATCCGTTTTGAAAGTCAATGGGGGACGGATCTGTTTTCAATTGCACCATATTGTGTCAGTGAAAACAGATCTGTCCCCATTGACTTACATTGTAAGTCAGGACGGATCCGTTTGGCTCTGCATCGCCAGGCGGACACCAAAACGCTGCAAGCAGCGTTTTGGTATCCGCCTCCAGAGCAGAATGGAGGCTAACTGATGCATTCTGAACGGATCCTTATCCATTCAGAATGCTTTGGGGCTGAACTGAATCATTTTGAACCGATTGTGAGAGCTCTGAAACGAATCTGACAAGCAGACCCAGAAACGCCAGTGTGAATGTAGCCTAAGGCTACTTTTACACTGGCGTTTTGAATTCCGTTTGTGAGATCCGTTCAGGGCATCAGATAAGGATTTGTTCAGAATGCATCAGTTTGGCTCAGCCGTTACTTTCAATGTAAGTCATCCACAGATGTCCTAATATACCATAGCTAAACCTGTGGGAGGGGGAGGTTGGAGGGGCCGGTGTCATGCAAATGCAGCAGGGCCGGTGCGGTCACTGTACTCCGGCCCCGCCGCTCACTCACTGCTTTATTGCTTAAACCTTTTATAATAACTTTAATTAACGTTCCTATTCCTAGCTCCATCTGTACTACCGTACTTACTAAATGTCCTGTAGCAGGCAGAGCAGGGCGGGCGGCCGGCCGGTGGAGGGAGGTTGGGTGGGCGGCGACGGGGAGGGGGCCCCATGGATCAGTTTTGCCGCGGGGCCCCATGGATTGTGTGTACGCCACTGTATATATATATTGACAATATATGATGAACAGAGCACATGCACAAAAATGAAGCATGCACACCAGTTTAAGAGAATTCTAATACTCGATAGTTGACAAAGTCCAAGGGCGAAAAAGTGATACACCTGCTTTCACAAAATAATGATTGAGGGGTGCGATATACCTGCTTCCACCAAATATTGATTAAGGGGTTCTATATACCTGTTTCCACAAAATATTGATTAAGGAGTTTGATATACCTGCTTCCACAAAATACAGATTGAGGGGTGCGATATACCTGTTTCCACCAAATATTTATTAAGGGGTTCTATATACCTGCTTCCACAAAATACTGATTGATGGGTGCGATATACCTGCTTCCACAAAATACTGATTAAGGGGTTTGATATGCCTGCTTCCATAAAAATAATGATTAAGGGGTTTGATATACGTGCTTCCACAAAATACAGATTGAGGGGTGCAATATACCTGCTTTCACCAAATATTTATTAAGGGGTTCTATATACCTGCTTCCACAAAATACTGATTGAGGGGTGTGATATACCTACTTCCACAAAATAATGATTAAGGGGTTTGATATGCCTGCTTCAACAAAATACTGATAGAGGGGTGCGATATACCTGTTTCGACAAAATACTGATTATGGGGTGCGATATACCTGCTTCCACAAAATACTGATTAAGGGGTTTGATATACCTGCTTCCACAAAATACAGATTGAGGCCTGCGATACACCTGCTTGGCCAGAGCCTAAGTGGGAAGTTGGAGAAGGTGCGTGTGAATATGTCAAAGGACGCACCGGAGTTGGTTGAGTGGCTCACTTAGCCTCCCACTTCTGCACCCTTCTCCTCCTCTGTATCTGCACACTCCTCACTCTCTGCTGTGTGCAACCTCATAGACACCACCACCACCATAGCCCCTCCACTCGAGTCAGAGGAATTATTTTCCCATCCATTCCCAGACCTTACCGATGCGCAGCCATTCTTAGCATTGGATGAAGAAGAGGAGGTAGCAACAGCCGCCACCCAGCTGTCTGATGACAATACCCAAATCAGCCCAAGGAGGTTGGTCCCCGCTGTTTCTGCCTACTCTGAGATCTCTAATTGCAACACGCCAGACCTGCAGGGCATAGACGAAGTGAGGTCACGGTTATGGGCAATCGAGGGTACTCACTGTATTGGATAACCCTGGGCAGGCGTGTGGCAGTGAAGGAGAGGTAGACACGGTTCCTCTGGGTCACACTCTGTATATAGGGACCAGGCCTGATGGTGGATGAGGTGCCCTGGATGTTACGGGTATTTTGAGTGCCTGGGGCAAGGTCCCTGTTGTATTTGTGACGCCAGTGCCTTTGGACGGTGGCACGCCGGTTGGTAGTTGGAATGATGGAGGTACACAAGTAGAATAGTGAACCAAACGTAACTTTACTGAACAATCCAACTTTGTACAGCAGGTAGTAGTACAGTCTTTCAATCACAGTTCCACAAGGAGGCTTATTCACAAAATGGCAGGTAATATTTATGCAAGATACGCAGAGGGTAAATTCACAAGCACTCAGCAGCAGCAGATGCAAATAGAGAGGAAGATAGAATCACAGAGGCTCGCACGTGGTGGAGTCCATCTCTGGGCACATTTCTTTAAAATAGTAGCAAAATCTCAGAGGCTCATGTGCATTTGAGTCTATCCCTGGGCCCAATTCTTGAAATTCAAGTTGCATAATAAAATAGCAGCACATAAAATAGTCCACATTATTTAAATGGCATATATAAAACAAGTGCTGTAATACCCGTAATCAACCTGAAAAGGGGGTTAAAGGGTTAAAGGTGCAACTTATGAAAACAGGCACAACTGGGTTTTCACTCTGAGAAAGCAGGCAGGAGGTCCTGTAAACAAGATGGCCTTGCTGCACGTGGTATTTCAGTGGTTTGCCGCCTCCACTGAGCCGTGGGTAACTGGCAGCAGCAACAGAGGGCCAAAACAACGAAGGACTCCTGTCCTGGAAGGGTTAAGTCTTCTTTAGGATCCCTTGGTAAATAAATCAAACATCAAGGGCCTAGCAGGCCAATTCACAGGGGCATGTCATATCCACTTTGCCTTTCAGTGGTGCTCCCTGGCTCCATTTGTATATCGGGCCTGTACTGAGGTTCAATAGACGGATGTGCCCACAACACTGTATTGGGGGGCAACTGCAACATAAACGGACCCCTAATAGGTATAAGCCCCATAGGCCTAGGGGTAATCAAAGTCGCTGACCTCACCGGAGCAGGCATAACAATCGTGGGCTGCTGCACTGGCCTGGGTACCGCTGCTGCAAGCGGTCCGGTGGGTTCTGGAACAACTGGCTCTGTGCGCCGGTGTACAGCGTAAGAGGATCCCACCGCAGGTGCCGGTACTAAGAAGGGATGACTGGCAGGGACAGGTACTCTCACCTTAGACCCGGAGCCGTCCGAGTCCTTACGTCCTCTTTCTTGTAGGTCAGGTGGAGTCCGGATCCTGGCGGAGGCAATCTGGCGTAGCTCCCGTAGCTTCAACTCCAGCCGCACAATCTGGTCGTCCAGGCTTTCAGAGTCGGGATCGCTGGTCTCCGCTGTCGCCGTCGGCACTTGGAAGGTGGGTGGTTCGTCCTGCGCAGCCGCTGCAGGCTCAGGTGAGGCGTCCGCTTTCCTCCCTCTGCGGATATTTTCCAGGGTAGCTCGGAATCTCTCGGCATCCTGAAGCTCACGGACAGTTTTCTCCCTGCGAGGCAACTCAGGTGAGGGCCATGGGCTAACCCTCTTCTCCACCACTGTCGGCTGCCAAAATACATTCGGGCCAATGAAGGAGCCCCTTTCTTGAAAGGCATGATGGACCGGTTCTGGAGAGCACACAGGTTCTTGCTCGCAGCCAGGGTGGTCCTCATCAAGGTCCCAGTCCTCCGATTTTTTTTAGGACGGGACACGGCAGTGGCGTAGGGGCCTCGCAGGCCCTCAGCAGGGGTAAATTCAACCTCCTCTCCCTCGTGGAGGTTATGTAAATGTTCTGGGAGGTAGCTCCGCTTGACGGACCTACGATTGACATACAAGTCTCTTCCAGTCAGGTAGTCTTTTATGAAACCGAAGCCTCGGTCCTTGTCAAAGGCCACAACCAACCCCATTCTCCTTTCCAGGCTGGGTTGTGTGTCGGTGTGACACTCGTGAACGGTCTTTGCCAGTTCCTCATAGTAGATTTTTGTCTTGGTCGTTTTCTTTATTGCGGCCTCCCGGATCTCTGCCATCAACGCTGACCACTTAAACGAGGGCTGGAAGAAGTCTCTCCAGGAGCCATAGTAGGTCTCCGGTTGCGTCCTCGGTGGCGGGCAGGCGGGTCTCTCCGGTCCCGGAGAGTAGGCCGGTGGAGCGTCCTCTTGCTCTACACCAGTCACATTCATGGTTAACAAATCAGGCGCGGACATCTCAGCAGAACAGTCCTCACTCCTCAACATGCTCGATCCTTCTCTGGAGAGCGACAGGGTGGCGCCAACAAGTTCAGACAGATCCTCCCATTGCACTGGGAGGCCGCCCCCCAGGTACTCCAGTATGGGGGAGGCGGAGTCCATTTCAGCAGACATGCAAATGTCCAGACAGGGCGGTGGCGCCAGCATACAGCCTTCCCGCACTTTTAGCAGAAGGCGCCAATTTTTACCGCCAATTCAGGATGAAGATGACGCAGCAAACAATTTCAATCAAGATAAGCGGCCATCTTTGAGCAAAATAACTGTCTATTCATTGACAGCAAGTGGTGGCTTAAATAAGTAGAAAACAGTTCACACAATGCTATTTTCACACCGCAATTATTACAGTTCACTTTGGCCCAGCAATTTTCAATAAAACAATTGGGGCATGTCACTTTAAGACAATTTTCAGCACACAGTTTTTAAATCCGCAATGGCGCAGGAATATTCGGATCCTGTTTGTGACGCCAATTTATGCAACACGCCAGACCTGCAGGGCATAGACGAAGTGAGGTCACGGTTATGGGCAATCAAGGGTACTCACTGTATTGGAGAACCCTGGGCAGGCGCGTGGCAGTGGAGAGGTAGACACGGTTCCTCTGGGGCACACTCTGTATATAGGGACCAGGCCTGATGGTGGATGAGGTGCCCTGGATGTTACGGGTATTTTGAGTTCCTGGGGCAAGGTCCCTGTTGTATTTGTGACGCCAGTGCCTTTGGACGGTGGCACGCCGGTTGGTAGTTGGAATGATGGAGGTACACAAGTAGAATAGTGAACCAAACGTAACTTTACTGAACAATCCAACTTTGTACAGCAGGTAGTAGTACAGGATCAATGTACACTGTCCTTTCTAGAACTCCTGCTCTGGCTTTATCTCCCAAGGCCCGGATGCCTAAAGGGTGGCTTAAATCCTTGGTTACTTTCCTCCTCAGGTATTAGATTCTTGCTGCACTTTCTAGTTTCATCTGCCCATCAGGGTCACTTAGCTTACCCTGGATCGCCCTCTCTTGTCAAGTGGATAACTGTGGGTTTCTCCCAGGAGGTTGGATCCTGCAACTGGGGTGTCTTCAGAGCTAACTAAGGCTCTCTTGTTCTCAGGCAGGCTGGAGGTTCTCACTAGCCTCCTGGACATCACTAGCAGCCAGGGCTATCCAGCTGCATGTCAGGAGCAGGCTTTTTAACCTCTGTCTTCTCAGACTCCTGACTCTGCACTAACTCTCCCTGTGTGGGCCTGGACATTTATACTAGGGGCTCCCTATCTCCCTATAGTGTCTGGGATGTCTAACTACACCCAACTAGGCCTGCTGTTGCATCATACAGGGGTACATTGCATGTAACAACACATTAGAACATACATAAAATGCACAATTAAATATAACACTTCTGTTCCTTGTGAGTAGGAGTAACGCGCACACCAATTGACCCTTGTGTAGTGCCCACCCCTACCTAGTGGGACACTACATAATGTCAGTGTTGGTAAAGGTGACGATGATGTGTCAATGGAAGTCATGTAGGTGCCCACAAAAGAGGAAGAGGAGGGGAGTTCAGAGGGAGAGACGGAGCAGCAGATAGGGAGGAGAAGGAGGAGAAGCAGGCAGAACTCGCAGTGCACAGGAGGCAAAAAGCAGAATGCAAATGTATCTGGAGCGAGCCATCCACCATGCACGGTCACATCTTGCACTCCTAGGATGCCGGCACACGGCTCCACAGTGTGGGCTTTTTTTTTACGTGTCAGCTGCTGACAATAGTGTTGCCATCTGCAGCCTATGCTGTCAACACATAAGTCACGGTAAGCCTAACATTCACCTAAGGATGACCGCCTTAAGAAGGCACCTGGCCTCCCATCACCGAGCCCAGTGGGAGTAACGCCAACAGAACCCACAAAGCCACACAGTGTAAGTGCCAAGATACATCTGACCACAAGACAAGTGGTCTAGCAAACATGGGCAGGGAAGGTACATAACTTTTAATGCCCAATGGGTGAACATTCTGACGGCCGTCAAGCATGTAAGCCGTGGCACCCATGTGGATTCGGTGTTACTGCCACGAATTGCATGCAGGCCTGCCTATTCTTCTCCTCTTCCTACTCCATCCTCCATCCCCTCCTCGGCTGACTTCTCCTTTTCCACTGCTACCGCCTCTTCCGCTGCACCATCTAAGCTCCCCAGAACCTATTCGACGTGCCAGATGAGACGTTGCCATGCTGTGCTGTGGCTGTTGTACCTGGAAGCCAAGAGCCACACCGGTCCTGCACTGCTTTCAGCTCTGCAGTCACAGGCTGATCAGTGGCGAACCCCGCTCAATTTGACAGTTGGTAAAGTGGTGTGCGACAACGGTGCCAATCTGCTGAGCTTGCTGAAACAGGGCAAAATGACACAAGTGCCGTGCATGGCACACATCCTAAACTTAGTCGTGCAGCGATTTGTTGCCAAATACCCCGGGGTCCAGGACATCTTGCGGCAGGTCAGGAAAATCTCTGGCCATTTTAGAAGATCTTACATGGTCATGCAACACCACCTGCCCGTCAGACGACTGATTTGTGACAGCCCGACGCACTGGAACTCCACCTCGTATATGCTTGATAGGCTGCTCCAGCAGCAACGTGCTGTTAACGACTACCTGTACGAACTCTGCAGCAGGACAGGCTCTGGAGAGCTTGGTTTCTTTTCACTACGCCAGTGGCTGCTCATGCGTGACGCATGCAGACTTCTGCGGCCATTTGATGAGATCACCAAACTGGACAGTCGCAGCCAGGGTGCCATCAGTCACATCATACCTTACTATGAACCTACACAAAGGCTGTTCTGTCAACTAGACAGCTACAATTTCCACTTGTACAACATCCAGAATAGACCAAAACAAACAAGTGGAAGTAATGTATCAAAATGTCATTTATTAATAAAATACAACATATGGGGAGACAACAGGATGGTATACAGTGTACGGAGAAGCACAGGGCCAATGACACCAAAGAACTCCTGACGAAGCCGTTGAGGTGAAACGCGCATCGAGGTCTCGCGCTCAGGGTCTGACATCCATTTTACTACCATGTCTTCAGGTACGTTCTGCTATTAGTACAGCCCCACATTCCCTATAGGGTACCCCTATATATATCCATAGTGGGTCCCTCGGATCTAGGCGCATGTTATCCTTGTGATTTAGATACTGATTCTCACCTTGGATTGACTATTATATCTGTTTCGGCGCCTATGTATTTTGGTATGTGGGTGATTGCTCACGGGTTACCAGGCATGGTCTTTTTGTACCTTGTGTACATAGCCCTATGAGGGCGACCTTATTGTGTCACACTGTCTTGGTTATCCCTGAGCTTCACGCCTTGATTCATTGGTTGTACTTACCTGTGCTTTACATTGCACAGATACCCTGGTAGTTCTTTGGTGTCATTGGCCCTGTGCTTCTCCGTACACTGTATACCATCCTGTTGTCTCCCCATATGTTGTATTTTATTAATAAATGACATTTTGATACATTAGTTCCACTTGTTTGTTTTGGGCACATCATACCTTACACCTTCTTTTTGGAGCGTGCATTGAGTCGTGTCATTGGTCAAGCCGTCGAGGAGCAGGAGCTAGAAGATGAGGAAGTCGCAATGCTGAATGAATTCCCAGTCAGAGGAGGATGGTGCCTGGGAGGAGGAGGAGCAAGAAGAGCAGGCTTTGAGGGGGACTTTAAACTTTTCGGGGGATCCCTGGTGTTGTCCGTGGCTGGGGGGAGGAGACTGAGGACGACATTCTCCTGGGCGATGAGCAGGAGCCACGGCGCTCCACCACTTCCAATTTAGTGGAAATGGGGGCCTTCATGCTCCAGTGTTTGAAGAGGGACCCCCCATATAAAAAGCATAAAGGGCAAGGACCAGTACTGGGTGGGCTGTCAGAATGCAGCATTTCCAGGCTTTGCTGCGAAAGATGCTGCATTCTGCTGTTGCGGGCGCTGGCAGAGGAATTTCCACCCACAGCGAAATAGGTGAGGGTACCAATCCTTCTGCGCCTGCAAGAAGAGGGCGGTTTGAAGATGTGCTGTTCACTTCGGATATGAGATCATTCTTGCAGCCAACCCATCAACAGCCGCCCTTTGGATCTATCCTCAGGTAACGCCTAGACCGACAAGTGTCCGACTACATCGTGTTAACGGACGATGTGGATGCTCTGAGAAGCGAGGAACCAATGGACTACTGGGTTTGCAGGCTTGACCTGTGGCCAGAGCTAGCTGAATTTGCCTTTGAACTCTTGGCTTACCCCTCTTTGAGTATCCTGTCCGAAAGGAAGTTCAGCGCAGCAGGAGGGTATCGTGACTAATAAGCGCACTCGTCTAGCTCAATGAATGAGGCATGGATCTCGTGTGAATCGTCCAGGCCGATGTACGTCCATCACTAGTGATGACTAGTGATGACTCAGTCACGGTCCTCAGCTGCTGGCAGGGTCCTCGGAGGCCGCCTCCAGTGCGCAGCCTGGATCATCGATCAAAGGTCTGGCTGCTGAATAAACCTTTAGCTGCGAGGCTTGGTTACAAACAAGGGGGGTATTGTTACACAACCAGGGCCAGATATCACCAGGAAGGGGCTGACAGGTAACAAGAAGCACCTAAACTATCTTTCAGCAGAGCGAAGTTTGTAGTCTGTTTTGAAGACACCATGTGTTCTCGAGTTACATTGAACTGCAGGTAAGCTTACCTCACAAAACGAATGTAGTTGTGCTTCATCTTTGTGGACTTGACATAGAAATTCATATCCTTTAGGTTCAGAAAAAATGTACAGTAATCCGGTCCTATACAATACAGATGTCTGGAGGGGGAGAAGAATGCAGGGTTTCTAGGGAGAAGTAGATAGATATATACATGTGGTCCATCATGCTATAATCTATCTACCCCATTTCTCCCTGGAAGCCCTGAAATCTTCTCCCCCTCAAGACATCTGCATTGTATAGGACTGGATTACTGTACGTTTTTCTTGAACCTACAGAATCTGATTTTCTATGTCAAGTCCACAAAGATGAAGCAGAGCTGCATTCGTTTTATGGAGTAAGTTTTCCGGAAGTTCTATGTAACTCGAGAACACATGTTGCCTTCAAAACAGATCACAAACTTCGCTCTGCTGTAAGTGCTCCACGGTGCCTGTCAGCCCCTACCTGGCTGTGTGACACTACTCCCCGTGTGTAGCCAAGCTTCGCAGCTAAAGGCTTATTCAGCAGTCTGACCTGCGATCGATGATCCAGGCTGTGCATTGGAGGCAGCCACCGAGGACCCTGCCAACAGCCAGGGAACGTGACTGAGTTATCACCAAGGGGAGGGGTACGAAAAGTCCATATAACAGACACGTCACCCTTCTAGCCGTTTTATCCCCTGCAGTCAACAGCATGTTTTAGGGGCCTGTTTCCCAGCATACAGCCCTCATGCGGCTCTGAACCTTACAGCAAAGCACCATGCTTCAGATCCCAAGAGAGAGACTCAGATTCTGAACCCAGCTGCCTATTTAAAGGACAGCCAGGTGCTGCCAAAACCCGGACCAGCACTTAAACTCTGGTCCGGTATTTTCTCTCACCTGGCTGGAAATCAGCCCAGCTGCCCATTTTGGGAGGAAAATACCTGCTTTCCCAAACAAAACCCCTTGCTATGTCACAATATATACTACACATTAAGCCCGTTAGAATAAGTAGCTAGAACAGTAGTGCATAAACACTAGTAGGAACAGTCTTTCTTAAATGGTAAGGAAACTTGATCACATTGGCTTTTTTGTGTCGAATTACTTGATTCAATTGATTAATCATTTCAGCCATAGTATAGTGTAACCCATAGTCCTCTATGTGATCTCTGGACACTGCCCTCCACACATAAACCATACTGTAAAATAGACCTCTCAGATACCAATTGGCACACAGTGCTCCACGCGCTGCTCGCATCGGTCTGCTCTCAGTTTCCATATCGGGGACATCGATTCTGGAGAAGAACACTGCAGTAACGCAGACTGCTGAATAAGCCTTTAGCTGCGAAGCTTGGCTACACACGGGGAGTAGTGTCACACAGCCAGGTAGGGGCTGACAGGCACCGTGGAGCACTTACAGCAGAGCGAAGTTTGTGATCTGTTTTGAAGGCAACATGTGTTCTCGAGTTACATAGAACTTCCGGAAAACTTACTCCATAAAACGAATGCAGCTCTGCTTCATCTTTGTGGACTTGACATAGAAAATCAGATTCTGTAGGTTCAAGAAAAACGTACAGTAATCCAGTCCTATACAATGCAGATGTCTTGAGGGGGAGAAGATTTCAGGGCTTCCAGGGAGAAATGGGGTAGATAGATTATAGCATGATGGACCACATGTATATATCTATCTACTTCTCCCTAGAAACCCTGCATTCTTCTCCCCCTCCAGACATCTGTATTGTATAGGACCGGATTACTGTACATTTTTTCTGAACCTAAAGGATATGAATTTCTATGTCAAGTCCACAAAGATGAAGCACAACTACATTCGTTTTGTGAGGTAAGCTTACCTGCAGTTCAATGTAACTCGAGAACACATGGTGTCTTCAAAACAGACTACAAACTTCGCTCTGCTGAAAGATAGTTTAGGTGCTTCTTGTTACCTGTCAGCCCCTTCCTGGTGATATCTGGCCCTGGTTGTGTAACAATACCCCCCTTGTTTGTAACCAAGCCTCGCAGCTAAAGGTTTATTCAGCAGCCAGACCTTTGATCGATGATCCAGGCTGCGCACTGGAGGCGGCCTCCGAGGACCCTGCCAGCAGCTGAGGACCGTGACTGAGTCATCACTAGTCATCACTAGTGATGGACGTACATCGGCCTGGACGATTCACACGAGATCCATGCCTCATTCATTGAGCTAGACGAGTGCGCTTATTAGTCACGATACCCTCCTGCTGCGCTGAACTTCCTTTCGGACAGGATACTCAAAGAGGGGTAAGCCAAGAGTTCAAAGGCAAATTCAGCTAGCTCTGGCCACAGGTCAAGCCTGCAAACCCAGTAGTCCATTGGTTCCTCGCTTCTCAGAGCATCCACATCGTCCGTTAACACGATGTAGTCGGACACTTGTCGGTCTAGGCGTTACCTGAGGATAGATCCAAAGGGCGGCTGTTGATGGGTTGGCTGCAAGAATGATCTCATATCCGAAGTGAACAGCACATCTTCAAACCGCCCTCTTCTTGCAGGCGCAGAAGGATTGGTACCCTCACCTATTTCGCTGTGGGTGGAAATTCCTCTGCCAGCGCCCGCAACAGCAGAATGCAGCATCTTTCGCAGCAAAGCCTGGAAATGCTGCATTCTGACAGCCCACCCAGTACTGGTCCTTGCCCTTTATGCTTTTTATATGGGGGGTCCCTCTTCAAACACTGGAGCATGAAGGCCCCCATTTCCACTAAATTGGAAGTGGTGGAGCGCCGTGGCTCCTGCTCATCGCCCAGGAGAATGTCGTCCTCAGTCTCCTCCCCCCAGCCACGGACAACACCAGGGATCCCCCGAAAAGTTTAAAGTCCCCCTCAAAGCCTGCTCTTCTTGCTCCTCCTCCTCCCAGGCACCATCCTCCTCTGACTGGGAATTCATTCAGCATTGCGACTTCCTCATCTTCTAGCTCCTGCTCCTCGACGGCTTGACCAATGACACGACTCAATGCACGCTCCAAAAAGAAGGTGTAAGGTATGATGTGCCCAAAACAAACAAGTGGAACTAATGTATCAAAATGTCATTTATTAATAAAATACAACATATGGGGAGACAACAGGATGGTATACAGTGTACGGAGAAGCACAGGGCCAATGACACCAAAGAACTACCAGGGTATCTGTGCAATGTAAAGCACAGGTAAGTACAACCAATGAATCAAGGCGTGAAGCTCAGGGATAACCAAGACAGTGTGACACAATAAGGTCGCCCTCATAGGGCTATGTACACAAGGTACAAAAAGACCATGCCTGGTAACCCGTGAGCAATCACCCACATACCAAAATACATAGGCGCCGAAACAGATATAATAGTCAATCCAAGGTGAGAATCAGTATCTAAATCACAAGGATAACATGCGCCTAGATCCGAGGGACCCACTATGGATATATATAGGGGTACCCTATAGGGAATGTGGGGCTGTACTAATAGCAGAACGTACCTGAAGACATGGTAGTAAAATGGATGTCAGACCCTGAGCGCGAGACCTCGATGCGCGTTTCACCTCAACGGCTTCGTCAGGAGTTCTTTGGTGTCATTGGCCCTGTGCTTCTCCGTACACTGTATACCATCCTGTTGTCTCCCCATATGTTGTATTTTATTAATAAATGACATTTTGATACATTACTTCCACTTGTTTGTTTTGGTCTATTCTGGATGTTGTACAAGTGGAAATTGTAGCTGTCTAGTTGACAGAACAGCCTTTGTGTAGGTTCATAGTAAGGTATGATGTGACTGATGGCACCCTGGCTGCGACTGTCCAGTTTGGTGATCTCATCAAATGGCCGCAGAAGTCTGCATGCGTCACGCATGAGCAGCCACTGGCGTAGTGAAAAGAAACCAAGCTCTCCAGAGCCTGTCCTGCTGCAGAGTTCGTACAGGTAGTCGTTAACAGCACGTTGCTGCTGGAGCAGCCTATCAAGCATATACGAGGTGGAGTTCCAGTGCGTCGGGCTGTCACAAATCAGTCGTCTGACGGGCAGGTGGTGTTGCATGACCATGTAAGATCTTCTAAAATGGCCAGAGATTTTCCTGACCTGCCGCAAGATGTCCTGGACCCCGGGGTATTTGGCAACAAATCGCTGCACGACTAAGTTTAGGATGTGTGCCATGCACGGCACTTGTGTCATTTTGCCCTGTTTCAGCAAGCTCAGCAGATTGGCACCGTTGTCGCACACCACTTTACCAACTGTCAAATTGAGCGGGGTTCGCCACTGATCAGCCTGTGACTGCAGAGCTGAAAGCAGTGCAGGACCGGTGTGGCTCTTGGCTTCCAGGTACAACAGCCACAGCACAGCATGGCAACGTCTCATCTGGCACGTCGAATAGGTTCTGGGGAGCTTAGATGGTGCAGCGGAAGAGGCGGTAGCAGTGGAAAAGGAGAAGTCAGCCGAGGAGGGGATGGAGGATGGAGTAGGAAGAGGAGAAGAATAGGCAGGCCTGCATGCAATTCGTGGCAGTAACACCGAATCCACATGGGTGCCACGGCTTACATGCTTGACGGCCGTCAGAATGTTCACCCATTGGGCATTAAAAGTTATGTACCTTCCCTGCCCATGTTTGCTAGACCACTTGTCTTGTGGTCAGATGTATCTTGGCACTGACACTGTGTGGCTTTGTGGGTTCTGTTGGCGTTACTCCCACTGGGCTCGGTGATGGGAGGCCAGGTGCCTTCTTAAGGCGGTCATCCTTAGGTGAATGTTAGGCTTACCGTGACTTATGTGTTGACAGCATAGGCTGCAGATGGCAACACTATTGTCAGCAGCTGACACGTAAAAAAAAAGCCCACACTGTGGAGCCGTGTGCCGGCATCCTAGGAGTGCAAGATGTGACCGTGCATGGTGGATGGCTCGCTCCAGATACATTTGCATTCTGCTTTTTGCCTCCTGTGCACTGCGAGTTCTGCCTGCTTCTCCTCCTTCTCCTCCCTATCTGCTGCTCCGTCTCTCCCTCTGAACTCCCCTCCTCTTCCTCTTTTGTGGGCACCTACATGACTTCCATTGACACATCATCGTCACCTTTACCAACACTGACATTATGTAGTGTCCCACTAGGTAGGGGTGGGCACTACACAAGGGTCAATTGGTGTGCGCGTTACTCCTACTCACAAGGAACAGAAGTGTTATATTTAATTGTGCATTTTATGTATGTTCTAATGTGTTGTTACATGCAATGTACCCCTGTATGATGCAACAGCAGGCCTAGTTGGGTGTAGTTAGACATCCCAGACACTATAGGGAGATAGGGAGCCCCTAGTATAAATGTCCAGGCCCACACAGGGAGAGTTAGTGCAGAGTCAGGAGTCTGAGAAGACAGAGGTTAAAAAGCCTGCTCCTGACATGCAGCTGGATAGCCCTGGCTGCTAGTGATGTCCAGGAGGCTAGTGAGAACCTCCAGCCTGCCTGAGAACAAGAGAGCCTTAGTTAGCTCTGAAGACACCCCAGTTGCAGGATCCAACCTCCTGGGAGAAACCCACAGTTATCCACTTGACAAGAGAGGGCGATCCAGGGTAAGCTAAGTGACCCTGATGGGCAGATGAAACTAGAAAGTGCAGCAAGAATCTAATACCTGAGGAGGAAAGTAACCAAGGATTTAAGCCACCCTTTAGGCATCCGGGCCTTGGGAGATAAAGCCAGAGCAGGAGTTCTAGAAAGGACAGTGTACATTGATCCTGTACTACTACCTGCTGTACAAAGTTGGATTGTTCAGTAAAGTTACGTTTGGTTCACTATTCTACTTGTGTACCTCCATCATTCCAACTACCAACCGGCGTGCCACCGTCCAAAGGCACTGGCGTCACAAATACAACAGGGACCTTGCCCCAGGAACTCAAAATACCCGTAACATCCAGGGCACCTCATCCACCATCAGGCCTGGTCCCTATATACAGAGTGTGCCCCAGAGGAACCGTGTCTACCTCTCCACTGCCACGCGCCTGCCCAGGGTTCTCCAATACAGTGAGTACCCTTGATTGCCCATAACCGTGACCTCACTTCGTCTATGCCCTGCAGGTCTGGCGTGTTGCATAAATTGGCGTCACAAACAGGATCCGAATATTCCTGCGCCATTGCGGATTTAAAAACTGTGTGCTGAAAATTGTCTTAAAGTGACATGCCCCAATTGTTTTATTGAAAATTGCTGGGCCAAAGTGAACTGTAATAATTGCGGTGTGAAAATAGCATTGTGTGAACTGTTTTCTACTTATTTAAGCCACCACTTGCTGTCAATGAATAGACAGTTATTTTGCTCAAAGATGGCCGCTTATCTTGATTGAAATTGTTTGCTGCGTCATCTTCATCCTGAATTGGCGGTAAAAATTGGCGCCTTCTGCTAAAAGTGCGGGAAGGCTGTATGCTGGCGCCACCGCCCTGTCTGGACATTTGCATGTCTGCTGAAATGGACTCCGCCTCCCCCATACTGGAGTACCTGGGGGGCGGCCTCCCAGTGCAATGGGAGGATCTGTCTGAACTTGTTGGCGCCACCCTGTCGCTCTCCAGAGAAGGATCGAGCATGTTGAGGAGTGAGGACTGTTCTGCTGAGATGTCCGCGCCTGATTTGTTAACCATGAATGTGACTGGTGTAGAGCAAGAGGACGCTCCACCGGCCTACTCTCCGGGACCGGAGAGACCCGCCTGCCCGCCACCGAGGACGCAACCGGAGACCTACTATGGCTCCTGGAGAGACTTCTTCCAGCCCTCGTTTAAGTGGTCAGCGTTGATGGCAGAGATCCGGGAGGCCGCAATAAAGAAAACGACCAAGACAAAAATCTACTATGAGGAACTGGCAAAGACCGTTCACGAGTGTCACACCGACACACAACCCAGCCTGGAAAGGAGAATGGGGTTGGTTGTGGCCTTTGACAAGGACCGAGGCTTCGGTTTCATAAAAGACTACCTGACTGGAAGAGACTTGTATGTCAATCGTAGGTCCGTCAAGCGGAGCTACCTCCCAGAACATTTACATAACCTCCACGAGGGAGAGGAGGTTGAATTTACCCCTGCTGAGGGCCTGCGAGGCCCCTACGCCACTGCCGTGTCCCGTCCTAAAAAAAATCGGAGGACTGGGACCTTGATGAGGACCACCCTGGCTGCGAGCAAGAACCTGTGTGCTCTCCAGAACCGGTCCATCATGCCTTTCAAGAAAGGGGCTCCTTCATTGGCCCGAATGTATTTTGGCAGCCGACAGTGGTGGAGAAGAGGGTTAGCCCATGGCCCTCACCTGAGTTGCCTCGCAGGGAGAAAACTGTCCGTGAGCTTCAGGATGCCGAGAGATTCCGAGCTACCCTGGAAAATATCCGCAGAGGGAGGAAAGCGGACGCCTCACCTGAGCCTGCAGCGGCTGCGCAGGACGAACCACCCACCTTCCAAGTGCCGACGGCGACAGCGGAGACCAGCGATCCCGACTCTGAAAGCCTGGACGACCAGATTGTGCGGCTGGAGTTGAAGCTACGGGAGCTACGCCAGATTGCCTCCGCCAGGATCCGGACTCCACCTGACCTACAAGAAAGAGGACGTAAGGACTCGGACGGCTCCGGGTCTAAGGTGAGAGTACCTGTCCCTGCCAGTCATCCCTTCTTAGTACCGGCACCTGCGGTGGGATCCTCTTACGCTGTACACCGGCGCACAGAGCCAGTTGTTCCAGAACCCACCGGACCGCTTGCAGCAGCGGTACCCAGGCCAGTGCAGCAGCCCACGATTGTTATGCCTGCTCCGGTGAGGTCAGCGACTTTGATTACCCCTAGGCCTATGGGGCTTATACCTATTAGGGGTCCGTTTATGTTGCAGTTGCCCCCCAATACAGTGTTGTGGGCACATCCGTCTATTGAACCTCAGTACAGGCCCGATATACAAATGGAGCCAGGGAGCACCACTGAAAGGCAAAGTGGATATGACATGCCCCTGTGAATTGGCCTGCTAGGCCCTTGATGTTTGATTTATTTACCAAGGGATCCTAAAGAAGACTTAACCCTTCCAGGACAGGAGTCCTTCGTTGTTTTGGCCCTCTGTTGCTGCTGCCAGTTACCCACGGCTCAGTGGAGGCGGCAAACCACTGAAATACCACGTGCAGCAAGGCCATCTTGTTTACAGGACCTCCTGCCTGCTTTCTCAGAGTGAAAACCCAGTTGTGCCTGTTTTCATAAGTTGCACCTTTAACCCTTTAACCCCCTTTTCAGGTTGATTACGGGTATTACAGCACTTGTTTTATATATGCCATTTAAATAATGT
Source organism: Bufo gargarizans (assembly GCF_014858855.1). Taxonomy (NCBI): domain Eukaryota; kingdom Metazoa; phylum Chordata; class Amphibia; order Anura; family Bufonidae; genus Bufo; species Bufo gargarizans. Next base: position 584,646,176 of record NC_058080.1, on the reverse strand, counting down.
GGACTATTTTATGTGCTGCTATTTTATTATGCAACTTGAATTTCAAGAATTGGGCCCAGGGATAGACTCAAATGCACATGAGCCTCTGAGATTTTGCTACTATTTTAAAGAAATGTGCCCAGAGATGGACTCCACCACGTGCGAGCCTCTGTGATTCTATCTTCCTCTCTATTTGCATCTGCTGCTGCTGAGTGCTTGTGAATTTACCCTCTGCGTATCTTGCATAAATATTACCTGCCATTTTGTGAATAAGCCTCCTTGTGGAACTGTGATTGAAAGACTGTACTACTACCTGCTGTACAAAGTTGGATTGTTCAGTAAAGTTACGTTTGGTTCACTATTCTACTTGTGTACCTCCATCATTCCAACTACCAACCGGCGTGCCACCGTCCAAAGGCACTGGCGTCACAAATACAACAGGGACCTTGCCCCAGGCACTCAAAATACCCGTAACATCCAGGGCACCTCATCCACCATCAGGCCTGGTCCCTATATACAGAGTGTGACCCAGAGGAACCGTGTCTACCTCTCCTTCACTGCCACACGCCTGCCCAGGGTTATCCAATACAGTGAGTACCCTCGATTGCCCATAACCGTGACCTCACTTCGTCTATGCCCTGCAGGTCTGGCGTGTTGCAATTAGAGATCTCAGAGTAGGCAGAAACAGCGGGGACCAACCTCCTTGGGCTGATTTGGGTATTGTCATCAGACAGCTGGGTGGCGGCTGTTGCTACCTCCTCTTCTTCATCCAATGCTAAGAATGGCTGCGCATCGGTAAGGTCTGGGAATGGATGGGAAAATAATTCCTCTGACTCGAGTGGAGGGGCTATGGTGGTGGTGGTGTCTATGAGGTTGCACACAGCAGAGAGTGAGGAGTGTGCAGATACAGAGGAGGAGAAGGGTGCAGAAGTGGGAGGCTAAGTGAGCCACTCAACCAACTCCGGTGCGTCCTTTGACATATTCACACGCACCTTCTCCAACTTCCCACTTAGGCTCTGGCCAAGCAGGTGTATCGCAGGCCTCAATCTGTATTTTGTGGAAGCAGGTATATCAAACCCCTTAATCAGTATTTTGTGGAAGCAGGTATATCGCACCCCATAATCAGTATTTTGTCGAAACAGGTATATCGCACCCCTCTATCAGTATTTTGTTGAAGCAGGCATATCAAACCCCTTAATCATTATTTTGTGGAAGTAGGTATATCACACCCCTCAATCAGTATTTTGTGGAAGCAGGTATATAGAACCCCTTAATAAATATTTGGTGAAAGCAGGTATATTGCACCCCTCAATCTGTATTTTGTGGAAGCACGTATATCAAACCCCTTAATCATTATTTTTATGGAAGCAGGCATATCAAACCCCTTAATCAGTATTTTGTGGAAGCAGGTATATCGCACCCATCAATCAGTATTTTGTGGAAGCAGGTATATAGAACCCCTTAATAAATATTTGGTGGAAACAGGTATATCGCACCCCTCAATCTGTATTTTGTGGAAGCAGGTATATCAAACTCCTTAATCAATATTTTGTGGAAACAGGTATATAGAACCCCTTAATCAATATTTGGTGGAAGCAGGTATATCGCACCCCTCAATCATTATTTTGTGAAAGCAGGTGTATCACTTTTTCGCCCTTGGACTTTGTCAACTATCGAGTATTAGAATTCTCTTAAACTGGTGTGCATGCTTCATTTTTGTGCATGTGCTCTGTTCATCATATATTGTCAATATATATATACAGTGGCGTACACACAATCCATGGGGCCCCGCGGCAAAACTGATCCATGGGGCCCCCTCCCCGTCGCCGCCCACCCAACCTCCCTCCACCGGCCGGCCGCCCGCCCTGCTCTGCCTGCTACAGGACATTTAGTAAGTACGGTAGTACAGATGGAGCTAGGAATAGGAACGTTAATTAAAGTTATTATAAAAGGTTTAAGCAATAAAGCAGTGAGTGAGCGGCGGGGCCGGAGTACAGTGACCGCACCGGCCCTGCTGCATTTGCATGACACCGGCCCCTCCAACCTCCCCCTCCCACAGGTTTAGCTATGGTATATTAGGACATCTGTGGATGACTTACATTGAAAGTAACGGCTGAGCCAAACTGATGCATTCTGAACAAATCCTTATCTGATGCCCTGAACGGATCTCACAAACGGAATTCAAAACGCCAGTGTAAAAGTAGCCTTAGGCTACATTCACACTGGCGTTTCTGGGTCTGCTTGTCAGATTCGTTTCAGAGCTCTCACAATCGGTTCAAAATGATTCAGTTCAGCCCCAAAGCATTCTGAATGGATAAGGATCCGTTCAGAATGCATCAGTTAGCCTCCATTCTGCTCTGGAGGCGGATACCAAAACGCTGCTTGCAGCGTTTTGGTGTCCGCCTGGCGATGCAGAGCCAAACGGATCCGTCCTGACTTACAATGTAAGTCAATGGGGACAGATCTGTTTTCACTGACACAATATGGTGCAATTGAAAACAGATCCGTCCCCCATTGACTTTCAAAACGGATCCGTTCTGAACGAATACAAGCGTTTGCATTATAGGTGCGGATCCATCTGTGCAGATTCGGATCAGCACCTAACCCAGGTGTGAAAGTAGCCTGACTCTGCTATATTTCTGTAGCCTGCAACCTCTGACTGCCCAGTTGGACTGAAACTACTACACCCAACATGTTCTGGCAGTAATAGTAAATGAATATAGGTGCAATTCTGAGCTACTAGTCTATATAGTACATAATGTAGGCAGCCTACATTATGTACTATATAGACTAGTAGCTCAGAATTGCACCAATATCCATTTACTATTACTGCCAGAACATGTTGGGTGTAGTAGTTTCAGTCCAACTGGGCAGTCAGTCAGAGGTTGCAGGCTACAGAAATATAGCAGAGTAAAAAGCCATTGATAGGCCAATTAAGTATTTACTATACCATATTATGAAGGCAATACATACAGACACAGTAACATTGCCCAACTCTCAGCCCCCATCAGACCCCACTCTGAGTCTGAACTCACCAAACCATAAATGTGGTGACTGGGGTGAGCAATTATGAAGACCTTTTTTTTTTTTTTTTTTTTTTTTTACAAATCTTATCTTCAGTCAATCCGGACGGTCGGCGGTCGGCGGTCGGCACTCGGCACCGGCTTCTTCGCGCGCTCCCTTCTCCCTGCTGCATCTCTGCATCAGTGTTGTGCGCAGCCTAGGGGAACGTGCGGCCGCCCAACAGGAAATGAGGAGGCACGCCGCACCGAGAGGAGAGTCAGGGGGAGGAGGAGACTCAAGGGAGGGTAGGCCTGGCTTAGCAGGCACTGCCGCACAGAAGCACAACACTGGGCGGCGGGCCCGCCCACCCGGGTTATTATAAGGCAAGACAGGCGCAGCAGTGCAGCAAACACAGTACTATTGCAGGGCGGGGCCAGGGGTCCACAGGCGGCCGGGCCCCCGGGAGTGCCGGGCCCGGTCGCAACTGCGACCCCTGTGACCCCTCTATGTACGCCCCTGTATATATATATATATATATATATATATATATACTCACCTAAAGATCTATTAGGAACACCTGTTCTATTTCTCATTAATGTGATTACCTAGTCAACCAATTACATGGCAGTTGCTTCAATGCATGTAGGGTTGTGGTCCTGGTCAAGACAATCTCCTGAACTCTAAACTGAATGTCAGAATGGGAAAGAAAGGTGATTTAACCAATTTTGAGCGTGGCATGGTTGTTGGTGCCAGACGGGCCGGTCTGAGTATTTCACAATCTGCTCAGTTACTGGGATTTTCACGCACAACCATTTCTAGGGTTTACAAAGAATTGTGTGAAAAGGGAAAGACATCCAGTATGCGGCAGTCCTGTAGGCGAAAATGCCTTGTTGATGCTAGCGGTCAGAGGAGAATGGGCTGACTGATTCAAGCTGATAGAAGAGCAACGTTAACTGAAATAACCACTTGTTACAACCGAGGTATTCAGCAAAGCATTTGTGAAGCCACAACACGCACAACCTTGAGGCGGATGGGCTACAACAGCAGAAGACCCCACGGGGTACCACTCATCTCCACTACAAATAGGAAAAAGAGGCTACAATTTGCACGAGCTCACCAAAATTGGACTTTTGAAGGCTGGAAAATGTTGCCTGGTCTGATGAGTCTCGATTTCTGTTGAGACATTCAAATGGTAGAGTCCGAATTTGGCGTAAACAGAATGAGAACATGTATCCATCATGCCTTGTTACCACTGTGCAGGCTGGAGATGTGGTGTAATGGTGTGGGGGATGTTTTCTGGGCACACTTTAGGCCCCTTAGTGCCAATTGGCCATCGTTTAAATGCCACGAGCTACCTGAGCATTGTTTCTGACCAATGTCTATCCCTTCATGACCACCATGTACCCATCCTCTGATGGCTACTTCCAGCAGGATAATGCACCATGTCACAAAGCTTAAATCATTTCAAATAGATTTCTTGAACATGACAATGAGTTCACTGTACTAAAATGGCCCCCACAGTCACCAGATCTCAACCCAATAGAGCATCTTTGGGATGTGGTGGAACAGGAGCTTCATGCCCTGGATGTGCATTCCTCAAATCTCCATCAACTGCAAGATCCTATCCTATCAATATGGGCCAACATTTCTAAAGAATGCTATCAGCACCTTGTTGAATCAATGCCACGTAGAATTAAGGCAGTTCTGAAGGCAAAAGGGGGTCCAACACCGCATTAGTATGGTGTTCCTAATAATTCTTTAGGTGAGTGTGTGTGTATATATATATATATATATATATATATTTGTGGTCATGGCTACGGCAGAGAGCCCGTGCCCGAACGTGCCGAACCTGACGGAGGAAAAACACCTTACCTACCTGATATGGCTGGAGAGGTGCCCTTAGCCATGCCGCGGGTACGCCTAAAAGGGGGCATACCCTGAGGAGTATGAAAGAGAAAGGGGAAGGGTGGGTGGGGCACCAGAAATGCACGCAAATGGGGAGAGGGCGTGCCTCCTTTTAAGAGCGCCTACACCCCTCCCACAAATGCAGGCTGACATGTCAGCCTTAAGCTACTTGTGGTCATGGCTACGGCAGAGAGCCCGTGCCCGAACGTGCCGAACCTGACGGAGGAAAAACACCTTACCTACCTGATATGGCTGGAGAGGTGCCCTTAGCCATGCCGCGGGTACGCCTAAAAGGGGGCAAAAAGACACACAAATAGGGAGAGAGAAACTTTTATTGGCAGCGTACCGAGTTACAAAACCAAACTGTGGAAAGCCTGGGATATCTCGGCCTGGGGATTAGGTATGTAGCGCGTGAAGCATGAGGAGCGCCAGCGACCCATTTTTCGTATGATGTGACCGGGAACGTTGTGTTTTGAAGCGGCGGATGCTGCTCCAATGCGGAAAGAGTGCCCTGAGATGGTCTTGGGGTCGAAACCCAGGCCTATTGCCAGGGTGCGGATGTGCGAGATAAATTGCGAGGTAGTGAGGGCTGAGGCCTGAAACGGGAGCAATGGTTGATCAAGGGCGGAGTCCCCCAGAGCCGACAGGAGACTCCTGAGTACCTGGACCGGACACCAAGTGTTGTCAGAGGGGAAGAAATTCACCTCCACTGGTGGGCCTACCTGTGAGGTTTTGGAGGTGAAGAGGTGCAGGGAGAAGTGGTTGTGGTGCCAGACTAGCTGACCCCTGGAGAGACCCTTGGACCTGGCTGAAGTGCGGGTGAATTCGCCGGGTCTTAAGAACCCGTAGAAACTAAGGTACATGGCGGCCTTGATGACTGTGCTGTGGAGGAGCCCAAAAGGAAGACCGTCTAGGGAGGCTGATAGTTTCCTAAACAATTCCCCAGACACAGGCTGCCTACTCGGGATGGCTGCGTGACTACTTTTCTGAACCCCCCTAAGGGTTGCCCTGACTGCTTGAGATAGGAAGACCGACCTGCATTCGGGGTCTTCCAACATGGGGTAAAACGTGCGAAGTGAGCCTGACATGAAACAGGCCTCAGACATGGCAGAGCATGGTGAAACATGGAAAAAACCGAGTAATTACCGGAAAACGTCCGTAGGTGTGGTAAAGCGGAATGGCGGCGCTTGACACGGGCGGAACTGTGGGAACCCTTGGCAGAGGATGTATTTGCCTGGCACGGCAGAGTATCCAGAGTCTGAAATGACAATCAGTATCATGACGGGGGGGGGGGGGGGTTTATATATATATTATTTTTTTTTTACGTTCTTGTCATTCTTTTTATGGTTATGATTCTAGATCAGCTGGTATATGAGAAGAAGTATACTTTCCCCTGCAATTTTCCCAGAAAAGAGTGTCTAACATGACATTTTTGTGACACAAACATTACCAGCAGACAATCAACATGTGGCCTTTTTTTTTTTTTTTTTTTAACTTTATTGGCCAGCTGACAACTGCCGGACCGGCCGGCAGCTGTGAGGAGTGGAACCGGCGGCCCTGGTACCCGGGCGACAGGGCCGGAGCAGCGAGCGGTGAATGTGGTGGCTCCCGGAGCCGGGAGAGGGAGCCTGACACAGGACGCCGGCTCCGTCTCCCCGGCAACGGAGGCGCTGTGCGGCGTCACACGTGACCTGGCGCGGCCGGCGCCGGAAGTGTGGGTTGAGCCGGCCGTGCCAGTGAGAGGTAGGAGGAGATGAACCGGCGGGGGGGGGGAGACGCGAGTCGGGATGGGGGTTCGGAGGGAGAACGGCTGACTTACCCTTGCTGTAGGACGAGAGTTTGAACCAACGAACCCGGCGAAACAACGGCAACTTACCTGGTGAGCAGCACGGCGGTACGGGGCGTGACGTTGAGGCGGGAAGGCACCAGAAACGCACGCAAATGGGGAGAGGGCGTGCCTCCTTTTAAGAGCGCCTACGCCCCTCCCACAAATGCAGGCTGACATGTCAGCCTTAAGCTACATGTATATATATATAAAAAAAGATTTGCTTGAATAAAATACAATCATGCGGTGTTATGCTTTACTCACCCAAAAACTTTTTTTTTAACTTTATTTCATTTTACATATATGTTATAATTTTGCTTTACTTGGGTTTTGGGTGGCCCTAGAGTGGTTCTTACTAAAACTAGATGGGGACCGCATGTAGGCTTCCCTTGTCAAAAAGTCTTGTGCAGTTAACATTGTACAGGACTGATTAAGGCACCTACTTACATTTTATTATTTTGTTGTTTGTATTAATCAGGATTTTGGTTCGTACATAGAGTTGTCTGTCATCCTGAACAGGATGCCTGACTTCCATGTTGACCTCTCCACATGGTTGGGTGTGACTGGCGTTATACTCATCCGTGTGGTAATCCAGTTTTGGGAATGGAGCGTTATTGCCACATGTATATATCTATATATACATTTTAGGTGACTTCTTGACAACTTCTTTTTGACCCCATAGACAGGATGCGTTTGTGGCTCAGCTTGCATTAAATTTCAGGTGCAAACACGTGATCTGTTATTATGTGAACGCCCTGTCTATGGACACTCACGGCCTGTGTGTGTTCCTCCTTCTATGCGATCATGTGATTGCTAGAGATGTCGCGAACATAAAATTTTCCATTCGCGAACAGCAAATGCGAATTTTCGCAAATGTATCAGTGGTCAGATGGACCCTTGCCCCAACACTGTATGCCAGAGATGCCATGACTTCTTTTTCAATCACCGAGTAGAGGTTTGGGATTGCCTTATTAGAAAAAAAAAATTGTCCGGGTACCTTCCACTGTGGTGTCCCAATAGCGACAAATTTTTTGAAGGCCTCAGACTCCACCAGCTGGTATGGTAAAAGCTGGCGGGCTAAGAGTTCCGTCAAACCAGCTGTCAGACGCCGGGCAAGGGGGTGACTCTGTGACATTGGCTTCTTACACTCAAACATTTCCTTTACAGACACCTGACTGTGGGCAGATGAGATGGAACTGCTCAAGGTGAGAGGCGGAGTGGCGGGTGGTTGAGAGGGGGCAAGGAGGACAGCAGTGGTTGACGTGGCTGAAGATGCTGGACCAGGAGGAGGATGGTGGCTTTGAGCTTGTGTGCTGCTTCTACTCATCATCATGTGTTGATCCCATAGGCGTTTGTGATGTGCGATCATGTGCCTTCGCAAAGCAGTTGTACCTAGGTGGGTGTTGGATTTCCCACGACTCTTCTTTTGGCACAGGTTGCAAATTCTTCTTCTCTTCGAGCAGGCACCCAAGTGGCATCCACGGACACATCGTCATCATCAACCACTTCACTTGTATCTAACACGTCAGCAAAGGAAGCAGCAGCAGGTACAACATCATCATCATCATCATCACACTGTACGTCCATGTGTGTAATGCTGCCTGACATATCCCTGTTATCTACATCCCCTGGCAATAATGGTTGCGCATCACTAATTTCATCCAACTGAAGTGTAAATAACTCCTCTGAGGGATCAAGTGAAGCGGCTGTGGTGGCTGTGGTGGTAGTGGTGGCGGCGGGTGGGAGAGTGGTGACCAAAACTGAGCTGGAGGAGGATGGTGCGTCAAGGTTCTTAGCGGAAGCTGTTGAAGATTGGGTGTCCTGTGTAAGCCAGTCAACTATTTTCTCCGAATTTTTTGGGTTCAGGGTACGTGGCCTCTGAACACTGGGCATTATTCCAGGGCCAGTGGAAATCACAGCACCACGAACATGACGGCCCCTGCGGCGTGGCCTGCCTCTGCCTGTCATTTTTTATTAGATAAGTGTTACTATGCGTGCAAGGTACTGTGCCACTCTATATAAGTGGTGGGCAGTGGGCACAGTACATCTGTGTGGGCCTGACACCCACGGGCTTGCAAATGTGATTAGATCACAGTTAAATATAAAATAGATTTTTTTTTTCCTGAAAGGTATTTGGGTGAATGACACCCTGTAACAGTATGAGTGCAGGCCAGCCACTAGCCAGTGGACACAATACAGTATGTGTGGGGGCCTGACACACACAGTCCGGGCTTGCAAATGTTGATTAGATCACAGTTAAATTTAAAATATAACTTTTTTTTCCTGAAAGGTATTTGGGTGAATAACACCAGGTAACGGTATGAGTGCAGGCCAGCCACTAGCCAGTGGACACAATACAGTATGTGTGGGGGCCTGACACACACGGCCCGGGCTTGCAAATGTGATTAAATCACAGTTAAATTTAAAATAGAATTTTTTTTTCTGAAAGGTATTTGGGTGAATGACACCCTGTAACGGTATGAGTGCAGGCCAGCCACTAGCCAGTGGACACAAAACAGTATGTGTGGGGCCCTGTCACACACGGCCCGGGCTTGCAAATGTGATTAAATCACAGTTAAATTTAAAATAGATTTTTTTTTTCTGAAAGGTATTTGACTGAATGACAACCTGTAACGGTATGAGTGCAGGCCTAGCCAGCCACTAGCCAGTGGCCACAATACAGTATGTGTTGGCCTGACACACACAGTCCGGGCTTGCAAATGTTGATTAGATCACAGTTAAATTTAAAATATAACTTTTTTTTTCTGAAAGGTATTTGGGTGAATGACACCAGGTAACGGTATGAGTGCAGGCCAGCCACTAGCCAGTGGACACAATACAGTATGTGGAGCAAACAGTGGATAGCTCACCACCTCTCTCAGACGGAGCTGGTGCTCTAGCCAAAAGACTGATCACCCAGTCAGTGAAAAGGTAATTTGTAAAGCAAGTAGAAGGCTGGCACTCCAGTATGTGGGATCAATCAAGATGATAATTTATTCATATATAAAATACAGACATAAAATTAAAACCCTATAATGAATAAAATAATGGTAAAATATATAGAAATGTGAGCAATGTATATATAACAGTATATGAGAATAAAACCGCAGATAAATAAGCACTGGGGACAACAATCTGTGGGTGATTATCAGTATCCCTTAAAGCGCATAAGGTGCATCCTAGTGTGGGATAATGTCCTTCCTGATAAAATCCTCTGGTTATGATAGACACTTGTCCAGCAGTGGCCTATGGCCAGATGAAAATAGTAATCCAGAGAGAAGTATATCGTTCAAACTGATACGACTGTATCACAGGATGAAGCACAAAATGGATACAATGCTGCAGGTTGGAGTTACAACGGGGCCGGATCTGTCTTACCCTTCAATTCGGGTCCGGTCACTGGGAAGTCTCTCCCTCTCACCGCTACTCACCACGCCATGTCAGCTTCCATGTGCGCTGTTTGGCGTCCTCGCTCGAGACAATGGTCACGTGATGTTAGTCTCGCGGGATTTGCCTGTTAGGAAGTCCGGTCTGTTTCTTCTCAGGGTGATTTCAAGTCAGATTTCTATGGAGCGCTCCGATATCTGAAAGACTTTCTTGATGACTCTGGATCCTTCTTTGTGGGGGTGAACTCGCCAGACGCGTTTCGGGGATGTCTCTCCCCTTCCTCAGTGGCTCTACCCCCATTGTAGTGTCACTTCCTTTTATAGTCCGCTCGGTAGCTTCCAAATTCCGGATCAAACTCCGGTTTTGGCTGTCTGCGGCATCCATGCGTTTGTCATGCGGTAATTTCTAAGTATGTGCGTTTTTTGCTCTAATTTTTTTCTTTTCATTATAGTATTCTCATATATTAAAAATAGACACTTCCACAACATTTCTAACACTGTAAAAAATAAAAAACTTAAAGACATACACAAAAAATATGTCTAGCAGAGCAGATATCTGTTATCATCTTATATAAAAACAATATTAGTGCGGTAATATATAAATATACATATACATAGCCACATTGGAATATAAATACAAATTCCATTTTAGTATAAAAATTACATGAGAAAGATATGTAGAGGAAAACGTTGTTCCTGGACCAAATAACATATGTATTGACTGGTATCCATTGGATCCATAGCACTAATGTTCTTAATATATTCGTTGATAGAGTAATGGGTATGTGAGCCTCTCTCCAAGGGGGATCACAGCGCCGATAGACGGCCTGACATGTCATCCCCCATTAGATGAGAGGCACACAAACCTGGGTCTATAGGAAGCCGAAGATCTCGAGTTCGGCATTTAAGCCTGCCGGAATCAGACTGCCGAAGTAGTATATATGTCGGGATTCTGCCCGGGACATTCGTTCTACATGTTTCCCCCCTCTCCAATGTATATCTATTTTTTCCAGGGCCATAAATATCAGTCCTTTGGGGTCTTGATTATGGGCTTCTTTAAAATGCTTTGAAAGTGAGTGCTTCAGATAACCCTTTCTGATGTTAGACACGTGTTCTGAAATCCTCACCTTCAAAGTCCTTTTTGTCCTTCCAATATACTGTCGGGAACAGGGGCACTGGATGAGATATATTACGCTAGTCGAGTTGCAAGTTAGGAAGTCTTTAATCTCCCATAGAAAGCTGTTGTGTGTTGAACTAATATTTTTAATACTTTTTGGGGCTTTGGTCACTTTACAGCCAGCACATTGGCCGCATCTATAAAATCCTTTTGAATGCATCCAATTTCCAGCATTTGGGGATTTTTTTAGACTGTTTTTATTGACGGGGCTATTTTGATTCCCAGGTTTGCTGCCCTTGTGAAGGTAATTTGTGGTCTCACTGGGATAAGTGTGCCCAAAGTCTTGTCTTGTAATAAGTGAGGCCAATGTTTCCCAATTATCTCTTTGATTTTCCTATGTTGTGTATTATAGGGGAGTATTATGCGAAATTGTGGTTCTTGTTGCAATTCTTGAGGAGGCTTGTTAGTTAAGAGACTGCTTCTAGATATTTTCCTAACATTCTCCAGTGCGTCATCTAGTGTCGCACTTGGATATTGTTTGGAAGCAAATCTCTTCCTCATCTCTAAGGCTTCTATTTCGAATTGTGAATTTTCGGTACAGTTCCGTTTCAATCGTCGGAACTGTCCGAATGGTACATTTAATAGCCAATTTGGTAAATGGCAACTTGAATGTAAGATGAAAGCGTTTCTTGCTGTAGGTTTTTGATATGTCTGGCAGATATATTTATTAACCTTTTTAGTAATTAACAGGTCCAGGAACTCCGTATTTTCCAATCCAACATTAGCAGTAAAGACTAAATTAAAAACATTATCATTCAATGTAGCTATAAATGAACGTAAAGTTGCTTCTTCTCCTTTCCAAATTAAAATCACGTCATCTATATAACGTTGCCAGAGCACCAGGTCGCCCCCACGGTATGGGTCAATAGCATCCTGTTCCCATTGTGCCAGGAACAGGTTTGCATAACTGGGGGCGAACCTGGTGCCCATGGCAGTCCCTCTTATCTGTAAATAAAAATCCTTCTCAAAATAAAAATAATTATGTTGTAAAATATGTCTGATGCCTTCTAGTATGTACTCTATTTGTTCCAACTTCATTGAATTATCCTTCTGTATTTGTCTACCTATCGCATCTATCCCTTGATCATGATCTATGACCGTATACAGCGATTGGATATCAAGTGTGGCCATTATCCAATTTGATTCAACAGTAAGGTTTTCTAAGATATCGATAATTTGTGTTGTATCTTTTAAATAGGACATTGTAGTTTTCACTAGGGGTTGTAACCAGGTGTCTATATATCTCGAGAGATTCGATGTCAGGGAGCCTATACCGGATACTATGGGGCGGCCCGGAGGGCTCCCCATGTCCTTATGAACCTTGGGAAGGCAATAAAAGACTGGGAGCCGTCCGGGCGTCCCCATAATAAAACTGTGTTCTTGGTTCGACAGGATCCCTATCTGTGACCCCTTATCGCAGTATTTGCGCAAATTCTCACAAAATCTCGAAGTCGGATCAGATGTCAATTTCCTATACGTTGAAGCATCGGAGAGCTGTCTTATACATTCTTCTATATATTTCGTGGTCTCGAGAATTACGATTGCTCCGCCTTTGTCTGCGGGGCGAATCGTTATATCTTCGTTTTTCTGTAGTTCTTTTATAGCCACTATTTCTTTATTTGATAAATTTTTTCTATAAAATGTTTTATCTTTTATTTTTCTAAGGTCAGTTTCCACGTTCTTCTGGAAACTGCTAATTTCTGGGCCTATCTCATTACGGGGAAATTTATTTGACTTGTTCTTTAAAGAGGTGTGTCTAAATTTGTCTGTTTCTTGAGTACTCATCATTATTGGATTTTTAATAAAATATTTTTTCAAACAAATATTCTTAATAAACTTTTGGATCCCTATGTAAGTACTAAATTTATCCAATCCATCACATACCCATTACTCTATCAACGAATATATTAAGAGCTCACATACCCATTACTCTATCAACGAATATATTAAGAGCTCACATACCCATTACTCTATCAACGAATATATTAAGAGCTCACATACCCATTACTCTATCAACGAATATATTAAGAACATTAGTGCTATGGATCCAATGGATACCAGTCAATACAGGTGTTATTTGGTCCAGGAACAACGTTTTCCTCTACATATCTTTCTCATGTAATTTTTATACTAAAATGGAATTTGTATTTATATTCCAATGTGGCTATGTATATGTATATTTATATATTACCGCACTAATATTGTTTTTATATAAGATGATAACAGATATCTGCTCTGCTAGACATATTTTTTGTGTATGTCTTTAAGTTTTTTATTTTTTACAGTGTTAGAAATGTTGTGGAAGTGTCTATTTTTAATATATGAGAATACTATAATGAAAAGAAAAAAATTAGAGCAAAAAACGCACATACTTAGAAATTACCGCCTGACAAACGCATGGATGCTGCAGACAGCCAAAACCGGAGTTTGATCCGGAATTTGGAAGCTACCGAGCGGACTATAAAAGGAAGTGACACTACAATGGGGGTAGAGCCACTGAGGAAGGGGAGAGACGTCCCCGAAACGCGTCTGGCGAGTTCACCCCCACAAAGAAGGATCCAGAGTCATCAAGAAAGTCTTTCAGATATCGGAGCGCTCCATAGAAATCTGACTTGAAATCACCCTGAGAAGAAACAGACCGGACTTCCTAACAGGCAAATCCCGCGAGACTAACATCACGTGACCATTGTCTCGAGCGAGGACGCCAAACAGCGCACATGGAAGCTGACATGGCGTGGTGAGTAGCGGTGAGAGGGAGAGACTTCCCAGTGACCGGACCCGAATTGAAGGGTAAGACAGATCCAGCCCCGTTGTAACTCCAACCTGCAGCATTGTATCCATTTTGTGCTTCATCCTGTGATACAGTCGTATCAGTTTGAACGATATACTTCTCTCTGGAATACTATTTTCATCAGGATTTCATCAGGAAGGACATTATCCCACACTAGGATGCACCTAGGATGCACCTTATGCGCTTTAAGGGATACTGATAATCACCCACAGATTGTTGTCCCCAGTGCTTATTTATCTGCGGTTTTATTCTCATATACTGTTATATATACATTGCTCACATTTCTATATATTTTACCATTATTTTATTCATTATAGGGTTTTAATTTTATGTCTGTATTTTATATATGAATAAATTATCATCTTGATTGATCCCACATACTGGAGTGCCAGCCTTCTACTTGCTTTACAATACAGTATGTGAGGGGGCCTGACACACACGGCCCGGGCTTGCAGATGTGATTAAATCACAGTTAAATTTAAAATATAATTTTTTTTTCTGAAAGGTATTTGGGTGAATGACACCCTGTAACGGTATGAGTGCAGGCCAGCCACTAGCCAGTGGACACAAAACAGTATGTGTGGGGCCCTGTCACACACGGCCCGGGCTTGCAAATGTGATTAGATCACAGTTAAATTTAAAATAGATTTTTTTTTTTCTGAAAGGTATTTGACTGAATGACAACCTGTAACGGTATGAGTGCAGGCCTAGCCAGCCACTAGCCAGTGGCCACAATACAGTATGTGTTGGCCTGACACACAAGGGCTTGCAAATGTGATTAGATCACAGAAAAATATTAAATGGAATATTTTTTTATCTGGAAGGTATTTTCTGTCACACCCTGTATGAATGGTGTGCACACAGTGCTGTCTATGACTGAGCCTGCAGCCTCTCACACACGGGCAGCCAGGCAAATGCAATATATATATATATATATATATATATATGAAGAAAAAAAAAGCAGACTGATGCACCAGCCCTGAAAAGGGCTTTTTGGGGGTGTTGTCTGGACGCTGTCCTTACAGCAGATGAGTCTGTGGACACAGAACAATGCCCTAGCTAACGCTTTCCCTATTGAATCAGCAGCAGCTACACTCTCCCTCCTCTCTCTGTGAATGTAGATTCCGAAGGAATCTAAAATGGATGCTGTCCTGGAGGTGGGAGGGTCTGGGAGGGAGGGTCTGCTGATGATTGGCTGGAATATGTCTGCTGACTGTGAGGTAGAGGGTCAAAGTTTACTCAATGATGATGTATAGGGGGCGGACCGAACATCGCATATGTTCGCCCGCAGCGGCGAACGTGAACCAGCTATGTTCGCCAGAATAGTTAGGGACATTGCATCACATGTTTCTTTATGTAATGCGGAAGCAATGCGCCGACATGCGCAGTTAACCAAATGGAACGCTATATCAGATGAGTACACCTGATTGGTTTTGGACATCATTTTTTTTTTTTATGTAATTTTTATGAATTAAGCACATATTATGAATTCACATAGTTTAATTGAAGTTATTAATCTCTTCACAGTAAGGATACTTGCATATTACGGTATGTCAATTTTTTTTTACAGGATTTTTTATTTTTAGACACAATACTAATCAAACAAATTAATTGTAATTCAATTATTAATAGTTTTCATTAAATAATCAGCTAATCAGGTGTACTTGGCACCATTCACTTTTGTCACTGCTAGAGAAAGGTCCCATTGTGTGGACCGAAACGTCGCTTTGGGGTGAATAAACGCAAATTTTCTGGAGGCTGTGCCATGGCATGTATATATATATATATATATATATATATATATATATATATATACAGGTCCTTCTAAAAATTAGCATATTGTGATAAAGTTAATTATTTTCTGTAATGTACTGATAAACATTAGACTTTCATATATTTTAGATTCATTACACACCAACTGAAGTAGTTCAAGCCTTTTATTGTTTTAATATTGATGATTTTGGCATACAGCTCATGAAAACCCAAATTTCCTATCTAAAAAAATTAGCATATTTCATCCGACCAATAAAAGAAAAGTGTTTTTAATACAAAAAAAGTCAACCTTCAAATAGTTATGTCCAGTTATGCACTCAATACTTGGTCGGGAATCCTTTTGCAGAAATGACTGCTTCAATGCGGCGTGGCATGGAGGGAATCAGCCTGTGGCACTGCTGAGGTGTTATGGAGGCCCAGGATGCTTCGATAGCGGCCTTAAGCTCATCCAGAGTGTTGGGTCTTGCGTCTCTCAACTTTCTCTTCCCAATATCACACAGATTCTCTATGGGGTTCAGGTCAGGAGCGTTGGCAGGCCAATTGAGCACAGTAATACAATGGTCAGTAAACCATTTACCAGTGGTTTTGGCACTGTGAGCAGGTGCCAGGTCGTGCTGAAAAATGAAATCCTCATCTCCATAAAGCTTTTCAGCAGATGGAAGCATGAAGTGCTCCAAAATCTCCTGATAGCTAGCTGCATTGACCCTGCCCTTGATAAAACACAGTGGACCAACACCAGCAGCTGACATGGCACCCCAGACCATCACTGACTGTGGGTACTTGACACTGGACTTCAGGCATTTTGGCATTTCCCTCTCCCCAGTCTTCCTCCAGACTCTGGCACCTTGATTTCCGAATGACATGCAACAGTCCAGTGCTGCTTCTCTGTAGCCCATTTCCTGCACACGCCTGTACATGGTGGCTCTGGATGTTTCTACTCCAGACTCAGTCCACTGCTTCCGCAGGTCCCCCAAGGTCCTTCTCCACAATCTTCCTCAGGGTCCGGTCACCTCTTCTCGTTGTGCAGCGTTTTCTGACACACTTTTTCCTTTCCACAGACTTCCCACTGAGGTGCCTTGATACAGCACTCTGGGAACAGCCTATTCGTTCAGAAATTTCTTTCTGTGTCTTACCCTCTTGCTTGAGGGTGTCAATGATGGTCTTCTGGACAGCAGTCAGGTCGGCAGTCTTACCCATGATTGCGGTTTTGAGTAATGAACCAGGCTGGGAGTTTTTAAAAGCCTCAGGAATCTTTTGCAGGTGTTTAGAGTTAATTAGTTGATTCAGATGATTAGGTTAATAGCTTGTTTAGAGAACCTTTTCATGATATGCTAATTTTTTTAGATAGAAATTTGGGGTTTTCATGAGCTGTATGCCAAAATCATCAATATTAAAACAATAAAAGGCTTGAACTACTTCAGTTGGTGTGTAATGAATCTAAAATATATGAAAGTCTAATGTTTATCAGTACATTACAGAAAATAATGAACTTTATCACAATATGCTAATTTTTTTTAGAAGGACCTGTATATATATAAAATATAGATAATTTTTTTTACAATCTAAAAAATCCTTTGAAATAAAAATTGTCAAATAAATATATAGCAATTTGTATGCATGAGAACACATTCCTGCTGTAGACAAAGAACCTGCTGCTGTCAGAGGTGTATAAGTTTATTTTTGGTGTTGCCCCGGTCTGGCGGGGGCCCATTCCATTGAACATATTCCTGCTACAAACAAATAACCGGCTTCTGTCTGTTCTGACTGAGTTTGGCCCAGCTATGTGTAGGCCTTATACTACCCCGTTACCATTTACATGCTGATGCTGTCTGTCTTGATGATGTTGGCCGAGATATGTGTAGGCCTTATACTACACCGTTACCACTTACCTACTGCTGCTATCTGTTCTGCTGAGTTTGGCCCAGCTATGTGTAGGCCTTATACTACCCCGCTACCATTTACATGCTGCTGCTGTCTGTCCTGATGATTTTGGCTGAGCTATGTGTAGTCCTTATACTACCCCGTTACCATTTACATGCTGCTGTCTGTCCTGATGATTTTGGCCGAGCTATGTGTAGGCCTTATACTACCCCGCTACCATTTACATGCTGCTGCTGTCTGTCCTGATGATTTTGGCTGAGCTATGTGTAGTCCTTATACTACCCCGTTACCATTTACATGCTGCTGTCTGTCCTGATGATTTTGACTGAGCTATGTGTAGTCCTTATACTACCCCGTTACCATTTACATGCTGCTGTCTGTCCTGATGATTTTGGCCCAGCTATGTGTAGGCCTTATACTACACTGTTACCATTTACCTGCTGCTGCTACTGTCTGTCCTGATCCTGATAAGTTTGACCCTGGACTAAAGGGGCCTTATTGCAACCTTATCATTCAAAATTACACGGGGGATGATGACATCCTCCTCCTCTTCATCGTCATTAGGACTGGGGGGGAATCCAGCCTCTTCCACCTCAACCTCTTATCCCACATCAGATGTGGCTGGCGCCTTATGCTGCTGCTGCTGGGAGGGTCTGGCCTGCTCTCCCTCCTCTCCCTTCTCCTCCTCTGCAGACAACACCTGCACCTCTAAATCCACTGTTGAATGCCTGCGGCGGACGGAGGGAACGGGAACCCCTGTAATCACATAATGTTCAGAATTTAGACAAACAACTCAGAACACATGACAAATGTAAATTAAGTGTGGGATGTATCTAATGTAATGATGGAAGGGGCCTTTTATTGGAATACAGAATGATGATTGTGGTTTACGTATATACACACACATATATATTTACAGTTGCAAGAAAAAGTATGTGAACCCTTTGGAATGATATGGATTTCTGCACAAATTGGTCATAAAATGTGAGCTGATCTTCATCTAAGTCACAAAAATAGACAATCACAGTCTGCTTAAACTAATAACACAGAAATAATTAAATGTTATGATGTTTTTATTGAACACCATGTAAACATTCACAGTGCAGGTGGAAAAAGTATGTGAACCCTCAGATATAATAACTGGTTGAACCTCCTTTGGCAGCAATAACTTCAACCAAACGTTTCCTATAGTTGCAGATCAGATGTGCACAACGGTCAGGAGTAATTCTTGACCATTCCTCTTTACAGAACTGTTTCAGTTCAGCAATATTCTTGGGATGTCTGGTGTGAATCGCCTTCTTGAGGTCATGCCACAGCATCTCAATCGGGTTGAGGTCAGGACTGACTGGGCCACTCCAGAAGGCGTATTTTCTTCTGTTTAAGCCATTCTGTTGTTGATTTATTTCTATGCTTTGGGTTGTTGTCCTGATGCAGCACCCATCTTCTGTTGAGCTTCAGCTGGTGGACAGCTGGCCTTAATTTCTCCTGCAAAATGTCTTGATAAACTTGGTAATTCATTTTTCCTTCGATGATAGCAATCCGTCCAGGCCCTGATGCGGCAAAGCAGCCCCAAACCATGATGCCCCCACCACCATACTTCACAGTTGGGATGAGGTTTTGATGTTGGTGTGCTGTGCCTTTTTTTCTCCACACAGTGTTGTGTGTTTCTTCCAAACAACTCAACTTTGGTTTCATCTGTCCACAGAATATTTTGCCAGTACTGCTGTGGAACATCCAGGTGCTCTTGTGCAAACTGTAAACGTGCAGCAATGTTTTTTTGGGACAGCAGTGACTTCCTCTGTGGTATCCTCCCATAAAATCCATTCTTGTTTAGTGTTTTACATATCGTAGATTTGCTAACAGGGATGTTAGCATATGCCAGAGACTTTTGTAAGTCTTTAGCTGACACTCTAGGATTCTTCTTCACTTCATTGAGCAGTCTGCGCTGTGCTCTTGCAGTCATCTTTACAGGACAGCCACTCCTAGGGAGAGTAGCAGCAGTACTGAACTTTCTCCATTTATAGACAAAATGTCTTATCGTGGACTAATGAACAGCAAGGCTTTTAGAAATAGTTTTATGACCCTTTCTAGCATTATGCAAGTCAGCAATTTTTTATCGCAGGTCTTCTGAGAGCTCTTTTGTGCGATGCATCATTAACATCAGGCAATGCTTCTTGTGAAACTGGTGTGTGTTTTTTATAGGGCAGGGCAGCTGTAACCAACACCTCCAATCTCATCTCATTGATTGGACTCCAGTTGGCTGATACTCACTCCAATTAGCTCTTGGAGATGTCATTAGTCTAGGGGTGCACATACTTTTTCCACCTGCACTGTGAATGTGTACATGGTGTGTTCAATAAAAATATGGTAACATTTAATTCTTTGTAGCAAAGGTAAAGAGAAAAATGAAAACAGCGGCACTCACCCGTGTGTTCACAAAAATTCAGCAGCTTTATTAATCCCGAGTTACATCAGGCAGGGGGCGGACATTCAGAGGCACGCATTGATCAGCGGCGGCCGTTTCGCGCTAACATGCGCTTCTTCTGGCTGTGCGTCAATGTGTGCCTGCACATTGCTCCTTTTAAATGCTGGCGCAAGCCGTCATCAAGCAAGTTGACAAATCGGATTGCGTCTGCATAAAGGAGGTAACTGAAGTGGGGCACATATAAAAACAATGTACGTGTGATAGCCACAATATACATACAAATAGAGCACTGAAATTTAATATGATATGGTATTTACAAAAAAGGGCTAAGATCGTTCCTGTCATTGAGTCCAAGTTCCCCTAAGGCTTGGGTACGCAATATCCACTTAGCCTCTCTCTGCAGGAGGAGGCGGTGTCTATCTCCCTCCTGCAGAGGAGTGGATACGGTCTCCAAGCCAGAGAAGGAAATGCAACCTGTATCGCCATCATGTACACTTCTAATATGTTCTATTAGTCTAGGGCAACCTTTTCCTGTCTTGATGGAATTAAAATGCTCCCTCACACGTTCAAAAAGACATCTGATAGTTTTTCCAATGTAGAAACGTCCACATGTGCACAATAACAAATACACTACGTGCAGAATTATTAGGCAAATGAGTATTTTGACCACATCATCCTCTTTATGCATGGGTCAAAAGAAGGACTTTACAGGCTCAGAAAAGTCAAAAATAGTGAGATATCTTGCAGAGGGATGCAGCACTCTTAAAATTGCAAAGCTTCTGAAGCGTGATCATCGAACAATCAAGCGTTTCATTCAAAATAGTCAACAGGCTCGCAAGAAGCGTGTGGAAAAACTAAGGCGCAAAATAACTGCCCATGAACTGAGAAAAGTCAAGCGTGCAGCTGCCAAGATGCCACTTGCCACCAGTTTGGCCATATTTCAGAGCTGCAACATCACTGGAGTGCCCAAAAGCACAAGGTGTGCAATACTCAGAGACATGGCCAAGGTAAGAAAGGCTGAAAGACGACCACCACTGAACAAGACACACAAGCTGAAACGTCAAGACTGGGCCAAGAAATATCTCAAGACTGATTTTTCTAAGGTTTTATGGACTGATGAAATGAGAGTGAGTCTTGATGGGCCAGATGGCTGGATTGGTAAAGGGCAGAGAGCTCCAGTCCGACTCAGACGCCAGCAAGGTGGAGGTGGAGTACTGGTTTGGGCTGGTATCATCAAAGATGAGCTTGTGGGGCCTTTTTGGGTTGAGGATGGAGTCAAGCTCAACTCCCAGTCCTACTGCCAGTTTCTGGAAGACACCTTCTTCAAGCAGTGGTACAGGAAGAAGTCTGCAAGGTAAGAAAAACATGATTTTCATGCAGGACAATGCTCCATCACACATGTCCAAGTACTCCACAACGTGGCTGGCAAGAAAGGGTATAAAAGAGGAAAATCTAATGACATGGCCTCCTTGTTCACCTGATCTGAACCCCATTGAGAACCTGTGGTCCATCATCAAATGTGAGATTTACAAGAAGGGAAAACAGTACACCTCTCTGAACAGTGTCTGGGAGGCTGTGGTTGCTGCTGCACGCAATGTTGATGGTGAACAGATCAAAACACTGACAGAATCCATGGATGGCAGGCTTTTGAGTGTCCTTGCAAAGAAAGGTGGCTATATTGGTCACTGATTTGTTTTTGTTTTGTTTTTGAATGTCAGAAATGTATATTTGTGAATGTTGAGATGTTATATTGGTTTCACTGGTAAAAATAAATAATTGAAATGGGTATATATTTGTTTTTTGTTAAGTTGCCTAATAATTATGTACAGTAATAGTCACCTGCACACACAGATATCCCCCTAAAATAGCTAAAACTAAAAACAAACTAAAAACTACTTCCAAAAATATTCAGCTTTGATATTAATGAGTTTTTTGGGGTTCATTGAGAACATGGTTGTTGTTCAATAATTAAATTAATCCTCAAAAATGCAACTTGCCTAATAATTCTGCACTCCCTGTATACTAAATAAGTACTATGACAATTAATAAAGGTATTGACAGTGTGTTTAATACCAGCAAATTCAATTTTTCTGGGAGTTATTAGTGCACAGTTATTAGTGCACAGTGAACAGTTTCCACACCTGTAGTTGCCTTTTGGGAGGTTACTTTTGAGCCAATTCTTGCTCTTCTCCATTTGGAACCTGCTCCTAACAAGTTTATCTTTAACGGTATGACTCCGTCTAAAGGAAATAAGGGGTCTCTGTCCTGTCAACTCATTTAGAGTTGCGTCCCTCCTCAACACGTCCCAGTTCTTAAATATGACTGATCGAATACGATCAGCCATGGGACTATATTTGAAGGAGAACGCAAATCTAGTACCCCTAGTCTGATCAACACTTCTATCTGGATTTTGGTTGCCACTACTCAAAAGGCTATCCTGTGAGAAATTTTTCTCTACTCTTTCCATGTCCTTATTTAATGTTTCCTCGGGGTAACCCCTTCTAACTAGATGCTGTTTAAGATTGTTAGCCTGTCTATGGTAACCACTGACTTTGCTATTAATACGTCTCAGTCTGATGAACTGTCCGTATGGTACGGCTTTTTTGACACTTCTTGGATGGAAGCTGTCGTGGTGGAGCAAGGAATTGGTCGCCGTGGGTTTGTGAAAACCCTCCGTGACCAACTTGTCGCCTTCCACCAGGACAGCCACATCCAAGAATTCTAACCTACTGCCCCCGAAATTAAGGGTAAAGGTCATACCCATGTCATTTTTATTTAAATAGTCAACGAAATCATTGCACTCTTTTTCCGTACCCTCCCAGACTATGAGCACATCGTCTACAAAACGTAGGTATGTTTTTAACTTTAAAATAAATGGATTGTTCACAGAGTACACATATCTGTCCTCTAGTCTGGCAAGGTACATATTAGCAAAAGTGCATGATACGGGGGTCCCCATAGCCGTACCCAGCCGTTGCCTGAACCACTCGTTACCAAACTGTTGTTCGTCAATACGTTGTTCGTCAAGATGAACTTCAATGCCTCCCCAATGAACTCACAATTACACAGGGTCTTTACCCAGATTCGCCACGATGTCCAGGATCGCCTCCACACCAGCATCATGAGGGATGCGGGTGTAGAGGCTCTCCACATCGAGGGATACCAATTGGTAATCCTTCTGCCAATGGATTTCTTTAAGAGCCAACAAGAAATCATTAGTGTCCCTGAGATAAGCGGGGGCGCTGGTGAGTACCGGTCTCAGGAGCCAGTCCACATACTTGGACAGAGGCTCAGTCACTGAGCCAATCCCCGCGACGATAGGACGCCCCGGGGGTTGGCTCGGCGACTTATGGACCTTCGGGAGGAAATACCACGATGGCTTGACTGGAGATAACGGAACAAGTTTATCCAACATATTTCTGGGTAAAAAACCCACCTCCACGTATCTTTTAACGAGGGATTGCAACAACCGCTGGGTACTGGGTAGGGGGTCCCCCGTATCCTTTCATAGACACAGGTATCCCCCAGTTGTCTCATGGCTTTGTTGACATAAAATTCTCTGGACATGAGAACGACAGTTCCCTCCTTGTCCGCCGGTTTCACTATTATATCCTCCTGTGAACGTAGCCACTGCAAGGCTTTATGTTCCTCTATACTGATGTTTGGTTGAGCAGTGGAATATATCACTGCTTTGATATCCCTCATAACTTGATACTGGAAGATATCAATGCTACTCCCGGTGGGCATGGGGGGACAAAAGGTTGATTTCACTCCACCAACGAATGGATCCACGGAGACATCGGTAGGGGATCTCTCAGTGACATCCATTCCAGTAAGAAACTCAAGACAGGCTCGTTCATCCTCATTAAATTTGTTGGACACTTGGAAAGCCAAATTTTGTGTGTTATTAGTTTAAACAGACTGTGATTGTCTATTGTTGTGACTTAGATGAAGATCAGATCACATTTTATGACCAATTTGTGCAGAAATCCATATCATTCCAAAGGGTTCACATACTTTTTCTTGCAACTGTACGTGTGTGTGAAATGCACAAAATCAGCCAGTTACATCATACATCTGTACCTCGCTGTGTGTATAACTATATATATATATATATATATATATATATATATAAAATCACAAATATCGCAGCAGCACAGTCAGTCGTTGTGCACTGGGTGCAATTCCTTACAGAGGTCGGCCTTTCCTCCACGATATATACTTCACAAATGACGAGGCAGCACTTCCAGCTTTAGGTGACAGGGTGAAGACCCCAAAACTTTAATCCCAACAACGTTTCGGCCTACTCAATGAGGCCTTTATCAAGCTAATATATATAAATACTCTTGACGAGATAGAGATGTATGATGTAACCTGCTGATTTGCTATGTGTCACACCAGGTACTAAGTAATCATTTGTAAAGGGATGAAATACTTATTTGCATAACTGTATATATATACATTACAGTGTGTTGGCAAGAAATACAAAAGTAATTTAAGCATTGTACCTTTGGCATAGTCTGTCACGGATTTCTCTGATCCGCTCCAAGTTCCTCCTCTTTAGATCGGACCATTTCTTTAGTAAGGCCAACTAAGTGTGCCTACCATTGAACTTCATCCATAGCTCGAAACGGATCCCCCTCACGATCCTCTGCTTCTCAGACTGGACCCAGGTTCTGTCATAGCCCCGCTCCAACATGCACTGCAGGATAAAGATGCAAGCATATAATCCCACATTTTTTTTTATACAAGTATTAAAAATAATGTCCTCAGCAAAACATCAAAAAAGCAATTGTTCTGACATGCATGTGAAATGTAATCAAATACACTGCTGTAATATCAAATTACTTACAGTCATCAGGAGTTCTTCCTCACTGTCGCGAAAATTGCTGCCAACCCTGTTTTCCAATCTCATCAAACTTCGGGTAGTTTGAAAACAGTTGCTAAACTAGACCATGCCCCTTTTTCGCATGCGCAGTAAGTGAATTTTACATTGCAATTTTCGCATTGATAAAAAATAATGAATGGAGATAGCGAATTTGCCCAAATATTCGTGAAATATCGCGAATTTGAATATAGACCCTGCCGCTCATCACTAGTCTGGAAGTGGTTAACATACTGTAGCAATGGCATTTTTGCCGTAAATATCTCAGATTACAGTATGTTTCTCTAGGACTCAGTCCTAGTTTTCTGAGTAGAGAACACATGTAGCTTCTCTCTCTTCATCAGCTAGCACTAGACTCTCTAGGGGTAGACCTACAGTAAGTTCATCTCCTAGCCTCCTAAAAATGCTTAGTTAGGAGTGTCAACCCTGTCCTATCTATACATAACTATTAGGTACAGTACATTTAACCAAATAACATAATAACAACAACACATCCTTTTTACAAGTACACTTTTATGGGGTACTGCACAATTATATATAGAAATATACTGTGCTTTCCTCCTCACAGTACCTTCTGGAATGACAGCTGACTGTGGAAGCAAGGACCAAGGCCCCCAGAACAGAAAGATAAAGGTCCACCCCTGTATATACTGCAGAAGATGCAATTGCTTCGTTAGCAATGTTTCTTGTGTGTATTTCTTATCTTGTTTGAACATATGTGAGCATACAGTGGAAGTATGTCTTCTATTTGGCTTTTTCTTTCTTCTAATGTCTTTGAATTTCAAAGAAGGGATGTACTTCATTTCAACTCTCTTACATGATTGTTAATACAGTATTTACAGTATAAGTAAATACTGAGTAACTAATCCAAAACGCTGTTCCAGCACAGAACATTCTGCTGGAGTTCGCTGGATCCAGCCTAAATGGATACTACCATTCACCGCTGGACCCCATTGACTATAATCTGGCCTCCTTTAGGGAGGATTGCTGGGTTGCGGCCAGACAAAAAACAATGTATGCACAAGTTTATGTCCGGCTAAAATTCGGCACTCATGCCAGAAAACGGCCAGATATAGTCAAGGGGTCCGGCAGTGAAAGGCAGTATCCGGCCAGGCTGGATCAGATGAGGTCCAGCAGGCTGTTCTCTGCCGGAACAGCCCAACGCATCAGTTAAAACAGAGGTGTGAACCTACCCTGTGCCAGCTGGACATCTTTCTTCGGTCGGCTACTACATAATTTTGACACATACAGTGCCAGTCTAAATGTAAGATAGCTTCCTTGCTGTCTCACATTTAGACCTAGACCATTTTCTACACCTAAACGGGTAGAAAATGATGAATGAGACGGACCTGCCGGCCCCTTCCCTGCCCATGCAACGCCCACTTTTTAGACCTGGCGTGAGTGGGGAAAAGTCACAGATTGCGCTCTGAACAAACCATCTAGGATAATAAATGACCCCCATAGTTTTTCTGTACATGGCCATAATGTCACATACAACAATATACTGATTCATTTACTTCTCTGCATCCAACTTTCTCCTGTTAAACAGGTAGACTGAATATTTCTAGACTTCCTCCGTTCTCCCTTCCCCTCATTAGTGATTGAGTACACATGCCTTGGGCTACATATGTCTCATTACTGTAATCCATCATCATACCAAGCTCCTTCTGTAATGAGCTTTGAGAGTGATGCAATAATGATGCATTTCTACAGAAAAAATGACACTTTCTATAAAAAAAATGAGGTTCCAGGATCAAATTCAATAATAATTATGGAATAAAAATCCAAAAACGCATGGCATGCAGAAAACTGTTCCCTGTCGTACAAAATGTATAATAACCCATCCATCAGCTTGACAACAGTTTACAAGACGAATTGTTTGTTGGCGTGTCAATATATCTAAATTATATATGGTTCATACTTGCTTGAATGTTGACTCTTGAAAGTTTCATCTCAGTTGCTCTTACAGTTGCTATGTTTTCATTATTGACTTACTCGGAAAGTTACTTTTTATCCTAGATGCTAATTACGCATGAGGATGCTCTCATATTTTTCCCGTAGTGTTACAATTTATGCAGTGCATGGTAATTTATTTAAAAAAAATAAATGAGGCAGATTTTTTAATTGCTACCTAGGGCATCATCCCAGACAGCCCCCTTCAGATTGGAGCTAATGTAGCAATTAGCTATTGGTGATCGGGCCCTAATTCCCTCCACTCTCAGCAATTTTGTTGAAACCCAGGGTTTTGCCAGCCATTTTTCTTGCAGTGGCCGTTTATTGGGATATGTAGTACAGCAAGGCACCCATTCAGATAAAATGCTGTCCATATAATACACAGTAACATAGTACATAACATAAGGCCGAAAAAAAGACATTTGTCCATCCAGTTCGGCCTGTCATCCTGCAAGTTGATCCAGAGGAAGGCAAAAAAAAAAACTGTGAGGTACAAGCCAATTTTCCTCACTTTAGGGGAATAAAAAATTCCTTCCCGACTCCAATCAGGCAATCAGAATAACTCCCTGGATCAACGATCCCTCTCTAGTAGCTATAGCCTGTAATATTATTACGCTCCAGAAATACATCCAGGCCCCGCTTGAATTCCTTTATTGTACTCACCATCACCACCTCCTCAGGCAGAGAGTTCTATAGTCTCACTGCTCTTACTGTAAAGAATCCTCTTCTATGTTTGTGTACAAACCTTCCTTCCTCCAGACGCAGAGGATGTCTCCTCGTCACAGTCACAGTCCTGGGGATAAATAGATGATGGGAGAGATCTCTGTACTGACCCCTGATATATTTATACATATTAATTAGACTCCCCTCAGTTGTCTTTTTTCTAAAGTGAATAACCCTAATTTTGATCATCTTTCCGGGTACTGTAGTTGCCCCATTCCAGTTATTACTTTAGTTGCCCTCCTCTGGACCCTCTCCAGCTCTGCTATGTCTGCTTTGTTCACTGGAGCCCAGAACTGTACACTAGTGTCTGAAAATGAAATGTGTCCACAGCAAGTGGTAGAAACCCTTTAAGTCGCTGTTGTACTTTTTCCTGGGTCAGACAGGACACTTTTAATGGGGAATTTATTTCAACATTCAGCATGTCATCTGACAGTTTATTTTCCTCATTGAATACATTGGAGCAAATTTTTTTTAACAGCTTTGCTTTCTCCTCATCGCTCTCTGCGACTCCCTCCTCATTACTCTTTAAAGGGCCGACACCTTCAGATTTATACTTTTTAGCATTTATATAATTGAAGAATATTTTAGGGTTAGTTTTACTCTCTTTGGCAATTAATCTTTCGGTCTCTAGTTTGGACGCTTTTATTTGTTTTTTACATGTTCTATTTTTTTCCTTATAATTTTTCAGTGCTTCCGTGCTACCCTCCTGTTTTAGTGTTTTATATGCTTTCTTTTTGTCATTTATTGCTTTCTTTACAGTTCTGTTTATCCACATTGATTTCTTTTTGTTCCTTAACCTTTTATTCCCATACGGTATGTACCTCTCACAATGAGATTTTAGGATGCTTTTAAAGATATCCCATTTTGTGGCTGTATTTTTATTTTTGAGGACTTTGTCCCAGTTAGTTAGGCCTATGGCCTCTCTTAGTTGGCTAAATTTAGCTTTTTTCAAGTTTGGTATTTTTGTTCCTCCCTGTAGAAACGCTCTTTTGAATGATAATTGGAAGGTTATTACTTTGTGGTCACTATTTCCCAGGTGTCCCCCAACCTGCACGTCTGTTGTTCTGTCAGGCCTATTGGTTAATACTAAGTCCAGTGTGGCCGTCCCTCTAGTCGGGTCCTGAACCAGTTGGGAGAGGTAATTGTCTTTGGTTATTGCCAAGAACCTGTTTCCTTTATGAGATATACAAGTTTCAGTTTCCCAGTCTGTATCTGGATAGTTGAAGTCCCCCATAATAACCACCTCATTATGATTTGCCGCCTTGTCAATCTCATTTAGTAGTAGATTTTCTGTGGACTCTGGTATATTAGGTGGTTTATAGTAAACTCCTATTAGTAATTTATTATTGTTTTTAGCGCCATGTATCTCTACCCACAGTGACTCCACATGTTCATGTCCCTCACTTATATCTTCCCGGAGTGTGGGCTTTAGACAGGACTTTACATAAAGGCAGACCCCTCCCCCTCTCCGGTTTTGACGATCCTTTCTAAACAGACTGTAACCCTGTACATTAACTGCCCAGTCATAGCTATCATCTAGCCATGTCTCAGTTATTCCCACTATGTCATAGTCCTCCTCACACATCACTAATTCCAGTTCACCAGTTTTATTAGTCAGGCTTCTGGCATTAGTATACATACATTTGAGAGGTTTATGTATATTTTTTACCCTACACCTTTCCTTCTGAACTGTTCTAGTCCCTCCTTCCATTCCTCCCCCAGTCCCACTACCTTGCCCCCGGTCTCTATCTGCACTATCTTCCCATCCTATAACATAATTACCCTCCCCCCCAGTCCCTAGTTTAAACACTCCTCCAAACTTCTAGCCATCTTCTTCCCCAACACAGCTGTCCCTTCCCCATTGAGGTGCAGCCCGTCCCTACGATAGAGCCATAGATGAGTTCAGTGCACCAGAGACAACTTCTACAGACCAGCTCTCCGTAATGGCTCATAGGTGGGGTCCCAAGGGGGGACTGACTGAAATGACAATCAAATTTACCCTAACAGGGCATATGGCAAAGGCTTTTCTTCATAATACAACCCCTTTAAGAAAATATGCACAGTGTATCTTTTTTCACTAAGATTATTTTTTTTTGGTCTATAAGAAAGTTTTATACAACACCTACATTGTTCATTTTTGAGGATCAACATAACGAAGCCTGCAGCAACATATTTAATAACATTCACTGGAATAATAATTAATAGAATGCATTATATTTGTTTTTTTCAGGATCCACACAATGAGAAATTCTAATAGTCCAAAGATTTACTGTATGTTTAATTTTATACTTGTAAAATTCTAAAGGCAGCAGAATTTTCCAGCAGTAGAGTATTCAGGACTAATCTTCAGGATGGGTCATCAATATCAGATTGCTGTGGGTCTCAGAACCGTACTCATACCAAGGTCAATACCGTACATTATATAGTGGCCATGCTTGGTTTTGAAGCCCAGACCCATTCACTTGAAAGGGAGTGAGCTGAAAATAGGCCGATGTTCAGTGATGTCACTGGTGTCACATACCTACCTGTCCATGCTACAGTGTCACATATTTCCTGTGGGGGATTTAAGCAGGCAGCTGCGGTGAACAGGTGCCCATGATTGGTCTTCTTTCCCTGTGTAGCGTTTATAGTGCTATTGTTTGGATTCCTGGTATTCTGACTAGTGCTGAGGCAATCGAACCGGAATTCGGTCTGAAGTTTAGGAAAACTTCGATTCGCAGCAAAGCCAAATTTCCTTGCGCTTCGTGGTAACAAATCAGTTTTTCAAAAAATGGCGGCTGCACGTGTTACAGAGTGAAAATAAAAAGCCCAGGAATGAGAGCTCACCCCCATAATACTGTTTAGCCAATCAATCTGCAGGTAACCATCCCCTGTGATGTCACAGCCCTATAAAAGCCTCATCCTGTGTGGTCTCTGCCATTGTCCTGTGAACTGAGCATAGGGAGAGATGTGACAAGCACATATGCGCTAGGGACAGTGTTGCTGCAGACTGTAAATAGGACAATATTGGAGAGGGATAGTGCAGGGAGACTGCAGGGAGAATGTGCATCACTGTGCAGTGCACCGACATTCAGCGTTAATCTGTTCTGTTAGGGATATAGTTACTGTGCCTCAGTATTAAAGGCAGGTGTCATATATCACTGTGTGCATCACTGTGTAGTACACTGACACTCTGTCATGGGGCCACTCTGTCACTTTTACTGCCGTGTATGGAGTGGGCTCACTGCAGCAGCCTGTGTGACATGGGTATACCTGATTTATAGCAATTTGTGACATATTAATTTGTAAATTAATCGAATTTATTGTCAAACTTCGGCAAATCAGCAGAATCCAATTTTTAAAGACTTCGCTCATCTCTAATTCTGACTTTTGGATTGTCCCTGACCTTGCTCCTGACTGCTCATTATTCCTCTGATGTTATCTTCTGGCACTGAGCCTGTCTGGAATTTGACTCTGTATCTTGTTTCGGTTCTGACGCATTTCTCTGTTTAGGATTCGGGCCTGATTTTGACTTACAGTAGCTTTTGGATCCTGATACTGTATCCTGTCTGGTTTTGACCTTTTTCTGTCTGACTACTCCACTACTTCCGAGTTTTACCCCACTAGGTTTAGGCCCCTGCCCTTCAGGATTGTTGCCAAGTTGTGGGCTGCCATTTAAGGCAGATCGTGCAAGTTGCTAGGGACAGTGGTGTGTTTGGAGTACAGGCTGCACTGTTCACTACCCTAGGTGACAAGTGGCCTATAAAGAGATGCAGTAATCACAGCAGCACCACAGTCTCCTCAAACAGCTGATCATCAGGGCAGCCAGAAGTCAGACCCCTATTGATGAGATCTTGAAGATTTATGAATATTCTACTAACAAAATAGCTTGTAATGTGATGTACAAGAACATGATAAGCTCTGATGTGACCTAAATGAGCAATGTCTCTTATATACAGTACAGACCAAAAGTTTGGACACACCTTCTCATTCAAAGAGTTTTCTTTATTTTCATGACACATGTGGAATTATACACATAACAAAAAAGTGTGAAACAACTGAAAATATGTCATATTCTAGGTTCTTCAAAGTAGCCACCTTTTGCTTTGATTACTGCTTTGCACACTCTTGGCATTCTCTTGATGAGCTTCAAGAGGTAGTCACCTGAAATAGTCTTCCAACAGTCTTGAAGGAGTTCCCAGAGATGCTTAGCACTTGTTGGCCCTTTTGCCTTTACTCTGCGGTCCAGCTCACCCCAAACCATCTCGATTGGGTTCAGGTCTGGTGACTGTGGAAGCCAGGTCATCTAGCGCGGCACCCCATCACTCTCCTTCATGGTCAAATAGCCCTTACACAGCCTGGAGGTGTGTTTGGGGTCATTGTCCTGTTAAAAAATAAATGATGGCCCAACTAAACGCAAACCGAATGGAATAGCATGCCGCTGCAGATACTGTAGTAGCCATGCTGGTTCAGTATGCCTTCAATTTTGAATAAATCCCCAACAGTGTCACCAGCAAAGCACCCCCACACCATCACTCCTCCTCCTCCATGCTTCACGGTGGGAACCAGGCATGTAGAGTCCATCCGTTCACCTTTTCTGGGTCGCACAAAGATACGGTGGTTGGAACCAAAGATCTCAAATTTGGACTCATCAGACCAAAGCACAGATTTCAACTGGTCTAATGTCCATTCCTTGTGTTCTTTAGCCCAAACAAGTCTCTTCTACTTGTTGCCTGTCCTTAGCAGTGGTTTCCTAGCAGATATTCCACCATGAAGGCCTGATTCACACAGTCTCCTGTGTATTATCTGAACGGATGCGTCTGTGCAGATCCATGATGGATCCACACAAAACGTGAGTGTGAAAGTAGCCTTATTGTGAAGTGTATCTCTCCAATCTCGTTCCATAGGGGTTAATTCAGTCTGTGTCTGAATTTGCACCTGCTGCCCTCATGCTCCTTAGCCCTGCTATTTAATTCCTGTGTTGTGTCTGTTTGTGAAGAATTTGAAGTTTGTGGCCAGACCCTGGCTGTACAACAGCGTTTGCATCTGTAGTCTCAAGCCGGTCCCTGAAGCCTTTCCTTGTCGCTGTCGGTTTCTGCATAGTGTGTCTGGGTTCCAGAAGTCATCACTATGTCTGCTTGATGGTATATTTAGGTTCCAGAAGTCACTATCATGTGTGCAGTGGTCCCTGGAGCTGTTACTGTTTGGACTTGTCTTCCGTATGTCTGGGTTACTGGAGTCCTAAACCAAGTCTAAGGCTACTTTCACACTAGCGTTTGATCGGATCCGTTCTGAACGGATCCGATCATATTAATGCAGACGGAGGCTCCGTTCAGTACGGATCCGTCTGCATTAATAACTTAGAAAAAAATCTAAGTGTGAAAGCAGCCTGAGCGGATCCGTTCAGACTTTCAATGTAAAGTCAATGGGGGACAGATCCGCATCCATTCAGACTGCATCAGGGCTGGACGGAGGCGTTCGGGTCCGCTCGTGAGCTCCTTCAAACGGAGCTCACGAGCGGACCGACGAACGCTAGTGTGAAACTAGCCTAAACAAGTTCCAAGTCCATTGTCTCTGTTTGTCTGGGTTCCAGAAGTCTTGATCTAAGTCTGAAAAAGTTGCAAGTACATGTCTCTGTACGGTATGTCGGTTTACAGTTGTCTTGATCCAAGACTGAACAAGTTCCAAGTTCATGTCTTTGTAGGTCAAGGTTCCAGGAGTCTTGATTCAAGTCTGAACAAGTTTTAAGACCATGTCTCTTTGTCCTGCCCTGTAGGTCAGCTGCTTTCACTCTGGATTCCACCCTTGCAGTGTTTTACAGTTTTTAGTCACAGTGGTTCCACAAAATTCATATCAGCGCCATTACATATGGCTTTGAGCCAACTTCTAAAAAAGCAATGAGACTAGTTACGTTCCTTACCACAGCAGATATAATATCGTATGAAGGCCCTCAACTCAGTCACAGAAACATCATGTTTTAAATTGTTTGCAAAACAATTAAAAAATTCTCTTGAAGCTAAGAATTCCTATGTGCAGAGTATGTTACTAATGATATTGCTGCAAGATCTAATCTATTTAAGTACAAGGTCTTCATTACATACAGTACAGACCAAAAGTTTGGACACACCTTCTCATTCAAAGAGTTTTCTTTATTCTCATGACTATGAAAATTGTGGATTCACACTGAAGGCATCAAAACTATGAATTAACACATGTGGAATTATATACTTATCAAAAAAGTATGAAACAACTGAAAATATGTCATATTCTAGGTTCTTCAAAGTAGCCACCTTTTGCTTTGATTACTGCTTTGCACACTCTTGGCATTCTCAGTATTATGCGGTCAAAAGATGATACTTTCTTTAGCGTACCATGCAGAATACATGTGTCCCTATTACATGAGGCTTGTTAGCTGCATCCATGACACAGGAAGTGCTGTACTCAAGAAAAAGGGTGGAGCATCACACAAAAGAAAATGTGTCATAGATCTCAGGGAGGGAACATGAAAAGAACAAGTGCATTACCAAAAAAAGGCCACTACATGGCAGCATATAACTAACCATTGAAATATCCATAGGAATGGTTCAAAGAATAAACTATATAAATTCCCATCTACATTAATGTAAATATTAACTGTGTAACAGCATACCTACTGTAGTTAGCACAGTTGAAAAAGGACATAAGTCCATTAAGTTCAACCAAGGGATGGTTTGGGGTGTGAATTTTAGGAAAGATGATTGAGAACAAGACATGTACACATTTTCATAGGCAATTATGTTACTGTATTTTTCGCCCTATAAGACGCACCGGCCTATAAGACGCACCTAGGTTTTAGAGGAGGATAATAAGAAAAAAATATTTTCCATTACTCCTCAGTTCAGACTAGCAATCAGACCCCAAATGTTAATCAGACCTCAGCTTACAGCCACAATTAGACCCCCAATATTAATCAGACCTCAGATCAGTCCCTCAATGCCTCAGATCAGCCCCCCTATGTCAGGCATCAGCCCCCCATGTCACTCATCATGCCCCATGTCAGCCATCATGCCCCCATGTCAGCCATTAGCCCCCCATTTCAGCCATAAGCCCCCATCCATCAGCCCCCCATTGTCAGCCATCATGCCCCCATGTCAGCCATCAGAACAAATAAAAAAAATAAAAAATAAACTTACCTCTCCTGCTCCTGGACGCCCTTGCTCTTAACCACCAGCAGTTTAGTTTAGTTGCTCTTCTTTGTACCTTTCCCAGCTCCTGGACATCCTTTGTATGCACTAGTGCCCAGAACTGCATATTCCAGATGAGGCTGCACTAAAGCTTGGTAAAGTGGTAATATTACATCTTTGTCCCGTTAGTTCTGCTTGCCTGACAGATTTGTGGGTGTAATCACGATCTGCTGCTGGCACACCGCTGTCCTGTGGGAGACATCATTGCATGTAATAGCAGCTGTGTCCCCTGCTAGCTATCTGGTGACTGCCAGGAAGGGAACGCTTCCCATCCGACAATTTCTTGCAGCATCGAAGTGTACAGTATAATACACCCTTTAGAAACAGCTAATTTGTGTGCTGTTATTAAGTCTACAAGTACACCCAAACCTTTCTCTACAAAGGACGTTAGGTGGAATTTACATATTTTCGTAAACCCAACATTTTATTAGTTTACATCGGAATATTTACATTCTTGCCATGTACCACGTTGCTGCTTTGTGTCTGTCACTTTCAAGATTTGCTAATAAGTGGCAGCCAATACAACCAGCTGCTCTGAATTGTAAAACATGAGGTACACACATTTATTTAAAAACCTTTAGTGAATTTGTATTTCAATATCGAGTACTTTATTTTTTGATTGTCCTTTAAATGGGTTCTCCGGGAATTAAGAAAATGAAAATACTTAAATGTTACTTTATTATAAATATATTCTCAAATATCTTTTATTAGTTATAATTAGGGTTGAGCGAACCCAAACTGTAAGGTTTAGGTTCGTATCGAACTTTACGATTTTTGAACCCCGGACCTGAACCCAAACTTTTCAGTAAAAGTTTGGGTTCGGTGTTCGTTGAGTTAATGGCGCTTTAACTTGTATGCGTTTAACTTGTGTGCCCTTAGAAGCCATCACAGCCATGCCTACACCCCAAAATGGGGTCACATGTGGGGTATTTATACTGCCCTTGCATTTTAGGGGCCCTAAAGCGTGAAAAGTAGATTGGAATCCAAATGCGTAAAAAATGTCCTGTGAAATCCTAAAAGTACTCATTGGAATTTTGGCCCCTTTGCGCACCGAGGCTGCAAAAAAGTGTCACACATGTGGTATCGCCGTACTCAGAAGAAAAATACACCACAAATGTGTTTTGTGGTGTATTTTTACATATACCCATGCTGGGTGAGATAAATATCTCTGTAAAAGACAACTTTTCCCCTTTTTTTATACAAAGTTGTCATTTTACAGAGATAGTTCTCTCACCCGGCATGGGTATATGTAAAAAGACACCCCAAAAAACATTTTTCTACTTCTCCTGAGTACGGCGATACCACATGTGCGACACTGTTTTGCAGCCTAGGTGCGCAAAGGGGCCCAAATTCCAATGAGTACCTTTTGGGAGGGCATTTTTAGGCATTTGGATTCCAAACTACTTCTCACGCTTTAGGGCCCCTAAAATGCCAGGGCCGTATAAATAACCCACAAGTGACCCCATTTTAGAAAGAAGACACCCCAAGGTATTCTGTGAGGGGCATGGCGAGTTCATAGAAGTTTTTTTTTTGGCACAAGTTAGTGGAAAATGTTTTTTATTTTTTTTCTTGCAACGTCTCATATTCCACTAACTTGTGACAAAAAATACAATTTTACATGAACTCATCATGCCCCTCACGGAATTCCTTGGGGTGTCTTCATTCCAAAATGGGGTCACAGGTGGGGTATTTATACTGCCCTGGCATTTTAGGGGCCCTAAAGCGTGAGAAGTCTGGAATCCAAATGTCTAAAAATGCCCTCCTAAAAGGTATTGATTGGAATTTGGGCCCCTTTGCGCACCGAGGCTGCAAAATAGTGTCACACATGTGGTATCGCCGTACTCAGAAGAAAAATACACCACAAATGTGTTTTGTGGTGTATTTTTACATATACCCATGCTGGGTGAGATAAATATCTCTGTAAAAGACAACTTTTCCCCTTTTTTTATACAAAGTTGTCATTTTACAGAGATAGTTCTCTCACCCGGCATGGGTATATGTAAAAAGACACCCCAAAATACATTTTTCTACTTCTCCTGAGTACGGCGATACCACATGTGCGACACTGTTTTGCAGCCTAGGTGCGCAAAGGGGCCCAAATTCCAATGAGTACCTTTTGGGAGGGCATTTTTAGGCATTTGGATTCCAAACTACTTCTCACGCTTTAGGGCCCCTAAAATGCCAGGGCCGTATAAATAACCCACAAGTGACCCCATTTTAGAAAGCAGACACCCCAAGGTATTCTGTGAGGGGCATGGCGAGTTCATAGAAGTTTTTTTTTTGGCACAAGTTAGTGGAAAATGTTTTTTATTTTTTTTCTTGCAACGTCTCATATTCCACTAACTTGTGACAAAAAATACAATTTTACATGAACTCATCATGCCCCTCACGGAATTCCTTGGGGTGTCTTCATTCCAAAATGGGGTCACAGGTGGGGTATTTATACTGCCCTGGCATTTTAAGGGCCCTAAAGCGTGAGAAGTCTGGAATCCAAATGTCTAAAAATGCCCTCCTAAAAGGTATTCATTGGAATTTGGGCCCCTTTGCGCACCTAGGCTGCAAAAAGTGTCACACATGTGGTATCGCCGAAATTAGGAGAAGTAGGGCAATGTGTTTTGGGGTGTATTTTTACATATACCCATACTGTGTGTGAGAAATATCTCTGTAAATAACAACTTTTTAAAACATTTTATACAAATTTGTCAATTTACTGAGATATTTCTCTCACCCAGCATGGGTATATGTAA
The DNA here is from genome assembly GCF_014858855.1 of Bufo gargarizans. NCBI lineage: Eukaryota > Metazoa > Chordata > Amphibia > Anura > Bufonidae > Bufo > Bufo gargarizans. The sequence continues at coordinate 584,608,521 of NC_058080.1, read as the reverse complement.
AAATACACCCCAAACCACATTGCCCTACTTCTTATGAGTACGGCGATACCACATGTGTGACACTTTTTTGCAGCCAAGATACGCAAAGGGGCCCAAATTCCAATGAGTACCTTTAGGATTTCACAGAGCATTTTTACGCATTTGGATTCCGTGAGGGGTATGGTGAGTTCATGTAAGATTTAATTTTTTTGTCACAAGTTAGTGGAATATGAGACTTTGTAATAAAAAATAAAAATAAAATAAAAACCAATTTCCGCTAACTTGTGCCAAAAAATAAAAATCTTCTATGAACTCGCCATGCCCCATAAAAGTGATCTTTATAGCGCTGCTGACAAGAAAAGGCATTTTCTATATAGTTCTGGCAATGTGCGGATCTGCAAAATGCGGAAAGCATATTGACGTGGATCCGCGGATCCGCAAAACACATATGGACGTCTGAATGGAGCCTTACAGGGGGTGATCAATGACGGGGGGTGATCAGGGAGTCTATATGGGGTGATCAGGGGTTAATAAAGGGGTTAATAAGTGACAGGGGAAGGGTGTAGTGTAGTGTGGTGATTGGTGCTACTTACAGAGCTGCCTGTGTCCTCTGGTACTCGATCCAAGCAAAAGGGACCACCAGAGGACCAGGTAGCAGGTATATTAGACGCTGTTAACAAAACAGCGTCTAATATACCTTTTTGGAGTTAAAAAAAATCGCATCTACAGCCTGCCAGCGAATGATCGCCGCTGGCAGGCTGTAGATAAACTAGTTTACCTCGATATCTTGTGAACGTGTGCTCCTATGAGCGCGCTTTCACAGGAAATCTCGCGTCTCGGAATAACCCGGCCGCCCCCAGGACGCACCCCTGCGTTAGGCTGTCGGGAGGCGGTTAAACCAAGAATATTTTTGCAGTATTTCAAGCAGTGTATTTTATACTAACAAATGCAGCATAGGCCCCAGATGTAGGGTATTGCCAAAAATGGGTGTTTTTTAACCCAGAAAATTATTGCAATATTTTAAGCTTGTATTTAACACTGACAGATGCAGTAAATGCCGCAAATTTAGTATTTTGCCTAAAATGGGTGTTTTTTTAATAACAGAATATAACAGCAGTACCTAACACTTGTATTTCACACTGACAAATGCAGCATAGGCCCCAGATGTAGGGTATTGCCAAAAATGGGTGTTTTTTAACCCAGAAAATTATTGCAATATTTTAAGCTTGTATTTAACACTGACAGATGCAGAAAAGGCAGCAAATTTAGTATTTTGCCCAAAATGGGTGTTTTTTTAAAACCTGAAAATTATTGCAGTATTTCAAGCTTGTATTTCACACTGACAGATGCTGCAAAGGCAAAAGATGTAGGATATTGCCAATAATGAGTGCTTTTTTTAATATTTTTGCAGTACAAACCGGATTCCCAAAAAGTTGGGACACTATACAAATCGTGAATAAAAACTGAATGCAATGATGTGGAGGTGCCAACTTCTAATATTTTATTCCAAATAGAACATAAATCACGGAACAAAGGGAAAAATATGTTGAATCAGAATTTCATGGTGTCAACAAATCCCCAAAAAGTTGGGACAAGGCCATTTTCACCACTGTGTGGCATCTCCCCTTCTTCTTACAACACTCAACAGACGTCTGGGGACCGAGGAGACCAGTTTCTCAAGTTTAGAAATAGGAATGCTCTCCCATTCTTGTCTAATACAGGCCTCTAACTGTTCAATCGTCAATGGGCCTTCTTTGTTGCACCTTCCTCTTTATGATGCGCCAAATGTTCTCTATAGGTGAAAGATCTGGACTGCAGACTGGCCATTTCAGTACCCGGATCCTTCTCCTACGCAGCCATGATGTTGTGATTGATGCAGAATGTGGTCTGGCATTATCTTGTTGATAAATGCAGGGTCTTCCCTGAAAGAGATGACGTCTGGATGGGAGCATATGTTGTTCTAGAACCTGAATATATTTTTCTGCATTGATGGTGCCTTTCCAGACATGCAAGCTGCCCATGCCACACGCACTCATGCAACCCAATACCATCAGAGATGCAGGCTTCTGAACTGAGCGTTGATAACAACTTGGGTTGTCCTTGTCCTCTTTGGTCCGGATGACATGGCGTCCCAGATTTCCAAAAAGAACTTTGAATCGTGACTCGTCTGACCACAGAACAGTCTTCCATTTTGCCACACTCCATTTTAAATGAGCCTGAGCTTGTGGATCTTGCTTAGAAATGGCTTCTTCTTTGCACTGTAGAGTTTCAGCTGGCAACGGCGGATGGCACGGTGGATTGTGTTCACTGACAATGGTTTCTGGAAGTATTCCTGAGCCCATTCTGTGATTTCCTTTACAGTAGCATTCCTGTTTGTGGTGCAGTGTCGTTTAAGGGCCCGGAGATCACGGGCATCCAGTATGATTTTACGGCCTTGACCCTTACGCACAGAGATTGTTCCAGATCTGAATCTTCGGACACAGTTGATGATGATAGATGCAAAGTCTTTGCAATTTTTCGCTGGGTAACACCTTTCTGATATTGCTCCACTATCTTTCTGCGCAACATTGTGGGAATTGGTGATCCTCTACCCATCTTGGCTTCTGAGAGACACTGCCACTCTGAGAAGCTCTTTTTATACCCAATCATGTTGCCAATTGACCTAATTAGTGTTAATTGGTCTTCCAGCTCTTCGTTATGCTCAAATTTACTTTTTCCAGCCTCTTATTGCTACTTGTCCCAACTTTTGGGGGTTTTGTTGACACCGTGAAAATTTGAATCAACGTATTTTTCCTTTAAAATGATACATTTACTCGGATTAAACGTTTGATCTGTCATCTACATTCTATTACAAATAAAATATTGACATTTGCCATCTCCACATCATTGCATTCAGTTTTTATTCACAATTTGTTTAGTGTCCCAACTTTTTTGGAATCTGGTTTGTATTTCAAGCTTGTATTTCACAATGACAGATGTAGTAAATGCTGCAAATGTAGTATTTTGCCCAAAATGGGTGTTTTCTTTAAATAAAGAATATTATTGCAGTATTTCAAGCTTATATTTCACACTAACAAAAGCAGCATAGACCCCCAGATGTAGGGTATTGCCAAAAATTGGTGTTTTTTAAACCCAGAAAATTATTGCAGTATTTCAAGCTTGGATTTCACGCTAACAAAAGCAGCATAGGCCCCAGATGTAGTGTAATGCCAAAAATGGGAGCTTTTTTAATAACAGAATAAAACAACAGTATCTTTTTATTATTTTCCCCAAAATAGGTTTTTTTAAAACCCAGAATATTATTGCAGTATTTCAAGCTTGTATTTTACACTGACAGATGCAGCAAATGCCGTAAATTTAGTATTTTGCCCAAAATGGGTGTTTGTTTAAATAACAGAATATAACAGCAGTATCTAACGCTTGTATTTAACACTGAAAGATGCAGCAAAGGCCTCCAATTTAGTATTTTGCCCAAAATGGGTGTTTTTTTAAACAAAGAATATTATTGCAGTATTTCAAGCTTGTATTTCACACTAACAAATGCAGCATAGGCCCCAGATGTAGGGTATTGCAAAAAAATTGGTGTTTTTTTAAACCCAGAAAATTATTGCAGTATTTCAAGCTTGCATTTAACAGTGACAGATGCTGAAAAGGCACCTGATGTAGGGTATTGCCAAGAATAGGTGCTTTTTTAAACCCAGAATATTATTGCAGTCTTTTAAGCTTGTATATCACACTGATAAATGTAGCAAACTCTGCAAATGTATTATTTTGCCCAAAATGGGTGTATTTTTAATAGCAGAATATAACAGCAGTATCTAGCACTGGTATTTCACACTGACGGATGCAGCAAAGGCTGCAAATTTTGTATTTTGACCAAAATGGATGTTTTTTTTTAAACCAAGAATATTTTTTGCATAATTTCAAGCAGTGTATTTTATACTAACAAATGCAGCATAGGCCCCTGATGTGTATTGCCAAAAATTGGTGTTTTTTAACCCATAAAATTATTGCAATATTTTAAGCTTGTATTTAACACTGACAGATGCAGTAAATGCTGCAAATTTAGTATTTTGCCCAAAATGGGTGTTTTTTTTAAAAATAACAGAATATAACAGCAGTACCTAATGCTTGTACTTTACACTGACAGATGCAGAAAAGGCAGCAAATTTATTATTTTGCCCAAAATGGGTGGGCTTTTTTTAACCCAGAAAATCATTGCAGTATTTCAAGCTTGTATTTCACACTGACAAATGCTGCAAAGGCAACAGATGTAGGATATTGCCAATAATGAGTGTTTTTTTTAAACTCAGAATATTATTGCAGTATTTCAAGCAGTATTTCACACTGACAAATGCTGCAAAGACACCAGATGTAGGATATTGCCAATAATGAGTACTTTTTTAAACCCAGAATATTATTGCAGTATTTCAAGCTTGTATTTCACAATGACAGATGCAGTAAAAGTATTTTGCCCCAAATGGATGTTTATTTAATAACAGAATATAACAGCAGTATCTAACGTTTGTATTTCACACTGACAGATGCAGAAAAAGCCTCAAATGTAGTATTTTGCCCAAAATGGGTGTTTTTTTTTAACAAAGAATATTATTGCAGTATTTCAAGCTTGTATTTCACACTAACAAATGCAGCATATGCCCCAGATGTAGGGTATTGCCAAAAAATTGGTGTTTTTTTAAACCCAGAAAATGATTGCAGAATTTCAAGCTTGCATTTAACACTGACAGATGCAGCAAACGCCGCAAATTTAGTATTTTGCCCAAAATGGGTGTTTTTTTAACCTCTTAACCCCTTAAGGACCGAGGACGTACCGGTACGCCCTATTTCCCGAGTCCTTAAGGACCGAGGACGTACCGGTACGTCCTGACTTAAAATCTGCATTCCGGCGCCGCAGGGGTTAATCGGAACGGGACGCCGGCTGAAATCATTCAGCCGGCATCCCGTAACAACGCAGGGGGGGGTCATTTGACCCCCCCGTGTCGGCGATCGCAGCAAACCGCAGGTCAATTCAGACCTGCGGTTTGCTGCGCTTTTTGCAGTTTCTGATCCCCGCGGTCCCTGACCGCGGGGATCAGAAACTTCTGAGTGCCTAAAATCAATATTGCGCACCCCCCCCTGCACCCCTGTATGATTTGATGGCGGCGGGAGGTGCAGGGGGGGTGTCGCAGGCAGTGGGGGCGTTGCGGGAGGCGGGCGGTGCGGCAGGCGGGATCGCGATCCCCCGCCCGCCTCCCATTGCATAATCGTTGGTGTACAGTGGGTATACCAGGGTGCCAGCACATTGCTGGCACCCTGGTATAAACGGCTGACATCGTTGATGCGATGTCAGCCGTTTAACCCTTTCCATACAGCGGTCCGTATGGACCGCTGTATGGAAAAGGTTAACAGCGCAAGGAGCTCCCTCCCTCTCCGATCGGGGGGCTGCTGTGCCTTTGCAGCCCCCCGATGGGAGAGGGAGAGAGCCCCCAGACAGCCCCCCGAAGCCCCGTCCTCACCCTTCCCCGTCTGCGAAGTTCTGACCATAACTGAGCAGACGGGGAAGGTTCCCATGGCAACAGGACGCCTGCTCAGGCGTCCTGCTGTCCATGGTGCTGAACAGATCTGTGCTGAAAGCATAGATCTGTTCAGTGTAAGTAAAATACAGTGCAGAACCCTATATAGGTTCTGTACTGTATTATACAGACATCAGACCCACTGGATCTTCAAGAACCAAGTGGGTCTGGGTCAAAAAATAAAAAGAATAAGTGAAAAAAGTTAAGAGAAAAAAAAAAAACATTTATCACTGAATAAAAATTAAAAAAATAAAATAAACTACACATATTAGGTATCGCCGCGTCCGTAACGACCTGATCTATAAAACGGCCATGTTACTTTCCCCGCACAGTGAACGCCATAAAAATAAAAAAATAAAAACTATGAGAAAATTGAAATTTTGCCCACCTTACTTCCCAAAAAAGGTAATAAAAGTGATCAAAAAAGTCGCATGTACGCCAAAATAGTACCAATCAAACCGTCATCTCATCCCGCAAAAAATGAGACCCTACTCAAGATAATCGCCCAAAAACTGAAAAAACTATGGCTCTTAGACTATGGAAACACTAAAACATCATTTTTTTTGTTTCAAAAATAAAATCATTGTGTAAAACCTACATAAATAAAAATAAAGTATACATATTAGGTATTGCCGCGTCCGTATCGACCAGCTCTATATAAATATCACATGACCTAACCCCTCAGGTGACCACCATAAAAAATAAAAATAATAAATTGTGCAAAAAAAGCAATTTTTTGCCATCTTATGTCACAAAAAGTGTAATAGCAAGCGATCAAAAAGTCATATGCACCCCAAAATAGTGCCAATCAAACTGTCATCTCATCCCGCAAAAAATTAGACCCTACTCAAGATAATCGCCCAAAAACTGAAAAAACTATGGCTCTCAGACTATGGAGACACTAAACAATTTTTGGGTTTTAAAAATGAAGTTATTGTATAAAACTTACATAAATAAAAAAAATTGTATACATATTAGGTATCGCTGCGTCCGTGACAACCTGCTCTATAAAATTACCACGTGATCTAACCTGTCAGATGAATGTTGTAAATAACAAAAAAAAAAACGTGCCAAAAAAGCTATTTCTTGTTACCTTGCCGCACAAAAAGTGTAATATAGAGCAACCAAAAATCATATCTACCCTGAACTAGTACCAACAATACTGCCACCCTATTCCGTACTTTCTAAAATGGGGTCACTTTTTTGGAGTTTCTACTCTAGGGGTGCATCAGGGGGGCTTCAAATGGGACATGGTGTCAAAAAAACCAGTCCAGCAAAATCTGCCTTCCAAAAACCGTATGGCATTCCTTTCCTTCTGCGCCCTGCCGTGTGCCCATACAGCGGTCTACAACCACATATGAGGTGTTTCTGTAAACTACAGAATCGGGGCCATAAATAATGAGTTTTGTTTGGCTGTTAACCCTTGCTTTGTAACTGGAAAAAAAATATTAAAATGGAAAATCTTCCAAAAAAGTGAAATTTTGAAATTGTATCTCTATTTTCCATTAAATCTTGTGCAACACCTAAAGGGTTAACAAAGTTTGTAAAATCAGTTTGAATACCTTGAGGGGGTGTAGTTTCTTAGATGGGGTCACATTTATGGAGTTTCTACTCTAGGGGTGCATCAGGGGGCTTCAAATGGGACATGGTGTCAAAAAACCAGTCCAGCAAAATCTGCCTTCCAAAAACCGTATGGCATTCCTTTCCTTCTGCGCCCTGCCGTGTGCCCATACAGCGGTCTACAACCACATATGAGGTGTTTCTGTAAACTACAGAATCGGGGCCATAAATAATGAGTTTTGTTTGGCTGTTAACCCTTGCTTTGTAACTGGAAAAAAAATATTAAAATGGAAAATCTTCCAAAAAAGTGAAATTTTGAAATTGTATCTCTATTTTCCATTAAATCTTGTGCAACACCTAAAGGGTTAACAAAGTTTGTAAAATCAGTTTGAATACCTTGAGGGGGTGTAGTTTCTTAGATGGGGTCACATTTATGGAGTTTCTACTCTAGGGGTGCATCAGGGGGCTTCAAATGGGACATGGTGTCAAAAAACCAGTCCAGCAAAATCTGCCTTCCAAAAACCGTATGGCATTCCTTTCCTTCTGCGCCCTGCCGTGTGCCCATACAGCGGTCTACAACCACATATGAGGTGTTTCTGTAAACTACAGAATCAGGGCCATAAATAATGAGTTTTGTTTGGCTGTTAACCCTTGCTTTGTAACTGGAAAAAAAATATTAAAATGGAAAATCTTCCAAAAAAGTGAAATTTTGAAATTGTATCTCTATTTTCCATTAAATCTTGTGCAACACCTAAAGGGTTAACAAAGTTTGTAAAATCAGTTTGAATACCTTGAGGGGGTGTAGTTTCTTAGATGGGGTCACATTTATGGAGTTTCTACTCTAGGGGTGCATCAGGGGGCTTCAAATGGGACATGGTGTCAAAAAACCAGTCCAGCAAAATCTGCCTTCCAAAAACCGTATGGCATTCCTTTCCTTCTGCGCCCTGCCGTGTGCCCATACAGCGGTCTACAACCACATATGAGGTGTTTCTGTAAACTACAGAATCGGGGCCATAAATAATGAGTTTTGTTTGGCTGTTAACCCTTGCTTTGTAACTGGAAAAAAAATATTAAAATGGAAAATCTTCCAAAAAAGTGAAATTTTGAAATTGTATCTCTATTTTCCATTAAATCTTGTGCAACACCTAAAGGGTTAACAAAGTTTGTAAAATCAGTTTGAATACCTTGAGGGGGTGTAGTTTCTTAGATGGGGTCACATTTATGGAGTTTCTACTCTAGGGGTGCATCAGGGGGCTTCAAATGGGACATGGTGTCAAAAAACCAGTCCAGCAAAATCTGCCTTCCAAAAACCGTATGGCATTCCTTTCCTTCTGCGCCCTGCCGTGTGCCCATACAGCGGTCTACAGCCACATATGAGGTGTTTCTGTAAACTACAGAATCAGGGCCATAAATAATGAGTTTTGTTTGGCTGTTAACTCTTGCTTTGTAACTGGAAAAAAAATATTAAAATGGAAAATCTGCCAAAAAAGTGAAATTTTGAAATTGTATCTCTATTTTCCATTAAATCTTGTGCAACACCTAAAAGGTTAACAAAGTTTGTAAAATCAGTTTTGAATACCTTGAGGGGTGTAGTTTCTTAGATGGGGTCACTTTTATGGAGTTTCTACTCTAGGGGTGCATCAGGGGGCTTCAAATGGGACATGGTGTCAAAAAAACTGTCCAGCAAAATCTGGCTTCCAAAAACCATACAGCGTACCTTTCACTCTACGCCCCGCTGTGTGGCCGTACAGTAGTTTACGGCCACATATGGGGTGTTTCTGTAAACGGCAGAGTCAGGGCAATAAAGATACAGTCTTGTTTGGCTGTTAACCCTTGCTTTGTTAGTGGAAAAAATGGGTTAGAATTGAAAATTAGGCAAAAAAATGAAATTCTCAAATTTCATCCCCATTTGCCAATAACTCTTGTGCAACACCTAAAGGGTTAACGAAGTTTGTAAAATCAGTTTTGAATACCTTGAGGGGTGTAATTTCTTAGATGGGGTCACTTTTATGGAGTTTCTACTCTAGGGGTGCATCAGGGGGCTTCAAATGGGACATGGTGTCAAAAAAACTGTCCAGCAAAATCTGGCTTCCAAAAACCATCCGGCGCACCTTTCACTCTACGCCCCGCTGTGTGGCCGTACAGTAGTTTACGGCCACATATGGGGTGTTTCTGTAAACGGCAGAGTCAGGGCAATAAAGATACAGTCTTGTTTGGCTGTTAACCCTTGCTTTGTTAGTGGAAAAAATGGGTTAAAATTGAAAATTAGGCAAAAAAATGAAATTCTCAAATTTCATCCCCATTTGCCAATAACTCTTGTGCAACACCTAAAGGGTTAACAGAGTTTGTAAAATCAGTTTTGAATACCTTGAGGGGTGTAGTTTATAGAATGGGGTCATTTTTGAGCGGTTTCTATTATGTAAGCCTTGCAAAGTGACTTCAGAGCTGTAGTGGTCCCTAAAAATTGGGTTTTTGTAAATTTCTGAAAAATTTCAAGATTTGCTTCTAAACTTCTAAGCCTTGTAACATCCCCAAAAAATAAAATATTATTCCCAAAATAATTCAAACATGAAGTAGACATATGGGGAATGTTAAGTCATCACAATTTTTGGGGGTATTACTATGTATTACAGAAGTAGAGAAACTGAAACTTTGAAATTTGCTAATTTTTCAAAATTTTTGGTAAATTAGGTATTTTATTATGCAAAAAAATTCATTTTTTTGACTTTATTTTACCAGTGTCATGAAGTACAATATGTGACGAAAAAACAATCTCAGAATGGCCTGTATAAGTAAAAGCGTTTTAAAGTTATCAGCACTTAAAGTGACACTGGTCAGATTTGCAAAAAATGGCCTGGTCCTTAAGGTGAAAATGAGCCTGGTCCTTAAGGGGTTAAGGACACATGACGTACCGGTACGTCATGATGTCCTGGTACTTAAGGACACATGACGTACAAAGCAGGCACCTAGGCTAAATGCGCCGGGGGGCCCTGTGACCCCCCATATCGGCGATCGCAGAAAACCGCAGGTAAATTCAGACCTGCGGTTTTCTGAGTTTCCGGGTTATTCGGGTCTTTGAAGACCCGATAACCCGGAACAGGATGGTGATGGTGGTGTGATTTCACCCCACCAATCACCATCCAGCGATCCTGAGTGGTGATGGTGACATCACCACTCAGGATCGCTTCTGATTGGTCTGTGGGTGGTCCGGCGGCAGATTCAAAAGAGGCAGGCGCTCCTCTCCTCCTCCTTTTGTGTTCCGGAGCCGAGGAGAGAGGAGCTGCCTGCACGTGTGTCCACCATCGCTGCCAGCACCCAGATCTGTGCCCCCAGGACCCGATCTGGCCCCTAGCACCCCATCAGGTACATAGGGACAGCATAGGGAAAGTTTGGGTTAGGCAGGGAAAAAAAGGGAAAGTTAGTTTCTGAACTTTTTATTGCGTCACCCTAAGTTAGGGTGTCTGGGGTCCACAGCACAGCTGTGTGACCCTAGACCCCCAGTGGTGCTTCCAGGGGTGCTGCCGCTTGCCCCCCCTGCCCCCCCCACTTTTTTGGGGTGCAGGATTTTTATTTTATTTTTTTATTTTGGGTACCCTGACTGGCCGACACTCTAAGCGTCCGGCCACTGTTAGCGCATCGCACACCCCACCGCTGATCAACATTTTTTGGCCTTTTTTTAGTTTTTTTTTAAAGTTTTTCTGTTAGTTTTAGGTTTAAGTCCGCGAACACCCGTGCCCCCACACAAACGCACACAAAATAAAGATTTACACACACGCACATACACACTCCCCTATGCGCCACCGGACGTTCTCAGCCGAGGAGGCATACGTGAGGACGAGGATGACCCCACATTCCTGTTATCATCCGCGTCCTCCTGTTCATCTAGCGATGATGATGAGCCCCCAAGGCGGCGGAGACGCCGCCAGGCGGAGCAAGAGGACCGCCATGTTAGGGACCCTGTGGCCCAGCCTAGTACGAGCAGCTCTGGGGCTCGTACTGGTTTCCCGGCCCACCAGTTAAATCCACCGGAGCACCCTGCCGGTGAACTTGTCTGGTATAGCCCAGAGCGATACGAGCCCGTGATTCCTGATTTTGTAGGCCAATCAGGAATCCAGATTTCCACAGTGGGCTACACTGAATATTACTTTTTTTGTCATTTTTTCAGTGACCCACTGGTAAATCTGATGGTGGAGCAGACGAATCTGTACGCCCAACAGTTCGTCGCTCAACACCCGGGCTCCTTTTTGGCCAGGCCCGGTGGCTGGACGCCGGTCAGTGCAGCCGAAATGAGGACCTCGGGAACTGTAGGCGCCTGGATCGTCCCTGGCCAACACTTTTCAGGTGTGGTCCCCCATACTGGAAAGAAGGGACGAACCCAAAAATGGTGCAGAGTGTGTCACAGGAGTGGGATACGGAAGGACACCACTACTCAATGTGACACGTGCCCCGATCATCCTGGCCTCTGCATTATTGGTTGCTTCAGGGATTATCACACTTCCATGGAGTACTAAATTTATATCCCAATTTAGCGCTGACATCGGATAAAAAAAACTGGTTCTCAGACTTGAGACACCCAAAAAAACTAAAATAATATTAGGTTTCGCCGCATCCATAAGAATCTCATGACCATTAAAAAAAAACAACCCCCCAGATTAACACGGTCAAGGGGGAAAAAAAAAAGGTGCAAAAAAAGATTTTTTTTTGTCACTTTATATAACAAAAAAATTAATAGCAAGCGATCAAAAAGTCATATAGCCCCCAAAATAGTGCCAATAAAACCGTCCGCTCGTCCCGCAAAAAATGAGCCCCCACATGAGATAATCGGCTAAAAAATAAATTAAAAAATGACACTTAGACTTTAGAGATACAAAAAATTAATTTTTGTATCAAAAAGGATAATATAGTCAAAAACCTAAATAATTGTAAAAAAATAAGTAGACTTATTAGGTATCACCGCGTCCGTAAGAATCTCCTCTATAAAAATATCCCATGACCTAAACCCCCAAATTAACGCAATTTTGGGCACTTTTCCATTTCAATCCGTTTTTTCCGGTAACAAAACAAGGGTTAGCAACCAAACAAAAGTTTATATTTATTACCCTGATACTGCAGTTTACAGAAATGCCACATTTGTGGTCGTAAACTGCTGTATCAGTAAAAGGGAGGCCGCAAAAGGAAAGGACCGACATGGATTCTGGAAGTCCGATTTTGATGGCCTTTTTTATTGACACCATGACCCTTTTGAAGCCCCCCTGATGCCCCTCTAGAGTAAAAACTACCTAAAAGTGACCCCATCTAAGAAACTACACCCCTAAAGGTATTCAAAACTGATTATACAAACTTTATTAACCCTTTAGGTGTTCCTCAACAGTTAATGGCAAATGGAGATGAAATTTCAGAATTTCAATTTTTGGTAACCTTGCCTCACAAAAATGTAATATAGAGCAACCAAAAAATCATATGTACCCTAAAGATAGTCCCCCCAAAAATGCCACCTTATCCCGTACTTTCCAAAATGGGGTCACTTTTAGGGAGTTTCTACTCATGGGGTGAATCAGGGGGGTTGAAACAAGACACGGTGTAAATTAACCGGTCCATAAAAATCAGCCCTACAAAAACCAAAAACACCTTTTACTCTACGCCCTGCTGTGTGTCCGTACAGTAGTTTACGGTCACATATTGGGTGTTTCTGTAAACGGCAGAGTCAGGGCAATAAAGATACAGTCTTGTTTGGCTGTTAACCCTTGCTTTGTTAGTGGAAAAAATGGGTTAAAATGGAAAATAAGGCAAAAAAATGAAATTTTCAAATTTCATCCCCATTTGCCAATAACTCTTGTGCAACACCTAAAGGATTAACGATGTATGTAAAATCAGTTTTGAATACCTCGAGGGATGTACTTTCTTAGATGGGGTCACTTTTAGGGAGTTTCTACTCCAGGGGTGCATCAGGGGGGTTGAAACAGGACACGGTGTAAATAAACCGGTCCATAAAAATCAGCCCTCCAAAAACCAAACGGCGCACCTTTCACTCTACGCCCCGCTGTGTGGCCGTACAGTAGTTTACGGCCATATATTGGGTGTTTCTGCAAACGGAAGAGTCAGGGCAATAAAGATACAGTCTTGTTTGGCTGTTAACCCTTGCTTTGTTAGTGGAAAAAATGGGTTAAAATGGAAAATAAGGCAAAAAAATGAAATTTTCAAATTTCTTCCCCATTTGTCAATAACTCTTGTGCAACACCTAAAGGGTTAACGACGTATGTAAAATCAGTTTTGAATACCTTGAGGGGTGTACTTTCTTAGATGGGGTCACTTTTAGGGAGTTTCTGCTCTAGGGGTGCATCAGGGGGCTTCAAATGAGACATGATGTAAATAAACCAGTCCATAAAAATCAGCATTCCAAAAACCAAACGTCGCACCTTTCACTCTACGCCCTGCTGTGTGGCCGTACAGTAGTTTATGGCCACATATTGGGTGTTTCTGTAAACGGCAGAGTCAGGGCAATAAAGATAAAGTCTTGTTTGGCTGTTAACCCTTGGTTTGTTAGTGGAAAAAATTGGTTAAAATGGAAAATAAGGCAAAAAAATGAAATTTTCAAATTTCATCTTCATTTGCCAATAACTCTTGTGCAACACCTAAAGGATTAACGATGTATGTAAAATCAGTTTTGAATACCTCGAGGGATGTACTTTCTTAGATGGGGTCACTTTTAGGGAGTTTCTACTCCAGGGGTGCATCAGGGGGGTTGAAACAGGACACGGTGTAAATAAACCGGTCCATAAAAATCAGCCCTCCAAAAACCAAACGGCTCACCTTTCACTCTACGCCCCGCTGTGAGGCCGTACAGTAGTTTACGGCCACATATTGGGTGTTTCTGTAAACGGCAGAGTCAGGGCAATAAAGATACAGTCTTGTTTGGCTGTTAACCATTGCTTTGTTAGTGGAAAAAATGGGTTAAAATGGAAAATAAGGCCAAAAAATGAAATTTTCTAATTTCATCCCCATTTGTCAATAACTCTTGTGCAACACCTAAAGGGTTAACAACGTATGTAAAATCAGTTTTGAATACCTTGAGGGGTGTAATTTCTTAGATGGGGTCACTTTTAGGGAGTTTCTGCTCTAGGGGTGCATCAGGGGCTTCAAATGAGACATGATGTAAATAAACCAGTCCATAAAAATCAGCATTCCAAAAACCAAACGTCGCACCTTTCACTCTACGCCCTGCTGTGTGGCCGTACAGTAGTTTATGGCCACATATTGAGTGTTTCTGTAAACGGCAGAGTCAGGGCAATAAAGATACAGTCTTGTTTGGCTGTTAACCCTTCCTTTGTTAGTGGAAAAAATGGGTTAAAATGGAAAATTAGACAAAAAGTGAAATTCTCAAATTTCATCCCCATTTGACAATAACTCTTGAGCAACACCTAAAGGGTTAACAACGTATGTAAAATCAGTTTTGAATACCTTGAGGGGTGTAGTTTCTTAGATGGGGTTATTTTTCGGTGGTTTCTATTATGTAAGCCTCGCAAAGTGACTTCAGACCTGAACTGGTCCCTAAAAATAGTTTTTATGTAAAATTCAGAAAAATGTCAAGATTTGCTTCTAAACTTCTAAGCCTTGTAACATCCCCAAAAAATAAAATATCATTCCCAAAATAATTCAAACATGAAGTAGACATATGGGGAATGTAAAGTCATCACAATTTTTGGGGGTATTACTATGTATTACAGAAGTAGAGAAACTGAAACTTTGAAATTTGCTAATTTTTCCACTTTTTTGGTAAATTAGGTATTATTTTGTGCAAAAACATTTTTTTTTACTTCATTTTACCAGTGTCATGAAGTACAATATATGATGAAAAAACAATCTCAGAACGGCCTGGATAAGTCAAAGCGTGTTAAAGTTATCAGCACTTAAAGTGACAGTGGTCAGATTTGCAAAAAATAACCTGGTCCTTAAGGTGAAATAAGGCTGTGTCCTTATAGGGTTAACAACAGAATATAACAGCAGTAATTAACGCTTGTATTTTACACTTACAAATGCAGCAAAGGCTGAAAATTTAGTATTTTGCCCAAAATGGGTGTTTTTTAAAACCCAGAATATTATTGCAGTATTTCAAGCTGACAGATGCAGCAAAAGCCGCAAATTTAGTATTTTGCCCAAAATGGGTGTTTTTTTTATAGTGGAAAATAACAGCAGTATCAAACGCTTGTATTTCACACTGACATATGCAGCAAAGGCTGCAAATTCTAAATTTTGCCCAAAAAGGGTGTTTTTTTTAAACCCAGAAAATAATTGCAGTATTTCGAGCTTATATTTCACACTAACAGATGCTGCAAAGGCTCCAGATGTAAGATATTAAAGATATTGACAAAAATGTTTTTTTTATAAAAGAGAATATTATTGCAGTATTTCAAGCTTGTATTTCACACTGACATATACCGCAAATTTAGTATTTTGCCCAAAATGGGTGTTTTTTTAATAGCAGAATATAACAGCGGTACTTGACTCCAGCTTATATAGAGGCTGGGTCACATGCTGCACTGGCCAATTACAGCCATGCCATTATAAGGCATGGCTGTGATGGCTTCCAAGGGCACATAAGTTAAACGCTTATTGATTGGCTGCTCTGCAGCATTTCAAAAAGCGCCATTAACTCGCCGAACACTGAAAAGTTTGGGTCCGGGGTCTAAAAAGCGTAAAGTTCGCTATGAACCCAAACTTTACAGTTCAGGCTCGCTCAACCCTAAAGCTGGAGTCACGTAGTGCTGCACGTTACTCTGCTCTGATTAGTGTAGTGATAGGATGCTGCTGCTGATGCTGCTATTTTATCAGAAGTGCTTGTTAACTCAGCAATCTACATAGACTTTGTTTTGTGGGTGCCGTGCACAATCTTTTTACCCTGCCCTGAGCCCATTGACACAGAAAAAGACCTACCTGTTAGTTAGGTGGGCGGAGGCGGCCATTTTCTGCAAGTTTAGTGCACCTGCACAGCATATGTGTTTACCATTTATGGCCTTTGCAGCATTTGTCAGTGTGAAATACAATCTTGAAATACTGCAATAATTTTCTGGGTTTAAAAAAGCAACGATTTTTGGCAATACCCTATATCTGGGGCCTATGCTGCATTTCTTAGTGTGAAATACAAGCTTGAATACTGCAATAATATTCTGAGTTTAAAAAAACACAAATTTTGGGCAATATCCTACATCTGGTGTCTTTGCAGCATTTGTCAGTGTCAAATAAATGCTTGAAATACTGCAATCATTTTCTGGGTTTTAAAAATACTATATTTGCAGTCTTTGCTGCATCTGTCAGTGTGAAATACAAGCATTAGATACTGCTGTTATATTCTGTCATTAAAAAAACACCCATTTTGGGCAAAATACAAAATTTGAGGCCTTTGCTGTATCTGTCAGTGTGAAATACAAGCTTTAGATACTGCTGTTATATTCTGTTATTTAAAAAAAACACCCATTTTGATCAAAATACTAAATATGCGACGTTTGCTGCATCTGTCAGTGTGAAAAACAAGCTTGAAATACTGAAATAATATTCTGGGTTTAAAAAAACACACATTTTTGCCAATATTATACATATGGTGCCCTTGCAGCATTTGTCAGTGTGAAATATAGGCTTGAAATACTGCAATAATTTTCTGAGTTTAAAAAAATACCCTTTTTGGGCAAAATACAAAATTTGCTTCCTTTGCTGCATCTGTCAGTGTGAAATGCAAGCGTTAGATACTGCTGTTATATTCTGCTATAAAAAAAATTGCCATTTTGGGAAAAATACTACATTTTCCGCGTTCGCTGCATCTGTCAGTGTGAAATACAGGATTGAAATACTGCAATAATATTCTAGGTTTAAAAAAAATACCCATTCTTGGCAATACCCTACCATCTGGGGCCTATGCTGCATTTGTTAGTGTGAAATACAAGCTTGAAATACTGCAATAATATTTTGGGTTTAAAAAAGGACCCATTTTTGGCAATACCTTACATCAGGGGCCTTTTCAGCATTTGTCAGTGTAAAATACAAGCTTGAAATACTGCAATAATATTCTGGGTTTAAAAAAACACAAATTTTGGGCAAAATACTAAATTTGCAGCCTTTGCTGCATCTGTCAGTGTGAAATACACTCGTTAGATACTGCTGTTATATTCTGCTATAAAAAAGCACCCATTTTGTGCAAGATTCTATATTTGAGTAGAATGAGGAGAGCGTCAAATAAGAGACATGGCCCCGGTCGTTGTGCTGCTGGTGGAGTTCCTGTTGCAGGGAGAGGACATGGTCAATCTGTGCCAGCTACACGCACAAGTGAAACACCTTCCTCAGGTGCGAGTAGGCGACACAACCTTCAGCGTTATTTGGTCGGGCCGAATGCGGCTCTACGAATGGTGAGGCCAGATCAAGTACAGGCGATAGTAGATTGCATTGCTGACAGTGCCTCCAGTTACTTCACATTTTCTCCCACCCAGTCTCCTGCAGAAAGATCAGAGTTAGCACCTGCAGCCGATGTCCATCAGTCTTTCACCTTATCCCCTTGCAAATCAGCAAAGGATTCTGATCCCCAAGTCATGCAACAGTCTCTTCTGCATTTTGATGACTCTGCTAGCAGGTTTTCCCAGGGCCATCCACATAGCCCTGCCCCAGATGTGGAAGAGATTGAGTGCACCGATGCCCAACCGGTTATGTTTCAAGATGAGTACATGGGAGGACCACCGCAGCACGTCTCGGATGATGACAAAACACAGGTGCCAACTACTGTGGCTTTCTGCAGTGTGCAGACTGACAAGGAGGGCAGGGGTGAAGACTGGGAGGAAGATGATGTGGAGGACGATGAGGTCCTCGACCCATACTATAATCAAGGTCATGTGAGTGACCTGTGTAGTTCCGAGGAAGAGGGGGTGGTCGCACAGAGACACCAGCACAGCAGAAGAGGGAGCAGGGTGCAAAAGCGCAGCGGCCGTCCCCTAGACAGTACGCCTGCTACTACCCAACGCAGCAAGGGACCGAGCACACCAAAACCAGCTTCCATGGCATGGCAGTTCTTCAGACAATATGCTGACGACAAGACACGAGTGGTTTGCACGCTGTGCAATCAAAGCCTCAAGTGATGCATAATCGTTCTCAACCTGAGCACAACCTGCATGACTAGGCATCTAAGTGCAAAGCACGAGCTGCAGTTGAGTAGACACCTCAAAAACCAGGAAAGGTCTCTGGCTCCTCCTGCTTCCTCTTCTGCTGCAGTCTCAGCCACTTCATCCACCTCTGGAGTGACAACTGCACATGCCACCCTGCAAACAGAGGATCTGCCAGTAACACCACCAACTGGGTCACCAAGCATCTCAACAATGTACCACGGAAGCGTTCATTTCTCCATCTCCTAAACACTGGAGCGGAAGAGGAAGTACCCCCCTACCCACCTGCGATCCCTGGCCCTGAATGCCAGCATTTCAAAACTACTGGCCTTTGAAATGCTGTCATTCCGTCTGGTGGAGACGTAGAGTTTTAAAAGCCTTATGGCGATGGCTGTCCCACAGTGCGTCGTGCCTAGCCTCCACTTCTTTTCCAGGTGAGCCATCCCTTCCCTGCACAACCAAGTGGGGGACAAAATCAGGTGTGCACTGCGCAATGCCATCTGTGGCAAGGTCCACCTAACTGTTGATTCGTGGACCAGTAAGCATGGTCCGGGACGTTATAGCTCCCTAACAGCATACTGGGTAAATGCAGTGGTGGCTGGACCTGAGGAGGATAGCAATTTGGCGCATGTCCTTCCACCACCAAGGATTGCAGGGCGCTTCTCTTTGCCTCCTGTTGCTTCCTCTTCCTACTCCGCTTCCTCATCCTCTACCGCCTCCTCATCCGGTCAGCGTAACACCTTCATCACCAACTTCAGCACAGCCAGGGGTAAACGACAGCAGGCAGTTTTAAAATGTATCTGTTTGGGGGACAAACCCCACACCGTGCAGGGGGCTATGGACGGGCATGGAACAACAGACCGATGAGTGGTTGGGGCCAGTGAGCCCCAAGCCCGGACTGGTGGTGTGCGATAATGGGCGAAATCTCTTAGCAGCTCTGGGACTAGCCGGATTGATACACATACCTTGCCTGGCGCATTTGATGGTGCAGAGGTTCCTTAAAAATTACTCCAATATGTCAGAGCTGCTGCAGAAAGCGCAGGCCGTCTGTGTTCGCTTTCGGCGTTCTCACCTTGCTGCTGCTCGCCTGTCAGCGCTGCAGTGTAACTTCGGCCTTCCAGCTCACCGCCTCATATGCAACATGCCCACAAGGTGGAACTCCACATTGCACATGCTGGCCAGACTGTGCGAGCAGCAGCAGGCGATAGTGGAGTTTCAGCTGCAGCACGCACGAGTGAGTTGCTCTGAGGAACAGCACCACTTCACCACCAATGACTGGGCCTTCATGCAAGACCTGTGTTCCTTGTTGCGCTATTTTGAGTACTCCACCAACATGGCCAGTGCCGATAACGCCGTTCTCAGTGTTACTATCCCACTTCTATGCCTTCTTGAAAAAATGCTTTGGGTGATGATGGAAGAGAATGTGGCACAGGAGGAGGAAGAGGGATCATTTCATAGGGTTTCCGGCCAGTCATTCACAAGTAGCTCCGAGGGTGGACACATACAGAGGACACAGACGATACACCTCCCACAGAGGACATACAGAGGACACAGACGATACACCTCCCACAGAGGACAGCTTTTCGTTGCCTCTAGGCAGCCTGGCACACATGAGCGATTACATGCTGCAGTGTCTTCGCAACGACCGCCAAGTTGCCCACATTCTAACTTGTGCTGATTACTAGGTGGCCACGCTGCTGGATCCCCGTTACAAGGACAACGTACCGTCCTGAATTCCGTCACTGCAGCGTGATCGTAAGATGCGCGAGTATAAGCGCACACTGATAGATGCGCTGCTTGTGGCATTCCCACCTGACAGCAGGGGCACAGTGGAAGCACAAGGTGAAGGCAGAAGAGAAGAAAGAGGTTGCTATCGCAGCTGGGGCACCACCAGCACCTTAGAAGTCAGGGTTAGCATGGCCAAAATGTGGAAAAGCTTTGTCAGCATGCCACAACTACCAACTCCACCAGCTGATATGGAACATCTTAGCAGGAGGCAGCATTTCACTAACATGGTGGAGCAGTATGTGTGCACACGCCTACGCGTACTGAATAATGGGTCTGCCCCCTTCAACTTCTGGGTCTCCAAATTTTGCACATGGCATGAGCTTGCCCTTTATGCCTTGGTGATGCTGGCCTGCCCTTTACGTGTGTTTAGCACGGCATGGGGCATTATCACAGACAAGCACAGCCGCCTGTCCACAGCCAATGTGGACAAGCCCACGTTCATTAAAATGGATCCCACAGGACTTGTCCGTACCGTGTACAGAATAGACATGTATACCGGCCTTACCCAACCATTATTATACTACAGCACAATTGCTCATTGTTGTATTTTTGATATTTCCCACTCTTTTGAGGTGTACCCTAATTTAAAAAATAAAATAAAAATGAAAACAAAAGAACTGTGTTGGTACCTCGTTTTCCTCCACCGCCGCTTCCTCCTACACCGCTATGTCCACCACCTCCTCAACCTCCTACTCCATATGGACCTCCACCTCATACATCAACATTATTTTTTTAAATTTGTACGTATTTTATTTTATGTAATTTCACTAATTTGTCTGTTACATTTTCCGGTGAAATTCACCAATTTTTGGCTGTGATATACCCCTGCTCTACGTTGTAGACAGGTAAACAAATTTCACAAATTTGTCTGTTACATTTTTTTGGTGAAATTCACAAATTTTTTGCTGTGATATACCCCTGCTCTACCTAGTAGACATTTTGGAGTATTTTAGATTTAACAATATTTCCTAGATCTCCAATACCACGTGTCCCTTCTTGTATAGGGGACTAGGCCGGGTAATGGGAGATATGTCCCTTCTTGGACTTTTAAGCCCTGCCTATAAGCGGAGGAATCTCCCGCCTAATTGCAGAAGAGTCATCCCAAAAGGAGCGGCCCCACTTGTCGGTGGTTAACCCTAACAATAGCTATCCCTAAATGTAGTACTCCCAAGCGATAACCATACTATTTTCCAGATATACCATCCAAACGCGTTTCCTCTGTCAAAGTGGAAGACAGATTTATCAGGGGATACAGATGATACAAAAAAAGCTTAATAGCTATAGAGCTTTAGTAGCTACAATGATATGCCGGCATATTATTGTAGCTACTAAGCTCTGCTTGGCTCTGCTTCATCCTTCAGTCCTGGAACCTCCTAATCAAGACTCCAGTGCTTCCTGTGTACAGGCCTTGTCCCTGTCATTGGATTCCAGCAGTATTTCACTAGTATTTTGACAGAATACTCAAGCCAAAAATGGAGTCCGCCGGGACTGCTGTGGCTAATATGCGCACCGAGATGTAGACTTTAAAAAATAAATATGATGCCTTTGAAGGACAGACTTCCCACAACATCCAAATTTATAGACAAACAATTCATGAGCTACGTGG
This sequence comes from Bufo gargarizans, assembly GCF_014858855.1. Classification (NCBI taxonomy): domain Eukaryota; kingdom Metazoa; phylum Chordata; class Amphibia; order Anura; family Bufonidae; genus Bufo; species Bufo gargarizans. Next base: position 584,586,877 of record NC_058080.1, on the reverse strand, counting down.
TACAGTGCAGACATTATCCAAACGGATAGTCTACTTGAAACATCTAGTTTCTGTGCCACCCGCTATAGTGCCTGCAATGACCCCTAAGTTACCACCATTCAGATTTGGCGGAGACCGTGACAAGTTCCCAGGGTTCCTTAATCAATGTAGGCTATACTTTGATGCAAATTCAACTCAGTTTCCTACTGATAGATCTAAAGTCTTAGGTATTATTATGCTGCAGACACATAAAGGCATTGCCTGGGGTAGTCCATTGATTGAGACTCAAGATGCCCAGCTAAATCACTTAGAGGACTTTATCGATGAGTCAAATGTTTGATGATCCCAATCGAGGTGCTACAGCTGAAACAGCATTACTATCATTCGACAGGGCAGACGACCTGTCACGGAGTATGCAATGGAGCTCAAGAGGTGGGCTGTCGACACCGATTGGAACGACGCAGCGAAAATGTCTTTTTTTAGGAATGGACTAGTGTTGAGCGCGAATATTCGAATATCAATTTTTTTTTGCGAATATCGGCACTTCGCTAATTCGCAAATATATATTTTTTTGTTATATTTTTTTCTTTCCCACTTCCCTAAAGTTGTTCTTACCTGTCCTTAGGATTCCTGGCTTCCTGGCTGCTGCAGTCAGTGCCAGTTGCCGCTTCTGCCGACTTCTGTGCTCATGGAGCGTCCCCATATACTGTACTGTCGGATTTGAGAATTACGTTGAAATCGCAATTCGATTAATTCAAGTTATAATAATCGAATTGAGATTTCAACTTAACACTGCTATATTCCATATTCGTTAATTCTAGCCTAATATGGAATATAGCAGTGCTAAGTTAAAATCGCCATGCGATTAATTCGAGTTATATTAATCGCATTGCGATTTCAACTTGGACCTGGTTTACTATGGTTGGCTTGGTAGAATTAGCGAATATGACGAATGTATTCGTCATATTCCACAAAACGAAGATAACGAATGTATTCGTCATATTCCACAAAACGAAGATAACAAAGTATTCTCCATCTTCGTTTTAGCTACCTATTCATCAACTTCGCTAATTCTAGCAATCATATAGGAAAGTTGACTATAGAGACAGCTAAGTTTAATTCGCTATGCGATTATATTACTGCTTTTTTTTAAATAAATAGAATAATTATAATAATTATCAGGTATTATAATTATTCTATTAATAAAAGAAAAAGAAAAGTAATATAATCATATAATCACATAGCGAATTAAACTTAGCTGTCTCTATAGTAAACTTTCCTATATGATTGCTAGAATTAGCGAAGTTGATGAACAGGTAGCTTAAACGAAGATGGAGAATACTTTGTTATCTTCGTTTTGTGGAATATGACGAATACATCCGTTATGTTCGTTTTGTGAAATATGACGAATACATTCGTCATATTCCCTAATTCTACCAAGCCAACCATAGTAAACCAGGTCCAAGTTGAAATAGCAATGCGATTAATATAACTCCAAGTAATCGCATGGCGATTTCAACTTAGCACTGCTATATTCCATATTAGGCTAGAATTAACGAATATGGAATATAGCAGTGTTAAGTTGAAATCGCAATTCGATTATTATAACTTGAATTAATCGCATTGCTATTTCAATAGGAGAGTAGCCTTTAAGTTAAAATCGCAATACGCGATTATTTAAACCGCATATTAATCGTGATAACTAGAATAATGACGAATATTCGATTTTGACGAATATAAAACAAATATACTATCGATTATTCGCGAATTTCGTCAAAATCGAATATGGCACCTGGCGCTTATCACTAGAAAGGACTATGCAGCGCATTAAAAGATGAACTTGCTCGTGCAGAGGCCCCTTTAGGTTTGGATATTTTTCTGTCTGAACGAAGACAAGAGAAATGGGCTACCTTGAATTATATTAAGCAGTCCCCCTCTTTTCCTGTCTCCATTTCCAAGGAACCCCAAGTAAAGATTTACAGAGAATCAGGAAGTGAGCCTAAGCAAGTAGATTCTATACTAAGATGTGAAAATGTTGATCGAAAGGAGCACAGGCTCCAGGAAAGTCTATGCTTTGACTGTGAAAAGTCTAACCACTTCCTTATCAAGTGCCCTAGCTGCCCATTACAGATCCTGACTTTTCAGATGGAGAATCAATTGCTTCGGATACAGAATTATCTGAGAAAGCAATCATCCATTCCATTTCATCTGTGGCCCCTCATATTAAGAAAGAGAATAAAGACTCCCATTGCTTTCTTCCCATTAAGTTCTTAATTAACTCTCAGTGGATATCAACCTCTGCTATGGTGGACTCTGGGGCTAGTGGCAATTTCATGGACCTTTCTTTTGTGCAAAGGCATGGGGTTAAATTTCAGAAAAAACTTTCACCCATGGTAATGGAGACCGTAGATGCATCCCCACTGAGCTCAGGTCTGGTGGATCAAGAGACGGAACCACTTGAAATCATTATACCACCTTATCACCATGAAGTCCTATCGTTTCTATTGATCTCTTCTCCACATTTCCCTGTTATTCTTGGCCTACCCTGGTTGCAAGCACATAACCCTGTTATCAACTGGGAGACCAAAGAAATAAGCTTCCCAACCAAGGATGTTCTTTCGACAGCTCAGTCTGAACAAGGCTCAGAAAATCCGTCTAAAGATAGAGTTACCCTCTGCATATAAGGAATTTGCAGACGTTTGCGATAAACAAAATGCGGACAAGCTCCCCCCATACCGACCCTACGATTGTCTTATAGAATTACTTCCTGGTGCACCTATACCTTTTGGAAACATCTACCCTTTGGCAGGCCCTGAACTAAAAGCCTTCAAGGACTACATAGATGAAAATCGGGCTAAGGGGGTTATCCGCCCATCTTCCTCCTCGGCCAAGGCTCCCATATTCTTTGTTAAGAAGGACAGTTCTCTAAGACCTTGCATTGATTACTGAGAACTTAACAAAATGACAATCAAAAATAATTATCCTTTACCATTAATCCCTGAGCTTTTGGAGGGAGTGCGAAATGCAATATTTTTTTACCAAGTTAGACCTGCGAGGCGTCTATAAGCTGGTATGTATCAGATCTGGAGACGAATAGAAGACAGCTTTTAGGTCACGATACGGACATTTCGAATATCTTGTTATGCTTTTTGGTCTTTGCAATATCCCAACCACTTTTCAACATCTCGTCAATGATATCTTCAGAGATCTTCTGGACCAGTTCGAAATCATCTATTTGGATGATATCTTGATCTTCTCTAACTCTATGGAAGAACATCAGAGACATGTGAGACTGATTTTGGAACGTCTAAGAATCAACTTTACATTAAGATTGAAAAATGTGAATTTCACCAGACTGAGATCCAATTCCTTGGTTATATAATTTCACCTCATGGTTTACACATGGACTCTAGCAAAACTAAAGCAATAGTAGACTTGCCTACCCCAAAGAGCATAAAAGATATTCAACGTTTCATAGGTTTTGCCAATTTTTCTAGATGCTTCATTAAAAATGTATCAGAAATAATTACTCCTATTACACAGTTGACTAAGAAAAAAAATGCTTTTGTCTGGTCTCCCCAAGCACAGGAATCCTTTAGTCTGCTAAAGTCTAAGTTCACTACAGCCCCTGTATTAGTTCATCCCGACCCTGAATTCGCCTTTAATGTAAAAGTAGATGCTTTAGACTGTGCTATAGGGGCTATCCTGTCTCAGAGAACCAGAGAGAAAGATTGATTGCATCCGTGTGCTTTTTCCTCCCAACGTTTATCCCCTGCTGAGAAGAATTATGATGTGGGGAATAAAGAACTGTTAGCTTTCATTGCAGCTTTTAAGGAATGGAGACATCATTTTCAGGGAACCTCACAGCAAATAATAGTTCTGACTGATCACCATAATTTGGAATTCGTTAGATCTGCCAAATGTCTATCCCTTTGCCAAGCTTGTTGGAGTCTCTTCCTCAATCAATTCAACTTTGTAATCTCGGACAGAAATGTATTGGGCCTTATAAGATCATCGGGATAATTAGTCCAGTAGGCCCTGAACTAAAAGCCTTCAAGGACTACATAGATGAAAATTTTGTGGGAGAAACCCATAATAAGGACTTGCTTGAAGAGATAAAAGAGGCCTATGACACCGACTTCTTGCTGTCCTGACCACCTGATGATGTGAATTTGGTGCTTAAGAACAAAGTGTGGACCTATGGGCAGCAGCTATATATACCCGAAACAATAAGACTGAAAATTCAAAAATTACTCCATGATTCTAAGATTGCGGGTCACAAAGGAGTGCAGAATATATAGGAATTTTTAGTGGCCCAGTTATTAACAGGATGTAAAGAAATATGTCATGTGACATTTCTGCTAGATACAAGACTCCACATTCTTCACCCATGGGGTTATTATAGCCTTTGTCAGTTCCCTCTCATGCCTGAGTTCTATTTCCATGGACTTTATCGTAAATCTACCTACCGCTAAAGGAAAAAGCACAATTTTGGTAGTAGTTGACTGGCTCACCAAGGCTGCACATTTCATTCCATGTACCGGCCTACCATCTGCTAAAGATACTGCTGACCTTGTAGTTCAGAATGTGTTTCGTTTTCATGGAGTACCTGATGAAGTAATCTCGGATCGTGGGGTGCAGTTTACATAAAAATTTTGGCATAGTTTTTGTATAGCACTTGAAATTGATATTAATCTATCAACCGCCTTTCACCCACAATCTAATGAACAAACTGAACGTACAAATCAGACTCTGGAACAGTATCTTTGATGTTATATCTGCCATTTTCAAGATGATTGGGTCGATCTGCTTCCCAAAATAACTCCCAAAATGGTTCAACCAAGCAAACTCCTTTCCTTGGAAATTTAGGGTATCATCAAAATATTCTTCCCAAATTCCCCGCTGTTTCACCTATTCCAGCAGTCGCGGAAAGGATTTCTGCATCACAGCAAATTTAGAGCTACTAAAAGGAGCATTAGAGAGGGCTAAAAAAAATTACAAGAAGGCAGCAGATACATTTCGTAGACCAGTACCAATGTTTAAAATTGGCTTTTCACTAGAAATTTGAAACTTAAGGTTCCTTCACGAAAACTTGGACAGAAATGTATTGGGCCTTATAAGATCATCGGGATAATTAGTCCAGTAGCTGTACAGCTCAAGCTCCTACGATCTATGAAGATTCATCCTGTTTTTCATGTGTCCCTACTTAATCCTGCCATACCCAATCCTTTTCCGGAGCATAGCCGTCCTCCTCCCGATGTGGTAGAGATAGATGGGCAAGAACAATTTATTATAGAGAAAATCTTGAACTCTAGAATTTTTAGGAACCAACTACAATACCTCATTAAGTGGCAGGGTTATGGTTATTCTGAAGAGAATTCTTGGGAACCGGTGAATAATATTAATGCTCCCCGACTGATCAAACAGTTTCATCAAAGACATCCTGGGAGACCAAGTCAGGTCTCGTCCAGAGGCTGCTGTTGAGGTGGGAGTAATGTCAGGAATCATCCTCCTATGTCTGTTTAGTTCAGATTGTCTTACCCTCAAGTACTCCCTGTCACAACCAGACAGCTGAGAAGCTCTGACAGAGGCCTTTCAGAACCTCCTCCTTGAGTTTCTGTGTTGTGGTATTCAGCTCCTCCTCTCGTCAGCCTCTCTCAGCTGTCATGTGTTGGACTAATTGCTTCCCTTTAAATTCTTCCCCAGAAAGCTTTTCTGGGCGGCTTATACTACTTCCTGGAGTGTGTGTGCACGCTGACTCTGTCCTCCTGTTTGCTTCAAAGCTAAGTGTTGTACCATTATCTGTTATTATCTGTTTGCTGGATCCCAGGTGACCCTGACTCCCTCCGTGTCTAGTGTAGGGAGCCGGTGGTCGTGTCCCCTCACTATTGTAGGGTGCTCAGGGCTTTATAGTCAAGGTTCGTGGATATGCAAATCTCCACCATTCGGATCTTTGCATAGGCTGAGCAGCCAGGGAAAGTGCCAGGTCTTCTGCAGGGGTCTCCCTTGGTTCCTTAGTTTTTGGATCCAGCGAGTCGTTTATACATGTTGCTCTGCCTTGTTTCCTGTACACCGTCCGTGACATTATAAGCCGCCATAACCGTCTCAAGCATGGATCCGGTTTCACTTTTGGCTGAAACGCTTCCAGGGTCTTTCATTGGAGGTAGCTGATCTCCGTAAGACTTTTTCTCAGCTTCAAGTGACCGGTTCAGCTTGCGTTCATGGAGTTTGTTCTGAGCCTAAGATCTCGCTCCCGGATACGTTCTCCGGGGGTAGTGAGAATTTTGTGCGTTTTAGAGAGGCTTGCAAACTCCATTTTCACCTTCTTCCCCACTCCTCTGGTGATGAGGAAAGGAGGGTGGGGATCATTATATCGCTGCTCAGAGGTAACGCTCAGTCCTGGGCCTTTTCGCTGCCGGTGGGGGCACGGCCTCTCCGTTCAGTGGATGAATTCTTTTTAGCCCTGGGTCAGATATATGATGATCCGGATCGTATTGCTCTGGCTGAGTCTAAACTACGTCTATTATGCCAGGGTAAACAATCCGCAGAAATATACTGCTCAGAATTTCGGAGATGGGCAGTTGATACTGGTTGGAATGATGCTGCGTTCCGAAGTCAATTTTGCCATGGTCTTTCAGAGGGATTGAAAGATGCATTTGCCTTTCATGAGAGGCCTATTTCTTTGGACTCTGCTATGTCTCAGGCCGTTCGTATTGACAGGCGTCTTAGAGAGAGAGGAGAGATGTCTCCTTCCTGTCATACGCAGTCCCAGGACAGTGCAGCGGTCCCATTCTGTGTGCAGGGGTCTCAGTCGCCGTCAGCCCCTTCTGAGCAGGAGCCCATGCAGCTGGGGTTGATTGCTTCTGACAATAGAAGATTCAGCTCGCATGGGAGGGTTTGTTTTTGTTGTGGAGGTATAAATCATTTGGCAAATATTTGTCCCTCTAGGAGATTCAGGCAGTTTTCTGGGAGTAATAAAGAAACAAACAGGAAAAAATCTTTTAAAAATGTTCCGTCTGTTACTATTGGCAGGGTTGAGGCGGAAATTGAAGGTTTTCCATTTGCTTGTAGTTCCCGTTTTGTCCTGCCGGCTAGGGTGGCGCTAGAGAGCAAGAACATTTTTTGTGAGATTTTTGTGGATAGTGGAGCAGCGGTTAATCTCATTGATAATCAATTTGCGATAACTCATGGTTTCCAGGTGCGCACTTTGGGAAAGGATATTCCTGTTTTTGCTATCGATTCCGCTCCACTTTCTCAAAAATCATTAAAGGGCATAGTTCACAATATCCGTTTAATTGTGAGTAATGCTCATGTGGAGGATGTGTCATGTTTCGTCCTTAGCGGTTTACCCACCCCTCTGGTGTTGGGGCTGCCCTGGCTCACTAAGCATAACCCCACCATTGATTGGCAAGCGAGGCAAATAAATGGTTGGAGTGAATTTTGCAGAGAGAATTGCCTCATGACATCTGTTTCTGAGGTTGCTACTAAGACTGTACCATCTTTTCTCTCTGAATTTTCGGATGTCTTCTCTGAGAGTGGAGTTCAGGATTTGCCCCCGCACAGGGAGTACGATTGCCCTATTAATCTCATCCCAGACGCCAAGCTGCCTAAATCTCGTTTATACAATCTTTCCCAACCTGAGAGGATCGCTATGCGTGCTTATATCTCTGAGAGTCTGAGAAAAGGACACATACGACCCTCGAAGTCACCTGTTGCCGCTGGTTTTTTCTTTGTTAAGAAAAAAGATGGTTCTTTAAGACCTTGTCTGAATTTCAGGGAGCTGAACAATATCACAATTCGTGACCCTTATCCGCTTCCTCTGATCCTGGACCTATTTAACCAGGTTGTTGGGGCTAAAGTCTTTTCCAAATTAGATTTAAGAGGGGCATACAATCTGGTCAGGGTCAGAGAAGGGGACGAATGGAAGACGGCCTTCAATACCCCTGAGGGCCATTTTGAAAATTTGGTTATGCCTTTTGGTTTGATGAATGCCCCAGCCGTTTTTCAGCATTTCGTGAACAGCATTTTTTATCATTTGATGGGAAAATTTGTATTGGTGTATTTGGATGACATTTTGATTTTTTCTCCCGATTTCAAAACTCATAAGGAACATTTACGTCAGGTCTTGCTCATCCTGCGGGAGAATAAATTATATGCGAAACTGGAAAAATGTGTGTTTGCGGTTCCAGAAATTCAATTTCTGGGGTTTCTTCTCTCCGCTTCTGGTTTTCGCATGGACCCCGAGAAGGTCCGTGCTGTGCTTGAGTGGGAACTTCCTGAGAATCAAAAGGCACTGATGCGTTTTTTGGGCTTTGCCAATTATTACAGGAAGTTCATTTTGAATTATTCTTTTTTTTTTTTTTTTGAACAATAGTTTTTATTAATAATTTCAAGAAATAAAAAAATAAAAAAAGTAGTAGGTTACAAATGAATGAGTTCAATCACATGTAAAAAGTCATAATAGAGGAGTAATTAAGGCACTTATTACAGCCGATAATGAGGTAGAAATTTACACTTCATATACAAAACAGCTTAATATTATAAATATAATAATATCAAACAATATCAAAACAGGTATGTAGATGTAAGAGGAAATACAAGGAAACACTGGCGTAAGAGAAGAAAGCGCAAGTGATATTACATTCTAATGGATGCATTGGGAGGTATGTTGCATTTAATGTTGGCTAGCCAAACTTCCCAGTTTTTTAGAAATCTGGATTTAGAATTCCTAGCCGATGCCCAAAGGCCCTCATATAAACAATTATTATCAAGCGTTCTAAGAATTCTATGTATATTAGGTAGAGAACCATTTTTCCAGCAAGCAGCAATTTTCAGACGGGTGACAAATATTAAATGACTGGCAATAGTCCTAAAATGATAAGGAAGATCTATGAGACCTACCGATAATAAAGCCATCTTGGGAGAAGGGTCTACAGTATAGCAAGCCAGAGTCGAAATATACTTAAAGATTGAATTCCACAGAGATTTTACTATAGGGCAATTCCACCACATATGAAGGTACGATCCACAAACGTGACCACACCTCCAACAAGCGGGGGAGACCTCTGGAAAAATTTTATTTAAGTAAACAGGTGTTCTATACCATCTGTACAGTATTTTCCTTGCTCCCTCTAGGTGATCAGAGCATTTAGAGAGTTTAGAAACAGAGGTAAAGACTTCAGTCCATTCGGAGTCTGAAAGAGCAACACCCAGATCTTCATTCCACATATCTAAAATATGCTGTAAGGGATTTACATTTGATTCCTTCAATATTTGATACCCTTTAGTAATACCTTTATCTAATCTATGTGACATATGAATCCACTCTGTTAAATATTGATTAATTGAAGTGAAATGAAAAATCCTTGGGGATTGTAGTAAATGTCTTATTCTTAGGTACTTATAAAAATCTGTATTGGGAATATTGAACTCTTTGTTTAAGTAAGCAAAGTCCACAAAAACATCATCTTTCCTTAGTTGATCAATATTAGTGATACCCAAGGAAATCCAATTATCAATCTTGAGGTCTGGTATTACCAGTTCACAAATTTTCAGGGGGAGAGAAAGTATTGAGGTGGAAACTAATTTTTCTGTTCTAGCAATGGAGTACCAAATGTTATGAATTGCTTTTAGGGTTGAGAGTGGAGTAGTATTCTTGGTTCCAAAGGCTGCTGTTGCAGAGAGACGCAAGCTTAAGTCATAAGAACCCATTATATTCTTTTCAAGTAAAACCCATTTTTTCGAAGTGTCATTTTTAATCAGATATCTCATTTGATCGAGTATGGAGGATGTATAGTAATGTTTAATAGAAGGTACATTAAGGCCTCCTGTTCTAAGTGATTTATTAAGGATAAGCCCTTTAACTCTGGGTTTAAATTTCCCCCAGATGTGCTTGTTGATTAAGGCCTGTAGTTTCGTGATATATCCTTTGGGGATAATAATAGGAATATTGCGGAACATATAAATAATTTTGGGTAGAATTACCATTTTTATTGCAGCAATTCTTCCTAACCATGAAAGTGAGTCTATTCTTAGATTATTCAAGGAGTCGTTAATTTTATTGTATAAAGGCCAAAAGTTGACTTTAAATAATTTACTAGCAGAGAAGGCAAGCTGGATGCCTAAATAAGTCAGTGATTCCTCTGCCCAGGGATATTTATACAAGTTGGATATTGAGCGTTTGGTAGATTGAGATAGCCCCATATCAAGAATTTGGGATTTATTAATATTGACTTTATAGAAGGAAGCTTTGCCAAAATTAGATATAATATCATTAATTGCACTTAGAGCAGTAGTTGGATTTGATGTCAATATTAGTACATCGTCAGCAAAGAGACCAATGCGATGATCTGTATTACCCACTGTTATCCCATTAATAAGAGGAGAGGATCTAATGTGTTCCGCAAAGGGTTCCATTGCCAGGGCAAATATCAAGGGTGACATGGGGCATCCTTGCCTGGTTCCATTCTTTATATTGAATGGAGCAGACAGAAAGCTGGATGAATATATAGATGCAGATGGATTTGAATATAATGACATTACTGCTGATAAGAAGAAATCCTTAAATCCAAACTTTTCCAAAGTAGCTTGAATGTATTTCCAGTGTATTCTATCGAACGCCTTCTCCGCGTCCAGGGAAAGGAGTAAGGAAGGCGTTCGGGAGGAATATGCTACATCCAGAAGATCTATGAATCTCCTAGTACCATCTGAAGATTGTCTATTGGGAACAAACCCAATTTGATCATTAGCTATTAGGGAAGGTAGAATGCTAGATAGTCTTGTTGCTAAAATTTTTGCAAATATCTTTACATCAGAGTTTAATAGTGATATTGGTCTGAAGTTAGCCGGTTTATCTGCGGGTTTACCAGGTTTTGGAAGGGTTATTATCAGTGCATTTAGCATGTCTTTGGGGATTGAATTTTGTTTTGCTATCAAATTGAAAGATCTATTCAAGAAGGGGCTTAAGATGTGGGAGAAATTTTTATAGTATTCATTTGTGAGTCCATCAGGGCCTGGGGACTTATTGTTTTTGAGGGATTGGATCGCTTCAATTATTTCTAGATGTGTGATTCTAGCGTTAAGGGATTGGTTTTGGGATGAGGTTATGGACGGAAGAGAAATGCCCTTGAGAAAGTCATTAATATATTCAGGGGTAGGTTGAACTATGTCAGTTGTTTTTTCCAGATTATATAGGTTTTCATAGTATTTTGCAAATTCTTCTGCTATGTGTTTGGGGTTATACAACTTTTGATTCTGGTTATCGTATAAAAAGGGAATCCTGGATTTGACTTCTCTCTTTTTAATTCTGTTAGCTAAGATTTTTGATGCTTTGTTGCCCTGAGAATAATGATCTGATTTTAGTTTTCGAAGGTGGAATTCATGTTTTTCATGGAGGTGAAGATATAAGTGGTGTCTAGCTGTTTTTAGTTTGTTAATGGCTTTTGGGTCCAGAGAGGCCTTAGAAGACTCCTCTAGATCCTTGATGTTCGCTAATAGTTTATCTAAAACTTCCCTTCTGTTTTTCTTTTGAATAGCTGCATGTTTTAGCAATACACCTCTTATAAATGCTTTGTGCGCACTCCATATTGTAATATCTGATACCAGATTATTGTCATTTGTCTTAAAATATTCTTGTAACGAATTTTCTACGTCTGTGCGGATAGAAGCATTTTGGAGTAGGGAGTTGTTAAGTCTCCACGGGGAATATATTCTATTGCTGTATGTGTCATCTAGTGTAAGGGAGATAAATGCATGGTCAGACCACGTTATGTTAGATATCGTTACCTCTATCACTTTTTGAAGAAGCCATTTATCTGAAAGAAAGAGGTCGATCCTAGAATAAGTATTGTGTGGATGCGAAAAAAAAGTAAAATCTTTTTCATTGGCATGATGCACCCTCCAGATATCTAGGAGTCCTTCCTGAAATAGAAAATCTCTAAATTGTGAGTTTTTGGGAGACAGGATAGGAGGGGGAAGCTTATCAATTGAGGAGTCAGGGCACATATTAAAATCTCCGCAGATCAATAAGGATCCTTGCTTAGAATCTTGAGCTAATTTAATGGTGCGTTTGATAAAATTAATCTGATCAGCATTAGGGGCATACAGGTTTACTATTGTGTATCTGGTATTGTTTATATCACACATTATGATGATATATCTACCCTCCTTATCTATTATTGTGTCATGACAATGGAAAGCAACAGAATTCTTGAAACCCAAAATCACACCTTTTCTTTTTTTCGTGGCCGGGGAGAAGAAAATATGCGGGAAGGAGGGGTGAGAAAATCTGTATGAGTCTTCCTCATTAAGGTGGGATTCCTGAATACAGATGATGTCAGCTCCCTGTTTCCGCACCTCGTTCCAACATGTTGAACGCTTAAAGGGGTTATTGAGACCCTTAACATTTGCAGAGAAAATTTTTATGCCTTTACTGGACATTTTGAATTTTAAGGTAGCATGCTTGGGTTCCCAATCTGAAATGATTGGTTAACCGTATATGAATAACATAGTAAAGTGCCCAATTGTTACCATATTTCGGTTGTGGGGATCGTAGAATTATACCTTTAGAGACAAATATTTGAGTACGTGGGTATAGACCCTTTTTGTGTAACCTAGTAAAACAGTAAATTAAAACATAAATAATAAAGTGAATATTAAATAACAATAACATAACACTGGTCTAACAATGACCACAAGTTGTGATGTATCTCACTTAGTATAGGAGACGTTAAGTAAACAGTGGATTAGAGAATGTGAACACAGAGATGGAATATGTGTTCTGAGAGGTAGAGCAGCGGGTGTGGAGCCCCGCAAAATTAGTGTAGCACAAAAGCATACCTAATTCAATATAGATATTGTCCAGAATATAAATCATGGAGGGTTTCTTCCTACTTTCGTCCATTCTGGAGTCAGATTCAGGTGGCTTCTATCTGAGGAAGGCCTGTGGATTGGAGAGTTCATTGCTTTGTCCTTGTCTTTGTCTTTGGCGCCCTCTGGTGGCACAGTGATGTTCCATTTGATAAAGGCATTTGACGCTTCCTGAGGAGAAACTAGTACAGTTGAAGAGTTTTGATATCTTACAATCAGTTTAACAGGGAAGCCCCATTTATAAGGGATATTATTATCCCTTAGTGCTTTAGTGTACTTTTGAAATTCACGTCTTCTACTCAGCGTTGCTGGTGAGAGGTCGGTAAACAGAAGGACATTACAAAATCTGTCAGGAATGTCCGTCCTCTTTTTTTGGGCTTCTCTCATCAGGGATTTCTTTAGATGGTAGAAATGGATTCTAGCTAGTACATCTCTGGGAATAGAGGCTGGTAAAGCTTTGGGTTTAGGAACCCGGTGTACCCGGTCTATGATTAATTCTGACCCTGGGGTGTCTGGTAAATATGACGCTATAAGATCCGTAATAAAATCTTGTAACTGAGAGTCCAAAACGCTTTCAGGGATGCTTCTGAATCTTATATTGTTTCTTCTGGAGCGATCCTCCAGATCCGCAATTTTAAGTTTCATGGTAGCTATGTCATCTTCAACCGCATTATGATTATCTACTAGCGAGTTATGCGCTGTGACAAATTCCTCCATTTTTTCCTCCAGGTGTGCGGTTCTTTCCCCTATAGCGACTATATCTGCATGTATAATAGAGATTGTCTCTTTAAAGTCACCATGTATGGATCTTTTTAGATCTGCCAGCATGTCTTGCATAGTAGTGACTGTTAGCCCAGGATCTATGCCTGGTGAGGTAGGGTAAGTATCAAGGGGAGAGCTATATGGCTGTTGCTCACTCACCCTTCTTTGTTTTTTAGGTTCCTGTGGCGGTGGAGAACCGGATCCTGCTGAGGAGGGAGATCCAGAAGATCGCTGGACGGGTGCCGCTGCTGAGACTGGACAGGGCTCTCCCTCTGTGTGGCGGGAACCGGCGCCATCTTGGGAAGACCCAGGAGCTGGGTGAAAAAACGCCGTCATCTTTTGAGGCTGCGATCCCTTCTTCCGTCCCCTGGTCATCATCGGCAGGACTACTGTATCGAGGGCTGTCCTGGGGTAGGTAAGTATGAGGTATATTCTCTGTAGATATGCTGCTATGAGCCGTTATCGAGACTCCACAGCCGGAGCTCCCACACTATGCGCCCTCTCCTCTCGGCATCCGGCCACGCCCCCCGAATTATTCTTCTATTGTTAAACCACTCACTGATATGACCAGAAAGGGGGTAGATTTTTCTTCTTGGTCAGTAGAGGCGCGTAAGGCTTTTTCTGATATCAAGGAGAGTTTTGCTTCCGCTCCCATCTTGGTGCAACCTGATGTTTCTTTACCCTTCATAGTTGAGGTTGATGCTTCTGAGGTGGGTGTGGGGGCGGTCTTGTCTCAGGGTTCCTCTCCTGCCAAATGGCGACCGTGTGCCTTTTTCTCAAGAAAACTCTCCTCCGCAGAGAGAAATTACGATGTGGGAGATAGGGAATTGTTGGCCATCAAGTTGGCTTTTGAGGAATGGCGCCATTGGCTAGAGGGAGCCAGACACCCTATTACCGTATTTACTTACCATAAAAATCTGGCCTACTTGGAGTCAGCCAAGCATCTGAACCCGAGACAGGCCAGATGGTCGTTGTTCTTTTCTAGGTTTAATTTTGTTGTCACGTTCCGCCCTGGAGTTAAGAATGTGAAGGCAGATGCCCTGTCACGTTGTTTTCCGGGAGGCGGGAATTTTGAAGACCCGGGTCCCATTTTGGCTGAAGGTGTGGTGGTCTCTGCTCTTTTTCCTGAATTGGAGGCAGAGGTGCAGGCAGCCCAGTCAGAGGCTCCTGATCTTTGTCCTCCTGGGAGGTTGTTTGTGCCTCTCGCTTTAAGACACAAGATTTTTAAAGAACACCACGATACGGTCCTTGCTGGGCACCCGGGGGTAAGCGCCACACTGGATCTCATCGCTCGGAGATTCTGGTGGCCTGCGCTTCGTAAGTCGGTTGAGGGTTTTGTGGCAGCCTGCGAGACTTGCGCTCGTGCCAAAGTCCCTCATTCACGGCCATCAGGTCCTCTCCTTCCCTTACCCATTCCTTCCCGTCCTTGGACACATCTGTCCATGGACTTCATAACGGACCTGCCTCGTTCCTCGGGGAAGACTGTGATTCTGGTGGTGGTGGACCGTTTTAGCAAAATGGTGCATTTCATCCCTTTTCCTGGTTTGCCCAATGCTAAGACGCTGGCGCAGGCATTTGTTGATCACATTGTCAAATTGCACGGTATTCCTTCAGACATAGTCTCTGATAGGGGCACGCAGTTTGTTTCCAGATTCTGGAAGGCTTTCTGTTCTCGCTTGGGGGTTCGGTTGTCATTCTCTTCTGCTTTCCACCCGCAGTCAAATGGCCAGACAGAGCGCGTCAATCAGAATCTGGAGACATATCTGCGTTGTTTTGTGGCGGAGAATCAAGAGGATTGGTGTTATTTTTTGTCCCTTGCTGAGTTTGCTTTAAATAACCGTCGTCAGGAGTCCTCTGATAAGTCACCATTTTTTGGTGCATATGGGTTTCATCCACAGTTTGGGACTTTCTTGGGAGAGGGGTCTTCTGGTTTACCTGATGAGGACAGATTCTCCTCGTCTTTGTCATCTATTTGGCAAAAGATTCAAGATAATCTAAAGAGCATGAGTGAGAGATATAAGCGTGTGGCTGATAAGAGACGTGTGCTTGGTCCGCACCTGAATGTTGGTGATCTGGTGTGGTTGTCTACCAAGAATATCAAATTAAAGGTTCCCTCCTGGAAGTTGGGTCCTAGGTTTATTGGGCCTTACAAAATCCTGTCTGTCATCAATCCTGTTGCATACCGTCTTGATCTTCCTCAGACTTGGAAGATCCATAATGTTTTTCATAAGTCCTTATTGAAACCTTATGTTCAACCCATTGTACCATCGCCTTTGCCTCCTCCTCCGATTATGGTTGATGGGAATCTTGAATTTCAGGTCTCTAGGATTGTGGATTCTCGTCTTGTCCGCGGTTCTCTTCAGTACCTTGTTCAGTGGGAGGGGTATGGTCCTGAGGAGAGGATGTGGGTCCCAGTGACGGACATTAAGGCCTCTCGTCTCATCAGGGCTTTCCATAGGTCCCATCCTGAGAAGGTGGGTTCTGAGTGTCCGGAGTCCACTCGTAGAGGGAGGGGTACTGTCACAACCAGACAGCTGAGAAGCTCTGACAGAGGCCTTTCAGAACCTCCTCCTTGAGTTTCTGTGTTGTGGTATTCAGCTCCTCCTCTCGTCAGCCTCTCTCAGCTGTCATGTGTTGGACTAATTGCTTCCCTTTAAATTCTTCCCCAGAAGGCTTTTCTGGGCGGCTTATACTACTTCCTGGAGTGTGTGTGCACGCTGACTCTGTCCTCCTGTTTGCTTCAAAGCTAAGTGTTGTACCATTATCTGTTATTATCTGTTTGCTGGATCCCAGGTGACCCTGACTCCCTCCGTGTCTAGTGTAGGGAGCCGGTGGTCGTGTCCCCTCACTATTGTAGGGTGCTCAGGGCTTTATAGTCAAGGTTCGTGGATATGCAAACCTCCACCATTCGGATCTTTGCATAGGCTGAGCAGCCAGGGAAAGTGCCAGGTCTTCTGCAGGGGTCTCCCTTGGTTCCTTAGTTTTTGGATCCAGCGAGTCGTTTATACATGTTGCTCTGCCTTGTTTCCTGTACACCGTCCGTGACACTCCCTCAGTTAAGATGGTGGATTGTGTCTCAGCTGGGTGCCATCTTACTTCCTGTTTCACATTTAAACCTCTCAAGCCTGCTACTTATTGCTTAAGTATTGTGTTTTAGCTTCTGCTTGTGCAGTCCTCTTGCTTGGAACTAGCTCTCTGGTTTGTTCCTCCTCCTTGCGGTTTACCCTTCTACTCTGTGACATTCTGCTACCTTCTGTTGCCGACCCACTTGACTACGTTCCGGTGCTGCCTGTCCTGACCCATTGCTCATCTGACCTCAGCTCTACTGCATCCTTTGGTCCTGCACCGTTGCTACCTGTAAAGGCTCCGCCTGTCTGGCTCTGCTGCATCCTTTGGATTTGCACCGTTGCTACTGGTAATTGCTCTGCCTTCTTGGCTCTGCTTCATCCTTCAGCCCTGCAACCTCCTATTCAAGACTCCAGTGCTTCCTGTGTACAGGCCTTGATCCTGCCATTGGATTCCAGCAGTATTTCACTAGTATTGTGACACACAGAGGGCTGCCAGAATGCAGCATTTCCAGGCCTTGTTGCGAGAGATGCTGCATTCTGCTGTTGTGGGCGCTGGCAGAGGAATTTCCACCCACAGAGAAACTGTTGCGAGTACCAATCCTACAGCGCGTGCAAAGAGGGAGGTTTAAAGGTGTATTGGTCACTTCAGATATGAGATCATTTTTGCAGCCAACCCATCGACAGCCACCCTCCGGATCCAGCCTCAGGGAATGCCTAGACCGACAGGTGTCCGACTACATTGGATTAACGGCCAATGTGGACACTTTGAGAAGCCAGGAACCCCTTAACTATTGGGTGTGCAGGCTTGACCTGTGGCCAGAGCTGGCACAATTTGCCATGGAACTGTTGGCTTGCCCCTCGTCGAGTGTCCTGTCTGCAAGGACATTCAGCCCCGCAGGGGGGATCGTGACCGTTAAGCGCACTCGCCTAGCTCACGACAGTGTGGACTACCTCACATTTCAAAACATTTATGAGGCATGGATCTCGGAGGAATTCAACACCTGTGACGACCATGTTTAATTGAATTTCCTCACAACAGCCCACAAATATCCGCCACCACCCAGACCAAATAATGGTCCCTGTCTTAGGTAAATACAGCGGCATAAAAGACCTTTTCTGTCAGGTGAATGCCTAATTTTTGGGGCCTGTAGTGGCTTACAGTAAAATTTGTATCCAGTGACCGCCTAATGTACCTCCAGCCAAATCATCACAAGTTCTTTTCTGTCAGATGAATGACTAATTTTTGGGGCCTGTACTGGCCGACAGTAAAATTTGTATCCAGTGACCTCCTAATGTACCTCCAGCCACATCATCACAAGTTATTTTCTATCAGGTGAATATCTAATTTTTGGGGCCTTCACTTGCCTACAATAAATTTTTTATCCAGTGACCGCCTAATGTACCTTCAGCCACATCATCACAAGTTGTTTTCTGTCAGGTGAATGCCTAATTTTTGGGCCCTGTACTCGCCTACGGTAAAATTTTTATCCACTGACCCCCTAATGTACCTCCAGCCACATCATCACAAGTTCTTTTCTGTCAGGTGAATGCCTAATTTCTGGGGCCTGTACTTCCATGGCCTAAAATAAAATTCTCCTAGGCTCCAGCAGGGCACATTTTGAGAGTTTCCCTTTAAGACGCATAAAAATGGCCCCTGATTAAAATACAAATTGTTAGTGGGAATTTTTGCGAATGATCCCCCTCTGGTATGTCACTGTCCATGTTGTGGGACTATTTGTGCACTTCTAGTTAGCATTTGGTGGCTGCAAATATGACCTGAAGGTTTTTCAGGTTGGCCTACCACTAAAGTCAATGGGGTCCGCCGAGAACACACAGTTCGCCAACATTTGATCGCGATCGCGAAACGTCCCGGTCAATGTTCTTCCATCACTAATTCTAAGTAATGAAAGGTATTTGTGACTATATTTATTATAAAATAATATTTAAGTATTTTCATATTAATGATTTCATTTGGATTATTTAATTGTCAAGGTAACTAAAGTCTATGATCGATTGCTAGTATTTCTCAGTCAGAATCCTATACAGTATCTCATAGACGTGTAAATTGCATTCCGGGAAGAAAGCCCTTATTTCCACCATAGACTGCCAATCAATTACAGTGTTCTATTAGTTGTACTTACCGCTATAAGAAGTAATGGCACTGTATGTCATGTGTGAACAATCACATTTATCCAACTTTAAGCCTCTGGTGTTAATGGATAAAAGAGCTTTCCTTATGACTCTGTCACTCCTGTGTCTACACTTGTGGATCGACTGATTGTTAAATGCCCAATAAATCTCTATGTTAATGTTCTGGGTGAGTAGCAGTGGTTCTGGGAGGACGTGTTAAATTCTCTCTCTGAAATCTTTACACTCAAAGCTCATGATATAAAAAAATAAAACATCATTGTTTCTTTTAATGTACCAATATCACTAAAAAGAAGGATAGCTCACATAATCAGGTGCCAAAAGGTTAAGTCATGTTTTATAGTGATCACCAATCACCTTTGGTTCTTATCGAAGTTCTGGCTCTCCATTCACCACAGCGACAATTCATTGTGCGCAATGTCTAAGACATTGAACCTAAGGACTAATGGCTGTTCATAAATCCTGGGCTCGAACATGAGATATAAGGTCTTGCTGGGGTCAGAAGAAGCTTTCTTTTCCTGTTATTGCCCATAAAGAATGGTTTGTACTGTATGCTGGGAAAATTACATTTTCAATTTTTAACACTGTTAGGGATAAAAAAATAAGAATAGAAATAGGACAGTGGAGCAGATTTTATATGTCACAGTTTGAACAGGATGGCATATCTATGATGCTCCTGTGCCAGTTTTACCAACACAATAAAATGTGGTCGTGGGGTCGTGGCCAGCGGCCAAGATGGCTGGGCCCACTTAAGTGGAGCTCCAGCCATCTTGGACCTGTAGTAAAATTGGGATTTATCCTGCACTCACCCGACCACCATTAGCCCACCAAGTGAATCCCACGTGTGATAGAAGACCACTGGGAAATTATCCTGCAGGCCGAGAGAGCAGAGTAGCTGTGCCGCATGTGCCGCATGTGATCGGGTGGCTGGCGTGGCGTGCAAGGAGGGACTCCCCCGGACTGATCGAAGCAATACTGCTCAGGTGGGGTACTAGTCAACGGCCACATCAGAGGGATAGGGAGCAATGGCCCCGAGTTTTGAGATCTCCCCTTTTTCCTGCCACACAGTCATTTTCCTGGCCCCCTCAGGTAGCAAGAAGAAGGGAGGAGCTAGGGGCAGTGCTTCCCCAGGCTCACACAAACATTACTGCAGAGCGTCTCCTTGCCCACACAACTGCTGCAGTACATCTCCTGGCTTGTACAACTGCTGCATCAGACGCCAACTCCCTTATCTATAATTGCTGTATGCCCCTCACTTGCCTCTCATAACAATATAAATACAGTCACATGTCCATAAAGAGGGTCTCATCCGCCCTAGAAAAACTTTTTGGACTCATATCAAAGGCACACAAGGCGCTGAAAAGCATTAGCCCACCACAAGGGTCTTTAAGATCTGACGAAATCCCTGAAAACTGTACATATCCTGACATACCAATGGGGCCACAAAAGCCACTGAAAGATAGCGGGAGTTCGCTAGACAGCCAGACGAGAGTACACGCTTGCCATTGCTTCAGCACACTGTACACACTAGAGCAAGCACCACCGCAGATGCGGTTATGCCTGATACACCTGCTGAGGAGGGGCCTGATGAAATCACTCTTAAACAGGTATCTTCTCAAGAAGCAATCACAATGCAAAACATCCCTTACTGGGAAACTTGATGAAGTTAAAATAGATCTGGGACTTCTGCGCCAGGATTTAAGAAACCTGAGGAACAGAGTACAACATACAGAGGAACGGATATCTCGCATAGAGGATGCCACTGCGATTGTCCTCAGAACTATATGTGACCTCGACGCCAAAGCAGATCTATGGAAAAATAAAGCGGATGACCTCGAAAATCGGCTTCGCAGAAACAACACCAGAATAGAAGGACTTCCAGAGAGAGCGGAGGGTCGCACACCAGATACTTTCATAGAAAAATGGAACTTTTCCCAGATGCAGAATTCTCCCAAGCGTATGCTGTGGAGCGTGCACATAGGGTGCCAGCAAAGCCTCCACCCCCTGGGGCCCCTCCCCGAACTCTGTGGCGTGATTCCTCAACTGCAAAGATAGAGATAAAATCCTAGCACTAGCCAGACGACAACAGCCAGACTAGCTAGTCATACAAGCAGATATTAAAAGCTGAGACTTTTGCCAATATATTCCTGTCAGGAACACATCAGAGCCCCTCCGATGTGTTCCTGACAGGAATATATTGGCAAAAGTCTCAGCTTTTAATATCTGCGTGTATGACTAGCTAGTATAGTCAGTGGCATATCCGTTTGGTGCATTTTTTTTTCTGTGATTTATATATTTATATATTTTCATCCGCACAATGCTCTGTTTTGTGTAGGATGCCTTTGTGGTGCATGTGGACCACGCCGGCATCCTCCATTGTATGGAGGATGCAAGAAAAAGTATGTGAACCCTTTGGAATGATATGGATTTCGGCGCAAATTGGTCATTAAATGTGATCTGATCTTCATCTAAGTCACAACAATAGACAATCACAGTCTGCTTAAACTAATAACACACAAATAATTAAATGTTACCAGGTTTTTACTGAACACACCATGTAAACATTCACAGTGCAGGTGGAAAAAGTATGTGAACCCTTGGATTTAATAACTGGTTGAACCTCCTTTGGCAGCAATAACTTCAACAAAACGTTTTGTGTAGTTGCAGATCAGACGTGCACAACGGTCAGGAGTCATTCTTGACCATTCCTCTTTACAGAACTGTTTCAGTTCAGCAATATTCTTGGGATATCTGGTGTGAATCGCTTTCTTTAAGGTAATACCACAGAATCTCCATCAGGTTGAGGTCAGGACTCTGACTGGGCCACTCCAGAAGGTGTATTTTCTTCTGTTTAAGCCATTCTGTTGCTGATTTACTTCTATGCTTTAGGTCGTTGTCCTGTTGCAACACCCATCTTCTGTTGAGCTTCAGCTGGTGGACAGATGGCCTTAAGTTCTCCTGCAAAATGTCTTTTTAAATTAGGGAATTAACTTTTCCTTCGATAATAGCAATCCGTCCAGGCCCTGACGCAGCAAAGCAGCTCCAAACCATGATGCCCCCACCACCATACTTCACAGTTGGGATGAGGTTTTGATGTTAGTGTGCTGTGCCTCTTTTTCTCCACACATAGTGTTGTGTGTTTCTTCCAAACAACTCAACTTTCGTTTCATCTGTCCACAGAATATTGTGCCAGTACTGCTGTGGAACAGCCAGGTGCTCTTGTGCAAACTGTAAACGTGCAGCAATGTTTTTTTTTTGGACAGCAGTGGCTTCCTCTGTGGCATCCTCCCATGAAATCCATTCTTGTTTAGTGTTGTACGTATCGTAAATTCGCTAACAGGGATGTTAGCATATGCCAGAGACTTTTGTAAGTCTTTAGCTTACACTCTAGGATTCTTCTTCCCCTCATTGAGCAGTCTGCGCTGTGCTCTTGCATTCATTTTTACAGGAAAGCCACTCCTAGGGAGAGTAGCAGCAGTGCTGAACTTTCTCCATTTATAGACAATTTATCTTACCGTGGACTGATGAACAGCAAGGCTTTTGGAAATACTTTTATAACCCTTTCCAGCTTTATGCAAGTCAACAATTCTTAATCATAGGTCTTCTGAGAGCTCTTTTGTTTGAGACATCATTCACATCAGGCAATGCTTCTTGTGAAAAGCAAACCCAGAACTGGTGTGTGTCTTTATAGGGCAGGGCAGCTGTAACCAACACCTCCAATCTCATCTCATTGATTGGACTCCAGTTGGTTGACACCTCACTCCAATTAGCTCTTGGAGATGTCATTAGTCTAGGGGTTCACATACTTTTTCCACCTGCACTGTAAATGTTTACATGGTGTGTTCAATAAAAACATGGTAACATTTAATTATTTGTGTGTTATTAGTTTAAGCAGACTGTGATTGTCTATTGTTGTGACTTAGATGAAGATCAGATCACATTTTATGACCAATTTGTGCAGAAATACATATCATTCCAAAGGGTTCACATACTTTTTCTTGCAACTGTATGTCTTTGTCTACTCTCTTATTTATAATGTATAATATACTATACTAGGAATCTACAATCCTCCCCCTGGTTCTATGCTGGTGCTACACTTGACTGCCACCTATGCATCTACATGTTCACATGGTAAAACCATTTGTGTGGGAGACCTGAATATGCTGTTGAATCTGTCCATGGATCGATTTGTGGATGGGTGGGGGTTATCGGCATCAGGGGCTCCTTCACACTCAAGCAGATTCATAACAGAATTCCGTTGGTCTGATCTATGGAGGGTTACTCACCCCTCGGCCCGTGAATATTCCTGCCAAAGCAGCGGACACCACTCACTTACACTAATTGACTACATGCAAGGAAGCGAAAATGTGTTGCTAAACCTTCGCTCCATAATGTACTTACCTAGAAGAGTGTCGGACCACTCGCCAATGATAGGGACCTTGACTCGCAAGCCCCTTCGGTGATGTACATCTTGGTCTCTGCAGATGCGATCCCCAACCAATTAGATGAGTTTTTATCAGCACACAAGGAGGAAACCAATTTGGCCCTCCTATGGGATACTCTGTAATCCTTCCTGAGGCGATGCTTGCATTCCATCATTTCTTATATCAAGAAGGATACCAGCCACCCTGAATTGGAGCTGGCAGCTCAATGTACTGATCTAGAACAACAGTTCATCCAACACCCCACTGACAAGTGTTGGTAGGGGCTAGGAGTGACCTTGAATGTTACAGTAACTTTCCACAAGAAGCTCACAGTTCATTAAACAAAAAATGGCAGTATGGAATACAAACAGGAGACACAATATGGAGTCTTAACCCTCACAATCACATGTACAGACAGTCATGGGAGCGGAGAGGTGGGAAGCAGCTGGAGTGCGGAACTCGGGGGATGTGTATGATCAGGGAGTACTCCTAGCATTCTTGGACCTGACACAAAAGTTTGAAATACCCAGATCCATGGTCTTTTCTTACCTGGCAGCTCAGATCTGCACTACATGCTACGTATCCAGATCCTAATACTACATTTTCACAATACCTACTTATAGGAGTTGTTAAAACCCAAGGGCCCAGAGGTCTAATCTCTGCAATCTATTCACACCTGCTGCGAGCAAAATCTCTTGCTGCTGCCCTGAAAGTGATAAATAAATAGAAAAGACAGATACCCACACTCACAGATGAATCAATAACAGATTTATTTGAATCACATTTACAGGTATCACCATCAATTAACAATAAATTCATTGTAATTCAGCTTTACATTATTCACCAAACTCACACAGATTAGATTATGTAGAATGGGAAGGTTGCCCTCTACGGCATGCCCAAGATGTGGGGAAATGAAGGCAGACTTTTGGCATATGATGTGGGAATGTAGTCCAATTGCTGCCTTCTGGACTAGGGTGACGGCTTTTCTTTCAAGCTTGCTGCCTGTTCAGATTACATGGACTCCTGATTTGTGTCTCCTAGGAATAATGGAGGAAAATCGATGGGATCACAATACTATGTCTATCCTTCTGCGGAAATCGTTGTTCCTGGCACGTAAATGTATAGCTTTGAGATGGAACAGTCCAAATGTGCAAACTTTAAGCATGTGGAAAACACAAATAAATCAGATCTTACCCTACATTTCTGTGATATACAGGCATTGAAATAGACCTCAGAAGTTTGACAGGGTCTGGGGCATATGGTGCAGATCTCACCACACTATGTACTCCTTCCCGAGACTGCGCCAGGCCTTATCAATTGCCCATAATTTCTATTATCTTCATGCGTACTGCTATCTACTGATATTGCAAGATGTGTGCAACAGTGTACTATGGATTGTTGAGATATACAAATTGCTGTACTGACTGTCTCTTACATTGTATGACTGTTCATACAATTTATTATTTGTATTAATAAAAGAGTTTCAAAAAATGTGGTCGTGGCTTCAGAGCTGCAAGTATTTATCAATATTGATCTGTCTGGTTCTGGTGTCATCTGGCTTTGTGTAGTACACAGATTCTTTTTTTGAAGCATAACATTTTTATCTGTTATGTGTAGTAGACACTTTTAATTGAGACTTTCCCAGCACAGGCACATATCACCAGTATTAATGATTTAAAATTTTTTATATTATTTAATATTTTTATTTAATTGTTAATTTTTTTTAATTTTTTTATTTACTGCATTTAAACAGCATATGTGTTAAAAAAGACTTTTGGGGGACACATATAATTTTATATTCATTTTTACTCTGCTGTTTCATTCAGCAAATATTGCTGCCAAACTAGTCCCATTTGCATGAGAAAAGCTGTAATACAGTGATATTTCTCAGATAATCTGGGTCTAGTAAGACGCTCTTACATAGGGACATTCCATCACAGAGTTGCCAATCAGAATTTTTCTTTTTTCTGGACATTTTATCCCAAAATCATGGACAGCCAACATTTTTTACGGAAAAATTGGAAAACTATAATGAATAATAAAGAGTATAATGTGTATAGCCAAATACACTGATAAGAAACAGCATTTACTGTGAGCTGTAAAATGATGATAATTACCACCAAAATAATTTACTCAAGAACCACCAGCCTCAAAAAAATCATGGACACTTCTATTTTTTTCACGGACACAGGAAAAAAGTCACCTATTTTTACGGACTATCTAGGATTTTCTGTACGGTTGGCAAGCCTGCTCCATCACCAGGATTAAATGGGTGTTCAGGTACTGCTGACGGGCAGAGGTGTAGGATGTTAGACCCCCGTTGATTAGATATTGATGGCCTATCCTGAGAATGTCATCAATATTAAAGGTGTTGTCTCGCTTCTGCAAACAGCATTTATCATGTAGAGAAAGTTAATACAAGGCAGTTACTAATGTATTGTAATTGTCCTTATTGTCTTCTTTGCTGGTTTGAGTAACTTTTCCATCGCATTATACATTGCTCGTTTCCATTGCTGCAGCACAGATATAAGGTGTCCGGTATGGGAGCTGCTGAGCATGTGTGTCTATGTGCACTCCCACGGCCACGTCTATCAGAAAGGCTGGCACATTTTCCCATGGTGTGCAAGCACGGCCACAGCTTCTGGATTGCAGGGTGGTGGTAAACCCTGGATACGAGCAGTGTATAATGTGATTGTCACGCCCTGCCCTGTGAGTGATCTGAGAAGATCTGTCAGGCTTGCTTACAGATCTTACAGATTGCTTTGAGCAGAACCCCCTCACAGGTTCTGCTCATTAGTTTGTTAGTGATGCTATTTATACCTGCCTCTCACTATAGCCCTTGCGGTTTATAGTTTCTCCTGGA
Source organism: Bufo gargarizans (assembly GCF_014858855.1). Taxonomy (NCBI): domain Eukaryota; kingdom Metazoa; phylum Chordata; class Amphibia; order Anura; family Bufonidae; genus Bufo; species Bufo gargarizans. Next base: position 584,560,763 of record NC_058080.1, on the reverse strand, counting down.
GTTCTCTGATGGTGTTTGGTGGATCTCCTGCTTCCAGTTCGTCTTTAGTTAAGTCCTCCTTCCTTTCCTTCTGTTGTTTGTACTGGCTAGGCCTTAGGTAGACGCGGGTTCCTTCATCTTGTGCAAGGAACCGGTTGTCTTTTTGCCTGCTCCCTAGCTGAGGGTTTGTATCAGTTGCAGCAGAGCTTAGGTTCGAGTGCATGAACACTTCTACCATCAAGATTTGTTCATGTTGGTAGCAGTCAGGGAAAGGCTCAGAGATTGTCAGGAGGTGACCTTTCCTTGTTCCTTAGCTGTGGGGCCTAGCCTGCTGTTTTGTTTAATTTTGTTGTGTTTGGTTCGCTTCCCTTCCCTCACCTTCCTTGTCATTGATGGAAAAATGAATCCAGCAAGTAAAGGAGGCAAAATAGACAATCATGATACATTAGTGAGTGCCTTAAACAAAGTCCAAATGTTGTTTGCAGGGCCGACATCAGCATCCGTCATACGCGGACAAGTGTCGGGGACCACTGCTCCTTGGGGGGCCCACTGCGATGCTATGAGTGCTTCAATATAAATGGAAGCACTCATTGCTGGAGCACAGGTAGCTGCAGTCATTTCATTCACTAAACGCAGCCCCAGGGGTGTAACTATTGTGCAAGCCACTGCTTCGGGCCCTGAGGTCAGAAGGGGCCCTGGAGCAGTAGCAGGGCCGCAGCATCAGGCTGGAGCAAGAAGCATTAACAGCATGCAGAGGCCAGCTGTCTCTGTCCTCCTTACAAGCTCCTGTGCTGTGGAGCTTCAGACACGCCACCTCTTCACTCCCTTTAGCAGAGCAGGACATCTTGCCTGGTAAATTTCAGACACGCCCCCTCTACACAGGACGTGTTGCCAGAGGAGGAGAGAAACTGCAGGGCTGGAGCAGCAGTGTGAATGGATGTAGACAAGTCTGTGAGTGAGTCTGCACTGTGACTGTCTCTTCTCTGTGGGACAGGAGGGGTGAGGGAGGGAACTCTTCAAGCTACTGCTGGATGCTGTAGTAGACCAGCAGCTTCAGGCTATTTAGTTGTATTACTGCCTAATTAACCCCTTCAGGACCCTGCCATTTTTTACTTTAACCCCTTAGGGACCCATGACGTAAAGGTACGGCATGGATCCTGAGTCCTTAAGGACCAATGACGTACCGGTACGTCATGAGTTTAAAGTGAGATTGCGGCGCCCCAGGGGTTAATCCGCACAGGATGCCGGCTGAAATCATTCAGCCGGCATCCTGTCACATCGCTGGGGGGGTCATATGACCCCCCCCCCCCGTATCGGCGATCTCAGCAAACCGCAGGTCAATTTAGACCTGCGGTTTGTTGCGATTTCTGCAGTTTCTGATCGCCGCGGTCCCTGACCGCGGTGATCAGAAACTTTAGTTTGCCGAAAATATATATTTATCACCCCCCCTGCACCTCTGAATGATTTTAGCCCGGTGGGAGGTGCAGGGGGGGTGTTGCGGGCGGTGTGGGCGGTGCGGCAGGCGGGATCGCGATCCCCGGCCCGCCTCCCGCCGAATAATCGTTGGTGTACAGTGGTTATACCAGGGTGTCAGCATATTGCTGACACCCTGGTATAAACGGCTGACATCTGTGAATGGATGTCAGCCGTTTAACCCTTTCCATACAGCGGTCCGTCTTCGCAGACGGGGAAGGTTCCCATGGCAACAGGAGGACTTCTCAGGCGTCCTGCTGTCCATGGTGCTGAACAGATCTGTGCTAAAGGCATAGATCTGTTCAGACAAAGTGCAAGTAAAATGCAGTACAGTACAATATATATTGTACTGTATTATACAGACATCAGACCCACTGGATCTTCAAGAACCAAGTGGGTCTGGGTAAAAAAAAAAGTTAAGAAAAGTGAAAAAAAAGTAAAAATCAAAAAACACATTTATCACTGATTAAAAATGAAAAAAAAAAAATCCCTACACATGTTTGGTATCGCTGCGTCCGTAACGACCTGATCTATAAAACGGTCATGTTAATTTCCCCGCACGGTGAACGCCATAAAAATAAAAAAATATCAACTATTAGAAAATTGAAATTTTGCCCACCTTACTTCCCAAAAAAGGTAATAAAAGTGATCAAAAAAGTCGCATGTATGCCAAAATAGTGCCAATCAAACCGTCATCTCATTCCGCAAAAAATGAGACCCTACCCAAGATAATCGCCCAAAAACTGAAAACACTATGGCTCTTAGACTATGGAAACACTAAAACATGATTTTTTTTGTTTCAAAAATGAAATCATTGTGTAAAACTTACATAAATAAAAAAAAGTATACATATTAGGTATCGCCGTGTCCGGCTCTATAGAAATATCACATGATTTAACCCCTCAGATGACCACCGTAAAAAGCCATTTTTTGTCATCTTGCTTCACAAAAAGTGCAATAGCAAGCGATAAAAAAGTCATATGCACCCCAAAATAGTGCCAATAAAACAGCCATCTCATCCCGCAAAAAATGAGACCCTACTTAAGATAATCGCCCAAAAACTGAAAAAACTATGGCTCTTAGGCTATGGAGACACTAAAACTTTTCTTGTTTTAAAAATGAGATCATTATGTAAAACTTAGATAAATAAAAAAAATTGTATGCATATTAGGTATCGTCGCGTCCATGACAACCTGCTCTATAAAATTACCACATGATCTAACCTTTCAGATGAATGTTGTAAATAACAAAAAAAAAAACGGTGCCAAAAAAGCAATTTCTTGTTACCTTGCCTCACAAAAAGTGTAATATAGAGCAACCAAAAATCATATGTACCCTAAACTAGTACCAACAAAACTGCCACCCTATCCCATAGTTTCTAAAATGGGGTCACTTTTTTGGAGTTTCTACTCTAGGGGTGCATTAGGGGGGCTTCAAATGGGACATGGTGTCAAAAAAAACAGTCCAGCAAAATCTGCCTTCCAATAACCGTATGGCATTCCTTTCCTTCTGCGCCCTGCCGTGTGGCCGTAGAGCAGTTTACAACCACATATGAGGTGTTTCTGTAAACTACAGAATCAGGGCCATAAATATTGAGTTTTTTTGGGCTGTTAACCCTTGCTTTGTTACCTTAAAAAAATATATAAAAATGGAAAATCTGCCAAAAAAGTGAAATTTTGAAATTGTATTTTCCATTAAATCTTGTGCAACATCTAAAGGGTTAACAAAGTTTGTAAAACCAGTTTTGAATACCTTGAGGGGTGTAGTTTATAGAATGGGGTCATTTTTGGGTGGTTTCTATTATGTAAGCTTCGCAAAGTGACTTCAGAGCTGTAGTGGTCCTAAAAATTGGGTTTTTGTAAATTTCTGAAAAATTTCAATATTTGCTTCTAAACTTCTAAGCCTTGTAACATCTCCAAAAAATAAAATATCATTCCCAAAATAATTCAGACATGAAGTAGACATATGGAAAATGTAAAGTCATCACAATTTTTGGGGGTATTACTATGTATTACAGAAGTAGAGAAACTGAAACTTTGAAATTTGCAAATTTTTCAAAATTTTGAGTAAATTTGGTATTTTTTTATGTGATGAAAAAAGAATCTCAAAATGGCCTGGATAAGTCGAAGTGTTTTAAAGTTATCACCACTTAAAGTGACACTGGTCAGTATTGCAAAAAATGGCCAAGTCCTTAAGGTGAAATAGGGCCCTTAAGGGGTTAAGAACCAGGCCATTTTTTGCAAATCTGACATGTGTCACTTTATGTGGTGATAACTTTAAAAAGCTTTTACTTACCCTGGCCATTCTGAGATTGTTTTCTCGTCACATATTGTACTTTATCAAAGTCGCAAAATTGAGTAAAAAAATAATAATTTTTATTTATAAAAAAATCCCAATTTACCAAAAATTTTGAAAAATTTCCAAATTTCAATTTCTCTACTTTTAAAATAGATAGTAATACCTCCAACAATAGTTATTTCTTTACATTCCCCATATGTCTACTTCATGTCCACTTTTTCAGGACCAGTTCAGGTATGAAGTCACTTTGCGAGGCTTACATAATAGAAACCACCCAAAAATGACCCCATTTTACAAACTACACCTCTGAAGGTATTCAAAACTGATTTTACAAACGTTGTTAACCCTTTAGGTGTTCCACAAGAATTAATGGAAAATAGAGATAAAATTTCAAAATTTCACTTTTTTGGCAGATTTTCCATTTGAATCCATTTTTCCAGTTACAAAGCAAGGATTAACAGCCAAACAAAACTCAATATTTATGGCCCTGATGCTGTAGTTTACAGAAACACCCCATATGTGGTCGTAAACTGCTGTACGGGCACACGGCAGGGAGCAGAAGGAAAGGAATGCCATACGGTTTTTGGAAGATAGATTTTGCTGGACTGGTTTTTTGACACCATATTCCATTTGAAGCCCCCTGATGCATCCCTAGAGTAGCAACTCCAAAAAAGTGACCCCATTTTAGAGACTACACCCCTCAAGGTATACAAGTTAACCCTTTAGGTGTTCCACAAGAATTAATGGAAAATAGAGATGAAATTTCAGAATTTCACTTTTTTGGCAGATTTTCCATTTTAATATTTTTTTTCCGCTAACAAAGCAAGGGTTAACAGCCAAAAAAAACTCAATATCTATTGCCCTGATTCTGTAGTTTATAGAAACACCCCATACGTGGTCGTAAACTGCTGTACGGGAACACGGCATTGCGCAGAAGGAAAGGAACGCTATATGGTTTTTGGAAGGCAGATTTTGCTGGACTGTTTTTTTGATACCATTTCCCATTTGAAACTGCCCCGATGCACCCCTAGAGTAGGGTTGAGCGAACCCGAACTGTAAAGTTCAGGTTCGTACTGAACTTTAGGATTTTTGGACCCCGGACCCAAACCCAAACCAGTAAAAGTTCAGGTTCGGTATTCGGCGATTTAATGGCACTTTTTATAAGGCTGCAGAGCAGCCAATCAACAAGCATTTAACTCGTGTGCCCTTAGAAGCCATCACAGCCATGCCTACTAATGGCATGGCTGTGATTGGCCAGTGCAGCATGTGACCCAGCCTCTATATAAGCTGGAGTCACGTAGCGCTGCATGTCACTCTGCTCTGCTTAGTGTAGGGATAGGATGGAGCTGCTGTGAGGGAGAGAATAGGACAGAATCTTTAATCTGAAGTGCTTGTTAACTCAGCGATCTACCTATATTTAGTTTTGTGGGTGCAGTGCACAATCTTTTTACCCTGCCCTGAGCCCAGTGACACAGAAAAATTACTTTTATCCGTAGGCGGGCGGTGGCAGCCATTTTATGCAAGTTCGGACACAGCACAGCATATGTGCATTTGCGACAGTCAAATAGAAGCTTGAATGCCTATGCTGCATTTGTCAGTGTGAAATTTAAGCTTGAAATACAGCAATCATTTTATGGGTTTTAAAAAATACCCTTTTTAGGCAAAATACAAAATTTTACAGCCCTTATTGCATCTGTCAGTGTGAAATACAAGCGTTATATACTGCTGTCATATTCTGTTATTAAAGAAACACCCATTTAGGGCAAAATCCTATTTTTGCTGCATTTGCTGCATCTGTCATTGTAAATTACAAGCTTGAAATACAGCAATAATTGTCTGGGTTTAAAAAAGCACCCCTTTTTGGCAGTACCCTACATCTGGGGCCTATGCAACATTAGTCAGTGGGAAATGTAAGCTTGAAATACTGCAATAATTTTCTTGGTTTTAAAAAGCACCCTTTTGGGCAAAAGACTAATTTTTACAGCCCTTGCTGCATCTGTCAGTATTAAATATAAGCGTTAGATACTACTGTCATATTCTGTTATTTTAAAAAACACCCATTTTCGGCAAAATACTAAATTTGTGGATTTTTCTGCATGTGTCATTATACAAGCTTGAAATGCTGCAAAAATTTTCTGGGTTTAAAAAAGAACCCCTTTTTGACAATACCCTCCATCTGTGGCCTATGCAGCATTAGTCAGTGTGAAATTTAAGCTTGAAACACTGCAATTATTTTCTGTGTTTTAAAAAACACCCATTTTGGGCAAAATACTAAATTTGCGGCGTTTGCTGCATCTGTCATTGTTAAATACAAGCTTCAAATACTGCAATAATTTTCTCAAATATAGATAATGTTAAACATATGCGAATTATAATACCATTCAATAACCAGGATAAGAAAATAAAACATATTGTGGAAAAGCACTGGCATTATCCACAAAAAGATAAGTTGATAGGTACACTTGTTCCACACATAACTCAGATAACCTTCACTAAGGCTCCAAATCTGGGGTTACAAGTAGCACCCACTATAAAAAAAAATGATATAATAAATGTAGGAATTATACAGAATTTGATACAGTTAAAAGGGTCATTTAGGTGTGGGTCTTGTAGAAATTGTGCATATAATTAGAGATTTTCTTACATGCACCTCCACAGGTGTTATTTATGTTATTACATGCCCATGTGCGAAACAGTACGTGGGCAGAACTAAAAGAGCGCTTAAAAAATGCATCTCGGAACATATGTCTAACATTAAGAATGGCTATATGAAACATCCATTATCTAACCATTTTAAGGATAATCACAATCAGGATCCTAGTGGTCTTACCTTTGTGGCAATAGACAAAGTGGAAAAACATTGGAGGGGGGGAGATTACATTAAACAAATGTCAAGAATGGAATCAAGGAGAATTTTTGACTTGAACACATTGGTGCCGGCAGGTCTCAATGCAGATATGGAGCTGTTTGGGTTTTTGTGAATTTTAGGGTGGTTTCCCTTCACTGATGCGGAACCCAGGTAGTTTTAAAGCCGGGGGTCTGTCCTTGGTGAGGGGAACCCGCCCCATTCCATATTTTGCCATTCCCACATACCCAACTGTTTTATCAATATGAAAAGGCTTCTGTATATAGGCTGATCGAGTGTATTTTCTTTCAGCTTTATAAAAAAAAATGCATAAGCCCGGCAAAAATTGCAGGGAAATCACAAGTTAAGTGCATATATATATTTATTGGCTTTTATGGTTTTATAAGGTTGTTTTAATTCTTTAGATCAAGCAAACATGTATGTGCAATTGATTATGGGCAATTTTTAATGAAGGAATTTGGTCTTATTCCATCTCTTTTATTTGATTCCATTACAAACATGAAAAATGTTTTTACATATGAGATGCAAGGGTGAAAAGTCTTCCGGACACATAGGGTGATAGTACATACTTCCCTATAGCTCTGTATAAAAAAATGCAAAAGTCTGTCAAAAACCGCACAAAAACTGCAAGCAAAACGCATATGCCTTTTATTTAGTTTTTTTTTTGCTTGTTTTTCACCTTTTTGACCATATGTGCAATTCAATATGTGTTTTAATTTAATTTTGAATCATCTTAACCTAAAGGGACTTTGGCTCCAAGGAGCGAAATCCAATCCGGAGATTACTACAAATCTTAGAGGCGGAGTTATGGGATATATAAGAGGTATTCTTGGCAGCAATATTACACCACTGATGAAGGAGCAGGCATAATATAGCTCCGAAACGCATCTGGTTACCATTTAAAATACCTCACCATCCATTGGAAGATCGACCACATCATGCTGGCATAGATAATCTTTTCGAAAATCCTGAAGCGATTACAACATAGAAGAAAATCATCATAGTTCTCCACTTTGCACCTAATAGTGGTAAAGCACAGAAAATCCCACGTGATAACGATGCGATTGCAAAGTCTTCATTAAAGCTATACACCTGCGGTAATCTCACGAGACATCATTGGAATCTCGGAGGTAAGCGCACATCGGCTGTTTTACACGTGGGATGCCACACAGCATGGACTGATAGCCAGAGAAATCAATTTATCAGTGAGTACCACATAAATTTGTGATGGTTTAAAGTAATAAAATCGAATTCGGTTCAAATCGAATTTCGTAAAGATCCTGAGAATGAACACGTTGGGATAATCTATAAAAAATCGCATGATTATAAAAATCGCATCACCATTAATCGCACAAACATTATAGAAAGCTCAATGTGATTTTCCTTCATTATCCATGACCATTATGTGGGACTTTTTGCTCAAACAAGTATCACATAAGATTGTGAAAATTTAACACGTGAAAGTTTAACACAGGATTATGTTTGCACATATATGCCAAATTAACACATTGGGACAACTCTCAAAAATCGCATCAAATTAATCGGATGAACATTGTAACCAGCTTGATTATTATCGATCATCCATATTGGCATAGACTGTCTAGCGTATAATTGCACAGCGGTATTTGCGGTGGTTGTTTGCACAGACGAACCAAATCATAAGGCCCACCTATGCGCACAAGTGTATTCATTTACATTTATTTCAATTCTGAATTTTAATTTTTGTGTTTTTAGTGGGTATACTATTGCATATTATTGTTGATAACTGCTGTTATTTTGTGTTATTAAAAATAAACACCCATTTTGAGACAAATCCTAAATTTGCGGCCTTTGCTGCTTCTGTCAGTGTGAAATACACGTGTTAGATACTGCTGTTATCTTCTGTTATAAAAAAACACCCATTTTGGGCAAAATACAAAATTTGCAGCCTTTGCTGCATCTGTCAGTGTGAAATACACTCGTTAGATACTGCTGTTATCTTCTGTTATTAAAAAAACACCCATTTTGGGCCAAATACCAAATTTGCGGACTTTGCTGCTTCTCTCACTGTGAAATACACGCCTTAGATACTGTTGTTATCTTCTGTTATTAAAAAAACACCCATTTTGTGCTAGATACTAAATTTGTAGCCTTTGCTGCATCTGTCAGTGTGAAATACACGCGTAAGATACTGCTGTTATATTATGTTTTTTTTTTTTTTTAAACACCAATTTTTAGGCCAAATACAAAATTTGCGGAGAATGAGAACGTCGAATAAAGGACGTGGCCCCGGTTGTGGTGCTGCTGGTAGAGCTCCTGTTGCAGGGAGAGGACGTGGTCGATCTGTGCCAGCTACACGCACAAGTGAAACACCTTCCTCAGGTACGAGTAGAGGCGACAGAACCTTCAGCGTTATTTGGTCGGGCCTAATGCGGCTCTACGAATGGTAAAGCAAGATCAAGTACAGGCGATAGTAGATTGTGTTGCTGACAGTGCCTCCAGTTCCTTCACATTGTCTCCCACCCAGTCTCCTGCTGAAAGATCAGAGTTAGCATCTGCAGCTGATGTCTATCACTCTTTCACGTCACCCCCTTGCAAATCAGCCAAGCAGTCTGAACCCCAAGTCATGAGACAGTCTCTTCTGCTTTTTGATGACTCTGCTAGCAGGGTTTCCCAGGGCCATCCACATAGCCCTGCCCCAGAAGTGGAAGAGATTGACTGCACCGATGCCCAACCACTTATGTTTCAAGATGAGTACATGGGAGGACCACCGCAGCACGCTTCAGATGATAACGAAACACAGGTGCCAACTGCTGTGGCTTTCTGCAGTGTAGACCAACAAGGAGGGCAGGGGTGAAGACTGGGTGGAAGATGATGTGGAGGACGATGAGGTCTTCGACCCCACATGGAATCAAGGTCATGCGAGTGACCTGTGTAGTTCGGAGGAAGAGGCGGTGGTCGCACAGAGCCACCAGCACAGCAGAAAAGGGATCAGGGTGCAAAAGCAGAGCGGCCGTCCCCTAGACAGCACGCCTGTTACTGCCCAACGCAGCAAGGGACTGGGCACACCAAAGCCAGCTCCAAGGAGTTCCCTGGAGTGGCAGTTCTTCAGAAAATGTGCTGACAACAAGACACGAGTGGTTTGCACGCTGTGCAATCAGAGCCTGAAGCAAGGCATAAACGTTCTCAACCTGAGCACAACCTGTATGACCAGGCATCTAAGCGCAAAGCACGAGCTGCAGTGGAGTAGACACCTAAAAAAACAAGAAAGGTCTCTGGATCCTCCTGCTTCCTCTTCTGCTGCAGTCTCGGGCCTCTTCATCCACCTCTGGAGTAACAGTGGCACCTGCCACCATGCAAACAGAAGATCTGCCAGCAACACCACCACCTGGGTCACCAAGCATCTCCACAATGTCCCACGGAAGCGTTCAGCTCTCCATCTCCCAAACACTAGAGCTGAAGAGGAAGTAACCCCCTAACCACCTGCTATCCCTGGCTCTGAATGCCAGCATTTTAGAATTACTGTCCTTTGAAATGCTGTCATTCCGTCTGGTGGAGATGGAGAGTTTTAAAAGCCTTATGGCGGTAGCTGTCCCACAGTATATCGTGCCCAGCCGCCACTACTAATGCCCGGCCTAGTGGTGTGCGATAATGGGCGAAATCTCATAGCAGCTCTGGGACTAGCCGGTTTGACGCACATCCCTTGCTTGGCGCATGTGCTGAATTTGGTGGTGCAGAGGTGGAAAAGCTTTATCAGCACGCCAAAACAACCAGAACCACCAGCTGATAGGGAACGTCTTAATTTCAGCAACATGGAGAAGTATGTGTGCACACGCCTACACGTACTGAATGACAGGTCTGCCCCCTTCAACTTCTGGGTATCCAAATTGGGCACATGGCCTGAGCTTGCCCTTACGCCTTGGAGATGCTGGTCTGCCCTGCAGCCAGTGTATTATCTGAACATGTGTTTAGCACGGCACGGGGCGTTATCACAGACAAGCTCACATACCTTGTGTAGAGAAGAAACATGTATATCGGTCTTACCCTGCCATTGTTATACTCCAGCACTTTTGCTCATTGTTGTATTTTTGATATTTCCCACTCTTTTGGGGTGTACCTTAATTTAAAAAAATTTAAATAAAAAATTAAAACCAGTGTTGCCTACCTCACCTTCTTCCACTGCTGCTTCCACCTACACTGCTACGTCCACCGCCTCCCCAACCTCCTACTCCATATGGACCTCCACCTCATACATCAAGATTTTTATTTATTTTTTGTACATATTTAATTTAATTTTATGTCATTTCACTAATTTGTCTGTTACATTTTTGGGTGACATTCACCAATTTTTGGCTGTGATATACCCCTGCTCTACCTAGTAGAGAGGTAAACAAATTTCACTAATTTGTCTGTTACATTTTCTGGTGAAATTCACCAATTTTTGGGTGTAATACACCCCTGCTCTACCTAGTGGACAGGTTAATAAATTTCACAAATTTTTCTGTTACATTGTCAGGTGACATTCACCAATTTTTGGCTGTGATATACCTCTGCTCTACCTAGTTGACAGGTTAATACATTTCACAAATTTTTCTGTTACACAGTTGGGTGACATTCACCAATTTTTTGCTGTGATATACCTCTGCTCTACCTAGTACATAGGTTAATAAATTTCACTAATTTTTCTGTTATATTCTTGGGTGACATTTTACCATTTTTGCTGTGAATAAACCCCTGCTATGCATAGGTGACAGGGACTTCTAAAATTCATCTTTAATTGGCCCTTTCATTCGATCCTTCTGCTTTAATAACTTGTCCCACATTTCTGCTCGATCACATTGCAGCCATTGACTTCCCTTTGATGTGGTCTCCCTCTCTCACGCTCCCTCTCCGGCATGGATCCCTGATTCGCCGCTAATCGTGATTAACATGGTAGGCGCAGAAAAGAACAACGAAAGTTGATTGAGAAGATATCCAATTGGATCGTGGACGTCACGGGGACGTGCGATCAGGAAGAGAAGAAGTTAACTAGAGTCAACAAAGTGGCAGCAGGGCCTCTCCTGTCTAACGTTTCCAAATCCAAAATACCCGAGTGACATTCCCTATAATTTTTTATTAATCATTCCAATAACAGGGCATCTTAAGAGTCCTGTATTGTTATTCACCTGAGGGGTTAGGTCATGTTATATTTTTATAGAGAAGGTTATTATGGATGTGGCAATACCTAATATGTCGACTTTTTTTATTTATGTAAGTATTACACAATGATTTCATTTTTTTAATATAATATAAAAAAAAACATGTTTTAGTGTCTCCATAGTTTGAGAGCCAAAGTTTTTTTTTAAGTTTTTGGGCTATTATCTTAGGTAGGGTATGATTTTTGCGGGACGAGATGACGGTTTGATTGCCACTTTTTTGGGGTGCATATGACTTTTTGATCGCTTGCTATTACACTTTTTGTGCTGTAAGGTGACAAAAAATTGCTTTTTTTACAGTTTTTATTTAAAATCTTCTTACGGTGTTCACCTGAGGGGTTAGGTCATGTGGTATTTTTATAGAGCCAGTCGTTACAGATGCAATACTTTTTTAGTATACTTTTATTTATGTAAGTTTTTCACAATAATATCATTTTTGAAACAAAAAAAATTAGGTTTTAGTGTCTCCATATTCTGAGAGCCATAGTTTTTTCATTTTTTGTGATATTACACTTTTTGTCATGTGATATTTTTATAGAGCAGGTTCTTATGGACGTGTCGATACCTAATATATATACTTTTTTTTTATTTACTTAAGGCTCCTTTCACACTAGCGTTCGTCGGTCCGCTCGTGAGCTCCGTTTGAAGGAGCTCACGAGCGGACCCGAACGCCTCCGTCCAGCCCTGATGCAGTCTGAATGGAGCGGATCTGCTCAGACTGCATCAGTCTGGCGGCGTTCAGCCTCCGCTCCGCTCGCCTCCGCAAGGTCAGGCGGACAGCTGAACGCTGCTTGCAGCGTTCAGCTGTCCGCCTGGCCGTGCGGAGGCGAGCGGATCCGTTCAGACTTACAATGTAAGTCAATGGGAACGGATCCGCTTGAAGATGACACCATATGGCTCAATCTTCAAGCGGATCCGTCCCCCATTGACTTTACATTGAAAGTCTGAACGGATCCGCTCAGGCATCTTGCACACTTAGACATTTTTCTAAGTTATTAATGCAGACGGATCCGTACTGAACGGAGCCTCCGTCTGCATTAATATGATCGGATCCGTTCAGAACGGATCCGATCAAGCGCTAGTGTGAAAGTAGCCTTAGTTTTACACAATAACAGCATTTTTTAAAACCCCCCAAAAATGTTTTAGTGTCTCCATATTCTGAGCCATAGGTTTTTGATTTTTTTGGCGATTGTCTTAGGTAGAGGCTTATTTTTTTCGGGATGAGGTGACTGTTAGATTTTTACTATATGTTTATAGAGTTTATTATGTTATACAGTTACTGTATAGTGGTTTTATCCGATCACTGTATGGAAGTATCCAGTCACTTTATGGTGGTGTTATCCAATAACTGTATCCCCTTCCCTGCCCACGCCACCTTTTTTAGACCTGGTATGAGTGGGGAAAAATTGCAGATTGCGGCCCAAAGGACCTTTGCACCACAATCTTTGTCAGAAATACTCCTAATATAGGCGTATTTCTGTTTAATAAATGACCCCCTAATTGTATTATTATATTATTATTCCAGGGTAGGGCTAATATCTTTATAGTATATAGATTCTAGTGTATTATACTGTGATGTGAACCCACTGGGGGGTGGGGGAGGGGGGTTCGCACAAAAATTTGCAGTGGGGCACAGTCAGTTCTAGATATTGAGGGCTTCTTACATAGTATAATGACCCTACTGCCCCCTTCATACAGTATAACCCCCAGTGTGGGGGCCACTGGGGGTCATTATTCTGAATGGGGGCGATCTAGGGTCATTATTCTTAATGAAGTGGGGTCATTAAACTGTGTGGGGGCCACTAGGGGGGTCATTATACTGTGTGGGGGGCTACTGGAGGTTATTATACTGTGTATGGGGGCATTGGAGGTGGTCATTATACTGTGTGAAGTGCCACTAGTGGTTATTATACTGTATGGGGACAACTGGGGGTCATTATACTGTGTGGAAGCCCCATGGGTACATGTAAATGTTAAAAAAATGCCACAAGGGGGCCCACTGAGATTTATCGCCCCAGGGCCACATGAAACTGGAGCGGGCCCTGGTTGTTTGGCTGCACTCACCTGAATGGACAGCACTCCGGAAGGCACGCTTCTCCTTGCTTCGAGTCAGCGGCCTCCTTGCTTCAAGTCACGGTAACCACGCCCCCTTCCCTTCCCCTTCGCTGTGACTGACAGTGCTTATGCAGAGAGTTCGGCAAAGCCAGGCGAGCTGCCAGCTGTCAGTCACAGCGAAGGGGCAGGGAAGGGGGCGTGGTTACCATGACTTGAAGCAAGTAGGCCGCTGCCCCCTTGACTTCAAGCATGGCTAGAGAAGCGCGCCAGCAGGGGATAAAAGAACGTTTTCTAAGCTTTAGCCGCATCGGCCTTCAGGAAGAAAATTATCGTTGGAAACACACTGCTGGCTACACGCAGGTACTGCTGACGGCTTGAGATGGTTTTTGGAGGTGACAGGTTCCCTTTAATGTCTTCAGCCATAGTATTCCCTGTTTCAGCTGTAACAGGGTTGCCCACCACCGAGAAATGTCTAGACATTACAAAAAATAGGGAACATTCTTCCAGTGTCTGTAAAAAAAAATTAGACTCATCTGTGATTTTATTTTTGAGGCTAGTGGTACTTTAGCAGATTGATTGTAATTATCATCATTTTAAAACTCGTAGTGAATGCTGGTAATGAGTTCATATTGAACTATAGAAATATATCACTTATAAAATTTGTAATTCATTGTGGTTTTCCAATTTGTCTGTAAACTATGTGGTTGTGATTTTGGATAAATTGTTTCGAAAAAGAAATATTCAGAATGGCCACAATGTTCTGCACATAACAGTTAACACTAAAAATTCTTCAAAAACAATACTTTTGACCAAAATTATTTTGGGAAAAAAACATTTTAACTGGTCAAGAAACATCCAATCCATGATCTTTGCCACTGGGATCAGGCACCCAGGTAAGTGAAATGGAGCAGAGCTGCAGTCATTGAATATGAGAGGCCACTCTGTCATGGTACAGTAGGTGGGTCCATTTATTATTTGCTAAGACCTCATATTCATTTACATAGTGAATACAGCATTAGTATCCATATATCCATATATTCAGTGTATGCTTGTGTGTTGCAGCCACGGTATATATGCACCTATGCATTTATTTCATTTTAGATGATGTGCTGACTGACTTTGATTTTACAAGTAGAAGTAGCACTTATATCTCTAATTTCACCATATCAGACAGTCATTAGCCACCTATGGATTTTGCATAATCCTAAAGCATCAGACTATAATGCCGCAGCCACAGTTGTGTGAATGTGCTCCATTATTGTGTCCTGTATCACTTGTATGTAGCTAAGCAGATTTTTCCTCTTGTCATATATTTTAATTTAATTCTGCTCTAATCTGCCGTATTTCCATTTTATAAAACCCACAAGTCTATTAATGTTTAATGGAAGAAATGTGGATTAATGAAGTGGAGTACGTCTCAGCGGAGTCATAAATATGTGTCTAGTCTGTGGGATACAGGACAGTTCTCTGTTCAGCAGTCTTTCCATTAGCAAAGCTGTGGTTTCCAGACCTTCAAAGCATCTCTCTGCATGGATTATAATTTCATTTAAATTCAAAACTGTGATCATTGACATATCTAGGACCTACTCATTTCTGATTATTGTATTGAGAGTTACATCATTTGTGCTAAACTAATCTCTGATCAAATCTCTAATCATACTCTAATTTTTTTTCCAGTTAATGAACACCTTGGTACTTATACATGTTCACATTATGGCCAGCGGTGTAACTATAGGGGGTGCAGAGGTAGCAGTCGCTTCCGGACCTGGGAGCCTGAGGGGATCCAAAGACCCTTGTGCCCAAAGAAGACATCAGTATTCTAGAGTGCTATTATAGAGTGGTATTATTTAGTGCACACTGAGAGGACTCTGTCATAGATTTTGCACTGGGGCCCGGAATCTTAAAGTTACATCAGGGGTTAGGTCAAGGATTTGGCTGGGGGGATGGGGGATAGGAGTGCAGTTTAATTATTGCCTCAGGCAGCATGACAGCTATGTGCACCCCTGCACCTTGCCACAAAGCCCTGAGGGAAGGGGGCCCAAGCTGAACTCTTGCACCAGGGCCCATGAGCCTTGAGCTACACACCTGACTATGGCCTCTTGCTTTATAGATATAAACAGAACGTTATTTACAGATTCTTTATGTGATAATTTTGCCCTATGGATGGATGACGGCTGATCAAGATGCTCAGAATAGGATATTATATAGCTGCGTAGGCATTTTAAAATGTTAAAGTGGTTGTTCGCCTTTGTAGAACTTTTCACGATGGTCTCAGGATGTCTCCTCCGGATCTTGGCTGGGCAGTAGCTGCAAACTTTCCTCTAGTAGCTCGTCTTCGCTGTATAGTGGAGCTGAGCCCACAGCATACAATACGTCTTTGGCTGAGGGAACAGCAAAGGAGAGGGGCAGGTTGAGGACAGGTGAGGGCCCAGGACCTGCTCCTGGGCCATGCCAACTAAGGGTTGTGTCTGACAAACCCACCGACTGTTGGCTGGGGGTGTCTGATGTCACTTGGGATGAAGTGGATGACCGAGTTAACCAATAAAGAACTGCTGGGTTGCTGGTCAAAATACGACCGCAAGATGACACTGGGAGCTCAGGCCTCTCCCTGCCATGCCCCCTTACTCTGCTGCGACCTCTCCCTCCGCCAGAAACATTTAGGCCTCTGCCACTCCTCTGTGCATGGCGTGGCACTTCTCTGACATACTTTTAGCTGAACTAAATAAATTAAAAGAAAATTAAAGCACCCCTAAAATCAACGAATATATTTTTCTTTTTGTACTGAAATAGGCTAGTAAACGCTTTCACCTCAAATAACTGTAATAGTGAAGTGCATACATACAGACGTGGACAAAATTGTTGGTACCCTTTGGTCAATGAAAGAAAAAGTCACAATGGTCACAGAAATAACTTTAATCTGACAAAAGTAATAATAAATTAAAATTCTATAAATGTTAACCAATGAAAGTCAGACATTGTTTTTCAACCATGCTTCAACAGAATTATGTAAAAAAATAAACTCATGAAACAGGCATGGACAAAAATGATGGTACCCCTAACTTAATATTTTGTTGCGCAACCTTTTGAGGCAATCACTGCAATCAAACGCTTCCTGTAACTGTCAATGAGACATCTGCACCTCTCAGCAGGTATTTTGGCCCACTCCTCATGAGCAAACTGCTCCAGTTGTGTCCGGTTTGAAGGGTGCCTTTTCCAGACTGCATGTTTCAGCTCCTTCCAAAGATGCTCAATAGGATTGAGGTCAGGGCTCATAGAAGGCCACTTTAGAATAGTCCAATTTTTTCCTCTTAGCCATTCTTGGGTGTTTTTAGCGGTGTGTTTTGGGTCATTGTCCTGTTGCAAGACCCATGACCTGCGACTGAGACCAAGCTTTCTGACACTGGCTAGTACATTTCTCTCTAGAATTCCTTGATAGTCTTGAGATTTCATTGTACCCTGCACAGATTCAAGACACCCTGTGCCAGACGCAGCAAAGCAGCCCCAGAACATAACAGAGCCTCCTCCATGTTTCACAGTAGGGACAGTGTTCTTTTCTTGATATGCTTCATTTTTTCGTCTGTGAACATACAGCTGATGTGCCTTGGCAAAAACTTCGATTTTTGTCTCATCTGTCCACAGGACATTCTCCCAGAAGCTTTGTGGCTTGTCAACATGTAGTTTGGCATATTCCAGTCTTGCTTTTTTATGATTCGTTTTCAACAATGGTGTCCTCCTTGGTCGTCTCCCATGTAGTCCACTTTGGCTCAAACAACGACGGATGGTGCGATCTGACACTGATGTTCCTTGAGCATGAAGTTCACCTTGAATCTCTTTAGAAGTCTTTCTAGGCTCTTTTGTTACCATTCGGATTATCCGTCTCTTAGATTTGTCATCAATTTTCCTCCTGCGGCCACGTCCAGGGAGGTTGGCTACAGTCCCATGGATCTTAAACTTATGAATAATATGTGCAACTGTACTCACAGGAACATCTAGTTGCTTGGAGATGGTCTTATAGCCTTTACCTTTAACATGCTTGTCTATAATTTTCTTTCTGATCTCTTGAGACAGCTCTTTCCTTTGCTTCCTCTGGTCCATGTCGAGTGTGGTACACACCATATCACCAAACAACACAGTGATTACCTGGAGCCATATATATAGGCCCAATGGCTGATTACAAGGTTGTAGACACCTGTGATGCTAATTAGTGGACACACCTTGAATTAACATGTCCCTTTGGTCACATTATGTTCTGTGTTTTCTAGGGGTACCATCATTTTTGTCCATGCCTGTTTCATGAGTTTATTTTTTTACATAATTCTGTTGAAGCATGGTTGAAAAACAATGTCTGACTTTCATTGGTTAACATTTATAGAATTTTAATTTATTATTACTTTTGTCAGATTAAAGTTATTTCTGTGACCATTGTGACTTTTTCTTTCATTGACCAAAGGGTACCAACAATTTTGTCCACGTCTGTATTTTTATTTCTGTACTGGAATAGGCCACTAAACGCTTTCACCACAAAAAACTGCAATAGTGAAGTGCATATATATTTTTATTTCTGTACTAAAATAGGACACTAAACGCTTTCACCACAAATAGCTGAAACAGTGAAATGCATAAATATTTTTCTTTTTGTACTGAAAGAGGACACAACCCTTTCACCACAAATAACTGTAATAGTGAAGTGCATACATATTTTTATTTCTGTACTTGAATATGCCACTAAACGCTTTCACCACAAAAAACTGCAATAGTGAAGTGCATGTATATTTTTATTTCTGTACTAAAATAGGACACTAAACGCTTTCACCACAAATAGCTGATACAGTGAAATGCATAAATATTTTTCTTTTTGTACTGAAATAGGCCACTAAATGCTTTAACCACAAATAACTGCAACAGTGAAGTGTGTATATATTTATCTTTTTTTAAATATGCCACTAAACACTTTCAACACATATAACTGCAGAAGTGAACTGAGAATATATTTTTATTTTTGTACTCAAATAGGCCACTAAACGCTTTCACCACAAATAACTGCAACAGTAAAGTGTGTATATATTTTTCTTTCTGTATTGAAATAGGCCACTAAACGCTTTCACCACAAATAACTGCAACAGAAAAGTGTGTATATATTTTTCTTTCTGCACTTAAATAGGCCACTAAACGCTTTCACCACAAATAACTGCAACAGTAAAGTGCGTATATAATTTTCTTTTTTAACTGAAATAGGCCACTAAAGGCTTTAAACACATATAACTGCAACAGTGAGGTGCGTATATATTTTTCTTTCTGCACTGAAATATGCCACTAAATGCTTTCACCGCAAATAACTGAAACATTAAAGTGGGTATATATTTTTCTTTTTGTACTGAAATAGGCCACTAAACACTTTCAACACATATAACTGCAACAGTGAAGTGCAAATATATTTTTATTTCAGTACTGAAATAGGCCACTAAATGCTTTCACCACAAATAACTGCAACAGTGAAATGCGTATATATTTTTCTTTTTGCGCTGAACAAATGGAATAAACCTCCTGTGTGTATTACCCTCTGTAGCGGAGGCAACCAATTTGCGCTGAGAAGATGAACGGAGGGGGGTCTGGCTATCACCCTGTGTAATGTCTTCCCCCATTTCCACCTCTTCCACTTGCAAAGCATACACCTTCATTGTAAGCAGCGAGCGTTTGAGTAGACACAGAAGTGTGATGGTTATGCTGATAATAGCGGCATCGCCGCTCACCATCTGTGTTGATTCCTCAAAGTTTCATAAAACCTCACAGAAGTCAGACATCAATGTACACTCGTCGCTTGTGAAGAGCGGAAGCTGAAAGGCGATGACCATGTTGCAGCTGGTATTCCATTACTGCCCTCTGCTGCTCACAAAGCCTGGCCAACATGTGGAACGTGGAGTTCCAGCGCGTGCTTACATCGCACAACAGTTGGTGAGCTGGCAATTGCAAGTGCTGCTGCAGACCAACGGCAGCTGTAGATGACTTGCAGAAATGGGCACACACACGGCGCACCTTTACCAGTAGCTCAGGCAAACTGGGTAGGTTTTGAGAAACAGCTGAATCACTAAGTTGAACATGTGTGCTAGGCATGGTATGTGTGTGAGTTTGCCGAGCTCCAAAGCCGCCGCCAAGTTACGGCCAATATCAGACACAACCATGACTAGTTTTAGGTTGAGTGGCGAGGGCCACAGCTCAGTCTGGTCCCTTATTTGTCACCTAAGCAAATAAGTTTCAGCTCGGCCTGTTGCCACTTCCCCACTGCTGTGCTACGCTGCTTCCAGCTACTTACTGATGGCTGACTGGTGATGCAAGATAAGAATTAAGAGGTGGAAGTGGAGGAGGAGGTGGAGGAGGAGGAGGGGGGGTTGCAGACACTAATGTAGGTGGTGGGGAAAATCCTGATGGAAGTAGGGCCCGAAATACTTCACATCTTTAGCACCTGTGCCATCCTAGGATACGACTCGCTCCCAGCCTCCACAGCGTTCACCCAGTGTGCCGTCAGGGAAATGTAGCATCCCTTGCCACAAGCACTTGTCCATGTCTCAGTCATTAAGTGGACCTTCCCAATAACTGCGTTGGTCAGGGCACAGGTGATGTTACGGGACACATGCTGGTGTAAGGCTGGTACTGCATACCGTGAAAAATATTGGTGGCTGGGAACAGAGTATTGCGCGGCAACCGCCACCATCAGGCTGCGGAAAGCCTCGGTGTCCACAAGCCTAAATGGCAACATTTCCAGGGCCAGCAATTGAAAGGTGCACATTTAGTGCTATGGCCTGTGGGTGGGTGGCTGGGTATTTGTGCTTTCGTTCAAAGGCCTGGGGTATAGACGTCTGTACGCTACGCTGGGACACAGAAGTGGATGTGCTAGCGGATGGTGCTTGCGAAGGTCCAGGTGCATGGCGGGAGGCATCCGGGCCTGCGTCTTGGATAGGGGATTGGCCAGCACATAACACAGGGGAAGAGGAGGCAGTGGTGTGAACCGCAGACACTGATTGTGGATCCACCTGTTAGGGTGCTTTGATGCCATGTGGTGGATCATGCTGGTCGTGGTGAGGTTGCTAGTGTTCATACCCCTGCTCATTTTCGTACGGCACAGGTTGCAAATGACAATTCTTTTATCGTTCGCACTTTCCTCAAAAAGCCTTGGCAAGGGAGATTGCAGCAAGGGGGTGCTCCGGGGAACATAGTGTTTGGTGTGGTCCGCCTTCTCCCTTTTGCCACCCCACTGCCTCTTCCAGCCTGTTTCTGTGCTGCGGATCCCTCACCCTCTGTACTGCTGTCTTCGCTCGGCTTGCCACCTTCCCAAGTTGGGTCAGTAATTTCATTGTCCACCACCTCCTCTTTCACTTCCTCACTCTGGTCATCCTCCTGACTTGTTAAACTAACAACAACCTCACTTATTGACAACTGTGTCTCATCTTCATCATAAACCTCTTGAGACACTAATTGCGGTTGACTTATTGGCAACTGTATCTCATCATCATCAACCACCTTGTGAAACACTAATTGCCGTTCCCCACAGTCATATTTTTCTGACTGTGGATGCTCAAGAGTTTGGGAATCAGTGCACAAGATCTCCTCATGTCCCTCTGCAAGCAGGCTTGGTGAGAGGGACTAATCAAGGAATGGCGATGAAAATAGCTCCTTGGAATATCTGAGTGTGGGATCACTTGTTTGCCAAGACTCTCCATAGTGGGAGGAAGGAGGATCAGGGTGAGGATTCTGTTGACAGGGGTTAGGGCTGCTGAGACTGGACTTTGTGGAAGACAGGGTGGTGCTTAACCGACTGGAAGCATTATCTGCAATCCAACCAACCACCTGGTCGCACTAGTCTAACTTTGAGAGTGGTGTCCTGCGCCTCCCTGCAAACTGGGACATGAAGCTAGGTATCGTGGATGAGTGTGTTTCTTGTGCTCTGGCAGCAGGCACAGTTTCACCGTGCACAGGGCCACGGCCTCTGCGTACACCAGGTCCATCAGTAGCACAGCCACTTCCCCGTCCCTTACTGCTTGCCTTCAGCATAATAAATGGTATATAGGCTTGCAAGTATGTCACACGTACAGTAGCGCAGATTTTGTAAGCAGCGAAAAAATTAGAGTTAATGTCATTGATATTTAAGATGGACAAATGTTATACAGGAGATGTAGCACAGGTAATGTCCCTGCCACCAGCAGCGAAAAAATTTGACTGAATGTCACTGATATTTAGGATTGGCAAACATTATACAGGAGATGTAGCACAGGTAATGTTGCTGCCACGAGCAGCGAAAAAGCTAGACTGAATGTCACTGATATTTCGGATGTGCTAGCTTTTATTGGATACATCTCCGCAGGTAATGTCACTGTCACCAGCAGCCAAACAATTGCGCAGAATTTCACAGCGCAAATGTAACACAACAGATGCAGCAGAGGTTGTGTCACTGTCAGCAGCGGCCAAACAATTGCACGCAATTTAGAGCAGGTTGCGCTAATAATACAGTCAGGTCCATAAATATTGGGACATCAACACAATTTTAACATTTTTGGCTCTATACACGACCACAATGCATTTGAAATGAAACAAACAAGATGTGCTTTAACTGCAGACTGTCAGCTTTAATTTGAGGGCATGTACATCCAAATCAGGAGAAAGGTGTAGGAATTACAACAGTTTGCATATGTGCCTCCCACTTGTTAAGGAACCAAAACTAATGGGACATAATAATAATCATAAATCAAACTTTCACTTTTTAATACTTGGTTGCAAATCCTTTGCAGTCAATTACAGCTTGAAGTCTAGAACGCATAGACATCCCCAGACGCTGGGTTTCATCCCTGGTGATGCTCTGTCAGGCCTCTACTGCAACTGTCTTCAGTTCCTGCTTGTTCTTGGGGCATTTTCCCTTCAGTTTTGTCTTTAGCAAGTGAAATGCATGCTCAATCGGATTCAGGTCAGGTGATTGACTTGGCCATTGCATAACATTCCACTTTTTTCCCTTAAAAACTCTTTGGTTGCTTTTGCAGTATGCTTTGGGTCATTGTCCATCTGCACTGTAAAGCGCTGTCCAATGAGTTCTGAAACATTTGGCTGAATATGAGCAGATAATATTGCCGGAAACACTTCAGAATTCATCCTGCTGCTTTTGTCAGCAGTCACATCATCAATAAATACAAGAGAACCAGTTCCATTGGCAGCCATACATGCCCACACCATGACAATACCACCACCATGCTTCACTGATGAGGTGTTATGCTTAGGATCATGAGCAGTTCCTTTCCTTCTCCATACTCTTCTCTTCCCATCACTCTGGTTGATCTTCGTCTCATCTGTCTATAGAATGTTGTTCCAGAACTGTGAAGGCTTTTTTAGATGTCATTGGGCAAACTCTAATCTGGCCTTCCTGTTTTTGAGGCTCACCAATGGTTTACATCTTGTGGTGAACCCTCTGTATTCACTCTGGTGATGTCTTCTCTTGATTGTTGACTTTGACACACATACACCTACTTCCTGGAGAGTGTTTTTGATCTGACCAACTGTTTTGAAGGGTGTTTTCCTCATCAGAGAAAGAATTCTTCGGTCATCCACCACAGTTGTTTTCCGAGTCTTTTGGTGTTGTTTTTAAGAATGTTCCAAACAGTTGTTTTGGCCACGCATAATGTTGTTATCTCTGATGGGTTTCTTTTGTTTTTTTTCTGCCTTGGATGGCTTTCTTCACTGATATCAACAGCTCTTTGGATCTCATCTTGAGAGTTGACAGCAACAGATTCCAAATGCAAATAGCACACTTGAAATGAACTCTGGACCTTGTATCTGCTCATTGTAATTGGGATAATGAGGGAATAACACACCTAAGTCCGGCCGGGAGCTCCACCTACTGGTAAGTGAAAGGTCTGTGCGGCGCATTGCTAAAGAACTGTCACTTACCAGTAGGAGGAGCTCCCGGCCGTTCACAGACATCGCAGCAGCAAGCAGGTAAGTATGAATCTTCTACTGTTGTACTATTGCTAAGTAACCATGGCAACCAGGGCTGCAGTAGCTTCCTGGTTGCCATGGTTACCGATCGGAGCCCCAGCGATTAAACTGGGACTCCGATCGGAACTCCGCTGCCACCAATGATGGGGGGGGGGGAATGGGAGGCCGCACACTGCCACCAATGTTGTTACTGCTATAGAGGGAGGGGGGCCGATGGTGGGCGCACACTGTGCCACCAACGATTTATTACAATAGAGGGAGGGAGGGGGGGGCGATGGTGGGCGCACACTGTGCCACCAACGATTTATTACAATAGAGGGAGGGAGGGGGGGGGCGATGGTGGGAGCACACTGTGCCACCAACGATTTCTAACATTAGAGGGAGGAAGGGGGGGCCCGATGGGGGGCGCACACTGTGCCACCAATGATATTCAAACTGGGGAGGGGGGGTCTGCCCCCTGCTGCCTGGCAGCCCTGATCTCTTACAGGGGAATATGATAGTACAATTAACCCCTTTAGGTGCCGCACCTGAAGGGGTTAATTGTGCTATCATATCCCCCTGTAAGAGATCGGGTGCTGCCAGGCAGCAGGGGGCAGTCTTGTACAAAGTTTGTAGTGTATTCTAACTAGAAGCGTCCCCATCACCATGGGAACGCTTCTGTATTAGAATATACTGTCGGATATGAGTTTTCACGAAGTGAAAACTTAGATCAGAAAAAGCTTTTATGCAGACGGATCTTCGGATCCGTCTGTATGAAAGCAACCTACGGCCACGGATCACGGACACGGATGCCAATCTTGTGTGCATCCGTGTTCTTTCACGGACCCATTGACTTGAATGGGTCCGTGAACCGTTGTCCGTCAAAAAAATAGGACAGGTCATATTTTTTAGACGGACAGGATACACGGATCAGCCTCGGCTGCAAAACGGTGCATTTTCCGATTTTTCCACGGACCCATTGAAAGTCAATAGGTCCGCGAAAAAAACTGAAAAACGGCACAACGGCCACGGATGCACACAACGGTCGTGTGCATGAAGCCTAACTGTTGTGAAGGGTGTTCTCTTCACCAGGGAAATAATTATTCGGTCATTCACCACAGTTGTTTTCCGTGTTCTTCCAAGTCTTTTGGTGTTGCTGAGCTCACCGATGCATTTCTTATTTTTAAGAATGTTAGAATGTTCCAAACAGTTGTTTTGGCCACGCATAATGTTTTTGCTATCTCCATAACCAACATGGCTACGGCATTACAGTGAGTGCCAGTACCTCCGCGCATGTTTATTGGCTGTGTAGCAGCAAACAAAGGTGTGGGGAGGAGCCTAGAGCATCGCACTCGAGCACAGGTTTTGTTTGGCCGAACACCACGATGTGCGGAGCATCGCGGTGCTCCATTAAAAAAGTGTTCGGCCGAGCAGACTCACCCAACACTAGTTGCCATCACTCTTACATACTGAGTGAAGAAGAATCCTGGGATGATGTCACTTCCTGGAAGTGATTAGGGCTCTGGAGTGGTGCTGGAGAGCAGAGTCTGAGAGCAGAAGGAAGGGTGAAGTAAAGCTCTGCAAGTAAGAGTAACATTAAGCTGTGTTTATGCCTTTCAGAAGGGGTAGACTCCTCTAATTGAGTGCTGTTTACTCAGCTGGCCATGCCTGGGCCTGAGTTGATGTTACACACTTAAGATGCGTTGCTACAGGAGAGACCCCCTCTGCAAAAAGAGCACAAGTGTGACACTATGAAGTTAAATACTGTGATTGTGAAAGAAAGAAAGAAAGAAAGAAAGAGGACTAATATATAGTCCCCTATAGCTGATAACTCTGAGTGCCTTTATTGTGGATAAGATACGTAAACAAAAGCAAGAAAGAGACTGCCTTTGTTAACAGCGTTCCTTTATGAGACAACAGTTTCCATGTAAAAACAGTTGTGGTGGTGGTTCACTCCCTATTACCTAGGGTATGGTGCTACCAGCCCACTGGAGAGGACACCCTGCCTCTCAAATGGAAGGAATTTGGAATACAAAATATATTAGGCGAGCACTCTAACATAAAACACACATTTATTCTAATAAAGGATATCAAGCACATAAAATGTAATAAGAGCAATTAAATCACAATAACCATAATGGGGCAACTGCTGGGTACCACTGTGAGAGTCCGTGGTACAGATGGAGATCTCTTTTACCATATAAGTGCATATAATGCTTTTTGTTCCTTGTGATGCTTGGAGGATTCTTTTTCCACTGAGGAAGGGGTAGTGACATATTCCGAAACGCGCCTGGTAACGCCACACACCTGTTGAAATATCTCTAGTCTCATGGCCATGCAGACATCATTTTAAAAGAATTCGTAAGATCGGATTCTTATTCGATATACAAGAGACGTCTTTTCCGGACGAAAGAGACGCAAGACGCCGGAGTTTCCCACACTGCTCGCCCCTCGGCAACATCATCGGAGACGCCAGAACAATCCCTGAAGGAAGGAGGTAAGCGGCTGAATAGCCGAGATTACCATCAGCTATAATTCGACTAAATATTGTCAATATCGACACCACTGCACCTGAATATATTCGAAAGTAACATCACCACGTGTAGTAATTGCTATTGTTCTTTCTTGATATGAGACCAACCTCCTTAGTCTCATAAGGCAACAAAGAGCAGGAACAACATTCACAGCAACTGCGATTATTTTGTCGATAATTTTTTCGACCCTTTTTGTCGATTATGTTGTCAATTTAATACTAATCCTCCAAGCATCACAAGGAACAAAAAGCATTATATGCACTTATATGGTAAAAGAGATCTCCATCTGTACCACGGACTCTCACAGTGGTACCCAGCAGTTGCCCCATTGTGGTTATTGTGATTTAATTGTTTTTATTTCATTTTATGTGCTTGATATCCTTTTATAGAATAAATATGTGTTTTATGTTAGAGTGCTCGCCAAATACATTTTCTAATCCACACAGTTTCCATGTGTTCATAATATACATACTACTTGTGTAAAGACATACTAAGAATTCTGTAGCACCACTACTTGCTGAAAAAGTTCTCAAGTAAAGTCTTCAGTTCTATTATACTCTGATATGACCTCGCGCTCTCTCTCTTAACATTGTATGGGCAGTAAGAGGACTACCATTGCCCCCTAACACGCTGCTTGCATATTGTCTATTACATTGCTGATAGACACAGAAACCAATGTTTAAATAGTGTTGGGCGTGAACATTCGAATCGCGAATATTAATTGCTAATATCGGCAATTTGTGAATATTTAGAATATAGTGATGTATATTCGTATTTTCGAATATTCTAGATTTTTTTCCATCTGAACCCATGGTCCCTCCCTGCTTCTTGCTTGTGGGCCAATGAGAAGGCTGCAATGTCTTTTTCTGAGCTTAACAACATCTCTAGCAACCAATAAGAAAGTTGCCTACCCCTTACTATATAAGAACCTCCCTAGCAGCCATTTTCTACAGTTTTTTAAAGTTCTGAGAGAGACAGCAGTGTCATTGCTGTGCTCTGTGCTTTCCACTTAATACATTACATTAGATAGTTGCAAGAAAAAGTATTTGAACCCTTTGGAATTATATGGATTTCTGCACAAATTGGTCATAAAATGTGATCTGATCTTCATCTAAGTCGCAACAATAAACAATCACAGTCTGCTTAAACTAACAACACACAAAGAATTAAATCTTATCATGTTTTTATTGCACACACTGTAAACATTCACAGTGCAGGTGGAAAAAGTATGCAAACCCTTGAATTTAATAACTGGTTGAACCTCCTTTGGCAGCAATAACTTCAACCAAACGTTTCCTGTAGTTGCAGATCAGACGTGCACAACGGTCAGGAGTAATTCTTGACCATTTCTCTTTACAGAACTGTTTCAGTTCAGCAATATTCTTGGGATGTCTGGTGTGAATTGCTTTCTTGAGGTCATGCCCCAGCATCTCAATCAGGTTGAGGTCAGGACTCTGACTGGGCCACTCCAGAAGGCGTATTTTCTTCTGTTTAAGCCAATCTGTTTTTGATTTACTTCTATGCTTTGGGCCGTTGTCCTGTTGCAACACCCATCTTCTGTTGAGCTTCAGCTGGTGGACAGATGGTCTTAAGTTCTCCTGCAAAATGTCTTGATAAACTTGGGAATTGATTTTTCCTTTGATTATAGCAATCCGTCCAGGCCCTGACACAGCAAAACAGCCCCAAACCATGATGCCCCCACCACCATACTCCTGTAGTGTCCCACTAGGTAAATGTGGGCACTACACAAGGGTCAATTGGGCCACGTTGTCGTCCTACTCCTAAGGGACAATGGCAGTGTATTTCTCAGTCCATTTTAATGCATTTTAATATGTATTTATGTGTATTCTCCCCTGTTAGCTGTGCAGCAGGCCTATTAGGGTGCAGTTATTCATCCTAGACACTAAAGGGAGATAGGGAGCCTCTAGTATATATAGTGAGGCCCTGACAGGGAGTAGTTAGTCTGTAGTCAGGAGTCTGTGGAGACAGAAGTGAGAGGGCACCAGCCAGAGACAAGCTGAGGGCCTCCTCCTGACATGCAGCTAGACAGCCTAGGCTTCTAGTTGCCCCAGGAGGCTAGTGAAGGATTCCAGCCTGCCTCAAGTACCTGAGCCTCAGTTAGCTCAGAAGATTCACCCCAAGAGAAGAGTTTGCCTCCTGGGACAAAAGCTGCAGTTCCCACAAGCAGAGCAGAGCCAGTGTTCCAGCTATGCAAGTAAGCTGAAGGGCAGAAGTACTATTAACTTAAAGCAATGGATATATACCGGAGGAAGATTGTTACCAAGGATTAAAGCCAGCATTAGGGCGTCCGGGCCTTGGGATAAGAACAGACAGGCGTTCCTAGGAACAGTGTACAGTATTTCTGAGGAGAAGGTACAGCCTGGTCTGTGAGTGTTGTTGTTACCCTCTGAGTATCTTGCAAGGAACATTATTACCTGCCGTTGATATGAAAGCCTGCTTGTGATGTGAACCTGCTATATGGAACTGTGCTTACAACAAACTGTATACAGATGAACTGTTGCTAGTACAGAAAAGTTTGGTTCACCATACCATCGTGTTCCTCACTTATTACTGCTAGAAATCGGTGTGCCACCGTTACAGGCACTGGCGTCACGAATCTTAAAAGGACCTTGCCCTAGGCACATTAAACATCTGCAACATCCAGGGCACCTCATCCACCATCAGGCCTGGTCCCTCAATACAGAGAGTGCCCCAGAGGACTTCTGTGCCAGCCTCTCCATCACTGCTCTACGCCTGCCCAGGGTCCCCCTACAAACTGTGAGTAACCCTCGTTTGCCCATTAACCGTGACCTCACATTGCAATACCCTGCAGGTCGGCGTACTGCACTTTACAGTTGGGATGAGGTTTTGATGTTGGTGTGCTGTGCCTCTTTTTCTCCACAAATAGTGTTGTGTGTTACTTCCAAACAACTCAACTTTGGTTTCATCTGTCCACAGAATATTTTGCCAGTACTGCTGTGGAACATCCAGGTGCTCTTGTGCAAACTGTAAACGTGCAGCAATGTTTTTTTTGGACAGCAGTGGCTTCATCTGTGGTATCCCCCCCATGAAATCCATTCTTGTTTAGTGTTTTACATATCGTAGATTCACTAACAGGGATGTTAGCATATGCCAGAGACTTTTGTAAGTCTTTAGCTGACTCTCTAGGATTCTTCTTCACCTCATTGAGCAGTCTGCGTTGTGTTCTTGCAGTCATCTTTACAGGATGGCCACTCCTAGGAAGAGTAGCAGCAGTGCTGAACTTTCTCCATTTATAGACAATTTGTCTTACTGTGGACTGATGAATAGCAAGGCTTTTGGAGATAATTTTATAACCCTTTCCGGCTTTATGCAAGTCAACAATTCTTAATCGCAGGTCTTCTGAAAGCTCTTTTGTGCAAGGCATCATTCACATCAGGCAATGCTTCTTGTGAAACCAACACCTCCAATCTCATATCTCATTGATTGGACTCCAGTTGGCTAACACCTCATGCCAATAAGCTCTTGGAGATGTAATTTCCACCTGGTGGGGTTCACATACTTTTTCCACCTGCACTGTTAATGTTTACATGGTGTGTTCAATAAAAACATGGTAACATTTAATTCTTTGTGTGTTATTAGTTTAAGCAGACTGTGATTGTCTATTGTTGTGACTTAGATGAAGATCAGATCACATTTTATGACCAATTTGTGCAGAAATCCATATCATTCCAAAGGGTTCACATACTTTTTCTTGCAACTGTATATATAATTCAGATAGTTAGTGGGAGATAGTCAGTGTAGGTTATATCCTGATATAGTGTAGCTGATAGGTTCCAGTGCGGGGTATTAGGCAGTGTGATAGGTTCTGCTTTCCATACATACATGCTACAGACATAGTGCTGTGATGTCACAACAATACTTAGTTCACCAATCAGTAATATGTAGTCAGACCTGCTAAAATGTGAAGTTTCACGTATTGCGCCACAATATTCGCATCATTAGTGCCGATTAGCGCAATCGTGAATATATTGGAGCACTATATCTGCATATAAAGCCATTTTTTATGTCCTGCCATGCCAACCATTTTCTCCAGTCTCAGGAAACTTCTAGCAGCTTGGAAAATATAGCAAAAGTGACCCACGCCTGTATTGAGCGCGCATTATATTACATTGACGATTTTCGCAATCAAGAAAATAATCGCGAATTCAAATATTGCCCCTGCCGCTTATCACTATGTTTAAAGAGACATCTACCATTTACCTTTTACCTTTTACCGTATGCGGCTGATTTTCCTTTGTGTCATAAACCCATAGGCACTCCACTTATTTGGTATTTCCATGAGGTAGAAACTATGCTATTTGGGGAAAATCACCCTGTTATATGAAAACTTTTTTTTTTTTGAATTCTGATTAGGCTGCATGCACATCTGAATATACCTGATGCATATTTTCTTTGCAGATTTCACTGCTTTTCCACAATGAATCTGCATGTGTTATATACAGATATTGTTGTGGATTTGCCGCAGAAAGGTATTATGCAGATTTACCACATCCAAATCCACACAGCATATCTGCGCGTAAATATTTGTGTCGTGTTAGGTACTGATATGGGCTCATTACACACTATGATAATGATCCCCATTAATGCCCCCATTAGTAGTAATGCTGTTCATATTGTAACCATTACTAATAATCCCCCCCCCACAGTTTTCCCTGTAGTAATAATGCCCATAGTGCCCCCATTAGTGATAAAGCTTTCCAAAGTGCCCCCAGTAGTAATAAGCCCCTCTAAAGTTCCCCCTGCATTTACAAGGCCCCTTAAAATGCCCCAGTAGTAATAAGGCCCCTTATCGTTTCCCTAGTAGTAATAAGACCCCCTAAAATCGTTCCAGTAGCAACAAGGTTCCTCCATACGTGGCCCCAGTGCGCTGCGGATTCCCAGCTGGCTGGTGGTCGGGGTTGTGTCTCATCTTGTCGAGATGAGACACACCCTTTAATAGTAATACAGTTTTATATGTGGCTTCTAACTACATTCATGGCCCTGGAACAACATGGGCCCTAGACCTGGATGTCTTGGTCTGGTGACGCTCCTGGAGCAGTCAGCCATCTCCAGCACTGGTGCATCTGGTTAAACACAAACTGTAATATAATTGTCATATAATGTACCCTGATAAATCCTCAATATAATACCAATAGGTCAACAGTTAAAAAGTCTCGGAAAGCCCCTTATCCACATACGGTATGTGGAGGCCAGAAGGAGAATTAAGACAAAAAGACCACTATAAAGCATGTATTACACTTGCCGATTTTTCAGCAGATGCTCGCTAATGAACTTTCATATGAACACTAGTTAGTGATCATCTTGCAAGCAAATGCTAGTTCATCAGGAAATCAAAATCTTTTGACATATAAAAAAATTATTTGCAAATTGATTATACATACAGCATGGGGATGTGCCATGGCATAGCGATCGCTCCTCCCCATGCTAAGGAGGCGATCGCTGCATGTAATAGCAGTAGTTTCCTCTGCTAGCGAGCAGGCAATTGCCGGGAGGGCACTCTTCTCTCCTGACAATCGTCTGCCACATCGGGCTGTGTAATATAGCCTTTAATAACAATAAGACATTAAGCACAGCCAATTACTTTTTTTTTTACTTTTTATTTTAATCCCATTATGGAACTTGAACCTATTTTGATATCTAGTAAAATACACTTTGTATTACAGTATATTATACCTCTGGCAGGGCTTTATGGCTTGGCTTGCCTCCAGCTGCCAGAGCAACCATCATCATCATTGTACACCTGCACAAATATATTGTGTGGTGGTCCCACTTAGATACAGTATACAAGTCATATATAGTGATGAGTGACAGGGGCAATATTCGAATTTGTGATATTTCACAAATATTTTGTAGAATATTCGTCATATATTCTGAAATTCGAGATTATATTTTTGATTGCGAAAATCGGCAATGTATTATTTGTGCAATGCACGTGAAATACCGCCGTGGGGTAGGCAACTTTTCTATTGGTTGCTAGGGATGTTGCTAACCTGTGACAAAGCCTTCTCATTGGCCCTCAAGCTAAAAGAAGGGAGGGATGATCACCTGATGTGTACTGTATTAAAAAAATATATACAGACGTGGACAAAATTGTTGGTACCCTTTGGTCAATGAAAGAAAAAGTCACAATGGTCACAGAAATAACTTTAATCTGACAAAAGTAATAATAAATTAAAATTCTATAAATGTTAACCAATGAAAGTCAGACATTGTTTTTCAACCATGCTTCAACAGAATTATGTAAAAAAATAAACTCATGAAACAGGCATGGACAAAAATGATGGTACCCCTAACTTAATATTTTGTTGCGCAACCTTTTGAGGCAATCACTGCAATCAAACGCTTCCTGTAACTGTCAATGAGACATCTGCACCTCTCAGCAGGTATTTTGGCCCACTCCTCATGAGCAAACTGCTCCAGTTGTGTCCGGTTTGAAGGGTGCCTTTTCCAGACTGCATGTTTCAGCTCCTTCCAAAGATGCTCAATAGGATTGAGGTCAGGGCTCATAGAAGGCCACTTTAGAATAGTCCAATTTTTTCCTCTTAGCCATTCTTGGGTGTTTTTAGCGGTGTGTTTTGGGTCATTGTCCTGTTGCAAGACCCATGACCTGCGACTGAGACCAAGCTTTCTGACACTGGCTAGTACATTTCTCTCTAGAATTCCTTGATAGTCTTGAGATTTCATTGTACCCTGCACAGATTCAAGACACCCTGTGCCAGACGCAGCAAAGCAGCCCCAGAACATAACAGAGCCTCCTCCATGTTTCACAGTAGGGACAGTGTTCTTTTCTTGATATGCTTCATTTTTTCGTCTGTGAACATACAGCTGATGTGCCTTGGCAAAAACTTCGATTTTTGTCTCATCTGTCCACAGGACATTCTCCCAGAAGCTTTGTGGCTTGTCAACATGTAGTTTGGCATATTCCAGTCTTGCTTTTTTATGATTCGTTTTCAACAATGGTGTCCTCCTTGGTCGTCTCCCATGTAGTCCACTTTGGCTCAAACAACGACGGATGGTGCGATCTGACACTGATGTTCCTTGAGCATGAAGTTCACCTTGAATCTCTTTAGAAGTCTTTCTAGGCTCTTTTGTTACCATTCGGATTATCCGTCTCTTAGATTTGTCATCAATTTTCCTCCTGCGGCCACGTCCAGGGAGGTTGGCTACAGTCCCATGGATCTTAAACTTATGAATAATATGTGCAACTGTACTCACAGGAACATCTAGTTGCTTGGAGATGGTCTTATAGCCTTTACCTTTAACATGCTTGTCTATAATTTTCTTTCTGATCTCTTGAGACAGCTCTTTCCTTTGCTTCCTCTGGTCCATGTCGAGTGTGGTACACACCATATCACCAAACAACACAGTGATTACCTGGAGCCATATATATAGGCCCAATGGCTGATTACAAGGTTGTAGACACCTGTGATGCTAATTAGTGGACACACCTTGAATTAACATGTCCCTTTGGTCACATTATGTTCTGTGTTTTCTAGGGGTACCATCATTTTTGTCCATGCCTGTTTCATGAGTTTATTTTTTTACATAATTCTGTTGAAGCATGGTTGAAAAACAATGTCTGACTTTCATTGGTTAACATTTATAGAATTTTAATTTATTATTACTTTTGTCAGATTAAAGTTATTTCTGTGACCATTGTGACTTTTTCTTTCATTGACCAAAGGGTACCAACAATTTTGTCCACGTCTGTATATATTCATCATTACGAATATATAGCACTGTATTCTAAATATTTGTGAATTCTCGAAGTGCCGCTATTCGCGATAAAAATTTGCTATTCGAATATTCGCTCTCAACACTAGTCATATATAGGCCAGAAAAAGTGCTAATAATCACACCTACCCAATACAGCTTATTCTGAAGTTATCTGAAAGTATACAGTAAGTACTAGTGTTGGGCTAGCATGCTGGGCCGAACACTAGTTCGGCTCGAGCATCGTGATGCTCCGCACATCGCGGTGTTCGGCCGAATACCGGGTGTGCTCGAGCGCGATTCTCGAGTCTCCTCCCCGCACGTTTGTTGGCTGCTACGCAGCCAATAAACATGCAGGGAAGTGCTGCCATTCACAGTAATGCCGTAGCCATGTTGGCTGCTGGCATTACAGTGATTAGCTGTCAGGAACGCGTCATTGGGTGCTATATAGCACCCGATGACACGTGTTCGGCTTAGTAGTAGTCAGAGAGAGCTGGAGAGCAGAAGGAAGAGATAGTGTAGGGATTGAAATAGCAATATTTTAGTTTTTATACTTGATATAGACCCAAAAGTAATTTTAAGGACTATAGTTGTATCTGGCAGCAATATATATTTTTAGCGCAACCTAAATGCTAAATAGCTTGCAATTGTTTGGCCGCTGCAGACAGCGACATTATCTGCGCTACATCTACTGTCTAACGTGTGCGCAGCCTAAAAATATTTGTGACATACAGTGTACCTTTTCCGTAGACGATGTCCGCTGCGGACATTTACATGACCTGCGCTACATCTCCTGTATAACGTTAGCGCATCCGAAATATCAGTGACATTCAGTGTAATTTTTTTTTGCTGCTGGTGACAGCGACATTATCTGCGCTACATCTCCTGTGTAATATGTGCGCAGCCTAAAAATATCTGCGACATTCAGTGTACTTTTTCTGTAGATGGTATCCGCTGCGGAGAGTTACATTACCTGCGCCACATCCCCTGTATATCATTTGCCTATCTGAAATATCAGTGACATTCAGTCAAATTTTTTGCTGCTTATGGCAGCGACATTACTTGTGCTATACCTCCTGTTTAACGTGTGCGCATCCCAAATATTAGTGACATTCATTCAGTGTCATTTTTTATTAGGTGGTGGTGACAGTGACATTACTTGCACTATACCTCCTGTTTAATGTGTGCGCATCCTAAATATCAGTGACATTCATTCAGTGTAATTTTTTATTAGGCGGTGGTGACAGCGACATTGCATACACTATACTGTGCCTGCTGCCAGAGCACAAGAAACACACTCATCCACGATACCTAGCTTCATGTCCCAGTTTGCAGGGTGGCGCAGGACACTACTCTCAAAGTCAGACCATTGCAAATAGCTGGTCGGTTGGATTACAGCAGATAATGCTTCCAGTCAGTTAAGCACCAACCTGTCTTCCACAAAGTCCAGTCTCAGTAGCCATGAGTCTGGTAAACAGAATCCTCACCCTAATACTCCTTTCACCCACCATGGAGAGCCTTGGCAAACAAATGATCCCACACTTGGATATTCCGAGGAGCTGTTTTCATCGCCATTCCTTAATTTGGGCCTCTCGCCAAGCCCCCTTGAAGAGGGAAATGAGGAGATCTTGTGCCCTGATTTCCAAACTCTGGAGCATCCACAGTCAGAAGAAGATGACGCTGGGCAACGGCAATTAGTGTTTTACGAGGTGGATGATGATGATGAGACACAGTTGCCAATAAGTCAACCACAATTCATGTCTCAAGAGGTTCATGATGAAGCTGAGACACAGTTATCCATAAGTGAGGTTGTTGTTAGGTGTCACAACCAGACAGCTGAGAAGCTCTGACAGAAGCCTTTCAGAACCTCCTCCTTGAGTTTTCTTTGTTGTGGTGTTCAGTTCCTCATCTCGTTAGCCTCTCTCAGCTGTCATGTAGTTGGACTGATTGCATCCCTTTAAATTCCGCCCCATAATGCATTACTGGGCGGCTTATACTTCTTCCTGGAGTGTGTGTGCATGCTGATCCTGTTTCCCAGTCTGCTACAAAGTTAAGTACTGTACATTTTTCTGGTGTACCCTGACTCCCTCCGTGTCTGGTGTAGGGAGCCGGTGGTCGTGTCCCCTCACTATTGTAGGGTGTTCAGGGGTTATATAGTCGTGGTACGTGGATATGCAACCATCCACCTTTGGGATCTTTGCATAGGCTGAGCAGCCAGGGAAAGTGCCAGGTCTGGTGCAGTGGTCTCCCTTTTGGTTCCTTAGCTTTGGGTCCAGTGAGTCATATATGCATGTTGCTTTGTCTTGTTTCCTGTACACCGTCCGTGACATTAGGTCTACAAGTCAGGAGGATGACCAGAGTGAGGAAGTGGAAGAGAAGGTGCTGGACGATGAAGTCACTGAACCAATTTGGGAAGGTGGCAAGCCGAGCGAGGACAGCAGTACGGAGGGGGAGGGATCTGCAGCACAGCAACAGGCTGGAAGAGGCAGTGAGGTGGCAAAAGGGAGAAGATGGGCCACACCAAACAGGCCCACAACTGTTCTCCGGAGCACCCTCTTGCGGCAATCTCCCTTGCCTAGGGGTAGGTGTTCCGCAATCTGGCGCTTTTTTGAGGAAAGCGCGGACGATAAAAGAATTGTCATTTGTAACCTGTGCCGTACTAAAATGAGCAGGAACATGAACACATGGCATCAAATCACCCTAATAGGTGGGCCGAATGCCTGGGTCCACAACCAGTATATGCGGGTCACACCGCTGCCTCCTCTTCCCCTGTGTTACGTGCTGGCCAATTCCCTGTCCAAGACGCAGGCCCAGATGCAAGCACCATCAGCTAGCACATCCACTTCTATGTCCCAGCGCAGCGTACAGATGTCTATACCCTAGGCCTTTTAACGAAAGTGCAAATACCCAGACCATAGCACTAAATGCGCACCTTTTCAAATTGCTGTCCCTGGAACTGTTGCCATTTAGGCTTTTGGACACTGAGGCTTTCCAAAGCCTGATGGCGGCGGTTGTCGCGCGGTATTCTGTCCACAGCCGCCAATATTTTTCACGGTATGCAGTACCAGCCTTACACTAGCTTGTGCCCTGTAGCATCACCTGTGCCCTGACCAATGCAGTTATTGGGAAGGTCCACTTAACGAATGACACATGGACAAGTGCTTTTGGCCAGGGATGCTACATTTCCCTGACAGCACACTGGGTAAACGTTGTGGAGGCTGGGAGCGAGTCGTACCCTGGGATGGCACAGGTGCTACCAACACCAAGGCCCTACTTCCATCAGGTTTTCTGCTGCCACCTACGTTAGTGGCTGCAACCCCCCCCCTTCTCCTCCTCTACCTCCTCCTCCACTTCAACCTCTGAATTCTCATCTTGCAGTACCAGTCAGCCATCAGTCAGTAGCTGGAAGTAGTGTAGCACTGCAGTGGGGAAGTGGCAACAGGCCATGATGATCTGCTTTGTTGACAAACAGCACACTGCAGCAGAGGCTGTGGCAGGGTATAAGGGACTAGACTGAGCTGTGGCTTTCACCACTCAACCTAGAACCAGGCATGGTTGAGTCTGATAATGGCCGTAACTTGGTGGCGGCTTTGGAACTCAGCAAGCTCACACACATACCATGCCTAGCCCATGTGTTTAACCAAGTGGTTCAGCGGTTTCTCAAAACCTACCCCAATTTGCCTGAGCTACTGATGAAGGTGCTCCGCATGTGTACCCATTTCCGCAAGTTATCGATAGCTTCCACTGGTCTGGCAATGCTGCAGTAGCACTTGCATTTGCCAGCTCACTGACTGTTATGCGACGTGAGCACGCACTGGAACTCGACGTTCCACATGTTGGCCAGGCTTTGTGAGCAGTAGTGGAATACCAGCTGCAACATGGTCGTCTCCTTGCAGCTTTTGCTTTTTTACAAGCGACGAGTGGGCATTGATGTCTGACCTCTCAGGTTTTATGCAACTTTGAGGCATCAACACAGATGGTGAGAGGCGATGCCACTATTATCAGCATAACCATCCCACTTCTGTGTCTACTCAAACGCTTGTTGCTCACAATGAAGATGGATGCTTTGCATGTAGAAGAGGTGGAAATGGGGGAAGATAGTACACAGGGTGATAGCCAGACCACCCTCCGTTCGTCTTCTCAGTGCAAATTGGATGATGATGAGGAGGAGCAGGAGACGGTTGCCTCTGCTACAGAGGTAGTATTCATGGAATTTTTATTCCATCTGTTTAGTGTGGATGGGTCGAAGAAGAGGATGAGGAGATTGAGAGTCATCCTCCTGATGAGGACAGCAAAGTGTTGTCTGTTGGGACTCTGGCACACATGGCTGACTTTATGTTAGGCTGCTTTTCCCATTACCCTCGCGTTTTGGCCAACACTGATTAATGGTTGTTCACCCTTCTCAACTCCCGCTACAAAGAGAACTTCTCATCTCTCATTCCTGTGGTAGAGAGGATGAGCAAAATGGTGCAATACCAGAAGGTCCTTGAAAATGCTGATCGGCTGACTCTTATAAAAATGAACAAGGCCTGGATTGCCCCTGACTTCTCTACTCCATCAGAGGAAAGTGGCTGGACATAAAGGCACTCTTAATGTGGCTTTTATGGTGTATTGAATACACTGTATTCCCATGCCCCCCTTCCACCACTAAAAAGGGTATATGGTTCAATCTCCCTTTTCTCATCCTCCTCCTCCATAATATCAACATGCTTATTAGACTGCCCTCGCTCCTAATGTTTTATAGGGTCAGCTCAGCAGAGGGCCCTCAACCATAATGTTTTAGAGGGTCACCAGCAGGCCCTCACCCATAATGTTTTTGAGGGTCACCAGCAGGCCCTCAAACATAATGTTTTAGAGGGTCAGCTCAGCAGCAGGCCCTCGCCCACAAAATGTTTTAGATGGTCAGCTCAGCAGCATGCCCTTTCCAACAAAATGTTTTAGATGGTCAGCTTGGCAGCAGGTACTCGCCCACAAAATGTTTCAGATGGTCAGCTTGGCAGCAGGTACTCGCCCACAAAATGTTTTAGATGGTCAGCTCGGCAGCAGGCCATTGCCCACAAAAAGTTTTAGATGGTCAGATCGGCAGCAGGCCCTTGCCTACAAACCTTTTTAGATTGTCAGCTCGGCAGCAGGCCCTCGCCCACAAATTTTTTGGGATGGTCAGCTCGGCAGCAGGCCCTCGCCCAAAAAATTTATTAGATGGTCAGCTCGGCAGCAGGCACTCGGCCACAATTTTTTTAGATGGACAGCTCAGCAGGAGGCCCTCACTCCTAATGTTTTTGAGGGTCACCAGCAGGCCAGCAATCATAATTTGTCAAGGGTGTGTATGATGCCCTCCTTTATGTGTAATAAAGGGTGTATTGGAGTGCCGATTCATTGTAATTTTTGGCAGCCCTTTCCCTTAGTGCATAGGCTTTATGAGTGTAGGAGTCCCACTACCTGAACAATTGTACCACAATGTGAATGAGGCCCTCCTTTGTGATATACAGGTTGTATTGGAGTGCCTCTTCCTTGTAATTTTTGGCAGCACTTGCACTTTATATACAAGTACATATATAGGAAAGAATGTTTCCTAAAAAAAATTCCTCTAAAATCGATTTTATCTTTGGTTTGGTGCGTATTATTGTCAGTCTGTAAAAGTGGCGTACTACTCGGACAACATCGTTCCCAGCAGTGACCTGGGAGTCCAAGATGCATCCAGACATCCTCCCGACGCTGTTCCTAAACCATTTCAGTTGTGTTTCCATCGATTTCTGACCTTTTCCTATGAACCAGACACCCTCCCCTCTTCAGAGCAGGGGGTGCCTGGTTTAATGCTTGGGTTCTCCCATTGACTTCCATTGTGCTCGGTAGAGCACCCGAGCGTCTTGAGGTGTTCTACTTGAGCACCCAAGCACTTTGGTGCTCGACCAACACTAATAAGTACACTTTGATTCAATTTTATTTTACAATGTGCGGCCCAGGCTTATAGGAATGCCAAGTGGTGTGTCCATAACAATCTCTGTGTGTGTCACGGTGCTTCTACCTGGATACTGTCGCTCCTCAGGGTTAGGCTCCGAATCAATAAAAGGGATGATTAATCAGAGTAGTCCACACTTTTATAACGTTCAAAAGCTTTTCTTGCATCAACTTGCATCCAGACAATATTCAGGCTTTCTCTTGGTTCCAGCAGGTTTTGGCATAAACTGGCAGGCAGACTTTGATTACTCTGCTTTCTCTCTCTGCTGCACTAAACTCGGCTTTAGTCTGGTCGCTGGACTTTAGGGCTGTTCTGGTACCTTTGGAGTAGG
The DNA here is from genome assembly GCF_014858855.1 of Bufo gargarizans. Lineage (NCBI taxonomy): Eukaryota > Metazoa > Chordata > Amphibia > Anura > Bufonidae > Bufo > Bufo gargarizans. The sequence continues at coordinate 584,520,385 of NC_058080.1, read as the reverse complement.
GTGCATTTGGCTGCTAACCCCCTCATGACACTCTGTAGGTAAATCTGCATGGAGTTAAGATGCTCTATGAGCTGGTTCTCTCTGGAGGGACTCATGCTGCAGGAGGGGGAACTTTCCCCTTGCTGCTACATCTTGGCACGTCTTTTCATCTCCACTGATAGACTAGACTGGAATAAACTAGAACTTCAACCCCTCCCTTTGGTAGGAAACAGGACTAGCCCACTTCTGCCCAACAGGGGGAGAATGTAATGTAAAGTTCCATTCTATCTAAAGATCTCTCTGCCATGTATATGCTGCCATCTGCTGGCGAACCAGGCACCTTACATGTACAAACAGTTTCATAACAACATTATGAATGCACAATTTAAGAGGACCTGGAACAAATATATAGATGACATTGGGGTATTTCAATTTCTACATAGCAATTCTGTAGTGGTGGTCAATGATTAATATTTTGTCGCACTTTATAATTTCCACTCGAAAGGCCAGGTTAGCAAAGGAGCAAAATTAATTTATTTGCATACAGCCTGCTATGGCTATAATAAGTGTCTAGATGTACACGACCTGTGCTTAGGGACTACCTATTATTGTTCAGCTATTGCATTTAGGTAATCTAATAGGTCAACCTTATAGTCACTTAACTCTTTCATCTCTCCTTCACATTCTTTTTAGAAAAAGAAAAACAATTTCACTAAAAAGAGAAGACGAACTATGGGCTTTAAAAGGGTATGGGGGCATATCGCTAGTATATGCCCCCATTGTCTGATAGGTGCGGGTGCCACTTCTGGGACCCGGACCAACAAGGAGAACGGAGCGGGGAGAGCTATGGCTGGAGGACCCCGGATTTCCTGGTGGGAATACTACTTTAAATAACTTTATGGTTAATGTAACTAGCTGAAATACCCACTGATATTATTATGTAGATTACACTTCATGTCAGTCATGTACACTTATTGTCACATCCCCAGCATCTAAAAGTTAACATGCACAACGTACCTTCTCTGAATACCAAAAAAGAAGGCAATTTTATCTCTTGATCAACTCGTTCATAAAGCCAATTAAAAACCCTGCTGCTCCTAATGAAATCTCAACTGGATATTCAAAGGTAGCGTAGTTCTCTGTAGGACTTCAGAGTGTAAGTTATTTGGAGACAGAAATCATTTATCTTGACTATTAGTTCTTACTGTAAGTGAGTTCTTTGTCTAACTGCACACTTTATACACCAGCAGGCCAACAATTCAGAATTTCATCAAACATAAAGGTCAGATGCTAGGCTTTGTCAAATCTAGTCACAAGGGCTAAAGGAAAGATGTTTGTCCTGGAAATCTTAAAGGAAGCCAGATAGACATCTGTGTGTATCAACACCATTTCCTTTCCTATTGTTATTACAGATAAATAACAGCTGTGTCCAGAAAGGGGAACATAAAAATGAGGGGAGAAGTAAATGTCTTGCTAGACTTTCAGTAAACTGCAAACAGTCTTTATAAAATATGAGAAACTTCATGAAATAAATCACAAAGTATTGGTGGCTTAGCATTCTAAAAGCATATTCTAGGGTTTTATTATAGATTACCCATCCTCCGCATAAACCATCAATATCTGATCGGTGGGAGTCTAACACCCCCCCCCCCCCCAAAGATCAGCTGTTTCAGAGTAACTTCAGTGCCCAAAGTTGTCTCTGGTACTACACGACTAATGGATTGGGATGGTTACTTCAGCTATGCTCCCATTACACAATGGATAGAGCTATAAAGTTCCAGTACTGACATCTGGTGCTAGAGTTACTCTGAAACAGCTGGTTGGTGGAAGTGTGGGGTGTTGGACTCCTGCAGATTAGGTATTGATGACTTGTATAGTGTTTTTTTATTTTATTCTATTTGGTGTACACTTGTACATACATACAACTCTTTGATCACTTTTCATTTCATTTAAAAAAACAGCAATTCTTTTGGACAGGTTTCATTGTGTGGGCGAAATTAATTATTTTACAATTTTCATATTGCATCCTGCCTCTGGAGTGGTAAGATGGAGGGTCTAGGGGCCTTCACTATGACAACCTTGTGATTGGAGGAGAGAAGAAACTCTATCAGATGCTGTGGTTGCTATTGACAGTATATATGCCATCTGAGTGGTTAAATGGCTGAGATAATAGTTATGTCCAATCCAAGCCACTGCATGCTATTGTCAGCTAAGTAACACAGCACAGCATGCTGGAGGTTGGAAACATAGATGTGCAGGATAAAGATTGAAAGGGCTGCAGCACTAAACTATCACTAGGGCTTCTTTTTTCTTAGAAGCACAGTCTCTTCAATCAAGTGGCCATGGCGGGTTCTTCGCGATCAAATGGATAAGGTGAGCATTTTTCATCTTAGATGCCGCAATCGGTGGCATCTGAGGGATTCAGTAATGGAGGCGGGGCAATCGTCTTTCTCTGTCATTGCACCCGCGACATACAAAGAAATGTGCTTTGTTACCAAATAATTCACTACGAAGCAAATTTCTTAGTGAAGTTCAACAAAGCAGCAAAATCGAATTTTCCATAACTTTGTTCATCTCTATTCATTATGGTCCCAGCAAATTAGAGGTCAGAAAGTGGTGTCATATTCTGGCTACTCTCCACCCTTATTGAAATCCCATGGTCTAACTTTACCAGAACATGGTACTCGGTTGAAGAATGTGTAGTAGCCCAGAGGGAAGAATCGTGGATGGTCAGTACGTCTCACTGAGAATGTATGCCTCAGTGATATAATTCCCGGAAGTAAGTATACCAGTAACATTAGGTTGCTGGGAGGTTTTCATTAAAGTGGATTTTGGGTCCGGGTTTTAGGAGTGACCAGAGAGCTTGGGTGGGACAGGTCACTCCCGTACTCCATCCAGGGTTTTCCTACTGTGTGGTTAAAAAGGATGTGGGAATCTCAGCTGGGGAGATCACAAGTCTGCACAGGCTAACTGAAAGCTGACAAGCTGAGAGGGAGGATTTGGTCTCTGAAAGACACCAGAGAGTGGTGAGATCGTATTGTTGTTTCTGATTTGGACTGAACAAAAAATGTGGGACTTTATGTTATGTACTATTTGCGGGCTGAAGAAAGCCTAAAGCTAAAGTTTGGACATGTTTACTGCTGTTTTCTGAAATAAACACTGCCTGTGGTGAAGAGTGAACTGACACGCGTGTATGTGTGCACAGTGACGGAATTAAAACCCCCACAATTGGTGGAGAATGCGGGCAAAACGCTCCTAGAAATCGCAGCCACCAGCAGTTGTAGGAGGTACATGTCCTGGGTAAAAACTGCAGCGAAATTACAGTCTGAACGTCCAACCATGGAGGATTTAGTAAAGCAATTGGTGCAGGCTAACTTGCTACAGCAACAGGCTACTGCTCAACAGCAGAGAGCCCATATGGAGGCTATGCAAGCCCAGCAGGAGACAAATCAGCTACTGATACGACAGATGTCTGTATTGACTGAGGCCGTCAAATCTCAGGAGGTGGTGAGCCTTCCCAGTCAAAATGGCAGTGTTAAAGCCCGAAAGAATGTGAGGGAAACTTTGCAAAAAATGACACCTGAGGACGACGTTGAGGCGTACCTGTCCGTGTTTGAAAGGGTGGCAGAAAGGGAAAGTCTCCCACCCGAGCAGTGGGCAGAAGTGTTGGCGCCATATTTAACAGGAGAACCTCAGAAAGCATATTATGATTTAACCTTGCAAGATGCGAAAGAATACAGCAAGCTAAAAGCAGAAATTCTTGCTCGGCAGGGGGTGACTGATGCAGTCCGAGCGCAGCGTGTTCACAGCTGGGAGTTTTGCCAAGATAAGCCTCCCAGGTCCCAAATGTTCGATCTGTTCCACCTGGTACAAAAATGGTTACAACCAGAATCATCCTTCCCAGCTCAAATGGTGGAAAAAGTGGTGATGGACCGGTTCCTTCATACGCTGCCAAAACCCATACAATGTTGGGTTGCCCAGGGAAACCCCCAGACTGTGGACGAATTGGTGGGCCTCGTAGAAAGGTATGTCAGCGTGGAGGACTCCCTGGAAAATAAGGAGGGATTGAGTTGGCCATATCGCTGCACCAAGAACGGGACTGGGTTCCCCAAGAAAGGACTACAATCCAGACCCAACTGGAAAACCCAGCTTAAGGAAAAGTTGGAGACTGGAACCCGAGTCCAGACCGGCCCCATTATCTGTTGGAGATGTCAGGCTCCTGGACATATAGCAGCGCACTGCCCTTTGTCTGCCGATCCCATGGAGTGCGGTGTCGGCCAACCTTATTCTCTTTTTGCACATCCTGTGTGCAGTGCAGTTACCCAAGCCCAGGAAGGACCCCAGGTGTGCCAAGTGACCGTGAACAGTGTTATGGTGACTGCCCTCTTGGACTCCGGCAGTTTGGTCACTTTGATGACATCCATGGTGCCTCATGTATTAAATCCTGAAAGGCATGTGGGAGTGTTGTGCATCCATGGAGACACACGGGAGTATCCTGTCGCTCAGGTGTCCATAAACACTATGTGTGGTACGGTACTGCATGAGGTGGGAGTTGTGAAGTACTTACTGCACCCGATGATACTGGGAAGAGACTTCCCGCTGTTCTGGGACCTGTGGGCTAACGCTAAGGTCCCGACGAAACTGTCAAGTACTGAGCGTTCTAGTTGTGATGTGGTGGGAGAGGTGTTGGAGTATCCTGGGACTATATCAGGGTCTCCATTAGCAGTGATGTTAGGTGAGGAGGATGAGGAATTAACCCCTGAGACCGATGTCCTGGATCTTGAAGTGTCTCGGGACAATTTTGGAGAGGCACAGCTCAGAGATCTTACCTTGAAAGGTGCCCGGGAGAGTGTATCAGTTCTGAATGGGGTTGCCCAAAGTCCAGGGGCTGATAATCAGTTTCCCCACTTCGCCATAAACAATGATATGTTGTATAGAGTGACCAAAAGGGGGGATGAAGTAGTGGAACAACTGCTAGTACCCAGTCCTTATCGACAAGTGGTATTAAGGATGGCCCACTCGCATGTTTTAGGGGGGCACTTGGGGGCAGCTAAAACCCAAGAACGCATTCTGCATCGATTTTATTGGCCTGGGTGTTATAAGGAAATAGCTGACTATTGCCAGTCGTGTCCCACTTGCCAGATATCAGCCCCTATCCCTCATTTCAAAAGTCCTTTGGTCCCTCTGCCAATCATTGAAGTTCCAGTTTGAACGGATTGCAATGGACCTCGTAGGACCCCTAGTAAAGTCAGCTAGAGATCATCAGTATATTTTGGTGGTAGTAGATTATGCCACCAGATACCCGGAAGCAGTCCCTTTAAGAAATACCTCATCAAAAAACATTGCAAAAGAGTTGTTCCAGATGTTTGCCAGAACTGGTATACCAAAAGAGATATTAACTGATCAGGGAACACCGTTCATGTCTAAAGTCATGAAAGAGTTATGTCGGATGTTAAAAATTAAACAACTGCGAACATCAGTATATCATCCGCAGACAGACGGTCTAGTAGAACGTTTCAATAAAACACTTAAGAGTATGTTAAAAAAGGTGGTAGAGAAGGATGGTCGTGATTGGGACTGTCTGCTACCATACTTACTGTTCTCTATTAGAGAGGTTCCTCAAACCTCCACTGGGTTTTCACCTTTTGAATTGTTATATGCTCGGCACCCTCGGGGGTTACTAGATGTGGCAAAGGAAACCTGGGAAAATGAGACTACCCCATATAAAAGTGTAGTGGAACACATTTCACAAATGCAAGAGAGGATATCTAAGGTCATGCCCATAGTAAAACAACATCTAGTGAGGGCTCAAGGTAACCAAGCTCGAGTGTATAACAGGGCAGCCAAGGTTAGGCAGTTCAGTCCAGGGGACCGAGTGTTAGTTTTGGTACCCACGGTGGAAAGCAAATTCCTAGCTAAGTGGCAGGGGCCTTATGAGGTGGTTGAGAAAGTTGGGGAAGTTAACTACAAAGTTCATCAGCCTGGGAAAAGAAAACCCATCCAGTTGTATCATGTGAACTTGTTAAAACCGTGGAAAGATCGAAACTCCCTGGAAATGACCTGTTTGGTGGTAGAGGCTAAAAGTAACAGTCAGGATGTCACAATTGTGGAGACCCTCTCCAAATCCCAAAAACAGCAATGTAAGGAACTGCTACAACAGAATAGAGATTTGTTCTCAGATTTGCCAGGTCTCACTAATTGTATTGAGCATGAGATTCGAACAAAACCACATGTTCGAGTAAACATAAAACCCTATAGAATCCCTGAGGCTCGTAAGGAAGTAATATCACAAGAGATCAAAAGGATGTTAGAGCTAGGAGTGATTGAGGAGTCCCGGAGTGGGTGGTCCAGTCCAATAGTTTTGGTACCAAAACCGACTGGGGAATGGCGGTTCTGTAATGATTACAGAAAACTCAATGAGGCTTCGGAGTTCGACGCCTACCCTATGCCAAGAGTAGACGAACTCATTGAGAGGTTAGGTCCAGCGCGGTATATTACTACGTTAGACCTAACAAAAGGGTATTGGCAGATCCCTCTATCAAAGGATGCTAAAGAAAAGACTGCCTTTTCCACACCTGAAGGGTGTTACCAATATGTAAGGATGCCATTCGGTTTACAAGGTGCCCCAGCTACGTTCCAAAGGGCTATGGACAGGATCTTAGGCCCTCACAAAAAGTATGCAGCTGCATACCTGGACGATATCGTCATCTTTAGCCCAGATTGGGAGAGTCACCTGGGTAAAGTTCAAGCCATACTAGATTCCCTAAGAACAGCCGGATTTACCATAAACCCCAAAAAATGTGCCATGGGTATGGAAGAGGCCAGATATCTCGGGTATGTAGTAGGGAGAGGTCTGATTAAACCCCAGATTAACAAGGTGGAAGCAATTCAAACCTGGCCACGTCCACTTACAAAAAAACTGATAAAAGCTTTCTTGGGAATAGTGGGCTATTACAGACGATTTGTACCGAATTTTGCTACAATAGCTGCCCCGCTAACGGAGCTTACAAAAGGGACAAAGTCAGTCATGGCTAGATGGACCCCGGAAGCAGAACAGGCATTTAACGAGCTTAAGCTACGGTTATGCCAGCAGCCAGTATTAGTAGCCCCAGACTTTAGTAAGGAGTTCATAGTGCAGACAGATGCCTCAGAGGTAGGTCTAGGCGCTGTGATGTCCCAAGAGGTTAGGAGGGAAGAACACCCGGTGTTATATCTGAGCCGAAAACTTACCCCCTGCGAAAAAAATTATTCTATTGTGGAAAAAGAATGTTTGGCGATAAAGTAGGCACTGGACTCCCTTAGATATTATCTACTGGGTAGGAGGTTCAGATTAGTTTCAGATCATGCACCACTAAAGTGGATGTCTGAGAAAAAGGGGAGTAATGCCAGAGTAACGAGATGGTTTCTGACGTTACAGGATTTCAATTTTTATATAGAACACAGGCCCGGGAAGTTGCATGGGAATGCCGATGCTTTATCAAGGGTACATTGTTTGATGGTAACAGGTGCCCAGCCCCTCGGCTTTAGGCAGAGGGGGAGGGTATGTAGTAGCCCAGAGGGAAGAATCGTGGATGGTCAGTACGTCTCACTGAGAATGTATGCCTCAGTGATATAATTCCCGGAAGTAAGTATACCAGTAACATTAGGTTGCTGGGAGGTTTTCATTAAAGTGGATTTTGGGTCCAGGGTTTTAGGAGTGACCAGAGAGCTTGGGTGGGACAGGTCACTCCCGTACTCCATCCAGGGTTTTCCTACTGTGTGGTTAAAAAGGATGTGGGAATCTCAGCTGGGGAGATCACAAGTCTGCACAGGCTAACTGAAAGCTGACAAGCTGAGAGGGAGGATTTGGTCTCTGAAAGACACCAGAGAGTGGTGAGATCGTATTGTTGTTTCTGATTTGGACTGAACAAAAAATGTGGGACTTTATGTTATGTACTATTTGCGGGCTGAAGAAAGCCTAAAGCTAAAGTTTGGACATGTTTACTGCTGTTTTCTGAAATAAACACTGCCTGTGGTGAAGAGTGAACTGACACGCGTGTATGTGTGCACAGTGACGGAATTAAAACCCCCACAAATGCCACCTTCCTGATAAGCTTGCCTCTTTAATATATCAAACTTATTCTGTCCTGCAAGTCGTTTGGGAAGTGTGGTAACTAGTGATGAGCGGACCCGTGGATGTTCGGGTTCACCGGGTTTGGGACCCGAACTTGACGCAAACTCGAACCTGAAACCGACCCCCATTGAAGTCAATGGGGATCTGAACTTTGGTGCACTAAAATGGCTGTAAAATAGCTGTAGTAAGGGCTAGAGGGCTGCAAAAGGAATCAAAATGGGGGTAAGAGCAGGACAGTTGCCCTGAAAACAAATGGGGATAGGGAAATGACTTAAAATAAAATAGAATAGAAAAAAATTCAAAATAATAATCTTGAACTAAGGAGGCGGAGGTCAAAGTGGTGTAGGAGGTTGAGGAGGTGGTGGACGTGATAGTGTAGGTTGAAGCGGCGGTGGAGGAGATGGTAGCCAACACTATTTTAGTTCTTTTTTCTTTTTTTCCTTTATTTATTATTTTTTTAAATAAATTTGTGAAGACCCCAAAACATTGGGAAATAGAAAAGAGAATGAAAATGGAAAGTGCGCTGGAGTATAGCAATGGCTTGGTGCGGCCGGTATACATGTGTACTCAGCACAAGGTATGGACAAGTCCTCTGGGATCAATGCCTGGTTTATTTTAATGAACATGATCTTGTCCACGTTGGCTGTGGACAGACGGCTGTGCTTGTCTGTGATTACCTCCCCTGCCGTGCTAAACACACGTTCAGACAATACACTGGCTGCAGGGCAAGCCAGCACCTCCAAGGAATAAAAGGCAAGCTCAGGCCATGTGCCCAATTTGGAGACTCAGAAATCGAATGGGGCAGACCCATCAGTCAGTATGTGACTTCTTCCTCCTCCTCCTCTGCCTTCACCTTGTGCTTCCACTGAACCCCCGCTGTCAGGTGTGAATGCCATTAGCAGCGCGTCTACCACTGTGTGCTTGTACTCGCGCATCTTCTGATCATGCGCAAGTGATGGAATTAAGGACAGCACCTTGTCCTTGTAGAGGGGATCCAGCAAGGTGGCCGCCTAGTAATCACCACTGGTTAGAATGTGGGCAACTCGGCGGTCATTGCGCAGGAACTGCAGTATGTAGTCGCTCATGTGTGCCAGGCTGCCCAGAGGCATCAACAAGCTGTCCTCTGTGGGAGGTGTATCGTCTGTGTCCTCTGTATCTCCCCAGCCATGCTCCATTGATGCCCATAAGCTGCTTTGGGTGCCACCCTGCTGTGAACACGGTTCCTCCTCATCATCATCATCCTCCTCCTCCTTATCCTGCAGAACTGTGCCCTGGCTGGACAGTTGTGTACCTGGCCTCTGTTGGTGCAGGAACCCACCTTCTGGGCCACTTGTGAATGACTGGCCTGATAACCGTGGAAATGATTCCTCTTTCTCCTCCTCTTCCTCCTGTGCCACATCCTCTTCCATCATTGCCTAAAGTGTTTTTTCAAAGTGGGATAGAAGTGGCATAGTAACGCTGAGGACTGAGTCATCAGCACTGGCAATGTCGGTGGAGTACTCGAAAACAGCGCAACACGGCACACACGTCCCTCATGGAGGCCCACTCGTTGGTGGTGAAGTGGTGCTGTTCTGCAGAGCGACTCGCCTGCTGCTGCTCGCACATTCTCTCCAGCATGTGCAAGGTGAAGTTCCAAATTGTAGGTATGTCGCATATGAAGCAGTGAGCTGGAAGGTCGAAGTTATGCTGCAGCGCAGACAGGCAAGAAGCAGCAGGGTGAGAACGCTGAAAGCGTGTACAGATGGCTCGCACTTTCTGCAGCAGCTCTGACATATCGGGGTAATTTTCCAGGAACCTCTGAAACCACCAAATTCAGCACTTGTGCCAGGCTAGGGATGTGCTTCAAACTGGCTAGGCCCAGAGCTGCTGCGAGATTTCGCCCATTAGGCCAGGCTTGAGGCTCAGCGGCACCCAACCACTCATCGGTCTGTTGTTCTATGCCCGTCCACAGCTCCTGCGTGGTAAGGGTTTTTTCCCCCCAAACAGATTGAGTTTCAAAACAGCCTGCTGTCGTTTCCCCCTGGCTGTGCTGAAGTTGGTGGTGGAGGGTCATGCTGACCGGATGAGGAGGCGGTAGAGGAGGAAGCAGAGTAGGAGGAAGAGGCAACAGAAGGCAACAAGAAATGTCCTGCAATCCTTGGTGGCTGTAGGACATGCGCCAAACTGCTATCTGCCTCAGGCCTAGCTGCTACTGTATTTTCCCAGTGTGCAGTTAGGGAGATATAATGTCCCTGGTCCATGTATCGGTAGTTACGTGGACCTTGCCACAGATGGTGTTGCGCAGAGCACACCTGATTTTGTCCGCCACTTGGTTGTGCAAGGCAGGGATGGCTCGCCTGAAAAAGTAGTGGCAGTTGGGAACCACGTACTGTAGGGCAGCCAACCCCCTAAGGTTTTTAAAAGTCTCTGTCTCCACCAGACAGCATTCAGGGCCAGAGATCGTGGGTGGGTAGGGGGTTCTTCCTCTTTCTCTCCAGTGTTTGGGGGATGGACAGCTGAACGCTTCCATGGGACAGGTTTTTTCAGAGTCCATCTGTGCACATCCATGATGTTTCATATGCATCAGCCCGTTTGAAGCTGTATTGACTTTATTCATCATTTTCAGGACGTTTTAGTCTCTTAGGAAATACACTCTCAAGCACAAGCACTTTATATAGAGTATATTTCCAACCGAGCACTTTATATAGAGTATATGTCCAACCAAGCCCGCCTTAACTGGAGTCTCATTATCTGAATTTTTGTTTTCAGTTTTTATATTGTATTCTGATGTTTATTAAATGTTTTTATTCATACTAATGATATTCGTTGCTTATGCCCGTATGTGAGTGCTCGGACTATACTACATTTCAATATTTGTTTCCCTTGTTGACTAGGCGGGTCAATTTAGTTCTTGTAGCACCACTGCACGATTTAGGCTGGGTGAGCCTCAATATATATATATACTTTATTTACAGTGTGGACATGCTTGGTGGAGGTGGTGTTGTTGCTGCCACATCCTCTGTTGGGTGGCAGGTGCCAATGTCACCCCAGAGGGGGAGAAGGAGGCCGAGACCGTAGCAGAAGAGGGAGCAAGAGGAGCCTGAGATCTTTTGTGGTTTTTCAGGTGTGTACTCCACTGCAGCTCGAGCTTTGCATTTAGATGCCTGGTCACGCAGGTGGTGCTCAGGTTTAGAACATTTATGCCTTGCTCAGGCTCTGATTGTACAGCGTTCAAACCACTCGCATATTGTCGTCAGCACATTGTCTGAAGAACTGCCACGCCAAGGAGCTCCTTGGAGCTGGCTTTGGTGTGCTCAGTCCCTGGTTGCGGTGGGCAGTAGCAGATATACTGGCTAGGGGACGGCCACTCTGCTTTTGCACTCTGCTCCCTCTTTTGCTGTGCGGCTTATGCTGTGTGACCACCACCTCTTCCTCCGCACTGCACACATGACTCGCATGACCTTTATTCCATCGGCATCTCACACCAAAAATGGGTATATGTTACCGCCCAAATTAACAGTCAGATTAACTATATTCATTTCCCTGTCACGTATGCAGTGCAGGTGTACCTCATACCAAAAATGGGAATATGTCTCCCACCAAACTAATAGACGGATTAACTATATTAATTTCCCTGTCACATATGCAGTGCATGTGTATCTCACACCAAAAATGGATATATGTCACCCACCGAACTAACAGATGGATTAACTATATTAATTTCCCTGTCATGTATGCAGTGCAGGTGTACCTCACACCAAAAATGGGAATATGTCACCCACACACCGAACTAACAGACGGATTAACTATATTAATTTTCCTGTCACAGATGCAGTGCACATGTATCTTACACTAAAAATGGATATATGTCGCAGACCAAACTAACAGACGGATTAACTATATTAATTTCCCTGTCACATATCCAGTGCAGGTGTACCTCACACCAAAAATGGGTATATGTCACCCACTGAACTAACAGACACATTAACTATATTAATTTTCCTGTCACATATGCCGTGCACTTGTATCTCACACCAAAAATGGGTATACTGTAGAGGTGGGACAAATCCAATTTTTTTCTCAAATCCGAATCCGAATCTGAAAAGGTTATCGAATCTTTTGAATCTCGAATCCTACGAATCCTGTACATAACAATTGTGTGAACGGTGTAAGAAACAAAGAAATCCAAAGTCAAAATTCTTTTAATATGAAAAAATAAAAAGTCCTTACTTTTTTAACAAAGTACTATTCGTCTACAGTAAAGAAAGTAACCTTAAAGGGAACCTGTCACCAGGATTTTGTGTATAGAGCTGAGGACATGGGCTGCTAGATGGCCGCTAGCATATCCGCAATACCCAGTCCCCATACGTGTAGCTCTGTGTGCTTGTATTGTGTAAAAAAAATGATTTGATACATATACAAATTAACCTGAGATGAGTCCTGTCCCTGACTCATCTCACGTACAAGACTCATCTCAGGTTAATTTGCATATGTATCAAATCATTTTTTTTTACACAATAAAAGCACACAGAGCTTTGGGGACTGGGTATTGCGGATGTGCTAGCGGCCATCTAGCAACCCATGTCCTCAGCTCTATGCACGACAAAATCCTGGTGACAAGTTCCCTGTTAGGACAACTGAAATGAGAGGCATATGGAGGCTGCCATTACTTGAGCAATAACAGTTGCCTGGCTGTCCAGCTGATCCTCTTCCTCGAAAATATTAGCCATAGGCCCTGAACAAGCATTCAGCTGATCAGGTGTTTATCTGACATTTTTATCAAATCAGATAAAATTACCTGTATGCTTGTTTCTGGTGTGATTCATACACTACTGGTGCCAAATAGACAAGCAGGGCTGCCAGGCAACTGGTATTGTTTAACCATTTCAACCCCCCCAGCTGAAACACCCTTAATGACCAGGCCACTTTTTACACTTCGGCACTACACTACTTTCACCATTTATTGCTCGGTCATGCAACTTACCACCCAAATGAATTTTACCTCATTTTCTTCTCACTAATAGAGCTTTCATTTGGTGGTATTTTATTGCTGCTGACATTTTTACTTTTTTTGTTATTAATCGAAATTTAACGAAATTTTTGCAAAAAAATGAAATTTTTAACTTTCAGTTGTAATTTTTTTTTTTTTTAAATGACATCCATATATAAATTTTTCGCTAAATTTATTGTTCTACATGTTTTTGATTTAAAAAAATGTTTGGGTAAAAAAAAAAAATGGTTTGGGTAAAAGTTATAGCATTTACAAACTATGGTACAAAAATGTGAATTTCCGCTTTTTGAGACAGCTCTGACTTTCTGAGCACCTGTCATGTTTCCTGAGGTTCTACAATGCCCAGACAGTAGAAAACCCCCACAAATGATCCCATTTCGGAAAGTAGACACCCTAAGGTATTCGCTGATGGGCATAGTGAGTTCATAGAACTTTTTATTTTTGTCACAAGTTAGCGGAAAATGATGTTTGTTTTTTTTCCTTACAAAGTCTCATATTCCACTAACTTGCAACAAAAAATAAAAACTTCCATGAACTCACTATGCCCATCATGAAATACCTTGGGGTGTCTTCTTTCCAAAATGGGGTCACTTGTGGGGTAGTTATACTGCCCTGGCATTTTAGGGGCCCAAATGCGTGCAAAGTAGTTTGAAATCAAAATCTGTAAAAAATGGCCTGTGAAATCCAAAAGGTGCTCTTTGGAATGTGGGCCCCTTTGCCCACCTAGGCTGCAAAAAAGTGTCACACATGTGGTATCGCCGTACTCAGGAGAAGTTGAGGAATGTGTTTTGGGGTGTCATTTTACATATACCCATGCTGGGTGAGAGAAATATCTCGACAAAAGACAACTTTTCCCATTTTTTTATACAAAGTTGGCACTTGACCAAGATATTTATCTCACCCAGCATGGGTATATGTAAAATGACACCCCAAACACATTCCCCAACTTCTCCTGAGTACGGCGATACCACATGTGACACTTTTTTGCAGCCTAGATGCGCAAAGGTGCCCAAATTCCTTTTAGGCCCCTTTCACACGGGCGAGTATTCCGCACGGGTGCGATGCGTGAGTTGAGCGCATTACACCCGAACTGAATCCTGACCCATTCATTTCTATGGGGCTGTTCACATGAGCAGTGATTTTCACGCATCACTTATGCGTTGCGTGAAAATCGCAGCATGTTCTATATTCTGCGTTTTTCACGTAACGCAGGCCCCATAGAAATGAATGGGGTTGCGTGAAAATCGCAAGCATCCGCAAGCAAGTGCGGATGCGGTGCGATTTTCACGCATGGGTTTAAGGTGACAGTCTATTCACTGTATTATTTTCCCTTATAACATGGTTATAAGGGAAAATAATAGCATTCTGAATACAGAATGCAGAGTATAATAGTACTGGAGGGGTTAAAAAAAAAAAAGTTAACTCACCTTATCCTCTTGATCGCGTAGTTCCCAATCCCTTCTTTATTAGCTGTGGTTTCAAGGACCTGTGGTGATGTCAGATCACATGCTCCATCACCATGGTGATGGACCATGTGATTGGAGCATGTGATCTGATGTCACCACAGGTCATTTAGCCCACAGCTAGTAAAGAAGGAACCGGGAACTACGCGATCAAGAGGATAAGGTGAATTAACTTTTTTATTTTTTTTAACCCCTCCAGTACTATTATACTCTGCATTCTGTATTCAGAATGCTATTATTTTCCCTTATAACGATGTTATAATGGAAAATAATACAATCTTCAGAACATCAATCCCAAGCCCGAACTTCTGTGAAGAAGTTTGGGTTTGGGTACCAAACATGCGCGATTTTTCTCACGCGAGTGCAAAACGCATTACAATGTTTTGCACTCTCGCGGAAAAATCGCACATTTTCCCGCAACGCACCCGCCTCTTATCCGGGCAAAAATACTGAGGGCATTTTTAGACATTTGGATCCCAGACTTCTTCTCACGCTTTAGGGCCCCTAAAAAGCCAGGGCAGTATAAACACCTCACATGTGACCCCATTTTGAAAAGAAGACACCCAAAGGTATTCAATGAGGGGCCTGGCGAGTTCATAGAT
The DNA here is from genome assembly GCF_014858855.1 of Bufo gargarizans. Lineage (NCBI taxonomy): Eukaryota > Metazoa > Chordata > Amphibia > Anura > Bufonidae > Bufo > Bufo gargarizans. The sequence continues at coordinate 584,505,238 of NC_058080.1, read as the reverse complement.
TTTTTTTTTTTTTGGCATAAGTTAGCGGAAATTGATTTTTTTATTTTTTTTTCTCACAAAGTCTCACTTTCCGCTAACTTGGGACAAAAATTTCAATCTTTCATGGACTCAATATGCCCCTCAGCGAATACCTTGGGGTGTCTTCTTTCCAAAATGGGGTCATTTGTGGGGTGTTTGTACTGCCCTGGCATTTGAGGGTCTCCGCAATCCCAATCCCAATGTATGGCCAGCATTAGGAGTTTCTGCTATTCTCCTTATATTGAGCATACAGGTAATGAGATTTTTTTTTTTCGTTCAGCCTCTGGGCTGAAAGAAAAAAATGAACGGGACAGATTTCTTCATTCGCATCGATCAATGTGGATGAAAAAATCTCTGCTAAAAAAAAAAGGAGGGGAAAGGCGTCTGCCAGGACATAGGAGCTCCGCCCAACATCCATACCCACTTAGCTCGTATGCCCTGGCAAACCCGATTTCTCCATTCACATCAATCGATGTGGATGAATAAATCATTGCCGGGATTTTTTTTTTTTTTTTATATACAAAGTGTTTGCCAAAGCATATGAACACCGCCACCTCCTCAGCTCATATGCCTCGGCAAACGTATCTTTTACTGCAGAGGAGAAATCTCGTCTTGCGGCGCCGCATACACCGACTTGTGTGTAATCTGACAGCAGTGCAATGCTTCTGTCAGAATGCACATCAGTGCTGCAGCTAGTCGATCGGTTGGTCCACCTGGAAGGTAAAAAAAAAAAAAAACAAAAAAGAAAAAACCAGGCCGCAACGCAATAATTTTATTAACTTTATAATAACCTTTGAACAGAACATATAAACTTTATTTAACTTTTGGAACTGAACGTTAACTTTTTTGCTTACTGTTTTTTTTTTTTACCTTTATAGGATAAACCTCCCCTTCCCCATGGGACAATGTGCAAAGTGCAAATCGCCCAAAGATGTGGCGAAGTGCATTATGCATTTTGTCCCAGGTGAAAGGAGAGGTTTGCAGCATCTGTGTGTGAATGGGCCCTAATAGCCCTGTGTGCCTGTCCTGTGAGATGTGATCCCTATGCTATGTGTACCTAAGTGTGGTACTTCCGGAAACACTCCCCTAAGCATAGGGCAGGGTGGTCAGGGCAGTCAGGACAGAAATAGCGGGTGTCACGCCTTATTCCACTCCTGCTACAGACACGACATCTTTTTCGGGGTGACGGTTGGGTTGAGGTACCAGCAACGACATTGGGGAAATGTTGCTCGTGTAGACGGCTAACTACACTGGTGAATGGGGCCACGGAACCTCCTGGATACAGGAGGTTCTCGATGATCTCTTCCTGAAATTTGAGGAAGGATCCTGTTCTCCCAGCCTTACTGTAGAGAACAAAACTATTATACAGAGCCAATTGAATTAAATATACAGACACCTTCTTATACCAGCGTCTGGTGCGTCGGGAAACTAAATACGGAGCCAACATCTGGTCATTGAAGTCCACCCTTCCCATGTAAAGGTTATAGTCGTGGACTGAGAGGGGCTTTTCAATGACACTGGTTGCTCGCTCAATTTGGATTGTCGTGTCTGCGTGAATGGAGGAGAGCATGTAAACGTCACGCTTGTCTCTCCATTTCACCGTGAGCAGTTCTTCGTTACACAAGGCAGCCCTCACCCGACTAGTTCGCGCGGTGCTACAGCAGCCAATCTGTTCTAGAAACAAATGCCTGAAGAGGGCCACACTTGTGTAGAAATTGTCCACATAAAGATGGTACCCCTTGCCAAATAAAGGTGACACCAAGTCCCAGACTGTCTTCCCACTGCTCCCCAGGTAGTCAGGGCAACCGACCGGCTCCAGGGTCTGATCTTTTCCCTCATAGATCCGAAATTTGCGGGTATAGCCTGTGGCCCTTTCACAGAGCTTATACAATTTGACCCCATAGCGGGCGCGCTTGCTTGGGATGTATTGTTTGAAACCAAGGCACCCCGTAAAATGTATTAGGGACTCGTCTACGCAGATGTTTTGCTCAGGGGTATACAAATCTGCAAATCTCTGGTTGAAGTGGTCTATGAGGGGCCGAACTTTGTGGAGCCGGTCAAAAGCTGGGTGGCCTCTGGGATGGGAGGTGGTGTTGTCGCTAAAGTGCAGGAAATGCAGGATGGCCTCAAATCGTGCCCTGGACATGGCAGCAGAGAACATGGGCATGTGATGAATTGGGTTCGTGGACCAATATGACCGCAATTCATGCTTTTTGGTTAGACCCATGTTGAGGAGAAGGCCCAGAAAAGTTTTAATTTCGGAAACTTGGACTGGTTTCCACCGGAAAGGCTGGGCATAATAGCTTCCTGGGTTGGCGGTTATAAATTGTGTGTCATACCGGTTTGTTTCTGCCACGACTAAGTCCAAGAGCTCCGCAGTCAAGAACAGCTCAAAAAATCCCAGGGCCGAACCGATCTGAGCTGTCTCAACCCGAACTCCAGACTGGGCGGTGAAAGGGGGAACTACTGGTCCGGCTGAAGTTGGGGACTGCCAATCAGGATTTGCCAGCATCTCTGGGATTCTAGGGGTCTACGGGCCTGTCTGTGCGGTGGCTGCGACGGAGTAACTACTGCACGTGCCACCATACCAGCTTCAACTGCCCTTCTGGTGCTCGCCACTTCACCATGTTGTACGGCAGTGCTGGTACTAGGTCCAGGGAGGGCTGCGCTGCTGGTGTATGCCTCACCATGTGATCCGACAGCGCCAGCCCCACTCTGCTGCCCTTGAAACGGATACTGCGCAACCTGTGGTCTAGCGACACGGGGCCGGGTACGCCTGGTGGTATCAGGGACCTCAACCTCCTCGTCCGAATTTTGAGTCAGACTGCCACTGCTTTCTACAGGTTCATATTCTGACCCGCTAGATTCATCAGATGAGGGTTCCCATTCCTCATCCGACTGGGTCAGAAGCCTGTAGGCCTCTTTAGAAGAATACCCCCTGTTTGACATTTGGGCTACTAAATTTAGGGGTATTCCCTGAGACTACCCAAGAAAAAAAGCAAGCCTGTCTTACAAATGGGAGGCTAGTGAAGTACCGGAGGCCGCTGCGGTTGATCAAAAATATCAAAACTGATTTTTTTATCGCTGCAGCGCTTGTAAAGTGATTGTGCAGTGATCAAAAAATATATATTTTTTGTCAATGCGGCGGGGCGGGCGTGGGTGAACGCACGTGTGGGCGGCCGATCAGGCCTGATGGGGCAAACAGCGTTTTGGGTGGAGGGCGAACTAAGGTGACACTAATACTATTATAGATCTGACTGTGATCAGTTCTGATCACTTACAGATACTATAAAAGTACAAATGCTGATTAGCGATACGCTAATCAGCGAATAAGTGACTGCGGTGCAGTGGGCTGGGCACTAAACGATCGCTAACTACCTAACCAAGGGGCCTAAACTATCCCTAAAACCTAACAGTCAATACCAGTGAAAAAAAAAAGTGACAGTTTACACTGATCACTTTTTTCCTTTCACTAGGTGATTGACAGGGGTGATTAAGGGGTTAATTGGGGTGCAGGGGGGTGATCTGGGGCTAAGTGTGCTGTTTGGTGCTACTCACTGTGATGCCTGCTCCTCTGCTGAGACCAACCGACCAAAAGGACCAGCAGAGGAGCAGGGAAGCCATTTAACTTGTGATTTGGCTTGTGATTGTTTTTTTTTTTTTAAATCATCAGCTTGCCAGCCACGATCATTGGCTGGCAAGCTGATGACGTGACCCCCCTCAAACAAATGCCGGCCCGCGATGCGCATGCGCAGGCCGGCTAAGCACGTCATCTCGCCTCTAGTGAGATCACGCATCGCTGCGTGACTCTGCCTGGAGCTGCCGCCTCCGGACCGCAATCCTGCATTAGGCGGTCCGGAGGCGGTTAAAAAAGGAAAAACATGGCAGCATCCATATACCTATCACTTCAGTTGTCCTTTAAAGCACGTGAAGTTAGGGGGATTTGGAGGCTGACATGTTTTCTAAACAATACCAGTTGCCTGGCTGTCCAGCTGATCCTCTGCCTGTGATGCTTCTGTGAGCAACTATACCAGGCTACCTAATAGTGTGGCCTACTATACCTGGCTACTTATCCTGGGGAAAACTATACCTACAGGCTACTATAACAGGCTACCTATACCAAAATTCAAGTGATATAGCTCACTACTGCATTTGAATTGCAAATGCACCTCTTCTGTGCAGGTCCTGTTCAACTACCAGGGCATATCTTATGTGTTTTGACTGGGAGGTTTATATTGCTGTGCTATTTACTAGAGGGGGTTATATACTGAGGGGCAGTATCTAATCTAGAAAGGGGGCATTATATTGAGGTGGCAGGCATGAGAAGAAGGGAGCAGTGACAGGGGGCAATACAAAATGTAGGGTTAAATACTTTTTTTTTTTTCTTTATGTCACTTTCAGGCAGAGTGTGCCAATAGCACCCCATATGATGGCATCATCTCAACCAGCATCAAACATCTGGAACTATTTCAAAATATCACTGAAATGCAAATTGCATCCTGTGCCCGGCAAAGACTCCCATACCACCTCAGCTGGATGCAGACAGTTGGATTTTCTATCTACTTGAGACTGAAGTTTTACAGGAATTTTAAAGATCATGTTTGCACCTACTGGTATGTGATTAAGAGATGCAGGAAAGATCAACAGGACAACAGGCAACCTGTATATAAACATGGCACACTACATATCCCGGCCTCAAGCTAAAACAATGCACCCTCCTCCATATCCCAATTTACTAAAGTTGTTTGTTCAAGGAAGATTTTTGTTCAGGTAAACCAGCATACGAACTCGTTCTGGGTCCAGTCTACTTCGTTTCCTATCAACTATGATGCCTGATGTGCTGAATAGTCATTCGGAAATTATAGTGGAAGGAGGTGTAATTAAGAACAACTTTTTAGAGAGTGTTCTCTAATTCTGATATTTTTTGTTTTCCTTCCAGTACTTGAAAATATCAGAGGATGGTTGAATCAGTGGTTCTGCTAAGTAGGCATTTATTTCTTCCTCCGGAGATAGAGAATGCTCGCTGCTGCTGGAAGATGGTACCACCATCAATTGAGAATAATAACTCCACATGCTATGACCTCCTTGTTGTTCAGTTTGTGATGTTTGACTGTTATCTTCTCCTAGTCCTTGTGCTGATGAATGTCGATCAGTGTCCTCGCCTTGCATACTTACATCTGAATCTGTAATCTCAATGGCCAGTGTGGATTTAGCTTCCTCAAGTTTTTCTCTATTGATAAACACAGTTCCCTTGAATCGGGGATCCAGTAAAGTACCAAGAGCATAGAATTTTTCAGACTCAGAGTGATAGCGCTTTTTTATTGATGCAAGCAAATCATTTCTGAATCCCTGTATGGAAGCTATAGTGGATTTGAAATTCTGCAAAGCACGAATTGTACTGTTGACTAAAGGAATTATTTCAGAGATTGTCACTTGGCTTGAACTGGCCACACAAGTAGCTTTATCAAACACATCAAGGATTCGTATCACTTCTTTATAATTGTCCACTGCCGAGCACTAAGATCTACCTGAAAATTTAGGTCAGAAGCAGATAGTAAAACAGCTGGCTTTTGTTCCAGGAGACGAGCTAGCATGTAAAGCTGAGCGTTCCATCTAGTTCGTCTTGTATGAGACGATGAGGTTTCAGATTTAACTTGTCTTGAGCGGATCGTAAGGTTTTCATGGCTTTTGAAGAGTGTTTGTAATGTCCTACAATACTCCGGCAGGATGCCATAATTTCCTTAATTTCACTCTTGTTCAATAAACCATCTTTCAGAACTAACAGAAAGGTATGAGCCAGGCAAGGCAAGTGGTGAAACGGACTGCGCTACCACATTTGGACCATTGTCTCTCATGACACACACAACTTTTTGTGACAGATTCCATTCTGTCATAGTGCTGGTGATGAAAGCTTCTATGGCAGATGCTGTATGTGCAACCTCAGGAAAGGGAATACATTCCAAGCACAGGTGATGATACAGAAAGTTGTCATCTATGAAGTGAACTGTCAAACTGAGATAATCATCATAAGATGTAGATGTCCACATGTCTGTTGTTACTCCAATAAAATTGGTTTTCACTAGAAGGTCCTGAACTTTTGTCTTTACCTCTTCATACATTTCTGGAATTACCTTTTTTGCAATGTGTTTCCTGCTTGGGATGACATATCTCGGCTCTAGGTGGTTTATCAACTTTCTGAAACCTTTATCCTCTACTATGGATAATGGTTGGTTGTCCTGACAGATCATTTCAGCGACTAATCGTGTAACTGTTTTAGCTCTTTTGTCTCCTGGTTTGAACATTTGCTTTTTGTCTAGAAAGGCTGGCATAGTCCATTGCTCAGAAGGTGGTGTTACTGCTTTGCGTTTCACTGGGGGTGGTTTGAACGGACTTTCAGTAAACGATGACTCTGCTGATCCTGGACTAGGAGCTGGACTAGACGTTGATGCTGGACTGTGAACAAAAGCAAATTCTTCATCTAATTCTTCGGATCTTAAATCCTCACTGACAGACTGAGGGGCTGAGGGTGAAGCTGGAGGCAATAGTGGCGATGGTGAACGTGTGCCTTTCAGTTCCTGAAATTCGGAGAAATGTTTTGTTTTCAAATGTTTCCACATAGCTGAGGTGGTATGGGAGTCTTTTCCTTTGGATATTTTAGCCGGGCACAGGTTGCAATTTGCATAATTTTCATTCAGTGATATTTTGAAATAGTCCTAGATGTTTGATGCTGCTTGAGATGATGCCATCATATGGGGTGCTATTGGCCCACTCTGCCTGAAAGTGACATGAAAAAAAAAAGTCTTTAACCCTACATTTTGTATTTCTCCATGTCACTGCTCCCTTCTTCTCATGCCTGCCACCACAATATAATGCCCCAGCGGGGCCCGTGCAGTGACTATTCTACTACACGGGCCCCGCTCACTGTATAATCGTATCTCTAATAGTTAATGGTTACCGTATGTATATAATCGAATAAGGAGCGCTGTGTATTACCGGTACTTACAACTACAAGCGCTCGCCGAGAGGAGGCAGGCCGGGAGGACGGGCGCTGGCAGTGTGAGTCATACGTCACGCACCTGCGCCGCCCACTTTATGAATGAAGCAGGCGGCGTGGGCGCATGACGTATGACTCACGCTGCCAGCGCCTGTCCTCCCGGCCTGCCTCCTCCCTCCTCTCGGCGAGCGCTTGTAGTTGTAAGTACCGGTAATACACAGCGCTCATTATGCGATTATATACATACGGTAACCATTAACTATTAGAGATACGATTATACAGTGACCGGGGCCCGTGTAGTAGAATAGTCACTGCACGGGCCCCGCTGTCATTATAAAAGCAGATGCCGGCCCCCAGCCCGTGTATTGAGGGTCATTCAATACAGGGACACTTATGGAGGGGATCTGTGGAGGACACATAGCATAAGATGCTATATATGTGTCATCCACAGATCCCCCCCATAACTGTCATACACAGATCCCCCATAAGACCCACCCACAGATCCCCCATAAGAGTCACCCACAGATCACCCATAAGAGTCACCCACAGATCCCCCATAAGTGTCACCCACAGATCCCCCATAAGTGTCACCCACAGATCCCCCATAAGTGTCACCCACAGATCCCCCATAAGTGTCACCCACAGATCCCCCATAAGTGTCACCCACAGATCCCCCATAAGTGTCACCCACAGATCCCCCATAAGTGTCACCCACAGAACCCCCATAACAGTGCGTCACCCACAGATCCCCCATAACAGTGCCATCCACAGATCCGCCATAACAGTGCCACCCACAGACTACAATTAGTTCAAAACCCACCAAAAGCACACCTTTTGGTTCAAAATATTTTTTTTCTTATTTTCCTCCTCAAAAACCTAGGTGCGTCTTATGGGCTGGTGCGTCTTATAGGGCGAAAAATACGGTATACACTGGTAGTTAAACAGGACCTGCATAGAAGAGGTGGATTTGCAATTAAAATGCAATAGTGAGCTATATCACTTGAATTTTATTTTGTTATTGGTAGCCTAGTATAGTTGCCCCCGGTATAGGTAGCATGGTAGGTATAGATGCCCCCATTTGTAGGTAGCCAGGTATAGTTGCCCCCAGGATGAGTAGCCAGGTATAGTATAGGTATTGGTGTTGTCAAAAGTACCTACCTGCACAACAAACCAGAAGGACCAGCTGTGTTGCTCCAGGCAAGGTTGATGTCCTGCTTGGCGGCTCCAAGCAAGGTTGGGTCTGGTCTCCACTGCAGGCAACAGCGGTACTTGAGCGGGACCTGCACAGATGTCAATATACAATTGAATTGAGAATAGTCAGTTATCAACAACAAGCTTAGCTATATCACTTGAATTTTGGTATAGGTAGCCTGGTATAGTAGCCCCTAGTATATGGAGCCTGGTATCGATGCCCCCATTTGGTAGGTAGCCAGGTATAGTTGCCCCCAAGATAAGTAGCCAGGTATAGTAGCCCACAGTATTAGGTAGCCTGGTATAGTTGCTCACAGTATTAGGTAGCCATGTATAGTTGCCCACAGTATTAGGTAGCCAGGTATTGGTGTTGTCAAAAGTACCTACCTGCACAACAAACCAGAAGGACCAGCTCTGTTGCTCCAGGCAAGGTTGATGTCCTGCTCGGCGGCTCCAAACAAGGTCTGGTCTCCACTGCAGGCAACAGCGATACTTGAGCGGGACCTGCACAGATGTCAATATACAATTGAGAATAGTCAGTTATCAACAGCAAGCTTCGCTATATCACTTGAATTTTGGTATAGGTAGCCTGGTATAGTAGCCCCCAGTATATGGAGCCTGGTATAGTAGCCCCCAGTATATGGAGCCTGGTATAGATGCCCCCATTTGGTAGGTAGCCAGGTATAGTTGCCCCCAGGGTAAGTAGCCAGGTATAGTAGCCCACAGTATTAGGTAGCCTGGTATAGTTGCTCACAGTATTAGGTAGCATGTATAGTTGCCCACAGTATTAGGTAGCCAGGTATTGGTGTTGTTAAAAGTACCTACCTGCACAACAAACCAGAAGGACCAGCTGTGTTGCTCCAGGCAAGGTTGATGTCCAGCTCGGCGGCTCCAAACAAGGTCTGGTCTCCACTGCAGGCAACAGCGGTACTTGAGCGGGACCTGCACAGAAGATGTCAATATGCAATTGAGAATAGTGCAGTTAGCAACAGCAAGCTTAGCTATATCACTTGAATTTTGGTATAGGTAGCCTGGTATAGTAGCCCCCAGTATATGGAGCCTGGTATTGATGCCCCCATTTGGTAGGTAGCCAGGTATAGTTGCCCCCAGGATAAGTAGCCAGGTATAGTTGCCCACAGTATTAGGCAGCCTGGTATAGATGCCCCAGTATAGGTTAGACAATAGCCAGCTATAGTGCTTTAGTATAGGTTAGCCAGGTATAGTACCCCAGTATAGGTTAGCCAGGTATAGTACCCCAATAAATATAGGTTAGCCAGGTATAGTGTCCCTGATTCATGGTGCCCCTTCCCTGTCAAAGCCACCCCCCACTGCAACTGCAACCCCTGTATGTACGCGCCTGCTCCCATGTGCCATACAGTGCCCCCATGTGCCATACAGTGCCCTCATGTGCCCTCATGTGCCTAACAGTGCCCCCATTTGCAATTCCTTGCCCCCATGTGCCATTCCTTGCCCCCATGTGCCATTCCTTGCCCCCATGTGCCATTCCTTGCCTCCATGTGCCATTCCTTGCCTTCATGTGCCATTCCTTGCCTCCATGTGCCATTCCTTGCCCCCCCATGTGCCATACAATGCCCCCCCATGTGCCATACAGTGCCCCCATGTGCCATTCCCTGCCCCCATGTGCCATACAATGCCCCATTTGCCCTCATGTGCCATACAGTGCCCCATGTGCCATTCTTTTCCCCATGTGCCATTCCTTGCCCCCATGTGCCACACAGTGCCCCCATGTGCCATACAATGCCCCCATGTGCCATACAATGCCCCCATGTGCCATACAGTGCCCCCATGTACCATTCCCTGCCCCCATGTGTCATTCCTTGCCCCCATGTGCCATTCCTTGCCCCATGTGCCATTCCTTGCCCCCATGTGCCATTCCTTGCCCCCCATGTGCCATACAATGCCCCCCATGTGCCATACAGTGCCCCCATGTGCCATTCCCTGCCCCCATGTGCCATACAGTGCCCCCATGTGCCATTCCCTGCCCCCATGTGCCATACAGTGCCCCCATGTGCCATTCCCTGCCCTCATGTGCCATACAGTGCCCCAATGTGCCATTCTTTTCCCCATGTGCCATTCCTTGCCCCCATGTGCCACACAGTGCCCCCATGTGCCATACAATGCCCCCATGTGCCATACAGTGCCCCCATGTGCCATTCCTTGCCCCCATGTGCCATACAATGCCCCCATGTGCCATACAATGCCCCCATGTGCCATACAATGCCCCATGTGCCATACAGTGCCCCCATGTGCCATTCCTTGCCTCAATGTGCCATACAGTGCCCCCATGTGCCATTCCTTGCCCCCATGTGCCATACAGTGCCACCCTCATGTGCCACACATTGTCGTACAGTATCCCCATGTGCCGGTGAAGACTACGGTCACCCTCCTCCAACATGAAGTGCTCCTGCTCCAGGCTGTAGTACCTTTGTATGTGTGGCTGGGGTGCTCAGTGAGGCTAAGGCAGGCTCCAGCAGTGCAGGAAGTCCGGGGCTTGTTGGCGTCTCTTCTCTGGCGGTGAGCGGCAGACTGCTCTCCCGAGGCGCGGGGATGTGATGACGTCGCAGGCTCGGCGGGATTCATCGGATTCGAATTACGGAAATTACGTCGGGATTCGAGTCCACGAATCCCACGAATCCAGCAAGATTCGAGGGATTCGTGGATTTGACAAATCCCCCGCCCCATCTCTAGTATACTGTATATCACCAGCCGAATTAACAGATGGATTAACTATATTAATTTCCCTGTCACGTATTAAGTGCTCGTGTATCTCACACAAAAAATGGGTATACTGTATGTCACCCATCAAACTAACAGACGGATTAACTATATTAATTAACTATATTTTTTGTGTCAGGGGTACAAAGATGGTGTATTACACTCACAAAAAATCATTATACGTAGGTCACCCACAAAACAAATAGCCAGATTCCTAACACTCTCCCTTGCTTCAGCTGCCTGCTTCCTGTCCCTGCACTACTCAGAGCTGATGGGCAGTGCTACACGTGATCCAACTTGTATAGAGGCTGGGTCACATGATGCACCGGTCAATCACAGCCAAGCTATTACTAGGCAAGGCTGGTATGGCTTCTAATTGCCCACAGCTTAAAAGCTTGTTGAGTGGCTGCCAGGCAGCCTTTCAAAAGATTTATTAAATGCCCGCACACCAAACTTGAACCCAAACTTTTACAGCAAAGTTTGGGTTCGCTCAACAATATTGGTAACTCATTGACATGAAACATGGTAAATGAATCTTTGCCATGAGAGGTTGTATTTTGCCTCCTCCCTGGATATATTGTGGATTGTAAGTTCAAAAAAGTTTGAATTTAAAGGGCTTGATCTCATTTTTTCAACCTGCTATATATGATGTGTGGCCAACTATAAAGAAAATATATGTAATAGGAATTTCTATTGTTCATCATGGTAATTTGTTTCATTCATGAATTGTTTTCTACTATTCTGCTGTAACATTTTATTTTGAGATCTGTAGGTTATAAGCAGTATATTTGCTAAGAAAGATAATACAGGAGGCAGACAGATATAAAACAGATTTATTGGAAATAGGCTTTCTCATCTGTAAATATCATTCATTTGTGACTCTTTCAATCTCAACACTCTCAAGTAGAAGGAAATGTAATAACTTTTCTGTCAACTTTGATTGTTTGTAGATTGTTTCTTCAGAGCTATAGTAAGGACATGTTCAGACATGGTAAATGTGTTGCATTTTTTGGCAATGCAAGGGTGAACTTGTGGCAAATGTGCAGCAATGAGATGAGTTAGCATGGCTCCTATATTTTTTCCAGGCCAGAATAAATTTGAAATATGAAAGAGACAGAGGTAGCTAAGAGACATTATCTTGTGTAGTAAGTTCTGTAAAAAGGACTTATAATCACTAGAGATGTCCCGAACTATTCGCCGGCGAGCAGTTCCCAGCGAACATCGCTTGTTCGTGTTCGCCGCGGAGGGCGAACATATGTGATGTTCGGTCCGCCCCTATTTGTCATCATTAAGCAAACTTTGAACCTGTACCTCACAGTCAGCAGACACATTCCAGCCAATCAGCATACCCTCCCTCCCAGACCCTCCCACCTCCTAGCAAAAAGCAAGGACAGCATCCATCTTAGATTCATTCTTAGATTCATTCGGAAGCTGCAGTGTTAGTGAGAGGAGGGACAGTGCAGCTGCTGCTGATTTAATAGGGAAATCGATAGCTAGGCCAGTGTATTCAGTGTCCACTCCAGTCCTGAAAGACTCATCTGATCTGCTGTAAGGACAGCATCCTGACAGCACCTCAAAAAGCCCTTTTTAGGGTGAGTACATCAGAAAATAAAAAAAAATACATTTTTGACTGTAATATAATTGCAGTTAGTTGCCTGCAAGCGTGTGTGTCAGGCCTACAGCGTGTACTGTGCCAACTACTGCCAGTGTACAGTGCCACCACTCATATCTGGTGTCACAGTAGATTACATTTAAAAAAAAACTGCAATTTTGACTGATATAATTGCAGTTACTTGGCTGCAAGCGTGTGTTTCAGGCCAACAGCATCAGCGTGTACTGTGCCAACTACTGCCAGTGCATAGTGCCACCACTCATATCTGGTGTCACAGTAGATTACATAAAAAAATAATAATGCAATTTTGACTGTAATATAATTGCAGTTACTTGGTTGCAAGCGTGTGTGTCAGGCCTACAACGTCAGCGTGTACTGTGCCAACTACTGCCAGTGCACAGTGACACCAGTCATATCTGGTGTCACAGTAGATTACATTTTTAAAAAAAGAAGCAATTTTGACTGTAATATAATTGCAGTTACTTGGCTGCAAGCGTGTGTGTCAGGCCTACAGCGTCAGCGTGTACTGTGCCAACTACTGCCAGGGCACAGTGCCACCACTCATATCTGGTGTCACAGTAGATTACATTAAAAAAAAATGCAATTTTGACTGTAATATAATTGCAGTTACTTGTTTGCAAGCGTGTGTGTCAGGCCTACAACGTCAGCGTGTACTGTGTCAACTACTGCCAGTGCACAGTGCCACCACTCATATCTGGTGTCACAGTAGCTTGCACGCATAGTACAACTAAACTAATCGAAAAAAAATGGCAGGCAGAGGCAGGCCACCCCGCAGGGGCCGTCGTGGTCGGGGTGCTGTGATTTCCTTTGGCCCTAGAATAATGCCCAGTGTTCAGAGGCCATGTACCCAGAACTCGAAAAGTTCTAAGGACATAGTTGACTGGCTAACACAGGACACCCAATCTTCTACAGCTTCCTTTTAGAACCTTGACGCACCATCCTCCTCCAGCTCAGCTTCGGGCACCTCTCAAGATACCACTTGCCCGCCTGCCGCCACCACCAACACTAGTACCACAGCTGCTTCACTTGATCTGTCAGAGGAGTTATTTACACATCAGTTGGAAGATGTGCATTATTGCCAGAGGATGTAGATAACAGGGATATATCTCAGTCAGGCAGCATTAAACACATGGACGTACGGTGTGATGATGATGATGTTGTACCCACTGCTGCTTCTATTGCTGAGTTGTCAGATACAAGTGAAGCGGTTGATGGTGACTATGTGTCCGTGGATGTCACGTCGGTGCCCGCTCGAAGAGAAGAAGAACATGGGGAAAGTTCAGATGAGGAGACAGAGAGGAGTAGTAGACGAGTTGAAAGCAGGGGGAGGTCGTCGCAAGGAGCTAGTGGCACAGTCAGACAGCATGTATCGGAACCCGGGGTCAGCCAGACAGCACGCCAATCAATGCATGCTGATGCCACCACCAGAATGCCGTCATTGCAAAGCTCAGCAGTGTGTCATTTTTTTGTGTGTCTGCCTCTGATAACAGCGATGCCATTTGCAACCTGTGCCAAAAGAAACTGAGTCGTGGGGAGTCCAACACCCACCTAGGTACAACTGCTTTGCGAAGGCACATGATCTCACATCACAAACACCTATGGGATCAACACATGACGACGAGTACAAGCAGCACACAAACTCAAAGCCACCATCCTCCTCCTGGTCCAGCATCTTCAGCCACGTCAACCACTGCTGTCCTCCTTGCCCCCTCTCAACCACCCGCCACTCCGCCTCTCGCCTTGAGCAGTTCCTGCTCATCTGCCCACAGTCAGGTGTCTATCAAAGACATGTTTGAGCGTAAGAAGCCAATGTCACAGAGTCACCCCCTTGCCCGGCGTCTGACAGCTGGCTTGTCGGAACTCTTAGCCCGCCAGCTTTTACCATACAAGCTGGTGGAGTATGAGGCCTTCAAAAAAATTGTAGCTATTGGGACACCGCAGTGGAAGGTACTCGGACAAAATTTATTTTCACAAAAGGCAATCTCCAACCTGTACTCTATTGTGGAAAAGGAAGTCATGGCATGTCTGGCACACAGTGTTGGGGCAAGGGTCCATCTGACCACTGATACCTGGTCTGCAAAGCATGGTCAGGGCAGGTATATCACGTACACTGCGCATTGGGTAAATCTGCTGACGGCTGCCAAGCATGGAATGCGTGGCTCTGCAGAGGAGTTGGTGACACCGCAACGACTTGCAGGCAGGCCTGCTGCCACCTCCTCTACTCCTCCTACTCCACCCTCTTCGTTAACCTCCTCGGCTGAGTCCTCTTTTGCTGCCGCGTCTTGCTCCACATCAACTGCACCCCCCCAGCTCTCCAGGGGCTATTCCACATCCAGGATACGACAGTGTCACGCCGTCTTGGGGTTGACTTGCCTGAAAGCAGAGAGTCACACCGGACCAGCACTCCTGTCCGCCCTGAACGCACAGGTGGATCAGTGGCTGACTCCGCACCAACTGGAGATTGGCAAAGTGGTGTGTGACAACCGAAGTGAGGCGCTTGATTTGCGACAGCCCGACTGTCACGGAAGGTGTACAGGAAACTAGAAGACACAAAATGAATATACGACTGACTGGATCCAAAACTAAGGAACAAAAGGGAGAGCCCTGCATCAGACCTGGCTCTCTCCCTGACTGCTCAGCCTATGCGAAAATCTCAATGGTAGATGATCGCATATCCTCGTACCTCGACTGTATAACACCTGAACACCCTATAATAGTGAGGGGACACGACCACCGGCTCCATACACTAGATACGGAGGGAGTCGGGGTCACCTGGGATCCAGCAAACAGAAAAACACAAATGAATGAACTAAACTTATCTTGTAGAAGACTCAGAAGTAGGAACAGCATGCACACACTCCAGGAAGGAATATAAACCACAGAGAGATGCAGTATGGGACGGGATTTAAAGGGATGCAATCAGTGCAACTACATGACAGCTGAGAGAGGCTAACGAGATGAGAAAATGAAAGCAAAACAAAAGGAAGCTCAAGGAGGAGGTTCTGAAAGGCATCTGTCAGAGCTTCTCAGATGTCTGGTGGTGACAGTACCCCTCCTTCTACGAGTGGACTCCAGACACTCAGAGCCCACCTTCTCAGGATGGGACCTATGGAAAGCCCTGATGAGACGAGTGGTCTTAATGTCCATCACTGGGACCCACATCCTCTCCTCAGGACCATAACCCTCCCAATGAACGAGGTACTGGAAAGAACCACGGACAACACGAGAATCCACAATCCTTGAGACCTGAAATTCAAGATTACCATCAACCACAATCGGAGGAGGAGGCAAAGACGAGGGTACAATGGGTTGGACATAAGGTTTTAATAAGGACTTATGAAAAACATTATGGATCTTCCAAGTCTGTGGAAGATCAAGACGGTAGGCAACAGGATTGATGACGGACAAGATTTTGTAAGGCCCAATAAACCTAGGACCCAACTTCCAGGAGGGAACCTTCAATTTGATATTCTTAGTAGACAACCACACCAGATCACCAACATTCAGGTCCGGACCAGGCACACGTCTCTTATCCGCCACACGCTTATATCTCTCACTCATGCTCTTTAGATTATCCTGAATCTTTTGCCAAATAGATGACAAAGACGAGGAGAATCTGTCCTCATCAGGTAAACCAGAAGACCCCTCTCCAGAGAATGTCTCAAACTGCGGATGAAACCCATATGCACCAAATAATGGTGACTTATCAGAGGACTCCTGACGACGGTTATTTAAAGCAAACTGAGCAAGGGACAAAAAAGAACACCAATCCTCCTGATTCTCCGCCACAAAACAGCGCAGATATGTCTCCAGATTCTGATTGACGCGCTCTGTCTGGCCATTCGACTGCGGGTGGAAAGCAGAAGAGAATGACAACCAAACCCCCAAGCGAGAACAGAAAGCCTTCCAGAATCTGGAAACAAACTGCGTGCCCCTATCAGAGACTATGTCTGAAGGAATACCATGCAATTTGACAATGTGATCAATAAATGCCTGTGCCAGCGTCTTAGCATTGGGCAAGCCAGGGAAAGGGATGAAATGCACCATTTTGCTAAAACGGTCCACCACCACCAGAATCACAGTCTTCCCCGAGGAACGAGGCAGGTCCGTAATGAAGTCCATGGACAGATGTGTCCAAGGACGGGAAGGAATGGGTAAGGGAAGGAGAGGACCTGATGGCCGTGAATGAGGGACTTTGGCACGAGCGCAGGTCTCGGAGGCTGCCACAAAACCCTAAACCGACTTACGAAGCGCCGGCCACCAGAATCTCCGAGCAATGAGATCCACTGTGGCTCTTGCCCCCGGGTGCCCAGCAAGGACAGTGTCGTGGTGTTCCTTAAAAATCTTGTGTCTTAAAGCGAGAGGCACAAACAACCTCCCAGGAGGACAAAGATCAGGAGCCTCTGACTGGGCTACCTGAACCTCTGCCTCCAATTCAGGATAAAGAGCAGAGACCACCACACCTTCAGCCAAAATGGGACCTGGGTCTTCAAAATTCCCACCTCCCGGAAAACAACGTGACAGGGCATCCGCCTTCACATTCTTAACCCAAGGGCGGAACGTGACAACAAAATTAAACCTGGAAAAAAACAAAGACCATCTGGCCTGTCTCGGGTTCAGACGCTTGGCTGACTCCAAGTAGACCAGATTTTTATGGTCAGTAAACACGGTAATAGGGTGTCTGGCTCCCTCTAGCCAATGGCGCCATTCCTCAAAAGCCAACTTGATGGCCAGCAACTCCCTATCTCCCACATCGTAATTTCTCTCTGCGGAGGAGAGTTTCTTCGAGAAAAAGGCACACGGTCGCCATTTGGCAGGAGAGGGACCCTGAGACAAGACCGCACCCACACCCAACTCAGAAGCATCAACCTCAACTATGAAGGGTAGAGAAATATCAGGTTGTACCAAGATGGGAGCGGAAGCAAAACTCTCTTTGATATTAGAAAAGGCCTTACGCGCCTCTGCCAACCAGGAGGAAAAATCTACCCCCTTTCTAGTCATATCAGTGAGTGGTTTAACAACAGAGGAATAATTCAAAATAAACTTCCTGTAATAATTGGCAAAGCCCAAAAAACGCATCAGCACCTTCTGATTCTCAGGAAGCTCCCACTCAAGCACAGCGCGGACCTTCTCGGGGTCCATGCGAAAAACCAGAAGCGGAGAGAAGAAACCCCAGAAATTGAATTTCTGGAACCGCAAACACACATTTTTCCAGTTTAGCGTACAATTTATTCTCCTGCAGGAAGAGCAAGACCTGACGTAAGTGTTCCTTATGAGTTTTGAAATGAGGAGAAAAAGCAAAATGTCATCTAGATACACTAATACAAATTTCCCCATTAAATGATAAAAAAATGCTGTTCACAAAATGCTGAAAGACGGCTGGAGCATTCATCAAACCAAAAGGCATAACCAAATTCTCAAAATGGCCCTCAGGGGTATTGAAGGCCGTCTTCCATTCGTCTCCTTCTCTGACCCTGACCAGGTTGTATGCCCGTCTTAGATCCAACTTGGAAAAAACTTTAGCCAAAAACAATCTGGTTAAACAGGTCCGGGATCAGAGGAAGCGGATAAGGGTCACGAATTGTGATACTGTTCAGCTCCCTGAAATCCAGACATGGTCTTAAAGAACCATCTTTTTTCTTAACAAAGAAAAAAACAGCGGCAACAGGTGACTTCGAGGGTCGTATGTGTCCCTTTCTCAGACTCTCAGAGATATAAGCACGCATAGCGACTCTTTCAGGTTGGGAGAGATTGTATAAACGAGATTTAGGCAGCTTGGCGCCTGGGGTGAGATTAATAGGGAAATTGTACTCCCTGTGCGGGGGCAAGTCCTGAACACCACTCTCAGAGAAGACATCCGAAAATTCTGAGAGAAAAGATGGTACAGTCTTAGTAGAAACCTCAGAAACAGATGTCGTGAGGCAATTCTCTCTGCAAAAGTCACTCCAACCATTTATTTGCCTCGCTTGCCAATCAATGTTGGGGTTATGTTTAGTGAGCCAGGGTAGCCCCAACACTAGAGGGGTAGGCAACCCGCTAAGGACGAAACATGACACATCCTTAACATGAGTATCACTCACAATCAAACGGATATTGTGAACTATACCCTTTAACGATTTCTGAGAAAGTGGAGCGGAATCAATAGCAAAAACAGGTATATCCTTTCCCAAAGTGCATACCTGGAAACCATGAGTTATAGCAAATTGATTATCAATGAGATTGACAGCTGCTCCACTATCTACAAAAATCTCACAAAAAAATTTCTTGCTCTCTAGCGCCACCCTGGCAGGTAGGACAAAACGGGAACTACAAGCAAACGGAAAACCTTCAATTTCCGCATCAACCTTGCCAATAGTAACAGATGGAACATTTTTAGAGGATTTTTTCCTTTTTGTTACTTTATTACTCAAAAAACTGTCTGAATCTCCTAGAGGGACAAACATTTGCCAAATTATTTATACCCCCACAACAGAAACAAACCTTGCTATGAGGACTGAATCTTCCACTGTCAGAGGCAATCAAACCGAGCTGCATGGGCTCCTGCTGAAAAGGGATTGAGAGCGACTGAGACCCCTGTGCACTGAATGAGACCGCCGCACTGTCCTGGGACTGAGTATGACAGGAAGGAGTGATTTCTCCTCTCTCTCTAAGATGCCTGTCAATGCGAACGGCCCGAGACATGGCAGAGTCCAAGGAGGTAGGTCTCTCATGAAAGGCAAATGCATCTTTCAATCCCTCTGAAAGACCATGGAAAAATTGACTTCGGAGTGCAGCATCATTCCAACCAGTATCAGCTGCCCATCTCCGAAATTCTGAGCAGTATATCTCTGCGGATTGTTTACCCTGACATAAAAGACGTAGTCTAGACTCAGCCAGAGCAATACGATCCAGATCATCAAATATCTGACCCAGGGCTAAAATGAATTCATCCACTGAACGGAGGGGCCGTGCCCCCACCGGCAGCGAAAAGGCCCAGGACTGAGCGTTATCCCTGAGCAGCGAGATGATGATCCCCACCCTCCGTTCCTCATCACCAGAGGAATGGGGAAGTAGGCTAGAGGAGTTTGCAAGCCTCTCTAAAACAAACAAAATTATCACTACTCCCGGAGAACGTATCCGGGAGCGAGATCTTAGGCTCAGAACAAAATCCATGAACGCAAGCAGAAACGGTCACCTCAAACTGAGAGACAGTTTTCCGGAGATCTGCTACCTCCAGTGAAAGACCCTGCATGCGGTCAATCAAGGTTAAAACTGGATTCATGCTTGAGACGGTTTTGGCGGTTTATAATGTCACGGAAGGTGTACAGGAAACTAGAAGACACAAAATGAATATACGGCTGACTGGATCCAAAACTAAGGAGCAAAAGGGAGAGCCCTGCATCAGACCTGGCTCTCTCCCTGACTGCTCAGCCTATGCGAAAATCCCAATGGTAGATGATCGCATATCCTAGTACCTCGACTGTATAACACCTGAACACCCTATAATAGTGAGGGGACACGACCACCGGCTCCCTACACTAGATACGGAGGGAGTCAGGGTCACCTGGGATCCAGCAAACAGAAAAACACAAATGAATGAACAAAACTTATCTTGTAGAAGACTCAGAAGTAGGAACAGCATGCACACACTCCAGGAAGGAATATAAACCACAGAGAGATGCAGTATGGGACGGGATTTAAAGGGATGCAATCAGTGCAACTACATGACAGCTGAGAGAGGCTAACGAGATGAGAAAATGAAAGCAAAACAAAAGGAAGCTCAAGGAGGAGGTTCTAAAAGGCATCTGTCAGAGCTTCTCAGATGTCTGGTGGTGACACCGACACGTTGGAATTGAACACTTCTAATGTTCGACCGCCTGCTCCAACAAGAAAAAGTCATTAACGAATATTTGTATGACCGGGGTGCTAGGACAGCCTCTGCGGAGCTTGGGTATTTTTTTGCCACGTTACTGGACGCTCATGGGCAATGCCTGTAGTCTCATGCGTCCTTTTGAGGAGGTGACAAACCTAATCAGTCGCACCGAAGGCACCATCAGCCAAATCATCCCATTTGTTTTCTTCCTGGAGCGTGCCCTGCGAAGAGTGCTGGATCAGGCCGTAGATGAGCGTGAAGAGGAAGAGTTGTGGTCACAATCACCACCAGAAACAGCCTTATCAGCATCACTTGCTGGACCTGCGGCAACGCTGGAAGAGGAGTCTGAGGAAGAGGAGTCAGAGGAGGAATGTGGCTTTGAGGAGGAGGAAGACCAGCCACAGCAGGCATCCCAGGGTGCCCGTTGTCACCTATCTTGTACCCGTGGTGTTGTATGTGGTTGGGGGGAAGAACAGACCTTCAGTGAAATCAGTGAGGACGAGGAACGGGACATGAGTAGCTCGGCATCCAACCTTTTGCAAATGGGGTCTTTCAGGCTGTTGTGTCTATTCAGGGACCCTTGTATAAAGAGGCTGAAGGAGAACAACCTGTACTTTGTGGCCACGCGACTAGACCCCCGGTATAAGCAGAAAGTACCTGAAATGTTAACGAATTACCGGAAGTCGGAAAAGATGCAGCAGTTCCAAAACAAGTTAAAAAGTATGCTTTACACAGCGTATAAGGGTGACGTCACAGCACAACGAGAATCTAACAGGGGAAGAGGTGAAAGTAATCCTCCTCCTACCACGACCACGCCGGCAAGGACAGGACTCTTTACAGACGTGTTGTTGATGGAGGACATGCAGAGCTTTTTAAGTCCTACGCATTGCCACAGCCCTTCGGGGTCCACCCTCAGAGAACGACTCGACCGACAGGTAGCAGACTACCTCGCCTTAACTGCAGATATCGACACTCTGAGGAGCGATGAACCCCTTGACTACTGGGTGTGCAGGCTTGACCTTTGGCCTGAGCTATCCCAATTTGAATAGAACTTCTGGCCTGCCCCGCTTCAAGTGTCCTGTCAGAAAGGACCTTCAGTGCAGCAGGAGGTTTTGTCACTGAGAAGAGAAGTCGCCTAGGTCAAAAAAGTCTAGATTACCTAACCTTTATTAAGATGAATGAGGCATGGATCCCGAAGGGACTGACAGTG
The DNA here is from genome assembly GCF_014858855.1 of Bufo gargarizans. NCBI lineage: Eukaryota > Metazoa > Chordata > Amphibia > Anura > Bufonidae > Bufo > Bufo gargarizans. The sequence goes on along the minus strand of NC_058080.1, from coordinate 584,483,604 downwards.
GGCGATACATTTGACAAAAAAAGGCCTGATGAGATGAGATGCTGTCACGGATGGTGTTGCAGAAAACTAGAAGACAACAAATGAAGATCCGACTGACTTGATCCCACACTAAGAAACATAAGGGTGAGCCCTGTAAAAGCCCTAGCACTCTCCCTGACTTCTCAGCCCATGCAAGGATCTCTATGATAGATAATTGCATGCCCTCGTGCCTTGACTGTATGACACCTGAACACCCTATAATAGTGAGGGGAAACGACCACTGGCTCCCTACACTTAATGCGGAGGGAGTCAGGGTCACCTAGGATCAAGCCAACAGGAAAACACAAATAAATGAACAGACTTATCTGTAGAAGCATCAGTTGCAGCTTGCAGCATGTGCACACTCCAGGAAGTTGTATAAACCGCAAAGTGATGCAGTATGGGAGGGGATTTAAAGGGATGCAATCAGTGCAACTAGATGACAGCTGAGAGAGGAAAACGAGATGACAAAACAAAAGCAAAACAAAAGAACCTCAAGCAGGAGGTTCTGAAGAACGTCTGTCAGAGCTTCTCAGATATCTGGTGGTGACAGATGCCTTGGGCTAAAAATGGTCCACACGCTGCTGTATTTTATCTCTGCATGCCAGATGACTTGCGTGACTTCTCCGCCACCAACTAGGGTTCATGCCGCAATGTTTTAGGGCACTTTTGGCGTGGAAAAGATCAATTTTTCCAGCCGCTGCTACAGCACCTAATTTTTCAGGCATGTGTACATGCCTGATTTTTCTGGTTTCTGATGCTGCACTGTGGCTGCAAAAAACAAACAAAAAAAAAGGCACATACATGTGTCAATTCCCCTTCGTGATCGTTACCTTGTTGTGATGAAGGGGCTTGAGTATCGCAATGAAGCAATCACCTCTAAGAGTGTGTTGGCAATAGCAATGTTGGCACACCCCAGATGATAAGGTCGTTGCTTCATTGTGAACAGACCAAAAGCGATCGGCTGGATAATTTTGCATAGAAAAAACATTAATTTTCTTTGTGATCATCTAAGGTGATCATTAAAGCCTACTAGGCCAACAATGGGCCCACACTGCAAAATCATTGTTTTCTGGGTCACTTAACTGTCACTGAACTACCTCAGCACGACCATAGGCTTTGACATAGGCCATCGCCTGTAATCGCCCAAACGTGCGCACGAGCACAGTCATCACTAAACCAAGATTGACACATAGAGGAATAAAATTTATGTCATGAGTGTGTCAACTATTGACAACTCTTTGCAGTTGTCTACAATCTATTCGATACACGTCCCCTGATAGGGGACGTAACAGGGATTAAACTGATAGGAATAGTACTACTTAACACACCACTCATATCTGGTGGCACAGTACATTGCACGGCGCACGCGCAGTGCCCCAAATTGGAAGTAAGAGGACTGACCAAGCATCTTTTTCCATCTCCCGGTTCCCAAAATCTATTCCATACACGTGCCCTGATAGGGGACATAACAGGGATGAAACTGATAGGAATAGTACTACTTAACACACCACTCATATCTGGTGGCACAGTACATTGCAAGGCGTACGCGCAGTGCCCCAAATTGGAAGTAAGAGGACCGACCAAGCATCTTTTCCATCTCCCGATTCCTAAAATCTTTTCCATACACCGGCCTCTGATAGGGGACGTAACAGGGATTAAACTGATAGGAATAGTACTACTTAACATACCACTCATATTGGGATTGCACAGTATACTGCACGGCGCACGCGCAGTGCCCCAAATTGGAAGTAAGAGAAACGACCAAGCATCTTTTTCCATCTCCCGGTTCCTAAAATCTATTCCATACCCTGATAGGGGACAAAACAGAGATTAAACTGTTAAGAACAGATTTTTTTTATTTAAAAAAAAAAGAGGACAGTCTCTGCGGAGCTGGGTATTTAAATGGCCGCGTTACTGAATGTTCATGCACAATGGCTGTAGGCTCATGCGTCCTTTTGCGGAGGTGACAAACCTGGTCAGTCAAACCCAAGGCAACATCATCGACCTCATCCCATATGCGTTTTTTCTGGAGCGTGCCCTGCGAAGAGTGCTGGATCAGGTCGTAGATGAGCATGAAGAGGAAGAGTTGTGGTCACCATCACCACCAGAAGCAGCCTTGTCGTCGTTGATTGCATGCTGGACCTGCGGCAACGCAAAGAGAGAGGAGTCTGAAGAAGAGGAGTCAGAGGAGGAAGGTGGCTTTGAGGAGGTGGAAGACCAACCATAGCAGGCGTCCCAGGGGGCTTGTTGTCACCTTTCGGGGACCCTTGGTGTTGTACGTGGCTGGGTGGAGGAAGAGACCTTCAATGACGTCAGTGAGGACAAGGAACGGGACATGGCTAGCTTGGTATCCAACCTTGTGCAAATGAGGAGTTTGAGGTTGTGCAAATGGACTGTTTGCAGTTGTTTGCGGTGCATTAAACTGGGAGTTTGGTCTGTCAGAATTTGGTCTGTCACTGTGAAGCGGGCGTAACCCTTGCACTACCTGATTCGTACAACATCATACCTGATCGTATACACACACTGGATGTTTTAAAGCACGTTATTCCAACCAATTTAGGAATGTTAGGTGATTTATGCCCTTTTTGGATTAAAACCAGACTCTGCGTCAAATACATAATTTTCCATGGGAGTTTTGCCATGGATCCCCCTCCGGCATGCCACAGTCCAGGTGTTAGTCCCCTTGAAACAACTTTTCCATCACTATTGTGGCCAGAAAGAGTCCCTGTGGGTTTGAATATTCGCCTGCCTATTGAAGTCTATGGTGGTTCGCCCTATTCGCCCGTTCGCAAACATTTTCGAAAATTCACATTCGCCGTTTGTGAACGGAAAATGTTATGTTCATGACATCTCTAATAATCACCTCACCGATCCCCCATCTCTGTCATTCCTGTGATACTGGAGTTCTCACTGCACTCCACTTCCTGCTCCTGTTCTCAATATGACAGAAAATGGCTATGAATGCCGTATAGCTAATCATTAGCAGAAGGATGATACAAGTTACAATTTATAGCGATGTCTGCAAATTGATGTCTGGCCTAATTTTTCTGTGATTTTTAATGGGGTGAGCACCCCAGGCTAGTTTCACACTTGAGTAGTTGTTTTCCCATATTGAAATCTGGCAGAAGATCTCAATAACGGAAAAAAAATTGTTTCCATTAATTCCTCATGCATTCTGAATGGAAAGAGATCCATTTAGGATGCATCAGAATGTCACCTGTTCGGTCAGCATTCTGTTTTGTGATTGGACGCAAAACCACTACAAAATGTGGTTTTGTGTCCCGTCATAAAAATTGAAAAAACAAACCAGTCACTGAAAACAATGTAAGTCAATGGTGACGGATCGGTTTTTATAGGAGCCTAAAAAAATTGGATCTGTCACCCATTGACATTCAATGTATTTAGTGACGGGTTCCTTTTTTAAAAAATTTTATTTCACACAACCGCATTCTAGCGGAACAGATACATCCTGATGTGCAAAACAAGACCGGCGCTTTCTGCGTCGGTTGTGATATCCCCTGTATAGTCAGAAGAGGCTCCCTAATTTATAATGAGGCACACGTCTTGTCATAAATTATGGTCAACCAACGGCAGTCCATGCACCTAAATAGAAATCCTCCAAGCTGTCGTACATTTTTTGCTTCATTTGAACCAGAACACTGATTTCTGGTAAGATAAATTTGTCACGATACTGGCCATGCTCCTTGTAACACCCCACTGTAGGATAAATGGTGAGACCAGAGTAACACCCTGAATGGTGACAAAGGTCACAAACACATGGTTTGCAAATCTTCCCCAGGGTTTTTTCTCCAAGGAGCATTGTCTATAAGATTATAGACAAGTATACAAGTGGTCCCTCAAGTTACAATATTAATTGGTTCCAGGACAAGCATTGTATGTTGAAACCATTGTAAGCCCCAAAATGTCATCCAAGAAAAGAGAAAAAGAAGATTTAAGAAAAATAAGCAGATAACTAAGACAGATAAGACAAGTCCTTATATATAGCAGCCAGGAATAGCTGCTAACTGGCAACTAATACAGCTATTTTACCAGTGAAGAGGCCTTGATTGGTTGAATCTGAGACCTTGTATGTTGAGTCTGGTTTCAACTTCTGATGGGTCAGAAAAGACCATTGTATGTTGAAAAGATTGTATCCTGAGGCCATTGTATATTGAGGGATCACTATATTCCCTTTGTCACAGGGGTGTGTCCCTATACTATTTGATACTGTCACCATTGATTGAACAGTGTCACTGTGAAACACCCAGTTGTCAATTTATTCATATTTTTTTTGTCAGAATAACAGAGGACCCGGAACTTTTTATTTCAAGAAGAATGCAAGCATTTACTAAAACCTGATCAGGAAAGCTGACAGGTCCTGTTTCATAAGGTATTCAGTTTCTATAGTTAGCTAGCAGGTATAAAGAACTAAGCTCTGATCAGGCTGGGAACAATGTAAAAATGCCATTTAGAAATGAGTCATCAGGAGGCATACTGTAGCTTCAGAGATCTAAAAGGTCTTACAAACTTGATTGATATGACTATAAATACTGCCGTAATGGTGGTATTATTAGGCTTCAAAAACACCTTCTAATTCCAAACTGTCACCCTCTTTATTGTCTTGCTAGTATGGACTAATAAAGAGTGACATTCTGAATTTTGGAACATTGCAATACAATTTTATTTATGAGGATAACTAAAATATAAATGAATTCATAAATTAATAGATTTTAACTCAACATTTTGCAGGTCCTCTCACCACTGCTGTGCTATTAGTATTATATTGAGTTATCAGGGTAAATTATATGACAATTACATGTTTTGTTTAATCATGTCCAGGTTATGCAACTCAATGTAGAAAAATTGTGAATTCCACACCAGAATAACAATCCATTATTTATTGTTAATTCATTAAATAGTGGCATCATACAGTGAAAAGTGTCCTTATTCATGGTATATATGACGCTGATAGCTAACCTCCGGCACTCCAGCTGTGGTAAAACTACAACTCCCAGAATGCTCCATTCATTTCTGTGGAGTTCTGAGAACAGCAAAGCAAGTGTGCATCTTGGGAATTGTAGTTTTACACAGCTGGAGTGCTGGAGGCTAGCCATCACAGCTGTATGCATACACTGGTTAAAGCAATCAACATCCAATTCACACTTGACACATCACTTCATACACAGGTGATGCATGAATTAAATAAAAACTATTCCAACACCTAATTGCACTTGGACGTGCCAAGGTGTGTAGTCACACTCCCAAATATAACTCAATTTCTTTTGTTGACTGGGTGTATTGGTTCATTAAAATATAACTTTTACTAGATATGCCATAAAATATTGAGGGGTTAAAAAACACCAACCGACAGTGAGCAATTGAACTGAACCCCTACCTGCACATCCAACTATTTGCCCAAGATAAAAAATGGGTAAAATACAGTCCTACCGCCTCCAGACGTGTAGATTGCAGATGGATGGACGGTGTGTACAATATCCTTCAGTGCAGTGGCCAAGGATATTGAGGACGGGTGCTAGGTTGCACGCAAGCAGCAATAACTAGTGACCCTATCACAGGTTCCCTCACAGTTATACTAAGGAGGGGACTAGTTAATTTGACTGTCTAGCAGACACAGAGCACCCGCCCCGACAGGGGCGACCCCATATGGAACCTGTTCCTAGTTAGGGGCCTATTCACTATGCTTGCCCTCACTAATCCCTACATGCCACGTTTCGTCCTCATCATAGGACTCATCAGGGGAGTGTAGTAGTGAAGTTAAACTGAAAAACACAAGAGACAAACAACCACAATAACTAACCCTACTTAGCAAGGTTCAGTCAATTAACACCATAGATATAGTGCCCATTAAGCAGCCCTTTACTTACTAGTGAAGCATTAAGCAGCCCTTTACTTACTAGTGAAGTATCACATCCACTCCTAACTCAAAGCTCAAAGGAGGCACAGTCCGACAGTGATCACGCTATGCTGAGAAGTGTCCCATGCATCCTGCCGCCTCACCGTTGGTGTAGCCGAGTGGGCAGAGTGCAGACCTGCATCCCTTCCCTTTTCAAATGTGTCTCACACTTAGGCCCCTCCCCTCCTTACTGTAATGCGCCTGTGGTACGCTCGGCGTGCGTTCCAAAAACCGAAAGTCCCGGATCACGTGATGCTGGGGCCGCGGGTAACATGGCATCGCATGACTACGGCGTCCCCAGTTACTAGATACACACAGGGGCCATACCATGTCCGCCTACTGTCACAGATAATGGACAGCAAGTTCACTAATACATCGAGTCAAGTTCACTAATACATCGAGTTTGCCAGCACAGGCAATCAATTCATAATGCCACATCGCAACACCCCCTTTATTTCCTTTTTCTTTCCTTTTTAGTATAAGTAAAGGGCTATTTATTTAAGAGGGTATACATAAGCCAATTATTCTTACTAGGGGTAATTCTATATCTCCATGATGTTTCTGAAAAATTAAAAAAATTATATAGTAGAAATTGGACCAGCCCCTTCTCTATCACCAATCTGCGTGCAACAGAATATCATCATTGCACACCTGATTGGTCAACTACATGAGCAATCTATTGGGGATTTGGGAGGCCCTGAGGAGTGGGGAAGGGGGAATTAATATTGTTTATTGTTGTTTACTCAAATGGGGGACTCTTTAGACGCGCATTGGTCACTCTACCCTACCTTAAATAAAACAACTGAAATTCTGCTGTTCCTTTGATCCATTAGGCTGTACAGTCTTAAGATAGTAAATCCATTTAGCCTCACATTGGAGGATTTTCTGATCTCAGTTGCCTCCTCTCAATGTTTTTTTAACCAACTCTATGCCCATGAATCAGAGGCACTCGGGCCTGCCTTCATGGTCATTCTTGACATGCCGTGCGACCGTAGTGTCCCTGGAGTTAGCTACATCTTCCAAATGCTCCCCCACCCTCCGCCTAAACTCCCGTATAGTATTCCCAATATATTCTTTTCCGCAGGAACAAGTAATCTTGTAGATGACCCCCTTGGATCTACAGTTAATGAAATCCCTGATCTCATATGTTCTCCCTGTGTTGTTGCTCACAAATGTTTTGCTGCATTTCAAATATTTGCACGCCACACATCCTGAGCATCCTAAATTGCCACACACCCTCCTGTCCAACCATGTACCTGGTTCTGGCCCTGCCACAAAGTGACTATTGACCAATTGGTCCCAAACACTCGGTCCCCTTCTATAGGTGATACTCGGATACTCTTTAATCACCTCTCTGATATCTGAATCCATTCTCAAAACGTGCCAGAACTTACGGATCACTTCCCTCACACTTGTGGAGGCCTCATTATATGTACTAATGAGTCGGAATCTCGTGTTTCTCCTTTGGGGCCCCTACTGCAGTTGCTCTTTTAGGGTTAAGCAAAGATGTACGATCCCGAGCCTTCACCGCTTGGAATGCTGGTTTAAGTGTGCTTAGGGGATAACCCCGTTCTAGGAATCTAGCTCTCAGATCTGCCGACTTCTCCAGAAAGTCAGAGTGCTGAGAGCAGTTCTGTCGCATTCTTAAATATTGGCCAAGTGGGATACCCTTACGTAGTGGAAAGGGATGCCTACTTTCCCACTGTAGCAAGGAGTTTGTGGATGTTGGTTTATGAAATATTGATGTTTCTAATGTGCCATTAGATTTTTCGAGGATACAGATATCTAAAAAGGGTAATTGCGTGGTATTGCTTTCAGAGGTGAATCTCAGACCTATGTAATTCCTGTTTAAACTGTGTGCCCATGCGCTGAATGACTCTGGTTCCCCTTTCCAAACAACAAACATGTTGTCAATAAAACGTGCCCACATAATTCCTTGTCAATGAAAATTCCAACAGCTGAAGGACAAAATTATTGTGGGCATCAAATTGTCGTCCTCGGGAGGACAGAAAGTATGCCGCAGCTTGTAAGCTATACTCATGTTGAATTGAGGAGTATAGGGCCTCAACATCTATACTCCCCAATATACAGTCATCCTCAAGGTGAATCCCCTCTATCTGTTTGAAGAGATCACCAGTATCCCTTATATATGATGGGACAGCACGAAAGGAGATAAGATCCTATCAAAATAGGTGCCTATATTCTGCCTATATTCTGGCTGTCAATTCCAGAGACGATCGGACGTCCCTTTAACGGTTTGTTGCCTTTATGTCCCTTGGGCAGGCAATAAAAGGTAGCAATACGGGGGCACTGTGGGAAAAGAAAATCATACTCATCCTGATTGATCAGCTGATTCATTTTTGCTGAATCCAAAATGCTTTTAAGTTCCTGTTTGCATTCAATGGTGGGATCTTTTGTCAGAGTTTCAACAATAAACAATATTAATTCCCCCTTCCCCACTCCTCAGGGCCTCCCAAATCCCCAATAGATTGCTCATGTAGTTGACCAATCAGGTGTGCAATGATGATATTCTGTTGCACGCAGATTGTTGATAGAGAAGGGGCTGGCCCAATTTCTACTATATAATTTTTTTAATTTTTCAGAAACATCATGGAGATATAGAATTACCCCTAGTAAGAATAATTGGCTTATGTATACCCTCTTAAATAAATAGCCCTTTACTTATACTAAAAAGGAAAGAAAAAGGTAATAAAGGGGGTGTTGCGAGGTGGTATTATGACTTGATTACTTGTGCTGGGAAACTGACAAAACAAATCTGCCCAGTAGTCCGATTTAAGACTCGATGTATTAGTGAACTTGCTGTCCATTATCTATGACAGTAGGCAGACATGGTACGGCGCCCCTGTGTGTATCTAGCAACTGGGGACGACGTAGTCATGCGATGCCATGTGACCCGCGGCCCCAGCATCACGTGATTCCGGACTTTTGCTCCGTGGAACGCACGCCGAGCGTACCACAGGCGCATTACAGGAAGGAGGGGAGGGGCCTAAGTGCGAGACACATTTGAAAAGGGAAGAAACGCAGGCCTGCGCTCTCCCCACTCGGCTACACCAACGGTGAGGCGGCAGGATGCATGGGACACTTCTCAGCATAGCGTGATCACTGTTGGACTGTGCCTCCTTTGAGTTAGGAGTGGATGTGATACTTCACTAGTAAGTAAAGGGCTGCTTAATGGGCACTATATCTAGTTTTAATTGACTGAACCTTGCTAAATACGGTTAGTTATTGTGGTTGTTTGTCTCTTGTGTTTTTCAGTTTAACTTCACTACTACACTCCCTTGATGAGTCCTATGATGAGGACGAAATGTGGCATGTAGGGATTAGTGAGGGCAAGCATAGTGAATAGGCCCCTAACTAGGAACAGGTTCCATATGGGGTCGCCCCTGTCGGGGTGGGTGCTCTGTGTCTGCTAGACAGTCAAATTAACTAGTCCCCTACTTAGTATAACTGTGAGGGAACCTGGGGAACCTGTGATAGGGTTACTAGTTATTGCTGCTTGCATGCAACCTAGCACCCGTCCTCAATATCCTTGGCCACTGCACTGAAGGATATTGTAAACACCGTCCATCCATCTGCAATCTACACGTCTGGAGGCGGTAGGACTGTATATTACCCTTTTTTTTTTATCTTGGGCAAATAGTTGGATGTGCAGGTAGTGGTTCAGTTCAATTGCTCACTGTCGGTTGGTGTTTTTTAACCCCTCAATATTTTATGGCATATCTAGTAAAAGTTATATTTTAATGAACCAATAAACCCAGGCAACAAAATAAATTGAATGAATTAAATAAACCAGGTATTTACAGAGAGATGGAATATTCTTAACCCTTTCAGGACCAAGCCATTTTCACCTTTCTGCCCAGGCCATTTTTAGCAAATCTGACATGTGTCACTTTATGTGGTAATAACTTTAAAATGCTTTTACTTATGCAGGCCATTCTGAGATTGTTTTCTGGTCACATATTGACAGTGGTAAAAGTTTGCCCAAAAATTTAATTTTAATTTTTTTTAAATACCAAATTTACCAAAAATGTGGAAAAATTAGCAAATGAGCAAATTTCAATTTGTCTACTTTTATAATAGATAGTAATAACTCCAAAAATAGTTACTACTTTACATTCCCCATATGTCTACTTCATGCTTGGATAGTTTTGTGAATGCCATTTTATTTTTGGGGGGTTTAGAAGCAAATCTTGAAATTTTTCAGAAAATTTCCAAAATCCTCTTTTTAAGGACCAGTTTAGTTTTGAAGTCACTTGATGAGGCTTACATAATAGAAACCAGCCAAAATTGACCCCATTTTTGAAACTATACCACTCAAGACATCAGGGTAGATTTGATTTAAATCAAAATCACGATTCAAATCACTAGTCAGTAAGGCTTGATTTAAATCATAGTTTTCTACATAAAGACTAATTCTTGCTGGTATAACGTATAATATGCAAGTAGATGAAGATTTTTAGAATAACAACTTTTCATATTAGTTTGATTAGGTTGATTCTGCATTCATAGGTTTGTAGAAATTAGGATTAGGCCAAATGCACACGGCCGTTTTTCACGGCCGTGAGCGGTCCGTGGAACCGCGGCCTGGATTCCTGTTGAGAACAGGAGCCCACGGCGTCATTGGTTGCTATGACGCAGTGCGCTCCCTGCTATACCAGTGTATTACTGTACTGTGGAGGCAGCAAGGAGCGCACGGCTTCATAGCAACCAATGACGCCGTGCGCTCCTGCTCTCATCAGGAATCCAGGCCGCGGTTCCACAGACCGCTCACGGCCGTGAAAAACGTCCGTGTGCATTTGGCCTTAAGGTATTTTTCTCAACTCTGTTCATGTTATAAAATTTTTGCTGTGAAGACGAGGCATGTGATCTCTGCTGAGTCAAATTCAGTTTTGAGAACTGCTAAAGTAAACCAAGCATCTGTGATAATATCTTATAGGCAGAGAAACTGCCCAATAATCTTACAAAAACCTCTGGAAGAGCATGACGTTGTGAATGGATTAATGGAATTTATTTACCCAAAAAATTATTCATATAGAAACATAGAATGTGTCGGCAGATAAGAACCATTTGACCCATCTAGTCTGCCCAATATACTGAATACTATGAATAGCCCCTGGCCCTATCTTATATAAAGGATGGCATTTTGCCTATCTCATGCATGCTTAAACTCCTTCACTGTATATGCAGCTACCACTTCTGCAGGAAGGCTATTCTATGCATCCACTACTCTCTCAGTAAAGTAATACTTCCTGATATTACTTTTAAACCTTTGCCCCTCTAATTTAAAACTATGTCCTCTTTTAGCAGTTTTTCTTCTTTTAAATATTCTCTCCTCTTTTACTTGTTGATTCCCTTTATGTATTTAAAAGTTTCTATCATATCCCCTCTGTCTCGTCTTTCTTCCAAGCTATACATGTTAAGGTCCTTTAATCTTTCCTGGTAAGTTTTATCCTGCAATCCATGTACTAGTTTAGTAGCTCTTCTCTGAACTCTCTCCAAAGTATCAATATCCTTCTGGAGATATGGTCTCCAGTACTGCGCACAATACTCCAAATGAGGTCTCACTAGTGTTCTGTAGAGCGGCATGAGCACCTCCCTCATTCTACTGGTAATGCCTCTCCCTATACACCCAAGCATTCTGCTAGCATTTCCTGCGGCTCTATGACATTGTCTGCCTACCTTTAAGTCTTCTGAAATAATGACCCCTAAATCCCTTTCCTCAGATACTGAGGTTAGGACTGTATCACTGATTTTATATTCTGCTTTTGGGTTTTTACGCTCCAGGTGCATTATCTTGCGCTTATCAACATTACATTTTAGTTGCCAGATTTTTGATTCCACTAGTTTTCCTAAATCCTTTTCCATTTGGTGTATCCCTCCAGGAACATCAACCTTGTTACAAATCTTTGTGTCATCAGCAAAAAGACACACCTTACCATCGAGGCCTTCTGCAATTTCGCTGATAAAGATATTAAACAATATGGGTCCCAGAACCATGGTCTGAATATACTCCATTGACTACAACCCTCTGTTGTCTGTCCCTCAGTCACTGCCTAATCCATTCAACAATATGGGAGTCCACGTACAGCCTTATGCTACAAAAGTAAAAAAAAAATCTTTATTTCATGATGGAATAACATTTGGATGGTAATATATTTTTCTCAAAAAGCATTTCATATAAAAAAAAAATCCAATTTAACTCCTTAAGGACACAGCCTTATTTCACCTTAAGGACCAGGCCAATATTTGCAAATCTGACCAGTGTCACTTTAAGTGGTGATAACTTTAAAATGCTTTGACTTATCCAGGCCATTCTGAGATTGTTTTTTCGTTTCATATTGTACTTCATGACACTGGTAAAATGAAGTAAAAAGTAGTAATATCTCAAAAAATAGTCATTACTTTACATTCTTCATATGTCTACTTCATGTTTGGATCATTTTGGGAATGACATTTTATTTTTTGGGGATGTTACAAGGCTTAGAAGTTTAGAAGCAAATCTTGAAATTTTTCAGAAATTTTCAAAAAACCAATTTTTAGGGACCAGTTCAGGTCTGAAGTCACTTTGCAAGGCTTACATAATAGAAACCACCCAAAAACTACACCCCTCAAGGTATTTAAAACTGATTTTACAAACTCTGTTAACCCTTTAAGTGTTCCACAAGAATTAATGGAAAATAGAGATACAATTTCAAAATTTCCCTTTTTTTGGCAGATTTTCCGTTTTAATATTTTTTTTTCAGTTACAAAGCAAGGGTTAACAGCCAAACCAAACAATATTCATGGCCCTGATTCTGTAGTTTACAGAAACACCCCATATGTGGTCGTAAACCGCTGTACGGGCACAGAAGGAAAGGAATGCCATACGGTTTTTGGGAGGCAGATTTTGCTGGACAGTTTTTTTTTTTGACACCATGTCCCATTTAAAGCCCCCCTGATGCACCCCTAGAGTAGAAACTCCATAAAGTGACCCCATCTAAGAAACTACACCTCTCAAGGTATTCAAAACAGATTTTACAAATGTCATTAACCCTTTAGGTGTTCCACAAGAATTAATGGAAAAAAGAGATACAATTTCAAAATTTCACTTTTTTGGCAGATTTTCCATTTTAATATTTTTTTTACTTTTACAAAGCAAGGGTTAACAGCCAAAGAAAACTCAATATTCATGGCTCTGATTCTGTAGTTTACAGAAACATCCCATATGTGGTTGTAAACTACTGTACGGGCACACGGCAGGGCGCAGAAGGAAAGGAATGCCATACGGTTTTTGGAAGGCAGATTTTGCTGGACTGTTTTTTTTTACACCATGTGCCATTTGAAGCCCCCCTGATGCACCCCTAGAGTAGAAACTTCAAAAAAGTTACCCCATTTTAGAAACTACGGGATAGGGTGGAAGTTTTTTTGGTACTAGTTTAGGGTACATATAATTTTTGGTTGCTCTATATTACACTTTTTGTGAGGCAAGATAACAAGATATAGCTGTTTTGGCACCGTTTTTATATTTTGTTATTTACAAGTTAGATCATGTGGTATTTTTATAGACCAGGTTGTCACGGACGTGGCGATACCTAATATGTATACTTTTTTTATTTATTTATGTAAGTTTCACACAATGATTTCATTTTTGAAGAAAAAAAAAATCATGTTTTAGTGTTGCCGTAGTCTGAGAGTCATAATTTTTTCAGTTTTTGGGCGATTTACCTTGGGTAGGGTATTATTTTTGCGGGATGAGATGACGGTTTTATTGACACTATTTTGGAGTGCGTGTGACTTTTTGATCGCTTGCTATTACACTTTTTGTGATGTAAGGTGACCAAAAAATGGTTTATTTAGCACAGTTTTTATTTTAAAAAAAATTACGGTGTTCATCTGAGGGGTTAGGTCATGTGATATTTTTATAGAGCCGGTCGATATGAATGTGGAAATACCTAATATGTATACTTTTTATTTATTTTTGTAAGTTATACAAAATTATATCATTTTTGAAACAAAAGAAATTATGTTTAGTGTTTCCATAGTCTGAGAGACATAGTTTTTTCAGTTTTTGGGCGATTGTCTTAGGAAGGGTATCATTTTAGCGGGATGAGAAGACGGTTTGATTAGCACTATTTTGGGGTGCATATGACTTTTTTATCGCTTGCTATTAAACTTTTTGTGATGTAAGGTGACAAAATAAAATTTTGACACCGTTTTTATTTTTATTTTTTTACAGTGTTTACCTGAGGTCAATACCTAATATGTCTACTTTTTTTTTTAATGTTTTTTACATTTAACACAAAAGGATTATTGAAACAAACAAAAAAAAGTTTTAGTGTTTCCATAGTCTGAGAGCCATAGTTTAATTTTTTGGATGATTGTCTTAGTGTCACGGCCATGGCCATGACCGTGACTCCTGAACCGCATGCGGTTGTCAGCGGTTTCGTTTGGTTGTCAATCACAGGTGAGGGCTGTGGTATTCGCCTCACCTGTGGTTGCCGCTGGCAACGATTTTTATGTGGCAGCCTTGCAGCCTGAGCCGAGTAGTGGCTGCTTGCTGTGTTGTGCGTGCGGTTGCACTTGGCAACTTGTGTGTTTGGTGTGCACTTCCCTTGTCTGGTGTGCACGGGGTTTATTTGTTTGTATTCCCCTTTAAGTTGCTGTCATCCCTTCCCTGGTAGTGGAAGGGTTAACTCCCATTCTGTGTTGTGTGAGACACTGGGTGTGTCTTTGTGGGTGTGGCCACTTAGGCCTATATTGCCTTGGTGTTTGGCATGGCTCAGGAGGTTGCTTCAGTCATGCTTTGCTGGAGCAGCCTCCTGTGCATTCTACCTGCCAGTGAGAGTCACCCCTGTGGTCATAAACAATCTGTGATTCTCTAGTTTATGTTATGTCCACTTGATGTTTTCCCTGTTATGTTTTGCACCTATGGATCTGGGTTCCTGTGTGTTTGTGTGTGTGCTGTGTCCACTGGTGTTTGGGTGTGGACTCTTGCTGTATTGCACGGGATCCAGTCTGTGTGTCTGTGGCAGGTAGGTGTGGAAGTTCTCTTCAGCCTCCTGCCATATCCATAGGTGGTTCATGTTAGTTTCCTAGCAGCTTGGCCATTGAAACCCCTGTCCGTCCGTATCCAGGAGGAACAGGGTGTCCACTCAGCTCCTAGCTCAGGGATCTGCGGAGGGTAAGGCAGGGCTCCGAGGTTCCTGAGCATGGGTCCTCCTACCATCAAGGTCGGCCCATGCAGGTAGGAGTTAGGGTCAGGTTAGGGACGCTGTAGGAGGTGACCTGCTCCCTAATCCTGTTCTCCTGGCCTAGCAGCCTAGCATCATTTGGGCATCGCACGGCTGAGGGTTTCCCCCATCCTCAGCCGTGACACTTAGGTAGGGGATCATTTTTTGCGGGATAAAGTGACAGTTAGATTGGTACTATTTTGGGGGGGCATTTTCTATTATATAAAGGTCTGCAGACTCAGTCTCAAAGCGTTCATCACTGGAGCAGATCCTAGAGAGTCATAAAAATTGGCCCGTAGGAATGGCTCTGATGGATTGTGGATAGTGAGAAGATTTAGCATGTAATAAGGTATTTGTTGCAGTGGGCTTTCTAAAAAGATCTGTGGAGACCCACCCATCCAGTTCCCTACCAAGTAGGATATCCAAGAACTCTATCTATTCCTGGCTATATTTCCATGTCAGTTTGATGTTCCAGTCAATGCCATTGAGTTGTTGAAGAAAAATATCCAAATCAGCTGTGGTGCCTTGCCAGATGAAAAGAACAACATTGATATACCTCAACCACGAGATCACTGAGCGATGGCCCGGTAGATTCTGGACTACCTCCCTCTCCCACAGCCCCAGGAAAAGATTAGCATATGAGGGCGCACATGTCGCCCCCATTGCCGTTCCCTGGAGTTGTAAGAAGAGGCGGTCCTTGAAAACAAAATAGTTGTGCCGAAGCACAAAGTCCAGAATCTTAATAATAAACCGGACCAAATCTGGTGCTAAATCCGTCATATAAAAATATTTGACTGCCTGGATCCCGTGGTCATGGCATATCGAGGTGTATAAGGCCTCCACATCACAGGTGACAAACATCATATCTTCCTCAAAAATGACCCTATTAAATCTCCTCAATCTAGTTTAGTCTCTAGTTTAGTCTCCATCCTATCGTTGACATAGGATGGCAGGGTCTCAACACAGTTCCTAAAATAAAAGTCCACATATCTTCTAGCCTGTTCACAAAGACTCCCCACCCTGGATACAATCGGGCATCCAGGGGGATTCACAATGCCCTTGTGAACTTTGGGCAGGAGGTATAGTGTGGGTGTGATGGGGTGATCTACCACCAGACCTTCCCTCAACTTGGGAGTCAGTATGTAGTTATCAACCCCCCATTGTAGTATGCCATCCAGCTCAGTTTTGAATCTAATGGTTGGATTGCTATCCAACTGTTTGTAACATGCCTTTTGATTTAACTGCCTAAAGGCTTCCTTCTCATACAATTGTGCCGGCCATATCACAACATTTCCCCCCTTGTCTGCAGGCTTGATAACGACATTCTTATACCTGCACAATTCCCTAACAGCCTGGCGCTGCCCCCAAGTCAGCTCAAATGAACCAGCACTGCTAGCATGGGATTTGAATTCCTGCCTGACCAGCTTAACGAAAATATCCACGGTTGGACATATATTACAAGGGGGGAAAAGCTGTGACCAGCGGCACAAATTGATTTTAGTCTTTGGTGTACATAATTATATAAATCCAGCAAAATCAATGAACATTGATATATGGGGGTAAATGTATTGTATATGTATCCAGCATGGTATTAATTAGACCCCTAAAATAATATTTTAATTGGTATACGTTAAAAAGATCCCTAAAGGATCCACTTATTTAAACTATTAGACATACATACAAAAAGTGACCATAAACCACATCCAAGGAAGATTGTTATATGGGGTATGGGGAGACCACTGTCCCTAAATCTACCCCTGTCCTAGAGCCCTTAGCCCAGGGAGGGCTCCTGATGGTGGAGACCCCCTGTCCGCGTGCCTATGCTGCTAGCCCTTCCTGCTCCCTATAAGAGGTGAAAAAAGGCATGTGGACTGGTTTTATAGGTAAGGGATTAGGATGTTAAATTTGTCAGCTATATGAATAGACTGGATGGGAATTAAACGGATAGAGACACAACAGTGATACAAACAAACACAAAAATACACAAACATACACTTATTCAGTGTTGGTATTATAACCATACACTGTATAGGGTTGACTGTTATAGTCAAACACCTCACTTGCCTCGACACGTTTCACCCACGTGTAGATTGTGGGATCATCAGGAGGTGTAATTATATATTACATGTGCAAGCCATTATATGTGACTAAAAAGTTGCCAGTATAGGGCTGGGTCACATGGAATCGGTGCTCAGAGATATATGCCGGCTTAAAAGCCTGAATGCACCAGTGAAAAGAAGACGCTCTACCAGGTGTGAGGACACAAAGATATATTCATATCGATAATAATACTTATGCCTGTTTAGGACTCCATCACTTGTAGATACTGA
The DNA here is from genome assembly GCF_014858855.1 of Bufo gargarizans. Taxonomy (NCBI): domain Eukaryota; kingdom Metazoa; phylum Chordata; class Amphibia; order Anura; family Bufonidae; genus Bufo; species Bufo gargarizans. Next base: position 584,466,109 of record NC_058080.1, on the reverse strand, counting down.
TATCCACATCTATATCCACATCGGTTTGGTGGGTATAATTGACCTCTGTTGGACCCCTGTCAAGGTAGCTTGACAAGGCACACAATGGTGGAGTTTCTGCTGTGATCAATGTCCCCCCTGGTAGGCGCAGATCCATCAGCCAGAAGTGTAAGTTGTACAAGTTATATAAATGGCACAATCTGGGGCTTGCATAATAATTTGTTATTCAATAAATACCCTTCTATATCTCACTTCTTCGTGCCGCTGATGTTGAATAAGTGAGTCCTTCAATATCTGTTTTATATGCAAATATGTAAAACCCATGTAATACTTGAAAAAACAAAAAACAAAACTACTATTCAAATTCACCACATGAATATGAATAGCTGACATCCATGATCCCAAGTCTTACCCCTTGGGAAATGCACATCAGCCGCTGAAGATTTTTCAGTTCTGCATCAATCCAGGACCACAAAAGGTAATGTACTAACAAGCGAGATCTCTGAGGAAAATTAAAGTTCATTGTTTCTAACTGGTTCCTATCTTTTATTGTTTCCATTTAACACACATACACTCAGGCAATGCTTGGATTTGCTTATTAGAATTATTCTGGAATATTTATCACAGGCAAATATGATTCAAATTGTCCTTTAGTTCTATCTGTGCTAGAAATAAGTTTGATGTAATCATGATACTGGGTAGAGCTAGAGATGATGACATTTGGGCATAGAAGAGTTGTATTATTCATTTTATTGTGTCAATTTACTTTTAATCTTTATTTTACTTATTCTATCTTGTTGACTCTTACACTTTTCATTTCTATGACAAGTTGTGTTTGATTGAAGACAAAGTCAATACTTCTTTTTCACAATTATTAATATTAGAGAAGAGCGAATCGAATCTCACAAAGTGGAATTCGATCTGAATTTCAGGATAAAGTCGATTCACCTAGAAGTCGAATTTCCTCGTGCTTCGTGTCAGTGAATCGATTTAACCTGAAATAGAATAAAAAACTAAACAATTCAAACTTACCTCCTCCATTTGCTTGTGACGGTCCGCCAGCCTCCATCTTGATTGAAGATAGTCTAACATCATCTTTCTGGGTTCAAAAGTGAACTCCCTATACACATTATCTTGTCTGCCAGTTCTGTGGAAAAGAGTTTGTGGGACAATGCTCTAATAATGTGTATGGGGTCTTTACTCAGACCCCAGGCTGTCTCAATATTGATGCCAACTTGACACTCACAGACAGTGTTCTCAGTATTGATTAAAGTGTCTTGTGGTTGAGTGACTGGAATCTTATCCCCCAGGAGTGTCTCTGTCAAATAACTTTTTGCAGATAATTGTGGAGACTAATAATATATGTACGTGTACATCCAAATGTGGGAAGGGATTCAATCTTTTAATATTAAGTATTTGGTTATCTTTCAGACATGCTTTACTGCTAAACCAGTGAGCACTATTTATTGAAACCCCTTTTGTGCAAGTGTAAGGATTGTAGCACTCCAAAAATTATGCAAAATTCAGTACATTTATTATAACTAAATCTACTTTCACACTCGCGTTTTGGCTTTCCATTTGTGAGATCTGTTCAGGGCTCTCACAAGCGGTCCAAAACAGATCAGTTTGCATTCTAATGCATTCTGAATGGAAAAGGATCAACTCAGAATGCATCAGTTTGCATCAGTTTAGTCTCCATTCCACTTTGGAGACAGACACCAAAACGCAGCTTGCAGCGTTCTGGTGTACGTCTGATGAAACTGAGCCAAACGGGTCCGTCCTGGCACACAATGTAAGTCAATGGGGACGGATCCATTTTCACTGACACAATTTTGCACAATAGAAAATGGATCTGTCCTCTATTGGTTTTCAGTGGTGCTCGAGACGGATCCGTCTTGGCTATGTTAAAGATAATGCAAACAGATCTGTTCTGAACGGATGCAGACGGTTGTATTATCTGAATGGATCCATCCATGACGGATCTGCGCAAAACGCGAGTTGAAAGTAGCCTATTTCAAAGCAAAACTACAGGGCGAGTTGAAAGTAGCCTATTTCAAAGCAAAACTACAGGGTGTATCTTCACAGCATATGCTGTGCAGCACCTGAAACTACGGACACTGGAAGCCTGTGCTAGCATTACTCCTGCGGTGTTGCTATCAGTGTGTGAAGAGTGGGAGAAGAGGGTTGCATTGACAATCCAACACAATGGGCAGCACATTGAACACATTTTATAAGTGGTCAGAAACTTGTAAATAACTCATGAAAGAATAAAGTTACGTTAAAACCAAGCACAATTGTTTTCTGAAATTCCCAATAAGTTTGATGTGTCACATGACCCTCTTCCTATTGAAAAAACAAAAGTTGGATTCAAAATGGCCGACTTCAAAATGGCCACCATGGTCACCACCCATCTTGAAAAGTTTCCCCCCTCACATATACTAATGTCCCACAAACAGGAAGTTAATATCACCAACCATTCCCACCCTGTACATCGAATAACAACCGTTTTTGAGCAGATTTATTCTAATTCATTCAAGGCAAAACAATGTGTGATGTTTCAGTCCAGTAACAACCTTTTTCAAAACCTATTTGCCAGAGAGTGAAAAAAAATAACTTTACAAAAATGGGTACATACTTTTGGGAAGTTTCACTATTCCAAGCACCATTTTCTTCATTCTTTTTCACTCTCTGGCAAATAGGTTTTGAAAAAGGTTGTTACTGGACTGAAACATCACACATTGTTTTGCCTTGAATGAATTAGAATAAATCTGCTGAGTTCTGTGTCGTTTTTAGAGTGCTACAGTCTTTTCACTTGTTTCCATACTAATTTCGACCAGTTTCTAGCGCTCATCGAACACAGCAGAAAAGCAGAACTTCTTTCTAATAGCATTCGATTAAAATACATTTCACAATACACCTAATGGCAGGCTGTAGTGCTGCTATCTTTCCAACTGTAAAAATGATAATGCATTCAGTATACATAGAACTTCAATGTTCTGTAATCACTATTTGGAATGCTATAAAACATGAAATGTACTTATACTAGAATAGATTTGTCTTACTGAGCTATGATTTTAGTCTTTAAGCATTTATTGGTTCTTGCATTTGCATGCTAATCATGCCATATGCCTGAGGCATGGTGTCTTAGCAGCAATTATTATAGACTGATAAAGCTCACTTTTAAATGAAGCAATAAATCTAATGCAAACAGTAATGAAAGTTCTATTGTACCTGTAAGCTCTAATAAAAAATATAATTAAAGTTGTATTAATATGGTTTAGACTAGTGCAGAAAGGCAGATATTAAGTAGATGATTTACGGAGATTTAGATAAAATGTGGCATCATCAGGATTTCAGGCTATTTAGCTGGAATATACTGTGCAAAAAATATCTTGCATATAATAAACAGGCCTGGTTACATTCCCAAGAGGCTCAAAAGGGGCAAAAGTGTTTACAGTATATTATATTTGTTTTGTCTGAAACAAGGAGTTTTTCACCTATTGTTCGAGACTACAATGTAGAAAATATGATAAACTGGAGTTTTTAACCTCAACAGTCCAGATTTTCATGGGATAGCCCAATAAATTGGCCTGTTAAAGTGGTGACACTTGTTCCAGTTTCTACTGTTACTAAGGGCTCTTTCACATCTGTGTTCTTTTCTTCCGGCATAGAGTTCCGTCGTCGGGGCTCTATGCCGGAAGAATACTGATCAGTTTTATCCTAATGCATTCTGAATGGAGTGTAATCCGTTCAGGATGCATCAGGATGTCTTCAGTTCCGGAACGGAACGTTTTTTGGCCGGAGAAAATACTGCAGCATGCTGCGCTTTTTGCTCCGGCCAAAAATCCTGAAGACTTGCCGCAAGGCTGGATCCAGAATTAATGCCCATTGAAAGGCATTGATCCGTATCCGGCCTTAAGCTGAACGTCGTTTTGGCGCATTGCCGGATCCGACGTTTATCTTTTTCTGAATGGTTACCATGGCTGCCGGGACGCTAAAGTCCTGGCAGCCATGGTAAAGGGGAACGGGGAGCGGGGGAGCAGCATACATACCGTCCGTGCGGCTCCCGGGGCGCTCCAGAGTGACGTCAGGGCGCCCCAAGCGCATGGATCACGTGATCGCATGGCACGTCATCCATGCCCATGGGGCGCTCTGACGTCACTCTGGAGCGCCCCGGGAGCCGCGCGGACTGTAAGTATACCGCTCCCCACTAATACTATGGCAACCAGGACTTTAATAGCGTCCTGGCTGCCATAGTAACACTGAAAGCATTTTGAAGAAGGATCCGTCTTCAAATGCTTTCAGTACACTTGCGTTTTTCCGGATCCGGCATGTAATTCCGGCAAGTGGAGTACACGCCGGATCCGGACAACGCAAGTGTGAAAGAGGCCTAAGGGTACTTTCTCACTTGCGTTTTTCTTTTCCAGCATAGAGTTCTGTTCTAGGGGCACTATACCGGAAAAGAACTGATCAGTTTAATCCCCATGCATTCTGAATAGAGAGCAATCCGTTCAGGATACATCAGGATGTCTTCAGTTCAGTCTTTTTGACTGATCAGGATAGAGATAATACCACAGCATGCTACGGTTTTATCTCCGGCCAAAGAAAACTGAAGACTTGCCTGAATGCCGGATCCACCATTTTTTTCTCCCTAGGAACGTATTAGTGCCGGATCAGATTCAAAATACTGGAATGCCGGATCCGGCCTTCTGAAAAAAAGGTGAAAAAAATAAATGCCAGATCTGTTTTTCCAGTTGACACCGGAAAGACGGATCCGGCATTTCAATGCATTTTTCTAACTCATCAGGCATTTTTAAGACTGATCAGGATCCTGATCAGTCTTACAAATGCCATCAGTTGGCGACGGAACTGCTTGCCGGATCACTCTGCCGCAAGTGTGAAAGTAGCCTAAGGGTGGGTTCACATCACATTTTATGCCTCCATTTGACGAACACATTAGAAAAAAAAGGATACAAAAATGCACCACACTACCTTCTTGTATCCTGCAGAGTCTGGTAAAAAAAATGTATATGTTGTTTTTTACAATGGAACTCTATGGGGAATGGATACCACTGTATGGCATCAGTCTGAGGCATCCATTTAATGTATACTTTTTTGTATACGTTAAGCGGACAGGAAAAACACTTTATTCTAATTACCCCAATCAATGTGTTATATCCATTGGACGCATTGTCTCTCTATCGCTGGTTAGGGCCTCATTAGGGCTTCCAGTGTAGGTTTAGAGCTCCAGTCTGGGCCACCCCTTGCGGGGCTTTTTGGACCCCGTCCTTTGGATACATTGATAGGGTGGACTAGGACAAGTAGGGAGTTACTAGGGTTAGTGTGTATACCACATTTATAACCCCTTTATGTCCCTTTATGTTTAGTCTTTGCCTAGCCCACCATTAGCACCAACGGTGATATCTTAGCCTTTAGCGGATTTGCACGATACCAGGCTGTGTGGGTGTGTACGTCTTACACGTTTTGTTTCAGTTACTGCCCACCCCCTAAGCCTAATAATGTGCCAAGACTTCCTGTTCTGTAAAGATCACTTTTCATCAGTGATCTTATTGCCATCTCAGGCATGATCAGAACGAAAGATAAATCCTCTGTGTAGATAACACATTATCCACCACTCACAATAGATGATGTCACAGCTTATGTACTCCACCTCTCTGGTCAGAGACTTCTATCCCATAGAAGTCAATTGTGACTATGGCCCATGTGGTTGCTGTAAAGCATATATCTAAATGCTGCTAACAGTAGCATTGAATATAAAATTCAAATATGTACAATCAGATAAAAAAGGATCAGAAAAAAATGAATATGAGTAATCTGGTTTTAACTGTCAGAAAAAAATCTGTCTTTAAATTGACACTTAAATTGATATTGTGACTTTCTTACTGTCAGATAACTCATCAGTCTTGAAAGAATATCCTTAGAAAGTTTGTTTCCTCATAAAGATTTGGGTCAACTTTGCAACTTTGTCACAGTTCAGAGGTTAACCCTCCTTGAAATTCTGCCATAAAAAAAGCATTCAGTGTTTGTCAATTTTCAACATTATTGGCAATCTCCAGTGGCGTTGCAGGCCGCACCGGATGACACCAGCACCTGCCTGTGTCACATCTTGCACACTTCTCATTTACGAATCCCAGGCATAGATCATCTGTATTGCCATCCTCAGGAGAGGATGTGTCTGGGATTCGAACCCACGACCTTCTGTATCAAAGGCAAAGCACAATGATACTGGGACATGGGGGGGGGGGGGGGGAGGAGAGAGGCACTTGATACTGGCACATGGGGGAGGTTGGCACTTGATACTGGCACATGGGGGGGTTGACACTATGATACTGGCACATGGGGGGTCGGATGGAGAGAGGCACTTGATACTGGCACTTTTGGAGGGGGGGGGAGATGGCACTATGATACTGCACATGGGGGGGTTTGGCACTTGATACTGGCACATGGGGGGGTTTGGCACTATGATACTGGCACATGGGGGGTGGGAAGGAGAGAGGCACTTGATACTGGCACTTTGGGGGGGATGGCATTATGATACTGGCACATGGGGGCTTGGCACTTGATACTGGCACATGGGGGGGTTGGCACTATGATACTGGCACATGGGGATGGGAAGGAGAGAGGCACTTGATACTGGCACTTTTGGGGGGGAGATGACACTATGATACTGGCACATGGGGGAAGAGAGAGGCACTTAATACTGGCACATTTGGGGGGAGATGGCACTATGAAACTGGCACATGGGGGAGAGGCACTTGATACTGGCACTTTTTTTTGGGGGGGGATGGCACTATGATACTGGGACATGGGGGGGGGTTGGCACTATGATACTGGCACATGGGGGGTGGGAAGGAGAGAGGCACTTGATACTGGCACTTTTGGTGGATGATAGCACTATGATACTGGCACATGGGGGGAGAGAGGCACCTGATACTGGCACTTTTTTGGGGGGGAGATGGCACTATCATACTGGGACATGGGGGGGAGGAGAGAGGCACTTGATACTGGAACATGGGGGGGTTGGCACTATGATACTGGCACATGGGGTGGGAAGGAGAGAGGCACTTGATACTGGCACATGGGGGGAGATGGCACTATGATACTGGGACATGTGGGGGGGAGGAGAGAGGCACTTGATACTGGCACATGATGGGGGCATCTATGGGACACTTACTGGCACATTATTGGGGGTATTATGGGGGACACTAGGCCGGCAGGACACTGAGGACATCTACTGGGGCACTATATATGGGGCATTTTATACTGGTACATTATGGGGGGCACTAGCAGGAAGGGGGGAGAGGAGCACTATGGAGGCATTTACTGGGGGCATTATATTGGGGTATTTTATACTGGCACATTATGGGGGCACTATGGGGACATTAGCTCAACTGGGGGCATTACAAGGGGGTATTTTTTGCACTGTCACATTATAAGGAGAATTATTACTACTGGGGGGGCATTATGGTGGGATTTATTACTCCCCCATGGTATGACCCCCTAGTAGCAGCACCATCCTCTCCCTGCTCTGCTATTCCTCTGCCCCTTCTCTAAATCCTTATTATGAAATCTTTCTCATTAGGATAAAACACAACATCAGCTCCACCGAGCCCCCCAGCCAAGTGTTGAAGTGGTGTCCGAGATCCCCAAGGGCCAAGCCAAGTAATTGTAAGTTTTCATATGAAATATGTTTATGTTATACACACATAGCATACACCATGCCACACAATATACAGTATACCGCTGCACTGTGTAGTCTGTTCTATAAGCACCATTGTTTTGTTGCGGCGGACAGAAAAAAATCTGGAAGTGCCCCTCCCGAGACCAGGCTCTGACTGCTAGGGGGGGGGGGGGGTCTGCTGAGCTAACGGATGCCCCCTATGGCAGTAGCACCACCATAGCCCCCATATATGGCTAAAAAATTATTGTTTCGGGGGGGGGGGGGGGTGACACCATTTTCTACCGCAACGGGTGACACCAGCACTAGCAACACCACTGGCAATCCCTTCTGCTAATCCTATGATCTGCTACGCATCTGCTCTTATACTAACTGTACCTGTTTTGGTTTCTCCAGTGTATGACCTGAACCATGACCTTCTGTGATTTTGTCCCTCATGTGATGTTGCTGACCTCTGCCTCCTTTGGGTCTTGCTGTCCTCTGCTGCTCCATCCAGTAGACTACAGCTGCTTATTTGTTACTGCTGTGTCCACCATTGGTTTCCAGCTATCACAGTTCCACTCTTTGGACTCCCAAGTCATTGTTTAAAATTTGCTCATAACAGGCATGTAGCTCATGTAGATTCATCATTTTCACAAGTTTGTCATCCAACAGGATGCAAAAATGTAGGCACCCTACTTTGCACTTTAGGGGACAACTATTTACATTTCTTTTTATAAACCATTCCTTCCATCTGTGTGCAGTTAAGACAGATTTCAAACAAGCATTAAACTCCAGCTTTTGTTGAACCCTAAAAATGCTTTGTTCAGTCTTTGCTGAATGTGTAAAAACCAGTGATCATGCAAAGTTTGAATATTAGCGGATGTCGAATTCAATTAAATGGGTGCCTTCAGTTCTCCGATGGAAACAAACATTTAACATTTATAATTACATTTCTTTGTTGGCTGAAGAATATAATTATACAGGCACACAAGAGTCGTAAATGCTTTTAAGATTTTAGCTGACTGTTATGGTAATGCGCCACCATATGAAATAGAATAACTGTTTCTCAAAAATTCCCATGGCGACAATTTATAGCACTTCTGAAAAGTGTACAATAGTTCATTTTCCAGTACAAGAAAATCTTTCTAGCGATGCAGTTTTTAAATGTCATGGAAAAAAGCAGCTCTAAGTAATTGTCAAAAGAAGCGTACTGAGCTAGCCGGCCTAGGGGGTCATTTACAAAAGCACAATATCAGGATAACTCTTGCTTTCCTTCTCAAGTGTACATCACTGTGAATAATTGAATATGGATCTTATATAAAAATAAAGATAACCATATGAAACTTTATGAGGACAGGAGATGCCCATGAAACTAATTTCTTTGTATTGTTCAGAAAAATGGCTGAATTTTCAAAAGCCAGCACATGTGCTATTGTGGCTGTCCATAGCAGAAAATTGTCCAGCTCTAGGGGTAAGTAAAATGCTTTATTTAGATATAGATTGAAATAGTCCATAGCACCAAACTTGTACTACTGTTAAATGCATTTTGATCGCTATTTGATCTTAATCATTGCATAAGTGTTACTTAAGGGAGTGGGACTTAAGCTATGATGAAGATCACACAATGATAGAAAGCGTAAGTGTTAGTGCAAGTTTGATGCCATAGACTATTTTAATCTATATAAAGCCTTCAAAGGGTTAATTAAGCCATGGAGCTGGACAATCTTCTGTTGTGGATTCTTGTATGTTTGGCTGGAGCAGAGTTCATACACCAGGGATTGTTCCTTGCTGTTTGCCCTTACTATTGTGGCTGCGTCTGAACTTTGCAGCAATATTGGGAGCATTTTTGGTGCAATTTGGTACAGTAGTTAGACTAGGCAGTCTAAAGCTGCACCTGATTCATCATCCAACATCAGCCACTTTGACAAATCTGGCAGATGTTTAGACTGTCTCGTGTAAGTTTACAATGTCTATATTTTAGACAACATTAGTTAAACTGTCCTATAGTTCTCCTAGTCTATCTTCAGGAGAAGTATATCTAGACATTCAGCATGTAGGGGAGAGGGTGCGAAACACATATATGTCTGCAAAACACAAAACATATCTCAGCGAACCCCAACCCAGGTAAAACCATACTACGGCCATTAAATTGCCACTAAATAATGACTTAATAATATTACCTTCATACTATTACTGTACAAAACACATTGCACAAAGCCAATATTGTAGAGTGGTAGATACCAGTTCTACACAGGCACTCTACAGACCATATAAGTGATTGCAGCACAGTAAAATCCAATGACTTACAATTGATGAATGTGTTCTCTGATTGGAGTTGTTCACTTTTCCTATCTTTTCCAACAGGCCCAGACCACCATGACTACTTCTTCCAGCCATTACTTGTATCTGCAGAGTTTCTAACACACAAATCTTTGGCTACTCACTTTTTCAGCATCTACTCAACCTTTCCAAAAACCATACAAACCCCCAATGATTTGCCTGTTGCTACCCATCTGTCCCTATTACTGTACCTGCTGTGTGGCATGGTGCCCCCAAATAATGTATTTCATAATAGCATTGTAAGGCCTCATGCACACGGCCGTTGTTTTGGTCTGCATCCAAGCCGCTGTTTTGGCGGCTCGGATGCGGACCCATTCACTTCAAGGGGGCCGCAAAAGATGCTCCATTCCATGCCCCCGCTAAAAAAATATAACATGTCCTTTGCGGACAAGAATAGGCATTTATATTGAAGGCTGTCCGTGCCATTACGCAAATTGCAGAACGCGCACGAACGCCATCTGTGTTTTGCGGATCCGAGATTTGCAGACTGCAAAACACACCACGGTCGTATGCATGAGGCCTAAATAGTGAAAACATGTATGATGCTATTATGAACCCATACTATTGAAAACAATACAGATAGTGCCCCCCAAAAACAATAGAACCAGATACATATTGTACCATATAGTGCCCCAGATGATTATAGTGCACCACACAGTAAATTAGTCATAATAGTGATTCTAAAAGCCATCACAACATACAAATGCTCAACACTGTGCCCCTTACAAAGTATTCATGACTCTTAAGGGCCCCCTTAAAAAGTTATAACGCCCCATAATTGCCCTATTAATAAATAACCCCTTTAATAACATTTAATATCCCCTTTATAAATAAGTGTCCCTTAGGAAGTAACCATGGTCCCTAAAGTACTATAATTAATTTCCAGCTTTGTCACACTCCTGATCCCAAAATAAACCACGAGCACGACTTCCATCTTTCATCCATATATTTCTTTCAGATTACAATGTGATTGTACAAATCAGTCATGGAAATCACCAGAATAATTTTAGTGTGACCCGCTAATGTTTAATTTGGATAATTTTTGCATTTGGTGCTTTTTCTGTACCTTTTCAGTAGTTATATTGGATATTACTCAGAGTACTCAAGGTTTAATCATAAAACAACTCACACACTGTATCAACTATTCCATCCATATGCGTTGCCCTTTTTGCTATTGTATGTTTTTAACAAAATGATGTATGAGTTGACCTATATGTTTTTAAATTAAAGGCTATGTACACCTTTTGGAGTAATTTTTTTTAATGATTTCATTGAACTTAGTATGATTTTAGTACTTTTGACTAAAATCATATTTTCAATTGGCCTTTATTAAAAATATTGAGCTGTTCAGTCACAAAGGGTTAACTGTTTTTCTAACTGTGTGACTGGTACTTTCACTTTCACTTTATGCAGGTCATCTAATAAGCCATATCTACTGTGCTCAAAGTACTGAGAGGTCATAAATACTTATTTAAGCCAAATTTCATCATTAAGATGAGAACTAAGCTATAATGAGTGTTTATAATGTGAGAGAGCAGACATAAGCTGTCCTCTGCTCCTCAGATAACAGAAATGACAAAAAATCCACAGGTAGCTAGTAGAGAATGTCAGCTCTGTACAGAAAAAGGATTCCATATTGTTAATAAAGATAAATTGAAAAAATAATTTTTAGCGCAAAATAAGTATAATGCAATAATGGGGAGAATGGGGAGCAAAAACAGCACCCAACATTTGGGAATGGAAAAACCTTCTGGTAATGACCGAGAGATATGAGGAATATGTTGCAGGCTCTGTATGATTCCTTTTGCGGCTGGGTGAGCGTGCCGGGTGAGTGGGGGGAGAGATTGGGGTGACCAATGGCAACGACCACCGAGATAACCACCGGGGAATAAGGGTGATAAGTTCAGATTGACAGTGGGAGAACGAGTTTAATGGAATATGGAAGAAAATTGGAAGATTTGTGAATGGTTTAATATGATTATCGACTATGCTTTGGATTCCTATTCTATTATCTGTATAATGTTATATACAAGGTATTATGTCCGTCATGTTGGCAGAACTTGTACTGATTAATCTAGACTCGGCACTGTCAAATTCCTTTTTTGTAATTTTGTGTTATAAAATTGAATAAATAAATTTAAATTAAAAAAAGTATAATGCAATAATAAAATTAAAAAAAAGCCCCCTAAAGATGTACATAGCCTTTAAGGCCAGGTAGTAAAATATGTTCATTTTTTCTAACCTGTTACTATGGTTAAGAGAACAAACATCTTACCTGACCTGCTAATAGTACATTTTGTAGACATGCTCTGTGACCTGTGCAGAGGTCATTGTGCTGTGAGGGTGAGTAGATAAGCTGTGACCATCAGCTACAAGATGTCTTGGATTTTTTCTTTTAATATAGCTAGTTACATGGAAGTTTACATCCCCCAAAAAATAAATTAGAATGTCATTTAGCATAAAAAACATAATCTAAATAACACATTTTCTAATGACACGTTCACTTTTTCTTGTCTTGCACCCTCATGCAGCTGGCAATGCCAGTCTGTGCAGCACTCATCCAAATGGTTTCTCATATGTACTGTACATTCCACTTTAGAGAGAAGAGGAATGGTGTGTATCATGGGAGGAGGGATGGGTAAGTATTACTATGCTACATGCATGCATGGAAGAAAATGATTGGTAGGAGTTCTGGAAGTGCAACTGGACCTTCAAATACATGTGATATTCTATAATTATTTCAGATGGTAATGCTTACTTTATGTTTTATAGCAGCCTTTAAGATTGGTCCAGTCTGACAACGTGGCCCTTGGACCAGAAAAGATTGCATCTCTGCATTAACTCATGGAACACAAATTTATAGAAATGTCAGGCGGGCCAATCTTGTCATACTGGCTTCTATTCAGCTGTGTCCCAAACGTAACACATTTTCACATCTATGAAGTGCCATGGGATGCGTAAAAAATTTATTGCAGATTGAGTCGTTTCTGGTGCCATTGCAACAAAACCCAAGTGTTGTATAGATGCCAATGTTGATCCATGGCCTCGATTATCTTAGAACACAAAAGCTCAAGAGATTACATAATTATACCATAAAAGTATAGAGCAGGTCTTCACACTACCTTGAACTATTTGCGCTTGTAACAAATAATATCTTCTATTAAGTCTTTTGCCTTGTGCTGAAATAAGTTATAAGCAAATAGCTAAAGAATTGTAAAGATTTGATGTAATTAAGATGATAATAGTTTTCCCGAGGACATCTACAGACTATTGTACATCTGTGTGACATTAAGCGGTAATTCTTAACATACAAAGGATGATCATTTGTATAAAACATATTTGGTGCCATCTGCTCTTTTGAGTGATTGACTTGAACTGAATAATGCCAGGGCAACAGGAGGTGTAATTTTCTAATCAGCCATTTCATTTTAAAGTACTGTATCTTCCTTTGTACTCTGAATTCATTGCAGACACACTGGACCATTTCAAATGAGTCCATTAGTAAAGCGATGACATTTTTATAATTTAAGTGACAGAAACCAACATTTAATACACATTAGGGAATGCATACTATAGCAATGGCATATCCACTTAGCACTGGCTCAGATAGTAAGTTAAATGAACAGTACAGACGCAATCGAACCGAACGTAACCAAATGTTGTGACCGGCATAAACTCTGCATTCACTTTCGAGCATGGGAACGGAACTCTAGTTGCATAAGTCGAATGTATGTTAAGGCTATGTTCACATCAGCATTTAGAAATCTGGCAGGCTGTTCCTCTGCCCGAGGTTACCGTATCCATCATATCCAGATAATTCTAGGAACCACCATATCTCTGTTAACAACAATGGCATCTGACAAGGATACGGCCACTTTCTTGCATAAATGCCTGCTTTCGGCTTGGAGAAAAAGTTATGCATGCAGGACTTTAAGTCCACCTTAAAACCGGCATTAATACCAGAAAGCAGCCGGATCCCCATTGGATTTTATTGTTGTCAATCTGGCGGTACATGGTATTAACTATGCTAGATACAGGGAACATACAGTAACTGCCTGCTGGATTTCTATATGCCGATATGAATGGAGGCTTGTGGTAAATTGAGCGAACGCTCATACTCTACAGTTTTTACTAGGACATAAACAAGTCAAGCATGACAGATAAAACAGTCGGCATTTCTTCTATGCTTTTTATGATTTGCCTACTTGTTATTGTACCTTATTTCTTTGTGTTGTTCAGCTAGTTACACAGTTCAGGTAGTTTTTAAAGTAGGTTCAAGGTGATTCTACACTTTAAGCATATGTTTCTGTTAGCCTGGAGTAGATCTTGGTTTGACAACCTGTAGAAAATATTGGCATGAACATGTTGCTCATAATTATGCTTTTGTTTTTTCAGAGGCATATATTTCAATTGATGTGTGAAGCTTTTTTTTTCCTGATTCATTTCATACAGATTTTTCTACTACCAGTAAGCAAGACTTCAAATCTCATATTGTTTTCTGCAGGACATTGTAAGAAATCTTTCTTATTTAACTTTGTAAAAACTGAATTGAAAGACCTGCTTATTTGGGCTCAGTTGTCTTCTGTATTAGTTTCATTGAGATTGTCTTTCTGCGAATCTCATATTTCAAATTCTGCAAAAAGGGGTGTTAACTTGGACCACATTGGTATTTTAATGTATCCAAATAAAGAAGCAGCTTTCCAAAAAATCAGCTTTCCAAAAATCTAGCAAAAGTGACTTATTCACCCAATGTTCATTGGGTAAATATATGACTTTTTTTTTTTAGAAGATTTTTGCAGAGTGGCTTCTTTATTTGAAAATGTTACCCTATGTAAAAGCCCATTATGTAAGGCATCATGACTAATACTTGGGATGTATATTATAGGAAAAGTCACTGGCAGCTCTAGTGGCCAGGAACATGAAAGTGCGCATAGGATGTCACTTTTTCCTAAAGTGTGCAAGCACGGCCACTGCTGCTGGATTTACAGGGTGGTCGTAACCCCTGGAAACAAGCAATGTATAATATGATGAAACATTTTTCAAGCCAGCAAAGGAGGCAATAAGTATTAACCACTTCAGCCCCGCTAGGTGAAACCCCCTTCATGACCAGAGCACTTTTTACACTTTGGCACTACACTCCTTTCACCGTTTATCGCTCGGTCATGCAACTTACCACCCAAATGAATTTTACCTCCTTTTCTTCTCACTAATGGAGCTTTCATTTGGTGGTATTTTATTGCTGCTGACATTTTTACTTTTTTTGTTATTAATCAAAATGTAACGATTTTTTTGCAAAAAAATGACATTTTTCACTTTCAGCTGTAAAATTTTGCAAAAAAAACGACATCCATATATAAATTTTTCGCCAAATTTATTGTTCTACATGTCTTTGATAAAAGAAAAATGTTTGGGCAAAAAAAAAAATGGTTTGGGTAAAAGTTATAGCATTTACAAACTATGGTACAAAAATGTGAATTTCCACTTTTTGAAGCAGCTCTGACTTTCTGAGCACCTGTCATGATTCCTGAGGTTCTACAATGCCCAAACAGTAGAAAACCCCCACAAATGACCCCATTTCGGAAAGTAGACACCCTAAGGTATTCGCTGATGGGCATAGTGAGTTCATAGAACTTTTTATTTTTTGTCACAAGTTAGCGGAAAATGATGATGATTTTATTTATTTATTTTTTTCTTACAAAGTCTCATATTCCACTAACTTGCGACAAAAAATAAAAAATTCTAGGAACTCGCCATGCCCCTCACGGAATACCTTGGGGTGTCTTCTTTCCAAAATGGGGTCACTTGTGGCGTAGTTATACTGCCCTGGCAATTTAGGGGCCCAAATGTGTGAGAAGAACTTTGCAATCAAAATGTGTAAAAAATGACCGGTGAAATCCAAAAGGTGCACTTTGGAATATGTGCCCCTTTGCCCACCTTGGCAGCAAAAAAGTGTCACACATCTGGTATCGCCGTACTCAGGAGAAGTTGGGGAATGTGTTTTGGGGTGTCATTTTACATATACCCATGCTGGGTGAGAAAAATATCTTGGTCAAATGCCAACTTTGTATAAAAAAATGGGAAAAGTTGTCTTTTGCCAAGATATTTCTCTCATCCAGCATGGGTATATGTAAAATGACACCCCAAAACACATTCCCCAACTTCTCCTGAGTACGGCGATACCAGATGTGTCACACTTTTTTGCTGCCAAGGTGGGCAAAGGGGCACATATTCCAAAGTGCACCTTTCAGATTTTGCAGGCCATTTTTTACACATTTTGATTGCAAAGTTCTTCTCACACATTTGGGCCCCTAAATTGCCAGGGCAGTATAACTACGCCACAAGTGACCCCATTTTGGAAAGAAGACACCCCAAGGTATTCCGTGAGGGGCATGGCGAGTTCCTAGAATTTTTTATTTTTTGTCACAAGTTAGCGGAAAATGATGATTATTTTTTTTTCTCTTTTTTCCTTACAAAGTCTCATATTCCACTAACTTGCGACAAAAAATAAAAAATTCTAGGAACTCGCCATGCCCCTCACGGAATACCTTGGGGTGTCTTCTTTCCAAAATGGGGTCACTTGTGGCGTAGTTATACTGCCCTGGCAATTTAGGGGCCCAAATGTGTGAGAAGTACTTTGCAATCAAAATCTGTAAATAATGACCGGTGAAATCCGAAAGGTGCACTTTGGAATATGTGCCCCTTTGCCCACCTTGGCATCAAAAAAGTGTCACACATGTGGTATCGCCGTACTCAGGAGAAGTTGGGGAATGTGTTTTGGGGTGTCATTTTACATATACCCATGCTGGGTGAGAGAAATATCTTGGCAAAAGACAACTTTTCCCATTTTTTTATACAAAGTTGGCATTTGACCAAGATATTTTTCTCACCCAGCATGGGTATATGTAAAATGACACCCCAAAACACATTGCCCAACTTCTCCTGAGTACGGCGATACCAGATGTGTCACACTTTTTTGCTGCCAAGGTGGGCAAAGGGGCACATATTCCAAAGTGCACCTTTCGGATTTTGCAGGGCATTTTTTACAGATTTTGATTGCAAAGTTCTTCTCACACATTTGGGCCCCTAAATTGCCAGGGCAGTATAACTACCCCACAAGTGACCCCATTTTGGAAAGAAGACACCCCAAGGTATTCCGTGAGGGGCATGGCGAGTTCCTAGAATTTTTTATTTTTTGTCGCAAGTTAGTGGAATATGAGACTTTGTAAGGAAAAAAGAAAAAAAAAGAAAAATCATCATTTTCCGCTAACTTGTGACAAAAAATAAAAAATTCTAGGAACTCGCCATGCCCCTCACGGAATACCTTGGGGTGTCTTCTTTCCAAAATGGGGTCACTTATGGCGTAGTTATACTGCCCTGGCAATTTAGGGGCCCAAATGTGTAAGAAGTACCTTGCAATCAAAATGTGTAAAAAATGGCCTGCGAAATCCGAAAGGTGCCCCTTTGCCCACCTTGGCTGCAAAAAAGTGTCACACATCTGGTATCGCCGTACTCAGGAGAAGTTGGGGAATGTGTTTTGGGGGGTCATTTTACATATACCCATGCTGGGTGAGAGAAATATCTTGGCAAAAGACAACTTTTCCCATTTTTTTATACAAAGTTGGCATTTGACCAAGATATTTTTCTCACCCAGCATGGGTATATGTAAAATGACACCCCAAAACACATTCCCCAACTTCTCCTGAGTACGGCGATACCACATGTGTGACACTTTTTTGCAGCCTAGATGCGCAAAGGGGCCCAAATTCCTTTTAGGAGGGCATTTTTAGACATTTGGATCCCAGACTTCTTCTCACACTTTCGGGCCCCTAAAAAGCCAGGGCAGTATAAATACCCCACATGTGACCCCACTTTGGAAAGAAGACACCCCAAGGTATTCAATGAGGGGCATGGCGAGTTCCTAGAATTTTTTTTTTTTGCATAAGTTAGCGGATATTGATTTTTTTTTGTTTTTTTCTCACAAAGTCTCACTTTCCGCTAACTTAGGACAAAAATTTCAATCTTTCATGGACTCAATATGCCCCTCACGGAATACCTTGGGGTGTCTTCTTTCCAAAATGGGGTCACATGTGGGGTATTTATACTGCCCTGGCTTTTTAGGGGCCCTAAAGCGTGAGAAGAAGTCTGGAATATAAATGTCTAAAAATGTTTACGCATTTGGATTCCATGAGGGGTATGGTGCGTCCATGTGAGATTTTATTTTTTGACACAAGTTAGTGGAAAATGAGACTTAGTAAGAAAAAACAAAAACAAACAAAAAATTTCCGCTAACTTGTGCCAAAAAAAATGTCTGAATGGAGCCTTACCGGGGGGGGGGGGGGGTGATCAATGACAGGGGGGTGATCAATGACAGGGGGGTGATCACCCATATAGACTCCCTGATCACCCCCCTGTCATTGATCACCCCCCCCTGTAAGGCTCCATTCAGACATCCGCATGATTTTTTACGGATCCATGGATACATGGATCGGATCCACAGAACGCATGCGGACGTCTGAATGGAGCCTTACAGGGGGGTTATCAATGACAGGGGGTGATCAGGGTAATCAGGGTGATCACCCCCCTGTCACTGATCACCCCCCCCTGTAAGGCTCCATTCAGACATCCGCATGATTTTTTACGGATCCATGGATACATGGATCGGATCCACAAAACGCATGCGGACGTCTGAATGGAGCCTTACAGGGGGGTTATCAATGACAGGGGGTGATCAGGGTAATCACCCCCCTGTCACTGATCACCCCCCCTGTAAGGCTCCATTCAGACATCCGCATGATTTTTTACGGATCCATGGATACATGGATCGGATCCACAGAACGCATGCGGACGTCTGAATGGAGCCTTACAGGGGGGTTATCAATGACAGGGGGTGATCAGGGTAATCAGGGTGATCACCCCCCTGTCACTGATCACCCCCCCTGTAAGGCTCCATTCAGACATCCGCATGATTTTTTACGGATCCATGGATACATGGATCGGATCCACAGAACGCATGCGGACGTCTGAATGGAGCCTTACAGGGGGGTTATCAATGACAGAGGGTAATCAGGGTGATCACCCCCCTGTCACTGATCACCCCCCCTGTAAGGCTCCATTCAGACATCCGCATGATTTTTTACGGATCCATGGATACATGGATCGGATCCACAGAACGCATGCGGACGTCTGAATGGAGCCTTACAGGGGGGTTATCAATGACAGGGGGTGATCAGGGTAATCAGGGTGATCACCCCCCTGTCACTGATCACCCCCCCTGTAAGGCTCCATTCAGACATCCGCATGATTTTTTACGGATCCATGGATACATGGATCGGATCCACAGAACGCATGCGGACGTCTGAATGGAGCCTTACAGGCGGGGTTATCAATGATAGGGGGTGATCAGGGTAATCAGGGTGATCACCCCCCTGTCACTGATCACCCCCCCTGTAAGGCTCCATTCAGACATCCGCATGATTTTTTACGGATCCATGGATACATGGATCGGATCCACAGAACGCATCCGGACGTCTGAATGGAGCCTTACAGGGGGGTTATCAATGACAGGGGGGTGATCAGGGAGTGTATATGGGTGATCACCCGCCTGTCATTGATCACCCCCTGTAAGGCTCCATTCAGACGTCCGCATGTGTTTTGCGGATCCGATCCATGTATCCATGGATCCGTAAAAATCATGCGGACGTCTGAATGGAGCCTTACAGGGGAGTGATCAATGACAGGGGGGTGATCAATGACAGGGGGTGATCAGGGAGTGTATATGGGTGATCACCCGCCTGTCATTGATCACCCCCCTGTAAGGCTCCATTCAGACGTCCGTATGCTTTTTGCGGATCCGATCCATGTATCCGTGGATCCGTAAAAATCATACGGACG
The DNA here is from genome assembly GCF_014858855.1 of Bufo gargarizans. NCBI lineage: Eukaryota > Metazoa > Chordata > Amphibia > Anura > Bufonidae > Bufo > Bufo gargarizans. Next base: position 584,446,218 of record NC_058080.1, on the reverse strand, counting down.
TCTGAACGGAGCCTGACAGGGGGGTGATCAATGACAGGGCGGTGATCAATGACAGGGGGGTGATCAGGGAGTTTATATGGTGTGATCATGGGTGATCAGGGGTTTATAAGGGGTTAATAAGTGACGGGGGGGGTGTAGTGTAGTGTGGTGTTTGGTGCTACTGTACTTACCTACCTGAGTCCTCTGGTGGTCGATCCTAACAAAAGGGACCACCAGAGGACCAGGTAGGAGGTATATTAGACGCTGTTATGAAAACAGCGTCTAATATACCTGTTAGGGGTTAAAAAATTCGGATCTCCAGCCTGCCAGCGAGCGATCGCCGCTGGCAGGCTGGAGATCCACTCGCTTACCTTCCGTTCCTGTGAGCGCGCGCGCCTGTGCGTGCGCGTTCACAGGAAATCTCGGCTCTCGCGGGAGGACGCGTATATGCGTCCACCCAGAAGAGCAGGACCGCCGGCAGGACGCAATCCTGCGTACGGTGGTCCTGAGGTGGTTAACATTGTCTACATGATAAATGCTACTGCATTTGCTGATATGAGACAACCCCTTTAACCAATATACCTTGAATAGCCCTAATTTACATATTACTATTTCCTAATGAACTTGTCGTATCCTCTTCTGCTTATAGCTTTCCCATATGCCAAAATGGGAACCTGGCTTAAAGGGGTTGTCCGGGTTCAGAGCTGAACCCGGACATACCCTTATTTTCACCCCGGCAGCCCCCCTGAGCCTGGCATCGGAGCATCTCATGCTCCGATGCGCTCCCGTGCCCTGCGCTAGATCGCGCAGGGCACAGGCTCTTGTGTTTTCAATAACACACTGCCGGGCGGTAACTTCTGCCCAGCAGTGTGTTCGGTGACGTCACCGGCTCTGAGGGGCGGGCTTTAGCTCTGCCCTAGCCGTTTTACTGGCTAGGGCAGAGCCAAATCTCGCCCATCAGTGCCGGTGACGTCACCGGGCTGCCTGTCAGCCCCATAGAGAGCCCGGTATGTCACCGGAACTCAGAAAAATGCCTTTGCCCTGCGCGATTTAGCGCAGGGCAAAGGAGAGCATCGGAGCATGAACTGCTCTGATGCTCATGTCAGGGGGGCTGCCGGGGTGAAAATGGAGGGATGTCCAGGTTCAGCTCTGAACCTGGACAACCCCTTTAAACTGGACATACGTACATTTTAGATGTTTGCTGGCCAAGCCTGGTAATTTCAGGGGTTGTGAGAAAAATCCAGCATAATGTCTTTATAAAACCAATTCTTTATTGGTTCTTTTAAAAAAAGATCCATGAGATGCAAACATGTGAATTTGCTTCTTATAGATCGTTTTTAAAAAACTTGAGCAATAAATAGCGAGTTTTATCAAGATGTTGTGCTGGATTGTTGTACCGTTTCCAGAGTTGCTTTCTCAGTGTATCGTCACAGGCTTTCCAGGAACCGGACCTGTCTAAGATGGAATGATGAGCTGAATTAATTTTCTCTTTTTTATTTGGTTGGACAATTTCAGGGGTTACAGCCAACCATCTAATCTGTATGAGGCCGTCCTGACTCTCCTCTGATGGCAGGGAAAAAAAGAATAAAGCAAATTGGATTTTAACTTCTTGATCCTTTTGTTCTAGGAATATGTCATTGCCAGAGAGGTCTGACAATGGTTTTCTCCCGCTCTGCACACTGAGAATACATTCTTGTTCAGTTGAGACATGTGTATGATAGGATTGGAAATTATAGCTGTTGGCTGAACAAGAATTCAGCCATCATCTATCCTTATTTGTAGAGCCAGCTTTAGGCAGTATCCTAAGTACATTCCTCCTTTAGAGCCCTTATGGGGTTAAAATTGGTTGTGCAAGTACATTCAGTCCTAGGTTATCCCAAAAAATGTTTAAAGGTGTTCATGACAGTGAAATGACACTAGAGGCTGGTCAAGAAATAAGAAAGAACATGCTGTGCCAGTTCTGGCCACTGTTCCAGTCTGCCTGCCCAGAACTCCATGGGGTCAGGGAACACGGTATGCACGAGAGACAGGCCAAAGTGTAGGTAGGCCTAAACCTGTATGTTGAGGAAGGAGCTCTAGGCTTGCTGATTGGCCTTACCTTGGTGCGGAATGTCGAAAAACTGCTCCATCACATTGAGACTGAACTGGATAATGCTACTTCAGCTTGTGGCAGCAGAATGGAGGTGACTCTGTGGGGGGCAGAGAGGGGCCTAACCCACCCACAGTGTCAGTGACATCACCAGATCCTTAAGCAGACATGATCCTGGCTGTTCTTTGGGAGGCATGTTGCCTCTGCTCTTTATTGCTGCTGCCACCACCCTCTTCCTCAGAACACTGATCTGGCTCCCAGGTGCTGTCCAACACCCAATCATCATCAACATTTTCACACTTCCTGCCGCTTTTATTAGACTGTGAGATATCATGGTGGGGCAAATGCAGAGCAGAGTAGGGAGACCCAGGAACTCTACTGCCACTGTCGCTGTCCCCATTGCCAATACCATGGCTACAGGTGCCACCATTACCACCACCAACACAGCTATGCATGGCATCCCATGCCTCCTCTTGCATCTCCTCCTTAGAGCAGTACAAACGGTGAAGGCTCTCACAAAAATCGGCAACAGGGAGACTCTCTTGACTATCTTTCATAGGGAATGGTGGGGTTTTCTTGCCACTTCTTAGAAAAAAGGAAGGCACCCCACTAGAAGGGGCAGTAAACACTGAAAGAACTCCACTGAAAGCATTCTCTAGGGCTGCAATCAGAAGGAGCAAGAGGAACAGTGTTAGACTCAGAAGTCATCTTCAATTGAGATGTCATGAACATAAAATTTTCCGTTCCCAAACGGCGAATGCGAATTTCTGCAAATGTTCGCGAACGGGCGAACCGGGCGAACCGCCATAGACTTCAATAGGCAGGCAAATTTTAAAACCCACAGGGACTCTTTCTGGCCACAATAGTGATGGAAAAGTTGTTTCAAGGGGACTAACACCTGGACTGTGGCATGCCGGAGGGGGATCCATGGCAAAACTCCCATGGAAAATTACGTAGTTGACGCAGAGTCAGGTTTTAATCCATAAAGGGCATAAATCACCTAACATTCCTAAATTATTTGGTATAACGTGCTTTAAAACATCAGGTATGATGTTGTATCGATCAGGTAGTGTAAGGGATACGCCCGCTTCACAGTGACAGACCAAACTATGACAGACCAAACTCCCCGTTTAACGCACCGCAAACAACCGCAAACAGTCCATTTGCACAACCGCAAACTCCCCATTTGCACAAGGTTGGATACCAAGCTAGCCATGTCCCGTTCCTTGTCCTCACTGACGTCATTGAAGGTCTCTTCCTCCACCCTGCCACGTATAACATCAAGGGTCCCCGAAAGGTGACAACAAGCCCCCTGGGACACCTGCTGTGGTTGGTCTTCCACCTCCTCAAAGCCATCTTCCTCCTCTGACTCCTCTTCTTCAGACTCCTCTCTCTGCATTGCCGCAGGTCCGGCAATCGATGACGACAAGGCTGCTTCTGGTGGTGACCACAACTCTTCCTCTTCGTGCTCATCTACAGCCTGATCCAGCACTCTTTGCAGGGCACGCTCCAGAAAAAACGCATATGGGATGAGGTCAATGATGTTGCCTTAGGTTTGACTGACCAGGTTTGTCACCTCCGCAAAAGGACGCAGCCAAAAAATATCCTGCTCCGCAGAGGCTGTCCTCTTTTTTTTTTTTATTAAAAAAAATCTTTTCTTACCAGTTTAATCTCTGTTTTGTACCCTATCAGGGGCTGGTGTATGGAATAGATTTTAGGAATTGGGAGATGGAAAAAGATGCTTGGTTGGTCCACTTCCAATTTGGGGCACTGCGTGTGCAACGTGCAATGTACTGTGCCACCCTATATGAGTGGTGTGTTAAGTAGTACTATTTTAATCCCTGTTACGCCCCCTATCAGGGGACATTTATGGAATAGATTTTAGACAAACGCAAAGAGTTGTCAATAATTGACACACTCATGACATAAATTTTATTCCTCTATGTGTCAATCTTGGTGTAGTGATGACTGTGCTTGTGCGCACGTTTGGGAGATTGCAAGCGATGGCGGTTTTTCAAAGCCTATGATCGTGCTGATGTAGTTCACTGACAGTTAAGTGACCCAGAAAACAATGATTCTGCAGTGTGGGCCCATTTTTGGCCTAGTAGGCTTTAATGATCACCTTAGATGATCACAAAGAAAATTAATGTTTTTTCTATGCAAAATTATCCAGCCGATCGCTTTTGGTCTGTTCACAATGAAGCAACGACCTTATCATCTGGGGTGTGCCAACATTGCCATTGCCAACACACTCATAGAGGTGATCGCTTCATTGTGATATGCAAACCCCTTCACCACAACAAGGTAACAATCACGAAGCGGGAATTGACACTGGTATGTGCCTTTTTGTTTTGTTTTTGCAGCCACAGTGCAGAACCAGAGGCCAGAAAAATCAGGCATGTACACATGCCTGAAAAATTAGGTATTGTTGCAGCCGCTGCTGATGTTTTCCAGGCAGAAAGTGCACTAAAACATTGCAGCTTGAACCCTAGTTGGTGGCGGAGAAGTCACGCAAGTCATCCAGCATGCAGAGATTAAATACAGCAGTGTGTGGACCATTTTTAGCCCAAGGCATCTCATCAGGCCTTTTTTAGTCAAATGCATCCCCCACTGTCAGTCCCTTCGGGATCCATGCCTCATTCATCTTAATAAAGGTGAGGTAATCTAGACTTTTTTGACCTAGGCGACTTCTCTTCTCAGTGACAATACCTCCTGCTGCACTGAAAGTACTTTCTGACAGGACACTTGAAGCGGGGCAAGCCATATGTTCTATCGCAAATTTCGGATAGCTCAGGCCACAGGTAAAACCTGCGCACCCAGTACTCAAGCGGTTCATCGCTCTTCAGAGTGTCGATATCTGCAGTTAAGGCGAGGTAGTCTGCTACCTGTTGGTCGAGTCGTTCTCTGAGGCTGGACCCCGAAGGGCTGTGGCGATGCATAGGACTTAAAAAGCTCTGCATGTCCTCAATCAACAACACGTCTGTAAAGCGTCCGGTCCTTGCCGGCGTGGTCGTGGTAGGGGGAGGATTACTTTCACCTCTTCCCCTGTTAGATTCCCATTGTGCTGTGACATCACCCTTATACGCTGTGTAAAGCATACTTTTTAACTTGTTTTGGAACTGCTGCATCCTTTCCGACTTCCGGTAATTCGGTAACATTTCAGACACTTACTGCTTATACCGGGGGTCTAGTAGCATGGCCACCCAGTACAGGTCGTTCTCCTTCAGCCTTTTTATATGAGGATCCCTCAACAGGCATGACAGCATGAAAGACCCCATTTGCACAAGGTTGGATGCCGAGCTACTCGTCATGTCCCGTTCCTCGTCCTCACTGATCTCATTGAAAGTCTGTTCTCCCCCAGCCACGTACAACACCACGGGTACCAGATAGGTGACAACGAGCACCCTGGGATTCCTGCTGTGGTTGGTCTTCCTCCTTCTCAAAGCAACATTCCTCCTCTGACTCCTCTTCCTCAGACTCCTCTTCCAGCGTTGCCGCAGGTCCAGCAAGCAATGCTGATAAGGCTGTTTCTGGTGGTGATGGTGACCACAACTCTTCCTCTTCACGCTCATCTACGGCCTGATCCAGCACTATTCGCATGGCACGCTCCAGGAAGTGTGGCAATGTGAACATTGAGGTGTTGTTTCCCCAGGTTCCAGTCCGGGACTTAGGGCATGCTCATGTCCAGGGATCCTATTTAATCCTGCTACTGGATCCTGGTTGTGTCTCACTCTGGCCCGAGTGTGCACACAGGGGCCTGGTGTTGCTCTGTCAGTGTGGTCAGATAGGCAAGGCTGAGGGGCCACGAGGCTATGCAATAGCCTGGACTTTGGGGGACTCAGCGACACCCAGGAACAAGCTTTGAAAGGTCAGAATCAGGAGGACTGCTAGAACACAACCCCCTCCAAGGTACAGCATTTGTTACAGCCTGAGGGCTGGTGGACTGTATGTCATGGGTAAGTCGCACATGGTTCCATGCGGGAACGCTATCGTATAGCCGAGTTAGGGATACAATGTTTATTATGTTTAGGTAGAGCCCAGATAGGCAGGCTTTTGTTTTATGCCATGTTGTGTATGAAGAGTGTAAAATAAATTGCACTGTTTGGACCTGAAACCCAGTGGTTATGAAGATCATTGTGAGAATGACCCCCAAATAAGAGGCGATCCCTTACAGAAGAAAACAAATGGGATGATGTCGCTGATGGTGCCTTCGGTTCGATTGACTAGGTTTGTCACCTCCTAAAAAGGACGCATGAGCATACAGGCATTGTGCATGAGCGTCCAGCAACGTGGCAAAAAAATACCCAACTCCGAAGAGGCTGTTCTAGCACCCCGGTCATACAAATACTCGTTGACTGCTTTTTCTTGTTGGAGCAGGCGGTCGAACATTAGGAGTGTTGAATTCCAATGTGTCGGGCTGTCGCAAATCAAGAGCCTCACTGGCATTTTGTTTCGCCGCTGAATATCGGAAAAGTGCGCCATGGCCATGTAGGAACACCTGAAATGGCCACACACCTTCCTGGCCTGCTTGAGGACGTCCTGTAAGTCTGGGTACTTATGCACAAAGCGTTGTACGATCAGACTCAACACATGTGCCATGCACGGCACATGTGTCAACTTACCCAAATTTAATGCCGCCAACAAATTGCTTCCGTTGTCACACACCACTTTGCCGATCTCCAGTTGGTGTGGAGTCAGCCACTGATCCACCTGTGCGTTCAGGGTGGACAGGAGTGCTGGTCCTGTGTGACTCTCTGCTTTCAGGCAAGTCAACCCCGAGTCGTATCCGGGATATGGTATAGCCCCTGGGGAGCTGGGGGGGTGCAATTGATGTGGAGCAAGACGCAGCAGCAGAAGAGGACTCAGCCGAGGAGGTTAGCGAAGAGGATGGAGTAGGAGGAGTAGAGGAGGTGGCAGCAGGCCTGCCTGCAGGTTGTGGCGATGTCACCAACTCCTCTGCAGAGCCACGCATTCCATGCTTGGCAGCTGTCAGTAGATTTACCCAATGCGCAGTGTATGTGATATACCTGCACTGACCGTGCTTTGCAGACCAGGTATCAGTGGTCAGATGGACCCTTGCCCCAACACTGTGTGCCAGACATGCCATGACTTCCTTTTGCACAATAGATTACAGGTTGGGGATTGCATTTTGTGAAAAAAGCATTCGGCAGGGTACCTTCCACTGCGGTGTCCCAATAGCTACAAATTTTCTGAAGGCCTCAGACTCCACCAGCTTGTATGGTAAAAGCTGGCGGGATAAGAGTTCCGACAAGCCAGCTGTCAGACGCCAGGCAACTGTGACATTGGTTTCTTACGCTCAAACATTTCCTTGACAGACACCTGACTGTGGGCAGATGAGCAGGAACTGCTGAAGGTAAGAGGCGGAGTGGCGGGTGGTTGAGAGGGGGCATGGAGGACAGCAGTGGTTGACGTGGCTGAAGATGCTGGACCAGGAGGAGGATGGTGGCTTTGAGTTTGTGTGCTGCTTGTACTCATCATGTGTTGATCCCATAGGCATTTGTGATGTGAGATCATGTGCCTTCGCAAAGCAGTTGTACCTAGGTGGGTGTTGGACTTCCCACGACTCAGTTTCTTTTGGCACAGGTTGCAAATGGCATCGCTGTTATCAGAGGCAGACACACCAAAAAAATGCCACACTGCTGAGCTTTGCAATGACTGCATTCTGGTGGCACAGTACCTTGCAGACAAAAAAGCAATACAATTTTTTCTCTGTAATATAATTGCAGTTGCCTGCCAGTGTGTGTCAGGCCCACAGAGTGTACTGTGCCCACTGCCAGTGCCCGCCACCACTCATATCTGGTGGTACAGTACCTTGCAGATAAAAAAGCAATACAATTTTTTTCTCTGTAATATAATTGCAGATGGACGTACGGTGTGATGATGATGATGTTGTACCCGCTGCTGCTTCCTTTGCTGAGTTGTCAGATACAAGTGAAGCGGTTGATGACGATGTGTCCGTGGATGTCACGTGGGTGCCCGCTCGAAGAGAAGAAGAACAGGGGGAAAGTTCAGATGGGAAGACGGAGAGGATCGTCGCAAGGAGCTAGTGGCACAGTCAGACAGCATGTATCGGCACCCGGGGTCAGCCAGACAGCAACGCATGCTGTTGCCACCACCAGAATGCTGTCATTGCAAAGCTCAGTAGTGTGGCATTTTTTTGGTGTCTGCCTCTGATAACAGCGATGCCATTTGCAACCTGTGCCAAAAGAAACTGAGTTGCGGGAAGTCCAACACCCACCTAGGTACAACTGCTTTGCGAAGGCACATGATCTCACATCACAAATGCCTATGGGATCAACACATGATGAGTACAAGCAGCACAGAAACTCAAAGCCACGATCCTCCTCCTGGTCCAGCATCTTCAGCCACGTCAACCACTGCTGTCCTCCATGCCCCCTCTCAAAGCACGGTCAGGGCAGAGTACGCTCTGTGGGCCTAACACACACTGGCAGGCAACTGCAATTATATTACAGAGAATAAATTTGATTGCTTATTTTTATTTTTTTAAACATTTCTTTATTCGGATGTATGAGGCATACAGTCATATATTACAGTAGGTATACATTGTATGAGATATACAGTCATATTCCATGTAATCCGCATTCAAATACATCCTTTTAAATTATATTCTCCCCACCCTATCCACCCACCCTCCCTTCTCCCATCCCAACTTCTGCTACTCATACCAATCTTGCTCGCCTCCTCTCAAATTCACATTTATGAAACTGTTTAGGAGCCTACACTTAGATTTCTAATAAACCAAGAGTACCTTTCAATTTTGCCTCCAGATACCACTTAGTTTGCTCAAATGGGGTTAGTAGCTCCTTAATTTCTTCTCTTCGTCAAAATATGTTCAACCAGTTTTTTCCATTTTTTTAAAAACTTTGCCACTGCCTTCTCTTTATTCTTACCCACTTCTAATCTTTCTAAATACAGAATTCTTTTTATGAGACCCACCACTTCATCTTTGGTAGGAATAGTTGGCACCAGCCAATGTCGCAAAAGACATTTTTTAACTGCCATAAGGGCAATGTGTATACCAGGTTCCGCTACCCCTTTACCTAGCGAGACATCTTGGCCCACTGGAATATACTGGAATACACATTGCTGCGGATCTGTTCTCACCTCAATATCCCAGACCTCTTTAATAAGAAAGATTATATCTTCCCACAGTGACCTAAGGTGCTGGCAACTCCACAGCCCATGTAAAAGGTCTGCTTTAGGCTGCGAGCACTTAGGACACTCCCTCAGATAATGCGCTGGGGCATTAGAGTATGAAAGATTGTACGCATATGTCGCTTTATGGAGAATCCTCAATTGCGATTCTCTCCATTGCTCACTGTGAACAGCCTTCCTGATATATTCTAAACCCTCTCTCATTTTAAGGGTCAAATCTTCCACCCCACATCCCTTTCCCAGTGCGCAAAAACAGTTTTCGCTAAGCTTATAAAACTAATATCTCTTAGACGTCTATATGTGTCTGCAAGTGAGATCATAACCCTGCCTCTCCCCAGAAGAGCTGCAAACCAGGTCATTCTGTCCGCTTCCCCAAAGAAGCCGATTGGGCTTTACAATAAGCCAAGAGCTGATAGAATGCTAGTGGGTGAGAAGTCTCCATCTGATGTCCATTACAAATTGCTCCCATGACATCAATTATGAGTCTGGTCCTGTTAGTAAGTCATTTAGCGTGTAGATGTTTTTCTCTCTCCACTTCTTATACATTCTGTTTTCTCGCACTTGCGGAAAAGCAGGTAAAGACCACAAAGGCATCTGGGGCGATAAGTATATCGGAAGCCTGTATAAATTCCTAATCGCTTTCCATGCCATAATAGTATCTCTAAGAAGGACAGATTGTTTTACCTCCCTCGGAAGATCTTTTAACCGAGTGTGGATAAGGGCAGCCAACTCCCACGGTTTAGCCAGTTCCCGTTCCACCTTCCCCGCAGAGAAATAATTTGTTTTCCAGACCCAATCCCTCACATGACGAAAAAGAGCAGCCAAGTTATATAGTCTAATATCGGGCATATTTAAACCCCCCTCCCATTTCAGCAAGCAGAGTTTCTTATAGGCTACCCGTGGCCTCTTTTTGTTCCAGAGGAACTTCACAAACGCCGCTTGCAGTTTCCTCACATCTGCATGTTTGAGGAGCACGGGAATTGTCTGTAGTGGGTATAGCATTTTCGGGAAGCTTATCATTTTTATTAAATATGGTCTCCCCATCAATGACAATGGGAGATCCTTCCATTTATCAAGCTCCTTGGTGATTTTAGCTATAAGCGGTGGGTAATTTAATGAATGAATTGAGGAAGCAGTCTTGCCTATTTTAACCCCCAAATATGTGATATAGTCCTTACGCATCTCAACCCAGTTTGGGAAATAGCCCTCATATCCCTATCCCCCCAAAAAAGCAGCTGACTTTTGGACACATTTATTTTGTAGCCCGTTACTCCCCCATAGTTCTGGAATATCTCCAGTACCGCCTTCGGTGTAAGCTCGGTGCATTCATAAAAATCAGCAGGTCATCCGCAAAACATGCAAGCTTTAGAATTTCCTTCCCACCTTAATCCCTTCATACTCATCCGACTTCCAGAGGAACAAAGCCAGCGGCTCCAGAGCAATGTCAAACAATAAGGGAGACAAAGGGCACCCTTGCCGTGTCCCTCTGTGAAGCCAAACGGTATCTGACAGAAAGCCTGGAACATGAACCTTTGCCTGAGGATCTGCATATACTGCTGACAAATAGTTCCTAAATGCACCTCTTATATCCATTTTGTTCAAGACATCATTTAGCCATTGCCAGCTGACATTGTCAAATGCCTTTTCGGCATCGATGGCTAGGAGAGCCTGTGTCGCATGGGCTCCATTCTGCCGCAAACTGTCTTGTACTGCCAATACTTTCCTGATATTAGTCACCGCCGAGCGGCCTTTGATAAATCCCACTTGATGTTCCCCAATCAGGTCCGGCATAAGTAATGCCAACCTATTGGCCAGGATCTTTGATGCCAACTTTAGGTCCTGATTAATCAAGGAGATTGGCCTGAAAGATCCTGGTTGTGTCAGATCCTTCCCTGGCTTCGGGATCAGCTTAATATAAGCCATATTACCAGATGGAGGCATCCTCCCTTCTCTGAGTACTGAATTAAACAGTGTGGTCAACGTCGAGACTATGTCAGGACCTAATGCCTTATAAAATTCTGCAGGGAATCCGTCAGGGCCCGGTGACTTCCCATTATGCAAGGCCTTAATTGTCTGCTGTACCTCAGTCTCCGTTATATCAGAGTTAAGGCTCTCTAACATTTCTGCCGATAAGGTAGGAAGTTTCACTTTGTTTAAAAGTTCCCTCACTTTCTGTGAGTCATATGGTGCTTGGGAGTACATGGCTACAAAATATTTTTTCATAATGTCCAGCAGCTTTCTAGGGTGGGAATGCAAGACTCCCTGCTCATCCCGGAGGGGGTATAATTGTAAGCGTCTGACATATGGGCGCGTAAGATTTGCAAGCAACTTTCCCCGCCTTGTTTCCATATTTAAAGAGAGTAGCCAGTCTACAGTCAGCAAACCACTTGACCTTCCCTTCTTGATAGTAATCATAGCTATGCTTAGCAGTGACCCATGCCACCTTATTTTCATCTGACGGATCATTAAGATATTTTGTGTATGCCAGCCTAACATTATGTATGGCTTGATCATATTTCTTCTGTATATCTCTTCTCTTTCCTATAGTGTATGATATAATCCTCCCCCTTAATACCGCCTTTGCGGTTTCCCAAAACAACTCAGCAGTTTTGTTTGTGTGCTTCATTATCTTGGGAGTACTCCCACCACCACCCCCTCAGCCTATCATTGAAGTCTTCATCCAGCAAGCAAATGACTCGGCATTCTCCAGATCTGGTCCGTACCTCTGGGGATATTTTCCTCCAGTTCGAATCCAAAGTGGAGCATGATCTGAGATCAATATGTCCTCTAGTTCCGCCTTATGGACTCTCGAGACCAGATCTGGAGATACCAATACATAATCTATTCTGGACCAAGACTTCTGCTGAGAAGGAGTAGTGAGAGTACTCTCTGTCAGCAGGGTGGTGCCTCCGCCAGATATCTACCAAATCTACAGCCTCAAGAAATGGCGTAAGGGTATGAGAAACCTCTGGATTTTGCTGACCTCTTTTTTTGATCCCGTCTGCTTCCTGTCCTCCACACTGTTTCTTACCCTATTGAAGTCACCTGCCACTATCATGGATGGGCCTTTATCCTGAAGCACAAAATTCTCCAGAGCTTGATAAAAACCCGTTTGGGCCGCGTTAGGGGAATAAATATTATACAAGAGTAGTTGTCTGCCCCCCAAATTAATCTCAGCTCTCAAACTCCTCCCTTCTTTATCAGCCTCACTCTTATTTAAGGTGTACTGAAGATTTTTGTGAAACAATATCATTATCCCCGCCCTCCTTCCCATTGACGATGAACCAATCACCTGTCCCACCCAGTGTTTACGCATCCTCCAGAAGTCTTGTTCCTCCAGGTGTGTCTCCTGTAAGAGGCCACATCCACCTTCAGTTTTTTAAGGTGTCTAAGTATCATATTTCGTTTGGTCTGGGAACGCAGACCTTTCACGTTCCATGTCACTATTCTCATAAAATCCTTTCAAACAGGACTACCTCAGGAGACACACCTGGAGGAAAACCAGACTGTCTATACCTGAAAAGAAAGCACAAGTCAGTGATGAGCAGCAATACAAACATTTCCCAACATAACACCCCCCCCTCCCCCCCCCTTGAACAATTGAAACATCAATACGCGATATCAGTCTCCTAGCATCGACTTCTCTTTTTTCGCGCATCCTGTGGAACTATCGCAATTCCGCACTCCCACCTTCACACCACCCTAATACATTTGAAATAGAAAAAGAACAAAAAAAAAATATTGACAAAATCCTACCCCCAAAGCCGTCTGTAACATTCTAAACATTGAGGTTCTTATCCATCTATCATTTACCCTCCACATCAAACAGCATTACTATCTCTCCCCTCTTCTCCCCTCCCTTCTATACCTCCAGACCTCACCGGACCCCAGAGATCAAACTTGTAACTCAGCATCAAAACGTCCCAAGGTCTCTGAAACAATCAAAAGTTTTCGTCCACCATACTTTACACTATGCCCCCGGGTCACTTCACTTCAGCCTTGGGACTCAACCATGGGCTCTCTGAACGTCGGGGATCTCCTCTAATTTTGTAAGTCCTGACACCGCTCCTTTCTTCAATTATACTGAGCATCCGATATATTTCCTCCTCTCTCTTGCCATGGGTCTCCTTCTACGCCTTCTCCTAGTGCCCTCATGGCCTCCCTCGGGTTGAGGTAAGTATCGATGTGGCCATCTTAGTGAGACCCGCAATGTGGCGGGAAACAACAGCGCGAATTTGGTTTTCTTTCTGACAAGGCAGAACATACTTGTGAGAAGGCTCTCCTTCGTTTCGTAACTTCCATCGAGTAATCACTAAAAAGGAATATTTTCGAGCCTCTCGGCATCAGCGGGTGTTGTGCGCCTTTGTACTTCCTCAAAATCGCCTCCTTGGCGGCATAATTTTAATATTTCGCAATGGCTGGTCTCGGTCTTCCCCTATCTGTGCCTGCGGGCCTCGCTGGACCCAATCTGTGGGCTCTTTCAACAGTGTACTTGTCTTGGAGCCCCAAGGCCTGAGGGAGTTCTATTGCGATTATTTGAAGCAATTGCGATTGGGGAATATCTTCTGGCAATCCCACCAGCCGGAGATTACTTCTCCTGGAACGATTTTCCAGGTCCTCCAGTTTGTCTTTAAGCGCCTGGTTATTTGAGAGTACCTCTCTCACTTTTATCTGTGTCTGCTCCAGCTCTTCCGCCACCATAGTAATTCTCTGCTCCAGCTCCGTTATTTGTGTGGAGTGTTGGGACACTTCTGTTTGTATCTGGAGGAGCGCCGCCAAGACTGTGGCCTCCAGTGTGGATTTAATATCGGCGCTAGCAACTTCGCCACCTCCAGCGCCATGGTCCGGCAGGATATCGTAATGTCCTGATCAGGGGTTAAACTAACCTCCGAGCCCTCCGATTCTACGTCTGAGCTCCTAGATGGTATCTGGGCTGCCGACTGGGTAAGTCTCTGCGTCTTTTCTGTCGCCGCCATTTTGACTTTCAGTTGGCGCTCCTCACCCTGTGAGGGACGCGTCGGAGTACTCGACATGCCGTCTTTCCTCAGAAATGTCTCCATCCGCTTGTCCTATGGCTCCCACAGAGGGTCGGGATGTCAGGTTTATCACCCAGGAGTTTTATATACTGGTTTGCGGGCTTTGGGTATCGGAGCTCCGGTCCTCACTATCCTCTCATGCGCGCGCCGAAACCGGAAGTCCCTTGATTGCTTTTTTATCTGCAAGGTACTGTGCTATCAGATATGAGTGGTGGGCACTGGCAGTGGGCACAGTACACTCTGTGGGCCTGAAATACACTGGTAGGCAACTGAAATTATATTACAGAGAAAAAATGTTATTGCTTTTTTATCTGCAAGGGACTGTGCCACCAGATATGAGTGATGGCGGGCACTGGCAGTGGGCACAGTACACTCTGTGGACCTGACACACACTGACAGGCAACTGCAATATATATATATATATATTTATATATATAAAAAAAAAAGCAGACTGATGTACTAGCCCTAAAAAGGGCTTTTTGGGGTGCTGTCAGGACGCTGTCCTTACAGCAGATCAGATGAGTCTTTGAGGACTGGAGTGGACACAGAACACTGGCCTAGCTAACGATTTCCCTATTAATTCAGCAGCAGCAGCACTCTCCCTGCTGTCACTAACACTGCAGCTTCAGAATGAACCTAAGATGGATGCTGTCCTTGCTTTTTGATAGGAGGTGGGAGGGCCTGGGAGGGAGGGAATGCTGATTGGCTGGAATGTGTCTGCTGACTGTGAAGTACAGGGTCAAAGTTTGCTCAATGATGACGTATAGGGGCAGATCGAACATTGCATATGTTCGCCTGCTGTGGCGAACGCAAACAAGCGATGTTCGCCGCGAACTGTTAGCCGGCGAATAGTTCAGGACATCTCTAATCTTTAAGTCATCCTGCTTTGAGTGAGGGGGGACAACTGTAAACTACTACTACTTCTAATAGTTGTAGCCAGATAGTTGGTCCTGCTACTACTCACATTCTAGACCTGGGTCTTTGATTTGGAACCCTTCTATATCCATTTTAGGGCCTAAATGTACACAGTCACACAAAGTATATAACGGTTTACATAGTAACATAGTACATAAGGCCGAAAAAAGACATTTGTCCATCCAGTTCGGCCTGTCATCCTGCAAGTTGATCCAGAGGAAAGCAAAAAAAAATAACTTTGAGGTAGAAGCCAATTTTCCTCACTTTAGGGGAATAAAAAATTCCTTCCCGACTCCAATCAGGCAATCAGAATAACTCCCTGGATCAACGACAATCTCCTGAACTCCAAACTGAATGTCAGAATGGGAAAGAAAGGTGGGCTACAACAGCAGAAGACCCCACCGGGTACCACTCATCTCCACTACAAATAGGAAAAAGAGGCTACAATTTGCACGAGCTCACCAAAATTGGACTGTTGAAGACTGGAAAAATGTTGCCTGGTCTGATGAGTCTCGATTTCTGTTGAGACATTCAAATGGTAGAGTCCGAATTTGGTGTAAACAGAATGAGAACATGTATCCATGATGCCTTGTTACCACTGTGCAGGCTGGTGGTGTAATGGTGTGGGGGATGTTTTCTGGGCACACTTTAGGCCCCTTAGTGCCAATTGGCCATCGTTTAAATGCCACAGGCTACCTGAGCATTGTTTCTGACCATGTCCATCCCTTCATGACCACCATGTACCCATCCTCTGATGGCTACTTCCGGCAGGATAATGCACCATGTCACAAAGCTCAACTCATTTCAAATTGGTTTCTTGAACATGACAATGAGTTCACTGTAATAAAATGCCCCCCACAGTCACCAGATCTCAACCCAATTGAGCATCTTTGGGATGTGGTGGAACTGGAGCTTCGTGCCCTGGATGTGCATCCCTCAAATCTCCATCAACTGCAATTTGCTATCCTATCAATATGGGCCAACATTTCTAAAGAATGCTATCAGCACCTTGTTGAATCAATGCCACGTAGAATTAAGGCAGTTCTGAAGGCAAAAGGGGGACCAACACCGTATTAGTATGGTGTTCCTAATAATTCTTTAGGTGAGTGTGTGTGTGTGTGTGTGTGTGTGTGTATATATATATATATATATATACATACATATACATATATATATATAGTTGCATTGGAAGACAATGTATCAACTATAGAGTGAGAGGCTGCCCATCTGCCTGGCCTACAGTACATGACCTTGTACCTTGTCTGTTACCATTCACGTTATTTGGTTTGTTATTGTTACTAATAAATCTTTTCTTTATAAAATTCTGCATGATTTTATGATTTTTATATTTCTTTCAGGTCACACTATATATTCAAAGACTGTGCTGGAATAAGTTTAGTGTCTGAAAAAATAAATAAACCTTTTCTGGCTTTTAATCTTTCTGAGGTAGAAACGGGATCTTTTCACTTTTCAGTTAATTACAATTACATTATAATTCATTTCATATTCAGTTTCTTCTCCAAGAAATGATTAGCCAGCTTGCAGCAGATCTAAAGTTCTATTTTGCCTGGTGCAAACGAGTATCTTAGATAATTACAGATTTCAGTTTGTCATCCATCCAAACCTTGCGAACATTACACTTTTTATCTATAATTTAGCCCAGTTATTTATTTACAAATGAATATCAACTGTAACTGAGCTAAAAATCCAATTAATTTTATGTATTATAATGAAATCGCACATATTTGCACTTTTTAAAGATAAAACTGCCTTATTAAGCAAAATCATAATTTAGAGCAAAATATAATTATATTAGCTTCTTATTATCACTTTAAGAAATAATATAAAAGTAATGATAAATTTTAACATGATTCTTTTCAATCATGATTATGTTGGAAGCAGAAACAACGTATAACTGTAGATTTAAAAAACGATTACACTATGAAGTGTTATTCTGTAATTCAGTACAAGTTAAAGAACTTGTCACATAGGTAAAGTTTTTTTTTTAACCTCTTCTTTTGGGAGGGTAGGTACCTATTGTAGATAGATAATTTCCTCTATCTGCTATATCATACATTCATTACTGACAGCTACAACAATGCCAGTTGTTCACAAGACTTCAGAACTGGTCCTTCTCTAATGCAGTTACCTTTCCCAAGCACTAGCAGTGTCTCTTAGTACTCAGATACAGTAGGGCTGAATTGCACAACAAATGGACTGTTGCTTCAAGAACCGTATATGATGTACGTACCAATAGTGATGGATGAACATCGGCCGGGACGGTGCGCGAACTTGAAAAACCTTCAGCTCATATTTGCAGCCATCAAATACTTAGTAGAAGTGTACAAATAGTCCCACAACATGGACAGTGACATACTAGAGGGGAATCAATGACAAAAATGCCAACAAAAGATATGTATCTTAATCAAGGGACATTTTCATGCGTCTTAAAGGGAAATTCTCTGAAATGTGCCCTGTTGAAGCCTAGAAACTTTTTATTTTAGGCCACAGGTGTACGGGCCTTAAAAATTAGGCATTTACCTGACATAAAAGAAATCCTGATTATGTGGCTCTAGGTACATTATGTGGTCAATGGATAAACATTTTTATTGTAGGCCACTGGACTACAGGCTACAAACATTAGGCAATCACTGGACAGAAAAGTTCAAGTGATTATGTTGCCAGAGGTATATTACACTGTCAATGGATATCAATTTTACTGCAGGCCAGTAGAAATACAGGTCAAATACATAAACAAATACATGGTTTAAAACAACAAAAAATATAAAATTGGATTAAAAACATGGCTAACAAAATACCCCCTCTTGAAATAAACCCTAATGATAATAGTTGAAATTCGATAACACGTGGTCTTCAATGGTGTTGAATTCCTCCGAGGCCGCGACAATTATTCATTCAGCGTGAGTAAGTATGTGGCTGGAGGTAGATTACACGGTCATTGGATATCAATTTTTACAGCAGGTCAGTGTACTACAGGCCCCAAAAATGATGCATTCAGTGCACATAAAAGATCAAGTAAGTAGGTGGCTGGAGGTAAATTACACGGTCATTGGATATCAATTTTCCAGCAGGCCAGTGTACTACAGGCCCCAAAAATTATGCATTCAGCGTACATAAAAGATCAAGTAAGTAAGTGGCTGAAGGTAGATTACACGGTCATTGGATATCAATTTTACAGCAGGCCAGTGTACTACAGGCCCCACAAATTTTACATTCAGCTTTCATATATGGCTGGAGGTCTATTGGACGGTTAATGGATATAAATTTTACTAAAGGCCAGTACAAATACAGGTCAAATACATATGTTTAAAAGAACTAAAAATATAAAATTGGATTAAAAACATGGCTAACGAAATCCCCCCTCTTGAAAAAAAACCTAACGATAATAGTTGAAACAGGTGGTCGTAACAGGTGTTGAATTCCTCCGAGGCCAAAAACATTAGGCATTCAACAGATAGAAAAGGCCTTTTATGCCGCTGTATTTACCTAAGACAGGGACCAATATTTGTTCTGGGCTGGCATTAGGAAATTCAATTAAACTTGGTCGTTGAAGTCCTCCAAGATCCATGCCTCATTCATTTTTATAAATGTGAGGTAGTCCACACTGTCGTGAGCTAGGCGAGTGCGCTTATCGGTCACGATCCCCCCTGCTGCGCTGAACGTCCTTTCGGACAGGACACTGGTCAAGGCGCAAGCCAAGAGTTCCATGGCAAATTGTGCCAGCTCTGGCCACAGGTCAAGCCTGCACACCCAGTAGTCCAGGGGTTCCTAGCTTCTCAGAGCGTCCACATCGGCCGTTAACCCGTTGTAGTCGGAAACCTGTCGGTCTAGGCATTCCGTGAGGCTGGATCCGGAGGGAGGCTATTGATGGGTTGGCTGCAAGAATGATCTCATATCCGAAGTGACCAACACACCTTAAAACCGCCCTCTTCTTGCATGCGCTGTCGGATTGGTAGCCGCAGCTGTTTCTCTGTGAGTGGAAATTCCTCTGCCTGCTCCCACAAAATCAGAATGCAGCATTTCTCGAAGCAAGGCCTGGAAGCGCTGCATTCTGACTGCCCTCTGTGATGCTGGTAACATGTCCGCCATTTTGTGTTTGTAGCGTGGGTCTAAGTACATTGTCACCGAGTACTGGTCCTTGCCCTTTATGCTTTTTATACAGGGGTCCCTCTTCAAACACTGGAGCATGAAGGCCCCCATTTGTCATGGCGGACGTACACCAAAGATGACACACCAACCAGGCTCTGGACGAGAGACAGGGGAAGGGTCACCTCCTAGCTTATCCCTGACCTCTTTCCCTGCACTGCTCAGGCCACAGCAGACCTTGAAGGTAGGTGTGCTAGTGTCCTCTAGCCTGGACTAACAAAAACCTTGAACTCCCTAAGATGGTGAAGTGGGGAGATAGGAGCAGTCTGCTTGCACAAAAACTGGATGGACAAGAAGACACAAACAACCGAACTAGCAATGACACTTATCTCTGAGAGCAGGAACTGACAGCCAACCTTCTCTCCAAGCTTCCCAGACCCCACCCAGTGCACCTGAGAGAGGCGGATCCAGCACGGCTCCAAAGCAATCACTAAACTCGTGCTGCTATCCTGGCTAACCTCCGCACATCGTCAGAGTGGGGCATGACAGCACCCCCCCTTCTACGGGTGACCTCCGGACACCCCGGACCAACCTTATCCGGATGGGACCTATGAAAGGCCCTCACCAGTCGTCTGGCGTTGACATCAGATGCCGAAACCCACATTCTCTCTTCAGGACCGTATCCCCTCCAGTGCACCAGGTACTGGAGGGAGCCCCGAAGAACTCTCGAGTCGAGAATCCTGGAGATCACGAACTCCAAGTTTCCCTCAACTAGAACAGGAGGAGGAGGCAATGGCGATGGTACCACCGGTTTAACATATTTTTTTAGCAAAGACCTGTGGAAGACATCATGGATAGGGATGAGCGAACTCGAACTGTATAGTTCGGGTTCGTACCGAATTTTGGGGTGTCCGTGACACGGACCCGAACCCGGACATTTTCGTAAAAGTCCGGGTTCGGGTTCGGTGTTCGTCGCTTTCTTCGCGCTTTTGTGACGCTTTCTTGGCGCTTTTTGAAAGGCTGCAAAGCAGCCAATCAACAAGCGTCATACTACTTGCCCCAAGAGGCCATCACAGCCATGCCTACTATTGGCATGGCTGTGATTGGCCAGAGCACCATGTGACCCAGCCTCTATTTAAGCTGGAGTCACATAGCGCCGCCCGTCACTCTGCTCTGATTAGCGTAGGGAGAGGTTGCGGCTGCGACAGTAGGGCGAGATTAGGCAGATTAACTCCTCCAAAGGACTTGATTAACTGATCGATCTGCAGCTGTGGATCATTGAGCTGCTGATCCTCAATTGCTCACTGTTTTTAGGCTGCCCAGACCGTTTGTCAGTCACATTTTTCTGGGGTGATCGGCGGCCATTTTGTGTCTTGTGGTGCGCCAGCACAAGCTGCGACCAAGTGCATTTAACCCTCAATGGTGTGGTTGTTTTTTGGCTAAAGCCTACATCAGGGTGAAGCTGTCACACCAAGTGCATTTAACCAGCAATAGTCTGTTTATTTTTTGGCCATATACTACATCAGGGGCAAGCTGCGCCTGTCACCAAGTGCATTTAACCCTCAATGGTGCGTTTGTTTTTTGGCTAAAGCCTACATCAGGGTGAAGCTGTCACACCAAGTGCATTTAACCAGCAATAGTCTGTTTATTTTTTGGCCATATACTACATCAGGGGCAAGCTGCGCCCGTCACCAAGTGCATTTAACCCTCAGTAGTGTGGTTGGTCAAGCTATCACACCAAGTGCATTTAACCAGCAATAGTCTGTTCATTTTTTGGCCATATACTAAATCAGGGGCAAGCTGCGCCCATCACCAAGTGCATTTAACCAGCAATAGTCTGTTCATTTTTTGGCCATATACTACATCAGGGGCAAGCTGCG
Source organism: Bufo gargarizans (assembly GCF_014858855.1). Taxonomy (NCBI): domain Eukaryota; kingdom Metazoa; phylum Chordata; class Amphibia; order Anura; family Bufonidae; genus Bufo; species Bufo gargarizans. The sequence continues at coordinate 584,425,015 of NC_058080.1, read as the reverse complement.
CCCGTCACCAAGTGCATTTAACCCTCAGTAGTGTGGTTGGTCAAGCTGTGACACCAAGTGCATTTAACCAGCAATAGTCTGTTCATTTTTTGGCCATATACTACATCAGGGGCAAGCTGCGCCCATCACCAAGTGCATTTAACCAGCAATAGTGTGGTTATTTTTTGGCCATATCCCAGTCTAATTCTGTCACTAAATCCATACCGGTCACCCAGCGCCTAAATACTAGGCCTCAAATTTATATCCCGCTAAATCTCTCGTTACCGCTGTCCTGTTGTGGCTGGGAAAGTTATTTAGTGTCCGTCAAAGCACATTTTTTGTTCTGGGTTGAAATACAATTCCCAATTTAGCAATTTAAAAATTTAGTGGTTTCTGCTATATCAGAGCTATTTGAAATCTATCCCTAAAAGGGTATATAATATTCAAGGTGCACATTGGGTCATTCAGAATAACTTCACACACACCCGCTACTGTGTATTTCCAAGTCTAATTCTGTCACTAAACCCATACCTGTCACCCAGCGCCTAAATACTAGGCCTCAAATTTATATCCAGCTAAATCTGTCCTTAGTGCTGTAGCTGGGCGAGTTATTTAGTGTCCGTTCAAGCACATTTCTTGTTCTGGGTTGAAATACAATTCCCAATTTAGCAATTTCATAATTTAGTGGTTTCTGCTATATCAGAGCTATTTGAAATCTATCCCTAAAAGGGTAGATCATATTGAAGGTGCACATAGGGACATTCAGAATAACTTCACACACCCGCTACTGTGCATTTCCAAGTCTAATTCTGTCACTAAACCCATACCTGTCACCCAGCGCCTAAATACTAGGCCTCAAATTTATATCCAGCTAAATCTGTCCTTAGTGCTGTAGCTGGGCGAGTTATTTAGTGTCCGTTCAAGCACATTTCTTGTTCTGGGTTGAAATACAATTCCCAATTTAGCAATTTCATAATTTAGTGGTTTCTGCTATATCAGAGCTATTTGAAATCTATCCCTAAAAGGGTATATAATATTCAAGGTGCACATTGGGTCATTCAGAATAACTTCACACACACCCGCTACTGTGTATTTCCAAGTCTAATTCTGTCACTAAACCCATACCTGTCACCCAGCGCCTAAATACTAGGCCTCAAATTTATATCCTGCTAAATCTCTCGTTAACGCTGTCCTGTTGTGGCTGGGAAAGTTATTTAGTGTCCGTCAAAGCACATTTTTTGTTCTGGGTTGAAATACAATTCCCAATTTAGCAATTTCATAATTTAGTGGTTTCTGCTATATCAGAGCTATTTGAAATCTATCCCTAAAAGGGTATATAATATTCAAGGTGCACATTGGGTCATTCAGAATAACTTCACACACACCCGCTACTGTGTATTTCCAAGTCTAATTCTGTCACTAAACCCATACCTGTCACCCAGCGCCTAAATACTAGGCCTCAAATTTATATCCAGCTAAATCTGTCCTTAGTGCTGTAGCTGGGCGAGTTATTTAGTGTCCGTTCAAGCACATTTCTTGTTCTGGGTTGAAATACAATTCCCAATTTAGCAATTTCATAATTTAGTGGTTTCTGCTATATCAGAGCTATTTGAAATCTATCCCTAAAAGGGTAGATCATATTGAAGGTGCACATAGGGACATTCAGAATAACTTCACACACCCGCTACTGTGCATTTCCAAGTCTAATTCTGTCACTAAACCCATACCTGTCACCCAGCGCCTAAATACTAGGCCTCAAATTTATATCCAGCTAAATCTGTCCTTAGTGCTGTAGCTGGGCGAGTTATTTAGTGTCCGTTCAAGCACATTTCTTGTTCTGGGTTGAAATACAATTCCCAATTTAGCAATTTCATAATTTAGTGGTTTCTGCTATATCAGAGCTATTTGAAATCTATCCCTAAAAGGGTATATAATATTCAAGGTGCACATTGGGTCATTCAGAATAACTTCACACACACCCGCTACTGTGTATTTCCAAGTCTAATTCTGTCACTAAACCCATACCTGTCACCCAGCGCCTAAATACTAGGCCTCAAATTTATATCCTGCTAAATCTCTCGTTAACGCTGTCCTGTTGTGGCTGGGAAAGTTATTTAGTGTCCGTCAAAGCACATTTTTTGTTCTGGGTTGAAATACAATTCCCAATTTAGCAATTTCATAATTTAGTGGTTTCTGCTATATCAGAGCTATTTGAAATCTATCCCTAAAAGGGTATATAATATTCAAGGTGCACATTGGGTCATTCAGAATAACTTCACACACACCCGCTACTGTGTATTTCTAAGTCTAATTCTGTCACTAAACCCATACCTGTCACCCAGCGCCTAAATACTAGGCCTCAAATTTATATCCTGCTAAATCTCTCGTTAACGCTGTCCTGTTGTGGCTGGGAAAGTTATTTAGTGTCCGTCAAAGCACATTTTTTGTTCTGGGTTGAAATACAATTCCCAATTTAGCAATTTCATAATTTAGTGGTTTCTGCTATATCAGAGCTATTTGAAATCTATCCCTAAAAGGGTATATAATATTCAAGGTGCACATTGGGTCATTCAGAATAACTTCACACACACCCGCTACTGTGTATTTCTAAGTCTAATTCTGTCACTAAACCCATACCCGTCACCCAGCGCCTAAATACTAGGCCTCAAATTTATATCCAGCTAAATCTGTCCTTAGTGCTGTAGCTGGGCGAGTTATTTAGTGTCCGTTCAAGCACATTTCTTGTTCTGGGTTGAAATACAATTCCCAATTTAGCAATTTCATAATTTAGTGGTTTCTGCTATATCAGAGCTATTTGAAATCTATCCCTAAAAGGGTATATAATATTCAAGGTGCACATTGGGTCATTCAGAATAACTTCACACACACCCGCTACTGTGTATTTCCAAGTCTAATTCTGTCACTAAACCCATACCTGTCACCCAGCGCCTAAATACTAGGCCTCAAATTTATATCCTGCTAAATCTCTCGTTAACGCTGTCCTGTTGTGGCTGGGAAAGTTATTTAGTGTCCGTCAAAGCACATTTTTTGTTCTGGGTTGAAATACAATTCCCAATTTAGCAATTTCATAATTTAGTGGTTTCTGCTATATCAGAGCTATTTGAAATCTATCCCTAAAAGGGTATATAATATTCAAGGTGCACATTGGGTCATTCAGAATAACTTCACACACACACGCTTCTGTGCATTTCCAAGTCTAATTCTGTCACTAAATCCATACCGGTCACCCAGCGCCTAAATACTAGGCCTCAAATTTATATCCTGCTAAATCTCTCGTTAACGCTGTCCTGTTGTGGCTGGGAAAGTTATTTAGTGTCCATCAAAGCACATTTTTTGTTCTGGGTTGAAATACAATTCCCAATTTAGCAATTTCATAATTTAGTGGTTTCTGCTATATCAGAGCTATTTGAAATCTATCCCTAAAAGGGTATATAATATTCAAGGTGCACATTGGGTCATTCAGAATAACTTCACACACACACGCTTCTGTGCATTTCCAAGTCTAATTCTGTCACTAAATCCATACCGGTCACCCAGCGCCTAAATACTAGGCCTCAAATTTATATCCCGCTGAATTTGAATACAATACATTGGGCCAAATAATATATTTGTTGTTGTGGTGAACCATAACAATGAGAAAAACATCTAGTAAGGGACGCGGACGTGGACATGGTCGTGGTGGTGTTAGTGGACCCTCTGGTGCTGGGAGAGGACGTGGCCGTTCTGCCACATCCACACGTCCTAGTGTACCAACTACCTCAGGTCCCAGTAGCCGCCAGAATTTACAGCGATATATGGTGGGGCCCAATGCCGTTCTAAGGATGGTAAGGCCTGAGCAGGTACAGGCATTAGTCAATTGGGTGGCCGACAGTGGATCCAGCACGTTCACATTATCTCCCACCCAGTCTTCTGCAGAAAGCGCACAGATGGCGCCTGAAAACCAACCCCATCAGTCTGTCACATCACCCCCATGCATACCAGGGAAACTGTCTCAGCCTCAAGTTATGCAGCAGTCTCTTATGCTGTTTGAAGACTCCGCTGGCAGGGTTTCCCAAGGGCATCCACCTAGCCCTTCCCCAGCGGTGAAAGACATAGAATGCACTGACGCACAACCACTTATGTTTCCTGATGATGAGGACATGGGAATACCACCTCAGCATGTCTCTGATGATGACGAAACACAGGTGCCAACTGCTGCGTCTTTCTGCAGTGTGCAGACTGAACAGGAGGTCAGGGATCAAGACTGGGTGGAAGACGATGCAGGGGACGATGAGGTCCTAGACCCCACATGGAATGAAGGTCGTGCCACTGACTTTCACAGTTCGGAGGAAGAGGCAGTGGTGAGACCGAGCCAACAGCGTAGCAAAAGAGGGAGCAGTGGGCAAAAGCAGAACACCCGCCGCCAAGAGACTCCGCCTGCTACTGACCGCCGCCATCTGGGACCGAGCACCCCAAAGGCAGCTTCAAGGAGTTCCCTGGCATGGCACTTCTTCAAACAATGTGCTGACGACAAGACCCGAGTGGTTTGCACGCTGTGCCATCAGAGCCTGAAGCGAGGCATTAACGTTCTGAACCTTAGCACAACCTGCATGACCAGGCACCTGCATGCAAAGCATGAACTGCAGTGGAGTAAACACCTTAAAACCAAGGAAGTCACTCAGGCTCCCCCTGCTACCTCTTCTGCTGCTGCCGCCTCGGCCTATTCTGCTGCTGCCGCCTCGGCCTCTTCCTCCGCCTCTGGAGGAACGTTGGCACCTGCCGCCCAGCAAACAGGGGATGTACCACCAACACCACCACCACCACCTCCGTCACCAAGCGTCTCAACCATGTCACACGCCAGCGTTCAGCTCTCCATCTCACAAACATTTGATAGAAAGCGTAAATTCCCACCTAGCCACCCTCGATCCCTGGCCCTGAATGCCAGCATTTCTAAACTACTGGCCTATGAAATGCTGTCATTTAGGCTGGTGGACACAGACAGCTTCAAACAGCTCATGTCGCTTGCTGTCCCACAGTATGTTGTTCCCAGCCAGCACTACTTCTCCAAGAGAGCCGTGCCTTCCCTGCACAACCAAGTATCCGATAAAATCAAGTGTGCACTGCGCAACGCCATCTGTAGCAAGGTCCACCTAACCACAGATACGTGGACCAGTAAGCACGGCCAGGGACGCTATATCTCCCTAACTGCACACTGGGTAAATGTAGTGGCAGCTGGGCCCCAGGCGGAGAGCTGTTTGGCGCACGTCCTTCCGCCGCCAAGGATCGCAGGGCAACATTCTTTGCCTCCTGTTGCCACCTCCTCCTTCTCGGCTTCCTCCTCCTCTTCTTCCACCTGCTCATCCAGTCAGCCACACACCTTCACCACCAACTTCAGCACAGCCCGGGGTAAACGTCAGCAGGCCATTCTGAAACTCATATGTTTGGGGGACAGGCCCCACACCGCACAGGAGTTGTGGCGGGGTATTGAACAACAGACCGACGAGTGGTTGCTGCCGGTGAGCCTCAAGCCCGGCCTGGTGGTGTGTGATAATGGGCGAAATCTCGTTGCAGCTCTGGGACTAGCCAATTTGACGCACATCCCTTGCTTGGCGCATGTGCTGAATTTGGTGGTGCAGAAGTTCATTCACAACTACCCCGACATGTCAGAGCTGCTGCATAAAGTGCGGGCCGTCTGTTCGCGCTTCCGGCGTTCACATCCTGCTGCTACTCGCCTGTCTGCGCTACAGCGTAACTTCGGCCTTCCCGCTCACCGCCTCATATGCGACGTGCCCACCAGGTGGAACTCCACCTTGCACATGCTGGACAGACTGTGCGAGCAGCAGCAGGCCATAGTGGAGTTTCAGCTGCAGCACGCACGGGTCAGTCGCACTACAGAACAGCACCACTTCACCACCAATGACTGGGCCTCCATGCGAGACCTGTGTGCCCTGTTGCGCTGTTTCGAGTACTCCACCAACATGGCCAGTGGCGATGACACCGTTATCAGCGTTACAATACCACTTCTATGTCTCCTTGAGAAAACACTTAGGGCGATGATGGAAGAGGAGGTGGCCCAGGAGGAGGAGGAGGAGGAGGAAGAGGGGTCATTTTTAGCACTTTCAGGCCAGTCTCTTCAAAGTGACTCAGAGGGAGGTTTTTGGCAACAGCAGAGGCCAGGTACAAATGTGGCCAGCCAGGGCCCACTACTGGAGGACGAGGAGGACGAGGATGAGGAGGAGGTGGAGGAGGATGAGGATGAAGCATGGTCACAGCGGGGTGGCACCCAACGCAGCTCGGGTCCATCACTGGTGCGTGGCTGGGGGGAAAGGCAGGACGATGACGATACGCCTCCCACAGAGGACAGCTTGTCCTTACCCCTGGGCAGCCTGGCACACATGAGCGACTACATGCTGCAGTGCCTGCGCAACGACAGCAGAGTTGCCCACATTTTAACCTGTGCGGACTACTGGGTTGCCACCCTGCTGGATCCACGCTACAAAGACAATGTGCCCACCTTACTTCCTGCACTGGAGCGTGATAGGAAGATGCGCGAGTACAAGCGCACGTTGGTAGACGCGCTACTGAGAGCATTCCCAAATGTCACAGGGGAACAAGTGGAAGCCCAAGGCCAAGGCAGAGGAGGAGCAAGAGGTCGCCAAGGCAGCTGTGTCACGGCCAGCTCCTCTGAGGGCAGGGTTAGCATGGCAGAGATGTGGAAAACTTTTGTCAACACGCCACAGCTAACTGCACCACCACCTGATACGCAACGTGTTAGCAGGAGGCAACATTTCACTAACATGGTGGAACAGTACGTGTGCACACCAATCCACGTACTGACTGATGGTTCGGCCCCATTCAACTTCTGGGTCTCTAAATTGTCCACGTGGCCAGAGCTAGCCTTTTATGCCTTGGAGGTGCTGGCCTGCCCGGCAGCCAGCGTTTTGTCTGAACGTGTATTCAGCACGGCAGGGGGCGTCATTACAGACAAACGCAGCCGCCTGTCTACAGCCAATGTGGACAAGCTGACGTTCATAAAAATGAACCAGGCATGGATCCCACAGGACCTGTCCGTCCCTTGTCCAGATTAGACATTAACTACCTCCCCATAACCATATATTATTGGACTCCAGGGCACTTCCTCATTCAATCCTATTTTTATTTTCATTTTACCATTATATTGCGAGGCTACCCAAAGTTGAATGAACCTCTCCTCTGCCTGTGTGCTAGGCCTAAATATATGCCAATGGACTGTTGCAGTGGTGGCTGACATGAAGCCTGATTCTCTGCTATGACATGCAGACTAATTCTCTGCTGACATGAAGCCAGATTGTCTGTTACGGGACCTCTCTCCTCTGCCTGGGTGCTGGGCCTAAATTTATGACAATGGACTGTTGCAGTGGTGGCTGACGTGAAGCCTGATTCTCTGCTATGACATGCAGACTGATTCTCTGCTGACATGAAGCCAGATTGTCTGTTACGGGACCTCTCTGCTCTGCCTGTGTGCTAGGCCTAAATATATGCCAATGGACTGTTGCAGTGGTGGGTGACGTGAAGCCTCATTCTCTGCTATGACATGCAGACTGATTCTCTGCTGACATGAAGCCAGATCGTCTGTTACGGGACCTCTCTGCTCTGCCTGTGTGCTAGGCCTAAATATATGCCAATGGACTGTTGCAGTGGTGGGTGACGTGAAGCCTCATTCTCTGCTATGACATGCAGACTGATTCTCTGCTGTCATGAAGCCAGATTGTCTGTTACGGGACCTCTCTGCTCTGCCTGTGTGCTAGGCCTAAATATATGCCAATGGACTGTTGCAGTGGTGGGTGACGTGAAGCCTCATTCTCTGCTATGACATGCAGACTGATTCTCTGCTGACATGAAGCCAGATTGTCTGTTACGGGACCTCTCTCCTCTGCCTGTGTGCTAGGCCTAAATATATGCCAATGGACTGTTGCAGTGGTGGCTGACGTGAAGCCTCATTCTCTGCTATGACATGCAGACTAATTCTCTGCTGACATGAAGACAGATTCTCTGTTACGGGACCTCTCTCCTCTGCCTGTGTGTGTGCTGGGCCTAAATATATGCCAATGGACTGTTGCAGTGGTGGCTGACGTGAAGCCTCATTCTCTGCTATGACATGCAGACTGATTCTCTGCTGACATGAAGCCAGATTCTCTGTTACGGGACCTCTCTCCTCTGCCTGTGTGTGTGCTGGGCCTAAATATATGCCAATGGACTGTTGCAGTGGTGGCTGACGTGAAGCCTCATTCTCTGCTATGACATGCAGACTAATTCTCTGCTGACATGAAGACAGATTCTCTGTTACGGGACCTCCCTCCTCTGCCTGGGTGCTGGGCCTAAATATATGCCAATGGACTGTTGCAGTGTTGGCTGACGTGAAGCCTCATTCTCTGCTATGACATGCAGACTAATTCTCTGCTGACATGAAGACAGATTCTCTGTTACGGGACCTCTCTCCTCTGCCTGGGTGCCGGGGCCTAAATATCTGAGAATGGACTGTTCCAGTGGTGGGTGACGGGAAGCCAGATTCTCTGCTATGGAACCTCTCTCCAATTGATTTTGGTTAATTTTTATTTATTTAATTTTTATTTTAATTCATTTCCCTATCCACATTTGTTTGCAGGGGATTTACCTACATGTTGCTGCCTTTTGCAGCCCTCTAGCTCTTTCCTGGGCTGTTTTACAGCCTTTTTAGTGCCGAAAAGTTCGGGTCCCCATTGACTTCAATGGGGTTCGGGTTCGGGACGAAGTTCGGATCGGGTTCGGATCCCGAACCCGAACATTTCCGGGATGTTCGGCCGAACTTCTCGAACCCGAACATCCAGGTGTTCGCTCAACTCTAATCATGGATCCTCCAAGTCTGCGGAAGTTCCAGCCGAAACACCACCGGATTGATCACCGCAGAAATCTTATACGGACCAACAAATCTTGGACCCAGTTTCCAAGATGGCACTCTCAACTTGATATTCTTAGTGGACAACCACACCAGATCACCCACACACAGGTCCGGACCAGTCACACGTCTCCTGTCAGCCATTCGTTTATACCTTTCACCCATCCTCTCCAAATTCCCTTGAATCCTCCGCCAGATAGAGGACAAGGCAGAAGAGAATATCTCCTCCTCTGGCATCCCGGAGGAACCAGACCCAGAAAAGGTACCAAACTGAGGATGGAAACCGTATGCGCCAAAAAATGGCGACTTACCCGTGGACTCCTGCCTACGGTTATTCAATGCAAATTCTGCTAAGGACAAAAATGAGGACCAGTCCTCCTGATTCTCAGCCACAAAGCACCTCAAGTAGGTCTCCAGGTTTTGATTGGTACGCTCCGTCTGACCATTCGACTGTGGATGAAAAGCAGACGAGAAAGAAAGTTGAATGCCAAGCCGAGAGCAGGACGCCCTCCAAAACCAGGAGACAAACTGCGAGCCCCTATCAGAGACCACATCTGAAGGAATACCGTGCAATTTCACAATATTATCCACAAAGATTTGCGCAAGAGTATTAGCATTAGGCAGACTCGTTAGTGGTATAAAGTGAGCCATTTTACTGAATCGGTCGACTACCACCAAAATCACTGTTCTCCCGGAGGAACTCGGCAGGTCCGTAATAAAGTCCATGGACAAATGCGTCCAAGGACGAGATGGAATAGACAATGGAAGAAGTGAACCAGGTGGTCGAGTATTGGCAACCTTTGACCGAGCGCAGGTTTCACAAGCTGTCACGTAATTCTCAATACTCTTACGTAACCCTGGCCACCAGAACCTCCGGGACACCAGATCACAGGTGGACTTACCATCAGGATAAGAGAACAAAAGCACGTCCCACGGCGCAAAATACCGTCAGCCAGTCACCAGGATCAAGAAGGAATCTTTTATTGCAGCGATACCCCAGCGAGGTATCGCTGCAATAAAAGATTCCTTCTTGATCCTGGTGACTGGCTGACGGTATTTTGCGCCGTGGGACGTGCTTTTGTTCTCTTATACTACTATCTTCTTGGGGGCTCCAGGCTTCTCCGTTTGAAGATTCTTTGTGGTCCCGTGGCTGCAGACCGCCATATCCAGACGTCCAGGCTTGTTTGACAAATACCTACAATAGTGTTGTGCCTACCTTTGCACAACCATACAAGGTGAGCCTTACCATTTCTCTCCGTATACTATTATACACCCACAGAATTACCCTATGGTGCGCCCATCTGTGTTCTTTTTACAGATTTAAACTAGCCTGTAACATTACCATCAGGATGTCCAGCGAGAACAGTATCGTGATTTTCCTTGAACACCTTGTATCATAGGCCCTCAGGAACAAACAACCTCCCTGGAGGACACGAACCAGGAGCCCCCTCCTGAGCTCCCAATACCTCCATCTCCAATTCAGGGTACAGAGCGGAGACCACCACCCCATCCGCCAAAATCAGCGCTGGATCTTCTGAATCACCTCCCCCAGGGAAGCTGCGAGACAAGGCATCGGCATCTGCCTTGACGTTCCTGACCCCTGGGCGAAAGGTAACCACTAGTGTTGATCACGAATATTCGAATTTTTATCGCGAATATAGGTACTTCGAAAATTCTCGAAAATTTCGAATATAGTTATATATTCGTAATTTCGAATATTCGATTTTTTCCGATTTTTTTTTTCCCAATTTTTTTTTTTTCAGATTTTTTTTTTATTTATTTTTTTAAATCAGTACACATGATCCCTTCCTGCTTCTAGCTTGTGGGCCAATAAGAAGGCTGCAATATACTTGACTTTAGGAGTAGTGATGAGCGGCAGGGGTCAAATTCGAAAATGCGCGATTTTTTTTTTCTTGAAAAAATCGGCAAGGTAATGATTGTGTAATATGCGAATTTTCGTAATTAGAATTTTCGGATTCAAATTTTTTATTGCGAATTTTAAATTCAACTTTTAGACAAAGAAGGTTATAGCACTATATTAGCTAAATTGCTCTATATTCGTTTTTTCGAATATTCGCTATATTGCTATATATTCTTGTTTTAGAATATTACAAATATTCGAAAAAACGAAGTTATAGCAATATAGCGAATATTAAAAAAAAACGAATATAGAGCAATTTAGCTAATATAGTGGTATAATCTTCTTTGTCTAATAGTTGTAATTTTTTTTTCATCTGAAGTTCAGATTGGAAAAAAATTACAACTATTAGACAAAGAAGATTATAGCACTATATTAGCTAAATTGCTCCTATATTCGTTTTTTTTCGAATATTCGCTATATTGCTATATATTACGAATATTCGAAAAAACTGTTATAGCAATATAGCGAATATTCAAAAAATCGAATATAGAGCAATTTAGCTAATATAGTGCTATAATCTTCTTTGTCTAATAGTTGCAAATTGAAAAATTCGCAATAAAAATTCGAATCCGAAAATTCGAATTACGAAAATTTGCATATTACACAATCATTAACTTGCCGATTTTTTTCAAGAAAAAAAATTGCGATTTTCGAATATTCTAAAAAAATATTCGCGAAATATCGCGAAATATCGCGAATTCGAATATGACCCCTGCCGCTCATCACTAGTAACCACGAAATTGAACCTGGTAAAAAACAATGACCATCTGGCCTGTCTAGGGTTCAGACGCTTGGCAGATTGCAGGTAGGTCAAATTCTTATGGTCTGTATACACCGTAACGGGGTGGGACGCCCCCTCTAACCAGTGACGCCATTCCTCAAAGGCCAACTTGATAGCCAACAACTCCCTATCTCCAACATCATAATTCCTCTCGGCGACTGAGAGCTTCCTGGAGAAGAAGGTACACGGGACCCACTTGCCAGGAGAAGAACCCTGCGAAAGCACCGCCCCAACCCCCACCTCTGATGCATCAACCTCCACCAATGGCTGAGATACATCCGGCTGCACCAGAATGGGAGCAGACGCAAAACGCTCCTTAATAGCCGAAAAGGCCTGCAATGCCTCATCCGACCAGACAGAGACATCAGCGCCCTTCTTGGTCATATCAGTGAGGGGTTTGACTAGGGTGGAATAATTCGAAATACATTTTCTATAATAATTCATAAACCCCAAGAACCGCATCAAAACTTTCTGATTCTCCGGTCGGTCCCACTCCAGAACTGCCCGGACCTTTTCGGGGTCCATACGAAAACCGGAATCAGAAAGCATGTATCCCAAGAACGGAAGCTCTTGCACCACAAACAAACATTTCTCCAGTTTAGCATATAACTTATTCTCCCGAAGGATCGTCAAAACCTGTCTCCCATGATCCTGATGGGTCTTCAGATCAGGAGAATAAATTAAGATGTCATCTAGATAAACTACTACGAACCTCCCCACCAAGTGATGAAAAATATCATTGACGAATCGCTGAAATACCGCTGGCACATTCGTCAACCCAAAAGGCATTACCAGGTTCTCAAAATGACCCTCGTGCGTATTGAAGGCCATCTTCCACTCATCCCCCTCCGTGATCCTGATCAGATTGTATGCTCCCCTCAAATCCAACTTGGAGAACACCTTGGCTCCAACAATCTGATCAAAAAGATCAGAGATCAAAGGCAGGGGATATGGATCCCGGACTGTAATACGGTTCAACTCCCGGAAGTCCAAACACGGTCTCAGTGATCCAGCTTTCTTCTTCACGAAGAACAAACCTACTGCAACTGGAGACTTAGATGGTCTGATATGACCCTTTGCCAAACTCTCAGCGACATACTTTCGCATGACCTCTCTCTCGGGTTGAGAGAGGTTGTAAAGCCGAGACTTAGGCAACTTAGCCCCCGGAATGAGATTGACTGGACAATCATAGTCTCGATGAGGGGGCAATTCCTGAGCCCCACCCTCCGAAAAGACATCCGAAAAATCCGAGAAATACTGAGGCAAGGCCGTAATGGACACTTCAGCGATAGATGTGACAAGACAATTATCCGAACAAAACTTGCTCCAACCAATGATTTGTCTTGCTTGCCAGTCAATAATTGGGTTATGTCTAGACAACCATTGCAACCCCAACACTATTGGCGCTGACAAATCCTTCATGACAAAACAAGAAATAATCTCTGCATGTGAATAACCCACCCTTAAATGAATACCATGAACAATGTGAGTAAGGATCCTTTGTGAAAGAGGGGAAGAATCAACTGCAAAAACAGGAATCTCGTTCTCTAACGTGCAAGTACTTAGTCCCAGGCCCTGAAGAAAAAGAAAGTCAATTAAATTCACCCCAGCACCACAATCAAGGAAAACACCAACAAACACATTTCTAGACTCTAGCGCCACCATAGCTGAAAGGAGAAAATGGGAACTGCAGGGAGCTTGCATACCCGTCTGCTCCACCACACCATTCATGCAACCAAGTGTGAGGGGAGTTTTTTTTCCTTTTTCTCTTCCACCTGTGGTTTAACATAAGGACAAGAAAAAATTAAATGACCCTTCTTCCCACAATAGAAACATAGATTGTGCACTCTTCGAAAGTCTCTACTATCAGAATGGCCAGAAATCTGACCTAACTGCATGGGTTCCTCCCCTACCCTAGAGTAACAAGCAATATCATCCTGGGCAGCTGGTGAAACAAAACCACACGCGGGAGGAATCCCCTACACAGAGGGACCCTTACACCTCTCTCTGATACGTCTATCCAAACGTATAGCCAAAGACATTGCATTCTCCAAAGTATCTGGGTATTCATGAAAAGCTAGGGCATCTTTCAACCTTTCAGATAACCCCTGACAAAACTGACTACGTAACGCGGGGTCGTTCCAACTCGACTCAGTAGCCCACCTCCTAAACTCTGTGCAGTAAACCTCAGCAGTATGTTTACCCTGTAGTAAGTTATGTAATTTTAATTCTGCCATTGAAACTCGATCTGGGTCATCGTAAATCAATCCCAGGGCTTTAAAAAAATTCCTCCACCGACCAGAGGGCCAGAGAACCGGGCGGCAGAGAAAAAGCCCAGGATTGCGCGTCCCCTTTAAGCAAAGACATGATGATACCCACCCTCTGATCTTCATTACCTGAAGAAAATGGGCACAATCTAAAGTAAAACTTACATGACTCTTTGAAGCGGAAAAAATCATCAGTACCCCCTGCAAATTTCTCAGGAAGAGCGACTTTAGGCTCCCCAACAATTTGACCTTCTGACACTGTGACCGAACTATGCAGATCCGCAACCTCTAGGGATAAACCCTGCATGCGGTCAACCAGTGCATCAATTGACGCCATCACAAATGCGCTGAGCAATGGCCGTCACAGTATGGCGGATTATAATGTCACGGCGGACGTACACTTTGTACCAAAGATGACACACCAACCAGGCTCTGGACGAGAGACAGGGGAAGGGTCACCTCCTAGCTTATCCCTGACCTCTTTCCCTGCACTGCTCAGCCCACAACAGACCTTGAAGGTAGGTGTGCTAGTGTCCTCCAGCCTGGGCTAACAAAAACCCTGAACTCCCTAAGATGGTGAAGTGGGGAGATAGGAGCAGTCTGCTCGCACAGAACCTGGATGGACAAGAAGACACAAACAACCGAACTAGCAATGACACTTATCTCTGAGAGCAGGAACTGACAGCCAACCTTCTCTCCAAGCTTCCCAGACCAGAATGAACAGTATAATCCGCTCAGGACACTGGGCAGTGTGCTATTTAAACTAAAGACCCCACCCAGTGCACCTGAGAGAGGCGGATCCAGCACGGCTCCAAAGCAATCACTAAACTCGTGCTGCTATCCTGGCTGACCTCCGCACATCGTCAGAGTGGGGCATGACACCATTTGCATTAAACTGGAAGCGGTGGAGTGGCCTGGCTCTGCTCCTCGTCCAGGATAATGTCGTCCTCGGTCTCCTCCCCCCAGCCATGGAAAACACCAGGGATCCCAGAAACGTCTAAAGCATGCTCTTCTTGCTCCTCCTCTGCCCTGGCACCATCCTCCTCTGAATCCTCTTCAGACTCCTGTTGACTTTTTTCTCAGATGGAGTAGCCCCCCCATGGGAATTCATCCAGCATTGCAACTTCCTCATCTTCCTGTTCCTCGACGGCTTGATCAATGACACAACGCAATGCACGCTCCAGAAAGAAGCTGTAAGGTACGATGTCACTGATGGCACCCTGGCTGCAACTGACCTGTTTGGTGATTGTCATGAATATGATGTGGGGGTGCATACTTGTGGTAGCTATTATAGAAGTATATGTGTTCTGTATCTGTTGTATAAGGTGTAATTTCTGCTGGATAGAAGGGTCCTTCACCAAATGGCTAAGTGCTTTGAAGCCTACATTCTATCGCAGCAGGGTGGAGTCGGGCAGGCTGGGACTCTACCAGCTACAGGAGATGCAGATGGACAGTTCTCCTCATGTTTCTGTCATATCTAACACCTCTAGCTGCCAGGTACTAGCTTAAAAAAAGCATCTGCTCCCCCCTGATAAACCAGATACTGGAGGAAGCGGGCTCATTTTGAAAACTTTAAAACAAAGAGATTTCAATATCCAATGCCCTCCACTCCCCTCATTAATTGTCCCCCCTCAATTAAAGAACTAGGATTTGGTTAGTCAATGACCGGGCCGACTGGAAACTGGAAACCAATCCTAGTCCTCTAAAATTGTTGCATGGACATATTTTCAGTGTTACAACATGTGGGAGTCACAGACAAGCTCCCTGGGCAGTAAGTTCTTATTTACAGTTTTTACCCATTTATTTTACTCTTACTGTTTTGTATGTTATTTTTACTTTGTCTCATCTTACATCTGTTTTTGTAAGCACTGCACTATTTTTTGTGTATAAAATATTTCCTTTATAAGTCCGCCTTGTTGCTCTAAAGAATCCATAGCCTGAACGTGTGACTGTGTGATTGACGTATATACGTGGAGTGTGCAACGTTTCTGGCTTATGTCAAAGTCAGTGATGGCAGCTGGTGTTTGGGGTGTTGAGTCTGTGCGTGTTCGGGGGTGGACTACACTCACTTAGTGGCCTGAGTGTGTGGTGTGCTCGGAGTGAGAGCGTGGAGGTAGTCTGGGGCCCCTGACAGACCCATCCCAGGTTGCGAGATGCGGGTGTGGGTACGTGACAGTGCTCTTATCAAATGACCGCAGAAGTCTGCATGCGTCGCGCATGAGCAGCCAATGGCACAGTGGAAAAAAAAAACAAGCTCCCCAGAACCTGTCTTGCCGCAGAGTTCGTACAGGTAGTCGTTAACTGCACGTTTCTGCTGGAGCATCCTATCAAGCATATACAAAGTGGAGTTCCATTGTGTCAGGCAGTCACAAATCAGACGTCTGACGGGCAGGTGGTGTCGCCGCTGAACGTCAGCAAGGCAAGCTATGGCCGTGTAAGATCTTCTAAAATGGCCAGAGATTTTCCTGGCCTGCTGCATGACGTCCTGGACCCCGGGCTATGTGGAAACGAATCTCTGCATGACTAAATTCAGGACATGTGCCATGCACGGCCCATGTGTAATTTTGCCCTGTTTAAGCGCGCTCAGCAGATTGGCACCATTGTCGCACATCACTTTACCAACTGTCAAATTGAGCGGGGTTAGCCACTAATTGGTCAGTGACTGCAAAGCTGAAAGGAGTGCAGGACCAGTGTGGCTTTTGGCTTCCAGGCACAACAGCCGCAGCACAGCATGGCAACGTCTCACCTGGCATGTCGAATAGGTTCTGGGGAGCTTGGGTGGCGCAGCGGAAGAGGCGGTAGCAGTGGAAAAGGAGGAGTCAGCCGAGGAAGAGATGGAGGATGGAGTAGGAGGAGGAGAAGAAGAGGCAGGCCTGCATGCAATTCGTGGTGGTAACACCAAATCCACACAAGTGCCATGGGTTGCATGCTTGATGGCCGTCAGAAGGCTCACCCAGTGGGCAGTAAAAGGTATGTACCTTCCCTACCCGTGTTTTATAGAACACGTGTCTGTAGTCAGATGTATCTTGGCATCGAAACTGTGTGCCAGAGATACATTCACTTGCCGCTGAACGTGGCCATATAGCTCCGGGATGCCATTCTAAGAGAAATTTTTTCTTCTGGGTACCTTCAATTGCAGTATGCCAATGGCCACACATTTTCTAAAGGCCTCCGAGTCCAACAGTTTATATGGCAGTAGTAGGCGGGCTAGCAGTTCTGACAAGCCAGCGGTCAGCCGTTGGGCAAGAGGGTTATTCGGCGTCATGATCTTTTTACGCTCGAACATTTGGACCACGGAAGCCTGACTTTTGACAAATGAACACGACGACGGCATGGTTGAAGGTGGAGGGGAGGACAAATGGGAGGAGAGGGGGAAAGAGAAGAGGCAGGACGTGGAGCACCAGGAGTGTGTCTTTGTAGGTTCTGACGGCGTTGGGCCCACTGGGCTTAGTGATGGGAGGCCAGGTGCCTTCTTAAGGCGGTCGTCCCTAGGTGAGTGTTGGGCTTACCGCGACTTATGCGCTGACAGCACAGGTTGCAGATGGCAACACTATTGTCAGCAGCGGACACGTAAAAAAAAAAGCCTACACTGCGGAGTCATGTGCCGGCGTCCTGGGAGCGCCAGATGTTACCGTGCATGGTAGATGGCTTGTTCCAGATACATTAGCTGTCTGCTTTTTGCCTCCTGTGCACTGTAAGTTCTGCCTGCTTCTCCTCCTTCTCCTCCCTATCTGCTGCTCAGTCTCTCCCTCTGAACTACCCTCCTCTTCCTCTCTTGTGGGCACCCACATGACGTCCATAGACACGTCATCATCGTCCCCTTCACCACCACTGATATTAGAGATCTCGGAGTAGGCAGCAACAGCGAGGTCCACCCTCCTTCGGCTGATCTGGGTACAGAGTCAACAGAGTCTGGTGTGTCCTTTGACGTAATTGCACGCACCTTCTGCAACTTCCCACTTAGGCTCTGGCCTGGTGCACCTGCCTGACCCCTAGCACCCCTGCGGAATGGCCTGCCTCTTCCTCTGCCTGTCATTTTCAAAATGTGACAAAAGTCCCTATAGAAGAGCAGTATTAGTGGAAGAAGGTATATCACACCCCTGCTTTAATCAGTTTTTTGGGGGGCAACTGGTATATCACACCAGTAGAAATTATTTGTTTCAATGGCGTTTGTCACTATCTGTAGCTGAGGTAACGCAGCTAAACTGCAAACAAATGCTGCACTACCCAACTGCACTATATAGAAAGTATATAATTGGTATATAACACCCCTGCTTCAATCAGTTTTTTTGGGGGGGCAACTGGTATATCACACCAGTAGAAATGATTTGTTCCAATGGCGTTTGTCACTCTGTGTAGCTGCAGTATCGTATCAGAACCGCACAACAGGCAGCACAACATCTTCCTTTGAACTGTCTGTTGAATGTGAATAAGCCCGCTTCACACATTAGTCTGCAACGCCAAAAAATAAGAAAACACAGTGGTGAACTCTGTCTTTTTTAATATTTTATTTTTCTGTTGTGTTAATTGCTATTTTATTTTATTAAAGAGACTGGAATTAACATGGATTGTTTGAGGATTTGCTTAATTTAATTTACAGATAATGCCCACAACTTTGAAGATGTTTTTTTTTTATTGTGAAGCAAACAACAAATAGAACAACATAACAGAAAAAGTCAATGTGCATAACTATTCACCCCCCTAAAGTCAATACTTTGTGGAGCCACCTTTTGCGGCAATCACAGCTCCAAGCCTCTTTGGATAAGTCACTATGAGCTTGCCACATCTTACCAATGGGATTTTTGACAATTCCTCCTTGCAAAACTGCTCCAGCTCCTTCAAAATGGATGGTTTGTGCTTGTGAACAGCAATCTTTAAGACTGACCACTAGAGTTGAGCGGACACCTGGATGTTCGGGTTCGACAGATTCGGCCGAACTTCACAAAAAATTATGAGTTCAGGACCCGAACTTGACCCCAAACCCCATTGAAGTCAATGGGGACCCGAGATTTTGAGCACTAAAATGGCTGTAAAAATGTCATGGAAAGGGCTAGAGGGCTGAAAATGGCATCAAAATGTGGTTAAGAGCATGGCAAGTGCTCTGCAAACAAATGTGGGTAGGGAAATGACTTTAAATAACATAAAATACATAAAAATAAAAAATTATCTTGATCTAGGAGGATGAGGTCCATATGGAGTAGGAGGTTGAGGAGGCGGTGGATGTGCCGATGTAGGTGGAAGCGGCGGTGAAGGAGGAGGAGGTAGCCTACACTGCTTTTTGGTTTTACATTTTTTATTTATTTTTTAAATTAAGGTACACCCCAAAACATTGAGATATATAACCTGTGATAACCCCCTCCAGTCGTGCTAAACACACGTTCAGACAATACACTGGCTGCAGGGCAGGCAAGCACCTCCAAGTTGTAAAGGGCAAGCTCAGGCCATTTGCCCAATTTGGAGACCCAGAAGTTGCAGGGGCTGACCCCTGTCAGTCTGTTCGTGTAGGCGTGTGCACATATACTACTTCACCATGTCGCAAGTCCCCGTGATGTTCACGATCCAATTGGATATCTGCTCTATCAACTTTCGATGTTCTTTTATGTGCCTACCATGGTGATCATGGGTGGTGGGGAATCAGGGTTCCAGGCCGGAGAAGGCGCCTGAGAAAGTGATACCACATCCAAGGGAGGTCAATGAATGAAATTAAATGTAATCGAGCGGAAATGTGGGACAAAGTATTGAAGGATAAGCTACCAAGTTAAGGAGGGGGTGCACGGTAATTACCCACTCCAGACTCGGGGAGGTAGTGACGATAAATAACAATACAGGACTCTTAAGATGCCCTGTTATCGGAATGACAAAAAAAAATATTATAGGGAATGTCACTGGGGTATTTAGGATTTGGAAACGTTAGCCAGGAGAGGCCCTGCTGCCGCTTTGTTGACTCTAGATAACTTCTGCCTGATCGCACGTCTCTGTGACGTCCACGATCCATTTGGATATCTTCTCTATCAACTTTCAATGTTCTTTTCTGAGCCTACTATGGTATTGGCGAATCAGGGTTCCAAACCGGAACGGGAGCATGAGAAAGGGAGACCTCATCCAAGGGAGGTCAATGGCTGCAATGGGATGGTGCGGAAATGTGGGACAAGTTATTAAAGCAGAAGGATTGAATGAAAGGGCCAATTAAAGATGATTTTTTGAAATTTAAGTCCCTGTCACCTCTGCAGAGCAGGGGTTTAGTCACAGCAAAAATTTTAAAATGTGACCCGGGAATGTAGCAGAAAAATTTGTGAAATTTATTAACTTGTCTACTAGCTAGCGCAGGGGTCTATCACAGCCAACAATTGTTGAATGTCACAAGAAAATATAACAGAAAAATTTGTGAAATCTATCAAGCTGTCAAACTAGGTAGATTAGGGGTATATCACATCCAAAAATTGGTGAATTTCACCTAAAAAATTAACAGACAAATTTGTGATTTATTTATACCTGTGTACTAGGTAGAGCAGTGGTATATCACACTCAAAAACTGTTCAATTTCACATAACAATTTTACAGACAAATTACTGAATTATTTTTACCTGTCTACTAGGTAGAGCAGAGGCATATCACACCCAAAAATTGGTGAATTTCAGCAGAAAATGTAACAAATTAGTGAAATTACATAAAATAAAATATAATGCGTAAAAAATATATAGATTTATGAGGTGGAGGTCCATATAGAGTAGAAGTTTGAGGAGGCGGTGGACGCGGTGGTGGAGGAGGACGAGGTAGCCAACACAGTTTTTTTGTTTTAATTATTATTAATTTTTTATTAGGGTACACTCCAAAAGAGTGTGAAATATCCAAAATAATAAGAATGAAAAATTGTGCTGTACTATAAGAAGGGCTGGTTAAGGCCTGTATACATGTCTATTCTGCACAAGGTATGGACAAGTCCTATGGGATCCATGCCTGGTTCATTTTAATGAACATGAGCTTGTCCACATTGGCTGTGGACAGGCAGGTGCGCTTGTCTGTGATAATGCCCCCTGCCATGCTAAACACATGTTCAGATAATCCACTGGCTGCAGGGAAGGCCAGCACCTCCAAGGCGTAAAAGGGCAAGCTCAGGTCATGAGCTCAAATTAGAGACCCAGAAGTTGAAAAGGGCAGACACATTATTCAGTACGTGTAGGCGTGTGCACGCATACTGCTCCACCATGCTGCCTCCTGCTAAGACGTTCCATATCAGCTGGTGATGCTGGTTGTTGTGGTGTGCTGACAAAGCTTTTCCACATTTCGACCATGCTACCCCTGCCTTCTGAGGTGCTGGCGGTGCCCCAGCTGCGTTGGCGACCTCTCCCTCCTCCTCTGCCTTTGTCTTGTGCTTCCACTGTGTCCCCGCTGTCAAGTGGGAATGCCACCAGCAGCGCGTCTACCAGCGTGCGCTTGTACTCGTGCATCTTACGATCACGCTCCAGTGAGGGAATTAAGGACGGTGCGTTGTCCTTGTAACGGGGATCCAGAAGCGTGGCCACCCAATAATCAGCACAAGTTAGAATGTGGCCAACTCGGCGGTCATTGCGGAGACACTGCAGCATGTAATCGCTAATGTGTGCAAGGCTGCCCAGAGGCAACGAAAAGCTGTCCTCTGTGGGAGGTCTTTCATCTGTTTCCTCTGTATCTCCCCAGCCACGCACCAGTGATGGCCATGAGCTGGTCTGGGTGCCACCCGGCTGTGAACATGGTTCCTCCTCCTCTATCTCCTCCTCCTCATCCTCCACCTACTCATCCTCCAGAACTGTGCCCTGGCTGGACAATTGTGTACCTGCCATTTTTGGGTGCAGGAACCCACCCTCGGAGACACTTGTGAATGACTGTCCGGAAACCCTATGAAATGATCCCTCTTCCTCCTCCTCCCCCTGTGCCACATCCTCTTCCATCATTGCTATAAGCGTTTTTTCAAGGAGGCATAGAAGTTGGATAGTAACGCTGAGAACAGCGTTATCGGCACTGGCCATGTTGGTGGAGTACTCGAAAAAGCGCAACAAGGAACACAGGTCTCGCATGGAGGCCCAGTCATTGGTGGTGAAGTGGTGCTGTTCCGCAGAGCAACTCATCCGTGCGTGTTGCAGCTGGAACTCCCCTATCGCCTGCTGCTGCTCGCCCAGTCTGGCCAGCATGTGCGAGGTGGAGTTCCACCTTGTGGGCACGTCGCATATGAGGTAGTGAGCGGGAAGGCTGTAGTTACGCTACAGCGCTTACAGGCGAGCAGCAGCAGGGTGAGAACGTCGAAAGCACGCACAGACAGTCCGCACTTTATGCAGCAGCTCTGACATATCAGGGTAATTTTTAAGGAATCTCTGCACCACCAAATTCAGCACATGAGCCAGGCAATGTGCGTCAAACCGGCTAGTCCCAGAGCTGCTACGAGATTTCGCCCATTATCACACACCATCAGGCTGGGCTTGAGTCTCACTGGCACCAACCATTCATCGGTCTGTTGTTCAAGGCCCGTCCACAGCTCCTGCGCGGTGTGGGTTTTGTCCCACAGACAGATACGATTTAAAACTGCCTGCTGTCGTTAACCCCTGGCTGTGCTGAAGTTGGTGGTGAAGGTGTTACGCTGACCGGATGAGGCGCTGATAGAGGATGAGGAAGCGGAGTAGGAGGAGGAAGCAACAGGCGGCAAACTGAAGCGCCCTGCCCAGTGGTGGAAGGACATGCGCCAAACTGCTATCTGCCTCAGGCCCAGCCGCCACTGCATTTACCCTGTGTGCTGTTAGAGAGATATAATGTCCCTGAAAGTCCTTACTGGTCCACGTATCTGTAGTGAGGTGCACCTTTCCACAGATGGCGTTGCACAGAGCACTACTGATTTTGTCCCCCACTTGGTTGTGCAGCGAAGGGATGGCACGCCTGGAAAAGTAGTGGAGGCTGGGCACGACGTACTGTAGGACAGCCACCGCCATAAGGCTTTTAAAGCTCTTCGTGTCCACCAGACGGAATGACAGCTGAAATACTAGTAATTTTGAAATGCTGGCATTCAGGGCCAGGGATCACGGGTGGGTAGGGGGGTACTTCCTCTTCCACTCCAGTGTTTGGGAGATGAAGAACTGAACGTTTCCGTGGGACATATTAGAGATGCTTGGTGACCCAGGTGGTGGTGTTGCTGGTAGATCCTCTGTTTGCAGGGTGGCAGGTGCCAATGTCACTTCAGAGGTGGATGAAGAGGCCGAGACTGCAGAAGAAGAGGAAGCGGGAGGAGCCAGAGACTTTCTTGGTTTTTGAGGTGTCTACTCCACTGCAGTTTGTGCTTTGCACTTAGATGCCTGGTCATGCAGGTTGTGCTCAGGTTGAGAACGTTTATGCCTCGCTTCACGCTCTGATTGCACGTCAGCACATTGTCTGAAGAACTGCCACGCCAGGGAACTCCTTGGAGCTGGATTTGGTGTGCTTGGTCCCTTGCTACGTTGGGCAGTAGCAGGTGTACTGTCTAGGGGATGGCCGCACCACTTTTGCACCCTGCTCCCTCTTCTGCTGTGCTGGTGGCTCTGTGCGACCACCGCCACTTCATTCGAACTACATATGTCACTCACATGAACTTTATTCCATGTGGGCCGAGGACCTTTATTGTCCTCCACATCATCTTCCACCCAGTCTTCACCTCTGCCCTCCTTGTCGGTCTGCACACTTTCGAAAGCCCCAGCAGTTGGCACCTGTGTTTCGTCATCATCCGAGACGTGCTGCGATGATCCTCCCATGTACTCATCTTGAAACATAAGTGGTTGGGTATCGGTGCACTCAATCTCTTCCACTTCTGGGGCAGGGCTAGGTGGATGGCCCTGGGAAACCCTGCTAACAGAGTCATCAAAAAGCAGAAGAGACTGCTGCATGACTTGGGGCTCAGACTGCTTGGCTGATTTGCAAGGGGGTGAGGTGAAAGACTGATGGACATCGGCTGCAGGTGCCAACTCTGATCTTTCAGCAGGAGACTGGGTGGGAGACAATGTAAAGGAACTAGAGGCACTGTCTGCCACGCAATATACTATTGCCTGTACTTGTACTGGCCTCATAATTCATAGAGCCGCATTAGGCCCGACCAAATACCGCTGCAGGTTCTGTCACCTACTCGCACCGGAGGAAGGTGTTTCACTTTTGCATGTAGCTGGCACAGATTGATCACGTCCTCTCCCTGCAACAGGAGCTCCACCAGCAGCACCATGACCGGAGCCACGTCCCTTTATTTGATGCTCTCATATTTCTCAAATTTAGGATCTTGCCCTAAATGGGTGTTTTTTTTAATAGCATAATAGAACAACAGTATCTAAAGGGTGTATCTCGCACGTACAGATGCAGCCTAGGCCGCAAATTAAGATTTTTGCCCGAAATCAGTGTTTATTTAATACCAGAATAGCACAGCAGTATCTAAAGGGTGTATCTCACAATGACAGATGCAGCAAAGGCTGCAAAATTAAGATTTTTACCCTAAATGGTTGTTTTTTAAATAGCAGAATAGAACAACAGTATCTAAAGGGTGTATCTCACAATGACATATGCAGCAAAGGCTGCAAAATTAAGATCTTTGCCATAAATATGTGTTTTTTTAATAGCAGAATAGAACAACAGTATCTAAATGGTGTATCTCACACGTACAGATTTAGACTAGGCCACAATTTACGATTTTTGCCCAAAATGGGTGTTTTTTTAATAGCAGAATAAAACAACACTATCTAAAGGGTGTATCTCACATATTCTGATGCAGACTAGGCCGCAATTTAAGATTTTTGCCTAAAATGGGTGTTTTTATACTAACATAATATGACAGCAGTATATAACGCTTGACTTTCACACATGCAGATGCAGCAAGGGCTGTAAAATTTTATATTTTGTCCAAAAAGGGTGTTTTTTAAAACCCAAGAAATTATAGCTGTGTTTCTAGCTTAAATTGCACATTGACTAATGTGGCAGAAGCCCCAGATGGAGGGTATTGCCAAAAATGGGTGTTTTTTTAAGCCAGAAATTTTTTGAAGTACAAACCGGATTCCAAAAAAGTTGGGACACTATACAAATCGTGAATAAAACCTGAATGCAATGATGTGGAGGTGCCGACTGCTAATATTTTATTCAGAATAGAACATAAATCATGGAAAAAAGGTTTAAACTGAGAAAATGTACCATTTTAAGGGAAAAATATGTTGAATCAGAATTTCATTGTGTCAACAAATCCCCAAAAAGTTGGGACAAGGCCATTTTACCACTGTGTGGCATCTCCCCTTCTTCTTACAACACTCAACAGACGTCTGGGGACCGAGGAGACCAGTTTCTCAAGTTTAGAAATAGGAATGCTCTCCCATTCTTGTCTAATGCAGGCCTCTAACTGTTCAATCGCCTTGGGCCTTCTTTGTTGCACCTTCCTCTTTATGATGTGCCAAATGTTCTCTATGGTGAAAGATTTGGACTGCAGACAGGCCATTTCAGTACCCGGATCCTTCTCCTACGCAGCCATGATGTTGTGATTGATGCAGAATGTGGTCTGGCATTATCCTGTAGAAAAATGCAGGGTCTTTCCTGAAAGAGATGACGTCTGGATGGGAGCATATGTTCTAGAACCTGAATATATTTTTCTGCATTGATGGTGCCTTTCCAGACATGCAAGCTGCCCATGCCACACGCACTCATGCAACCCCATACCATCAGAGATGCATGCTGCAGAACTGAGCGTTGATAACAACTTGGGTTGTCCTTGTCCTCTTTGGTCCGGATGACATAGCGTCCCAGATTTCCAAAAAGAACTTTGAATCGTGACTCGTCTGACCACAGAACAGTCTTCCATTTTGCCACACTCCATTTTAAATGATCCCTGGCCCAGGGAAAACGCCTGAGCTTGTGGATCTTGCTTAGAAATGGCTTCTTCTTTGCACTGTAGAGTTTCAGCTGGCAACGGCGGATGGCACGGTGGATTGTGTTCACTGACAATGGTTTCTGGAAGTATTCCTGAGCCCATTTTGTGATTTCCTTTACAGTAGCATTCCTGTTTGTGGTGCAGTGTCGTTTAAGGGCCCAGAGATCACGGGCATCCAGTATGGATTTACGGCCTTGACCCTTACGCATAGAGATTGTTCCAGATTCTCTGAATCTTCGGATGATGTTATGCACAGTTGATGATAATAGATGCAAAGTCTTTGCAATTTTTCGCTGGGTAACACCTTTCTGATATTGCTCCACTATCTTTCTGCGCAACATTGTGGGAATTAGTGATTCTCTACCCATCTTGGCTTCTGAGAGACACTGCTACTCTGAGAAGCTCTTTTTATACCCAATCATGTTGCCAATTGACCTAATTAGTGTTAATTGGTCTTCCAGCTCTTCGTTATGCTCAAATTTACTTTTTCCAGCCTCTTATTGCTACTTGTCCCAACTTTTTGGGGATTTGTTCACACCGTGAAAATTAGAATCATTTTCCTTTAAAATGATACATTTACTCTGATTAAACGTTTGATCTGTCATCTACTTTCTATTACAAATAAAATATTGACATTTGCCATCTCCACATCATTGCATTCAGTTTTTATTCACAATTTGTTTAGTGTCCCAACCTTTTTGGAATCCGGTTTGTATTTCAAGCTTGTTTTTAACAATCATAGATGCAGCAAGGGCTGTAAAATTGTGTATTTTGCCCAAAAAAGGTGTTTTTTTAAACCCTGAATATTGTAGCTGTATTTCTAGCTTAAATTGTACACTGACTAATGCTGCAAAGGCACCAGATGTAGGATAATACCAAAAAAGGGTGTTTTTTTTAAAAAACAGATTATTATTGCAGTATTTCAAGCTTGGATTTGAATGTCACAAAAGCACATATGCAGTGCTGATGCACTGAGCTTGCATAAAAAGGCCGCCGCCGCCCACCTAACTAACAGACGGATAAAAGTAATTTTTCTCTGTCACTGGGCTCAGGGCAGGGTAAAAAGATTGTGTACTGCACCCACACAACAAAATCTTTGTAGATCGCTGAGTTCAATTGGAGTTCTGATTAAAGATTCTGTCCTATTCTCTCCCTCACAGCAGCAGCATCCTATCCCTACACTAAGCACAGCAGATTGACATGCAGCGCTACGTGACTTCAGCTTATATGCGCCAGGCATAGCGTTTTCTTTGATGGCAGAAAAGTAAAATTTTAGTTTTATCAGACCAGAGCACCTTCCTCCATACATTTTGGGAGTCTCCCATATGCCTTTTCGCAAACTAACAACGTGCCTTTTTGTTTTTTGCTGAAAGTAATGGCTTTCTTCTGGCCACTCTACCATAAAGCCCAACTCTATGGAGCGAACGGCTTATTGACGTCCTATGTACAGATACTTCAGTCTCTGCTGTGGATCTCTGCAGCTCCTCCAGGGATACCTTAGGTCTCTGTGCTGCCTCTCTGATTAATGCCCTCCTTGCCCGGTCCATGAGTTTTGGTGGGCGGCCATCTCTTGGCAGGTTTGCTGTTGTGTTATGTTCTTTCCATTTGGTTGTGATAGATTTGATGGTGCTCCTGGGGATTTGGATTTTTTTTTATAACCTAACCCTGACTTGTACTTCTCAACAACATTTTTCCTTACTTGTTTGGAGAGTTGTTTGGTCTTCATGGCAGTGTTTGGTTAGTGATGCCTCTTGCTTAGGTGTTGCAGCCTCTGGGGCCTTTCAAAAAAGGTTCATATATGTAATGACAGATCATGCAACACTTAGATTGCACACAGGTGGACATCATTTCACTAATTATGTGACTTCTGAAGGTAATTGGTTGCACCAGAGCTTTTTATGGGCTTCCTAATAAAGGGGGTGAATACATACACACATGCCAATTTTCTGTTTTCTATTTCTAAGCAATTGTTTTATTTATATATTTTTCTCATTTCACTTCACCAACTTAGACTATTGTGTTCTGATCCATCTCATAAAATTCAGATTAACAAAACATTGAACTTAAGGCTGTAATGTAACAAAATACGAAAAAAGACAAGGGGGGGTGAATACTTTTGCAAGGCACTGTAAGTATATTACACCCCTCAGTACGTCAAACCTATCAATCACACACCTATACCGGTCCTTAAAAGGACTTTTGTGGCCCTATTAGCTAGCGTTTGGTGTCCCTAACAGTCTGTCCCTGCTCCACACAGCAACCTCTCCCAACCTCTTGCCATAATTAATATAAGTTATGTTGTAATTAGGAATTTCCAATAAAATTTGGTCACAAAAAGCGAGTTCACAGGATTTAGGGCTTGAGGATGAAGGGTACTTTTACACTACCATTTAAGTTTTCCGGTAATGAGTTCCGTCATAGGGTCTCAATACCAGAAAAAAGTTTTGTCCCTATTTATTGTCAATGGGGACCAAACTGAACTAAACAGAACGGAATGCTCCAAAATGCATTCCGTTACGTTTAGTTGCATTCCTAGACCGGAGAAAAAAACAGCAACATGTTGTATTTTGCTTTCCGTCCTGGGAAACTCATCAAGACAGATCCGTCATGAACCCCAATGCAAGTCAATGGGGACGGAGACATTTTCTCTGCCGCAATCTGCCACAATAGAAAAAAGATCCATCCCTCATTGACTTTCAATCATTCTTGGCTATGTTAAAGATAATACAACCGGATCCATTCATAATGGATGCAGATAGTTGTATTATCAATAATGGAAGCGTTTTTGCTGGACCCTGCCAGATCCAGCAAAAAAGGCTAGTGTGAAAGTAGCCTAAGTTCTATAAAGATATCAGGAGGAGAGTGGGTTGGGAATAGAGAGGAGTGCTACCAGCTACAGTATAATACTAGAGTGAGGATGCTAGACCACTGGTAGCTATCTATTGTTACAGTATATTTAACTAGAAATCCTAGGAAATGCATTTGAATACATCTCATTAGATAAATGTTATTTTAAAATTGGTGATTTATGTGTTTCTCATGCTTATATAGCTCCAACATATTTCAGTGTGCTTTACAGACATTATCATCGTTCACTGTCCCCAAAATCTAGATTCCCTATCAGTATGTCTTTGGTCTGTGGGAGGAAACCACACAAACACAGGGAAACATACAAAATATATCCAATGAAATATGGTATCTGCCCTTGGATCTTAAATTAGGCATGATACCACTGTGACTTCAGTTGCTCCAAATGAGATCATGTAAAAGTAGTTATTTTAAATTTGGATTTTGCTAAGAAAATCTCCTGATTCAAGGCTGCTGCCTGTAAGCTATGACTTGGGTGTCTCCGATGGAGTTGGCAAATCTGGTATCTGTAACTTACCTCCAGAACAGCATATACTTGATGCCTTCTTTTAACTTTATGGCACCATAGAAAGTGCATGGAAATTCCATTTTGCCAATCACAACCAATCTATGTTGCACATAGGCTATGGTTGGATCATAATTAAAAGTAATATCATGCATGAAGCTGGCCATTAAAGACTTCCTGCCAATTGAGGGAGTTCTCTTTTTTGGTATTTTGCAAACTGAAGTTAACTGTTAGTTGACTTCAAATTTGCTAAGTTCAGATCCTGAAGGTGTAGCAAAGAAAGTGAGGGTGGTGCGCTCACCTGAAGCCAATAGAAGGCGGCACGGACAACGCCGGGAACCTAAGCGTGAAGGTGCGTATCCAAATTAAAAAGATTTAAAAAAAGAGTATCCAGCTCAATTCAGGTGAAAGTTAGAATGACCTTTATTCCAGCGTTAAAATCCGTAATGCAAGTATAAATCTACATGTTTCAGACCTCTTAGATATATGGGTCCTTCCTCATGACAAGCATGCAGGTGAGGGGTGTTCACAACCAACGCAGTTCAATAGTTTCTTCCTATGGTCACTTCCTCTGACTGGTTGGTTAACTCTTTCCAAACCATGAACTTGCATGCCCTTAGTGTCGCCTCTATGGACTGTCGCATAATGTGAACTATCTGCAGAGACATTTCTGGTCAAAGCATGTGAAATGTCAGAAATGTGTCTGCAGATCCTAGTTTTTAAAATGTTGGAAGTGCAGCCAATATATTGGAGACGACACAAGGTGCAAGTTATGCAATATACTACATAGGTAGTATTGCAGTTAATGTACTGTTTTATGAAAAAAGACTTACTGTGGGCAGTTGAACAAATATGGTCACCAACCTGCATAAATGTACAACATGTGCATATTTTTACAACCTGTCAGATGAATGTTGTAAATAACAAAAAAATTAAACAGTGCCAAAACAGCTATTTCTTGTGACCTTGCCTCACAAAAAGTGTAATATAGAGCAACCAAAAATCATATGTACCCTAAAATAGTACCAACAAAACTGACACCCTATCTCGGAGTTTCTAAAATGGGGTCACTTTTTTGGAGTTTCTACTCTAGGGGTTCATCAGGGGGGCTTCAAATGGGACATGGTGTTAAAAAAACAGTCCCGCAAAATCTGCCTTCCAAAAACCGTATGGCATTCCTTTCCTTCTGCGCCCTGCCATGTGCCCGTACAGCGGATTACACCCACATATGGGGTGTTTCTGTAAACTACAGAATCAGAGCCATAAATATTGAGTTTTGTTTGGCTGTTAACCCTTGCTTTGCAACTGAAAAAGAAATATTAAAATGGAAAATCTGTCAAAAAAGTGAAATTTTGAAATTGTATCTCTATTTTCCATTTATTCTTGTGGAACACCTAAAGGGTTAACAAAGTTTATAAAATCTGTTTTAAATACCTTGAGTGGCGAAGTTTCTAGAATGGGGTCATTTTGGGTGGTTTCTATTATGTAAGCCTCACAAAGTGACTTCAGATCTGAACTGGTCCTTGAAAAGTGATTTTTTTTTTAATTTCTGAAAAATTTCAAGATTTGCTTCTAAACTTCTAAGCCTTGTAACATTCCCAAAAAATAAAATGTAATTCCCAAAATGATCCAAACATGAAGTAGACATATGGGGAATGTAAAGTAATAACTATTTTTGTAGGTATTACTGTGTATTATAGAAGTGGAGAAATTGAAACTTCGAAATTTGATAATTTTTCCAAATTTTGGGCAAATTTTGTATTTTTTTTATAAATAAAAATGATTTTTTTAACTCCATTTTACCAGTGTCATGAAGTAAAATATGTAATGAAAAAACAATCTCAGAATGGCCTGGATAGGTCAAAGCGTTTTAAAGTTATTACCATATAAAGTGACACTGGTCAGATTTGCAAAAAATGGCCTGGTCCTTAAAGGTGAAAATGAGCCTGGTCCCTAAGGGGTTAAGGAAACCCCCTGGTAAAGGAGTGGGCTATCAGTAACAGTGATGGCGGTCACACATCTCCTTTTGAAGATTAAAACAGTATAGTCTTCCCAGCTATCTACTCCTAATACTCAGCTTGCTATAAACTAATGTCTAGCAATTAACCCAGTCTGAATGTTGGGGCCTGGTTACAGAAAATGTCAGAGCGATAACGTTGGTGCACTCATGATTTTCCGACCGGGAGGCTGCAGCATGCAGAAGCCTGGATGGCAGTAGAGTCGGGGGCAAGATCGCCCTGGGATGAAGGCTTTGCTGTAGGGGTAATGTAGCAGTTAAGCTTTCGCTTCTGACACTGGAAATACATGAGCTGTCAGGACTGTGCTATAGGATTAATGCAGCAGCTGAGCTTTCTATTCTCACTCCCTGGCTGCAGGGAGGATCAAGTGCTCATGGGATTTGTAACGGAAGTGCTCAAGGTATTTGCAAGTCCACTTCACCTCAGAAGAATCCGCACTTATGCCTACTGCTGTGAGTCCCTGCTTCTAATTGGCAGCAGCAGCATACACTAGACCCACTGCTTTCTCTGCAGTGGTTACACCCATTTCTAATCAGCTTGGGTATCCCTTGTACATAGCAGACCCCTTTCCAAATTTTATCTATGTGCTTATTTTATACATGTTCTTTTAGATTTCTCCCAGTTTGCCTCCCCTTTCCAAACATACAGTATTTATGCTACACACCAGAAAGACCCAAACTGCTTAAAATTATGACAATCTGATTACTAAAGTCAGGTAGGCATTTGTGGTGAGCAAAATGGACTTCTAGTGTTGTTTTGTAGCATAGTAACGTAGTAACATACTTTGTAAGGGTGAAAAAAAGACATTTGTCCATCCAGTTCGGCCTGTTATCCTGCAAGTTGCTCAAGAGGAAGGCTAAAAAAATCCCTGTGAGATAGAAGCCAATTTTCCTCATTGTAGCGAACAAATTCAGGCAGAATAACTCCCTGGATCAATGACCCTTCTCCAGAAGTCTCTTAACCATAACCTATAATATTACTACACTTCAGAAATACATCCAGGCCCCTCTTGAACTCTTTTAATAAATTCACCATCACCACCTCCATAGTCTCAGTGCTCTTACCGTAAAAGAATCCTTTTTTATGTTTGTGTCCCCTAATCGCAGTCACAGTCCTGGGGATAAATAGATGATGGGAGAGATCTCTGTACTGATCCCTGAGATATTTATACGTAGTTATTAGCTAGCCACTTAGTCGTCTTTTTTCTGAACTGAATAACCCTTATTTTGACAATTTTTCTGGGTACCGTAGTCCACTCATTCCAGTTATTACTTTAGTTGCCCTCCTCTGAATCCTCTCCAGCTCTGCTTCATTTAGATCATGGTTCTGGTGAGACAGGGGCTGCATGAGTCCCACAATTCTGCTTTTTGCCACCCCTAATGAACTGGACACAGAAATGCTTGATAAGAGAAGAATAGCAAGCAGTGGCACCCACCCAACACTATTGAGGGTGCAATGCGTGAATGACACTGTTATAAGGGTAATGTGTAGATTGCGCTGTTATGAGGGCACTGTAGGTCTGTATTCTACTTACAGGACCAATCTAGAGAGTATATTAAAAGCCTGAGGGGACGGTGCACAATTGGTGCAAGACTCCTTTCTTTAGCACTCTTTGAATCACTGTGTCCACCAATCCTCAGGGTCTGCACTAGGCAAAATGGAATCAGTTTTATTCCCAGTGGTCTTTTAAAGCTTAGGGATAGGGCCTATTCTAGTAACATAATAACAGTACATAAGGCCAAAAAAAGACATTTGTCCATCCAGTTCGGCCTGTTATCCTACAAGTTGATCCAGAGCAATCAGAATAACTCCCTGAGGGGGAAGCGTGATGACGTGAACACGTCACGCTTCACTCTCTCCTGCTGGCCTCCTCCCCTCCATGCTCCCGGCTCCGTCCGATCAGAGCGCTGATTGAGCGCTGACCGCCTCAGCGTGTTGCCATGCCCCAGTGCCGTTAGTGTCTCCTTAGGCTGTCCTGTCCTGGAGTGCCGGGGGTCCTGCGATCTACTTACCGACCTGGCTGCTGGCTGCCACCGCTCCCTTCTGGCCCCTGGTTCCGGTTCCTGCTGTTGGTCTGTTCTTCTGTGTTCCTGGGTCCTGTCCCGTCCGGATCTTCCGTCTCCCTCCTCGGCTGCCCTCTCTCCTCTGCGGTGTGGCGTGTGTCCGGATCGGTGCGCTCCGCTCAGCTGCTCACCAGCTTCCTGGTTCGCTTGCTGCTGGCTCCCTCTGCTGGTGATCGTTGGGATTTTTATTTTTTATTTTTCATTTTGAAAACCGTTTTGCCTGCAGTCTTTTCCTTCCCGAAGCGGCCACTTGTCATCTGGATCTTTTGCCATCCTGAGGACCCTTGCCCCCCTCGTCGGGCCACGTGATAAACCTATTAACGTGACGTTATTGTTATTTGACTACGTTTTCCGGCTGCACAGAGCCGGAATTTGGTGTTTCCCCTCCCTGTGCGGTGGTGGAGAGGGAGGGATAAAGGGGTGAATAGAGGGATAAGAGAAGAAAGGAAAGGGCCAATAAAGAGAAGTAAAAAGGGAGGAATAGGAGCAGAGGGAAAGAAGTAAAGGGGATATAAAGAAGAGTGTAAATTAAAGCAAAGAAAGAAAAAAAAGAAAAAAGATTAAAAAGAGGTTAAAGGGAAAAAAAAAAGAAAAAAAGAGGTGGAAGGGAGAGACGGGAAGGAAAAAGAGAAAAAGAAGGAAAAAAGAATGGCCCCAAAACGACGGTCGATTGACTCCTCTGTAACAAAGCTGGGCTCCAAGACCCCAGAGAATAAAATCGATAAGTTCTTGAAGTCGCCCTTCCTAAATGAAAAGAACTTAGCCAAAACAAAATCCTCTGCTAATCTGAAAAAATCTGCTAAGACTCCCCAAACTGACGAATTTTCTGAGGACGGTTTAGTGGAGGTAGATCAGGAAGCAGGGGGGGAGGACCTATCTGCTCAGATGCGAACCGAACATGACCCTTTTGTTCTGGATAAAATTCTCTCGGCCGTGGAGCACAATGGCACCTTAGTGCAAGAGATGTCCATCCAATTAGGGTCTGTGCAGAGCGATATTTCTGTAATAAGAGAGAACCTGGTAAAGATCCGCGAGCGAGTCCTTAATGTGGAAAAAATAGTGGACTCTTTGCAAACCGATATTAACATGTTAAAATCTAAAACTTTGTCTCTTGCTTCAGAAAATCAAGCATTACATAATAAGCTAGAGGACTTTGAAAATAGGTCAAGGCGAAACAATGTCCGCATAATTGGTTTCCCAGAGGGAGTGGAAGGCCGACACTTAGAGGAACAACTTAAAGATGTGGTCTTGCATAACCTAGGCAGTGACTATTTTTCTTCCATGTTTCAGATAGAAAGAGCCCATCGTATCCCAGGAGGGAAACCTATCCCAGGGAGGCCGCCGCGTGCAATCTTAATGAAATTATTATCATCCATGGATAGAGACATGATACTGAAAAGAGCAAGAGAATGTACTCCTGTTGAGCATCAGGGCACTAGGCTGCTCTTTTTTCCTGACTTTGCTCGGCAGACTCAGGAAAAAAGAAGAAATTTCATAGAGATAAAGAAACGCCTGGCATCAAAGGGGATTAAATATTCCCTACAGTATTCAGCGAAACTAAGAGTGATCCATAATGGGACTTCTCTTTTTTTTGAAACACCACAGCAAGCGCTGGATTGGATGGAGCAAAGGGATATTTGAAATCGTGCACTATTATGATTGAAATGTTGGAGGGGGGATGGAGCGGGGGAGGGGGAGATTGGCTTGAGGTTAGAGGTTCGCTGATTGGGCGGATCAATAGAGAGGGGGGATGGGGGGGAAAGGGGAGGGGGGGAAAGGGAACCCACCTTGCAGGTAGGGGTGTTTTTTTTTTTTTCCTTTTGTTTGTCCCGTGTCTGTTTCCGTAGCAGTGAAGGATGGCCACTAGAATTGTAACTTGGAATGTTAGAGGGCTCGGGGAAAGGGTCAAAAGGCAAGCTATTATGGATGCATTAAAAAGATACCTTCCAGCAATTATTTGCATAGCAGAAACTCATCTTACTAAAGAAACTGTGTCCCGCTTGACAACGGGATGGTATTCTCAATCTTACCATTCCACCTTTAGCAGCTCCTCTAGGGGCGTTTCAGTTCTGATTCATAATTCTGTGGATTTTATCCTTATAGAATCTTATATAGATGATCAGGGCAGATTCATCTTTCTGCATGGTAAGCTGCATGGGCATAGTTATATTCTTGCCTTTTTCTATATTACCTCCGCCTTTTTCAATGCACCCACTGACTCAGTTGATGCTTTTCTCTGAAAGGAGGCCAGAATGCCGGTTAGTCCTGATGGGGGACTTCAATGCGGTCATGGACCCCAACAGAGATAGATTCACATTAGACGTAGATCGAGGGAGGAATTTATGTAATTCACCGTTGCCACAGTTTTGCTCGGAGGTTGGAGTGGTGGATATATGGGAACATCTTGGTGGAGGAAAGAGAGTATACTCTTGTGTTAGCCGGGGTGGTAGAGCAATGTCTAGGATTGATTTAGCATTTACTAATGAGAGCAACTTGCGTAATATCCGGAAGATACGATATGGGGTAAGAACAGTCTCGGACCACTCGCCCGTACTGGTTGAGGTTTGCACTGGGGAGAACAAGGATAACAGGGGGCTAGGATTTAAGCTGAATCCATACTGGCTTACTATTATGGATAACCCTCAGTCTATTAAACTATTGATATCCTCCTTTTGGGAGGTGAACTTCCCCTCTGCTGACATCAATATAGTATGGGACGCCCTGAAAGCATATCTGAGGGGGGTGTTTATAAGTGAGATTGCTGCAGCAAAGAGAACATTTAAGAAAAAAGAGGAGGAACTGGTCAAGGCTGCTGCAGACACAACTGAACGATTTACCAGCCAACCTTCCGAGCATAACAGGGAAGAGATGCAGAAGGCCAGTTGTTCTTTGGAGAAATATATAATAGAGAAAGCAAACCATAGAGTATTCTTTAAGGGCTTAAAATATTTTTCGGAGTCCGGACGCCCTGGTAAGCTTTTAGCCAGGATAATTACACAACAAGATAAGAAAAATCAATCTATTGTCTCGATTCGTAACACAGTGGGGGAAATTATAACAGACCCAGAAGGAATTAGGGATGCTTTTTTAAAATATTTCTCTCATATATATAGCTCCTCTCTTGGCTTGTCATCCGATCTGGCGACGCAGTTCTTGGAGAGGATTCCACTTTCTACTTTAAGTGAAGCCCAAATAGAGTATCTGGAAGAGGAGTTGTCTCTTTCGGAGCTCCAGGAGGCCTTGGGGTCTATCTCGGGGAACTCGTCGCCAGGGATGGATGGCCTTCCATACGAGGTTTACCGTAAATACAGCGATGTGATTCTTCCCCAGTTACTAGAGGTTTTTTCCCAAGCAATACAGGGAGGGGGTCTACCTGGCTCTATGATGGAAGCTCTTATTGTTCTAATTCCCAAAAAGGATAAAGACCCGCTAGAAATGAGTTCCTATAGACCAATTTCTTTACTAAATACTGACGCTAAGCTACTATCAAAAGTTTTGGCTAGGAGGCTTTCGCGGGTCATATCCACCATTATCCACCCAGATCAAAATGGCTTTATGCCAAAGAGAGGCACCCATCATAACTTGCATAGGTTATTTATGAATATTCAGTCCCCGGGGTGCGGCTCCCGCTCCATCCTGTCGTTGGATGCTACTAAAGCCTTCGACAGGGTGGAGTGGATTTTTCTCTGGGAGGTGATGAAAAAAATGGGATTTGGTCCGAGATTTATGTCGATGGTGCAGTTATTATATGGCTCTCCAGTTGCCAGGATTAGGATTAATGATACGATCACTGAGAGTTTTTCCCTAGGAAGAGGCACCCGTCAAGGATGTCCTCTTTCCCCCCTCTTGTTTAACATTTATATTGAACCCTTAGCAGTTAGTATTAGGCAAGACTTGCAGGTGTCCGGCTTCGGTGTAATGGGGAAGCATGATCGTGTATCCCTCTATGCAGACGACATCTTGGTTTTTGTCCATCAAACAGAAACCACTCTTCCTCGAATAATGGATTTGGTGGGGTTTTTTTCTGCTCCGTCTGGTTTGCAGATTAATTGGGAGAAGACTGTTCTCCTCCCTATAGATGAGTTGCGAGGCAACTGGGACAACCAGCTAACAATCTCTGATTCAATAAAATACCTGGGGATTTCAGTCTCTGCCAAACCTCAGGAATACTTACAACTCAATTTGATTCCCCTGCTGAAAAAGCTGAGGGCCAAAATTAAGATATGGCAAAAAATCCTGCCCGCAAGAGCAGAAAGAATCTCTCTAATAAAAATGGTAGTGCTGCCCCAGGTTCTGTATGTCCTGCGCAACTCGCCTGTATGGATCACGGACAAGTATTTTAGATTGATAGAGCGGATGCTTAATGATCTACTATGGGGGAGGAAGCGCGTGAGACTGAAGGCACTCTATTTTTCCATGCCCTATAATCAGGGAGGTCTTAACCTCCCTTATTTTAAGGGCTATTTTGTGGCCTCTCAACTTTGTTTTTTTAATGATTGGGAAAGTAGCCATTTCTGCAACAGAGTGGTGAAAGACTCAGGTTTTTCGGACTTTTTTACCGTACTGGAGTCCGATTACTTATCAAATCCACAGACTGGCTATAAAGACGTGGCTGGTTATAAGGAGCTGGTGTGGAGTCAAGGCATCACTTATTTGTACTCCACTATGGCATAATTCAAAGCTCTTGGAGTTAGGGGATTTGGGTTGTTGCCAGTATTGGAGGACTAAGAATGTTCAGTACTTATATCAGGTGGTCAGTGGCGGACAAATCCTGTCCCTGACGGAGCTAAGGCAAAGAATAAACTTGGGTGAGGTGGCTTGGTATGCATACTTTCAATTGAGGTCAGCACTTTCTAGTACTTTGAATAGTCACCTTTTTTCTATAGATACTCCTCAATTTCTACATGACTTACTCTGTAAAAAAGCTGTCACGAGAATTAAAATATCACATTGTTATAGACACTTAATGAAAGAATTTTTTTTGGGTGTTCTTTCTCCAGGACAAAGATCCTGGTCTTCTGTACTAGAGATGGGTCCCCCAGATTGGGAGAATATAGGGGAAAGTCTAAGATTCGTTTCACACAATTTTAATCACACTGTTGTACAATTCAATATTTTGCACAAAATATATGTGACACCTATGTGGTTATATAGGAGAGGACTTAGAGCCTCCTCTGACTGCCCACGCTGTGGCGATTCCGAGGCAGATCATTTACATTTGTTTTGGGACTGCCCAATGGTGAGCAGCTATTGGAGATCGGTCCAAATTAACTTGGCTCGTAAACTTAATATTGTTGTCCCTCTGTCCCCCAGGATATGGGTCCTGGGAGATTTATCAGAGGTTAATTACCAGCCTATAAAACGCCAACTATTGATCAAGGTAATGTTTTTGGCCAGGCTTCTCATCTCTAGATTATGGTTTTGTTCTTCTGCTCCAGATTGCAACCACTGGTTAAGCTTGGTTGAGAAAGTGAAAAGTTATGAGAGGATTTTGTATAAACAAAGAGGATCCTATCTAAAGTGGGGCAAATTGTGGGCAGATTGGGACAAGCCTAAATAATTAATCTGGGTTATATATATATTTATTTATTTTATTTTATTTTTTCTCCTGCAAGGTGGGGGGGGGGGGGGGGCTTGGCGGGGTGGGCTGGGGATGATCCTATTAGTCCGGCCTTTTCTATATGAATCATAAATAGTAAAGGAGGTGAAGCTGCATTTGGGTACTGGAGTATCTCTAGGAATGCTGGGGGATGGCGGGACCTTCCGGCATTAAACAATGGCTAAAATTTTTAATTGAACCATAGTACCGTGCCGGCTATGGGCGGGGACCCGGGGCCCGGGATATTGGGCAGCCCGGTGACTGGGTGTGCCCTAGGACGCGGCTCTCTCTGTCAGACATGTGGCTCAACTGCAGGCAGTGATATGACACATGTTGTATGGGTACCAAGAGGTGTTCTCTCAGTGGGACAGAGCCGGTTTTAGGTAGTGCTCATGTTTACATTTTCCCTAAATGCCGGTGATCACCGAGTGATACTCGAGTTGAGTCCCTTTATATGTGAGACACTAATGTGGACATATGTGAGGTACGGTTAAGTCGGGCATTAAATTCTTAATTTAACTACATGGGGATGAGGCAGCAAAATATGTAAGAGGTTTCTTTTCCACTGCGATAGAAGACTGCTGGACCCCCAAACTTGTTTTATGAAATGCTTGCGATCAAAGATTGCAGTAGGCCCGCTACGTACGGTTAATGTGAGTATCGG
The DNA here is from genome assembly GCF_014858855.1 of Bufo gargarizans. Lineage (NCBI taxonomy): Eukaryota > Metazoa > Chordata > Amphibia > Anura > Bufonidae > Bufo > Bufo gargarizans. Next base: position 584,385,546 of record NC_058080.1, on the reverse strand, counting down.
ATGAATGGTTACATGGTTGTCAATCCTGTCAATTTCTTACCCATGATCGGGGGAGAGAGTGCGGGGCGCGCGCTCGCTTCCTGGTGGCCGCCCGGGCTGCGGGCCCCTGACCTTTTTCCCCTGTATAGACAACAATATGTCAAGTGGGATGTTTTGTGTGTTTGTTTTGCCTCATTAGGCTGTGGATGACGGACGTATCCCGCTTTTCCCCCAGCAAGTGAGATCTCCATTTGTATTTTTGTTGTCTCCATAAGCATGGATACTTGGATGAAATTATTCTTAATCATGTTGCAAATCACAAATTTACGGACTGAAGGATTTTATAATATTATAATTGTAATATGGATATGAATTTTTGCATTATAAATTAATAAAATATATAAAAAAAAAAAAAAGAATAACTCCCTGGATCAACGACCCCTCTCTAGTAGCTATAGCCTGTAATATTATTACGCTCCAGAAATACATCCAGGCCCCTCTTGAATTCTTTTATTGTACTCACCATCACCACCTCCTCAGGCAGAGAGTTCCATAGTCTCACTGCTCTTACCTAAAGAATCCTCTTCTATGTTTGTGTACAAACCCTCTTTCCTCCAGACGCAGAGGATGTCCCCTCGTCACAGTCACCGTCCTGGGGATAAATAGATGATGGGATAGATCTCTGTACTGACCCCTGATATATTTATACATAGTAATTAGATCTCCCCTCAGTAGTCTTTTTTCTAAAGTGAATAATACTAATTTTGATAATCTTTCAGGGTACTGTAGTTGCCCCATTCCAGTTATTACTTTAGTTGCCCTCCTCTGGACCCTCTCCAGCTCTGCTATGTCTGCCTTGTTTACAGGAGCCCAGAACTGCACACAGTACTCCATGTGTGGTCTGACTAGCGATTTGTAAAGTGGTAGGACTATGTTCTTGTCACGGGCATCTATGACCCTTTTGATGCAACCCATTATCTTATTGGCCTTGGCAGCAGCTGCCTGACACTGTTTTTTGCAGCTTAGGCTACTTTCACACCAGCGTTCGATCGGATCCATTCTGAACGGATCCAATCATATTAATGCAGACGGAGGCTCCGTTCAGTACGGATCCGTCTGCATTAATAACTTAGAAAAATTTCTAAGTGTGAAAGTAGCCTGAGCGGATCCGTTCAGACTTTCAATGTAAAGTCAATGGGGGACGGATCTGCTTGAAGATTGAGCCATATGGTGTCATCTTCAAGCGGATCCGTCCCCATTGACTTCCATTATAAGTCTGAACGGATCCGCTCCGTCTGCCTGGCCGTGCGGAGGCGAGCGGAGCGGAGGCTGAACGCCGCCAGACTGATGCAGTCTGAGCGGATCCGCATCCATTCAGACTGCATCAGGGCTGGACGGAAGCGTTCGGCTCCGCTTGTGAGCCCCTTCAAACGGAGCTCACGAGCGGACAGCCGAACGCTAGTATGAAACTAGCCTTAGTTTGCTGTTTATTAAAATTCCTAGATACTTTCCATGTCAGTGTTTCTGAGTGTTTTACCATTTAGTATGTACACGTGACTTGCATTATTCCTTCCCATGTGCATAACCTTACATTTGTCAGTGTTAAACCTCATCTGCCACTTATCTGCCCAAGCCTCCAATCTATCCAGATCCATCTGTAGTAGTATACTGTCCTCTTCAGTGTTAATTACTTTACACAGTTTAGTGTCATCTGTGAAAATTGATACTTTGCTATGCAAGCCTTCTACAAGATCATTAATAAATATATTGAAGAGAATAGGGCCCAAAACTGACCCCTCAGGTACCCCAATAGTGACAGTGACCCAATCTGAGTGTGTACCATTAATAACCACCCTCTGTTTTCTATCCCTCAGCCAGTTACTTACCCACATACAGACGTTTTCTCCCAGTCCAAGCATTCTCATTTTATATAATAACCTTTTATGTGGTACAATGTCAAATGCTTTGGAGAAGTCCAGATATACGACATCCATTGATTCGCCGCTGTCAAGTCTAGAACTTACCTCCTCATAGAAACTGATTAAATTAGTTTGGCATGACCGATCCCTCAAGCCATGCTGATATGATGTTATTTGCTTATTTCCATTGAGATGCTCTAAGATAGCATCTCTTAGAAAACCTTCAAACTGTTTACCCACAACAGATGTTAAACTTACCGGCCTATAGTTTCCAGGCTCTGTTTTTGGACCCTTTTTGAATATCGGCACCACATTTGCCATGCACCAATCCTGTGGGACTTTCCCTGTCAGTATAGAGTCCACAAATATCAGAAATAAGGGTCTGGCTATGACATTACTTAATTCCCTTAGGATACGGGGGTGTATGCCATCTGGTCCTGGTGATTTGTCTATTTTAATCTTTTTAAGTCACTGTTGTAGTTCTTCCTGGGTCAGACAGAACACTTTTAATGGTGAATTTATTTTTACATTTAGCATTTCATGTGACAGTTTATTTTCCTCAGTGAATACATTGGAGAATACAGTTTTGCTTTCTCCTCGTTGCTCTCTGTGACTCCCTCCTCATTACTCTTTAAAGGGCTGACACCTTCAGATTTATACTTTTTAACACTTATATAATTGAAGAACATTTTAGGGTTAGTTTCACTCTCTTTGGCAATTAATCTCTCGGTCTCTAGTTTGGCCGCTTTTATTTGTTTTTACATGTTCTATTTTTTCCTTATAGTTTTTCAGTGCTTCTGTGCTACCTTCCTGTTTTAGTGATTTCTATATATATTTTTGTCATTTATTGCTTTCTTTACAGTTCTATTTATCCACATTGGTTTCTTTTTGTTCATTAACCTTTTATTCCCATATGGTATGTACCTCTCACAATGAGATTTTAGAATGCTTTTAAAGATATCCCATTTTGTGGTTGTATTTTTATTTTTGAGGACTTTGTCCTAGTTAGTTAGGCCTATGGCCTCTCTTAGTTGGCTAAATTTAGCGTTTTTGAAGTTTGGTATTTTTGTTCCTCCCTGTAGATATGCTCTTTTGAATAATTGGAACGTTATTACTTTATGGTCACTAATTCCCAGGTGTCCCCCAAACTGCACGTCTGTTGTTCTGTCAGGCCTATTGGTTAATACTAAGTCCAGTATGGCCGTCCCTCTAGTTCTAGTCGGGTCCTAAACCAGTTGGGAGAGGTAATTGTCTTTGGTTATTGCCAAGAACCTGTTTCCTTTATGAGATATACAAGTTTCAGTTTCCCAGTCTATATCTGGGTAGTTGAAGTCCCCCATAATAACCACCTCATTATGATTTTCCGCCTTGTCTATCTCGTTTAGTAGTAGATTTTCTGTGGACTCTGGTACATTAGGTGGTATATAGTAAACTCCTATTAGTAATTTATTATTGTTTTTGCCTCCATGTATTTCTACCCACAGTGACTCCACATGTTCATGTCCCTCACTAGAGATGTCGCAAACATAAAATTTTCGAACGGCGAACATGAATTTCCTCAAATGTTCGTGAACGGGCGAACCGCCATAGACTTCAATAGACAGGCGAATTTTAAAACCCACAGGGACTCTTTCTAGCCACAGTAGTGATGGAAAAGTTGTTTCAAGGGGACTAACACCTGGACCGTGGCATGCCGGAGGGGGATCCATGGCAAAACTCCCATGGAAAATTACATAGTTGACGCAGAGTAGGATTTTAATCCATAAAGGGCATAAATCACCTAACAATCCTAATTTTTTTTGAACAACGTGGTTTAAAACATCCAGAGTGTGCATATGCTGTGAAGATACGAGATGTGCAGCACCTGAAACTACGGATACTGGAAGCCTGTGCTAGCATTTCTCCTGCGGTGTTGCTATCAATGTGTGAAGAGTGGGAGAAGAGGGTTGCATTGAAAATCCAACACAATGGGCAGCACATTGAACACATTTTATAATAACTCATGAAAGAATAAAGTTACGTTAAAACCAAACACACCATTGTTTTTCTTGTGAAATTCCCAATAAGTTTCATGTGTCACATGACACTCTTCCTATTGAAAAAAAAAAAGTTGGATTCAAAATGGCCGACTTCAAAATGGCCGCCATGGTCACCACCATTCTTGAAAAGTTTCCCCCCTCACATATACTAATGTGCCACAAACAGGAAGTAAATATCACCAACCATTCCCATTTTATTAAGGTGTATCCATATAAATGGCCCACCCCGTAGTACTATTCCTATCAGTTAAATCCCTGTTACGTCCCCTATCCGGGGACGTGTGTCGAATTGATTAACCATTGTCGAATTAGCGAACCATTACGACATCCTGAATTAATTTAGTTCTGAGCTCTGTACTTGCTTTGTATTGGAATTGAAGGGGATTTTTTTAATTGTCTGCATTATTCCTAACAAACTATTAAGAGACGTTATTATGATTTTTTATTTTATGTATTAAAAACCCATACAACTTTAAAAAAATAAAAATAAAAAGAAAATGTATGTTTTTTCTATGAAAAATTATTCAGCCGATCGCTTTTGGTCTGATCATAATGAAGCAACGGCCTTATCATCTGGGGTGTGGCAACATTTCCAACACACTCATAGAGGTGATGATCACTTCATTGTGATACGCAAGACCCTTCACCACAACAAGGTAACGATCACGAAGAGGAATTGACACTTGTATGTGCCTTTTTTTGTTTTGTTTTCTTTTTGCAGCCACAGTGCAGCACCAAAGGACAGAAAAATTTGGCATGTACACATGCCTGAAAAATAATGTTATTGTTGCAGCCGCTGTTGTAGCAGCGGCCGGAAAATAGATTTTTTCCAGGCAGAAAGGTGACTAAAACATTGCGGCTTGAACCCTAGTTTGTGGCAGAGAATTCACGAAAGTCATCCGGTATGCAGACATTAAATACAGCGGCGTGGGGACCATTTCGAGGCCAAGGCATGTCATCAGGCCTTTTGTTAGTCAAACATATCCCCCACTGTCAGTCCCTTCTGGATCCATGCCTCATTCATCTTAATGAAGGTGAGGTAATCAACACTTTTTTGACCGAGGCGACTTCTCTTGTCAGTGACAATGCCTCCTGCTGCACTGAAGTTCCTTTCTGACAGGACACTTGAAGCGGGGCAGGCCAGAAGTTCTATCGCAAACTGGAATAGCTCAGGCCACAGGTCAAGCCTGCACACCCAGTAGTCAAGGGGTTCATCGCTCCTCAGAGTGTCGATATCTGCAGTTAAGGCGAGGTAGTCTTCTACCTGTCGGTCGAGTCGTTCTCTAAGGCTGGATCCCGAAGGGCTGTGGCGATGTGTAGGACTGAAAAAGCTCTGCATGTCCTCCATCAACAACACATCTGTAAAGGGTCCTGTCCTTGCCGCCGTGGTTGTGGTAGGAGGAGGATTACTTTCACCTCTTCCCCAGTTAGATTCCCGTTGTGCTGAGACATTCCCCTTATAAGCTGTGTAAAGCATATTTTTTAGTTTGGTTTTGAACTGCTGCATCCTTTCCGACTTTCGGTAATTTGGTAACATTTCCGCCACTTTCTGCTTATACCGGGGGTCTATTAGTGTGGCCACCCAGTACAGGTCATTCTCCTTCATCCTTTTTATACGAGGGTCCCTCAACAGACATGACAGCATGAAAGACCCCATTTGCACAAGGTTGGATGCCGAGCTACTCATTTCCCGTTCCTCCTCATCACTGATGTCATTGACGGTCTGTTCTTCCCCCAGCCACGTACAACACCACGGGTCCCAGATAGGTGACAACAACAAGCACCCTGGGATGCCTGCTGTGGTTGGTCTTCCTCCACCTCAAAGCCACATTCCTCCTCTGACTCCTCTTCCTCATACTCCTCTTCCAGCGTTGCCGCAGGTCCGGCAAGCGATGATGACAAGGCTGTTTCTGGTGGTGATGGTGACCACAACTTTTCCTCTTCACGCTCATCTACAGCCTGATCCAGCACTCTTCGCAGGGCACGCTCAGGGAAGAAAACAAATGGGATAAGGTCGCTGATGGTGCCTTCGGTGCGACTGACTAGGTTTGTCACCTCCTCAAAAGGACGCATGAGCCTACAGGCATTGCACATGAGCGTCCAAGTAACGTGGCAAAATAAATTCCCAGCTCCGCAGAGGCTGTCCTAGCACCCCGGTCATACAAATACTCGTTGACGGCTTTTTCTTGTTGGAGCAGGCGGTCAAACATTAGGAGTGTTGAATTCCAACGTGTCGGGCTGTCGCAAATCAAGCGCCTCACTGGCATGTTGTTTCGCCGCTGAATATCGGAAAAGTGCGCCATGGCCGTGTAGGAACGCCTTAAATGGCCATACACCTTCCTGGCCTGCTTGAGGACGTCCTGTAAGCCTGGGTACTTAGACACAAAGCATTGTATGATGAGATTCAACACATGTGCCATGCACGGCACATGTGACAACTTGCCCAAATTCAACGCCGCCAACAAATTGCTTCCATTGTCACACACCACTTTGCCAATCTCCAGTTGGTGCGGGGTAAGCCACTGATCCACCTGTGCGTTCAGGCCGGACAGGAGTGCTGGTCTGGTGTGGCTCTCTGCTTTCAGGCAAGTCAACCCCAAGACAGCGTGACACTGTCGTATCCAGGATGTGGAATAGCCCCTGGGGAGCTGGGGGGATTCAGTTGATGTGCAGCAAGACGCAGCAGCAGAAGAGGACTCAGCCGAGGAGGTTATCGAAGAGGATGGAGTAGGAGGAGTAGAGAGGTGGCAGCAGGCCTGCCTGCAAGTCATGGCGGTGTCACCAACTCCGCTGCAGAGCCATGCATTCCATGCTTGTCAGCCGTCAGCAGGTTGACCCAATGCAGAGTGTACATGATATACCTGCCCTGACCGTGCTTTGCAGACCAGTTATCAGTGGTCAGATGGACCCTTGCCCCAACACTGTATGCCAGAGATGCCATGACTTCCGTTTCAATAACAGAGTAGAGGTTTGGGATTGCCTTTTTTAAAAAAAAATTGTCCGGGTACCTTCCACTGTGGTGTCCCAATAGCGACAAATTTCTTGAAGGCCTCAGACTCCACCAGCTGGTATGGTAAAAGCTGGTGGGCTAAGAGTTCCGTCAAGCCAGCTGTCAGATGCCGGGCAAGGGGGTGACTCTGTGACATTGGCTTCTTACGCTCAAACATTTCCTTGACAGACACCTGACTGTGGGCAGATGAGATGGAACTGCTGAAGGTGAGAGGCAGAGTGGCGGGTGGTTGAGAGGGGGCAAGGAGGACAGCAGTGGTTGACGTGGCTGAAGATGCTGGACCAGGAGGAGGATGGTGGCTTTGAGTTTGTTTGCTGCTTGTACTCATGTGTTGATCCGTTTGGTGTTTGTGATGTGAGATCATGTGCCTTCGCAAAGCAGTTGTACCTAGGTGGGTGTTGGACTTCCCACGACTCAGTTTCTTTTGGCACAAGTTGCAAATGGCATTGCTGTTATCAGAGGCAGACACACAAAAAAAATGACACACTGCTGAGCTTTGCAATGACGGTATTCTGGTTGTGGCAACAGCATGCATTGATTGGCGTGCTGTCTGGCTGACCCCGGGTGCCGATACATGCTGTCTAACTGTGCCACTAGCTCCTTGCGACGACCTCCCCCTGCTTCCAACTCGTCTCCTCCTTCTCTCTGTCTCCCCTTCTGAACTTTCCCCCTCTTCTTCTTCTCTTCGAGCAGGCACCCACGTGGCATCCACGGACACATCGTCATCATCAACCACTTTACTTGTATCTGTCACCTCAGGAATGGAAGCAGCAGCGGGTACAACATCATCATCATCATCATTATCAAACTGTACGTCCATGTGTGTAATCCTGCCTGACTGAGACATATCCCTGTTATCTACATCCTCTGGCAATAATGGTAGCGCATCACTAATTTCATCCAACTGATGTGTAAATAACTCCTCTGACGGATCAAGTGAAGCGGCTGTGGTGGATGTAGTGGTAGTGGTGGTGGTGGCGGCGGGCGGGAGAGTGGTAACTTGAGAGCAGGTGACCGAAGCTGAGCTGGAGGAGGATGGTGCGTCAAGGTTCTTAGCGGAAGATTGGGTGTCCTGTGTAAGCCAGTCAACTATGTCCTCAGAAAAACAAAGAAAAAATACATTTACTTTAGTTTTATCTGCAAGGTATTGTGACACCCTTTAACGGTATAAGTGGTGGCCTGGCCAGAGGCCACAGTACAGTCTTTGGGCCAGACACTCACTGGCTTGCAACTGCAATTATATTTATTCCAGAGAAAAAAAATTATTGACTTTAGTTTTATCTGCAAGCTATTATGACACCCTGTAACGGTATGAGTGATGGCCTGGCCAGTGGCCACAGTACAGTCTGTGGGTCAGACACTCACTGACTTGCAACAGCAATTATATTTATTACAGAAAAAAAAAATTGACTTTAGTTTTATCTACAAGGTATTGTGACACCCTTTAATGGTATAAGTGGTGGCCTGGCCAGTGGCCACAGTACAGTCTGTGGGCCAGACACTCACTGGCTTGCAACTGCGATTATATTTATTACAGAGAAAAAAATAAATTGACTTTAGTTTTATCTGCAAGCTATTGTGACACCCTGTAATGGTATGAGTGGTGGCCTGGTCAGTGGCCACAGTACAGTCTGTGTGGGCCAGACACTCACTGGCATGCAACTACGATTATATTTATTACAGAGAAAAAAATAAATTGACTTTAGTTTTATCTGCAAGCTATTGTGACACCCTGTAACGGTATGAGTGGTGGCCTGGCCAGTGGCGACAGTACAGTCTGTGGGCCAGACACTCACTGGCTTGCAACTGCGATTATATTTATTACAGATAAAAAATAAATTTGACTTTATTTTTATCTACAAGGTATTGTGACACCCTGCAACGGTATGAGTGATGGCCTGGCCAGTGGCCACAGTACAGTCTGTGGGCCAGACACTCACTGGCTTGCAACTGCAATTATATTTATTACAGATAAAAATAAATTGACTTTAGTTTTATCTGCAAGGTATTGTGACACCCTTTAACGGTATAAGTGGTGGCCTGGCCAGTGGCCACAGTACAGTCTGTGTGGGCCAGACACTCACTGGCTTGCAACTGCGATTATATTTATTATAGAGAAAAAAATAAATTGACTTTAGTTTTATCTGCAAGCTATTGTGACACCCTGTAACGGTATGAGTGGTGGCCTGGCCAGTGGCCACAGTACAGTCTGTGGGCCAGACACTCACTGGCTTGCAACTGCAATTATATTTATTACAGATAAAAATAAATTGACTTTAGTTTTATCTGCAAGCTTATGTGACACCCTTTAACGGTATAAGTGGTGGCCTGGCCAGTGGCCACAGTACAGTCTTTGGGCCAGACACTCACTGGCTTGCAACTGCAATTATATTTATTCCAGAGAAAAAAAATTATTGACTTTAGTTTTATCCGCAAGCTATTGTGACACCCTGTAACGGTATGAGTGATGGCCTGGCCAGTGGCCACAGTACAGTCTGTGGGTCAGACACTCACTGGCTTGCAACAGCAATTATATTTATTACAGAAAAAAAAATTGACTTTAGTTTTATCTACAAGGTATTGTGACACCCTGTAACGGTATGAGTGGTGGCCTGGCCAGTGGCCACAGTACAGTCTGTGGGTCGGACACTCACTGGCTTGCAACTGCAATTATATTTATTACAGAGAAAAAAATAAATTGACTTTAGTTTTATCTGCAAGGTATTGTGACACCCTTTAATGGTATAAGTGGTGGCCTGGCCAGTGGCCACAGTACAGTCTGTGGGCCAGACACTCACTGGCTTGCAACTGCGATTATATTTATTACAGAGAAAAAATAAATTGACTTTAGTTTTATCTGCAAGCTATTGTGACACCCTGTAATGGTATGAGTGGTGGCCTGGTCAGTGGCCACAGTACAGTCTGTGTGGGCCAGACACTCACTGGCTTGCAACTACGATTACATTTATTACAGAGAAAAAAATAAATTGACTTTAGTTTTATCTGCAAGCTATTGTGACACCCTGTAACGGTATGAGTGGTGGCCTGGCCAGTGGCCACAGTACAGTCTGTGGGTCGGACACTCACTGGCTTGCAACTGCAATTATATTTATTACAGAGAAAAAAATAAATTGACTTTAGTTTTATCTGCAAGGTATTGTGACACCCTTTAATGGTATAAGTGGTGGCCTGGCCAGTGGCCACAGTACAGTCTTTGGGCCAGACACTCACTGGCTTGCAACTGCGATTATATTTATTACAGAGAAAAAATAAATTGACTTTAGTTTTATCTGCAAGCTATTGTGACACCCTGTAATGGTATGAGTGGTGGCCTGGTCAGTGGCCACAGTACAGTCTGTGTGGGCCAGACACTCACTGGCTTGCAACTACGATTATATTTATTACAGAGAAAAAAATTAATTGACTGTAGTTTTATCTGCAAGCTATTGTGACACCCTGTAACGGTATGAGTGGTGGCCTGGCCAGTGGCCACAGTACAGTCTGTGGGCCAGACACTCACTGGCTTGCAACTGCGATTATATTTATTACAGATAAAAAATAAATTTGACTTTAGTTTTATCTACAAGGTATTGTGACACCCTGTAACGGTATAAGTGGTGGCCTGGCCAGTGGCCACAGTACAGTCTGTGTGGGCCAGACAGTCACTGGCTTGCAACTGCGATTATATTTATTACAGAGAAAAAATAAATTGACTTTAGTTTTATCTGCAAGCTATTGTGACACCCTGTAACGGTATGAGTGGTGGCCTGGCCAGTGGCCACAGTACAGTCTGTGGGCCAGACACTCACTGGCTTGCAACTGCAATTATATTTATTACAGAGAAAAAATAAATTGACTTTAGTATTATCTGCAAGGTATTGTGACACCCTGAAACGGTATAAGTGGTGGCCTGGCCAGTGGCCACAGTACAGTCTTTGGGCCAGACACTCACTGGCTTGCAACAGCGATTATATTTATTACAGAGAAAAAATAAATTGACTTTAGTTTTATCTGCAAGGTATTGTGACAGCCTGTAATGGTATGAGTGGTGGCCTGGCCAGTGTCCACAGTACAGTCTGTGGGCCAGACACTCACTGGCTTGCAACTGCGATTATATTTATTACAGAGAAAAAAAAATTTACTTTAGTTTTATCTGCAAGGTATTGTGACACCCTGTAACGGTATGAGTGGTGGCCTGGCCAGTGGCCACAGTACAGTCTGTGTGGGCCAGACAGTCACTGGCTTGCAACTGCGATTATATTTATTACAGAGAAAAAAAAATTGACTTTAGTTTTATCTGCAAGGTATTGTGACACCCTTTAATGGTATAAGTGGTGGCCTGGCCAGTGGCCACAGTACAGTCTGTGGGCCAGACACTCACTGGTTTGCAACTGCGATTATATTTATTACAGAGAAAAAATAAATTGACTTTAGTTTTATCTGCAAGCTATTGTGACACCCTGTAATGGTATGAGTGGTGGCCTGGTCAGTGGCCACAGTACAGTCTGTGTGGGCCAGACACTCACTGGCTTGCAACTACGATTATATTTATTACAGAGAAAAAAATAAATTGACTTTAGTTTTATCTGCAAGCTATTGTGACACCCTGTAACGGTATGAGTGGTGGCCTGGCCAGTGGCCACAGTACAGTCTGTAGGCCAGACACTCACTGGCTTGCAACTGCGATTATATTTATTACAGAGAAAAAATAAATTGACTTTAGTTTTATCTGCAAGGTATTGTGACACCCTGTAACGGTATGAGTGGTGGCCTGGCCAGTGGCCACAGTACAGTCTGTGTGGGCCAGACAGTCACTGGCTTGCAACTGCGATTATATTTATTACAGAGAAAAAAAAATTGACTTTAGTTTTATCTGCAAGCTATTGTGACACCCTGTAACGGTATGAGTGGTGGCCTGGCCAGTGGCCACAGTACAGTCTGTGTGGGCCAGACAGTCACTGGCTTGCAACTGTGATTATATTTATTACAGAGAAAAAAATAAATTGACTTTAGTTTTATCTGCAAGCTATTGTGACACCCTGTAACGGTATGAGTGGTGGCCTGGCCAGTGGCCACAGTACAGTCTGTGGGTCGGACACTCACTGGCTTGCAACTGCAATTATATTTATTACAGAGAAAAAAATAAATTGACTTTAGTTTTATCTGCAAGGTATTGTGACACCCTTTAATGGTATAAGTGGTGGCATGGCCAGTGGCCACAGTACAGTCTGTGGGCCAGACACTCACTGGCTTGCAACTGCGATTATATTTATTACAGAGAAAAAATAAATTGACTTTAGTTTTATCTGCAAGCTATTGTGACACCCTGTAATGGTATGAGTGGTGGCCTGGTCAGTGGCCACAGTGCAGTCTGTGTGGGCCAGACACTCACTGGCTTGCAACTACGATTATATTTATTACAGAGAAAAAAATTAATTGACTTTAGTATTATCTGCAAGGTATTGTGACACCCTGAAACGGTATAAGTGGTGGCCTGGCCAGTGGCCACAGTACAGTCTTTGGGCCAGACACTCACTGGCTTGCAACAGCGATTATATTTATTACAGAGAAAAAATAAATTGACTTTAGTTTTATCTGCAAGGTATTGTGACACCCTGTAACGGTATGAGTGGTGGCCTGGCCAGTGTCCACAGTACAGTCTGTGGGCCAGACACTCACTGGCTTGCAACTGCGATTATATTTATTACAGAGAAAAAAAAATTTACTTTAGTTTTATCTGCAAGGTATTGTGACACCCTGTAACGGTATGAGTGGTGGCCTGGCCAGTGGCCACAGTACAGTCTGTGTGGGCCAGACAGTCACTGGCTTGCAACTGCGATTATATTTATTACAGAGGAAAAAAAAAATTGACTTTAGTTTTATCTGCAAGCTATTGTGACACCCTGTAACGGTATAAGTGGTGGCCTGGCCAGTGGCCACAGTACAGTCTGTGGGCCAGACACTCACTGGCTTGCAACAGCGATTATATCACAGAGAAAAAATAAATTGACTTTAGTTTTATCTGCAAGCTATTGTGACACCCTGTAATGGTATGAGTGGTGGCCTGGCCAGTGGCCACAGTACAGTCTGTGGGCCTGCAGCCTCTCACACACGGGCAGGCAACTGTAATATATATATATATATATATATATAAAAAAAAAAGCAGACTGATGTACCAGCCCTAAAAAGGGCTTTTTGGGGTGCTGTCAGGACGCTGTCCTTACAGCAGATGAGTCTGTGGACACAGAACACTGCCCTAGCTATCGATTTCCCTAATAAATCAGCAGCAGCTACACTGCAGCTTCGGAATTAATCTAAAATGGATGCTGTCCATGAGGTGGGAGAGTCTGGGAGGGAGGGTCTGCTGCTAATTGGCTGGAATGTGTCTGCTGACTGTGAGGTACAGGGTCAAAGTTTGCTCAATGATGATGTATAGGGGGCGGACCTAACAGCAAATATGTTCGCCGGTCGTGGCGAACGCGAACAATCCAAATTCGCCGGCGAATAGTTCGGGACATCACATATCTTTACGGAGTGTGGGCTTTTGACAAGACTTTACATAAAGGCAAACCCCTCCCTCTCTCCAGTTTTGACAATCCTTTCTAAACAGACTGTAACCTTGTACATTAACTGCCCAGTCATAGCTATCATCCAGCCATGTCTCAGTTATTTCCACTATGTCATAGTTCTCCTCACACATCACTAATTCCAGTTCACCAGTTTTATTAGTCAACCTTCTGGCATTAGTATACATACATTTGAGAGGTTTATGTATCGTTTTTACCCTACACCTTTCCTTCTGAACTGTTCTAGTCCCTCCTTCCATTCCTCCCCCAGTCCCACTACCTTGCCCCTGGTCTCTATCTGCACTATCTTCCCCTCCTATAATGTATTTTCCCTCCCCCCAGTCCCTAGTTTAAACACTCCTCCAACCTTCTAGCCATCTTTCTCCCCAACACAGCTGCCTCTTCCCCATTGAGCTGCAGCCCGTCCCTACGATAGAACCTGTAGCCGATAGAAAAGTCGGCCCATTTCTCCAGGAACCCAAACCCCTCCTTCCTACACCAGTTCTTGAGCCACTTTTTAACCTCCCTAATCTCCCGCTGCCTTTCTTGTGTGGCCCATAGTACAGGTAGTATTTCCGAAAATACTACCTTTGAGGTCCTTGCCCTAAGCTTTTGACCTAAATCCCTGAAATAATTTTTACGGACTCTCCACCTACCTCTAACTTTGTCATTGCTTCCGATATGGACCATGACCTCTGGATCTTCTCCAGCCCCTCCCAGTAATCTGTCAACCCAATCTGCGATGTTTCGAACTCTAGCGCCAGGAAGACCACACACTGTTCGGCGATCATGTTCTTTGTGACAGATTACACTATCTGTTCCCCTAATACCGGAGTCTTCCACTACCAGCACTTGTCTGGCCTGCCCTGCTCTCCTGGTTCACTGCTTACTGGAGCTGACATTCCCCTGACTGGCAGAGAAAGTGTCCGGCTGCAGCAGTGCTGTCCCTGGACTGACATCCCCCTCATCTGCCAAACGTGCAAACTTTCAGGGCTAGCCTCCCTTGCACTCTTCCCTCTACCTTGCTTTCTATCTGTTACCCAGCTAGCTACCTCACTTTTCCTCAGCCTCCTCTCTGTCACCCTCCCCCTAATGTACCCCAAAGAGTGCTTGCTCAGTGAGAAGCAAACACTTTTGCAAATTGTCAATGCCTCTCAGTGTTGCAACTTGCCCGTTTAGAGACTCGATTTGCGATTCCAAATGGGTAATTTGCTCACATCTTGAACAAAGCTATAGACCCTCGAACGGCTGTTCCAGGACTGCATACATCTTGCAAGATGTGCACTGGACTGCGTTGTCAATTGTGCAACACACACTACATACAATGGGGATTACACCGCAAAAGCGAAAAATACTATATAATGTAGTTATAAGAAACTGGCTAATTGCCGTCTCCCACTGAAGTCCCTGAATCTAAAGTCATTTAATCTTAAGTCACACACTTGCACAACCACACTTAATCAACCACTCGTTGCGGTCAAACTTGCGTTATAAATTTGTCTGGTGCCAATGCTTATAAATAATCTTTTGGATCCTTTTATATTCGTTATTATAAGGCTTTCACAAGGACTACAAGAATGTTTCTCCAGTGGGATGCCGCTGGTAATTATATAGCGGGACACCGCTACCTCTGTGTGCGCACATATATACTTTGTTTCGGTACAGCATACAAGACATTCTTCTGTGATACTAGACCAGGAGCATTCATTGGCATTACTCCAGGACGTTGCGACAGTATCAGCTGTATTTGAGACTATATATTATTTGGTACCCATTCACCTCATTGACACTATTTGTTGGGCCATTCATAATTATTTTTTGCTACTGGACCGTGCCATTACCTCCATATTTTAGGCATTATTTATTCTGCTAATATTCAGATGATACGTATGATTGTTGTTGAAGTGTTTATAGGACGTTATTATTATAGCATGGGAAATGGATATTTTAATAAATTTATGTATCAATAAGCTCTTTGTGGTCCGAATACCTAGAGGGTGCCCAGATTCTCTTTGTTTTACACATTAATATAAATGAAGCTCACTACAACAGCCTGGTTTGTTTTCCTTCTGGATTCAAAAAGGCTGTGCTGCCCTCACTGCTGAGTTTTTATAGTCTCCATAGCCACACCCTAATACCTCAGCTGTGCAACCCCTGGAGAAGGAAAAATAATGTGTTATCACAGCATACAATACAGTCAAATACAGACACTCAATGTCCACAAAAAAATTAGCTCTCAGATATTCCCTCACTTAATCTTAAGTCACACACTTACACAACCACACTTAATCAATAGTGATTTCACAATATTTCGCTAATATTCGATTGAATATTCGTGTTATATTAGTCGAAATCGAATATTCGTAATTATTCCAAGTATCACGAATAATATGCGATTGAATTAATCGCGTATTGCGAATTTTCTTTTAATAGTATAAGGCAATGTCCCTATGACTAATTGACTATGCTAGGCTAATATGTGTATTTTACGAAATTTCTTTATATTGCTCTAACTTCGTCTTTTAGAATATTACGAATATTCTAAAAGACGAAGTTAGAGCAATATTACGAAATTTCGTAAAATACACATATAGATTGTAATTTAGCTAATATAGTGCTATAATCCTTATTTTTTTCTCAATTTTTTTTGCCTCTTCTGAACTTAAGTTTTGTTAAATATGTACACTATAAAAATTTTTTACTATAGCAGTATATTAGCTAAATTACAATATATGTGTATTTTACGAAATTTCGTAATATTGCTCTAACTTCGTCTTTTAGAATATTTGTTATATTGCTCTAACTTCGTCTTTTAGAATATTCGTTATATTGCTATAACTTTGTCTTTTAGAATATTACGAATATTCTAAAAGACAAAGTTAGAGCAATATTAAGAATATACTTAAAAAGTTGAAATCGCAATTCGATTATTATAACTTGAATTAATCGAATTGCGATTTCAACTTGGACCTGGTTTACTATGGTTGCTGCTATATTCCATATTCATTAATTCTAGCCTAATATGGAATATAGCAGTGCTAAGTTGAAATCGCAATTCGATTAATTCAAGTTATAATAATCGAATTGCGATTTCAACTTAGCACTGCTATATTCCATATTAGGCTAGAATTAACGAATATGGAATATAGCAGTACTAAGTTGAAATCGCCATGCGATTACTTCGAGTTATATTAATCACATTGCGATTTCAACTTGATGCTGCTGCTGGGTCTCAATTAAACCAGGTCCAAGTTGAAATCGCTATTCGATTAATTCAAGTTATAATAATCGAATTGCGATTTCAACTTGGACCTGGTTTACTATGGTTGGCTTCAATGGCTTGGTAGAATTAGCGAATATGACGAATGTATTCATCATATTCCCCAAACGAAGATAACAAATGTATTCGTCATATTCCACAAAACGAAGATAACAAAGTATTCTCCATCTTCTTTTTAGCTACCTATTCATCAACTTCGCTAATTCTAGCAATCATATAGGAAAGTTAACTATAGAGACAGTTAAGTTTAATTCGCTATGCGATTATATTACATAGCTTTTTTTTATAAATAGAATAAATTATAATAATTATCAGGTATTATAATTATTCTATTTATTTAAAAAAAAGCAAAGAAACTTTCCTATATGATTGCTAGAATTAGCAAAGTTGATGAATAGGTAGCTAAAACGAAGATGGAGAATACCTCTTTATCTTCGTTTTGTGGAATATGATGAATACATTCGTTATCTTCGTTTTGTGGAATATGACGAACACATTAGTCACATTCGCTAATTCTACCAAGCCATTGAAGCCAACCATAGTAAACCAGGTCCAAGTTGAAATCGCCATGCGATTAATATAACTCGAAGTAATCGCATGGCGATTTCAACTTAGCACTGCTATATTCCATATTAGGCTAGAATTAACGAATATGGAATATAGCAGTGTTAAGTTGAAATCGCAATTCGATGATTATAACTTGAATTAATCTAATTGCGATTTCAACGTAATTCTCAAATCCGACAGTACATTCTAGTATATGGAGACGTTCTTATGGTGATGGGGACGCTCCATGAGCACGGAAGTCGGCAGAAGCGGCAACGGGCACTGACTGGAGCAGCCAGGAAGCCAGGAATCCAAAGGACAGGTAAGAACAACTTCAGGGAAGAGGGAGAGAAAAAACTATAACAATTTAAAAAAACAAAAAACGAATATTTGATTTCGCGAATATATAGCACTATATTCAAAATATTAGCGAAATCTCGAAATCGCGATATAGTAGCCAGCACTACTTCTCCAAGAGAGCCGTGCCTTCCCTGCACAACCAAGTATCCGATAAAATCAAGTGTGCACTGCGCAACGCCATCTGTGGCAAGGTCCACCTAACCACATATACGTGGACCAGTAAGCATGGCCAGGGAAGCTATATCTCCCTAACTACACACTGGGTAAATGTAGTGGCAGCTGGGCCCCAGGCGGAGAACTGTTTGGCGCACGTCCTTCCGCCGCCAAGGATCGCAGGGCAACATTCTTTGCCTCCTGTTGCCACCTCCTCCTACTCAGCTTCCTCCTCCTCTTCTTCCACCTGCTCATCCAGTCAGCCACATACCTTCACCACCAACTTCAGCACAGCCCGGGGTAAACGTCAGCAGGCCATTCTGAAACTCATATGTTTGAGGGACAGGCCCCACACCGCACAGGAGTTGTAGCGGGGTATAGAACAACAGACCGACGAGTGGTTGCTGCCGGTGAGCCTCAAGCCCGGCCTGGTGGTGTGCGATAATGGGCGAAATCTCGTTGCAGCTCTGGGACTAGCCGGTTTGACGCACATCCCTTGCTTGGCGCATGTGCTGAATTTGGTGGTGCAGAAGTTCATTCACAACTACCCCGACATGTGAGAGCTGCTGCATAAAGTGCGGGCCGTCTGTTCGCACTTCCGGCGTTCACATCCTGCCGCTGCTCGCCTGTCTGCGCTACAGCGTAACTTCGGCCTTCCCGCTCATCGCCTCATTCCACCTTGCACATGCTGGACAGACTGTGCGAGCAGCAGCAGGCCATAGTAGAGTTTCAGCCGCAGCACGCACTGGTCAGTCGCACTAGGGAACAGCACCACTTCACCACCAATGACTGGGCCTCCATGCGAGACCTGTGTGCCCTGTTGCGCTGTTTCGAGTACTCCACCAACATGGCCAGAGGCGATGATGCCGTTATCAGCGTTACAATACCACTTCTATGTCTCCTTGAGAAAACACTTAGGGCGATGATGGTAGAGGAGGTGGCCCAGGAGGAGGAGAAAGAGGGGTCATTTTTAGCACTTTCAGGCCAGTCTCTTCGAAGTGACTCAGAGGGAGGTTTTTTGCAACAGCAGAGGCCAGGTACAAATGTGGCCAGCCAGGGCCCACTACTGGAGGATGAGGAGGACGAGGATGAGGAGGAGGTGGAGGAGGATGAGGATGAAGCATGGTCACAGCGGGGTGGCACCCAACGCAGCTCGAGCCCATCACTGGTGCGTGGCTGGGGGGAAAGGAAGGGCGATGACGATACGCCTCCCACAGAGGACAGTTTGTCCTTACCTCTGGGCAGCCTGGCACACATGAGCGACTACATGCTGCAGTGCCTGCGCAACGACAGCAGAGTTACCCACATTTTAACGTGTGCGGACTACTGGGTTGCCACCCTGCTGGATCCACGGTACAAAGACAATGCGCCCACCTTACTTCCTGCACTGGAGCGTGATAGGAAAATGCGCGAGTACAAGTGCACATTGGTAGACGCGCTACTGAGAGCATTTCCAAATGTCACAGGGGAACAAGTGGAAGCCCAAGGGCAAGGCAGAGGAGGAGCAAGAGGTCGCCAAGGCAGCTGTGTCACGGCCAGCTCCTCTGAGGGCAGGGTTAGCATGGCAGAGATGTGGAAAAGTTTTGTCAACACGCCACAGCTAACTGCACCACCACCTGATAAGCAACGTGTTAGCAGGAGGCAACATTTCACTAACATGGTGGAACAGTACGTGTGCACACCCCTCCACGTACTGACTAATGGTTTGGCCCCATTTAACTTCTGGGTCTCTAAATTGTCCACGTGGCCAGAGCTAACCTTTTATGCCTTGGAGGTGCTGGCCTGCCCGGCGGCCAGCGTTTTGTCTGAACGTGTATTCAGCACGACAGGGGGCGTCATTACAGACAAACGCAGCCGCCTGTCTACAGCCAATGTGGACAAGCTAAAAATGAACCAGGCATGGATCCCACAGGACCTGTCCATCCCTTGTGCAGATTAGACATTAACTACCTCCCCTTAACCATATATTATTGTACTCCAGGGCACTTCCTCATTCAATCCTCTTTTTATTTTCATTTTACCATTATATTGCGGGGCAACCCAAAGTTGAAAAAACATCTCCTCTGTCTGGGTGCCGGGGCCTAAATATATGACAATGGATTGTTCCAATGTTGGGTTACGTGAAGCCTGATTCTCTGCTATGACATGCAGACTGATTCTCTGCTGACATGAAGCCAGATTCTCTGTTACGGGACCTCTCTCCTCTACCTGGGTGCCTGGGCCTAAATAAATGACAATGGACTGTTACAGTGGTGGCTGACGTGAAGCCTGATTCTCTGCTATGACATGCAGACTGATTCTCTGCTGACATGAAACCAGTTTCTCTGTTACGGGACCTCTCTACTCTACCTGGGTGCCTGGGCCTAAATATATGACAATGGACTGTTACAGTGGTGGCTGACGTGAAGCCTGATTCTCTGCTATGAGATGCAGACTGATTCTCTGCTGACATGAAGCCAGATTCTCTGTTACGGGACCTCTCTCCTCTACCTGGGTGCCTGGGCCTAAATATATGACAATGGACTGTTGCAGTGGTGGCTGACGTGAAGCCTGATTCTCTTCTTTGACATGCAGACTGATTCTCTGCTGACATGAAGCCAGATTCTCTGTTACGGGACCTCTCTCCTCTGCCTGGGTGCCTGGGCCTAAATATATGACAATGGACTGTTCCAATGTTGGGTGACGTGAAGCCTGATTCTCTTCTATGACATGCAGACTGATTCTCTGCTGACATGAAGCCAGATTCTCTGTTACAGGATCTCTCTCCTCTACCTGGGTGCCTGGGCCTAAATATATGACAATGGACTGTTGCAGTGGTGGCTGACGTGAAGCCTGATTCTCTTCTATGACATGCAGACTGATTCTCTGCTGACATGAAGCCAGATTCTCTGTTACGGGACCTCTCTCCTCTGGCTGGGTGCCTGGGCCTAAATATATGACAATGGACTGTTACAGTGGTGGGTGACGTGAAGCCTGATTCTCTGCTATGACATGCAGACTGATTCTCTGCTGACATGAAGCCAGATTCTCTGTTACGGGACCTCTCTCCTCTGCCTGGGTGCCTGGGCCTAAATATATGACAATGGACTGTTCCAATGTTGGGTGACGTGAAGCCTGATTCTCTGCTATGACATGCAGACTGATTCTCTGCTGACATGAAGCCAGATTCTCTGTTTCGGGACCTCTCTCCTCTGTCTGGGTGGGTGCCTGGGCCTAAATATATGCCAATGGACTGTTCCAATGTTGGGTGGCGTGAAGCCTGATTCTCTGCTATGACATGTAGACTGATTCTCTGCTGACATGAAGCCAGATTCTCTGTTACGGGACCTCTCTCCTCTGCCTGGGTGCCTGGGCCTAAATATATGACAATGGACTGTTACAGTGGTGGGTGACGTGAAGCCTGATTCTCTGCTATGACATGCAGACTGATTCTCTGCTGACATGAAGCCAGATTCTCTGTTACGGGACCTCTCTCCTCTGCCTGGGTGCCTGGGCCTAAATATATGACAATAGACTGTTACAGTGGTGGCTGACGTGAAGCCTCATTCTCTGCTATGACATGCAGACTGATTCTCTGCTGACATGAAGCCAGATTCTCTGTTACGGGACCTCTCTCCTCTGCCTGGGTGCCTGGGCCTAAATATCTGACAATGGACTGTTACAGTGGTGGGTGACGTGAAGCCAGATTCTCTGCTATGGGACCTCTCTCCAATTGATATTGGTTAATTTTTATTTATTTTATTTTTATTTTTATTCATTTCCCTATCCACATTTGTTTGCAGGGGATTTACCTACATGTTGCTGCCTTTTGCAGCCTACTAGCTCTTTCCTGGGCTGTTTTACAGCCTTTTTAGTGCCGAAAAGTTCGGGTCCCCATTGACTTCAATGGGGTTCGGGTTCAGGACGAGGTTCGGGTCGGGTTCGGATCCCGAACCCGAACATTTCCGGGAAGTTCGGCCGAACTTCTCGAACCCGAACATCCAGGTGTTCGCTCAACTCTACTATCAAGTAATCTTCAGATTGCTTTAATGATAACAATACACCTCTCTATATGTAAGCAAGCATACCGATTGCCATGCTCGCCAGTGTGTCCAAGGAACCAGTTCTTTCAGGCTCTGCTCTCCACTTCGATGATTGGTTGTCATGACCAGTGTCATCAGCATAAGTAGCAGCAGCCTTATGCTTCTCGACCATTGACTCCTCCTAAGTACATCTCATGCGTCTCAGATGAGCTGCCACTGCCTGACATCAAAACAACACATGCTCCTTGAGATAGTCAGTTGCATGACAAAAACATTTACTACTTTATTCCGCTTGTACAGATACTCCAGCATATGCAAGGTGTAATTCCAGTGAGTTGGAATGTCATGGACCAAGTGGTACAGTGTCATCATGGTAAGTCCCTGCAAGTTTAGGAGGGAGTTCGTTGGCATATAACAATGGCTAAAAAGCAAAGACAGTCTTGCACCATCTATAAGCTACGGTACTTTTCATAAAGTGGTGTACCAATAAATGTATCCCTGGCACTATGCAGGGAGCATGTCTTATTTCTAACAAATGCAGGGAGACAGCCAGCAGGATGTTTTATGCTTGATGCACTTTAGCTAATTGGCTGTGTGGTTACTCTCACCCAGGCTGATCAGATCTAACACAGCATGGCAATATTGCACTCTACAGAAACAGGGCAGAGTGTGGCTTTCACTTCTCACGATAGGAGGAGGAGGATGGGTGAAAGCAACACTATGCCCTGTTTCTGTTGGGGATGGAAGGATGTCCATTGTGGAGGATGTGGAGGAGCTGGATAAGAACCTGGTGCGGGAACCAAAATGACACTATCACAAAGGTGTCAATAAAACAGGTAGGTATCTGCGAGTGAGTGCACGCCAAGAGTTACCTAAACACAGCAGAATCCACTAAATGTTACCGCAGTGACTGCCCCACCAGCACTTTGGACAGGTTGGAATTAAGCTTGCGCACCATCGGATTTCTGGGCGTCTCGAGTTGTTTCCTGGCCACACATGACGTTACCAATGGCTGATGACTAGGAGATGACTAGAAGGAGATGAAGAAGTAGTCTGAGCAGGAGAAGCAGTAACATGATGATGAAGATGATGATGACAAAGACACTGTACCACATATCTATGCGGCCTGGCTGCCACAAAGAAAACTGGGAGAAGGAGGACACTCCTATTACTGGTGGACAGTTCCATTTTCTCAGTTAGTTAGGTAATGCCACTTCATGTGCAGCATTATATCTGTGGTACTATGTTTGTATTTGAAGGCCCACAGCTTATTTTTATCCTGCAGATCCGTGCTTTTGTCTGCCAGCACTGTGGAGAAAAACTGCCAGACTGGAGAGATATTCCAACAGAGCTAGCAGCAGCTGAGCTTGGATTAGGTCTTGCACATTTTTAGCCTGCACCCACAGTATCAGCAGAATCACCAGTTCCCGAGCTGATCATAATAGAAGCAGATCTGTCCCTTGCAGTTTTTTGGAGGTTTTGACCATAGATTGCCTCTGCTCTTTATTGCCACTTCGGTGGCCACCACTCTCTTCCTGAGATGTTACCTCTTCCTTAGCTTAGCACCGTGGCTCCTAGATCCTGTCTTACACACAATGGTCATCACAGTCCTCCCCCTTCCTGACAGTTTTATCAGACTGTGATATGTCAATGTGGGCTCCTTGGCACCATCCCAATTCCCTGCTCTGTATTTGCCCCAAGTGCCACTGTTGATACCACTGCCCCTACTGCCACCACTGTGGCTATGATTGCAACTACTAACACCACCAACACAGCTATGCATGGGGCCCCCAGCTCCACTTGAAACTCTTTATCATGGCAGTCCAAACACTGACTGTTCTCACACAACGGAGTAATGCTTTTGATTGTCTTCCATAGCACATGGAGTTTTGTTCCTACTTCTTAGGAAATAAGAAAGTACCCCACTAGGAGGGGGCAGTGAAAACAGAGATGATGCAAGTGAAATGCTTTTCTGGGGTCCTATGGAGGAGGAGCAGAAGGAATGCTGTGACCCCTGGCTCCAATGCATATTGTCAGACTCAGAGGTGACCTCAACATCATCTTGCTATGACTGAAAAGAGGAGTCAGACACCCATTCCAAAATGTAATCTTCTTTGTCCTCAAAAATAAAGTGGTGCTTAGAAGATAGGGAGAAATGTGGCCTACTAATACTACTGGCCAGACAGCTGGTGCAGCTACTACTTTTTGTACCACTACCCACATTCTGAATCTTGGATGATGAGACCTGGGTCTTTTGTTTTCCACATTTATGTGCCTTTAAATGAAATCACAAACTTAGTACACAGATTATTAAATAATACTTGCAAAGTTGCAAGAGTTTTTTCTGTAACTTAAAGATAAAGGCACAATTAAATGTCTCTTCACTTTTACAAATACACTGCACACTGGTATTGACAATAATGCTGTTCTTTTGCTTTAAAATGTTTTTTTGCTGTAACTACAGGGTATCTTAAAGTAATACAGGACGCTCACTTAAACTGATATACTAATGCAGTTTTTGCAGTAAAAACATATTTACTCATATGGGTATATAATGCCGTTTTTGACGATTTTACAGTTTCTACATGATATCTTGCAGACAAGATACCATGTAGAAAGACAGAGGCACAATTTAAATTTCTCTCCCCTTTATACACTGGTATTGACAATTTACAATGGAAATGCAGTTTTTTTGCTATAAAATGCATATGTTGTGACTACACGGTAATACAGCACTATCACTAAAATGGGTATAGTAATACAGTTTTTGCAGTAAAACACATTCACTAGCACAGGTAGAGTAATGCAGTTTTTGCAGTAAAACATATTCACTAACAGAGGTATAGTAATGCAGTTTTTGCAGTAAAACTCATTACCAAATATGGGTGTGGTAATGCAATTTTTGCAGTAAAATGCTTTTGCTGTATTTACACGGTATCTTGATGTAATGCAACACATTCACTAAAATGGGGATAGTACAGGGGTTTAATTACCATAGCGGCAGACCATGTGACTGCTATTGGGCCCAGAGCAAGAGGGGGCCCAGTCTTAGTTGGGATTATCTCCTTTTCTTCTGGAGGTGAAAATTTGGTCAGGACTCTACCCTGGGAACAACTTTTAGCAAATGAGGCAGTGGAAAAATGGGCCAAGGGTCATTGAAAGGGGTTTAGGCAGAAACTCTTCTGTTCTGTGTGGGGGGCCTGGTTTGAGCCATAATGTTGGACCCTTACTTCTCTATGTACGCCACTGGTATAGTAATACAGTTTTTGCAGTAAATTATGTTCACTAGCAAGGGTATACAGTAGTAATGCAGTTTTTGTAGTGAAATGCTTTTGCTATTTCTACATAATATCTTGCAGTAATACTGTACAATGCATTCACTAGCATGGTTATTCTAATTGCGTAATTGCAGTCAAATTTATTTGTTGTAACTGAACGGTATCTTGCAGTGATACAATGCATTCACTATCACAGGTATACTTATGGCATTATTGCAGTAAAATGCTTTTGCAGCTTTGATGTAGCTGAATTTAATCTCACAGTAATACGCATTGTTCAATAACATGGGTATATAAATGCACTTAAAAGTGATGAAATTGCTCAATTGCAAATGGTAAAAAAAAAATTATTAAAAAAATGGGGCAATTGATCATCATTTATAGCAGGATATGTGCTATTGGGTTGCTAGCAATGAGCGTATGAACTGTAGAAACGTAAAGTAAAAATAATAATAATAATAAAAAAAAACGACTGGGTGTTCATCCAGAAAAAATTGTTTCTTGAAGGATTTAATAATGCAGAACTGGTCAGCAAGCTGTGTGAAACAACTAGAACAGTGACTAATCTGTAACTCTATACTAAACTTTTGCTGATCAAACCCTAAAATCTACTGAATTATATCTCCCTATTCTCTCCCTGTTCTCTTTACAGGGTGCTTAGTATAGTTAGATTTCTGTCTTGTGTCATGGTCTTACCTCCTTGCTGGTCTCCTTCGTTTGACATGTGCTGGCGGCCATCTTGGTTTCTGGGTTTCTTGTAGCCTCCCACCCTGCGGCTCCTCCTTCCCACTGGGAGGAGCTGGATGCCTAGCTCATATATATAGGAGGTCTGTGGCTTCAGTTCCCTGCTTGGTCCTCCTGTGCTCACATGCTTCTAAGACTGCTGCTGCTTCTGGTTCCTGATCCTGGCCTCGTCTGACTACCCCGCTGATTCCTGATCCTGGCTTCGTCTGACTACCCTGTTGGTTCCTGATCCTGGCTTCATCTGACTACCCTTCTGGTTCCTGATCCCTGGTTTCACAAGACCCTGCTTCGGTTTAGCCATCCGTTTGGACTTTTGCCTTACAGCTTTATTTTCAATAAAGCCTTCTTATTTCCACTCATCTCTTGTTGTACGTCTGGTTCATGGTTCCATGACATTAGGACCAAGCCATGAATTCTGACGGTACAGGGCCATCCTCGCTACCTACGCTGGTTGCCAGACTTGATCAGCAGGATCACCTGTTGGGTCGGTTCGCTGTGGCGTTGCAAACCCTGCTTGAACGCACGGCTCATTTAGCTTCCGTTGCCGATGGGTCGGTTGTCGCTCCTGGGCCCGCTCCTACTGCCGCTCCGGTTGTTGCGCCAGAGTCTACCCCGACACCTGTTGCTGCGCCTGCGGTGTTTCGGGGTATGACCGGTTCTGCCCCCCTTCCACAGCGCTTTGGGGGAGAGCCAACTCAGTGCCGAGGTTTCCTTAACCAGGTGGGCATTTACTTCGAGTTGCTGCCACATGCATTTCCTACTGAGAGATCAAAGGTGGGCTTCTTGATCTCGCTGCTCTCGGACAAGGCCTTGGCCTGGGCCAGCCCTTTATGGGAGAACAACAATCCGGTGGTTGCCGAGTTTTCCGGTTTTGTTGCTTCTCTTCGGAAGGTATTCGATGTGCCGGCTCGTGCTGCCTCTGCTGCGAAGCTCCTTATGTCCATCAGACAGGGTTCACGATCTGTAGCTGAATACGCCATTGAGTTTCGTACCCTGGCAGCAGAGGTGGGCTGGAATAATGAGGCTCTGGTCGCTGCTTTCTCTCATGGTCTCTCGGATGCCTTAAAGGATGAGGTTGCAGCTAAGGACCTACCTGTGGAGCTCGAGTCTCTTATTTCTTTCCTGATTTTGATTGACACCAGACTCAGGGAGAGACCTTCCTTTCAGGAGAGCCTGCGGAGGCCTTCTAACAGATTGGCGCCTACGTTTGCTGTCCCACCCGTGCCTCCCTCTCCTCCCACGCCTCCTGGGGATGACTTGTCTGGGGGTGAACCCATGCAGCTGGGGTTTGCTCGCCTGTCCGAGGGGGAGAGGGTACTCCGGAGACGCGAGGGCCGATGCATGAACTGTGGTCTCGGTGGGCATTTTCGGTTGGCATGCCCGAACCGTCCGGGAAACGCTCGCACCTGAGATCCTGTCGGGGGCAGATCTTGGGTGGAGTCTCCTCGTCCCCGGTTTCCCGTGTTGACAAACCACTGATTACTGTTGTCCTCTCCTGGGTCGGGGGCTCGGTGACGACCCAGGCGTTGGTGGACTCTGGTGCTGGTGGTTTGTTCATTGATAGTGTGTTCGCTGCCGCCAATTCCATTCCTCTGCAGCCTCGAGGTTCCCCACTGGCTCTTGAGGCGATAGACGGCAGACCCCTCCTGCCGCCACACGTGACTCATGAGACCCTTCCAGTGGGGATGGCCATTGGTGCCGTTCACAGAGAGTCGGTCTGTCTCCAGGTTATTTCGTCTCCACACTACTCGGTGGTCTTGGGGTACCCCTGGCTCCAGAAGCATAATCCGACTTTCGATTGGAAATCGGCCGAGATCCTCTCGTGGTCACCGCAGTGTGGGGCTAGTTGCATCCATGGGCCTGTCAAGTTGCTGTGTACTTCCTCGGACTCTCTGTTGCCTCCTGAATACGAGGAGTACCGGGATGTATTCGATAAGGTGCGTGCGGTTGCCCTACCTCCGCACCGCCCATACGATTGTGCCATAGAGTTACAATCTGGTGCCGTTCCTCCTCGTGGCAAAGTCTATCCACTGTCGGTAGCGGAGAATGAGGCCATGGAGGAGTACGTGAGGGAGGCGCTTTCACGCGGACACATTCGCAAATCCTCGTCCCCGGCAGGGGCTGGATTTTTCTTTGTGAAAAAGAAGGGCGGTGAGTTGAGGCCTTGCATCGATTACAGGGGTCTCAATCGCATCACGATCAAGAACGCTTACCCGATACCCTTGATTTCCGAGCTGTTCGATCGCCTCAAAGGGGCCACGGTCTTTACCAAACTCGACCTGAGGGCGGCATATAACCTGGTAAGGATCAAGGCGGGCGATGAGTGGAAGACCGCGTTTAACACCAGGACCGGTCATTATGAATCCTTGGTTATGCCCTTTGGGTTGTGCAATGCGCCCGCAGTCTTCCAGGAATTCATCAACGATGTTTTCCGTGACCTGTTGCAGCAGTGTGTGGTGGTCTATTTGGATGACATCTTGGTATATTCTGAATCCATGGAGGCCCACATTCAGGATGTCAGACGAGTGTTGCAACGGTTACGAGAGAACAAGCTGTTCGGTAAGCTTGAGAAATGCGAATTTCACCGATCCCAGGTAACCTTCTTAGGTTACATCATTTCCGCTGAGGGGTTCTCCATGGATCCTGAGAAGGTTTCGGCTGTCTTACAGTGGCCCCAGCCCAGTGGTCTTCGTGCCCTGCAGCGCTTTTTGGGCTTCGCCAATTATTATCGGAAGTTCATCAGAGACTTTTCCATGCTAGCCAAGCCTCTCACGGATCTGACCAGGAAGGGCAGTAATCCCCAGGTCTGGCCGCCCGAGGCCATCCGAGCTTTTGAGGCTCTAAAGTCCACCTTTGTGTCGGCTCCGATTCTGTCGCATCCCAACCCTGGGTTGCCGTTTGTCCTCGAGGTGGACGCGTCTGAGACGGGAGTAGGCGCCCTCCTGTCTCAGCGTAGAACACCAGAGGGTCCTCTGCTTCCTTGTGGGTTTTACTCCCGGAAACTGTCTTCCGCGGAGTGCAACTATCAGATTGGTGACAGGGAGTTATTGGCCATCGTGCAGGCCCTTAAAGAATGGAGGCACTTGCTCGAGGGCTCAGTGGTTCCGGTTCTCATCCTGACGGACCACAAGAATCTGACCTACCTCTCTGAGGCCAAGAGATTGACACCACGTCAGGCCAGATGGGCTCTGTTCTTGTCACGTTTTAATTACGTGGTCTCCTACCTACCCGGTTCCAAGAACATCAGAGCGGATGCCTTATCACGGCAGTACTCCGAGCTGTCCGGGGAGGAGTCGATTCCGACTTCGGTCATACCTCCGAATCAGATCCTGGCCGCCATTCGCACCAGCCTGACCTCTCCCCTGGGTGAGCAGATTTTGGCGGCTCAATCTAGTGCTCCCTCTGGGAGACCCAACGGCAGGTGTTTTGTGCCTGAGGAGTTGCGCACTCGGTTGTTGCGAACCTACCGTAACTCCAAGGCCGCGGGGCATCCTGGAAAGAATCAGCTGTCCTGGGCTGTTTCACGTCTGTTCTGGTGGCCTTCTCTACGTTCCGACATCGCCGCATATGTAGCGGCATGCTCCGTTTGTGCCCAGAGTAAGTCCCCTCGGCACCTTCCGTTGGGCCTTTTGCAACCCATAGCCACCGGGGAGCGTCCATGGTCACACCTGGGGATGGATTTCATTGTGGACCTCCCTGCATCCCGAGGCCATACGGTCATTCTCATGATAGTGGATCGGTTTTCCAAAATGTGCCACTGTGTACCTCTCAAGAAGTTACCCTCTGCACAAGAGTTGGCCTCGATTTTTGCCAGGGAGGTCTTCCGGTTGCACGGTTTGCCCAAGGAGATTGTGTCGGATCGGGGGAGTCAGTTTGTGTCCAGGTTCTGGCGCGCCTTTTGCTCCCAGTTGGGGATTCATCTCTCTTTCTCATCGGCCTACCACCCTCAGTCCAATGGGGCCGCAGAACGATCCAATCAGGCCTTGGAGCAATTCCTTCGTTGCTATGTCTCCGATCACCAAGACAATTGGGTTGACCTCCTGCCTTGGGCTGAGTTTGCCAGGAACACGGCGGTGAACTCTTCCTCTGGGACGTCTCCCTTCATGGCCAATTATGGGTTCCAACCTGCCGTGTTACCGGAGGTATTCTCTCCCCAGGATATTCCGGCTGTGGAGGATCACCTTTCCGTCCTACGTGCTTCTTGGGTACAGATCCAGAGGTCCCTTGAGGTCTCTGCGCAGCGCCAGAGATTCCAGGCTGATCGCAGACGAGCGCCCGCTCCTTCCTACCAGGTCGGAGACCGCGTATGGTTGTCCACCCGCAACCTCAACCTTCGAGTGCCCACTCCCAAGCTGGCGCCTCGCTTTGTTGGTCCCTTCCGAGTGCTTCGCAGGGTAAACCCGGTAGCCTATGCCCTTGCGCTTCCTCCTGGCATGCGGATCTCCAACGTGTTTCATGTCTCCCTCTTGAAGCCACTGGTGTGTAATCGTTTCACTTCCTCGATTCCTCGGCCTCGTCCGGTCCAAGTGGGCAATCGTGAGGAGTATGAGGTGAGCAATATCCTGGACTCACGCCTGGTCCGCGGCCGGGTGCAGTTTTTGGTCCATTGGCGTGGTTATGGTCCAGAGGAGCGTTCCTGGGTTCCCTCCGCAGATGTCCATGCTCCTGCCTTGCTCCGAGCCTTCCACGCACGCTTCCCTCAGAAACCGTTCCTTACTCCGCGGAGGAGGGGCCCTTGAGGGGGAGGTACTGTCATGGTCTTACCTCCTTGCTGGTCTCCTTCGTTTGACATGTGCTGGCGGCCATCTTGGTTTCTGGGTTTCTTGTAGCCTCCCACCCTGCGGCTCCTCCTTCCCACTGGGAGAAGCTGGATGCCTAGCTCATATATATAGGAGGTCTGTGGCTTCAGTTCCCTGCTTGGTCCTCCTGTGCTCACATGCTTCTAAGACTGCTGCTGCTTCTGGTTCCTGATCCTGGCCTCGTCTGACTACCCCGCTGATTCCTGATCCTGGCTTCGTCTGACTACCCTGTTGGTTCCTGATCCTGGCTTCATCTGACTACCCTTCTGGTTCCTGATCCCTGGTTTCACAAGACCCTGCTTCGGTTTAGCCATCCGTTTGGACTTTTGCCATACAGCTTTATTTTCAATAAAGCCTTCTTATTTCCACTCATCTTTTGTTGTACGTCTGGTTCATGGTTCCATGACATCTTGTGTCTACAATTGCTTTTTATCAGACACAGCCACAACATATAGTATCAGGATGCAAGCTGAGAACAGAATGGTGTATAATGGCGTTCTTAGCAGAAGGACCTGCCAGAATTCTGCCCCTGATTGGTTCATCAGGCTGTGTCAACCTCTGAGACAATAAGGGCAAGCCCTCCTTAACCAGTGTCATGCTATCCTTCATCTTTATCCTCCCTCCTGTTTTTGTCACCAATTTTCCCAGTAAAATGGCATTGAGTACCGTTTTGAGCAATTTGCCTAAAGCAAATCCCCAAAACTTCAGGTTCGTTTGGCAAACACATTTTTGCGCAATTAGTAACAAATCTGATTAGTATAGAATTGATTCACTCATCTCTAGTTAATATGACATTTGTTTCTCAGATGGTGAGACTTCTTTGAGTTGTACCCCATGGAAGTGGCATAATCTGACAATGTACCTCTCAAACCTAAAAAGGCTGTGCACCTTTTGATCTAGATCAACATTGCAGTATGATAGTCTGGAGTCTGGACTCCAGTCTCAGCCTAGCCTTGTTATATTCTTTATATGTGTAAATTAGAATACTGCTTTTTAAAAATTGAATAATGCGTTAAAATGAAAACTTTCCCACACAGGCAATGCTAATCCTATATTTTGTATTCTGTACTTATTGATCCACAGTGTAAATCTGGTAATTTTCTGTAGACTGTGTGCAGTGCATGTACTCAAAATGGATATTGGATTAAGTCTGCAGTATAAAAAGCTGAAATCCTAGCGCTTTCCTAACGTCAGAGGTTACATGAGCGATGAATTATTCAGATTTCTATGGTATTAGTTTTCTTGTGTTGTTATGCTGTGATGACTGTGCAGACAAAGTGATGGATGAAACCAGTAAAAGACTTGGAGGAAAATTCTTAGCCATAAGCCTGTGATAAATGAGCAGTTCAGTCTGCGTGCGTGAGAGAGTGTATGTACTGTATATATATATATACTCTTACGAGCAAAAGGGTAACAATGTTTCAAACTTTTGACTTTCAGTCTCCATATCTCACTATCCACTACAGCTTCAAACGTGAGACTACCATCATTTCATAGACAATTTTCTTGGCTATCTCATTAATAAATTGGACTTGCAACTATTTAGCATATAATTCGTTTTGCAGATTCTTGTCATGTAACTGCATTGTTACTGTTTTGCTCCTAAAATTCATTACACATTTACATTTTTATTATTTTGTTAGTATTTTTTAAATGCATCTTTGGCTTTCAACCCTGCCTGAATCCTTCTGGGCATGCTCTCAATCAGATTCAAGCATGCCTCGACCAAAATCTGTTTCCAGGTCTCTTCTACACCTTCACAATGTTGGTGAATACTGGTCGACTCACTTGGGTACGAATCCAGCTTTTTCTTCAACTCTACCCACAATTGTTTGATTGGGTTGAAGTCTGGGGACTGTGGGGGCCAATCCCACAACTCTTCTTCATTGTCATTGAAGCATTTCTTCGCCAATCTCGGCATATGCTTCGGGCTGTTTTCCTGCTTGAACACTATGGTACTCGAGTGTACAAAGTAACTCGTCGTGTAGTATACTTGCTTATAGCTCAGCATTGATACCACCATGCCCATAGCAACCAATCATATTCCACCTTTATTTTTTTCACAGCTCTTTTGGAAAATGAAAAGTGGAATCTGACCTGACTGGTAATATATATATATATATATATATATATATATATATATATATAAATGGTAGAAATGAAGGCAGCACTCCAGTAAATGGTGAAAAGTGGACGATTTATTCACTCATCAGCTCAGCGACGTTTCAGCTCTCACTATGGAGCCTTTTTCCAGCTGAGTAACATGTGCCATATTACATCTATATATAGTGCAGGTAATTGATATTGTACAATTTGGTATAAAACATAATAAAGTGCAAATGCATGTATATTACAACCATATCGTCAAATTGATCAATGTGACAAGGTAATTCAAAAATCACAGCGTTATCGATACAGTAATAAATGTTTCATAAGGTGAAAAACCAGTACAAAATGACAAAAAACATCAAAATTAATAATTACAAGTGGTCAGTGAACATGTTCACTGATCACTTGTAATTATTAATTATGATGTTTTTTGTCATTTTGTACTGGTTTTTCACTTTATGAAACATTTATTACTGTATCGATAACGCTGTGATTTTTGAATTACCTTGTCACATTGATCAATTTGACGATATGGTTGTAATATACATGCATTTGCACTTTATTATGTTTTATACCAATTTGTACAATATCAATTACCTGCACTATATATAGATGTAATTTGGCACATGTTACTCAGCTGGAAAAAGGCTCCATAGTGAGAGCTGAAACGTCGCTGAGCTGATGAGTGAATAAATCGTCCACTTTTCACCATTTACTGGAGTGCTGCCTTCA
The DNA here is from genome assembly GCF_014858855.1 of Bufo gargarizans. Taxonomy (NCBI): domain Eukaryota; kingdom Metazoa; phylum Chordata; class Amphibia; order Anura; family Bufonidae; genus Bufo; species Bufo gargarizans. The sequence continues at coordinate 584,352,010 of NC_058080.1, read as the reverse complement.
TTTCTACCATTTATCTACAGTTGGGATCTTGGTCACAGGTCTCGTTGGAGGATTTTTTTGCACCCACACATAATTTTGTGTGCTGCTTTCCTTTTTTCTCTTTTTTATATATATATATATATATATATATATAACACAAATGCTGCAGCAGCACAGTCAGAGTTGGTGGACTGGGTGCAAATCTCCACAGAGGTAGGCTCTTCCTCCACGATGTATAACAAATAAATAACGAGGCAGCACTTCCAGCTTTAGTGAACGGGTGAAGACCCCAAACTTTAATCCAAGCGACGTTTCGGCCTGCTCAATGAGGCCTTTATCAAGCTACATAACAGTGCAAATTGCAAATTACAATCAGTGGTTACACATGTTTTCAATCTAGTCACATGATCTCTGACCACATCATCACATGACATTAGTGTATAATAAACATTAAAATATACTCATATTAGAGCGTACAAATGTGTTCATAATAACATCACAGAAGATGGCAGTGTACATAAATATATGTGTGCATCTATAATATATAAAGGATCAGTGTCCGTTACATTCAGTGAACATTATAAAAAAGTGCTCAGTGCATCTAGGGTTAAAAATCTTCAGCTGTCCTTACAGCTGTACCTTACAGGGAGTGCAGAATTATTAGGCAAATGAGTATTTTGACCATATCATCCTCTTTATGCATGTTGTCTTACTCCAAGCTGTATAGGCTCAAAAGCCTACTACCAATTAAGCATATTAGGTGATGTGCATCTCTGTAATGAGAAGGGGTGTGGTCTAATGACATCAACACCCTATATCGGGTGTGCATAATTATTAGGCAACTTCCTTTCCTTTGGCAAAATGGGTCAAAAGAAGGACTTGACAGGCTCAGAAAAGTCAAAAATAGTGAGATATCTTGCAGAGGGATGCAGCACTCTTAAAATTGCAAAGCTTCTGAAGCGTGATCATCGAACAATCAAGCGTTTCATTCAAAATAGTCAACAGGGTCGCAAGACGCGTGTGGAAAAACCAAGGCACAAAATAACTGCCCATAAACTGAGAAAAGTCAAGCGTGCAGCTGCCAAGATGCCACTTGCCACCAGTTTGGCCATATTTCAGAGCTGCAACATCACTGGAGTGCCCAAAAGCACAAGGTGTGCAATACTCAGAGACATGGCCAAGGTAAGAAAGGCTGAAAGACGACCACCACTGAACAAGACACCCAAGCTGAAACGTCAAGACTGGGCCAAGAAATATCTCAAGACTGATTTTTCTAAGGTTTTATGGACTGATGAAATGAGAGTGAGTCTTGATGGGCCAGATGGATGGGCCCGTGGCTGGATTGGTAAAGGGCAGAGAGCTCCAGTCCGACTCAGACGCCAGCAAGGTGGAGGTGGAGTACTGGTTTGGGCTGGTATCATAGAAGAGGATCTTGTGGGGCCTTTTCGGGTTGAGGATGGAGTCAAGCTCAACTCCCAGTCCTACTGCCAGTTTCTGGAAGACACCTTCTTCAAGCAGTGGTACAGGAAGAAGTCTGCATCCTTCAAGAAAAACATGATTTTCATGCAGGACAATGCTCCATCACACGCGTCCAAGTACTCCACAGCGTGGCTGGCAAGAAAGGGTATAAAAGAAGAAAATCTAATGACATGGCCTCCTTGTTCACCTGATCTGAACCCCATTGAGAACCTGTGGTCCATCATCAAATGTGAGATTTACCAGGAAAGAAAACAGTACACCTCTTTGAACAGTGTCTGGGAGGCTGTGGTTGCTGCTGCACGCAATGTTGATGGTGAACAGATCAAAACACTGACAGAATCCATGGATGGCAGGCTTTTGAGTGTCCTTGCAAAGAAAGGTGGCTATATTGGTCACTGATTTGTTTTTTTTGTTTTTTTGAATGTCAGAAATGTATATTTGTGAATGTTGAGATGTTATATTGGTTTCACTGGTAAAAATAAATAATTGAAATGGGTATATATTTGTTTTTTGTTAAGTTGCCTAATAATTATGCACAGTAATAGTCACCTGCACACACAGATATCCCCCTAAAATAGCTAAAACTAAAAACAAACTAAAAACTACTTCCAAAAATATTCAGCTTTGATATTAATGAGTTTTTTGGGTTCATTGAGAACATGGTTGTTGTTCAATAATAAAATTAATCCTCAAAAATACAATTTGCCTAATAATTCTGCACTCTCTGTATTATATATTAAAAGCAAGAGGGAGCTCACCACATATGGACAGTCTCACTCCACCACGGTTAGCGTCCCCTCGTCGGCGGTGCGCATGCGCCGAGCCAGACGCCTCTGGCCACACCCCCGCACAACGGCATGATAATGATTTTTTAGGCCCAATTATGGATCCAAAAGGACCAGACGTGGTGGACAGAGACAATATAAATGGAGAAAAAGAGCAACGGAGTGTAAGGAATCGGCCAGCAAGGAAAAAGAATCCATAGTGGTAAATATATCTTCCCATGTACTGACAAATGCACAAATTGAACTTTTATCTAAAGGTCTAACTTTCTGCCCTGCTGTTGGAGTGGATTGGTTCCAACTCGAAGTTGACTTGCAAAAATTCTTTAGAAGTATCAAATTGAAAGTGTGGTTTTCTGAAAATGACAGACAAGTGAATAATGGTGTAGCTTGATAAAGGCCTCATTGAGCAGGCCGAAACGTCGCTTGGATAAAAGTTTGGGGTCTTCACCCGTTCACTAAAGCTGGAAGTGCTGCCTCGTTATTTATTTTTTATACATCGTGGAGGAAGAGCCTACCTCTGTGGGGATTTGCACCCAGTCCACCAACTCTGACTGTGCTGCTGCAGCATTTGTGTTTTATATCTAAGGACTTAGCAGCTTAGCACTGAATTGATTTGAAAATGCAAGACTCAACCGAGAGAGACCCCCAGATGTGTTCTCCTACACCAGGCAGGATGAGGAGCGGATCCTCCACGATTTGGTGAGCGACTGCATGTTTTTATCTACCCCATCAATTACAGAGCTGAAGAAAGGCTATGAGGCGGATGGCAAACGGCTGACTTCAATGGAGCTGCATTTAGCGACTCTAGCTGAGTACTATAAGTCGCACAGAATCCCAAGAGGAATGCGCTCCCAATTAAAGCCAAGTCTGTTTCCAGCTGATAGTAAGTTTGCACATAAATTCACACAGATCTCAAACAAGTATGCCCTGGATGTGATACTGTTAAATTTGGAGTTCCTGCAATATGAATTGGGTACCATACGAGAACATCTTGATACAGCGGTGATTAAGCTGAAGGAAGCTCTTCCTGTGCAGGACTTTGACATATACCTAACTAATTGCTCTGCCTATTTGGAGAAATTTAGGAAAGATCAGGAGGCGATCAAACGACGGAAATGGTTGCGTGATGAAGAGGATTACAGACGGGGTAATGTTTACACCTGGCAAGAACCGAAAGGACAGAGACGTCAACCGTTTTTTGGTAATCCCAGCAACAACAAAAGGAATAATTCCAACTCCAGGAGGAGAATGGCATCCACCAACGAGGAGGGAGCCACGCAAGCTGCACAACAGCATGATAATGATTTTTTAGGCCCAATTATGGATCCAAAAGGACCAGACGTGGTGGACAGAGACAATATAAATGGAGAAAAAGAGCAACGGAGTGTAAGGAATCGGCCAGCAAGGAAAAAGAATCCATAGTTGTAAATATATCTTCCCATGTACTGACAAATGCACAAATTGAACTTTTATCTAAAGGTCTAACTTTCTGCCCTGCTGTTGGAGTGGATTGGTTCCAACTCGAAGTTGACTTGCAAAAATTCTTTAGAAGTATCAAATTGAAAGTGTGGTTTTCTGAAAATGACAGACAAGTGAATAATGGTGACACTGAGCAGGGTTGTGAACTCTCTCTCCGCAGTGTGGGTTTGCATGCCAAGAGTGACTTCACACCACAGATCAAAAATTCAGCTATAGACACATACATCAATGCGGTGAGGGCTGATATTGAGCAATTGAAAGAACCCATGATAACAGGAGGCCTCAGACACCCTAATATGACATCTGCGGAGATACGTGCATTGGGTGAGCTTTGCAACGACGGCTCCCTCACGGTCAAACCGGCCGATAAGGGGGGTGCCGTCGTTGTGATGGACACCGAATGGTATGTCTCCAAAATATTAAGACAATTAGGAGACTCCTTGGTTTATAGAAGGCTCAATCGAGACCCCAGATTTGAAGTGATTAAGGTGATCACTAGAATATTAGATGCAGCAAAAGCAGGAGGTCTGATTGATGAAGCTCTCTATAGGTACTTATTGATCACACAGCCAAAGACACCATTGATATATGTGTTACCAAAAATTCACAAAAGCATACAGAACCCTCCTGGGAGACCTATTGTTTCCGGGAGGGAGTCTGTGTTCTCCAATTTGGCTATCTTTTTGGATAAGGTACTCAGAGGTTTTGCAGTTGGGGCCAAATCATATATACGTGACACAGGTGACTTCCTGAAGAAAATCGCTAATGTGGAAGTAACGGCGAAAACTTTACTGGTCTCTTTTGATGTGGTGAGCCTCTACACCTCTATCAATCATGATAGAGGTGTAGAGGCTGTCAGAAAATGTTTGAGTCTAACCCCATATACTGATGAGTGTAGGGAGTTCATATTGGACCTGCTCGGTGTAGTATTGAGATACAATTATTTTGCTTTTCAAGATGGCTACTACCTTCAACAGCGGGGAACCGCAATGGGTTCAAATATGGCGCCGACTTATGCCAACATTTTCATGTCGAGCCTGGAGGCTGAACACGTCTATGTGTCCCACCACTTCAGCCTAGTGCGGGGGTGGTGGAGATACATAGACAATGTTTTTGTCATCTAGGACAGCACTGAGAATGAGTTGGCTGAGTTTCATATGTTTTTGAACAAGATGGATCCCGAGATTCAGTTCACTCTCGTAAGCTCCACCGAGCAGGTCCAATTTTTGGATACCATGGTAATTAAACAGGGCACAGCATTAGTGACTGACTTATTTATTAAGCCAACCGACTGTAATAAATTATTGCGGTTCGAGAGCTGTCACCCGCGGTCCATGGTCAAAACTCTGCCACGGAGTCAGTTTCTCCGTGTGCAGCGTATAGTTAAAGATCCAGAGTTACGAAATATGAGAATGTCACAGATGGCAGACAAATTCATCAGTAGAGGGTACCCTAGGAGATTGGTCCATGGACAACTGGAGGGATTGGCGCCTAGGAATACTAGGGAGGCCAACAAACAGACCAGAGTACCATTCATCTCTACTTTTAGTGAAGGTAGCTATCAGATAGCAGGAGCCATTAAAAAACATTGGCCGATACTCAGTAGCAGCTTTCAAAAGGTGAAGGAGTTTGCCGTGACCCCGCTGATGTCGTACAGGAGAGCTGACAGCCTGAGGGATAAGTTAGTTAGAGCAGAAGTGGCTGGGGGTAAGGCCCCCGTTCAAACCTATATAGGTCGCAAGAAAAATGGATGTTATCCGTGTTTAGGCTGCGTCAACTGTAGCTACATGCTAAAAGGGGAGATATTCACACACCCGGTATTGAAGACCCAATTTGAAATTAGACATTTCTTGACCTGCGATAGTTCATTTGTGATTTACCTTTTGTCTTGCCCCTGCAATCTCTTTTATGTAGGGGAAACCATTTGTGAGGTCAAGACTAGAATGAACTATCACAGGTACTCGATCCGTCAAAAGAGGAGAGACCTCCCGGTGCCGAAGCAATTTGTTGAGGCTGGGCACAGGGAGAGGGACCTCAAATTTAGGGTGATTGATCATATCCCGCCACTTAAAAGGGGAGGCAATAGGGAAAAATTATTGAAACAACGTGAGATCATGTGGATACACAGATTACACACACTGAAGCCTGATGGCCTCAATGCCGAATGTAGATGGGAACTGTATGGATGAGGGATACGTGTAGTGCTCATTAACGTAGAGGTTCTCGACCATTCTGTCTGGTGTGGGGGATGCATAACAGTGCTCGCTTTTTTGAGAACACAACTACTGTATATTGATACTGTATCTTCATTTATTTTAGAAGATTCTGACAAGCTTGATGAACCTTTTTCTATGTATTGGATGGAGCCACCCTATGAATTTGAATATGGATATGACAGTGAACAACGTGTGGAGACATGCGGGACGGCGATTGAATGCCTGGGATGGTTACATAGTGCACACTATGTCTAACATTGTTTTATAGCGGTCGAGAATGGAATAATGGTGTACGATATTTCACTGGCTACACACCCTGGAGTTGGTGACTTGATATATACGATACCAGATTATGTGTAGGTAGATGGGAGGGGTGTGTCCCATTATAACCACACATCATGAGGGGGAGTGGTGATGGCCACGGGGGACGATATAATCACTTATGCTAATGGAAAAGTTTGATTTTCTTCCCCCATGGCCCTTTCCAAATACCCGGTGTGCTGCTACTTTGACTATGTGCACTTGTACACGTTCTGGCTGCGGTATGTTCGTCCGCCTGTCTAAACACATTCACATCCCCATGGTTACTGAATATGCCCCGCCTGTGATGCGACTGGTGCCGAGTCACATGGTCTGGCCTCCCTCCCCTCGCTGCGGCGGCTCGTACTGTGTGCTCCAGTGGATGACGCTGCGGTCCATTGGGGCGTCACGTGGGGGCGTGGCGGCATCGGGGGTGTGGCCAGAGGCGTCTGGCTCGGCGCATGCGCACCGCCGACGAGGGGACGCTAACCGTGGTGGAGTGAGACTGTCCATATGTAGTGAGCTCCCTCTTGCTTTTAATATATAATAAGGTACAGCTGTAAGGACAGCTGAGGATTTTTAACCCTAGATGCACTGAGCACTTTTTTATAATGTTCACTGAATGTAACGGACACTGATCCTTTATATATTATAGATGCACACATATATTTATGTACACTGCCATCTTCTGTGATGTTATTATGGACACATTTGTACGCTCTAATATGAGTATATTTTAATGTTTATTATACACTAATGTCATGTGATGATGTGGTCAGAGATCATGTGACTAGATTGAAAACATGTGTAACCACTGATTGTAATCCACTTGTATTGGAGTGTGGGTATATATACCCTGTCATTTACACTGTTATGTAGCTTGATAAAGGCCTCATTGAGCAGGCCGAAACGTCGCTTGGATTAAAGTTTGGGGTCTTCACCCGTTCACTAAAGCTGGAAGTGCTGCCTCGTTATTTATATATATATATATATATATATATATATAAAATATTATATTTATACATACAAACACTGATGAGCAAAAGGGTAACAATGTTTTGAACTTTTGACTTTCAGGCTCCATATCTCATCATCCAATACAGCTTCGAACGTGAGACTACCATCATTTTATAGACAATAATCTCGGCTATCTCATACATAAATTGTACTTGAAACTATTTAGCATATGATTAGTTATACAGATTCTTGTTGTGTAACTGCATTGTTACTGTTTTGCTCCTTTTGGTGAAACAATCTTTTTCTTCTTGTATACTGCATATTACAACCTGTTCTCACATTCCCTAATAGCTCAGTGTGTTATTAGGTTGATTCCCAAGCGAAAGGTCTGAATCCAGGAGCAGCCATGAAGAAGAAACAGCATCATCTAGCTCATCAATAGTGGTATCTTGGCCAAGAATATTGCCAAAATGCATCATGTGAGTGCCATGACAGTTGGAAGAATGCAAAATTAAGTCTGTCCATTCTTTCCAAAGCCAAGAGGTAGACATCCAGGCAAAATATCGGCGTCAACGAGTTGGCTCATCACAAGGTCTATCAGTTCTGTTGTGACAAACATGGCAGTGGAGGTGGCTCGTATGCTTCGTAATAGTGAGATCACAGACGTCCATGCAAGCACCGTGTGACACACATTGCACAAGTCTGGAATGGTGGCCCGAAAAAAGGTGAAGAAACCTCAACTTCAATATCATCATAAGAAGCGTTGGCTTGAGTTTGAAAGAACGGTGGACAGTAGAAGATTGAAAACGGGTGATTTGGAGTGATGAGATGAAAGTTAATACACTAGCCTCTGATGGGAAAAGGGAGCTATTGGAGCAAGAAATTGAAGGAACTGTCAAGTTCGGTGGAGGAAGCTTGATGATATGAAGTTGTTTCACAGCCAAAGGCTGGTCCTCTGGTGGTTCCTTTTGCTTGGATCGACCACCAGAGGACACAGGCAGCTCTGTAAAGTAGCACCAAGCACCACACTACACTACACCCCCCCTGTCACTTATTAACTCCTTATTAACCCCTGATCACCCCATATAGACCCCCTGTCATTGATCACCCCCCTGTCATTGATCACCCCCCTGTAAGGCTCCATTCAGACGTCCGTATGTGTTTTACGGATCCACGGATCCATGGATCGGATCCGCAAAACACATACAGACGTCTGAATGGAGCCTTACAGGGGGGTGATCAATGACAGGTGGGTGATCACCCCATATACACTCCCTGATCACCCCCCTGTCATTGATCACCCCCCTGTAAGGCTCCATTCAGATGTCTGTATGTGTTTTGCGGATCCGATCCATGGATACGTGGATCCGCAAAACACATACGGACCTCTGAATGGAGCCTTACAGGGGGGTGATCAATGATAGGGTGGTGATCACCCCATCTAGACTCCCTGATCACCCCCCTGTCATTGATCACCCCCCTGTAAGGCTCCATTCAGACGTCCGTATGTGTTTTACGGATCCACGGATCCATGGATCGGATCCGCAAAACACATACAGACGTCTGAATGGAGCCTTACAGGGGGGTGATCAATGACAGGTGGGTGATCACCCCATATACACTCCCTGATCACCCCCCTGTCATTGATCACCCCCCTGTAAGGCTCCATTCAGACGTCCGTATGTGTTTTACGGATCCACGGATCCATGGATCGGATCCGCAAAACACATACAGACGTCTGAATGGAGCCTTACAGGGGGGTGATCAATGATAGGGTGGTGATCACCCCATCTAGACTCCCTGATCACCCCCCTGTCATTGATCACCCCCCTGTAAGGCTCCATTTAGAATTTTTTTGGGCACAAGTTAGCGGAAATTGATTTATTTATTTTTTCTTACAAAGTCTCATATTCCACTAACTTGTGTCAAAAAATAAAATCTCACATGAACTCACCATACCCCTCACGGAATCCAAATGCGTAAAATTTTTTAGACATTTATATTCCAGACTTCTTCTCACGCTTTAGGGCCCCTAAAATGCCAGGGCAGTATAAATACCCCACATGTGACCCCATTTCGGAAAGAAGACACCCCAAGGTATTCGCTGAGGGGCATATTGAGTCCATGAAAGATTTAGCTTTTTGTCCCAAGTTAGCGGAAAGAGAGACTTTGTGAGAAAAAAATAAATAAATCAATTTCCGCTAACTTGTGCCCAAAAAAAAAAGATCTTCTATCGCCATGCCCCTCATTGAATACCTTGGGGTGTCTTCTTTCCAAAATGGGGTCACATGTGGGGTATTTATACTGCCCTGGCATTTTAGGGGCCCTAAAGCGTGAGAAGAAGTCTGGAATCCAAATGTCTAAAAATGCCCTCCTAAAAGGAATTTGGGCCCCTTTATGCATGTAGGCTGCAAAAAAGTGTCACACATGTGGTATCGCCGTACTCAAGAGAAGTAGGGCAATGTGTTTTAGGGTGTCTTTTTACATATACCCATGCTGGGTGAGATAAATATCTTGGTCAAATGCCAACTTTGTATAAAAAAATGGGAAAAGTTGTCTTTTGCCGAGATATTTCTCTCATCCAGCATGGGTATATGTAAAATGACACCCCAAAACACATTGCCCAACTTCTCCTGAGTACGGCGATACCACATGTGTGACACTTTTTTGCAGCCTAGGTGGGCAAAGGGGCCCACATTCCAAAGAGCACCTTTAGGATTTCACAGGGCATTTTTTTACACATTTTGATTTCAAACTACTTCTCATGCATTAGGGCCCCTAAAATGCCAGGGCAGTATAACTACCCCACAAGTGATTCCATTTTGGAAAGAAGACACCCCTAGGTATTCCATGAGGGGCATGGCGAGTTCCTAGAATTTTTTATTTTTTAGTTAGCGGAAAATGATGATTTTTATTATCTTTTCTTACAAAGTCTCATATTCCACTAACTTGTGACAAAAAATAAAAAAATCTAGGAACTCGCCATGCCCCTCACGGAATACCTTGGGGTGTCTTATTTCCAAAATGGGGTCACTTGTGGGGTAGTTATACTGCCCTGGTATTTTAGGGGCCCTAATGCGTGAGAAGTAGTTTGAAATCAAAATGTGTAAAAAATGCCCTGTGAAATCCTAAAGGTGCTCTTTGGAATGTGGGCCCCTTTGCCCACCTAGGCTGCAAAAAAGTGTCACACATGTGATATAGCCGTACTCAGGAGAAGTTGGGAAATGTGTTTTGGGGAGTCATTTTACATATACCCATGCTGGGTGAGAGAAATATCTTGGCAAAAGACAACTTTTCCCATTTTTTATACAAAGTTGGCATTTGACCGATATATTTGTCTCACCCAGCATGGGTATATGTAAAATGACACCCCAAAACACATTGCCCAACTTCTCCTGAGTACGGTGACACCACATGTGTGACACTTTTTTGCAGCCTAGGTGGGCAAAGGGGCCCACATTCCAAAAAGCACCTTTAGGATTTCACAGGGCATTTTTTACACATTTTGATTTCAAACTACTTCTCACACATTAGGGCCCCTAAAATGCCAGGGCAGTATAACTACCCCACAAGTGACCCCATTTTAGAAAGAAGACACCCCAGGGTATTTCGTGATGGGCATAGTGAGTTCATGGAAGTTTTTATTTTTTGTCACAAGTTAGTGGAATATGAGACTTTGTAAGGAAAAAAAAAATCATCATTTTCCGCTAACTTGTGACAAAAAATAAAAAGTTCTATGAACTCACTATGGCCATCAGCGAATACCTTAGGGTGTCTACTTTCTGAAATGGGGTCATTTGTGGGTTTTTTCTACTGTCTGGGCATTGTAGAACCTCAGGAAACATGACAGGTGCTCAGAAAGTCAGAGCTGCTTAAAAAAGCGGAAATTCACATTTTTGTACCATAGTTTGTAAACGCTATAACTTTTACCCAAACCATTTTTTTTTTACCCAAACATTTTTTTTATAAAAGACATGTAGAACAATACATTTAGAGAAAAATTTATATATAGATGTCGTTTTTCGTTGTTTTTTTTTAAATTTACAACTGAAAGTGAAAAATGTCATTTTTTTGCAAACATTTCGGTAAATTTCGAGTAATAACAAAAAAAGTTAAAATGTCAGCAGCAATGAAATACCACCAAATGAAAGCTCTATTAGTGAGAAGAAAAGGGGTAAAATTAATTTGGGTGGTAAGTTGCATGACCGAGCAATAAACGGTGAAAGTAGTGTAGTGCAGAATTGCAAAAAGTGGTCTGGTCATTAAGGGTGTTTAAGCTAGGGGGGCCGAGGTGGTTAAAATGGCCCCCGCAGTCACCAGATCTCAACCCAATAGAGCATCTTTGGGATGTGGTGGAACGGGATCTTCGTGCCCTGGATGTGCATCCCTCAAATCTCCATCAACTGCAAGATGCTATCCTATCAATATGGGCCAACATTTCTAAAGAATGCTATCAGCACCTTGTTGAATCAATGCCACGTAGAATTAAGGCAGTTCTGAAGGCAAAAGGGGGTCCAACACCGTATTAGTATGGTGTTCCTAATAATTCTCTAGGTGAGTGTATATATATATATATATATATATATATATTCATGTATATATTTTGAGGGTTTTGCTCTTGTAGACAGGATTAGCGAACGCAGTATAGAGGCAACAAGAAGTTCTTTGGATCAAACAGTTTAGTGTTTTATTCACACTTTAGGCAAGTGACAAAACAAGAAGTCATAATCAAACAAATTCATCTTGTGGTGTTGGTGGTAATTCACATCATGCGGCAATTCTGCTGCAAAGAGTCCTTGACCATAGCAGAAACAACCTGTTCTCACGCCAAACAGGTAGCAAGCCTTCATCCAGACACAAGGCTCCCGGATCCCAACACAGAGACACGGCTACTAAGCCCAGCTGCCTATTAAAGGACAGCCAGGTGCTGACAAAACCCGGACCGGCACTTAAAATCCGGTCCAGTATTTAACCTCACCTGGCTGTAAATCAGCCCGCATCCACTTGAGACGGGAGTGGTCAGTCACCAGGTGGAATTTTCTCCCCAATAAATAATAGCAGAGAGACTCAAGTGCCCACTTGATAGCCAGGCGCTCTCTCTCCACTATACTTTACCAGGTTTCGGCTGGGGTGAGCTTACGGCTGAGGAAGACAATGGGATGCTCCTCCCCGTTGACTTCCTGAGACAGTACAGCACCGAGGCCTACTTCGGAGGCATTGGTCTGTAATTAGAGTTGAGCGAACACCTGGATGTTCGGGTTCGAGAAGTTCGGCCGAACATCCCGGAAATGTTCGGGTTCGGGATCCGAACCCGATCCGAACTTCGTCCCGAACCCGAACCCCATTGAAGTCAATGGGGACCCGAACTTTTCGGCACTAAAAAGGCTGTAAAACAGCCCAGGAAAGAGCTAGAGGGCTGCAAAAGGCAGCAACATGTAGGTAAATCCCCTGCAAACAAATGTGGATAGGGAAATGAATTAAAATAAAAATTAAATAAATAAAAATTAACCAAAATCAATTGGAGAGAGGTTCCATAGCAGAGAATCTGGCTTCCCGTCACCCACCACTGGAACAGTCCATTCTCAGATATTTAGGCCCCGGCACCCAGGCAGAGGAGAGAGGTCCCGTAACAGAGAATCTGTCTTCATGTCAGCAGAGAATTAGTCTGCATGTCATAGCAGAGAATGAGGCTTCACGTCAGCCACCACTGCAACAGTCCATTGGCATATATTTAGGCCCAGCACCCAGGCAGAGGAGGGAGGTCCCGTAACAGAGAATCTGTCTTCATGTCAGCAGAGAATTAGTCTGCATGTCATAGCAGAGAATGAGGCTTCACGTCAGCCACCACTGCAACAGTCCATTGGCATATATTTAGGCCCAGCACACACACAGGCAGAGGAGAGAGGTCCCGTAACAGAGAATCTGGCTTCATGTCAGCAGAGAATCAGTCTGCATGTCATAGCAGAGAATGAGGCTTCACGTCAGCCACCACTGCAACAGTCCATTGGCATATATTTAGGCCCAGCACACACACAGGCAGAGGAGAGAGGTCCCGTAACAGAGAATCTGGCTTCATGTCAGCAGAGAATCAGTCTGCATGTCATAGCAGAGAATGAGGCTTCACGTCAGCCACCACTGCAACAGTCCATTGGCATATATTTAGGCCCAGCACCCAGGCAGAGGAGGGAGGTCCCGTAACAGAGAATCTGTCTTCATGTCAGCAGAGAATTAGTCTGCATGTCATAGCAGAGAATGAGGCTTCACGTCAGCCACCACTGCAACAGTCCATTGGCATATATTTAGGCCCAGCACACACACAGGCAGAGGAGAGAGGTCCCGTAACAGAGAATCTGGCTTCATGTCAGCAGAGAATCAGTCTGCATGTCATAGCAGAGAATGAGGCTTCACGTCACCCACCACTGCAACAGTCCATTGGCATATATTTAGGCCTAGCACACAGGCAGAGCAGAGAGGTCCCGTAACAGACAATCTGGCTTCATGTCAGCAGAGAATCAGTCTGCATGTCATAGCAGAGAATGAGGCTTCACGTCACCCACCACTGCAACAGTCCATTGGCATATATTTAGGCCTAGCACACAGGCAGAGCAGAGAGGTCCCGTAACAGACAATCTGGCTTCATGACAGCAGAGAATCAGTCTGCATGTCATAGCAGAGAATGAGGCTTCACGTCACCCACCACTGCAACAGTCCATTGGCATATATTTAGGCCTAGCACACAGGCAGAGCAGAGAGGTCCCGTAACAGACAATCTGGCTTCATGTCAGCAGAGAATCAGTCTGCATGTCATAGCAGAGAATGAGGCTTCACGTCACCCACCACTGCAACAGTCCATTGGCATATATTTAGGCCTAGCACACAGGCAGAGCAGAGAGGTCCCGTAACAGACGATCTGGCTTCATGTCAGCAGAGAATCAGTCTGCATGTCATAGCAGAGAATCAGGCTTCACGTCAGCCACCACTGCAACAGTCCATGGTCATAAATTTAGGCCCAGCACCCAGGCAGAGGAGAGAGGTCCCGTAACAGACAATCTGGCTTCATGTCAGCAGAGAATTAGTCTGCATGTCATAGCAGAGAATCAGGCTTCATGTCAGCCACCACTGCAACAGTCCATTGGCATATATTTAGGCCTAGCACACAGGCAGAGGAGAGGTTCATTCAACTTTGGGTAGCATCGCAATATAATGGTAAAATGAAAATAAAAATAGGATTGAATGAGGAAGTGCCCTGGAGTCCAATAATATATGGTTATGGGGAGGTAGTTAATGTCTAATCTGGACAAGGGACGGACAGGTCCTGTGGGATCCATGCCTGGTTCATTTTTATGAACGTCAGCTTGTCCACATTGGCTGTAGACAGGCGGCTGCGTTTGTCTGTAATGACGCCCCCTGCCGTGCTGAATACACGTTCAGACAAAACGCTGGCTGCCGGGCAGGCCAGCACCTCCAAGGCATAAAAGGCTAGCTCTGGCCACGTGGACAATTTAGAGACCCAGAAGTTGAATGGGGCCGAACCATCAGTCAGTACGTGGAGGGGTGTGCACACGTACTGTTCCACCATGTTAGTGAAATGTTGCCTCCTGCTAACACGTTGCGTATCAGGTGGTGGTGCAGTTAGCTGTGGCGTGTTGACAAAAGTTTTCCACATCTCTGCCATGCTAACCCTGCCCTCAGAGGAGCTGGCCGTGACACAGCTGCCTTGGCGACCTCTTGCTCCTCCTCTGCCTTGGCCTTGGGCTTCCACTTGTTCCCCTGTGACATTTGGGAATGCTCTCAGTAGCGCGTCTACCAACGTGCGCTTGTACTCGCGCATCTTCCTATCACGCTCCAGTGCAGGAAGTAAGGTGGGCACATTGTCTTTGTAGCGTGGATCCAGCAGGGTGGCAACCCAGTAGTCCGCACAGGTTAAAATGTGGGCAACTCTGCTGTCGTTGCGCAGGCACTGCAGCATGTAGTCGCTCATGTGTGCCAGGCTGCCCAGGGGTAAGGACAAGCTGTCCTCTGTGGGAGGCGTATCGTCATCGTCCTGCCTTTCCCCCCAGCCACGCACCAGTGATGGACCCGAGCTGCGTTGGGTGCCACCCCGCTGTGACCATGCTTCATCCTCATCCTCCTCCACCTCCTCCTCATCCTCGTCCTCCTCGTCCTCCAGTAGTGGGCCCTGGCTGGCCACATTTGTACCTGGCCTCTGCTGTTGCAAAAAACCTCCCTCTGAGTCACTTCGAAGAGACTGGCCTGAAAGTGCTAAAAATGACCCCTCTTCCTCATCCTCCTCCTCCTCCTCCTGGGCCACCTCCTGTTCCATCATCGCCCTAAGTGTTTTCTCAAGGAGACATAGAAGTGGTATTGTAACGCTGATAACGGTGTCATCGCCACTGGCCATGTTGGTGGAGTACTCGAAACAGCGCAACAGGGCACACAGGTCTCGCATGGAGGCCCAGTCATTGGTGGTGAAGTGGTGCTGTTCTGTAGTGCGACTGACCCGTGCGTGCTGCAGCTGAAACTCCACTATGGCCTGCTGCTGCTCGCACAGTCTGTCCAGCATGTGCAAGGTGGAGTTCCACCTGGTGGGCACGTCGCATATGAGGCGGTGAGCGGGAAGGCCGAAGTTACGCTGTAGCGCAGACAGGCGAGCAGCGGCAGGATGTGAACGCCGGAAGCGCGAACAGACGGCCCGCACTTTATGCAGCAGCTCTGACATGTCGGGGTAGTTGTGAATGAACTTCTGCACCACCAAATTCAGCACATGCGCCAAGCAAGGGATGTGCGTCAAATTGGCTAGTCCCAGAGCTGCAACGAGATTTCGCCCATTATCACACACCACCAGGCCGGGCTTGAGGCTCACCGGCAGCAACCACTCGTCGGTCTGTTGTTCAATACCCCGCCACAACTCCTGTGCGGTGTGGGGCCTGTCCCCCAAACATATGAGTTTCAGAATGGCCTGCTGACGTTTACCCCGGGCTGTGCTGAAGTTGGTGGTGAAGGTGTGTGGCTGACTGGATGAGCAGGTGGAAGAGGAGGAGGAGGAAGCCGAGAAGGAGGAGGTGGCAACAGGAGGCAAAGAATGTTGCCCTGCGATCCTTGGCGGCGGCAGGACGTGCGCCAAACAGCTCTCCGCCTGGGGCCCAGCTGCCACTACATTTACCCAGTGTGCAGTTAGGGAGATATAGCGTCCCTGGCCGTGCTTACTGGTCCACGTATCTGTGGTTAGGTGGACCTTGCTACAGATGGCGTTGCGCAGTGCACACTTGATTTTATCGGATACTTGGTTGTGCAGGGAAGGCACGGCTCTCTTGGAGAAGTAGTGCCGGCTGGGAACAACATACTGTGGGACAGCAAGCGACATGAGCTGTTTGAAGCTGTCTGTGTCCACCAGCCTAAATGACAGCATTTCATAGGCCAGTAGTTTAGAAATGCTGGCATTCAGGGCCAGGGATCGAGGGTGGCTAGGTGGGAATTTACGCTTTCTATCAAATGTTTGTGAGATGGAGAGCTGAACGCTGGCGTGTGACATGGTTGAGACGCTTGGTGACGGAGGTGGTGGTGGTGGTGTTGGTGGTACATCCCCTGTTTGCTGGGCGGCAGGTGCCAACGTTCCTCCAGAGGCGGAGGAAGAGGCCGAGGCGGCAGCAGCAGAATAGGCCGAGGCGGCAGCAGCAGAAGAGGTAGCAGGGGGAGCCTGAGTGACTTCCTTGGTTTTAAGGTGTTTACTCCACTGCAGTTCATGCTTTGCATGCAGGTGCCTGGTCATGCAGGTTGTGCTCAGGTTCAGAACGTTAATGCCTCGCTTCAGGCTCTGATGGCACAGCGTGCAAACCACTCGGGTCTTGTCGTCAGCACATTGTTTGAAGAAGTGCCATGCCAGGGAACTCCTTGAAGCTGCCTTTGGGGTGCTCGGTCCCAGATGGCGGCGGTCAGTAGCAGGCGGAGTCTCTTGGCGGCGGGTGTTCTGCTTTTGCCCACTGCTCCCTCTTTTGCTACGCTGTTGGCTCGGTCTCACCACTGCCTCTTCCTCCGAACTGTGAAAGTCAGTGGCACGACCTTCATTCCATGTGGGGTCTAGGACCTCATCGTCCCCTGCATCGTCTTCCACCCAGTCTTGATCCCTGACCTCCTGTTCAGTCTGCACACTGCAGAAAGACGCAGCAGTTGGCACCTGTGTTTCGTCATCATCAGAGACATGCTGAGGTGGTATTCCCATGTCCTCATCATCAGGAAACATAAGTGGTTGTGCGTCAGTGCATTCTATGTCTTTCACCGCTGGGGAAGGGCTAGGTGGATGCCCTTGGGAAACCCTGCCAGCGGAGTCTTCAAACAGCATAAGAGACTGCTGCATAACTTGAGGCTGAGACAGTTTCCCTGGTATGCATGGGGGTGATGTGACAGACTGATGGGGTTGGTTTTCAGGCGCCATCTGTGCGCTTTCTGCAGAAGACTGGGTGGGAGATAATGTGAACGTGCTGGATCCACTGTCGGCCACCCAATTGACTAATGCCTGTACCTGCTCAGGCCTTACCATCCTTAGAACGGCATTGGGCCCCACCATATATCGCTGTAAATTCTGGCGGCTACTGGGACCTGAGGTAGTTGGTACACTAGGACGTGTGGATGTGGCAGAACGGCCACGTCCTCTCCCAGCACCAGAGGGTCCACTAACACCACCACGACCATGTCCACGTCCGCGTCCCTTACTAGATGTTTTTCTCATTGTTATGGTTCACCACAACAACAAATATATTATTTGGCCCAATGTATTGTATTCAAATTCAGCGGGATATAAATTTGAGGCCTAGTATTTAGGCGCTGGGTGACCGGTATGGATTTAGTGACAGAATTAGACTTGGAAATGCACAGAAGTGTGTGTGTGAAGTTATTCTGAATGACCCTATGTGCACCTTCAATATTATATACCCTTTTAGGGATAGATTTCAAATAGCTCTGATATAGCAGAAACCACTAAATTATGAAATTGCTAAATTGGGAATTGTACTTCAACCCAGAACAAAAAATGTGCTTTGACGGACACTAAATATCTTGCCCAGCAACAACAGTACAGCGGTGGGTAACGAGAGATTTAGAGGGATTTAAATTTGAGGCCTAGTATTTAGGCGCTGGGTCACCGGTATGGATTTAGTGACAGAATTAGACTTGGAAATGCACAGAAGCGTGTGTGTGAAGTTATTCTGAATGACCCTATGTGCACCTTCAATATTATATACCCTTTTAGGGATAGATTTCAAATAGCTCTGATATAGCAGAAACCACTAAATTATGAAATTGCTAAATTGGGAATTGTACTTCAACCCAGAACAAAAAATGTGCTTTGACGGACACTAAATATCTTGCCCAGCAACAACAGTACACCGGTGGGTAACGAGAGATTTAGAGGGAATTAAATTTGAGGCCTAGTATTTAGGCGCTGGGTCACCGGTATGGATTTAGTGACAGAATTAGACTTGGAAATACACAGTAGCGGGTGTGTGTGAAGTTATTCTGAATGACCCTATGTGCACCTTCAATATTATATACCCTTTTAGGGATAGATTTCAAATAGCTCTGATATAGCAGAAACCACTAAATTATGAAATTGCTAAATTGGGAATTGTACTTCAACCCAGAACAAAAAATGTGCTTTGACGGACACTAAATATCTTGCCCAGCAACAACAGTACAGCGGTGGGTAACGAGAGATTTAGAGGGAATTAAATTTGAGGCCTAGTATTTAGGCGCTGGGTCACCGGTATGGATTTAGTGACAGAATTAGACTTGGAAATGCACAGAAGCGTGTGTGTGAAGTTATTCTGAATGACCCTATGTGCACCTTCAATATTATATACCCTTTTTGGGATAGATTTCAAATAGCTCTGATATAGCAGGAACCACTAAATTATGAAATTGCTAAATTGGGAATTGTACTTCAACCCAGAACAAAAAATGTGCTTTGACGGGCACTAAATAACTTTCCCAGCTACAACAGGACAACGGTAACGAGAGATTTAGAGGGATTTAAATTTGAGGCCTAGTATTTAGGCGCTGGGTGACAGGTATGGGTTTAGTGACAGAATTAGACTTGGAAATACACAGTAGCGGGTGTGTGTGAAGTTATTCTGAATGACCCTATGTGCACCTTCAATATTATATACCCTTTTAGGGATAGATTTCAAATAGCTCTGATATAGCAGAAACCACTAAATTATGAAATTGCTAAATTGGGAATTGTACTTCAACCCAGAACAAAAAATGTGCTTTGACGGACACTAAATATCTTGCCCAGCAACAACAGTACACCGGTGGGTAACGAGAGATTTAGAGGGAATTAAATTTGAGGCCTAGTATTTAGGCGCTGGGTCACCGGTATGGATTTAGTGACAGAATTAGACTTGGAAATGCACAGAAGCGTGTGTGTGAAGTTATTCTGAATGACCCTATGTGCACCTTCAATATTATATACCCTTTTTGGGATAGATTTCAAATAGCTCTGATATAGCAGGAACCACTAAATTATGAAATTGCTAAATTGGGAATTGTACTTCAACCCAGAACAAAAAATGTGCTTTGACGGGCACTAAATAACTTTCCCAGCTACAACAGGACAACGGTAACGAGAGATTTAGAGGGATTTAAATTTGAGGCCTAGTATTTAGGCGCTGGGTGACAGGTATGGGTTTAGTGACAGAATTAGACTTGGAAATACACAGTAGCGGGTGTGTGTGAAGTTATTCTGAATGACCCTATGTGCACCTTCAATATTATATACCCTTTTAGGGATAGATTTCAAATAGCTCTGATATAGCAGAAACCACTAAATTATGAAATTGCTAAATTGGGAATTGTACTTCAACCCAGAACAAAAAATGTGCTTTGACGGACACTAAATATCTTGCCCAGCAACAACAGTACAGCGGTGGGTAACGAGAGATTTAGAGGGAATTAAATTTGAGGCCTAGTATTTAGGCGCTGGGTCACCGGTATGGATTTAGTGACAGAATTAGACTTGGAAATACACAGTAGCGGGTGTGTGTGAAGTTATTCTGAATGACCCTATGTGCACCTTCAATATTATATACCCTTTTTGGGATAGATTTCAAATAGCTCTGATATAGCAGGAACCACTAAATTATGAAATTGCTAAATTGGGAATTGTACTTCAACCCAGAACAAAAAATGTGCTTTGACGGGCACTAAATAACTTTCCCAGCTACAACAGGACAACGGTAACGAGAGATTTAGAGGGATTTAAATTTGAGGCCTAGTATTTAGGCGCTGGGTGACAGGTATGGGTTTAGTGACAGAATTAGACTTGGAAATACACAGTAGCGGGTGTGTGTGAAGTTATTCTGAATGACCCTATGTGCACCTTCAATATTATATACCCTTTTTGGGATAGATTTCAAATAGCTCTGATATAGCAGAAACCACTAAATTATGAAATTGCTAAATTGGGAATTGTACTTCAACCCAGAACAAAAAATGTGCTTTGACGGACACTAAATATCTTGCCCAGCAACAACAGTACAGCGGTGGGTAACGAGAGATTTAGAGGGAATTAAATTTGAGGCCTAGTATTTAGGCGCTGGGTCACCGGTATGGATTTAGTGACAGAATTAGACTTGGAAATACACAGTAGCGGGTGTGTGTGAAGTTACTCTGAATGACCCTATGTGCGCCTTCAATATTATATACCCTTTTTGGGATAGATTTCAAAGAGCTCTGATATAGCAGGAACCACTAAATTATGAAATTGCTAAATTGGGAATTGTATTTCAACCCAGAACAAGAAATGTGCTTGAACGGACACTAAATAACTCGCCCAGCTACAGCACTAGGGACAGATTTAGCTGGATATAAATTTGAGGCCTAGTATTTAGGCGCTGGGTGACCGGTATGGATTTAGTGACAGAATTAGACTGGGATATGGCCAAAAAATGAACAGACTATTGCTGGTTAAATGCACTTGGTGTGACAGCTTCACCCTGATGTAGGCTTTAGCCAAAAAACAACCACACCATTGAGGGTTAAATGCACTTGGTGACAGGCGCAGCTTGCCCCTGATTTTGTATATGGCCAAAAAATGAACAGACTATTGCTGGTTAAATGCACTTGGTGTGACAGCTTCACCCTGATGTAGGCTTTAGCCAAAAAACAACCACACCATTGAGGGTTAAATGCACTTGGTGACAGGCGCAGCTTGCCCCTGATTTTGTATATGGCCAAAAAATGAACAGACTATTGCTGGTTAAATGCACTTGGTGTGACAGCTTCACCCTGATGTAGGCTTTAGCCAAAAAACAACCACACCATTGAGGGTTAAATGCACTTGGTGACAGGCGCAGCTTGCCCCTGATTTTGTATATGGCCAAAAAATGAACAGACTATTGCTGGTTAAATGCACTTGGTGTGACAGCTTCACCCTGATGTAGGCTTTAGCCAAAAAACAACCACACCATTGAGGGTTAAATGCACTTGGTCGCAGCTTGTGCTGGCGCACCACAAGACACAAAATGGCCGCCGATCACCCCAGAAAAATGAGACTGACAAACGGTCTGTGCAGCCTAAAAACAGTGAGCAATTGAGGATCAGCAGCTCAATGATCCACAGCTGCAGATCGATCAGTTAATCAAGTCCTTTGGAGGAGTTAATCTGCCTAATCTCGCCCTACTGTCGCAGCCGCAACCTCTCCCTACGCTAATCAGAGCAGAGTGACGGGCGGCGCTATGTGACTCCAGCTTAAATAGAGGCTGGGTCACATGGTGCTCTGGCCAATCACAGCCATGCCAATAGTAGGCATGGCTGTGATGGCCTCTTGGGGCAAGTAGTATGACGCTTGTTGATTGGCTGCTTTGCAGCCTTTCAAAAAGCGCCAAGAAAGCGTCACAAAAGCGCGAAGAAAGCGACGAACACCGAACCCGAACCCGGACTTTTACGAAAATGTCCGGGTTCGGGTCCGTGTCACGGACACCCCAAAATTCGGTACGAACCCGAACTATACAGTTCGAGTTCGCTCATCCCTATCTGTAATATAAACTCCCTTTTAAAGTCGGGCGTCACCAAAACCGGGGACCAGCGCGACTTCAAAGCGGAGAAAGCCTCCTCCGCCTGATCATCCCAGAAAACATCATTGACTTGTGTCCCTTCAAGAGCCCTGTCAAGGGGGCGGCTAGAGTAGCAAAGTGGGGAACAAACCTCATGTAATAGCCCACCATTCCCAGGAATGACTTTATTTTCCAAGTGGTGACAGGTCAGGGCCAATTCCGTATTGCCTCTATTTTGTTCTCTTGGGGTTTGATGACTCTGCGCCCAATGACATACCCCAGGTACTTAGTCTCTTCTAACCCTATTCCCCTTTTTTTGGGGTTAGCGGTTAGGTCAGCTTTCCGAAGGGAGTCCACTACAGACTGCAGTGGGTAGGTGACTTTCCCAGTAGGTACTGTGGATGACAATATCGTCCAGGTAAGCCAAAGCGTACCAACGATGTGGATGAAGCACAATGTCCATTAGTCGCTGAAAAGTGGTGGGGGCGCCATGCAGACCAAAGGGTAAGACCTTATATTGATACAGGCAGTTTTCTCTTTGGCAGCCTCCATTAAGGGCACCTGCCAGTACCCTTTTGTGATGTCCAAAACAGAAAAATTCCAGGCTTGTCCTAATCTCTCGATGAGCTCATCCACCCGGGGCATTGGATATGCATCGAATTTAGAAACCTCGTTAAGTTTTTCGAAAGTCGTTACAAAACCACAACATCCCGTCCGGCTTGAGTATCAATACTATAGGACTTGCCCACTAACTTTTTGACTCCTCAATGACGTCTATCTGCAACATTAGCTGCACCTCCTCCGATATGGCCTGTCACAGAGCCTTGGGTACCCGGTATGGTTTTAATTAGACTTTTCCCTGAGGCTCAGTGACAATGTCATGCTGGATTATGGAAGTGCGCCCAGGGAGGTCCGTGTTCTGACTAATGATTTGGGTTGGTCGCAGGACTATCTTGACTTGGTTTTTGTGTATTTTATATTGCTTTGTCTTATACTCGGATTGAATCATGTAGTCTAATTATGTTGTTCACATTTTTTACTACTATATATCTTGTATCATGTATTCTTCATTTCTATACATCAGATCTCCATCATATATTCTCTTTATTATGTACTCTTTATCTCCATGTACTAGGGTCTAAATAGACAATGGGGTGTAATCATGATATATATGGTGTACACTGTATAATCTATATTGTGTATTTCCTATGTTTTTATACTTCCATGATCATATACTTTCTATTTCTTTTTTGATTGAATATGGTAGTTCCCACATTTTGATTGAATTAATGAGGGCTTATATTTTGGTCGAATCATGCAATATATATTTTGTAAATGGGTACATTATGTAGTAATCATGAAAATATGCATTTATCCCCTCGGAAATATCAATGTTTATATCTATTTATCTTTATTTATATATGTACCCGTGTCCTCTGAATGATTGATACCTCCCATATAGATCCTGTATGCATTATTCCCCAGTTTGGGGCTTAATGCGTCAGACACATTCCTGGTATTCTGGCATTTTGTTTACCTAATCAGCTGATGCTGTGATGCGCTGTGCACCGGGACACGTGGGGACGCCGCTACGTCTCCTTGGGAGGCGGGCTGGAACGCATAACGTGCATTCCACCCCTCCTCCTGATGAGTGCGGCGGCGTCACTGTGGGCTCAGCGTGCATCATCAGGTATGGACAGCTCGATATTAGGCATCAGCGGTTGTGTTTGTTTATTGAGACCATATGTGTTTCAGCTTTATGGGAGATATAAATAGGGGGATATGGCCACACTTTTACTTACCTCCCGACGAAGCTGAGGCGAAACGCGCATTGAGGTTCCTATCCTGTCCTGTGCCTGCTGCCTGTCACCCTCCATCATGTCTTGTGGTATGCTTTTGATATCTATTTTTAGTTGATAGCTGGGCTCCTCCATATCCTTAGGCTGCGGGCTAGTTATCTGGTAGGTCGGGCAAGACTTACAAAACTCTTCCACTTCTTTGAATATGCTGGGCCAGTAAACCCGCTGTAGAATATGAGTCTGAGTTTTCTGCAGCCCCAGGTGACCCCCGAGAACGTGTTGGTGGGCTAGATCTAACACAAGCTTGCGATAAGCCTTGGGGACCACCAATCTTTCAATAGGTTCACCCTGTAGTTGGTTTATCCGATAAAACATATCCTGATGAACAGGGGCGTACATAGAAATCATTGGGCCCCATAGCAAGAATCTTATTGGGGCCCCACTAACTCCATCCACTTGCCCATCCCACCACCTGCCCTGGCTTCTCCCCTGCCATACCCCCAGCAGTTGCAGCCGTGTAGACATTAGGAGCTACTTTCACACTTGCATTTCTATTTTCCGGTATTGAGATCCGTCATAGGGTCTCAATACCGGAAAAAAAAAACACTTTTGATTGTCCCCATTCATTGTCTGAGGGCACTGTCCACTATAAGCAGCACACAGGCACAGCTCATGGGGGGGGTGGGCTATGGTGGTGCTGGCATAATAGTATACCAGTGCCACCATATCCCCCCTTGCCTTATGAACTGTCAGAACCTCCTAATGCATACCTCAGCTGCTG
Organism: Bufo gargarizans; assembly: GCF_014858855.1. NCBI lineage: Eukaryota > Metazoa > Chordata > Amphibia > Anura > Bufonidae > Bufo > Bufo gargarizans. The sequence goes on along the minus strand of NC_058080.1, from coordinate 584,327,185 downwards.
CAGAACATATAAAGCTTCGTTCACATCTGTGTTGGGGCCTCATTCGTGGATCAGGTCATAAATGCTGGACACAATTTTATAGCCTGGAAGATGGAAACCTGACATCTCATCATAGTCAGCGGGAACCGTCAGGTGTTGTCGTCCATGAAGTGCAAGATCCGGAACTGCAGTGATTTTCGTTGATTTGCTCCTATGACAGCAGAACAGCGACCGTCACCAGCACAGAAGTGAACAAGTAATACACACCTCAGCTGCTGCAGAACATTATAATAGTGACAAGGGAACTACAAGTCTCATCATCACCAGATTATTATTGGAAATTAGGGAGCAACACAGGGAGAGGTGAAAGTGGAGAGAACTACAATTTCCAGCATGTCCAGGCTGTTATGATCAGATACAAGCAGACATTACACAGAGTATTAGGCCGGGTTCATATCACCGTTTAGTTTTCAGTTCTTCTGATCCGTCAGATGAACAGAAAAATAAAGAAAAAAAATGATCCTGTATTTCAAGCATCAGTTCTGCACATTTGGCATCCGTTTATGCCATTTCTGTCGGAGATCCGTTATTTTAGACAGAAAAAAGTCCTGCATGCAAAACGGAAAACTAAACTGTGATGAGAATCCAGCCTAAGAAAAGAGAACTACAACTCTCAGCATGTCCAGATTATAGGACATCATCTAGTTGTACCAGGTAAGAGCTTTAAAAATAAATAACTATAACCCCCAGTATGGCCAGACTTATTATGGGGCATTAGTATACATTCCAGGGGGTATAAGAGAGAACTACAACTCCCAGCATTACCAGCCTGTACTAGGGCATACGTTTAAATTACATTGAGAAACATATAATACGACAAAACTACAACTCCCAGCTTTTCTAGGATGTTATGGGTTATCCCAGAACACCACTAACCTCTCCTCCAGCAGGCACCACACAGAAGCTCCGCCCCCTCACAGTGATATGCCACAGGTCTTTCACCAGTCCTATGCACTGGTCACACGATGATGACATCACCAAAGGTCCTTTAGACTTCTGCTCTGCTATTTATTGGCTTTCTGCACTGGTCACATGGTTGATGACATCACCAAAGGTCCTTTAGACTTCTGCTGCTCTGCTATTCATTGGCTTCCTGCACTGGTCACATGGTTGATGACATCACCAAAGGTCCTTTAGACTTCTGCTGCTCTGCTATTCATTGGCTTCCTGCACTGGTCACATGGTTGATGACATCACCAAAGGTCCTTCTCCACCTCTTACTTTCTCAGGTAGCCATACAAGTGTAATTAGTGGGCGGGGCCTATCCTCCACTGCGGGCCCCCTTCCCCCAGGGGCCCCATAGCAGCTGCGTGGTCTGCCTCTATTGGAGGTACGCCACTGCTGATGAACCACAAAACAGGGAAACACTGACTCTGCCCCAGGTTGTTGTGGTTCACCATCTACTATTAACACATTTTCCCAGGCGCGGGATAGGGTTGGGTCCCGACATTGGGCGGTACCAAAATTCTCCCTGGAGACATTGAGGTCTGCCAATTCAGGACCCGGCGGCAAGTCCTTCACATCTCCCACTTCCACCTGGCACAACTTATCTAGAGACTCTAGGGTACCTGTTGCACACAGCCTCCTGGCATATAGCGACTGACAGTAGCCATAGTTAGTGTCCATGGGCTCAACCTGATGAGGATAGTCAGCCCTCACATGGCCAGGCTCCTGACACCGCCAACAGACTATTGGAGCCAGGTCTGCCATGGGTACATCCCGGTGGGTTTTATCAGCTCAAATCTCCGGGCCTGGGGTGAAGATTTCTGGGGTTTGCCGACCGCCTCTCCCAACAGAACCCTCCTTTAGATTCCTGGTAACTTCATTGCGTTCCACCATCTCAAGGGCATTGCCAGGCGACACCTAACCGATTCAGTGCTGGAGAGGGTATGGCAAAGCCCTCCAGAACATATCTGCCAACAGACGATCCAGCATAGCAGTGGGACTCAGCACGTCAGGCTGTAGCCATTTATGCAAGAGGTGAAGTAAGTTATATTACTGGGGTTTTTCAGGGTCAGCCGGGTTGAACCCCCACTGATGCACCCGCTGGGCTCTGACTAACACATTCACCCCCAGTCTTGCCAGAATCTCACCCTTGACTTTCTGGTAGTCGGCCGCTTGATCGTCCGGCAAGTTGAAATACACCTGCTGGGAATCGGATGCCAGGAACGGAGCGACGACCTCAGACCACTGGTCACGGGATAGCTTTTCCCTGATTGCCACTTTCTCATACATCACCAGGTAGGTTTCGATGTCGTCTGCGGGTGTAATCTTAGGAATCGCGGCATGGACTGCTTTCTTGGCATCAAGGACGCTCGGGGTTGCTCCTGCTGTCTGCAAAGTCATCATGTGTTGTAGCAGCAACTGGTTAGTCTCCTTCTGCTTATTAGCCTCGCTCTGGTGTAGGTTCGTCTTTCGCTGCTGCAGATTAGCCTCCATGAGGGCCCTCACAACAGCCCCTTTTGTCATGGGGCACTGGCTGCAATACAGCTGGTTTAATGTACGACATACTACATTTTTCAGGCACGGTTGTAACAAAAAAATAAAATAAAAATGGCTGTTCACCCAAGCCTCACTGCTCATGTCCGCATCCTCGACCAATTGTGGGGTTTTGCTCTGGTAGACAGGATTAGCGGACGCAGTATAGAGGCAACAAGTTCCTTGGATCAAGCAGTTCAGTGTTTTGTTCACACTTTAGGCAAGTGACAAAACAAGCAGTCATATTCAAACAAAAAGTCACATTGCGGTGTTGTTGGTAATTTACACCATGCAGCAATTCTGCCTCAAAGAGTCCTTGGCCATAGCAGCACCAGCCTGTTTTCACGCCAAACAGATAGCAAACCTTCATCCAATTACAAGGCTCCCAGATCCCAACACAGAGACATGGTTTCTAAGCCCAGCTGGCTATTTAAGGACAGCCAGGTGCTGCCAAAACCCGGAGCGGCACTTAAAATCCGGTCCGGTATTTGACCTCACCTGGTTGTAAATCAGCCCAGCAGCACATATTTTCCCAGACAAAACCTCTCACTGTGTTACTACTATTATATTATCTTATCTATATAATTGAATAATTGATTCTCAATTTCTCTTGTCTTCTTGGTGTCAGTGTCAAACTCACAACAATGACACAGACAGACAGTGTCTGGACTCTGCGGGCCGCCGCCGGCGCCGCGCGGCAGCCGGCAATAATGTAATTAATAAATTAAACTAACTCATTGGGCGGCTGGTTAGCTCGAGACTGGAGTGTCTGGCCTCTGCCTGCGCTGCACTGCCACTGCTTGTCTCTTTAAGAGATTCAAGACTGGAGCAGCAGCAGCATGCACGGCACAGGCAGGCACGTCTGCGTCTGGCTGACGTACGTTGCAACAGGTTCTGCCCCCCCGCCCAGAGCAGAGAACTTGGAGGAATCGGATAGTACTTAAGGTGCACTGAGCAGGAGGCATTGGCAATGGCATTGAGGCAAGGAAAAGGAGCAACTAGCAAAGCAAAGCAAGCAAGCGGATACGGATTGGATACCATTGGCATTTGGCAGCCAGGCCAGCCAGAGCCAGCCACAGCCCAGCCCAGAGAGCCCAGTCTGACACTCTGCCAGCAGCGCCAGGGAAGGCCCGCCGCCCACAGTCAGAAAGCAGCCAGCCCCCCAGCCAAGTTCCAGTCTGGTAGGTTCATAATTCATTGGTTACATTGTTTTGTTGTTGTTAATGAAACTGGATCGGATCCATGATCCATCCATCCATCCATTCCCAGAGTTTCCCACTCACTGACTTACTTAGTCCGGCACCATCTCCCCCGTCCGGGCAGTCCCAGTGTACTACTAGCCTGGCCTGCGGCCCTGGATCTGTTTGTGTGTGGAGTTAGTTGGACTGGAGAAATGTGCATTTGGGGGGGGAGGGCAGTTACTGGTACTACCAGTAACTGCCCCATCCCCCCCCTAAATGCACATTTCTCCCATCCAACTGTCCAAACAGAACCAAGGCGGGCTAGTATACTGGCACTGGGACGGGTGAGATGGTGCCTGGGATGGATGGATGCGATCCAGTTTAATCAACCAACCTACCAGTAACTGGTTGGTTGATTAAACTGGATCGTGATCCATCCCAGTCTGGTAGGTTGGTTGATTAAACTGGATCGGATCCATCCCAGGCACCATCTCACCCGTGCCAGTGGTGTACTAGCCCGGTTCTGTTTGTGTTTGGAGTCAGTTGGAATAGAGAAATGTGCATTTGGGGGGGCAGGGGGGCAGTTACTGGTACTACCAGTAACTGCCCTATCCCCCCCCAAATGCACATTTCTCCAGTCCAACTGTCCAAGCAGAACCAAGGCGGCAACACTGTCTCTATCCAATCTTGCATCTGGGTAATGTACTTAATGACACTTTTATGTTGAGTGGGTTGTTGCTCCCACGCCTCTTTGGCCACATCGAAGATACCGCAAGGGTGTCTGCCATATAGCAGTTCAAAGGGCGAGAACCCAGTGTGCTGCCATGATAGAGGGGGGGGGGGGGAATAATGTGACGCGAAGGGGGTGATGACATGACATAGAGGGGGAGAAATGTGACATTGAGGCCCGGGGGGCATCATTGGGGGCACTTTTTACTGGCACATCATTAGGTTGCACTATGGGGGCACTTTTTACTGGCAGATTATTGGGGGGCATCTATGAGGGCATTACTACTGGCACATTATTAGGTGGCACTATGGGGGCCCTTCTTGCTGGCACATTATTGGTGGGCACTTTTGGGGCATCTACTGGGGCTACAAAGACGTGGTATGTTATATGGAGGGCTCTGTACAGTGGCATTTTATACTGGGACACATTATGGAGGGTACTATGGGGAAGGGGGGAGAGGAATACTATGGGGTCATCTACGGAGGGCACTAAAAAGGGGTATTGCTTGCAAAATTATTTATGGGGGACACTAAGGGCATCTACTGGGGCACTATATAGGGGCATTTTATACTGGTACATTATGGGGGCACTAGGAGGAAGGGGGGAGAGGAGCACTATGCAGCATTTACTAGGGGCACTATATAGGGGTATTTTAGACTGGTACATTATGGTGGCACTATGGGAACATTAGCTCAACTGAGGGCATTACAAGGGGGTATTTTTTGCACTGTCACATTATAAGGAGAATTATTTCTACTGGGGGGGCTTTATGGTGGGCTTTATTACTCCCCCATGATATGACCCCCTAGTAGCAGCACCAGCCTCTCCCTGCTCTGCTATCCCTCTGCCCCTTCTCTAAATCCTTATTGTGAAATCGTTCTCATTAGGATAAAACACAACATCAGCTCCGCCAAGTCCCCCAGCCAAGTGTTGAAGTGGTGTCCGAGACCCCAAGGGTCAAGCCAAGTAACTGTAAGTTTTCATATGAAATATGTTTATATTATACACATATAGCCTACACTGTGCCCCACAATATACAGTATACCGCTACACTGTGCCCCACAATATACAGTATACTGCTACACTGTGCCACACAATATATAGTTTTTTCTGTATAAAAGTCCACAAATTAAATCTCCAGACCGATTGATGAACGAGATGTGTGGGCCAGCCACGATTAAACCTATTATTGTTTTTATTGATGACAGTTTTATGGTTTTATCGATATCACTGACGTGACACTCCTAGTGAGGTGGGAAGGAGGAGCCACAGCTAGCCACTGGTATCTCCCTCCTGTACTCTTGGAGTGATATAGGGTTAACTTAAATTCTGTATTATTAAATTCACTTTAATACTTAAAGAGGACCTTTCATTACAATAAAAATCTAAACTAAGGCCTAGTTTTTTTTTTGCAAGTGTACGGGCCGTTTTTGTGTTCCGTATACGGTCCGTATATGGAACCATTCATTTCAATGGTTCCGCAAAAAAAGGAATGCACTCTGTATGCATTCCGTTTCTGTATTTCCGTTTTTCTGTTCTGTTGAAAGATAGAACATGTCCTATATTTGGCCGCAAATCACGTTCCGTGGCTCCTTTCAAGTCAATGGGTCCGCAAAATAAAACGGAACACATACAGAAATGCATCCGTATGTCTTCCGTATCAGTTCTGTTTTTTCTGAACCATCTATTGAAAATGTTATGCCCAGCCCAATTTTTTCTATGTAATTACTGCATACTGTACATGGCATACGGAAAAACGGAACGGAAAAACGGAAAGGAAACGGAAACACAACAGAACTCAAAAACGGAACAACGGATCCATGAAAAACGGACCGCAAAAAACTATAAAAGCCATACGTTCGTGTGAACTAGCCCTAAGCATACAGACATGGAGAGCGGCACCCAGGGATATTAGTAAGTACGGTGAGATCCCTGGGCGCCGCTCTCCATGTCAGCATACTTAGTTTAGATTTTTTATTGTAATGAAAGGTCCTTTTTAAATATAAAAATAGTCTTGAACATAACTATATATATTTTTTTTAATTATATTGTAAGATTACTGGGCCAAGATGAAGCGATCCTATCTCAGCGGTTCTCAGAAAAGGAAAAAGGCAGAGGAAAAAACAAGGAAGCTGGAGACCTATCCAAAACTAACATCATTCTTTCAACCACATCGAGAATCACAGCAAGTTGAAGCTTCAACATCCATTGATGGAACTCCTTTACCACCAGCCACAGAAATGGGAGAGGAAGCTGAAGGTCACGGATCCAAGGACATAGTCTCTTCTGTGGAAGCACCAATGCAATGTGGAAGTGAACCAGTCACCACTGAACCTGCTGCAGAAAGCACTAATTCTGCTGTTTCCATGAGTATCATTTTACCACCGGAAAATGTAGGCATTACTGATGTTTTAAGTGACGACCCAGCATTGTGGCCTACTGCAATTTCTGATGCCCAGAGAATGGAGTTAGTGAAGAGAGGCCCCAAGCAAATTGTGGACATTGTCTTTCCACAGAACAAATCAGCAACATCAAGACGTTTTACCAAAGAATATTATTTCATTCAAGTAGGCAATGGAGACAAAATTCTACGTACATGGCTGGTTTACTCTGAGAAAGTAGATAAAGTATTTTGTTTCTGCTGCGTCGTATTTGGAAAACGGGATAACACAATATCCAAAGATGTGTTTAACAAGTGGAAAAATATCCATTCATACCTGAAAGAACATGAGCAGTGCATGCAGGACTGGCATAGCCTACGCACAGGGATGTGTGCAAAAAGGACAGTCGATAGAGCCAACATGCAGCAGATTGAACTGGAAAAAAACTACTGGTGCTCTATTCTAACAAGGATAATAGACATTATTTGTCATTTGGCGCAACGCAATCTGGCCTTACGTGGAAGTACAGATAGACTATATCATCCCCACAATGGTAGTTTTATTGGCTTGGTGGAGCTTCTTGCTAAATATGACTCAGTTATGAATGAACATGTGAGAAAAATTCAGAAGATGAAAATTAAACAGCACTACCTCAGTAAGGACATTCAGAACGAACTTATAAGGCAGATAGGTAATACCATACTACAGTCTGTGGCAGAGAGAATTCGTACAGCAAAGTACTATGGTGTGATCATGGACTGCACACCTGATACAAGCCATGTGGAACAACTTTCAATAACCATTCGCATTGTGAAATGTGAACTGTCAGTTGGAGCATCAGTTTTTTAACACATTGCTGGTTTCCTTGCTGTGGAAGAAACAACTGGGGAGGCCTTGTGTGATGTATTTTTAAAACACCTGGATGAACTGAACATCAGTATTGATAACTGCAGAGGTCAGAGCTATGATAATGGCAGTAACATGAAGGGGAAGAAACAGGGTGTCCAAACAAGGATTTTGGCCATTAATAAACGAGCATTGTTTATGCCCTGCAGCAGTCATACTTTGAATTTAGTAATACTGGATGCTGCCAAATCTTCTGTTTTTTCTGTGACATTTTTTGGCGTTTTACAGAGAATCTATGTTCTTTTTAGTTCCTCTACACAGCGGTGGGCTATCTTGAAGCAGAACTGCCCTCATCTCACTCTCAAACCCCTCTCTGACACTTGATGGGAGTGTCGGGTTGATAGTGTTAAGGTTCTGTGCTTTACCTAGGGGATGTTGTTTCTGCACTTGAAGATCTTGTCATCCATGCAACAACAAAAAAAGATGATGTGACAGCTGCAGAGGCTAAGAGCCTTTCCGAGGAGATATCTTCAGGTCAATTCACTCTCTGCACTGTGGTGTGGTACGATGTTTTGTACCACATTAATCATGCCAGCAAGCTCTTCCAGAGTCCAAATATTGGGATGGCTGTCCTAACAAAAGAAATTGAAGCAGCACTGGAATTCTTGCAAGAATACAGAGATTCTGGTTTTGAATCAGCCTATTCCATTGCTAAAGACTTGGGAGAAGAAATAGGTGTGGAATTTGTGTTGCCCATCAAGAGAAAAAGAACAAAAAGAAGAATGTTTGACTATGAGGGAATAGATTATGTAAACTCCACCCCCGAAGAACATATAAAACAAATTTTCTTTCTACCCCTGATTGATGTTACCCTGACAAGCATAAAAGAAAGATTTACTCAAGTAAACACTTTCTACAATCTTTTAGGTTTCCTCTTAGTACAAAGGAGATGGAGGCTGCTAAAGATCAACAAAGACTGGAAGATTGTTGTAAACACTTCTCAGAAGAAATGGGGGACATTGATCCTAATGACTTGAAGCTAGAAATAATTACTGCCATAAGAAGCATGCCTGATGACGTATCTGATTCCACCCTGAATATGTTAAATCACATATATAGAGCCAACCTTTTGGATCTGTACCCAAATCTCAGTGTGGCCTTTCGTATCCTCCTGAGTGAGCCAGTTACAGTGGCATCCGGAGAGAGAAGCTTCTCACGTTTAAAGTTAATCAAGAACTATTTACGATCCTCCATGTCACAAGATCGGCTAAATGGCTTGGCGGAGATTGCAATTGAGCAAGACATTTGCAGAAATCTAGATTTCTCCAAATTGATAGAAGAGTTTGCCTCAGCAAAAGCCAGAAAGGTTCACTTTTAAGAAGTCAAAACTTTATTTAAAAGCAATAATTTTGTTGGTTCTCAAACCATTGCACTTTAAAGTATTTATTTGTGCTTGATGGTGCAGTATTTTTTTTATCTAACGTTAAGTTAAAACATTTCATGTTAAATTATATGTTTATAATATTATTTATTTCTATTTGTTTATAGTAATTCTATTTATTTCTATATGGTCATTCTAATAATTTTGCTGGAAACAATTTTGTTATAGCTTATGTTGATGTTGCATTTACTTACCTGGGATGACTTTTTTTTATTTATTTTTATTTATTCCCATGTCATAGTTGATGTAATTGCACATATCATTTATGAGCACTTATTTTCAGGCCACTTTAGAAATGTTTGTTCACATGCCATAGGTTAATTTTGAATTGGCGAACTTATATTTATCTGAACATTTGTTAGAGACCAGTTTCTGGAATCATTTTTATTTGACTATTGCATGATATGGTTTATATTGTGTTTTTGTCTGTAGTTTAAATGTTCCCTACAGCTGGGTTTTAAGCCTACCCCAAAAATCTAACTGCACTGTTTATGTGGAAAAATACTAAGGTACTTTGAAATTTTGAAATTTGATTCCTTTTTTGTAGCATTTATGTATTGTAATAATATTAAAGAAATTTGTACTTGTACATGTTGCTTTGCCACTTGCATTTGTTTACAATACGGGACGTTAAAGCCAGCAAGTGTCATGTGGGGGGGGGGGGGGGGGCCTTATTGTTTTCCGCCCCAGGGCCCCATTTCACCTGGAACCGGCCCTGTATATATATATATATATATATATACACATATATACATATATATATAGTGGTAAGGTGTACGATAAAGTCCTGGAAGGAGTGTATATTTCACCCAGGGTGAGATAAATAAAATCCAGAAAGCTGCAGTGGTTTCAGCAAAGTGTAGTTTGCTGAGATAAGATTGTTTACATTTTGTTCGGGGCTGGATTTTATTTGGACTGGTGGGTAGGTTTGGTAGTTGGCTACTTCCCATAGCGTCAAGGTGTGACTTCTGGGATCAGGTGTGGGCAATAAAAGAGACCTCAGAATCTCAGTCAGGGTCAAAAAGCCTGGGAAGCTAGCTAACCTGCTGGCTGTCTGATTCTGATTCCCTCTTTGTGAACTGCGCTGTAGTGGTAAGTTAGAGACAACCAGTCTCCAGGTAGTGCCCAGACAGGCAGGAGTTTTTTTTTTGTTTGTTATGTTGGTGCTGTAGCTTAACCCCACCAAGTGAAGTAATAACTTGATAACTTGTATGCTGTTTTTTTTTTTGTTACGCTGCGTACCAGAAAATAAACTTTTTGGACTTTTTTAATCTGCTGTCTCTGCTAAAGTCTGTCATTGCTGACCCCACCCTGAGTGCAGATCCTGACAATATATAGAGTGATCCCACAATAGAGAGTGCATATCTCTCTCAGATTTAAGGCTCAATCACATAACCGTATGAAAGGGTCCACATCCATTCCGCAATTTTGCGGAAGGGGTGCGGACCTATTCATTTCAATGGGGCCTGCTAAATATGCGGACACCACACAACGTCTGCTGTCTACATCTGTTACTCTGTTCTGTGCCCCTGCAAAAAAAGATCAAACATGTCGTATTCTTGTCTATTTTGCGGACAAGAATAGACATTTCTATAATGGACTGCCCGTTCCGTTCCGCAAATTGTATAACGCACACAGGCAGCATCTGTATTCTGCATCCGGTTCTGCGGTTTTGTGTCCGGTCATAAAAATGGAAAAAAGAGGATCCGGCACTGAAAACAATGTAAGTCAACGGTGACGGATCCGTTTTTTTAGGAGCCTAAAAAAACAGGTTTGTCATCTATTGATTTTTTATGTATTTAGTGATGGATCAGTTTTTTCTCCGTTTTGAGTTCACACAACCGCATCCTAAATGAATGGATGTATCCTGATGTGCAAAATCAAAACGGATCCATTAAATTCCGATATTGAAACCTGGCAGAGGAATTAACAATGCAAGTGTGAAAGTAGGTTGTTCACACAGCCGTTGACCCTCTGTTGCCATATTGCAGCCCGCATACGGCAGGTCCGCAAAACACGGGGCCCTGTCCGAGTGCATTTCGCATCACGTATGAGGACCCATTCACTTAAATGGGTCCGCAAATCCGGAGATGCAGTGCGGAATGGAATCACGGCATGGAACCCTACGGAAGCACTACTGAGTGCTTTCGTGGGTTCCGTTCCGTGCCTCCTCACTGCAAAAAGATAGAACTTGCTCTATCTTTTTGCGGAACGGAGGGATCGCGGACGCATTCAAGTCAATGGGTCAGCGATCCGCATGTGGCCGCCTCACGGTCGGTGCCCATGCATTGCGGACCACAATTTTCGGTCCACAGCACAGGCACGGGCAGCACACGGTCGTGTGAACAAGCCCTAACCTAGTTGTTTCAGAGCCTGATTGGAGAGGGCCTGTCATTTCCTCATAATCTGTTATAGGTCTTCAAGATAGCCCTTGGGCAGCTCAGGTGAGGTTCCTGGGATCGCTGATAGAGCATTAAAGTCAGAGTAAGGGCTGATGCACACAACCGTATGTATTTTGCGGTCCGCAAAAAAACTGATCTGCAAAAAATACGGATGATGTCCGTGTGCATTCCGTATTAGAATATGGTGGCCCATATTAGAACAGTGCCATCCTTGTCCGTAAGGGGACAATAATATGACATGTTCTATTTTTTTTGTGGAACGGACATACAAACAAATGAAATGCACACAGTCTTTTCCGGGTTTTTTATTGCCCCATTAAAGCGAATAGTTCCACATGATTTTCAATGGGTCCGTTGAAAACTCGGCTAATGCACCGTTTGCCATCCGTGTCCGTGATCCGTGGTTCCAGTCCGTCCAAAAAAATATAACCTGTCCTATTTTTTTTCCCGCTGAAAACAGTTTGCGGACCCGTTCAAGTCAATGGGTCCGCAAAAAATGCGGATGCACAACCGTATGTCGTCCGCATCCGATTTTTTTACATTCTTTTTCATGGCAAACAGGAAGGAATACAGGAAGGAAGCTCAATCTGAGCTATCTGATAGCTGATTGCTAGGCACCAGTGGCAAAAGTTTGGTTTGTGGTGTATTTTCAGTGTTCTGACAAAAATGCCTTGCTGGAACGTAGAGAAATTAATTACTCTGGTTCAGGAGAGGCCTGAATTATGGGACAGCAGGCTTCATATATACCAGGACCGAGTACGCAAGGAGGTGGCATGGGAGAAAGTTGCCCGTTCCCTGAGGCGGTCGGAATGGCAAAAATCAGATGGCAGAGGCCGGGCTGATTTAGGTAAGTGCCAGCAATGTTGTTGTACTATCCTGGCCCTGTCTTGTCACTATTGAACTAGCTATTAATTCAATGATGTCATAATAACTGCACACGACCGTGGAACACGGAGGTGAGCGTTCCGTGGTATCCCTGCCTGGCATCCTCTTTGGTTGCTATGATGCGGTGTGCTTTGTGCCGACGCTGAAGTACAGTAAGACACTGGTATAGATCATACGAGTGTATTACTGTACTGCAGTGGCGGCATTAAGCGCACGGCATCATAGCAACCAATGATTCCCTGCGCTCTTTCTCTCAGCAGGATGCCAGGCCGGGATACCGCGGAACGCTCACGTCAGTGTTCATAATCTGTATATTTTGGTGGCCTGCCTTATTTTATAAAGGCCCATATATGGTTTATAGAACATTTATCTTCAGTTGTCTGCTTCATTTTGGAGAAATGTTTGCTTTGCTATTAGTCCTCCTATTATTGCCTATTTCTTTGTGCGATTTATATGATTTTTATTGTTTTATTTCTTCACAGTGAAATAGACGAAGACCCGGTCGAATAGTTGCCGGGATCAATTCCACCGGGAGCAAAATGAAAGAAGGCGTAGTGGCGAGGGAGGAGCCCGAAAAATGCCCTATATATATACTGCACAATTACAATTCCTAAAGCCGGTCATGGATTTGAGGCCCTAAGTATGTTTGTGATACAATTAAATATTTTATGGCTGGGTCTCAATAGTTCCTAATGTAGGTTAACCCTAGTATGAAATACTTAAAGTGGTTGTGTGGTGTTTGACTATTGATGAATTGATCTATCCTCTGTGTAGGTGATAATTTTCATTTTTTGGCCTGAAAAACTCTGGTCAGCAACGCTGTTCAGCAGTATGACGAGACAACACGTGCACAGCGCACATGCCCTGCCGTCTGCCGTCTCTCTTCCTTCCTGTGTGGCACCTTTTGCTCAATCAAATCACAGATATCTGCAGTGCAGGAATAGAGAAAGGAGATGGCACCTGAGCACTGAACGCATTTTCTCATCATACGGCTGATTGTCATATTTTGCCGGGTGTTAGGCCACCGCCAATATGATAATGTGTACCTATTCTTTGGATCAGTCCCAAATATGAAAATGCTGGGCCAAGGCCTTTGTAGTTTTAGGTGCCTGAATAGTGTTAGGAATTCCGTTTGGTTCTTTGTGTTCCTATGTAGAGTTGAGCGAACACCTGGATGTTCGGGTTCGAGAAGTTCGGCCGAACATCCCGGAAATGTTCGGGTTCGGGATCCGAACCCGATCCGAACTTCGTCCCGAACCCGAACCCCATTGAAGTCAATGGGGACCCGAACTTTTCGGCACTAAAAAGGCTGTAAAACAGCCCAGGAAAGAGCTAGAGGGCTGCAAAAGGCAGCAACATGTAGGTAAATCCCCTGCAAACAAATGTGGATAGGGAAATGAATTAAATTAAAAATTAAATAAATAAAAATTAACCAAAATCAATTGGAGAGAGGTTCCATAGCAGAGAATCTGGCTTCCCGTCACCCACCACTGGAACAGTCCATTCTCAGATATTTAGGCCCCGGCACCCAGGCAGAGGAGAGAGGTCCCGTAACAGAGAATCTGTCTTCATGTCAGCAGAGAATTAGTCTGCATGTCATAGCAGAGAATGAGGCTTCACGTCAGCCACCACTGCAACAGTCCATTGGCATATATTTAGGCCCAGCACCCAGGCAGAGGAGGGAGGTCCCGTAACAGAGAATCTGTCTTCATGTCAGCAGAGAATTAGTCTGCATGTCATAGCAGAGAATGAGGCTTCACGTCAGCCACCACTGCAACAGTCCATTGGCATATATTTAGGCCCAGCACACACACAGGCAGAGGAGAGAGGTCCCGTAACAGAGAATCTGGCTTCATGTCAGCAGAGAATCAGTCTGCATGTCATAGCAGAGAATGAGGCTTCACGTCAGCCACCACTGCAACAGTCCATTGGCATATATTTAGGCCCAGCACACACACAGGCAGAGGAGAGAGGTCCCGTAACAGAGGATCTGGCTTCATGTCAGCAGAGAATCAGTCTGCATGTCATAGCAGAGAATCAGGCTTCACGTCAGCCACCACTGCAACAGTCCATTGTCATAAATTTAGGCCCAGCACCCAGGCAGAGGAGAGAGGTCCCGTAACAGACAATCTGGCTTCATGTCAGCAGAGAATTAGTCTGCATGTCATAGCAGAGAATGAGGCTTCACGTCAGCCACCACTGCAACAGTCCATTGGCATATATTTAGGCCTAGCACACAGGCAGAGGAGAGAGGTCCCGTAACAGACAATCTGGCTTCATGTCAGCAGAGAATCAGTCTGCATGTCATAGCAGAGAATGAGGCTTCACGTCACCCACCACTGCAACAGTCCATTGGCATATATTTAGGCCTAGCACACAGGCAGAGCAGAGAGGTCCCGTAACAGACAATCTGGCTTCATGACAGCAGAGAATCAGTCTGCATGTCATAGCAGAGAATGAGGCTTCACGTCACCCACCACTGCAACAGTCCATTGGCATATATTTAGGCCTAGCACACAGGCAGAGCAGAGAGGTCCCGTAACAGACGATCTGGCTTCATGTCAGCAGAGAATCAGTCTGCATGTCATAGCAGAGAATGAGGCTTCACGTCAGCCACCACTGCAACAGTCCATTGGCATATATTTAGGCCCAGCACCCAGGCAGAGGAGGGAGGTCCCGTAACAGAGAATCTGTCTTCATGTCAGCAGAGAATTAGTCTGCATGTCATAGCAGAGAATGAGGCTTCACGTCAGCCACCACTGCAACAGTCCATTGGCATATATTTAGGCCCAGCACACACAGGCAGAGGAGAGAGGTCCCGTAACAGAGAATCTGTCTTCATGTCAGCAGAGAATTAGTCTGCATGTCATAGCAGAGAATGAGGCTTCACGTCAGCCACCACTGCAACAGTCCATTGGCATATATTTAGGCCCAGCACACACACAGGCAGAGGAGAGAGGTCCCGTAACAGACAATCTGGCTTCATGTCAGCAGAGAATTAGTCTGCATGTCATAGCAGAGAATGAGGCTTCACGTCAGCCACCACTGCAACAGTCCATTGGCATATATTTAGGCCCAGCACACACACAGGCAGAGGAGAGAGGTCCCGTAACAGACAATCTGGCTTCATGTCAGCAGAGAATTAGTCTGCATGTCATAGCAGAGAATGAGGCTTCACGTCACCCACCACTGCAACAGTCCATTGGCATATATTTAGGCCCAGCACCCAGGCAGAGGAGGGAGGTCCCGTAACAGAGAATCTGTCTTCATGTCAGCAGAGAATTAGTCTGCATGTCATAGCAGAGAATGAGGCTTCACGTCAGCCACCACTGCAACAGTCCATTGGCATATATTTAGGCCCAGCACACACACAGGCAGAGGAGAGAGGTCCCGTAACAGAGGATCTGGCTTCATGTCAGCAGAGAATCAGTCTGCATGTCATAGCAGAGAATCAGGCTTCACGTCAGCCACCACTGCAACAGTCCATTGGCATATATTTAGGCCTAGCACACAGGCAGAGGAGAGAGGTCCCGTAACAGACAATCTGGCTTCATGTCAGCAGAGAATCAGTCTGCATGTCATAGCAGAGAATGAGGCTTCACGTCAGCCACCACTGCAACAGTCCATTGTCATAAATTTAGGCCCAGCACCCAGGCAGAGGAGGGAGGTCCCGTAACAGACAATCTGGCTTCATGTCAGCAGAGAATTAGTCTGCATGTCATAGCAGAGAATCAGGCTTCATGTCAGCCACCACTGCAACAGTCCATTGGCATATATTTAGGCCTAGCACACAGGCAGAGGAGAGGTTCATTCAACTTTGGGTAGCATCGCAATATAATGGTAAAATGAAAATAAAAATAGGATTGAATGAGGAAGTGCCCTGGAGTCCAATAATATATGGTTATGGGGAGGTACTTAATGTCTAATCTGGACAAGGGACGGACAGGTCCTGTGGGATCCATGCCTGGTTCATTTTTATGAACGTCAGCTTGTCCACATTGGCTGTAGACAGGCGGCTGCGTTTGTCTGTAATGACGCCCCCTGCCGTGCTGAATACACGTTCAGACAAAACGCTGGCTGCCGGGCAGGCCAGCACCTCCAAGGCATAAAAGGCTAGCTCTGGCCACGTGGACAATTTAGAGACCCAGAAGTTGAATGGGGCCGAACCATCAGTCAGTACGTGGAGGGGTGTGCACACGTACTGTTCCACCATGTTAGTGAAATGTTGCCTCCTGCTAACACGTTGCGTATCAGGTGGTGGTGCAGTTAGCTGTGGCGTGTTGACAAAAGTTTTCCACATCTCTGCCATGCTAACCCTGCCCTCAGAGGAGCTGGCCGTGACACAGCTGCCTTGGCGACCTCTTGCTCCTCCTCTGCCTTGGCCTTGGGCTTCCACTTGTTCCCCTGTGACATTTGGGAATGCTCTCAGTAGCGCGTCTACCAACGTGCGCTTGTACTCGCGCATCTTCCTATCACGCTCCAGTGCAGGAAGTAAGGTGGGCACATTGTCTTTGTAGCGTGGATCCAGCAGGGTGGCAACCCAGTAGTCCGCACAGGTTAAAATGTGGGCAACTCTGCTGTCGTTGCGCAGGCACTGCAGCATGTAGTCGCTCATGTGTGCCAGGCTGCCCAGGGATAAGGACAAGCTGTCCTCTGTGGGAGGCGTATCGTCATCGTCCTGCCTTTCCCCCCAGCCACGCACCAGTGATGGACCCGAGCTGCGTTGGGTGCCACCCCGCTGTGACCATGCTTCATCCTCATCCTCCTCCACCTCCTCCTCATCCTCGTCCTCCTCGTCCTCCAGTAGTGGGCCCTGGCTGGCCACATTTGTACCTGGCCTCTGCTGTTGCCAAAAACCTCCCTCTGAGTCACTTCGAAGAGACTGGCCTGAAAGTGCTAAAAATGACCCCTCTTCCTCCTCCTCCTCCTCCTCCTCCTGGGCCACCTCCTCTTCCATCATCGCCCTAAGTGTTTTCTCAAGGAGACATAGAAGTGGTATTGTAACGCTGATAACGGTGTCATCGCCACTGGCCATGTTGGTGGAGTACTCGAAACAGCGCAACAGGGCACACAGGTCTCGCATGGAGGCCCAGTCATTGGTGGTGAAGTGGTGCTGTTCTGTAGTGCGACTGACCCGTGCGTGCTGCAGCTGAAACTCCACTATGGCCTGCTGCTGCTCGCACAGTCTGTCCAGCATGTGCAAGGTGGAGTTCCACCTGGTGGGCACGTCGCATATGAGGCGGTGAGCGGGAAGGCCGAAGTTACGCTGTAGCGCAGACAGGCGAGCAGCAGCAGGATGTGAACGCCGGAAGCGCGAACAGACGGCCCGCACTTTATGCAGCAGCTCTGACATGTCGGGGTAGTTGTGAATGAACTTCTGCACCACCAAATTCAGCACATGCGCCAAGCAAGGGATGTGCGTCAAATTGGCTAGTCCCAGAGCTGCAACGAGATTTCGCCCATTATCACACACCACCAGGCCGGGCTTGAGGCTCACCGGCAGCAACCACTCGTCGGTCTGTTGTTCTATACCCCGCCACAACTCCTGTGCGGTGTGGGGCCTGTCCCCCAAACATATGAGTTTCAGAATGGCCTGCTGACGTTTACCCCGGGCTGTGCTGAAGTTGGTGGTGAAGGTGTGTGGCTGACTGGATGAGCAGGTGGAAGAAGAGGAGGAGGAAGCCGAGAAGGAGGAGGTGGCAACAGGAGGCAAAGAATGTTGCCCTGCGATCCTTGGCGGCGGAAGGACGTGCGCCAAACAGCTCTCCGCCTGGGGCCCAGCTGCCACTACATTTACCCAGTGTGCAGTTAGGGAGATATAGCGTCCCTGGCCGTGCTTACTGGTCCACGTATCTGTGGTTAGGTGGACCTTGCCACAGATGGCGTTGCGCAGTGCACACTTGATTTTATCGGATACTTGGTTGTGCAGGGAAGGCACGGCTCTCTTGGAGAAGTAGTGCCGGCTGGGAACAACATACTGTGGGACAGCAAGCGACATGAGCTGTTTGAAGCTGTCTGTGTCCACCAGCCTAAATGACAGCATTTCATAGGCCAGTAGTTTAGAAATGCTGGCATTCAGGGCCAGGGATCGAGGGTGGCTAGGTGGGAATTTACGCTTTCTATCAAATGTTTGTGAGATGGAGAGCTGAACGCTGGCGTGTGACATGGTTGAGACGCTTGGTGACGGAGGTGGTGGTGGTGGTGTTGGTGGTACATCCCCTGTTTGCTGGGCGGCAGGTGCCAACGTTCCTCCAGAGGCGGAGGAAGAGGCCGAGGCGGCAGCAGCAGAATAGGCCGAGGCGGCAGCAGCAGAAGAGGTAGCAGGGGGAGCCTGAGTGACTTCCTTGGTTTTAAGGTGTTTACTCCACTGCAGTTCATGCTTTGCATGCAGGTGCCTGGTCATGCAGGTTGTGCTCAGGTTCAGAACGTTAATGCCTCGCTTCAGGCTCTGATGGCACAGCGTGCAAACCACTCGGGTCTTGTCGTCAGCACATTGTTTGAAGAAGTGCCATGCCAGGGAACTCCTTGAAGCTGCCTTTGGGGTGCTCGGTCCCAGATGGCGGCGGTCAGTAGCAGGCGGAGTCTCTTGGCGGCGGGTGTTCTGCTTTTGCCCACTGCTCCCTCTTTTGCTACGCTGTTGGCTCGGTCTCACCACTGCCTCTTCCTCCGAACTGTGAAAGTCAGTGGCACGACCTTCATTCCATGTGGGGTCTAGGACCTCATCGTCCCCTGCATCGTCTTCCACCCAGTCTTGATCCCTGACCTCCTGTTCAGTCTGCACACTGCAGAAAGACGCAGCAGTTGGCACCTGTGTTTCGTCATCATCAGAGACATGCTGAGGTGGTATTCCCATGTCCTCATCATCAGGAAACATAAGTGGTTGTGCGTCAGTGCATTCTATGTCTTTCACCGCTGGGGAAGGGCTAGGTGGATGCCCTTGGGAAACCCTGCCAGCGGAGTCTTCAAACAGCATAAGAGACTGCTGCATAACTTGAGGCTGAGACAGTTTCCCTGGTATGCATGGGGGTGATGTGACAGACTGATGGGGTTGGTTTTCAGGCGCCATCTGTGCGCTTTCTGCAGAAGACTGGGTGGGAGATAATGTGAACGTGCTGGATCCACTGTCGGCCACCCAATTGACTAATGCCTGTACCTGCTCAGGCCTTACCATCCTTAGAACGGCATTGGGCCCCACCATATATCGCTGTAAATTCTGGCGGCTACTGGGACCTGAGGTAGTTGGTACACTAGGACGTGTGGATGTGGCAGAACGGCCACGTCCTCTCCCAGCACCAGAGGGTCCACTAACACCACCACGACCATGTCCACGTCCGCGTCCCTTACTAGATGTTTTTCTCATTGTTATGGTTCACCACAACAACAAATATATTATTTGGCCCAATGTATTGTATTCAAATTCAGCGGGATATAAATTTGAGGCCTAGTATTTAGGCGCTGGGTGACCGGTATGGATTTAGTGACAGAATTAGACTTGGAAATGCACAGAAGCGTGTGTGTGAAGTTATTCTGAATGACCCTATGTGCACCTTCAATATGATCTACCCTTTTAGGGATAGATTTCAAATAGCTCTGATATAGCAGAAACGACTAAATTATGAAATTGCTAAATTGGGAATTGTATTTCAACCCAGAACAAAAAATGTGCTTTGACGGACACTAAATAACTTTCCCAGCCACAACAGGACAGCGGTAACGAGAGATTTAGCGGGATATAAATTTGAGGCCTAGTATTTAGGCGCTGGGTGACAGGTATGGGTTTAGTGACAGAATTAGATTTGGAAATGCACAGTAGCGGGTGTGTGAAGTTATTCTGAATGACCCTATGTGCACCTTGAATATTATATACCCTTTTAGGGATAGATTTCAAATAGCTCTGATATAGCAGAAACCACTAAATTATGAAATTGCTAAATTGGGAATTGTATTTCAACCCAGAACAAGAAATGTGCTTGAACGGACACTAAATAACTCGCCCAGCTACAGCACTAGGGACAGATTTAGCTGGATATAAATTTGAGGCCTAGTATTTAGGCGCTGGGTGACAGGTATGGATTTAGTGACAGAATTAGACTTGGAAATGCACAGTAGCGGTGTGTGTGAAGTTATTCTGAATGACCCTATGTGCACCTTGAATATTATATACCCTTTTAGGGATAGATTTCAAATAGCTCTGATATAGCAGAAACCACTAAATTATGAAATTGCTAAATTGGGAATTGTATTTCAACCCAGAACAAGAAATGTGCTTGAACGGACACTAAATAACTCGCCCAGCTACAGCACTAAGGACAGATTTAGCGGGATATAAATTTGAGGCCTAGTATTTAGGCGCTGGGTGACAGGTATGGGTTTAGTGACAGAATTAGACTTGGAAATACACAGTAGCGGTGTGTGTGAAGTTATTCTGAATGACCCAATGTGCACCTTGAATATTATATACCCTTTTAGGGATAGATTTCAAATAGCTCTGATATAGCAGAAACCACTAAATTATGAAATTGCTAAATTGGGAATTGTATTTCAACCCAGAACAAGAAATGTGCTTGAACGGACACTAAATAACTCGCCCAGCTACAGCACTAAGGACAGATTTAGCGGGATATAAATTTGAGGCCTAGTATTTAGGCGCTGGGTGACAGGTATGGGTTTAGTGCCAGAATTAGACTTGGAAATACACAGTAGCGGGTGTGTGTGAAGTTATTCTGAATGACCCAATGTGCACCTTGAATATTATATACCCTTTTAGGGATAGATTTCAAATAGCTCTGATATAGCAGAAACCACTAAATTATGAAATTGCTAAATTGGGAATTGTATTTCAACCCAGAACAAGAAATGTGCTTGACCGGACACTAAATAACTCGCCCAGCTACAGCACTAAGGACAGATTTAGCGGGATATAAATTTGAGGCCTAGTATTTAGGCGCTGGGTGACAGGTATGGGTTTAGTGACAGAATTAGACTTGGAAATACACAGTAGCGGGTGTGTGTGAAGTTATTCTGAATGACCCAATGTGCACCTTGAATATTATATACCCTTTTAGGGATAGATTTCAAATAGCTCTGATATAGCAGAAACCACTAAATTATGAAATTGCTAAATTGGGAATTGTATTTCAACCCAGAACAAGAAATGTGCTTGAACGGACACTAAATAACTCGCCCAGCTACAGCACTAAGGACAGATTTAGCGGGATATAAATTTGAGGCCTAGTATTTAGGCGCTGGGTGACAGGTATGGGTTTAGTGCCAGAATTAGACTTGGAAATACACAGTAGCGGGTGTGTGTGAAGTTATTCTGAATGACCCAATGTGCACCTTGAATATTATATACCCTTTTAGGGATAGATTTCAAATAGCTCTGATATAGCAGAAACCACTAAATTATGAAATTGCTAAATTGGGAATTGTATTTCAACCCAGAACAAGAAATGTGCTTGAACGGACACTAAATAACTCGCCCAGCTACAGCACTAAGGACAGATTTAGCGGGATATAAATTTGAGGCCTAGTATTTAGGCGCTGGGTGACAGGTATGGGTTTAGTGCCAGAATTAGACTTGGAAATACACAGTAGCGGGTGTGTGTGAAGTTATTCTGAATGACCCAATGTGCACCTTGAATATTATATACCCTTTTAGGGATAGATTTCAAATAGCTCTGATATAGCAGAAACCACTAAATTATGAAATTGCTAAATTGGGAATTGTATTTCAACCCAGAACAAGAAATGTGCTTGAACGGACACTAAATAACTCGCCCAGCTACAGCACTAAGGACAGATTTAGCGGGATATAAATTTGAGGCCTAGTATTTAGGCGCTGGGTGACAGGTATGGGTTTAGTGCCAGAATTAGACTTGGAAATACACAGTAGCGGGTGTGTGTGAAGTTATTCTGAATGACCCAATGTGCACCTTGAATATTATATACCCTTTTAGGGATAGATTTCAAATAGCTCTGATATAGCAGAAACCACTAAATTATGAAATTGCTAAATTGGGAATTGTATTTCAACCCAGAACAAGAAATGTGCTTGAACGGACACTAAATAACTCGCCCAGCTACAGCACTAAGGACAGATTTAGCGGGATATAAATTTGAGGCCTAGTATTTAGGCGCTGGGTGACAGGTATGGGTTTAGTGCCAGAATTAGACTTGGAAATACACAGTAGCGGGTGTGTGTGAAGTTATTCTGAATGACCCAATGTGCACCTTGAATATTATATACCCTTTTAGGGATAGATTTCAAATAGCTCTGATATAGCAGAAACCACTAAATTATGAAATTGCTAAATTGGGAATTGTATTTCAACCCAGAACAAGAAATGTGCTTGAACGGACACTAAATAACTCGCCCAGCTACAGCACTAAGGACAGATTTAGCGGGATATAAATTTGAGGCCTAGTATTTAGGCGCTGGGTGACAGGTATGGGTTTAGTGCCAGAATTAGACTTGGAAATACACAGTAGCGGGTGTGTGTGAAGTTATTCTGAATGACCCAATGTGCACCTTGAATATTATATACCCTTTTAGGGATAGATTTCAAATAGCTCTGATATAGCAGAAACCACTAAATTATGAAATTGCTAAATTGGGAATTGTATTTCAACCCAGAACAAGAAATGTGCTTGAACGGACACTAAATAACTCGCCCAGCTACAGCACTAAGGACAGATTTAGCGGGATATAAATTTGAGGCCTAGTATTTAGGCGCTGGGTGACAGGTATGGGTTTAGTGCCAGAATTAGACTTGGAAATACACAGTAGCGGGTGTGTGTGAAGTTATTCTGAATGACCCAATGTGCACCTTGAATATTATATACCCTTTTAGGGATAGATTTCAAATAGCTCTGATATAGCAGAAACCACTAAATTATGAAATTGCTAAATTGGGAATTGTATTTCAACCCAGAACAAGAAATGTGCTTGAACGGACACTAAATAACTCGCCCAGCTACAGCACTAAGGACAGATTTAGCGGGATATAAATTTGAGGCCTAGTATTTAGGCGCTGGGTGACAGGTATGGGTTTAGTGCCAGAATTAGACTTGGAAATACACAGTAGCGGGTGTGTGTGAAGTTATTCTGAATGACCCAATGTGCACCTTGAATATTATATACCCTTTTAGGGATAGATTTCAAATAGCTCTGATATAGCAGAAACCACTAAATTATGAAATTGCTAAATTGGGAATTGTATTTCAACCCAGAACAAGAAATGTGCTTGAACGGACACTAAATAACTCGCCCAGCTACAGCACTAGGGACAGATTTAGCTGGATATAAATTTGAGGCCTAGTATTTAGGCGCTGCGTGACAGGTATGGGTTTAGTGACAGAATTAGACTTGGAAATACACAGTAGCGGGTGTGTGTGAAGTTATTCTGAATGACCCAATGTGCACCTTGAATATTATATACCCTTTTAGGGATAGATTTCAAATAGCTCTGATATAGCAGAAACCACTAAATTATGAAATTGCTAAATTGGGAATTGTATTTCAACCCAGAACAAGAAATGTGCTTGAACGGACACTAAATAACTCGCCCAGCTACAGCACTAGGGACAGATTTAGCGGGATATAAATTTGAGGCCTAGTATTTAGGCGCTGGGTGACCGGTATGGATTTAGTGACAGAATTAGACTGGGATATGGCCAAAAAATAAACAGACTATTGCTGGTTAAATGCACTTGGTGTGACAGCTTCACCCTGATGTAGGCTTTAGCCAAAAAACAACCACACCATTGAGGGTTAAATGCACTTGGTGACAGGCGCAGCTTGCCCCTGATTTAGTATATGGCCAAAAAATGAACAGACTATTGCTGGTTAAATGCACTTGGTGTGACAGCTTCACCCTGATGTAGGCTTTAGCCAAAAAACAACCACACCATTGAGGGTTAAATGCACTTGGTGACAGGCGCAGCTTGCCCCTGATTTTGTATATGGCCAAAAAATGAACAGACTATTGCTGGTTAAATGCACTTGGTGTGACAGCTTCACCCTGATGTAGGCTTTAGCCAAAAAACAACCACACCATTGAGGGTTAAATGCACTTGGTGACAGGCGCAGCTTGCCCCTGATTTTGTATATGGCCAAAAAATGAACAGACTATTGCTGGTTAAATGCACTTGGTGTGACAGCTTCACCCTGATGTAGGCTTTAGCCAAAAAACAACCACACCATTGAGGGTTAAATGCACTTGGTCGCAGCTTGTGCTGGCGCACCACAAGACACAAAATGGCCGCCGATCACCCCAGAAAAATGTGACTGACAAACGGTCTGTGCAGCCTAAAAACAGTGAGCAATTGAGGATCAGCAGCTCAATGATCCACAGCTGCAGATCGATCAGTTAATCAAGTCCTTTGGAGGAGTTAATCTGCCTAATCTCGCCCTACTGTCGCAGCCGCAACCTCTCCCTACGCTAATCAGAGCAGAGTGACGGGCGGCGCTATGTGACTCCAGCTTAAATAGAGGCTGGGTCACATGGTGCTCTGGCCAATCACAGCCATGCCAATAGTAGGCATGGCTGTGATGGCCTCTTGGGGCAAGTAGTATGACGCTTGTTGATTGGCTGCTTTGCAGCCTTTCAAAAAGCGCCAAGAAAGCGTCACAAAAGCGCGAAGAAAGCGACGAACACCGAACCCGAACCCGGACTTTTACGAAAATGTCCGGGTTCGGGTCCGTGTCACGGACACCCCAAAATTCGGTACGAACCCGAACTATACAGTTCGAGTTCGCTCATCCCTACTCCTATGTTTGGGTACATACATGTTTTTTATTTTATTTTTGTAACCCTTCATTATGGTAATTTCCTTAAACATATTTTGCATGTTGGGTTACAAGGCAAAAAATAGATTTTATCATGATAAAATAAAAGGCACAAAACATAGTACTATTGTATTGAGTATTGATGCTGCAACTGCGTTCCTCTAGCTGATCTTGAAATCCAACTACCACCATGGCCTTGTGATGCCTGATACATGTTTTTGTTCTGGTGTTTTTTTGCTTATTATTAAACAATAATGAGGGTGCCATGGTAGAAACAGGTCCGAAGCAGATGCACAGAATCTCAGCACTTGGTTAGCTCCTTGAATGTGTCTACCTGTTTACGGGCTGGACATCCCCAAACTCATAACAATGTTAAGAAAAATAGTTTCCCATTTAGTGTTTAGGCTCCCCAAAAGAAACATCTGTGAATTTTTGTTGGTGAATGTGGGAAATTAACATCTAAAGTGGAAATAACAGATTCCAAAACAATATGTCTTCTATGCAGGCTCACTGTATATAGTCCACACAAATTTTATTTTCATATATGCTTTTTTCTTATTTTTCTATACAGTACTGTGGACAGTTTGGATGACCCGAAGGAGTCGGATTTTGGGGGAAGTGAGACTCAAGCGGCTTTCTCCCCAGAAAGTAGTCTGACTCCAACACCGGCAGAGGAGAGGGAACACCAGTCCGTGGAGCCACCCACCGTTTCCCAGGGGAGCCCCGAAAGGACACAGCAGCCTCAGCCTAGGCGTCGACGAAATGTGCCCCAGTCTTCCTCTGCGCAAGAGACTCGAGAGCAGATTGACTCCAGAGTGATAGAATTCCTTGCCAAGAGGAGGAGTGAGGGCCCAGAGGAAGCGATGGTGAGGGGGCTGGAACCATTACTGAGGGGGGTCCCTGCCAACAAGTTTAGTCCATGTGTGGCGGGACTGGCCATGGTCATTGAAATGTTTTCTTCCCCATACCAGGGAGACATTGTTTTTGAACTTAATACAGTCTGGTGCAAAATCCTCTCTGCAGGCTAGCAGCATGCTCCTATGCCCAGCCAACAACAGCCCCATGGCCCACATTTACCTGTGCCATGTTACCAGGTGTTACAAGACCCAAGCCGCCCCCCTTCCCATTATTTGAGTCAGGCTGCAACTTATTCCACTGTGCCACAGCAACCTGACCAGGTTAGGCCGGGAACCTCTTTTCCTCCTGGTTCCTTCAGCGGGGAATTATTTGAATTGTAAAACTTTGTCTATACTACTGTTGTATACATTTATAGTTATTTAAGTTTGTTAATTTTTGGCCAAAATTGTGTGCCGTTTTTTTTATTTGGGGGGCTTGGGTTTCAGTAAAAAAGACTATTACCAAACGCAATGTGTCTTTTTATTTTTTCATAAACAACAACAATAGTGCCTCCAATAAAACATAATAACTATGGGACGTGGTTCAACAACCAACTCAACCTTTGGATGGTGAAATATCAATACAGATTATATAGGCTAAAGCAATTGCTGTTAGTCCAAACATCTGTTTGTACAGGGATAAATCTAAACTTAATATTGGTTGACAGTAAGAGGCACAAATGTACAAACACAGAATATAAAACTAATGAGTTGAGTGAAATATTAAAAACCAAATGGTCGCACAGGCAACCAGTTGGGTATGTGCATTTTCTGAAAACAACACTTTGTATTGAGTGTTCTTTTAGAAATAAACCATATAATGTTACAGGAATACATGTAGAATGTGATAGTGTTATTGTTAGATTAGTGCTTGATAGGAAAAACATAACATTACAACCTATTTAGACGTTTGAAAGACACACACAATACTTGTAGTAATAAACAAACTTTATTTTCCATGGTGAAACCAACATCAAATTATGATAAAATGAGGTATTAGAAGGTTTTATGAAACATATAGCAAATCCAATAATGATGGTTCTAAAATATAAACCATAAACATAATCATTAGTTTTAATGAGCTTGATTATGTTTTGGTTTCAAAAAGCCTCAGCCCGCAAGCCCACGTCAAGGGTCCTCAATCTCTTTTGAGTCCCTACACTCAACTATGTCATAAATTACACAAGCTATCTAGAAAACAAAAAAATACTAGCGAGCACAGAAGAAATCAAACACTGCCACGAATAGCGTCCCTCTGCCATGGCAAGGAGCCCTCTGGGCTTAAAAAGTAGTCTGCGTAGAGTTCTCGAACTGCAATGCCTGCAGTTCCAGGTCGTCTATGCAGGGTCCTATCCAAACCCAAACCTGATGACGTTGGCAAATCTTCCATGTCAACAGAAGAGGAAGCCTCGTGAATCCTGGTGAAGTTGTGTAGAGCAACACAAGCTTGAATCACCATTGTAGCATTCCCCGGATTCATCTGTATGGATGACAAAAACACCCTCCACTTGCTAGAGAGTATCCTGAAAGCGCACTCAACACACCAACGGGCATGAGTCAACCGGTAGTTGAAAATACGCCTCCTGACATCCAAACCACGCTTTGGAAAGGGCTGCATAACATGGTGAGTCAATGCAAACCCTTCATCCGCCACGATGACAAATTGAGCCGGCGGACCAGCAGATCCGGGCAGTCTTCTGGACTCGGGCAGGGCAAGCTGGTTGGCACGAAGCCGCTCACCCATTCGAGTTGTTGTGCTTCCATAGGCCCCGATATCAACCATTATAAACCGATAGTTACTGTCAGCAACAGCCATAAGCACCACAGAAAAATATTGTTAAAATATTGTTTATAATTGAAGAATCGGGACCCTGAGTGAGGAGGCTTCTTCACACGGATGTGTTTGCCATCCAGTGCCCCGAGGCAGTTGGGAAACTGCGCAGAAATATTGAAGCCCCCAGCGATTTGAATCCAATCGTCCGTCTTGGGCTGTGGCATCACCGTCTCTCGAAGTTGGTGCCAGATGACCTGGCAAGTGTGACGCACAATCCGAGAAATGGTTGAGGTTCCCAAAAGAAACTCAAAATGCAGGGATGCAAATGAGTTCCCAGTTGCAAGGAATCTGTTGAAGAATATTGAAAAAGAAAATTTCAATAAGCAGCAAAAAAAAGTGAACTAACAATACATAATTTTTTGTCTAATGTTTGTTATGAGACATATGGGTACAACTGACCAAAACACTTTCAGAAATTGGGGTGTAGGCACTACTCACACCAGCTATGCTACAGAAACTGTGTTTACGCCATTTGCAATGCAGAATGTTTAGGCGACTTCAAGCATGATGTGAACACTCGGCATGATGATGACATTAGCCAAAAGAAATAATTCACCATTTTAACATACACGACTACCTTTATTCTGGCCATGTTATGTGTCAGTCAGTTAACCCCAATAATATACTGTATTTGAGAATTGGGCAAACATAATTTGGAAAAAAAAAAGTTACTTCTACAAACATTCGCACATGTCTAACGACAGCCAGTTTCAGAAACATGTTAATGATGACATAAGCCATGCACATGACAGTTTGAACTATGACTAAAAGATATTGCTTACCTCAACATGACAATGAGCCTTTCCTCAGGAGTAATGCTGAGTCTCATATTGGTGCCCATGAAGGTAAGGACAGTACGTAGAGACAACAGCAAGCGATCAAATGTAGACACTGACATCCGACAGTAAGAAAAAAAATTCTCAGGATGCTGCCGAAGATCTTGGTAGAGGGTATGAAAGTGTCCTTCCCAGTAGCGTTGGGAAACAATCGGATGAACCCAAAATCGCCGCTTTCTTGTCGGTTCCTCATCCAACAAAACTGAGCGCTGTCCCCATCGCCGAGAAACTAGCCAGTGCAGTAACACTTCTTCCTCAGAGTCATCCGCCATGGTGAAACAAAGACGCAAAAAGATGCAAAAACGGAAACGGATCATGGAACAACGGAACCCCTTTTTGCGGACCTCCAAAAAAAAACTATTGTGTGCATGAGGCCTAAATGTGGAAAATGATGATATTCTAAAAAAGGAATATATAGCACTATATCGAATATATTAGTTTTTTCGAATATTCGTAATATTCTAAAACAGGAATATATAGCAATATAGCAAATATTCGAAAAAACTAATATAGAGCAATTTAGCTAATATAGTGCTATAATCTTCTTTGTCTAATAGTTGTAATTTTTCTCATCTAAAGTTCAGATTGGAAAATAATTTCAACTATTAAAAAAAATATTATAGCACTATATTAGCTAAATTGCTCTACATTTGTTTTTGTTTTTTCGAATATTCGCTATATTGCTATATATTCTAGTTTTAGAATATTACGAATATGCAAAAAAAAGAATATATTTGTTTATTCGAATATTCGTAATATTCTAAAACAATAATATATAACAATATAGCAAATATTCAAAAAAAACAACTGAATATAAAGCAATTTAGCTAATATAGTGCTATAATCTTCTTTGTCTAATAGTTGTAATTTTTTTCTCAACTGAAGTTCAGATTGGAAAAAAATGTCAACTATTGAAAAAAAAGATTATAACACTATATTATCTAAATTGCTCTATATTCGGCTTTTTTTTCGAATATTCGCTATATTGCTATATATTCTTGTTTTAGAATATTATGAATATTTGAAAAAACAAATATATTCGATATAGTGCTATGACTCATTGGCCCACAAGCAAGAAGCAGGGAGGAATCATGTTTTTACCCGGCAATTGAAAAATTCGCATTATGAAAATTTGCATTATGAAAATTCGCATATTACGCAATCATTACCTTGTCGATTTTTCAAGTAAAAAAATCTTAGAATGTAACGAATATTCAAATTCGCAAATATTCAGCAAATATTCTACAAAATATTCGCTAAATATTGCGAATTCGAATATAACCCCTGCCGCTCATCACTATTCACCATATATATGCCACAACCGTACACATAAATACACCATATACATGGTACACATACATAAATACACCATATATACACTACACACACATACCACCCAACTTTTAAAAAGCCTAAGGAGCCATGACGATCACCCTGACGAAGGCCGCGCAGCTTGGTTTCGGCTACAGAGGTCTGATCCGGATCATCATAGATAAGACCCAAAGCTTTGAAAAATTAATCTACCGACCGGAGAGACTGCAATCCGGCTGGCAGAGAAAAAAACAATGACTGCGCATCCCCCTTAAGCAAGGAAATAACCACACCGACTCACTGTTTCTCATCCCCAGATGAGAGTTTACGTAGCCTAAAATACAGTTTGCACGCCTCCCTAAACAAAATGAAATTATCACGTCCCCTAGAGAATCTGTCTGAGAGGGCAACTTTATGCTCCAGATAGGCCTAGTCTCCACTACTACCACCAGGACCAACAGCCTGTGAACTCTGCGAGACGGTCGTGCGGAGGTCAGCTACCACCAAAAACAGCCCTTACAGCTGACCATGTCACGCTTCGGTGTTGGAGGGAAACACCACAACGAGCATAGGAGGGAAGGGGGGAACAGGGAATCAGGCCTGAGAACTAGGGAAGGAAGATGGACACCTCCTTGTGAAAACCCTAACTAAAATCCTGACTGACTACCAGTATGAACAGACCCCAAAGGTAGGTGAGTTCATACACAGGAATAACTAGAGTCCTATCTATCCCTATAGGACCCTGGTACTAATGGCAGAGATGAGACTACCTGTGTCCAAAAGGAAGGACGAACAGGAGTCTTATACAGGCCTAATACAAACAATAGAGAAAAGAAACACACATAACCCAAACAAAATACAAAATACAAAGAAGCTATGGAAGCACCAGGAACTCAGCCGAGATCCAACCACAAACTATCCACAGGCACAGAAGCTATAAACCGCACAGCATTGTGGGAGACACAACTATAAATAGGGAAGGTTAAATGACCACATTAGCAACACCTGGAGGCAAGGAGTGTGACCATTACCAGAAACAACACAGACACCTATTGATCCACAAGGAAAACCTGTCAGATCAAACCACATGTTGCCAGTCTCACAGATCTCATCCTGTCACCGGGACGGCCATATGTCTTCGTACATCCGTGACAGTACCTAGCACTAAAGACATATTTGCATACACTATATATTCAGTGCTATCCAGAATACAGCGCCACATACCTCTTACATCCAGTGACGTCACCTCTGATGTAAATGTTCTC
The DNA here is from genome assembly GCF_014858855.1 of Bufo gargarizans. Classification (NCBI taxonomy): domain Eukaryota; kingdom Metazoa; phylum Chordata; class Amphibia; order Anura; family Bufonidae; genus Bufo; species Bufo gargarizans. Next base: position 584,295,870 of record NC_058080.1, on the reverse strand, counting down.
TTTCTTCATCTTCTCCTTTCAGACCAGACTGCCATGATGATTTTTCACCCATCTTTTGTCTCTGCAGTTTGAAAAAAAAAGACATCTTAGGCTCCTACTTTTCCATCCTCCTCCTACCTTCTGAACAACTCATCCTGCCACCTCCAATACTGTGCCCGCTGTGCTCTCCAATACTATAATACAGAAACAGATAATCCATCTGATAATACTAGTACCACACAGATAGTGCCCCCAATACTGTGTCTGCTGTGCTCCCAATACTATACTACAGAAACAGATAATCCCATGATAACACTAGTACCACAAAGATAGTGCCCCTTCAATATTTATTGGCACACACTGCCCTAAAATAACTGCACCCAGCAAATAGTGCCCTGACACTAATAGTGTAAACATTATGTCTAGAGATGAGCGAATCAACTTTGCATGAAACAGGAGGAGCTCTGTACAGCATTATAATGTATTGGCTACATAAATAAATTTCTACTGTAAAAAAACATTACCCGAACTCGGGTTAGGTTCAAAGTGGTACTCTCCCCTTCCCTGATGTGTCATCCATAATGTGCTAGTAGAAAAGGCCCCCATAGCGCTCCTTCCCCCTCGCCATAGTGCTCCCATAATGTGCCCATATAATATGCCCCCCACAGTGTTCTCCACCCAACTCCATAGTGCCCCCATAATGTGCCAGAATAAGATTCTCCGATTCTCCCATAGTGTCCCCATAATGTGCCAGTATAAACTCCCCTTCATAGTGCCCCCATAATGTGCCTATATAATATGGCTCCATAGTGTTCTTCCCCCCCTCCAACACCATAGTGCCCCCATAATGTGCCAGTATAAATGCCCCCATAATCCCCCATGATGTGCCAGTAGATGCCCTATAGTGTCCCCCATGATGTGCCAGTAATGTAACCAGTAGATGCCCCTATAGTTTCCCTTATGATGTGACAGTAGATGCCCCATAGTGTCCCCCATGATGTGCCAGTAATGCCCCTATGGTGTCCCCCATGATGTGCCTGTAGATGCCCCCATAGTGTCCCCCATGATGTGCCAGTAATGCCCCCAGTAGATGCCCCCACAGTGTCCCCATGATGTGCCAGTAGATGCCCCCATAGTGTCCCCCATGATGTGCCAGTAGATGCCCCCATAATGTGCCAGTAATTCCCCCAGTAGATATCCCCATAGTGTCCCCCATGATGTGTCAGTAATGCCCCTATATTGTCCCCCATGATGTGCCAGTAGATTCCCCCATAGTGTCCCCCATGATGTGCCAGTAGATGCCCTCATAGAGTCCACCAGGATGTGCCAGTAGGTGCCCCCATAGTGTCCCTCATGATGTGCCAGTAATGCCCTCAGAGTGTCCCCTATGATTTTGACAGTAATGCCCCCACAGAGTCCCCCATCATGTACCAGTAATGCCCATAGAGTCCCCCATCATGTCCCAGTAATTGTCCCATAGTATCCCCATCATGTGCCAGTAATGCCCCCATAGTATAACCCATCAAGTGTCACTAATGCCGCCATAGTATTCCCCATCATGTGCTGGTAAAGCCCCCATCATGTGCCAGTAATGCCCCCATTGTGTCCCCATCATGTGCCAGTAATGCTCCTATAGTATCCCTCATTATGTGCCAGTAATGCCCCCCATAGTGTCCCCCATCTTGTGCCAGTAATGCTCCCATATTGTCCCCATCATGTGCCAGTAATGTCCCTATAGTGTCCCCCATAATATGCTAGTAATTCCCCCAGTTGATGCCCCTCTCATCATGTGCCAGTAATGCCCCCCATAGTGTCCCCTATCATGTGCCAGTAATGCCCCCATAGTGTTCCCCATCATGTGCCATTAATGCCCCCATAGTGTCCCCCATCATGTGCCAGTAATGTCCCCATAGTGTTCCCCATCATGTGCCATTAATGCCCCCATAGTGTCCCCCATCATGTGACAGTGATTCCCCCAGTTGATGCCTCCATAGCACGCCACATAAAAAAAAACAAAAAAAAAACACTAATACTTATCTCCAGCTGGCAGCAATGGAAGCCTTTTCTGGACTGTGTCCCGCGCAGTACAAATCTCAGCTCAGGCGGACACTATGATGTCATCTCTCTGCCTGCGCAAGCCTCTAATAGGCTGCAAGCCTAATGCCTGCAGCCTATCAGAGGAGCAGGAAAGGGAGACGCCTCTCCCTTACTCTGCTGCAACATTAATCTGTATCACTCATCTCCCCCTGACCTGCTGCCGCCGCTGCCGAGCCCTGGATCAGGATTCAGCCAGCAACACGGTTCTCCAATCCGGCTGTAATTTTAACAACCGGATCTGGAGAATCGGCTGAAACCCATGCCTGAGTGTGATTGAGCCCTTAAGTGCAGGGTCAGATATACATGTACTTGATATACAGTCAGGTCCATTTATATTTGTACATTGACACAATTGTAACATTTTTGGCTCTATACACCACCACAATGGATTTGAAATGAAACGAACAAGATGTGCTTTAACTGCAGACCATCAGCTTTAATTTGAGGGTATTTACATCCAAATCAGGTGAACGGTGTAGGAATTACAACAGTTTGCATATGTGCCTCCCACTTGTTAAGGAACCAAAAGTAATGGGACAATTGGCTTCTCAGCTGTTCCATGGCCAGGTGTGGAGTGTGCAAAGCAGTAATCAAAGCAAAAGGTGGCTACTTTGAAGAACCTAGAATATGACATATTTTCAGTTGTTTCACACTTTTTTGTTATGTATATAATTCCACATGTGTTAATTCATAGTTTTGATGCCTTCAGTGTGAATCTACAATTTCCATAGTCATGAACATAAAGAAAACTCTTTGAATGAGAAGGTGTGTCCAAACTTTTGGTCTGTACTGTATGTTATTCCCTCATTATCCTAATTACAATGAGCAGATAAAAGGTCCAGAGTTCATTTCAAGTGTGCTATTTGCATTTGGAATCTGTTGCTGTCCACTCTTAAGATGAGATCCAAAGAACTGTCACTATCAGTGAAGCAAGCCATCATTAGGCTGAAAAACAAAACAAACCCACAGAGATAGCAAAAACATTAGGCGTGGCCAAAACAACTGTTTGGAACATTCTTATAAAGAAAGAATGCACCAGTGAGCTCAGCAACACCAAAAGACCCAGAAGACCACAGAAAACAACTGTGGTGGATTACTGAATAATTATTTCCCTGGTGAAGAAAACACCCTTCACAACAGTTGGCCAGATCAAGAACACTCTCCAGGAGGCAGATGTATGTGTGTCAAGTTCAACAATCAAGAGAAGACTTCTCCAGAGTGAATACAGAGGGTTCACCACAAGATGTAAACCATTGGTGAGCCTCAAAAACAGGAAGGCCAGATAAGAGTTTGCCAAACGACATCTAAAAAAGCCTTCACAGTTCTGGGACAACATCCTATGGACATGTAACACCAAGATTGATGGGAAGAGAAGAGTATGGAGAAGGATCCTAAGCATACCACCTCATCAGTGAAGCATGGTGGTGGTAGTGTCATGGCGTGGGCATGTATGGCTGCCAATGGAACTGGTTCTCTTATATTTATTGATGATGTGACTGCTGACAAAAGCAGCAGGATGAATTCTGAAGTGTTTCTGGAAATAGTATCTGCTCATTTTCAGCCAAATGCTTCAGAACTCATTCGACTGCGCTTCACAGTGCAGATGGACAATGACCCAAAGCATACTGCAAAAGCAACCAAAGAGGTTTTTTTTAAGGGAAAGAAGTGGAATGGCCAAGTCAATCACCTGACCTGAATCAGATTGAACATACATTTCACTTGCTGAAGACAAAACTGAAGGGAAAGTGCCCCAAGAACAAGCAGGAACTGAAGACAGTTGCAGTAGAGGCCTCAGCATCTGGTGATGTCTATGCGTTCCAAACCTCAGGCTGTAATTGACTGCAAAGGATTTGCAACCAAGAATTACAAAGTGAAAGTTTGATTTATGATTATTATTATGTCCCATTACTTTTGGTTCCTTAACAAATAGTAGGCACATATGCAAAATGTTGTAATTCCTACACCGTTCACCTAATTTGGATGTAAATACCCTCAAATTAAAGCTGACAGTCTGCAGTTAAAGCACATCTTGTTCGTGTCATTTCAAATGCATTGTGGTGATGTATAGAGCCAAAAATGTTAGAATTGTGTCGATGTCCCAATATTTATGGACCTGACTGTATGCGACCACAGAGGTGGTGTGCAGATTGTTTTGTTGGTTAGCTCCTATATGGGAAGATACTTATTTTGTTTGCCACTGGATTTGTGCTCTGGGTTAATGCAAGCACCATTTTAAGTACAATCATGTTGTTTAATTGTCTATTTGCACAGTGAGAAGGACATTGTTACATAGGGACACACCTATCAAGACCGGCGATTTAGACGCCAGTCATAGATTGGCTTCACATCATGTTTTTCCCATCCGTTTAACGTATGCAAAAAAACATATGTTAAAGGGAACCTGTCACCGGAATTTTGTGTATAATGCTGAGGACATGGGTTGCTAGATGGCCACTAGCACATCCGCAATACCCAGTCCCCATAGCTTTGTGTGCTTTAATTGTGTAAAAAAAACGATTTGATACATATGCAAATGAACCTGAAATGAGTCCTGTCCCTGAGATGAGTCAGGGACAGGACTCATCTCAGGTTAATTTGCATATGTATCAAATCGTTTTTTTTTACACATTAAAGCACACAGAGCTATGGGGACTGGGTATTGCGGATGTGCTAGCGGCCATCTAGCAACCCATGTCCTCAGCTCTATGCACAAATCCCGGTGACAGGTTCCCTTTAAACGGATGCCTCAGACTGATGCCATACAGTGGCATCCATTCAACAAAGAGTTCCATTATAAAAAATTAATACTTTTTTTTACTATTATAAAAAAAAAATACTGCAGGATACAAGAATGTGGTGTGCTGTCATTTTTCTACCATTTTTTCTAACATATATGTCAATCAGAGGCATAAGACATGTTGTGAACTCACCCCTAATTGTGCCTGTGCTGCTGGAGGAAGCGCCAAAGTATATGGAGGCACAGGCCTCAAGTATATGGAGGCACTTTGTCGCTTCATCCAGCAAGACATGCAACAATCTAAAATCTATGCCAGCTTCCTTGTTGGCGTATATTTAAGTCATTTTGTACGCCAAAAACTGGCATACAAAATGATGAATGAGAGGGGCAAAACCCTAAAATTATACAGACAACAGAACAGGTCAGTCCTGAATACAGACTCCAGCAGAGATATACATACAAACACTCCTCTCTCCTCTATACTTCACACCTAAAAGTTAGGGATATTTGTTTTTCGGGATAAATTTATGGAAAATTTAAAAAGTTCACGCTACAGTGATATTATATCATGAAAGTAGGGCATTTGAGTAGAAGCATGCAATGGTGATTTCCTCATCTCAAACAATTTATTGAAACAAAAGCCAACACCAGTGGTTTGTATACCCCAACAACCAATGTCAGTGTCCCCATTACTTGTCATGTGGCCTTGAGCATCAATTGCAGCTTCACAACAACATCTCATGCTGTTCACAAGTTGACTTATTGTCTGCTGAGGCATGGCATCCCACTCTTCTTGAAGGGCGGCCCTCAAGTCAGAGGTTCTTGGGTATTGAGTCATGAGCCTCTACACAGCGACTCAGCTGATCCCATAGGTTTTCAATACAATTCAGGTGTGGAGAAAGTGCAGGCCACTCCATTTAAGGTACTGCAGTCTCCAGCAGCCATTCCCTAACGATGCAACCTTGATGAGCTGGCGGATTGTCGCCCATGAAGAGAAAAACGTTTTCTCCATGCAAAGGCACAATGACTGGATTAATAATGTTGTTCACGTATTATGGGGTTGTCTCCTTTCAACAAATTTTTCTATTACATTATACTCCGTTTGTTTCCATGGTTATGACGACCAGTGGTGGTCGTGCTTGCACAATATAGGAAAAAGCAACAGCCTATGTACTATCCCATAGTCCCGGCCTCCAAATAGGCTCACAATCCTCTATTGTGCAATCACGGCCTCCGCTGATGGTTTGTGGGGTGGTCATAAATAGAGTTGAGCGAACACCTGGATGTTCGGGTTCGAGAAGTTCGGCCGAACTTCCCGGAAATGTTCGGGTTCGGGATCCGAACCCGATCCGAACTTCGTCCCAAACCCCATTGAAGTCAATGGGGACCCGAACTTTTCGGCACTAAAAAGGCTGTAAAACAGCCCAGGAAAGAGCTAGAGGGCTGCAAAAGGCAGCAACATGTAGGTAAATCCCCTGCAAACAAATGTGGATAGGGAAATGAATAAAAATAAAAATAAAATAAATAAAAATTAACCAATATCAATTGGAGAGAGGTCCCATAGCAGAGAATCTGGCTTCACGTCACCCACCACTGCAACAGTCCATTGTCAGATATTTAGGCCCAGGCAGAGGAGAGAGGTCCCTTAACAGAGAATCTGGCTTCATGTCAGCAGAGAATCAGTCTGCATGTCATAGCAGAGAATCAGGCTTCACGTCAGCCACCACTGTAACAGTCCATTGTCATATATTTAGGCCCAGGCACCCAGGCAGAGGAGAGAGGTCCTGTAACAGAGAATCTGGCTTCATGTCAGCAGAGAATCAGTCTGCATGTCATAGCAGAGAATCAGGCTTCACGTCAACCACCACTGTAACAGTCCATTGTCATATATTTAGGCAGGCCCAGGCACCCAGGCAGAGGAGAGAGGTCCCTTAACAGAAAATCTGGCTTCGTGTCAGCAGAGAATCAGTCTGCATGTCATAGCAGAGAATCAGGTTTCACGTCAGCCACCACTGTAACAGTCCATTGTCATATATTTAGGCCCAGGCACCCAGGTAGAGGAGAGAGGTCCCGTAACAGAGAATCTGGCTTCATGTCAGCAGAGAATCAGTCTGCATGTCATAGCAGAGAATCAGGCTTCACGTCAGCCACCACTGTAACAGTCCATTGTCATATATTTAGGCCCAGGCACCCAGGTAGAGGAGAGAGGTCCCGTAACAGAGAATCTGGCTTCATATCAGCAGAGAATCAGTCTGCATGTCATAGCAGAGAATCAGGCTTCACATCAGCCACCACTGTAATAGTCCATTGTTATAAAATTAGGCCCAGGCACCCAGGCAGAGCAGAGAGGTCCCTTAACAGAGAATCTGGCTTCATGTCAGCAGAGAATCAGTCTGCATCTCATAGCAGAGAATCAGGCTTCACGTCAGCCACCACTGTAACAGTCCATTGTCATATCTTTAGGCCCAGGCACCCAGGCAGAGGAGAGAGGTCCCGTAACAGAGAATCTGGCTTCATGTCAGCAGAGAATCAGTCTGCATGTCATAGCAGAGAATCAGGCTTCATGTCAGCCACCACTGTAACAGTCCATTGTCATATATTTAGGCCCAGGCACCCAGGTAGAGGAGAGAGGTCCCGTAACAGAGAATCTGACTTCATGTCAGCAGAGAATCAGTCTGCATGTCATAGCAGAGAATCAGGCTTCACGTCAGCCACCACTGTAACAGTCCATTGTCATATATTTAGGCCCAGGCACCCAGGTAGAGGAGAGAGGTCCCGTAACAGAGAATCTGGCTTCATGTCAGCAGAGAATCAGTCTGCATGTCATAGCAGAGAATCAGGCTTCATGTCAGCCACCACTGTAACAGTCCATTGTCATATATTTAGGCCCAGGCACCCAGGTAGAGGAGAGAGGTCCCGTAACAGAGAATCTGGCTTCATGTCAGCAGAGAATCAGTCTGCATGTCATAGCACAGAATCAGGCTTCACGTCAGCCACCACTGTAACAGTCCATTGTCATATATTTAGGCCCAGGCACCCAGGTAGAGGAGAGAGGTCCCGTAACAGAGAATCTGACTTCATGTCAGCAGAGAATCAGTCTGCATGTCATAGCAGAGAATCAGGCTTCACGTCAGCCACCACTGTAACAGTCCATTGTCATATATTTAGGCCCAGGCACCCAGGTAGAGGAGAGAGGTCCCGTAACAGAGAATCTGGCTTCATGTCAGCAGAGAATCAGTCTGCATGTCATAGCAGAGAATCAGGCTTCATGTCAGCCACCACTGTAACAGTCCATTGTCATATATTTAGGCCCAGGCACCCAGGTAGAGGAGAGAGGTCCCGTAACAGAGAATCTGGCTTCATGTCAGCAGAGAATCAGTCTGCATGTCATAGCACAGAATCAGGCTTCACGTCAGCCACCACTGTAACAGTCCATTGTCATATATTTAGGCCCAGGCACCCAGGTAGAGGAGAGAGGTCCCGTAACAGAGAATCTGGCTTCATGTCAGCAGAGAATCAGTCTGCATGTCATAGCAGAGAATCAGGCTTCACGTCACCCAACATTGGAACAGTCCATTGTCATATATTTAGGCCCCGGCACCCAGACAGAGCAGATGTTCATTCAACTTTGGGTTGCCCCGCAATATAATGGTAAAATGAAAATAAAAAGAGGATTGAATGAGGAAGTGCCCTGGAGTACAATAATATATGGTTAAGGGGAGGTAGTTAATGTCTAATCTGCACAAGGGATGGACAGGTCCTGTGGGATGCATGCCTGGTTCATTTTTATGAACGTCAGCTTGTCCACATTGGCTGTAGACAGGCAGCTGCGTTTGTCTGTAATGACGCCCCCTGTCGTGCTGAATACACGTTCAGACAAAACGCTGGCCGCCGGGCAGGCCAGCACCTCCAAGGCATAAAAGGCTAACTCTGGCCACGTGGACAATTTAGAGACCCAGAAGTTGAATGGGGCCGAACCATCAGTCAGTACATGGAGGGGTGTGCACACGTACTGTTCCACTATGTTAGTGAAATGTTGCCTCCTGCTAACACGTTGCGTATCAGGTGGTGGTGCAGTTAGCTGTGGCGTGTTGACAAAACTTTTCCACATCTCTGCCATGCTAACCCTGCCCTCAGAGGAGCTGGCCGTAACACAGCTGCCTTGGCGACCTCTTGCTCCTCCTCTGCCTTGGCCTTGGGCTTCCACTTGTTCCCCTGTGACATTTGGGAATGCTCTCAGTAGCGCGTCTACCAACGTGTGCTTGTACTCGCGCATCTTCCTATCGCGCTCCAGTGCAGGAAGTAAGGTGGGCACATTGTCTTTGTAGCGTGGATCCAGCAGGGTGGCAACCCAGTAGTCCGCACACGTTAAAATGTGGGCAACTCTGCTGTCGTTGCGCAGGCACTGCAGCATGTAGTCGCTCATGTGTGCCAGGCTGCCCAGAGGTAAGGACAAGCTGTCCTCTGTGGGAGGCGTATCGTCATCGACCTGCCTTTCCCCCAGCCACGCACCAGTGATGGGCCCGAGCTGCGTTGGGTGCCACTCCGCTGTGACCATGCTTCATCCTCATCCTCCTCCACCTCCTCCTCATCCTCGTCCTCCTCGTCCTCCAGTAGTGGGCCCTGGCTGGCCACATTTGTACCTGGCCTCTGCTGTTGCAAAAAACCTCCCTCTGAGTCACTTCGAAGAGACTGGCCTGAAAGTGCTTAAAATGACCCCTCTTCCTCCTCCTCCTCCTCGTGGGCCACCTCCTCTTCCACCATCGCCCTAAGTGTTTTCTCAAGGAGACATAGAAGTGGTATTGTAACGCTGATAACGGCGTCATCGCCACTGGCCATGTTGGTGGAGTACTCGAAACAGCGCAACAGGGCACACAGGTCTCGCATGGAGGCCCAGTCATTGGTGGTGAAGTGGTGCTGTTCCGCAGTGCGACTGACCCGTGCGTGCTGCAGCTGAAACTCCACTATGGCCTGCTGCTGCTCACACAGTCTGTCCAGCATGTGGGCACGTCGCATATGAGGCGGTGAGCGGGAAGGCCGAAGTTACGCTGTAGCGCAGACAGGCGAGCAGCAGCAGGATGTGAACGCCGGAAGCGCGAACAGACGGCCCGCACTTTATGCAGCAGCTCTCACATGTCGCGGTAGTTGTGAATGAACTTCTGCACCACCAAATTCAGCACATGCGCCAAGCAAGGGATGTGCGTCAAACCGGCTAGTCCCAGAGCTGCAACGAGATTTCGCCCATTATCGCACACCACCAGGCCGGGCTTGAGGCTCACCGGCAGCAACCACTCGTCGGTCTGTTGTTCTATACCCCGCCACAACTCCTGTGCGGTGTGGGGCCTGTCCCCCAAACATATGAGTTTCAGAATGGCCTGCTGACGTTTACCCCGGGCTGTACTGAAGTTGGTGGTGAAGGTGTGTGGCTGACTGGATGAGCAGGTGGAAGAAGAGGAGGAGGAAGCTGAGTAGGAGGAGGTGGCAACAGGAGGCAAAGAATGTTGCCCTGCGATTCTTGGCGGCGGAAGGACGTGCGCCAAACAGCTCTCCGCCTGGGGCCCAGCTGCCACTACATTTATCCAGTGTGCAGTTAGGGAGATATAGCGTTCCTGGCCGTGCTTACTGGTCCACGTATCTGTGGTTAGGTGGACCTTGCCACAGATGGCGTTGCGCAGTGCACACTTGATTTTATCGTATACTTGGTTGTGCAGGGAAGGCACGGCTCTCTTGGAGAAGTAGTGCCGGCTGGGAACAACATACTGTGGGACAGCAAGCGACATGAGCTGTTTGAAGCTGTCTGTGTCCACCAGCCTAAATGACAGCATTTCATAGGCCAGTAGTTTATAAATGCTGGCATTCAGGGCCAGGGATCGAGGGTGGCTAGGTGGGAATTTACGCTTTCTCTCAAATGTTTGTGAGATGGAGAGCTGAACGCTGCCGTGTGACATGGTTGAGATGCTTGGTGACGGAGGTGGTGGTGTTGGTGGTACATCCCCTGTTTGCTGGGCGGCAGGTGCCAACGTTCCTCCAGAGGCGGAGGAAGAGGCTGAGGCGGCAGCAGCAGAAGAGGCCGAGGCGGCAGCAGCAGATGAGGTTGAGGCGGCAGCAGCAGAAGAGGTAGCAGGGGGAGCCTGAGTGACTTCCTTGTTTTTAAGGTGTTTTTTTCTCCACTGCAGTTCATGCTTTGCATGCAGGTGCCTGGTCATGCAGGTTGTGCTAAGGTTCAGAACAACCGCACTATTGAGGGTTAAATGCACTTGGTGACAGGCGCAGCTTGCCCCTGATGTAGTATATGGCTAAAAAATAACCAGACTATTGATGGTTAAATGCACTTGGTGTGACAGCTTGACCCTGATGTAGGATTTAGCCAAAAAACAACCACACTACTGAGGGTTAAATGCACTTGTTGGCAGCTTGTGCTGGCGCACCACAAGACACAAAATGGCTGCCGATCACCCCAGAAAAAAGTGACTGAAAAACGCTCTGGGCAGCCTAAAAACAGTGAGCAATTCAATAGCAGCAGTTCAATCATCCACAGCTGCAGATCGATCTCTGAATGAAGTCTTTTGGAGGAGTTAATCACTGCCTAATCTCGTCCTAACGTCGCAGCTGCAACCTCTCCCTATACTGAACAGAGCAGAGTGACGGGCGGCGCTATGTGACTCCAGCTTAAATAGAGGCTGGGTCACATGCTGCACTGGCCAATCACAGCCATGCCAATAGTAGGCATGGCTGTGACGGCCTCTTGGGGCAAGTAGTATGAAGCTTGTTGATTGGCTGCTTTGCAGCCTTTCAAAAAGTGCCAAGAAAGTGACGAACACCGAACCCGAACCCGGACTTTTACGAAAATGTCCGGGTTCGGGTCCGTGTCACGGACACCCCAAAATTCGGTACGAACCCGAACTATACAGTTCGGGTTCGCTCATCCCTAGTCATAACCATGGAAACGAGCAGTGTATAATGTGATGGAAAAATGAATCAAGCCAGCAAAGGAGGCAATATGAGCAATAACAATTGTGTAACAATTAGTAAGTGGCTTGTATTAACATTCTCTCCATGATAAAAGCTATTTGCTGAAGTGAGACAACGCCTTTAAGTTCACCTGTAAAGTTTAGAGTGCATTTTAAGTTCATCCTGAAATTTACCCCACAAGCCAAATAGCCCTAACTTTATGTGAGTAGTGTATATGCTTCCATAGTCAGCAAGTGAAGAGAAACGTGTGTATAATGTAAAAACATATTGGGAGATTTGGAAAGACTGTGATTTATGTCACTGATTATCATAGCAATCCATTGAGGATTTGCCAGTAGCAAATCCTGACTGTGTAAACATAGCCCTATAGCACAAATCCTATACCTTCAATATCACCACATTGATCATAATGTTGGGCTGAGAGGGATTAGAAGTTTTCTTAAAGGGGTGGCCAATCACTAGGATATGCACCAACATCTGATAGGTGTGGGTCCCACCTCTGAGACCTTCATTTATTTTTAGAATAAAGCCCGCAAAGGGAGGAAGAGTGGACTGCGCATGCGCGGCTAGCCTCCATTCATTTCTATGAGACTGCTGAAAATAGTTGGCTTGGCTATTTCCGTCAGCCCCATATAAGTGAAAGGAGTGGTGGTCACGATCGCGTGATGCACTTTCCATTCATTTCTATGAGACTTCCAAAAATAGCCAAGTGTTGCTGGCATGGAAATGAATGGAGGGCGGATGTGCATGCACGTTCCACTCTCCTTCACTATGTGGGGTCTATTCAAGAGATAGGTGTGGGTCCCAGAGGTGTACATGCTGCAGAATATGGAATGCTTTCCAATAAAGCCAATAGTTATGTCTGTTATTTTCATATTTCCAGTTCAGTGCTGTGCACCTAGTTTATTGTGTCCATCCTCTTTCACCATATTCTGAATAAAATGTATTAAATCAGGGGTTTGCACTATTCTATATCTCCTGAATGATGCCACATTTTTAGAGAAACTACTTTATATTCACCATCAATCACCTGCAACAAAACTGGCTGAGGAGATCCTGTTGAGAGTTTTAGAGATTAATGGATTGTGGCATTTGTACTCGGCTTACAGCTCATTAGCAAAAAGCTCAAAGCTGCCCACGAGCATACGAGTTTTATTGTTATGTGGTACCACATGGTACGATAATTTTGGACATCCCTGTGTGCATGTTACAGTTCAAAGGTTTTCTTTTTTATCCTATTGAAATGGCATCAGTGCTCACAAAGAAAGATCAATTTAGCCGGCTGCTATTTAGTCTTTCTCTAAAGCCCCATAGAATCCGCATACTTAATGGCATAACCAGAAGCCTCGATGCTTAAGAGGATCTTTCAATATGTGGAAATATGTAGAATGCACATATGTTGAATGCATGAAATATCTCTACTCTGCTAAAGGCATTATCTCACAAATTAAATAAAAAAAACTAAATAATAATAATAATAAAAATAATAATGATACGCACCCAGGGGCCGACTGACCATAGACCCCACATGGAAATTTCCGGGGCTGGCCAATGACCAGGGAGCTACCCAAGCCCTTCACTTACTGGGTACATAGCGATCTGATGCTCTCCGCATTATATAATGCTAGGAGGATCAAGACTTATGCACCTGGCTGGTGGCAGAAAAAGTCCTCTTGCATTCATCTGTATTACCGTCCTCAGTTGTCAGTATTTTGTGTGGCACTGTAATATTTGGTTCTGCTGGGATGATATTTCATGCTGCACTCCAGTATTGCTGGCCCCGCCTGCTTCTGTTATCCCTGCCTAAATATGTAGGCCCTGCTTTCTGTTATTTTGGACCCGCCTACAACATGGGGTTAGGTTTATTCTTTTTCCCCAGGACCACTTAAAGTTCCCAGACCGCCTCTGTACACACCATTGCTTTAACTATATCAATGGCAAAATAGCCACTCTCCAGTGTGATATTTACTTTTTTTTGTTTTTTGCTCACCCCTCTGCACCTCAGGTATCCTAACGCTCTTCACATTACACGATTAAGCACCTGCATCTCTCAAGAGTGCATTCCTCTTGAAAAACCCTTCCTCTGTTAAACAACCCCAGAAATTCTGCTAATAAATAGCAATATAGTCTCCTATACCCACTCCAAATTTCCCTCTGTCTTTTATTGAATGTATATTGCTATGATACTTCCTTTAATTCCTTTAAAGGGGTTCTCATGGAATGATTTAAACTGGCCTCAAGCAACCTATCCAAGAATTTGAGCAGGACTGGCTGCAACCAGTTGCAGAGCATATGCATATGGTTATGCCATAAAAAAAAAACATTTTTCAAACCAGCACCCTGGATCTGAATACATTGTTAAATGTACGTCATGCAAAATTTAGTATAGCCACTGAACTGTTCATTAAATTGTATCTGTATAGCAACACCTGTTTGTTTTTCTTTCCCCCTTATTTCCTGTCCACCTCACTTACATGGTTGCACATGCTCAGTTTAAATCTTTAGCTGCCACCAGCCATATCTTCTGTATGTGTCAGTTACAGGAAAAGAGCTCCAGCAGAAAGGACACAACCCCTGAGAGAGGACACATTCCCTGAGCTGCCAGCCTGGAGAGAATCTAGCAATTTGAGCAATACATGGGGAGATCTCTAGTCCCATGTGAGCTACAGGGCTGGTTCTAGCTTTCTTAGAAAGGGAGTATCATGTACTATATGATGTCCGATTTTTTTATATATTTTTTATATCAATCATGGTGTAATCCCTTTAAGCACTTCGGGGTCATTTAATTAGAATGGTGTTTTAAACACTGATCTTAATAACCCTGCGCTGGCGCTTGGTGTGCCTAAGTTATGTAGAGGCGCCGGTGTATAACAGCCTTAAATCTACGCTGGCTCCCTTGCTGGAGTAGATTTTGATCATTTTTCATGCCAAAACCAGCTGGCCTGTCCTCTGCCACGCTAACGCCACGTCCCCTTTTTTGATCTGGTGTAGATGGCATAGATGGGGAAGAAATTGCAGATTTTGCTGCAAATCACCTTTGCGACAAAATATATGCCACATAGTGGTTACTATTTGGTCATAAATGACCCCCTTAGTCTTCAGTTATGCAATTTGGCCACACTGAAAACCCATTCAAATGTGCATGTGGCCTAGAAAGTGGATATTGACTTCCATTATAAAGCTGCATCCAGTAAAATAGCAAACATTCATTTACGTGGCAAAAGTAAAAAGGAAAAGCTTTTAATTATTGCAAATCCTATTCTTCATGTAGTATATCCATCCCCATTATATGGAGACAGAGGAGGTGTGGATTTTCTGAACCATTTTATTTTTAACTTTTTACAAATCCTTTATGAATTCCCACCTGGTGGGAAACTTCAATTTATTCGTTTGCTCTTTCTTGAATGCTTTGTGTGTCTCAGATTCCTAGGGGGAAACCTTTCTGTAAAATATCAGACATATCTCACAAGAATCTGCTAGACTATTCTGCTCAACAAGCTCCGGCACACTGCAGAGGTGCATGAGACAGTATACCATGCTGAATTTTTCATTTTATGGAAATAATACACAATTATATTAAAATTCCTTATCCTGTAAGAAGTCACACAGAAAACTAGTTTCAGCATACTGTGCCATAACCTACATTTTAGGTAAAATAGCAAGGCTTTGGATAATTTTAAATTTAACATACTTTAGTTATAGCAGAATTCAAGGACATTGTTGTAGGGGCTTCAGAAGTTGCAGTCGCATCTGGGCATTGGTGCCTGATGGGGTCAAAGACCCCTCTGACACATAACCGACAGCAATATTATAAATAGCACATGGTAGGTTTGTGTCCCTTTGGGTCAGTTGATCAGGATAGGGGGTGACCGCATCAGTGGAAACTCCATTGATGGCATTTTAACACCTTAGATGCAGTGGTCAGTGCTGATGGCCACATCTAAGTCTTAAAGTGGCAGGAAGTGTCCTCTCACTCATTCATTCCTTGCAATGCGATTTCAGGGTGCCAATGGTTGCTATGGCAGCCCGAGATCTTACAGCATGTATTGTAATGGATTTTAAAAGCAATCAGACCCTGAAGAGTTGAAGTTCCCTGTGGCACTAAAATAATAAAAAAAGAGTTTTATCAAAATAAAAAAACATAAAAGTTTCAAGTGTGAAAAAATATGCCCCTTTCCCCCCTTTAAGACATTTACTTTTGTGAAAAAAATAATAATAATAATAATAAAAAATATATATACAGTATATATATATATATATATATATATATATATATGTTTTAGGTATTGCTGCGTCTGTAACAACCCACTCTATAAAAGTATCACATGATCTATCCCCTCATGTGAACACTGTAAAAAAAACAACATATTATGCTAGAACAGGGGAAGGGCATTGCAAATGGGCACGTCTTATCAGGGCTCCTGCCGACCAGTGTCATCATCACGGCACATCTCTATGCCAATGAATTCTGCAGTAAATACCGATTGAGGCCTGCGATACATCTGCTTCCACAAAATACTGATTGAGGGGTGCGATATACCTTCTTCTACCAAATATTGATTAAGGGGTTCTATTAACCTGTTTCCACAAAATACGGATTGAGGAGTGCGATATCCCTGCTTCCACAAAATATTGATTAAGGGGTTCTATGTACCTGCTTTTACAAAATACTGATTGAGGGGTGCGATATACCTGCTTCCACCAAATATTGATTGAGGCCTACGATACACCAGCTTCCACACAATGCTGATTGAAGGGTGCGATATACATGCTTCCACCAAATATTGATTAAGGGGATTGATATACCTGCCTCCACCAAATATTGATTGAGGCCTGCGATAAACCTGCTTCCACAAAATACTGATTAAGGGGTTTGATAAACCTGCTTACACAAAATACTGATTGAGGGGTGCGATATACCTGCTTCCGCAAAATACTGATTAAGGGGTTTGATATACCTGCTTCCACAAAATATTGATTAAAAGGATTGATATACCTGATTCCACAAAATATTGATTAAGGGGATTGATATACCTGCTTCCACCAAATATTGATTGAGGCCTGCGATACACCTGCTTTCACAAAATACTGATTAAAGGGTTTGATGAACCTGCTTCCACAAAATACTAATTAAGGGGATCACTATACCTGCTTCCACAAAATACTGATTATGGGGTTTGATATAACTGCTTCTACAAAATACTGATTGAGGGGTGCGATATACCTGCTTCCACAAAATATTGATTAAGGGGTTCTATATGCCTGCTTCCATAAAATACTGATTGAGGGGTGCGATATACTTGCTTCTACAAAATACTGATTAAGGGGTTTTATATACCTGCTTCCACAAAATACAGATTGAGGGGTGCAATACACCTGCTCCCACAAAATATTGATTAAGGGGTTCTATATACCAGTTTCCACAAACTACTGACTGAAGGTTGCAATATATCTGCTTCCACCAAATACTGATTGAGGGGTGCAACATACCTGCTTCTACCAAATATTGATTAAGGGGTTCTATATACCTGTTTCCACGAAATACTGATTGAGGGGTGCGATATACCTGCTTCCACCAAATATTTATTATGGGGTTCTATGCACCTGCTTCCACCAAATATTTATTGAGGCCTGCGATAAACCTGCTTCCACAAAATACTGATTAAGGGGATTGATATACCTGCTTCCAACAAATATTGATTGAGGCCTGCGATACACCTGCTTCCACAAAACACTGATTTAGGCTACTTTCACACTTACGGCAGAGTAATCCGGCAAGGATTTCCTTCGCCGGAACTGCCTCCCAGATCTGGCAAAACGTATGCTAACTGATGGCATTTGGAAGACTGATCAGGATCCTCATCAGTCTTAAAAATGCCATTAAGACTAATACATTCCTCCGGCATTCAGGCAAGTCTTCAGTTTTTTGGGCCGGAGATAAAACCGTCGCATGCTACGGTTTTATCTTTTGCCTGATCAGACAAAAAGACTGAACTGAAGCCATCCTGATGCATCCTGAAAGGAATGCTTTCCATTCAGAATGCATGGGGATATAACTGATCAGTTTTTTTAAAGTCATTGAACCCTTTTGACGGAACTCAGTGCCGGAAAAGAAAAACTCTATTGTAAAAGTGCCCTAAGGGGTTTGATATACCGGCTTCCACAAAAAACTGACTGAGGCCTACGATATACTTGCTTCCACAAATACTGCTCTTCTCTAGAGACTTTGGCACAGTGTCATTTAGAAAATGAAAGGCAGAGGAAGAGGCAGACCGTTCCGCAGGGGTGGTACGGGTCGGGCAGGTGCACCAGGCCGGAGCTTAAGTCTAAAGTTGGAGAAAGTGTGTGCGATTACGTCAAATGATGCACCAGAGTTGGTTGAGTGGCTCACTCAGCCTTCTGCTTCTGCACCCTCCATATCCTCTGTATCTGCACCCTCCTCACTCTCTGCTGTGTGCACCCCCAAAGACACCACCACCACCACCATACCCCCTCCACTCGAGTCAGAGGAATTATTTTCCCATCCATTCCCATACCTTACCGATGCGCAGCCATTCTTGGCATCGGATGAGGAAGAGGAGGTAGCAACGGCCGCCACCTAGCGGTCTGATGACAGTACCCAGATCAGCCCAAGGAGGGTGGTCCCCGCTGTTTCTGCCTACTCTAAGATCTCTAAAGTCAGTGGTGGTGAAGGTGACGATGATGACATGTCGATGTACAGTACGTCACGTGGGTGCCCACAAGAGAGGAAGAGTTGGGGAGTTTAGAGGAAGAAACTGAGAAACTAGCAGTGCACAGGAGGCAAAAAGCAGACTGCAAATATTTCTGGAGCAAGCCATCCACAATGCATGGTCACATCTTGCGCTACCAGGATGCCGGCACATGGCTCCGCAGTGTGGGCTTTTTTTAACGTTTCAGCTGCTGATAATAGTGTTGCCATCTGCAGCCTGTGCTGTCGACGCATAAGTCGCGGTAAGCCCAACACTCTCCTAGGGACGACCGCCTTAAGAAGGCACCTAACCTCCATCACCAAGCCCAGTGGGAGCAACGCCATAATAACCCACAAAGCCACACTCCCGGCGCTCCACATCCTGCCTCTTCTCCTTCTCTAATCTCCTCCCATTTGTCCTCCACTTCACCTTCCACTATGCCCTTCGTCACGTTCATCTGACAGAAGGCAGGTTTCCGTGGCCCAAATGATCGAGCGTAAAAAGTTGATGACACCGGATAACCCTCTTGCTCAACGGTTGACCGCTGCCTTGTCGGAACTGCTATTCCGCCAACTACTGCCATATAAACTGGTGGACTCGGAGGCCCTTTAGAAATTTTTGGGCCATTGGCACAGTGCAAAGTCCCCGAAAGGCAATATTTCTCCCAGAAGGGCACCCAGAGCTATAAGGCCACGTTCAACGCCAAGTGAATATATCTCTGGCACACAGTGTTGGTGCCAATATACATCTGACCACAGACATGTGGTATAGCAAACACAGGCAGGGAAGGTACATAACTTTTACTGCCCACTGGGTGAACCTTCTGATGGCCATCAAGCATGTAACCTGTGGCACCCGTGTGGATTTGGTGTTACCGCCACGGATTGCATGCAGGCCTGCCTCTTCTTCTCCTCCTACTCTGCTGACTCCTCCTTTTCCACTGCTACCGCTTTTGCTGCACCCCCAAGCTCCCTAGTACTTTTTCGAAGTGCCAGGTGAGACATTGCCATGCTGTGCTGCGGCTGTTGTGCCTGGAAGCCAAGAGCCACACTGGTCCTGCACTGCTTTCAGCTCTGCGGTCACAGGACAACCAGTGGCTAACCCCGCTGAATTTGACAGTTGACAAAGTGCTGTGCGACAATGGTGCCAATCTGCTGAGCACGCTGAAACAGGGCAAAATGACACAAAAAGTTGATGACACCGGATAATGGCACATGTCCTGAACTTAGTCGTGCAGCGATTCGTTGTCAAATATCCCGGGGTCCAGGACGTCTTGTGGCAGGCCAGGGAACTCGCTGGCCATTTAAGAAGATCTTACAAGGCCATGGCTCGCCTTGATGACGTTCAGCGGTGACACTACCTGCCCGTCAGACATCTGATTTGTGACAGCCCGACGCACTGGAACTCCAACTTGTATATGATTGATAGGCTGCTCCAGCAGCAACGTGCCGTTAATAAATACCTGTACGAATTCTGTAGCAGGACAGGTTATGGGTAGCTTGGTTTCATTTTACCGTGACGCATGCAGACTTCTGCCGCCATTTCATGAGATCACCAAACTGGTCAGTCTCACCCAGGACACCATCAGTGACATCGTACCTTACGCCTTCTTTCTAAAGTGTGCATTGCGTTGTTTCATTGATTAAGCCGCCGAGGAGCAGGAAGATGAGGAAGTCGCAATGTTGAATGAATTCCCAGGGGGGGGCTACTCCATCTGAAAAACAAGTCAGCAGGAGTGTGATGAGGAGTCATCAGAAGAGGATGATGGCTGGGGGAAAGAAGAAGGAGGAGGAGGAGCAAGAAGAGCAGACTTTTCGGGGATCCCTGGTGTTGTCCGTGGCTGGGGGGAGGAGACCGAGGATGACATTCTCCTGGGCGATGAGCAGGAGCCAGGGCTCTCCACCTCTTCCAATTTAGTGTAATTGGGGGCCTTCATGCTCCAGTCATTAAAGAGGGACCTGTACAAAAAGCATAAAGGGCAAGGACCAGTACTGGGTGGCAATGACCCCCGTTACAAGCACAAAATGGCGGACATGTTACCAACATCACAGAGGGCTGTCAGAATGCAGCATTTCCAGGCCTTGCTGCGATAGAAGCTGCATTCTGCTGTTGCGGGCACTGGCAGAGGAATTTCCACCCACATCGAAACAGGTGCAGCTACCAATTCTACCTCACCTGCAAGAAGAGTGCGGTTTGAAGATGTGTTGGTCACTTCGGATATGAGATCATTCTTACAGCCAACCCATCGATAGCTGCGCTCCAGATCCAGCCTCAGGGAACGCCTAGACCGACAGGTGTCCGACTACATCGGGTTAACGGCCGATGTGGACGCTCTGAGAAGCGAGGAATCCCTGGACTACTGGGTGTGCAGGCTTAACCTGTGGCCAAAGCTGACACAATTTGCCATGGAAATCTTGGCTTGCCCCTCGTCCAGTGTCCTGTCCGAAAGGACGTTCAGCGCAGCAGGGGGGATATGTCCATGTTTATGAAAATGAGTTTTTACATGACAAAACTGTATAGAAAGGTTATTGAATATTATGTTAGGACAATCAGAAAACTTTTTGTCACCCTAATGATATTGAATTAGGTGCGCAGGTCCACCCAAGCCATCCAACAGATCTGAAGTAACTTTGAGCCTTACTGGCTCTCAGTCAGATGAGAGCTGGTTTAGAATATCTCATAGTGCACAAGGCTGCCATTGTAAGGTATGCTGACTAAGCCTGTCATATGTCTCATGGATAGATTGATGGCTTGCACATACCTGGCTTTTGGCATATAGCCTTCGTGTGGATGTCCATTGTATGTCATAAATAATAGGCATCCTCTTAATGCTGTTTCCAAACCATTTTGATAGGGTTTCTATCAATTTCTAACCTTTTTTGTGACCCAGACACCCTCTTCTCTTCCGAGCAGGCGGTGCCTGGGGTCCTCTCATTGACTTCCATTGTGCTTGGTAGAGCACACGAGCATACCGATGTGTTCAGCCAGAGCTCCCGAGCACATGAGCACTTTGGTACTTGATCAACACTAATAACCATGTAACAGCATAATGTTTAAACAAAGGGTGAGGTTAAATATGGTCTTCAAATGCAGCCATTTAGGCATTTGCATAAGGCAGGGCCTCATTTGAACCAATAGCGGTCCCTCTCATCTGAATGCAAAATTTGTCACTAAATAGGAAGAAATTCTTAGTATAATTCTTAGTAATGTCAAGCCAAATTCTTGTTGTGTTGCATATAGTTGAGTTGTGAGTATTCTGTCTAAAGTCGAGCGGTTGCTTCTATGCCCTTTTCATGATCAATAGAGGTGTATAGACTGTTTAGATCCATTGTGACTAACAGACAGTCTGATATGTCTTTGAGGTGTTATATCCTGGATAGGACAGCTTTATCAGTGGTGCTCTCTTTCTCTCTCTATATAAATATGTATATTATTTAAAGCTGAGTGTATGTGTGTGCGTTTATGTCCTCTAAAGGAATCTGCACCGTCACATTTACAATTACAAAATTTGGCACACAGATACATCAGGTGTCCGGAAAGGTTTTAAACCGGGTCTCAGCTCTCTAGCACGTACCATTCCTGAGATATTCCCATAAAATGCATTAGCCAATAGAAGCCTGGTCACATGATGATTATCAGCCAATAGAAGCTTGCAGGCCCTTATTCTCCACATACACACAGTTTTACACCAGGTTTCCATAACAACCCAGCCATTTTTCCTCACTGCTGTAGGTTAGCTTTAACAGGGCAGGGTGCTGTGGATGACACTGGTAAGGGAGCGGAGTGCTGTGAAGGTCACAGTTAAAGGGTTTCTACCACTTGAATATCACATATTTGGTGTTCAGACACTAGCGATTCGCTAGTGTCTGTTCTTGCCTACAAGCTAATTATCACATTAATCCGGGCTGCCGATACCTCAAAAAAAGCACTTATATCTTTATGCAAATGAGCCTCTAGGTGCTATGCAGGCGTTTTTCTAAGCACCTAGAGGCTCCGTCTACCTTGCATTTTGCCGCCCTGCGCCTCGCTCCAGCACGCCCATCTCTCACTGTAATCGATCCTCCCCCTGCTTCAGCCTTCCGAAATCCCGCGCCTGCGCCGTCCGTCGCGGCATTCGGAGGCATTCGGCGCAGGCGCAGTCAATGTCTGACCGCTTGCTGCTGGGCTTCGTCTGTCCCACGGAGCTCTGTGACGTCATCGGCGCAGGCGCAGTTGAAATGTCTGAGCAGGGAGCGGTCAGACATTGACTGCGCCTGCGCCGAATGCCTCCGAATGCCGCGACGGACGGCGCAGGCGCGGGATTTCGGAAGGCTGAAGCAGGGGGAGGATCGATTACAGTGAGAGATGGGCGTGCTGGAGCGAGGCGCAGGGCGGCAAAATGCAAGGTAGACGGAGCCTCTAGGTGCTTAGAAAAACGCCTGCATAGCACCTAGAGGCTCATTTGCATAAAGATATAAGTGCTTTTTTTGAGGTATCGGCAGCCCGGATTAATGTGATAATTAGCTTGTAGGCAAGAACAGACACTAGCGAATCGCTAGTGTCTGAACACCAAATATGTGATATTCAAGTGGTAGAAACCCTTTAAGGGGGCAAGAAGGGTGGCCATTCACTCCACCCTCAAAAGACGGACTTAAAAACTCTGCCCCAGTTCACGATATTCCACGCCCATTCAGTTAGGCCATGCCCCCTCCTACTCTCCAGCTGAAAGGGATTGAAAAAAATGATGGTAAAAATCAACTTCTGTCAGCTACAGGGATGGGAGGGACGGTGACTTTCTCCCTGTAGCTCACGCACAGACAGCACAGTGCTGCTGTCTGAAAGTGAACTGTTCAAAAGGACATCCCTGTGTCCATCCAGGGCCTACGCCGGACGTAAGACAGGGAGTCTGAAAGACGGACTATCCGGCCTAAAACTAGACCTCTGGCCACCCTAGGGGCAGGCTGCTATGACGGTCAAAGTTAAGGGGGCGGTCCGCTATGAATTTCAGTGTTAAGGGGCAGATTGCTGTAGAGGCCACTGTTAAGAGGGTGGGCTGTTGTGGAAATTGGGTACTCTGGAGGTCACTAACTAATAAAGGGGGGGGGGATGCTGTGGAGGTCATTAATGAAGGGGCAGCTGCTGTGGAGGTCACTGTTTAAGGGGAGGTCACTGTTATGGGAGGAGGGGACTGTGGAGGCCACTATTAAATGGGCAGTGGGGTACTGTACGGTTACTGTTAAGACAGCGGGATACAGTGGAGGTCACTGTTAAGGGAGCGGGGTACTGTGGCAGTCAATGTTAAAGGGGCAGTCGCTGTGGTGGTCTGTTAAGGGGGCCGGGAATGGTGGAGGTCAGTTAAGGGGACTGTAACCTATGGTCAGTGTTAAGGGGTGGTTGCTGTAGAGGTCACTGTTAAGGGGGTGGACCCCTGTGGAGGTCACTGTCAAGGGAGTGGGGTGCTGTGGAACTCCCTGTTAAAGGGGTAGGCTGCTTTGAAGGTCAAAGTTAAGGGGGTGGCCTGCTGTGGAGGTCCCATTTTAAGGAGACATGGCACTATGGGAGGCTCAATGTTAAGGGGTGGGGAGCTGTAGAGGTCACTTTTAAGGGGTGGAGTACTGTAGATGTCACTGTTATAGTGGATAATGTCGATATCTTTTAAACACACACAAATATTAAATGAAATAGATAAAATATACTGTGCAAAGCCGGCTCTTTCAGCTGGTATATATATATATATATATATATATATATATAATACCGCAAATAGTGCAGCAGCACAGTCAGATGTTGTGCACTGGGTGCAAAATTCCTCAGAGAGGCTGGCTTCTCCTCCAACATATATATTCACCGAATGAAGAGGCAGCACTTCCAGTTATTGGTGATAGGGTGACGACCCCAAACTTTATTCCCAACAACGTTTCGGCCTTCTCAATGAGGCCTTTGTCAAGCTACAACAGTGCTAAAAAGTGGGATCTATATACCCACAATTCATTACAAAATCAGTGCAATCAGTGAAATCAAATGTTAACAATTAAGTCACATGACCATCAGACATCATAATATCACATGACTATATATGTGCATATCTTGTTTATATCAAACAATAAAACAATCATAAAAGCATCATGTGGCAACAATCCATAGTGTGGGTCTTACATCATAAGTATCATATATCTTATGTACGGTGAACAGATATATAGTGTTCCAGAACATTACATCCAGCATCCACTATAACTTAAGTGATCAAAAGTGCTCTAACCACTAAGAATTAAAATCATCAATTCATTGTACAGCTGTATCATATTATATATTAAAAACTGGTGGGACCAACCGTCATGGAGTAGGGGAGACGCTGAAGCAGGCACACCTGGCTACTCCATGACGGTTGGTGATTAAAATGGGCCTTACGTCGAAGAATGCGGTAAAACCATTGTAATACTTGTTCCAACTGGAACGCGTTCAAGTTTGGTGTAGGGCCATTCTTAAAGAACTTGCATCTGTGCCGGTGAAAGGGTAATAGAGGATATATTGACAACTAAGTTGTTCTCCTTACCTGGGATTGCGCCTGGACACGTTTTTTATGTTTGTTTCCTGCTGCCCCTCCTTGTGCGTTTCAGTTGTATCTGCCTCTCCTCCTTGGACATCCTAAAAATGGTGAGGTGACCTTCTTTATCCAGTGGATCTGTCACTGCCCGGTTTTTATTTTTATTTGTATGTTATATATTTCCTTTGAAAATTGGATTTATTTAAATCTAGGACTTAGTTCCACTTTTGATGGTACCCCTTATATTATTCATGATATCTATTATTATTCCTACATAGAGGTTATACCGCTAAAGAAGGTCCTGTTGGACCAAAACATCTGAGGATTTGCACTGTTGACTATTGATTATATGCATATACATGTCTGGATCAGGAATCTTGATATAATTTTGGAAAAATAAAATGACACTAATTGCGATACAACACTGGAGTGCAGCGATTTTTCTTCAATTAATTTATCACTGTGGCCTGTGCAGTGCTCCAAGATTCAAGTAGTGGCCCCATGACAAAGTGTGGAGGGTGGTAGCAGTGGCAGTAACCGTGACAAAAGTAGTCCCATGACAGAGTGGGGATGGTGGCAGCAGCAGTGGCAGTAGAGGGGGTGTGGGCCAAGGGGAGAGGCTGCGGTTGCTGCATCAGGCTGTAACACTAAATTAGTGGCGCTGTTTTCCCACACCACTTTATGATGACGGTCCATATGTTGACACAGGGCCATCATGCCAACATTAGCAGCCTGGCCGTGCCTCACCTTCTACCTACATATCCTGCTTACTAACATCCCCCAGCGGCTTGCTGAAAAATTACCCCACTGCTGCTTTTTTTATGAATCCTTCTTCGGCATAGAGCAACATGATCTCCTTAAGTATTTTAATATATTCAAACACCATGGTATGAGAAACATCCTCATATCATGATTTTTGCACCACCATGGTTTACTGTCTTCACACTGTACTGTGGCTTGAATTCAGTGCCCGGGGGTCATCTGAAATACAGTACCCAAAAAGAAAATCTTGGTTTCATGAGCATATAAAATGTTGATCCATTTCTCTTTGGGCCAGTCAATGTATTCCTTAGTAAATTTTTACCTATTCAGGACGTGTCTTTTTTCAACAACAGGACTTTACAGGATTCTTGGCTTCACTTAACCGTCTTCTGATTGTAGCAGTATTCACTTGGAACTTCAGATCTTCTTTGATCTTTCTGGAGGGGGCCTTTGCCATTTTAGCTATTCTTCAATCCATTTGAACAGCAGTTCCCTGCTTCCTTCTGCGTCTTTTCGGTTTTGGTTGCCCCTTAAAGGCATTTGAGATCATTTGAGAAAAGCAGCCTAAAATTAGTGTTTAGCAAAACAGCGAAACAGTAATTCAAACAGCGTACTACTACGTTATGGGAACCACTGCGTTCCTGCAATTTGACGCAATAGTACATCATGGTGATCGCGCGGGCACCGGAGCGATGCGCACGCAATCACTACAGGGGTAGCCGGGCCCCTGCTGTATCCGCCGGCATTGCTGTAAAAGCCGATGCCGGCAGATTAACCCCTTCTATGACGCAGTCCGCGCTGACTGACATAGAAGGGGTTTGTGTTGGGTGAGTGATCGCATCGAGTCCCCGCGCTGCTGTGGCGGGGACCCGATGCATGACAAGGCAGTCCGATGCCATGCAGAGGCTGTCCAAAGCCTTGCACGGCATCGGGAACTGCCTTCTACGGGTGCCGAGGAGATCCAGCTTCAGGCTGGGTCTCCTAGGCAACCTGTTAGTGTATGACTCAGTGTCATACACTAACAGGCAATGCATTACAATACAGATGTATTGTAATGTATTGCAGAGGGGATCAGACCCCCAAAAGTGAACATCAGAAATAAAGAAAAAAAATATAAAACGCCCCTTTCCCCTTATTTTATAATATTACCCACACATATTAGGTATTACCGCGTCCGTAAACACCGACCGACCGATAAATATATCACATTATCCAAAAAATATAGCTCTCAGAACATGGAGACACTAAAACATAATTTTTTTGTTTCAAAACTGCTATTATTGCGCTAAAGTGAAATACATAAAAATAATCGCCACGTCCATAACAACCAGCTCTATACAAATATCACATGACCTAACCCCTCAGGTGAACACCGTAAAAAAAAAAAAAAAATTAAGAAAAAAAGTCATTTTTGTTGTCACATTACATCACTAAATTTGCAACAGCAAGTGATCAAAAAGGTGTATGCCTCCCTAAATAGTACCAATCAGACCGTCACCTCATCCCACAAAAAATGAGACCCTATCTAAGAGAATCGGTCAAAAAATAAAAAAGCTATGGCTCTCAGACTATGAATACACTAAAATATCATTATTTTGGTTTCAAAAAATGCTATTATTGTGTAAAACTTAAATAAATAAGAAAAAGTAGACATGTTAGGCTGAGTTCATATCAGCGTTCAGCCTTTCCGTTCTCCTACTCCGTTATAGACAAAGATTATTTTGTAGTGGAGACAAAAGTAGTGCATGCAGGATTTTTATGTCCGCTTCAAAAATCTTCCATTATCGTCTATGGGGCACATGGGCCCCGTTCGGCTCAGTTATGTGCCGAATCCGTCCTTTTCGTTTTCCTGCTCCTATAACGGAGTAGGAGAATGGAAAGGCTGAACACTGATGTGAACTCAGCATTAGGTATTGCAACGTCCATAACGATCTGCTCTATAAAAGAAGTCACATGGCCTAATCCCACAGGTATTCCATGCATCTATGCACGCAACTAGCCTGATGAAGGGCATGTGTTTTGCCCGAAACGTTGCCTCAGTTCCAAAAAGGACCTTTATGTCCGGCAAATAAAAAGCATTAATCGTATACTGGAGTGCTGTCTAAATTATTCAAATACTAATCCCACAGGTAAACGTTGTAAAAATAAATAAAAACTGCGCCACAACAACCAATTTTTTGGTCCCCATGCCCCATGAAGTGTAATAATAAATGATCAAAAAATCATATGTACCTGTAATTGGTACCAATAAAAACGTCAACTCTTCCTCCAGATAAAGAGCCCCTGCACAAGACTATTGGCAGAAAAAATAAAAATAAATAGGGCGTTCAGAAAATGGAGATACAAAAAACAAATTTTTGTTTTCAAAAATGCTTTATTATGTAAAACTGAAACAAACATGATAGAAAGTAGACATATTTGATATCATTGCATCCGTAACAACCTATCTAACCGGTCAGATGAATAAAAAATTGTTTTAAAAACTGTGCCAAAACATCCATTTTTTAGTTACCTTGCCTCACAAAGAACATAATATAAAGCAATAAAAAAATAATGTACCCCAAAATAGTACCAATATAACTGCCACCTTATCCCCTAGTTTCCAAAATGTGGTCACTTTTTGAGTTTCTACTGTAGGGGTGCATCAGGGGGGCTACAAATGGGACATGGCATCTAAAAACCAGTTCAGCTAAATCTGCCTTCCAAAAACCATATGGCGTTCCTTTCCTACTGTGCCCTGCCATGTGGCCATAAAGCAGTTTACGAACACATGTGGAGTGTTTCTGTAAACCGCAGAATCAGGGTAATAAATATTGAGTTTTATTTGGCTGTTAACTCTTGCTTTGCTACTGGAAAAAATGGACTAAAATGTGAAATCTGCCAAAAAAGTGAAATTATAAAATTTCATGTCCATTTTCCATTAATTCTTGTGGAACACCTAAAGGGTTTACAAAGTTTGTAAAATCAGTTTTATATACTTTGAGCGGTGTAGTTTCTAAAGTAGGGTCATTTTTGGGTCGTTTCTATCAGACCTGAACTAGTCCTTAAAAAGTGGGTTTTGGAAATTTTCCGAAAAATTTCAAGATTTGCTTCCAAACTTCTAAGGCTTCTAATGTCCCCAAAATTTTTTACATGAAGCAGACATATGGGGAATGTAAAGTAATTACTATTTGGAAGTATTACTATCTATTCTAAAAGTAGAGAAATTGAAATTTGGAAATTAGCAATTTTTTCAGAATTTTTGGTAAATTTGGTATTTTATTTACTCATTTTTACCACTGTCATGAAATACGATATGCGACGAGAAAACATTCTCAGAATGGCCTGTTTAAGTAAAAGCGTTTTTAAAGTTATTACCACATAAAGTGACACATGTCAGATTTGCAAAAAATGGCCTGGGCAGGAAGATGAAAACAGGCCCGGGGTTGAAGGGGGTTAAGTTCCAAGCCTTCACACTGAGATTGATGCACATGATTAGGCAGAGTGGCCTAGGTATACCAGATTTATCGCAATTGATGACAAATTAATTTGGAAGAATTTTGGTGAATTGTTAGAATCTAATTTTTTAAAACTTTGCTTGTCTTTACCTATAATATGCTGCACTTCTCTTTATGTTTCCCTCTCAAATAAATTATTAAATCAAAGTTTATTCTTCAACAGCCCAATGTCAGAAACAACCCATTTTTCCTAGTATTTCAGAAGGAAAATCACCATAACCAACATGTGCAACATTTGCCACCCTCCTACCTTAAAGGGGTTTTCCAGGATTTTAACATTGATGACCTATCCTCAGGATAAGTCATTAATATCAGAATGGCTGGGGTCCAACACCCGATCAGCTGTGCCAGCACAGCCTTCCCTTCATTGTTTACCTGCTAGCCGTCGACATTGTAGCTTTGAGTAAATGTAATTGCAAGAAGCCGTCCTGGACAGGTTGTTCCTATAAACTGTGATGTCGATGTCAAGCAGGAAAACAATAAAGGGAAAGCAGTGCTTGAACAAGCGCAGCCTTCTCCTCATACAGCTGATCAGCAGGGGTTCTGGGTGTTCGACCCTGCCGATCTGATATTGATGAACTACCCTGAGGATAGGTCATCAATATTAAAATCCCGGAAAACGCTTTTAAATAAGGACTATTTAACACCTGTTATTCCATAGAATGAATGACTTCACCAATTTAACTCCTCACTGCTATTATTTTGAACAAGCCCCTTTCAATTAATGATTCAGTTACTCACAATGAGTGGCTGCATGTCTTAATTGTTGGGTCTGTTTTTTTATTTATTATTTTTTATATTGCTCTACTACACTTACTATACAGCTATATACCAAAATGTTTTTATTTTCAATTAGAGTATTTGGCAGATGTATGCATGTGAATAGGCACACAGTTGTATACATTTATTATGAGAGTGGTGTTTGCTATCCTCACATTCCCTTACGTCCTCAACAGCAGCACAGATGGGGTTAACTGCCCCTGTGGACTGGTAGGACCGGCGGAATTTTAATGAGCCCAAGAACCAATAAACGATCTTCAGCTCCCTGAAAGGGAGGAGATCACCCCCCAGCCCACCGTGTTTTTTTCTGTCCTCTGGACAGGTGGACTGGCGTGTCGCTCCCTCTCTGGGAGCTGAAGATTGCTTAGGGGTTCTTTTTTCCCTCCTTAAAGCTTAGCTCGCTTTCTATGGATCTCAGTGCCTTTATTTTAGACCTGATCATGGCGATTTCGGTCTGGGGTACCGTTGGGGAGGGGGGCGTCCCCTCCCCTCTTCTTTCATCATCTGTAGACGGTGCTCCGTTCCTCCGTTACCGCATGTGTGCGGCGCTATGGGCGCCGCCATTTTTCCGGAAGTGACGCGCCCTAGGTGCGCTACGTCACTTCCGGTTTTCCGAAGCGATGCGGTGATGTATAAAACTCACCTTTCTTTAAACTGGCTCCCTAGAATGACATCCTGGACTTAGGATTAGTCTGGGGAGACAATTTTTCGTTTAGGTAGAGCCAGTATAGGCTCTGGTTTTTCTGAGTGCTTGCTTTGGCAGCACATATACAAAAAAAAAAAAAAAAGGGAGTGGTGCTGATCTCGTTTCAGGAACCCGCCCATTGGGCGGGGTTTCCTCCTTTTAAGCGCCCAGAGCCCATCAGTCAGTGCTCTGGTTGCGTTGCTTTCACAAGTTAGCTCCAGAGCTCTCCTGTGCTTTGTGATATTCCTGCAGTATTGCTTTGCTTGGGTTTTGTACTTCCTCTTCTTTCAGCTCTATATCTTCTAGTGCTGGTGGGCCCCCTTAAGGTCTGGTTTTCTCCACCTCCTGATGTTGTAGGTGTTATGACCTGTTTTGTTTCTTCCATTACAGACTATGGCTTCCCCTAAGGAGGATCAGCGGAAGGCTGGGGCCAAGAGGAAGCATTTGGCATGTTACGAATGTAACACACCCCTAGTTGACAGCTGTCCTTTCTCCAGATGTGAGAGTTGTCGCACGGCATCCACGGAACCCACGATGCAGGAGATGTTCCAATGGACCAAGACATACGTGGATGATTCCATCAAGGGAGTAGTTCAGCTACTTAATGAGAGGCTACCAGGTCCCTCTCAGACTCCCATGGAGGTGGTCGCACCGGTCGAAAGACCTACCCCCTGTTCAGTGGGGTCTTCTTCTTCTGAGGAAGAAGAATCTACTTCTTGCTTTTTTCCTCCAGAAAAGACGCAGAAGTTACTCAAGTCCATCAGGTCGGGGGACCAGGATGTTGACATGGGGGAGTCCTCCGATCCCGCCGGTCGGACACAGCGTGTCTTTAGAGCGGATGAGACCCTCCTCTCTGTGATGCGCACAGAGTGGAAAAAGCCTGAGAAGGGTCCAGTGCTTACCAGAAAATTCAGACTCATGTACCCGATGGCTAAACCCTTGGTGGAATCGTGGGGTTCCGTTCCCAAGGTGGACATGGCTATAGCCAAGTTGTCCCGGCGCACTCTAGTCCCTGCAGACGATGGGTCTAGCCTGCAGGACCCTCTAGACCGGAGGGCAGAGTGCACCCTTAGGAGGGGTTACGCGGCGGCAGAACTACTTCCATTGCGGCCACTGAGGTAGCCACCTATCTACGCTCTAGGCTTAATCAAATCCAGACGGATGTGGACCAGAGCGTATCAAGAGACGACATCCTGGCAGCCTTCAAGTCAGCCAACCTGGCTATGGACTTTTTAGTTGATTCCTCCCAGATGCAGCTAAAGCTGGCCGCCAAAACTATGGCCCTAGTTTCAGCTGCCCGCAGACCACTCTGGCTGAAACCGTGGATCACGGATAATGCATCCAAGTTTAACCTTTGTGGGCTCCCCTTCGAACCAGATAGGTTATTCGGGTCCGAATTAGACAAAATAATGGAGGGGCTCTCCGATAAAAAAGGGAAGAGCCTCCCCCAGCAGCCCTTTCGGGGACGCCCCAGACAGGAAAAGAAGGGCGGAGGTCGTTCTGGGCAGCAGTCTAGGCACAGAGATTGGGGGGGGCCGTCTCATAAATATCCGAGACGCCCCCGCAAACCCACCAGGGAGGCAAAACCCTCCTGACTATGGGCCTCCTCGAGGCTCTTGGATAAGCCCTGCTGCCCCTGCAGTGTCTCCTCTAGATTTTCCCGTACCCCTCCCCCAGATTCCCGTGGGGGGCCGTCTTACCCACTTCAAAGACTCTTGGAGCCGGTTGATTGCAGACCCCTGGGTCCAGGACATAGTTTCCGCCGGGTACCGGGTAGATCTTATCTCTCTCCCCCCAGAGAGATTCATCGCCACACGAAGCTTCGGGTCTGCCAAACAGGTGGTCCTAGAATCTTACATTCAGGACTATATTTCCAAGGGAGCCCTGGAGGAGGTACCGGCAGGGGAGAGGGGCCTAGGGATTTATTCACCAGTGTTCCTGGTTCCCAAGAAGACAGGAGATCTCCGGATGATCATCGATTTGAGATTCCTCAATCGATTTATAAGGAAAACAAGGTTTCGCATGGAAACCATAAGGTCAGTCAGCCATATCCTCAATCCTGGGGACGTCATGGCTACTCTGGACCTCAAGGATGCGTACCTTCACATTCCGATCCATTCCGCTTCCCGGAAACTCCTCAGGATCGTGGTCCAGATCTCAGGGGTTTGCAGGCACTTTCAGTTCGCCGTGCTTCCCTTCGGAATCTCTTCTGCCCCCCTCATCTTCACCAAGGTAGTGGTTTCGGTGGTGGCAGCTTTGAGACTCCAAGGACTGACTATTATTCCTTATCTGGACGATTGGCTTTTCATAGCCTCTTCAGTTCCGATCCTTACCCACCATCTTCAGGTCGCAGTCTCCTTTCTCTTCCGCCTAGGCTGGATTATCAACTGGCAGAAGTCGAATGTGAGCCCATCGACTTCAATCCATTACTTAGGATTCGTGGTCGACTCTGTGGAGATGTCCCTCCGGTTCACTCCAGAAAGGAGAGCGCGGATTCAGGACCTGGCAAAGGTCCTTTATGTCCCTCGTCGAGTCTCTATCCGGACTCTCATGAAGATGCTGGGGCTCATGTCAGCGGCTGCGGATGCGGTCCCTTGGGCGTTATGGCACCTCCGTCCTCTTCAGTCGGAGGTCTTACACCTATGGAACGGCAGCCCTGCGGGGCTAGATTCCCTGTGCTCCCTGTCCGGTCAAACCCGAAATTCCCTCAGATGGTGGTTTCAGCTACCAGCAGGGAAGTCTATGACCCAACCAGCTTGGGTCATATTGACTACAGACGCGTCCCTTGTAGGCTGGGGCGCTCACCTGGACGGATCCCCAATTCAGGGATCTTGGTCTCCTCTGGAGCGGCATCTTTCCTCCAATCTTCGCGAGATGCGAGCTATCCGGCTAGCCCTCCTTCACTTTGCGCCTCAGATCCGGGGCAAAGCAGTGAAAGTCCAGTCAGACAATATGACTGCAGTCCTCTATATAAACAAACAGGGAGGCACAAGATCATTGCCCCTTCTGTCAGAGATCGGGGTAATTCTTCGGTGGGCAGAGCTGAACCTTTCCCATCTATCTGCCGTTCATATTCGAGGCTCCCTCAATATGATAGCGGACCGCTTAAGTCGAGGATTACCGACCATGGAGTGGTCTCTGCATCCGGAGATCTTCAGGCAGCTAGTTCACAGATGGGGTATGCCAGAAGTGGATCTCATGGCAACCAGGTTCAACGCCAAGGTGATGAGGTTCTGTTCCCTCTACAGGAAAGACAACCCCCTGGCGATAGATGCTCTGTCAATACCGTGGAGGTTCAGGCTGGCTTACATCTTCCCTCCCTTTTCCATGATACCGAGGGTATTGATGAAAATCCGTCAGGATCAGGCCTCGGTAATAGCCATCATACCGTTTTGGCCCAGAAGATCCTGGTTTACCCAGCTCATTCAGATGAGTCGGGGACAATACTGGAGACTCCCCCCGGAGCAGACCCTGGTGTCGTGGGACACTCACCTCTGCCCAGATCTGCACAGGTTCAACCTGACAGCCTGGAGGTTGATCAGTCCCTTCCCAATATAGAAGGGCTTTCCGAGTCGGTCCTGAGAACTTTGTCGCATTCCCGAGCAGAGTCTACAAAGAAGGCCTACTCCAGGATCATGAGAATCTTCGAGGCATGGTGTGATTCCAGACAGGTGGCCTCTGCAGATCCGCCCCTTCCTGCGATACTTCAATTTCTTCAGGATGGATTAGATAGAGGCCTATCTCCAGCTACCTTGAAGGTACAGGTTTATGCCATCTCGGCCTGTCTCAACAGGCCACATTCTCGGGACCCACTCATCAAACGCTTCCTGAAGGGAGCTGAAAGACTAAAGCCTACTATACTGAAACCTATCCCCCAGTGGGATCTTTCAGTAGTGCTCAGGGGGCTAGCATCTCCCCCCTTCGAGCCCTTGGAGGAGGTAAATTTTAAATTTCTGACTTTAAAGATGGTCTTTCTTCTGGCTATAGCTTCAGCCAAAAGAGTTTCTGAATTGCAGGCTTTCTCCGCAAATCACCCGTACATTATTTTTCTACAGGATAGAGTACTCCTGAAGTTTTTACCTTACTTCAGGCCTAAGGTGCCTACTTTCCAGAACATCAATCAGGTAATATCTTTACCAGTTTTGTTTACAGCCTCCTCCTCTGATACTCCAGCTAGAGACCCGCTGGATATTTCAAGATGCCTCCAGATCTATGTGGATAGATCTAGTGAGTTCAGGATAGATGAGAATCTTCTTATCCTGTTTGCCGGTAAGTCTAAAGGCCGTAAAGCGTCTAAAGCCACCATTAG
This sequence comes from Bufo gargarizans, assembly GCF_014858855.1. NCBI lineage: Eukaryota > Metazoa > Chordata > Amphibia > Anura > Bufonidae > Bufo > Bufo gargarizans. Next base: position 584,260,819 of record NC_058080.1, on the reverse strand, counting down.
TCGCTGGATCAAGGAGGCCATTATGGAAGCTTTCGTCTCCCAATCCTTAGATCCTCCCGAGTTTGTGAGGGCCCATTCTACTAGGGCGGTCTCCACCTCGGTTGCGGAGAGAAGACTCCTCCCCTTAGAGTTGATCTGTAAGGCGGCCTCCTGGAGCTCTGAGTCAACCTTCATCTCCCATTATAGGATAGATGCTAGGATGGCAGAGTTTTCGGCTGTTGGGCAGACTGTTCTTAGTTCTGCCAGGCATGAGGACCCTCCCTAGGGGATTCTTCTTGCTATCTCCCCATCTGTGCTGCTGTTGAGGATGTAAGGGAATCGTTAATTTCTAACGATAATTTGTTTTCCCTTAGTCCTAACAGCAGCACACAAATATCCCACCCTAAATACATTATGCTTGTTAAAAACACGGTGGGCTGGGGGGTGATCTCCTCCCTTTCAGGGAGCTGAAGATCGTTTATTGGTTCTTGGGCTCATTAAAATTCCGCCGGTCCTACCAGTCCACAGGGGCAGTTAACCCCATCTGTGCTGCTGTTAGGACTAAGGGAAAACAAATTATCGTTAGAAATTAATGATTGATGCTGCTTAGGTAATAGGTAACATGAGTAACAGGAGGGCACACCCTTTCTTCCCTCTGGGAATTCCCTGATGTTGAAGCTCCTGCCTGATGGTAGTTGGGGTGCCCTTGGTGTTAAATGTAGGTGCAGTGGCCTGCAAAGGGTGTTGTAACCAGGCCATTGGTAGAAAATAAATAAGTCTCTCTTTATTAAAATGCAGGATAGTAGTACTGTACATCCTAAACTTGCAAGGCACAGTTCCAAACAGTGCAAATCTTCTCCAATAGCAATGTATGAATAACAGCAACTATGGGGGTGATGGTATCTAAGGCTGGCAATAAGGTTTTTTCAAATTGGTTCTATAATTTCCAGGCTGAGGAGTATAGAGTTGAGATACAGCTGGCCATACTGTGTCAACATGTAGAAGGATGTATTAGCAATGACCCCTTTAACAGAAGTAAAGTCTCCAACAGTCCTCATCCAGCACAGTACCTTACTGACTGACTCCAGTGCACTGCCTTATCGATTCTGGACTTCTAAAACTCTTTCTCTTCTCCTTCTAGAGTACTTTGATGTAGCAATGACTTTCTTGCAGTAAATGTCTCAGAGATACTGTACGACTCAGGCCTGGTTTTCTGAGGAGTCAGCATAAGTAGCTACTCTCTCTTCCGCAGCTAGCATACACACTCATTAAACCAGGGGAGGACCTAAGTCCATCTCCAAGCCTCCTAAAAAAGTGTTGTGTCAGGATTGTTATCCATATCCTATTCATACAAAACTATCAAGTGCTCAATGCAGTAAATCGGAACATTACTTTAGTCCAATTAACATTATAACAATATTTTCAAGTTTACTCTTGCTAAATATTAGATAGAATTAGTAAATCGCAATATCAGGTGTTAAGACTTGTGCCAGAGGAATATCTCTCATAGTTTTATGACGACAATGGTGCTAAATAGATACTGTCCCCACTGTTCATTAGTGGTGTACCTACCATAAAGCAGAAAAGCTAATATGGGGCCTGGTGAAGGGGTCCTGGCTGTCATCTGCTTCTCCGGTTACAGAGATTTTTCTAGATGTATTCCTGCAGCCAGGGCATGCCTTCAGGGGTCACCAGATGGATGTTCCACCTGAGCGCCCCTGAACTCAATTATATCTGCGTCCACAGCAGGGGAGCACCCACGAATTTTGTCGAGGGGAGTCCGAAAGGCAAAAAAATGTGGCATGTGTAGTGCGCTGTGCTAATTCAATTTTTCAAAGCCCCCTTTATATTTAAAAATGCGGGGAATGTGTGTACTGTGTTGCACTGGTTCTTTTACTTGGCGATTCTAAAAGCCCTGTAGGAATCGAACAATGCGGAGCGCGAAGTGCGCCTCAATTTTTTTGGCCCCGTCCATTATTAAAAGCCCCTCCTACATATAATAGGCCACTCCCAACAAACACTGTACAGCTGACATTCTATAGTTGCGGCCTGTCTCTAGACATCATACGGAGAGGGGAGGACCTGTCCTGGCTGCTTCACATTATACAATAAACAGCAGGCTACAGCCAGGAAGCTCCTCCGCTCTCCTCCCTCCCCAGATCCTGCTCAAGGCCCGTGGTTCCCCCCTACCATCTGCCACCCGCCCGTGGCCTGCTGCCCCCCTTGGCCGTCCTCACCCAGCTCTGAATCCTCCTTCTGCAAATGGCAGGGGGAGGAGCCGGAGCATCTCCTCTCCTACATAGCGCCCCATACCTCTTACATCCAATGATGTCACCTTTGTTGTAGACGTTCTCTTTCTTTATCTTATCCATTCAGACCAGACCGCCATGATGATTTTTCAGCCATCTCCCATCTCTGCAGAGATTGACAAACAGACATTAGTTTTCCACATTTCCATCATCTTCACATCTTCTGAACACCCTTTCCTGCCACCCCCAATACTATACTGCAGAAACAGTCCCTCTGGAAATACTACTGCCATAGATAGTGCCCCCTTCAACAATTATTGGCACACAGTGCTCTAAAAAATAACAGACACTAATAGTATAAAGATAATGTCCCCCAAAATATATTGTGCTAAGCTGATACTGTGGCAGGGTGCCCCCCAAAGTAACAGGGTTCCCCAAAAAATAAATAATTCTCTGCCAGAGCACACTTAGTAGTGATAATGCCCCTATAGTGCCCATACTAGTAATCATGTTCCTCATAGCCCCCCAGTAGTAGCAAAGCTCCGCATAATACCTCCTAGTACTAATAATTCTCCCTACAATATGACAGTACATGAAATACCCCCGCTTAGTGCCCGCTGTTGAGCTAATGTCCCCATAATGTATGCCAGTATAAAATACCCGTATATAGTGCCCCAGTAAATGCCCTCATAGTGGTCCTCTCCCCCTTCCCCATAGAGTCCCCCATAATATGCCAGTAAAAAATGCCCCTTCTAAGTGCCACCATATGCCCCAATAGTGCTCCTCTCCCCCATAATTCCCCCAAATAATGCCCCATAGTGACGCTCTCCCCTATAGTGCCTTCCATAATGTGCCAGTAAAAAAATGCCCCCTTAGTGCCACCAAATGCCATAGTGCCCCCCCTAATGTGTCAATAAGAATAAAGGCCCCTTTAGAGCCCCCACTTCCACATAGTGCCCCAAATAATGCCCCTATAGTGCCACCAGATGCCCCAATAGTGCTCCACTCCTCCATAGTGTCGCTCTCCCCTATAGTGCCTCCCATAATTTGCCAGTAAAAAATGCCCCCTTAGTGCCACCAGATGCCATAATGCCCCCCATGTGCCAATAAGAAAAAAAGGCCCCTTTAGAACCTTCACTTCCCCATAGTGCCCCCAAATAATGCCCCTATAGTGCCACCAGATGCCCCCTAGTGCCGTTCTCCCCTATAGTGACCCCCATAATGTGTAAAAAAAAAAAAAAAAAAAAGCCCCCATAGTGCTCCTCTCCCCCATGGTGCCCACCAAATAATGCCCCTATAGTGCCACTAGATGCCACATAGTGCCGTTCTCCCCTATAGTGCCCCCCCATAGTATGTAAAAAGAAAAAAGAAAAAAAGCCCCCTTAGAGCCCCCATAGTGCTCCTCTCCCCCATGGTCCCCCCCCATAATGTGCCAGTAAGAATTGCCACCCCCAAAAAAATGGGGCTGTAAGAATTGTCAGATGCCAGCTTTCCCCCCCTCCAAACCCCCCCCCCAAGAAACAGATACTTACCTCCATCAGCAGCGATGTGATGCAGGCCTCTTCCGGCCTGTGTCCCTGCTGTGTGCTGCCCGGCTCAGGCGGCCTATCAGAAGAACAGGGGAGGGACACACTTCTCCCTCCCCTGCCGCAGCACAGCACAGCCATCTGTATCGCTGTCTTGAGGACGGCGATACAGATGGATATGGAGATAAGCGCTTCCACAATGGAAGCGCTCATCTCCTACTGTCCCCCCGGCACCCCCCACCGTTTGCGGAATTCCATCCAGGGCCGCGCCGCCTGTGGTGATCGGCTGTGCGTCCCTGAAGGCTAAAAAAAAAAAGTATTGTTGGTTGTTCTAGGGGGGTCCAGACCCGCTGGACCACCCCTGTAGGTGCGCCACTGGTCCACAGGATGCAGATACAATTGAGCATTCTCTTCAGCATTGACAGGACAAGGAAACCATTGGTTCTTTGCTCTGCCATTTGGCACTCTCTTGTGATGAAATGTTTAGCAGATGCCGGTCTGGCCAGCATAGTTAGGACTGCATCGCAGGAAAACTTTGTGGGACCGGCGGATGGTAAGTATTATATAGGGGACAAAAGGTATGATGGAGGTGCAGAGAACAAGAGGGCACAGGGAGAGCATGGAGGCACAGAGAGATCAAGAGGGCAGAGAACAAGAGGGCACAGAGAGAGCATGGAGGCAGAGAGAGATCATAGGGCAGAGAACAAGAGGGCACAGAGAGAGCATGGAGGCACAGAGCATGAAATAGCACAGAAACAGCATGGAGGCACCGAGCATGAGAGAGCATGGAGGTATAGAGCATGAGAGGGCACAGAGAGAGCATGGGGACACAGAGAGCATGTACCGCTATATAAGGGGGCACAGAGCACATGGCACTATGTATGCATGCACAGAATATGTGGCAATAGGTATGGGGGCATAAAGCATGTGGCACTATGAATGTGGGCACAGAGCACATGGTACTATGTATGCAGGCACAGGGCACATGGTACTATATATGTTGACACAGCTTATGGGGGGTCAGGGCATGTGGCACAGTATGGGGCAACAGACTGTGTGGCACTATCTGTAGGGGGCACTACTAATAAGTACACTGTGTTGTGTGCTGCATAATTTTAAGGGGGGCACAGTGTATGTTGCTATAATCAGGGCACAATGTGTGACACTAACAGGAGTTTGTGTTAGTATAGTGATGGCTAACCTCCGGCACTCCAGCTGTGGTAAAACTACAACTCCCAAGATGCACACTTGCTTGGCTGTTCTCAGAACAACACAGAAATGAATGAAGCATGCTGGGAGTCGTAGTTTCACCACAGCTGGAGTGCCGGTGGTTAGCCATCACTGGTATATAGGGTGCCAATGTGTTGATGAAATGAGAAGCTGAAGACATCTGAGCGGCAAACTTTGCAGAGATGAATCATGGCCAGGAGAAGCTAACTATGGTGGCGTGAACCAAATGGAAAGAAAGGAGAAGAACTCCGGAAGAGATGTCACTTGTAAATGCAAATGTTCATTCTGCCACGTATTGTATCTGATCGGTGCTGTAGTCACTTATATCGTCTACAGCATGATGATGGGTAGCAGCATGCTGAGAAATTACTCTAAGCATACCTTTAGACATGTGAACATACTGAGAGCTGTAGTTTCACGCTGTACGGTGTTTGGTTCTGGTGCTTTATTTCTGTTCTATTCTTTGCTCTGGTGATGTGTTTATGTAATGGGCTTTGTGCTGGTGTATTTATGAAATGAATGTGTTTATGTCATGAGCTTGGTTTAGGTGTTGGATTTATGTCATGAGCTTGCATTTGGTGCTGTGTTTATGTAATAAGCTTAGTTCTGGTGCTGTATTTATGTCATGAGCTTGGTTCTGGTACTGTATTTATGTCAATAGCCTGGTTCTGGTGCTGTATTTATGTCAAGTGCTTGGTTCTGGTGCTGTATTTATGTCATGAGCTTGGTTCTGGTGCTGTATTTATGTCATGAGCTTGGTTGTGGTGCTGTATTTATGTCAATAGCCTGGTTCTGGTGCTGTATTTATGTCAAGTGCTTGGTTCTGGTGCTGTATTTATGTCATGAGCTTGGTTCTGGTGCTGTATTTATGTCATGAGCTTGGTTCTGGTGCTGTATTTATGTCATGAGCTTGGTTCTGGTGCTGTATTTATGTCATGATCTTGCATTTGGTGGTGTATTTATGTCATGAGCTTGGTTCTGGTGCTGTATTTATGTCATGAGCTTGATTCTGGTGCTGTATTTATGTCATGAGCTTGGTTCTGGTGCTGTATTTATGTCATGAGCTTGGTTCTGGTGCTGTATTTATGTCATGAGCTTGATTCTGGTGCTGTATTTATGTAATGAGCTTGGTTCTGGTGCTGTATTTATGTCATGAGCTTGATTCTGGTGCTGTATTTATGCCATGAGCTTGGTTCTGGTGCTGTATTTATGTCATGAGCTTAGTTCTTGTACTGTATTTTATGACAGGAGCTTGGTTCTGGTGCTGCATTTATGTCAAGAGCTTGGTTTAGGTGTTGTATTCATGTCATGAGCTTGCATTTGGTGCTGTGTTTATGTAATGAGCTTTGTTCTAGTACTGTATTTTATGTCATGAGCTTGGTTCTGGTACTGTATTTATGTCATGAACTTGGTTCTGGTGCTGTATTTATGTTGTGAGCTTGGTTCTGGTGCTGTATTTATGTCATGAGCTTGGTTCTGGTGCTGTATTTATGTCAAGAGCTTGGTTGTCGTGCTGTATTTATGTCATGAGCTTGGTTCTGGTGCTGTATTTATGTCATGAGCTTGGTTCCGGTGCTGTATTTATGTCATGAGCTTGGTTGTTATGCTGTATTTATGTCAAGAGCTTGGTTTAGGTGTTGCATTTATGTCATGAGCTTGGTTCTGGTGCTGTATTTATGTCAAGAGCTTGGTTCTGGTGCTGTATTTATGTCATGAGCTTGGTTGTGGTGCTGTATTTATGTCATGAGCTTGGTTCTGGTGCTGTATTTATGTCATGAGCTTGGTTCTGGTGCTGTATTTATGTCAAGAGCTTGGTTCTGGTGCTGTATTTATGTCATGAGCTTGGTTCTGGTGCTGTATTTATGTCAATAGCCTGGTTCTGGTGCTGTATTTATCTCACGTGCTTGGTTCTGGTGCTGTATTCATGTCAAGAGCTTGGCATTGTACCACTACTAGTGTTTCTTGGCACACTATGCATGGCATTCTCTCCATTCACTGCTATGGGACTTTGGAAAATCGCTGAGCAGTGGGCAGCTATTTTTGGAGGCCCATAGCAGGGAATGGAGTGGTGGCCACACATGAGTGAATTGACTTAGGGGGCCCCATTCTCCCATTTTTCAGATAGGAGCAGCCCCCAGAGGTGGGACACCATTGGACATTTATAACATATCATGTTGTCATAAATGCTCCAGATGGAAATACCCCTTTAACTATTTCCTGTATATTCTTTTCTCCACAAAATGAAGTTACATTTTAAATTTTATGCTACAAATTTGGTTTATTAATTCTCTGTAATGGTTTTGGAGGGTGTGTTTTTGGATGCGCCAAGAAGACGTTCTGCACAGGGCGCAAGGTAACCTAAGTTCGGCCCTGCCTGGAGCTGCCACTAAGAGTAGCACAGTTTATAGAGAGTCTTCCAGTGACTGCAATAGTAACTGTATAAATTAGGTAAATGTGTCAAATGGAGCACAGTTTATTTCGAAAATCCTTTACCCAACTGAAATCATGCATTTTTTTGAAATTTCACTGAAGGGGGCCCTTATTAAATTCTGCTATGGGTGCACATGAGATCTAATAGATTATGTTCTAATTCTAAAAACTATTTACAAGGCCTTATAGGTTATTGTAAGATCACTCAAAATTCTTCAAGGAATTAAATATAATTAATAGTATAGGTGTCCGTGTAAGTGAATATTAGCCTGGGGAATGGCCCCTTTAAAATATAGCTTTTATTAAGTTTAATTTAAAAAGCAAAAAAACGTAGACACCCTCTGGTAACCGGGTATCCAAAATACATAACAGGACAAGATGTTGCCCAGCTACCACCGTGATTTGGTGAAAAAAGTTATTAAATACGATATGTGAAAATTCCAAGGGCGTTAATGACAGTAGTTGGAGGTTGGGAAATTGGGTAGGGGGTAGGGTACCTTTCTGTGGGTACTAGGGATGGTTCTCTCCCTGTACCCGCCCTATAGTAGTCCTCTGCCCAGGGATGAACCCTAATGGTGGGATCACCCTGTCCCCGTGCCTATTCTGTCTTGCCCTGTACAGCCCTGTACAATAGGAATTTTTTATGTTCACACTTCTTGATGACAGATTTTACCCCGACGCGTTTCCCCACTTATGGTTCCTCAGGGGGTCGGTTAGAAAATGATACTTATTAAGAGTAACATCATGGATCAACAGAAAACAGGATAATAAACCAGATAAATTTGATATAGTTACTGTGTCCTGGTAGATGCCATGGGGCAGGCCATATAGGGGGAGGGGAGGAACACTCACTCTAATTCTCCTGATGAAGAGAGATGTCACCTGAGGGAAAAATTAATAAATAAACCCATTACTGGTGTTATATTTACAAGATTACCTGGCTCTTTGTATCCCAAGGTGAATAGAACTTACAGGTGAGGTGCCTCTCTGATATCCGGACTGCCGCCTGCCAAGTTTGATGGGGCAGTAAGGCGTCCCTGTGCTAGTTCAGTTTTAAACAGTGTGCGGGCGCGCAATTCCACCACCGGGAGCCGAACATCCGGTCTGTGGGACGCACGCGATCCGCGACTTCCGGTTTGTTGGAACGCAAGGCTCGCTTCCGGTCTGCTGAACCGCAGGTGTCATTTCCGGTTTAGCGATGCTCAGGCGTTCAAGCTCCTTTACTGGATGATTAGGATGTGGGTATGGTGCATTAAGGTTTGGCACCAGATTACCCTCATCAAATCAGTTTATTGAATTGTTCTCAGGCACAGGGATCCAGATTTAACACAATACATTAGCTGCATGACCATATTCTCCATATATAATTTAAGTGGAGCCGCATGGTTGTATTTATCATCCCCTCGCTTACCCCTATTAAATAAGGCTTTAATTTAGCGGGACATCATTGCTTCAAGGTTGTAGCTTCTCTGTGCAGGTGATGCGTAGTACAAGATTAACGTTCTCATCTGATCAGAGCAAAGAAGTATATTCAGATAAATCACAATATTTTAGATGTTACTCTTAATAATTATCATTTTCTAACCGACCCCCTGAGGAACCATAAGTGGGGAAACGCGTCGGGGTAAAATCTGTCATCAAGAAGTGTGAACAAAAATTCCTATTGTACAGGGCTGTACAGGGCAAGACAGAATAGGCACGGGGACAGGGTGATCCCACCATTAGGGTTCATCCCTGGGCAGAGGACTACTATAGGGCGGGTACAGGGAGAGAACCATCCCTAGTACCCACAGAAAGGTACCCTATCCCCTACCCAATTTCCCAACCTCCAACTACTGTCATTAACGCCCTTGGAATTTTCACATATCGTATTTAATAACTTTTTTCACCAAATCACGGTGGTAGCTGGGCAACATCTTGTCCTGTTATGTATTTTGGATACCCGGTTACCAGAGGGTGTCTACGTTTTTTTGCTTTTTAAATTAAACTTAATAAAAGCTATATTTTAAAGGGTCCATTCCCCAGGCTAATATTGTAAGATCACTCCCAATGATGAGTAGATACATTATGGAATTTATACAATCCTAATATATTTAAAAATTGCACCTTAAAAAAATCTAAAGAGAGTGTCTGAGTGAGCAGACAAACCATTTGATTAAGCCTGAGCATGATGCATGGTCTGTTCTATTAAATTACTGGATTTATTGTTTCCACCCAGTTTACTCTATACAGTGGATAAGGAAAGAACAATGCAGCTAATGTGTTAATTATATATTGAGTACTGCAAAATATCAAACTGTCTACAATTCACATTCAATTACATCCTTACTGCCTGGTGATGAAATTACTCCCTGGTAATCGCTGTTTGCCCCAGCTTTGTCAGACCTAATGGAATTATGATACAGAACCATCTGCTGTACCTCTTGCTAAACAAGTAAGACGACTCCATTACTTCTTAATTGCACGCTGATCTGCTTACCCCACTCTGCACATTTCTAGCTATAATCAGAGGATAACATATTGGACACTTTCAGAATTGTATCCATCTCTGTGTGACAGGACCTATTAAACTGGATGTTAATGTTCAACTCTGCGCATGGTATATCTCATTGAGTGGAAACACCTTAGGCCCCTTTCACATGGGCGAGTATTCTGCGCTGGTGCAATGCGTGATGTGAACGCATTGCACCCGCACGATATCCTGACCCATTCATTTCTATCGGGCTGTGCACATGAGCATTGTTTTTCACACAGCACTTGTGTGTTGCTTGAAAATCGCAGCAGGTTCTATATTCTGCGTTTTTCACGCAACGCAGATCCCATAGAACTGAATAGGGGTGCCTAAAAAATTTCATAGCATCTGCAAGCAAGTGCGGATGCGGTGCGATTTTCACGCATGGTTGCTAGGAGATGATGTTAGTAAATAGGGATGAGCAACCCCGGACCCCATTAAAGTCAATTCACTGTATTATTTTCCCTTCTAACATGGTTATAATGGAAAATAATAGCATTCTTAATACAGAATGCTAACTAAAATGTCAATATAAGATAGGGCCAAGGGCTATTCATAGTATTCAGTATATTGGGCAGACTAGATGGGCCAAATGGTTCTTATCTGCCGACACATTCTATGTTTCTATGATTGAGGGGTTAAAAAATAAATAAAAATAAACTCTCCTCATCCACTTGATGGCGCAGGACCTGCTTCTTCCTGCAGGACCTGCAAAAGTCATTGCGCTCACCACGTGAGATGCCCTCTTAAAGCAGATCCTCAGACTACCCGTTAATACAGACCTCAGACCTGACTTCTCCCTAAAGCCTTAGGCCGAATGCACACGGCCGTGAGCGATCCGTGGAACCACGGGCTGGATTCCTGCTGAGAGCAGGAGCGCACGGCGTCATTGGTTGCTATGACGCCATGCGCTTCCTGCTGCCGCCGTAGTACAGTAATACACTGGTATAGATCATACTAGCGTATTACTGTATTGCGGCGGCAGCAGGGAGTGCACGGCGTCATAGGAACCAATGACGCTGTGCGCTCCTGCTCTCAGCAGGAATCCAGCCCGTGGTTCCAAGGACCGCTCACGGCTGTGAAACACGCTCGTGTGCATTCGGCCTTATTTATACGTCAGTATTTTGGTCAGCGATTTCCCTCAGTGATCTTGAGCCAAAACCAGTGATGCAAAGCTCGATAAGTCACCGGCACAATACAAACAGAGCCTTGCGCTGTGTGATGCAGTGTGACAAGGGAGAGCACTGGAGCAAGGAAATGCTCCTGTGCTCCACTAAGGCTACTTTCACACTAGTGTTTTGGCTTTCCGATTCTGAGATCCGTCATGGGCTCTCACAAGCGGTCCAAAACAGATCAGGTTTGTCCTAATGCATTCTGAATGGAAAATGATCCACTCAGAATGCATCAGTTTGCCTCTGTTCAGTCAGCATTCCGCTCTGGTGGCGGACACCAAAACGCTGTCCGCGATGTGGACCCCATTGACTTACATTGTGTGCCAGGATGGATCCGTTTTCTCTGACACAATAGAAAACGGATTCATCCTTCATTGACTTTTAACTGTGTTCAAGACGGATCCGTCATGGCTATGGAAGACATAATACAACCGGATCCGTTCATGATGGATGCATGCGGTTGTATTATTGTAACAGAAGCGTTTTTTGCAGATCCATGACGGATCCGCAAAAAATGTTAATGTGAAAGTAGTCTTATATGTACTCTACAAATAAGGACAGCATACCTGAACCAGGAAAACCCTTTTAATATTTAACTCCAGACCGGCTAATTAAACATAGACACCAGTCCAGATCCTCTAAATAAAAATCCTATAAGAGCCTCCCAATTAATAAAGACTTCCGAATTAAATAGGCATGCCTCCCCTTCCCCACATGCAGCACCCCGAAGATAGCACCAAAAAAGAGGTGGGGAAGAGATTCAGAAGATCCACTCCAAAACTGTCAGGCCACTGGAGGAGCCATGATGTGAGCACCTGCATTTCAAAGAAGATTTTCCTTTGGGCACAGTATGTCCATACTGATGCCAGGACCGCTAGGTAGCATTAGTATTATATCACAGGAACAGCTGCTGTTTGGCAGGTTGTATTGGTGACATCTAATGCAGCGGCCACACGACAAGACAAATTACAGTACTGACAAATTAGAAGATATTAGATTCATTAAATGTATTCTAGACACCTCATTCCTCCTAGAGGATGTGGATATTTGAGGGGTGGGGGAGGCAGTAGATATGTCATTATAATGAGGGCAGGATTCCACTTTATTTGCCTCCAGAGGACACAAGCACAGTTGAAAATGGTGCTGTAAACATGTGATACATGGTAATATTAACAGAGCCTGACGTTATGGACCTCGGACATTGTTAATTTCCTTCAGTTTACACTTTACCATTTTTCATTGGTAAGCTGAAAAGACATACACTGTAGGCATTTTTATGGCATTTTTAGTATGGTTTGTACAGTATTCAGTTTTAGTGGTGTTTTTTGAACATGCGGTTTTGGTGTGATATTTGCAGTAAACACCAGGTCCACATTTTAGCTGAAAGTCTCTTTTCCCTTTTGACTTTTTTTTGTAGCTGGTGGAGATTTTTTTTGTCTCTCTCCTATTTTGTTCATAACACATCATGTTAAAGGGTTTGCCATTTTTTTTCTGGCATTTTTCCCATTCAAACGTTGGTTTTGCAAGAACCACTGCGGATAAGAGCCATACAAACCTAATGTGGTATAGAAAAAATGTGAGCAGTTTCTATAGTGTTTGCTCAAATTTGATTGTGTAAGCGGCCGTTACATTGTTTCCTTTACTTTCCTTTACTTTCATTGTAGCTTGGTAAGTTGTATTGTAGCTTGGTAGGTTGTATATTGCAACCAGATTCGGCAGAGAATTTGCTTATTTTGTTTTCTGTGTCTTTAAGTTTTTCTTATTTTTTGTTTATTATTGCATCTTCTTCTTTAAATTCAGTATCATTCCTAACCATTTCCACCAAATGGCTAACATATGATCCATTCATTTTACCTAATATATGTGCCATCCCCTAGTTTATAATAGTGTGGATGGCACGGCATAATACTGGCTCATGCATATTGCCTAGAGGTTGTATTTGATTTGTCTCCCTATTCACTTTATATGTTGTACTGCTAAAACCTGTCATTTCTTTCTATTGAGCATTGCCAAAAAATACTACCTTCACTCCAGACACCAAATAAAACTGTCATGGTTTCTATTATGCCATTCTATTTAGGTTTCCACCTCCCATTAATTCCTTTAACTACTTATTGGCCTTTTGCAGGACGGTGTTGTGATTTTCTGTTTCTCGACATTTGCAATTTCTCTCATGTGGTTTCCTCTCACCCATTACACAGCCTATAGTTCTTATTCTCACATTTCAAGCACTAGTTCAATTCCTCCCCTTCCCTTTCTCGACTCTTATTTCTGCATATGCCCCTCAAGGGACACTTTTCTCCGCTCAAAACTGCTTCTTCTTTGCAACTTTCTTGCAGCTCACACCATAAAACATTCTCCTTGACTGCTCTTAACCTGTGGAACTCCATCCTATTTCAAACACGTCAAAATCTGTCTATGTCAAATTTTAATCCAAGGTGAAATTATTTCTCCCAAATCTGTTGCAAAGCTTAAGCTTGGAGCAGTTCCTTCGACTTTTATATAGCAGCCTCTTGGACGGAGTATTGTGTTTGTAAATGAGCTACTTCATTGCCTAAATGCAAATTTTGAAAATGTTGTCAGTCCTTATTTCTCTTCAGATATTTTATCTCTTATTGTGCTCACACTTTTGCTCTACATACAGCAACCATTTCTGAATGTATTCCTAGGCATGTGCTAAAAACTGCATATGGTACTTGTCCAACAATTGGCATACAGCAGGCATGCCCAACCTGCGGCACTCCAGCTGTTGCAAAACAACAACTCCCAGAATTCCTGAACAGCCTACAGCTATCAGCCTTCAGCAGGGCATGGTGGGAGTTGTAGTTTTACAACAGCTGGAGAGCCACAGGTTGAGCAGGCCTGGCATACAGTATATGATAAGACTACAGTATAATGACTTACTGGCAGGGGCGGACTTGGAACTTCAAGTGGCCTTGCAAAAGAAAATAAAAGTGGCCCCATATTGTAGGTGGGTCCAAATGGAAAAAGGTGGTGCCAACACAAGTAGGCAGGGTCAATATAAGTAGGTGGTGCTAGCAATACCATAGTGCAACACCACCCTAGCTGAGCCAAATAACAGTGCAGCATAATATACCGCTCCAGCAGAAATACCAAATACCAAAGAGCAGCACAAAATATTGCCACAGTAACACAAAGGGAGACATTTTTTAAACAGAAATACACCTATATTAGGTGTATTTCTGGCCTAGATTGGGTTGCTAAGGTCCTTTGTGCTACTATCTGTGACTTTTCCCCACTTACATCTGGTGTAGGCAGGGAAGTGGACAGGCCAGTAAAAAATGGTCTAAATATAAGACAGCAAAGAAGCTGTCTGTTACGGATGGTGTTGCAGAAAGCTGGAACTTATAAATAAACATCCGACTGGCTTGATCCCAAACTAAGAAGCATATGGGTGAGCCCTATAAAACCCCTAGAGCTCTCCCTGACTGCTATGCCCATGCAAAGGTCTTTATGGTAGACGATTGCTTGTCCACGTACCTCATACTATGTGACACCTGAAAACCCTATAATAGTGAGGGGACACGACCACCGGATCCCTGCACTTAATATGGACGGAGTCAGGGTCATCTAGCATCAAGCCAGCAAGGAAACACAAATAAAGGAAACAGACTTATCTGAGGAATCAGCAGAAGCAGTATCTAGCAGTGAACACAATCCAAGAAGAAGTATAAACCGCTAAGTGAGGCAGTATGGGAGGGAATATAAAGGGAGACAATTAGTGTAAATAGGTGACAGCTGGGAGAAGGAAAGGAAATGACAAAGTGAAACTAAAACAAAGAACTTCATGCAGGTAGAGAAGAACATCTAACAGACCTTCTCACAGAAGTGGCGGTGACACTGTCTTACATTTAGAAGAGGAGGTGGATATGCTAAAGTTATTAGGGGCTGGCGCCTCTACATAACTGCGACGGATCCCAGCCAGTGCAGAGCTTTATTAAAGGGGTTCTCCGGTCAAAAGATAAAATAAGCTTAATAAATATACCTGTGAAGGGTAGATTAGTACTCTTATACTTACCTTCCACAGCGCAGCCTGTTCGTAGATCTGCCTCCTGGTCACGTGGTCCCTCCTGATCGATTTTCTGTCTTCCGGCTGAAGTCCATTTTCTTCTCTTCCTTTATGCAGCAGGAGATTGATAGTCACGAGTGATTTCACCGCCTCCTGCTGGAGAAAGTGCCGGCCAGCAGTTTTCACAAGTGCACTAGGCTGAATGCTAGTGAGAATATGTGGGACTGCAGGCTGGCCGTCAGCCTCTGCAGTGTACAGGTTTCTATGTAAAGACTGTACTGACTCCTGCACAGCACGATTTAAGCGCTGTGCAGGAGTCACAGCATATTGATCAGCCACAGAGGCTGATCGCTATGTTGTGCAGGTCACTGGGGGCACTAGATGTCACAATGGGGACACTGGATGTCACAATGGGAGAACTGGATGGCACAATGGGGAACTGGATGGCACAATGGGGGAACTGCATTTTGCAAGGGGGCACTGGATGGCAAATAGGGGGCACTGTGGAGATCATTTATGAGGGAACTATGGATGTCACTGTTAAGGGGGAAATGTGGATGTCACTGTTATGGGGCGCACTGTGGATGTCACTGTTATGGGGGGCACTGTGGATGTCACAGTTATGGGAGTGCAGTGGATGTCATTGTTATGGGAGCACTGTGGATGTCACTGTTATGGGTACACGGTAGATGTCAACATTACCATTCAAGAGGGGCCTGGACGTATTTCTGGAGCTTAATAATATTACAGGCTATAGCTTCCATTCAACAAAACAAAAAGGGGAGAAAGTAAACAGATCTGCCAGGGTAGTCTGATGCCCAGACAGGCAGAAGTAAAGCTTAGACATGAAAAATAGGTATTGGGAGCATATGTATGAATGGGGAGGGGCAGGGGCATTGCTAGGGTCTCAAAGGATCCGGGGCCCAAGTCCCAATGAATATGGCCCAATTATCTAAGTCGCCCCCTCCCCCTCACACCGCATTTTGCTGTACTTGCTATACAGCAGCACATACCTCTCACATCCAGGGCCTCCAGGTGATGTCTCCTCCGATGTAGATCTTCTGTCATCATCTTCTCCATTTGGTCTGTACAACTTCTTTCAGCCGCTCCTCGTCTCTGCAGAGTGTGACACACAGACAAAAAATCACAGAAAAAACTAAGATAAAAACATCCTGCACGGTATGCTATACAAATGTGCGGATGTCCCTGGCCATATTATTGAAGAAAATCACATAAATAAGATAATAATGCACTAAGTAAAGTAGATGCAAGTATTTTATATGGACAAAGTCCTCACTCTGATATGATAATATCTGAGACACTTAGCCAATATATTTTGATCAAAACACATCTGAGCCCGCCTACCAAGCGCCAAGGTGGTCTCATGTCAGGCGGGTCCTACGCTAAACCTACCTAAGCCATTGGGCTTCTATGTTCAGGAGCGCAGATGCCGCACATATGGTGTGCTGCTCCTAGTCACCCCCATTGGTTGCATCAAGCAACCAATGGGAGGAGGAGCAAGCACACCCATATGTACCACCTAATCAAGGCTCTCTATTGGATAGGAAGGGCAAAAGTGCAGAGAAATGCTACTCCCAAGATAAAATAGGTGTGCATTCACACTTGAAGGTGCCACTCCCTCAAGCAAATTCTACATAGACAAAAAAATCAGTGAGGACTTTGTCCATATATAATGCTTGCATATACTTTACTAAGTGCATTATTATCTTATTTCTGTGATTTTCTTGTGACACACAGACATCTTAGCTTCCTCACATTTTTCATCATCATCCCCCAACCTGGAGTCACCACAGTGTTATCCTGCTGCTTAATGTGCCCACCAATATCCCCAAATACTATCCTGAAGAAAAATTTGTGCCCCCATAGTAACTAGTGCCCCCATTAGTGCTCCTCATAGTCCCACCAATAACAATTCCCTTCTAGAATGCCTTCATTAGTAATACTGCCCCCTACAGTGCCCCCAACCATGATAACACTCCCCAAGAGTGCTCCCATTAGCAGAAGATCCCTCCAGTATTAACAATACCCTCACAGAGCCCCCAGTAGAAATAAGGCACCCTATTGTTCCCCAGTGGTAATAAAGCTCTCTACAGACCCCTCAGCAGTAATAAGGCCCCCCACCATAGTGCTCTTAGTAGAAATAAGGCAGATCTATAAGTCCCTCCTATAGAGCCCCCAGTAGTAATCAGAACCCCTATAATGCCCCCTGGATTTATAATACCCCTACAGTGCCCCCGGTATTTATATTGCCCCCTACTGTAATAATGCTCACCCTGAAGTGCCCTTAGCATTTATAATGCCCCCTGCAGTTATATTGCTCCCTCCGCCATAGAGTCCCATGTAAATAACATCACACCATCTCTCCAGCTCCCTCCAATATACAGTCCCATGTAAATAACATCCCTCTCTATCTACAGCCTCCTCCAAAATACAGTCCCATGTAAATATCATCAACTCCTATCCAGCTGCTTTCAACATACAGTCCCAAGTAAATAATATCACCCCCCAGCCGCCTCCAACATGCAATCCCATGTAAACATCACCCCCTCAACATTCAAATGGCAGACTTGACATGTTAAAAGGAGAGTGATGCTTGAAATCATTGTTCTTCCATTGTTAACCATGGTGACCTGCAAAGAAACGTGTGCAGCCATCATTGTGTTGCATAAAAATGGCTTCACAGGCAAGGATATTATGGCTACTAAGATTGCACCTCAATCAACAATTTATAGGATCATCAAGAACTTCAAGGAAAGAGGTTCAATTCTTGTTAAGAAGGCTTCAGGGAGTCCAAGAAAGTCCAGCAAGCACCAGGATCGTCTCCTAAAGAGGATTCAGCTGCGTGATCGGTGTGCCACCAGTGCAGAGCTTGCTCAGGAATGGCAGCAGGCAGGTGTGAGCGCATCTGCACGCACAGTGAGGTGAAGACTTTTGGAAGATGGCCTGGTGTCAAGAAGGGCAGCAAAGAAGCCACTTCTCTCCCAAAAAAACATCAGGGACAGATTGATCTTCTGCAGAAAGTTTGGTGAATGGACTGCTGAGGACTGGGGCAAAGTCATATTCTCCGATGAAGCCTCTTTCCAATTGTTTGTGGCATCTGGGAAAAAGGCTTGTCCAGAGAAGAAAAGGTGAGCGCTACCATCAGTCCTGTGTCATGCCAACAGTAAAGCATCCTGAGACCATTCATGTGTGGGGTTGCTTCTCATCCAAGGGAGTGGGCTCACTCACAATTTTGCCCCAAAACACAGCCATGAATAAAGAAGGGTACCAAAACACCCTCCAACAGCAACTTCTTCCAACAATCCAACAACAGTTTGGTGAATAACAATGCATTTTCCAGCACGATGGAGCACCGTGCCATAAGGCAAAAGTGATAACTAAGTGGCTCGGAGACCAAAACGTTGACATTTTGGGTCCATGGCCTGGAAACTCCCCAGATCTTAATCTCATTGAGAACTTGTGGTCAATCCTCAAGAGGCGGTGGACAAACAAAAACCCACTAATTCTGACAAACTCCAAGAAGTGATTATGAAAGAATGGGTTGCTATCCCCAAACTTCAAGAAGTTGATTGAGAGCATGCCCAGTCGAATTGCAGAGGTCCTGAAAAAGAAGGGCCAACACTGCAAATATTGACTCTTTGCATAAATGTCATGTAATTGTCGATAAAAGCCTTTGAAACGTATGAAGTGCGTGTAATTATATTTCACTACATCACAGAAACAACTGAAACAAATATCTAAAAGCAGTTTAGCAGCAAACTTTGTGAAAACTAATATTTATGTCATTCTCAAAACTTTTGGCCACAACTGTACAGTCCCATGTAAATAACATTGCTCCATCAACATTCAGTCCCTCACACAGCCACCATCAACATACAGTCCTTTGAAAATAACATCAGCCTGCCCAAGCCCCCTTCAACATTCAGTCCCATGTAAATAACATAACTCCCTCCTACAGCCACCATCAACATACAGTCCCATGTAAATAACATCACTCCCTCCCCAGCCACCTCCAACCCACAGTTCCATGTAAATAACATCACTCCCTTCAGCCCTAACATACAGTCCCAGTTAAATAACCACAACTCCCAGCAATCCTCTGCCTCTCCCTTCACTTACCTCTCGTCATGTAGCAGACCTCACCGCAACTTCTTTCCCACATTTCTCCTCTTCACTAACATCTTCTCTTGCACTGGTCGCATAATAGAGACATCATTGCAGGTCCTTTTCAACCACTGCCTGCTTTACTAGTCACATAACCTGTGATGTCATCACAGGTCCTTCAGCAATTCCACTGTATTAGATTCAATTGTATTGCCGTCCTGAGGACAGCAATAGAGTTGTATCTAACAGGAAGGCAGGACATTCGGGGCCTGGGACAAAACATCAGGGGCTCAGGCCCCAAATGTTTTAACCTAGCAACGACCCTGGGCAGGGGTGTTAGGAGCACATAAAGAGATTGTCTCCTAGATGGAGTAGCATTTTTATTCCTTTAAACAGTGGTGTGCCTCCTGGAATGGAGACTCATCTCAGGCTATTGAGCCACACTCTAAACATTGACATTTCCTTTGCATTGATACGATTTTTAACATATTCCTTTTAGGTTTTTGTAGCTTTTATAATTTACTGTACAAAAGGGGAAGACTATTTGCTTTCAATATCAAGATAGGGTTAACTGCCTGAATGAGACTCTTAAAAATACTTTCATTTAATTACATCTAAAATATGTGGTCATCTGCCAGAATTTCACTTGTCAGGCTGACTTATGGAAGACTGGCTCACACTTTATTATATATATGGTGCAGCCAACCTCCTCCACAGTAATGGAAATAGTGTATCCAGCTGGAGGAACTTGACATAACACTGCAGTGTTACTGGAACACTAAATATGGCGCTGCCGAACACTAAATACAGTCTGCTGTCACTTATTTTAAATAGCAGCTAAAGAGATGTTTTTTTGTACCAGTGTATATTGGCAGCACTCTATAAATGACACGGTGTGTGTGCGGAACGTATTCTTAATAGGCAAAGTGCTTTCTATGTACTGCACTTAACATCTAGCAGCCCATAACGTCCCCCACACTGCTAATACCTGTCATCTATAAACCATACGTTCCCTGCCTAATATCACGTTCACTTGACTCGTTTCTATGTCACCACCAGCAGGGTGACATGTCATCAGGAGCTTAGGATGTATAATATAACAGTGGATTGCCCCCTTAAGGCCTCTTTCAGACAGGCGTTGCGGGAAAAGGTGCAGGTGCGTTGCGGGAACATGCACGATTTTTCCACGTGAGTGCAAAACATTGTAATGCGTTTTGCACACGCGTGAGAAAAATCGGCATGTTTGGTACCCAAACTTCTTCACAGAGGTTCGGGCTTGGGATCGGTGTTATGTAGATTGTATTATTTTCCCTTATAACATGGTTATAAGGGAAAATAATAGCATTCTGAATACAGAATGCATAGTACAATAGCACTGAAGGGGTTAAAAAAAAAATATAATAATTTAACTCACCTTAATCCACTTGCTTGCGCAGCCCCGCGTCTCTTCTGTCTGTCCTCTGTGCTGTGTGCAGGAAAAGGACCTGCTGTGACATCACTCCGGTCATGACATGGTCCATCACATGATCTTTTACCATGGTGATGGATCATGTGATGGCCAGAGTGATGTCACCACAGGTCCTTTTCCCGCACACAGCACAGAAGACAGACAGAAGAGATGCCGGGCTGCGTGAGCAAGTGGATTAAGGTGAGTTAAATTATTATTTTTTTAACCCCTTCAGCGCTATTGTACTATGCATTCTTTATTCAGAATGCTATTATTTTCCCTTGTAATCATGTTATAAGGGAAAATAAAAATGATCGGGTCTCCATCCCGATCGTCTCCTAGAAACCGTGAGTGAAAATCGCACCGCATCCGCACTTGCTTGCGGATGCTTGTGATTTTCACGCAGCCCCATTCACTTCTATGGGGCCTACGTTGCGTGGAAAACGCACAATATAGAGCATGCTGCGATTTTCACGCAACGCACAAGTGATGCGTGAAAATCACTGCTCATGTACGCAGCCCCATAGAAATGAATGGGTTCGGATTTAGTGCGGGTGCAATGTGTTCACTTCATGCATTGAACCCACGTGGAAATCTCGCCCGTGTGAAAGGGGCCTAACTCTGCATGTTTCCACTACAGAAGATCGCAGGGAAGACACTGCACGCCGATGTTGGCGCGCTTGCAGCGAGATAGATCAAAGCCTCCGGCTCTAATACGGCAACATATTTTAGATGTAGTTAAATAAAAGTATTTTGTAGCTTTTATGTTGTCTAGTAATTTAAAATAGTTTTTTTTTCCTATGTTGCCTATATTTACTTTGTAAATTTTCAAATATACAGCATTTGGACATTTTTAATTAAAGTAGTTAGTTATGCTTGTTTTTATAAATAGTTTTTTCTCCAAAAGAATATAATTTCATAAAATGGTTGCTTTACATATGCAGTGCCCCAGAGGATTACTGCAAAGGGTTAACATTTTCTTATTGGGGTAATGTAATTTCAGTGGGGCTCTGACTCCCGGGAAACCCGTCGATCAGCTGTTTAAGAAGGCAGTGGCGCTCGCAGCAGCGTATATTGCTTTGGTGCCCACCACGCTTTTATAATGCATTAGCCATCTAGGAGAATCTACACCTTGCTGTGGGAACTGTAGTACTGATTGTGGATGCGCACCCCTTTGGTTGACTTAAAAAGTTGTTTGAAGTTAACATACAGAGCACAGTTTTGTACTTTGGTACATGACTTGATGACTAGTACAGGTGGTTCAAATATGCAAAATAAGCCAATTTGTGAGTGCATGGCACAATGCTATGCCCTGTGAATTCACCTTGAAGGCTCATGCACACAGCCGTATTTTTTTTCAGTGTACTATCTGCATTTTTTGCGGAAAGCACACTTGCCCATTCATTTCTATAGTGTCACGTGTATGCAAATGAGAGAGTAGGTCCTATTGTTATCTGAAAGTTATCCCTATTTTGTGTCGAAATACAGAAACGTGTGTGAGACCTTGAGACCTTACAGTGACAGATTAACAATAGTTAAAATATAACAAAGGGAAAAGCAGATGCAATGTCTTGTGATTTACTTTCAAAGTGATCTGAAACTATTAATACAAGCTTCAAAAAAGAGGAACCAGCCTGCTGACTCGGCATCTCGAGAAGGAAAAGCTATAAGTCACAGCATTGCTATCTAATAATATTGCACTCATGTATGTTCTACAGCTCACATGTTTTTCCCTTTTACAAATCCGGTTTTTCAAGTCCTGTTTTACAGCAAGACAGCCTTGAGCCAATGCGTATACATTTTGAATGAAAAAGTATTTACAGCAATTTTTTTTCAGAATTAGTCAAATAGACCTACTTGGGTCATTTATCATCCTAGGGCTGTTCATTCTATAATCCTTCAAAAATGAGTTAGCAGTGTTCTGTGCAATATAGTTCCTGTTAGCTCTCTTGACCTGTCTGTTTATTCATACTTATATTACATATGAAATAATAATTCTGGAGCATATTTTCTTACAACTCTGCCATTTCACTGGTATCCTCTTAGAAATCTATGAAAACATTGACGTGTGCTGCCAGTATCAGAATATGTAGGGTGCCTCATTTGCAAGGGCAGTAGTAGCACCCAGTTGTCAATTTATTCATACACTGCTAAGGGGAGTATACAGAGTTATGGAAACAGATGGTCCACAATTATTTCATGTGTAATACAAGTATTTATATAAATCCAACATGTCAGGAGAACTGATGGATCCTCTTCAACACCTCGGTAAATGACTGCATGTTCAGCGGCTCTGAAGGAGAGGTTGTGATACAGCTATTGGCTGAGCCTTCACCTCACAGAGAACTTATTTTTGTAGGTTCACATCATTTTTGGGAGGATTTGTGGCAGATTTTCCTGCAAGTTTTTCAGCCAAAGACAGCAGTGGATTGGAAAGGAATCAGAAATATAAAAGGAAGGATTTATATTCTATCCTTTCTGCTGGATCCACTTCTGGCTTTGGCTGAAAAAGGTGCAGGAAAATCTGCCTCACAACCTTCTCCAAAAAACTCTGTGGCCACCTACTCTTTGTGTTCTTTGAGATAATTTGATCTGCTTTTTGGACCAAATGCAGGAGGCGGCAGATAAAATGGAGAGAAGAACTCTTGGTATAAACAGTTTCATATAAGGTAAGCATAGTCCTGTGCTTGTTTGCCCTCTTTTAAAATGTACCTCCTGCCAAAAATCACAAGAAAGCACAAATTTCTTAATGTACCCCAAAAAATGTATGAATACATTTGGAGCCAATCAGACACCTCGCTGACCAAATTTCCAATTCAATTTACTGAAATTGAGCCTTAAAGTATAACTGTCATATTATTTTTTTGGGGAGTATTGGATTGTGGTGATTAATATCACCTTGGTGGCCCTATTTCAACTTTTCACTGTGTATTCAATTACCCCTTAATTCCAAAGTTTTGTTCCTTGTACTGCCTACTTTTACCTGTGCTTAAAATAAGGTTGCTATGCAGGGTCCATCTATGTGTTAAAGGACGGAGGACGCAGAAGCAGGCAGCGTGCAAGGTCACATTGCTGACAGCCAGGGACTGTAAGTAAATGATTAAAGCCAGGTCCTCCCCAGCAGCTGATAACAGTGCCTGGGCTGTGTGCACTTCTCCCTGTCCCTGCGCTTGGCAGACGCTCCCTCACTCAGCAGACTAGGACAATGCAGAGTCGAAGCAGCGCAGACCAGGGAAGGGAGATCTGCCGTCTGCTCAGTGTATAAATGAAAGCAACATGTGGTAAGAGGACCCCTTTGTGCTGCAGGAGATTAACCCTTTAGGGGGGAGGGCTCTGGTTACTGACACTTTTGGGGGGATATTGTTACTGGCTAATGAGGGCAGGCGGATTAGCCTCAGGGTGAGGACAGTGGCGGCCATCTTAACTGAATAGTGAAATTGCAGTTTTATGCAGCCCTAGTTGCTAAGGGCTGAATCTTATTAAGTATGGGGTAAGTCAGTCTAATGGCAACTGATTCTGGAATATCATGTTATTAGTAACTACATATATGAAAATTTTAATTAGGGTCTAAGTGTGACAGTTATCCTTTAAATTTGCAAAGGACCTCCCCCATTCTTCACTGATTTCTGCATACACTCATTATTGTACCGCTCTCCAGTCCTTTGCTGAACAAACTGCCTATCTGCCTTCTCTTACAGCCAAATATTAAACATTTTGACTCATCAGCCCAGAGCACCTGCTTCCATACTTCTTTCCAAAATGTTACATTTTTGACTGTAAAAGAAAACAGTTTGTTCTCAGGAAGCCAGGAGAGCTCTGTATGTGCAATTTGGGCAGGTTAAAGGAGACGACCCAGTGACTCGCCTCATCCAACGATACGGCCCAGTGACTCTCTGAGCTATGTTTTGATGACATCAAGTACATTTTACAGTGGATTTTTCATACAAACACCCTAATTGTCAAATTCAACTAAACCAGTTTCTGAAAGCTGGCAGCTTGAACAGTGGGAATAGGCCAGTTCTGGTGACATGTTCCCTTTAATATCTGCAATGTGGCCAAATATATACCAATACTATCTTGTATACATTTTATTCAGAATTTTACAAAAATAAAGAGAAAGCATCCCCATAAAAATTAAATAAAGACGCTAAAGGTAAATTTTTCATTCAGACCTCCAAGATTCAGAATTTTAAGGTGAAAAATCAATTTCCTCTGCATTGAGTACAATATGGACTAGGTTTCCTTTACAAGATCCCAAAGTACAGTGCTGTATCCCCCAAAATTGCAAATTCAAGGGATATGAATAATTACTGAATCTCATATGTTTGGAGATAGGTGTATCCAGTTGAACTGATATGTTGCAGCAAGTGATTACACAGTTGTTGGATGGTTTTACCAACATACAGTATATTGGTAGACAGGGGCATTTCCTCACATAAACCACCTGAAGAGTAAAAATGCATAAATTGTTAAATCTTTTTTGTCTTATCGTCAACTGGATTTATAAATTCTGTAGCTGTAAGCATGCCTTACCGTGGGCACATCTGTGCTAACCAATCATTATATTTGAAAGCTAGGTGGGTCTCTATATAGGACATTGTGCATCTGTTCTGTGCATTGGGGACAGCAATTTGCAGTCCCCAATGCACAGGCAACATCCGTATGGTGGCCTGGACGGATCGAGACCCATTCAACTTGAACAAGTTCTATTTTTTTGCGGTGTGGAGGCACGGACAGAAACACCACGGAAGCACTCCGTAGTGCTTCCGATCCGTGTTTCCATTCCGCATCTCCGTAATTGCGGACCCATTTAAGTGAATGAGTCCACATGCGTGAATGAGTCCGCATCCGCATTGGGAATGCACACAGGCTGGTGCCCGTGTATTGTGAGCTCGCCCTATGCGGGCCGCAATACGGCCATGGGCACACAGCGTTTGTGTGCAAGAGGCCTTAGAGAAATGACTGCAACAGAATGTCTATGAGTGTTTATTTCTCTATGGTAGGTGATGTTTGGTAGTTTAAGACTTCACATAGGTCTGGATCTGCTTGTTAAATTAACCAGTGTTTTAACAAGATGTTGCGTATGTCCTATATTCCTGAAAGAAAGGTACCGATGCATCTAATAATTTTCTTCTTTCCTCTGTCTGCTTGCATTGTACTCGATCTCAAAAGTTCATTTCTGTCAGCATGGATAGATCTATGGAAAGCCTTTTAAAGATGTTTACAGAGATAACCACGTTTTTGGAAATGCCTATACATATCCCTAATCCCGGCCAAAAAGTCAAAATCTCTGGAAGACTTGCACCAGGCACATAAGTATTGGCCAATTGGGATACCTCATTTCAATGGAACTGGATTGTAGCTTTCCCCATTAAATAAATTAGTGACCGTTATTTTACAGTTTTATATTTAATTGTTCTTCAATCCAGATGGTAAGGTCAAGAAAGTTCAGACTATTTTCATCAATTTCTGAGAAGTAAATCTTAGACCAATTTGATTGCAGCAAATCATCAAAATCCCAAAAATATTTAGTGCCGTACCAAAAAAATGTGCTGGGTACATAGTGCCAACTTATCACAAAACACCTACTGGTCTTCCCACAAGCCCAAGAAGAGATTTGCATATGAATGGCCACAAACCGTCCCTATCACAGTCACCTTAACCTGTGACTGTGGAAAAATAAGTTGTGTTCTAGTTCAAATTGTAAAAGTTCCCAACAAAAAACTTTTAAAAAGATTTCTCCCTCGAGTGTATAAAAATGTGAAGGTGGCTTGTAGGCCTAGGTCATGTTTTATACTGCTGTATAGCATTTCTACAAGCTGGCAATAAGTGTATGTGCAGAAGCAGACTGACTTTGTTATTTCCTTACGGTGCCTGAAGTGTCTTGTATGTGTGAAGGAGCAGCCATGATGAAAGGTCCTAAGATATTTTCAATATATGTACTTTCTGCCTTAGTAATATTTGTTCCCAGATACAGTGGGGAAGGGGGGTTTTGAGGTCTTTGTGTACCTCGGATAAGGCATAGCATGTAATTAGTGTTGAGTGAATCAAACCTGACAAAGTGAAATTCAATCCGAATTTCAGAATAAATTCAATTCGCCGCAAGGCGAACATCCTTGTGCGTTGTGGTAGTGAATCGATTTTACCTGAAATAGCACAAAAAAATAAAATAAAAAATCATACTTACATCCAGCATTTGCTCGCGACAAGCCAGCTGCCATCTTGATTGAAGATCTCACACGAAATCCCGTCCCGTGACCTATGATGTTACCACACTGGCTGGCATTATGACTTCATCTCGGCCCTCACAAGATCATGAATCAAAATGGCGGCATGAGCAAATGGAGGAGGTAAGTATGATTTAATTTATTACTCTGTTAATTTTACACTGTGTATTTACTATCAGATACCGTGATCATGTATGATCACAGCATCTGAGGGGTACAATGACGGGGGGTGGCACAATCTCCGCTCCCTGTCATTGCACCCACTACTTACAAATGTGCTTATTTTCAAGAAAGATTCGACTTAACAGCCAAATCTAATTTTCCAGTACTTTACTCATCTCTAAATGTAGCAATACTACGATGACTACTGTACACAAATGTTGTTCCTTTTCTGAAATGAGACTTTTTTCCTCCCTGTATCCAAGATGCATTTTTACATAGGCAGAGCGATCCATAAAGTCTATGGGGGGGTCATTTATTTATCAGAAATATGCCTAAATTAGGCATATTTGTGACACAGATTGCGCCATAATCTGCAACTTATCCCCACTCAAGACAGGTCTAAAATAAGTGGGTGTGACATGGGCGGGGAAGGGGACGGGCTGCCAGGCCCATCTTATCTATGAATTTTAGGCATATAAAATGGTCTAGAAATGGTCTAATTGTAAGACAGTTCATTATTAGACTGCAAGAAATAAATTCCAGCCATTTCCGAACACTCCTCATATACTTTTGTTTATGGTATAATATTTTTTTTTAAATCAAGAGTAACTAAATCAAAGGTTGAAGTATGTGAATATTGTGTTAATGATGGTGTAACTTTGAATTTGGATTTTAAATGGGTGAATGGGCCTGAGCATACTAATATATCAACATCATTTTCTACTAGAAGTTCCTCTAGAGTTGCAATATTCTTTTTCTTTATTAAGGAACTTATTAATGTCTCCTTATTTTTATGACACTTACACTAATTTTCGAGTGAAAATATGAATATCCTTTATGATTATCTGAAAATTTCTACCAAAGGGGTAGGTGTGGACGAAAGTCTTCTTTTAGAATTGCTTCTTGTGTTTTTGATAGGGGAAAGGACGACAGCTTGAAAATCTCTACATTATCCTTTTATATTTTAATTTTGATCGATTCTGATATTCCCGGTTTCTTATTTATATTTGACATGGTCTTAAAATGGAGTTTTTGGGCAATATACAGTACAGACCAAAAGTTTGGACACATCTTCTCATTTAAAGAGTTTTCTTTATTTTCATGACTATAAAAATTGTAGATTCACACTGAAGGCATCAAAACTATGAATTAACACATGTGGAATTATATACATAACAAAAAAGTGTGAAGCAACTGAAAATATGTCATATTCTAGGTTCTTCAAAGTAGCCACCTTTTGCTTTGATTACTGCTTTGCACACTCTTGGCATTCTCTTGATGAGCTTCAAGAGGTAGTCACCTGAAATGGTTTTCACTTCACAGGTGTGCCCTGTCAGGTTTAATAATTGGGATGTCTTGCCTTATAAATGGGGTTGGGACCATCAGTTGTGTTGTGGAGAAGTCAGGCGGATACACAGCTGATAGTCCTACTGAATAGACTGTTAGAATTTGTATTATGGCAAGTAAAAAGCAGTGGCCAAAGTAAAGAAAAACGAGTGGCCATCATTACTTTAAGAAATTAAGGTCAGTCAGTCCGAAAAATTGGGAACATTTGAAAGTGTCCCCAAGTGCAGTCACAAAAACCATCAAGCGCTACAAAGAAACTGGCTCACATGCGGACCGCCCCAGGAAAGGAAGACCAAGGGTCACCTCTGCTGCGGAGGATAAGTTCATCCGAGTCACCAGCCTCAGAAATCGCAGGTTAACAGCAGCTGAGATTAGAGACCAGGTCAATGCCACACAGAGTTCTAGCAGCAGACACATCTCTAGAACAACTGTTAAGAGGAGACTGTGTGAATCAGGCCTTCATGGTAGAATATCTGCTAGGAAACCACTGCTAAGGACAACAAGCAGAAGAGACTTGTTTGGGCTAAAGAACACAAGGAATGGACATTAGACCAGTGGAAATCTGTGCTTTGGTCTGATGAGTTAAAATTTGAGATCTTTGGTTCCAACCACCGTGTCTTTGTGCAATGTAGAAAAGGTGAACGGATGGACTCTACATGTCTGGTTCCCACCGTGAAGCATGG
The DNA here is from genome assembly GCF_014858855.1 of Bufo gargarizans. Taxonomy (NCBI): domain Eukaryota; kingdom Metazoa; phylum Chordata; class Amphibia; order Anura; family Bufonidae; genus Bufo; species Bufo gargarizans. The sequence goes on along the minus strand of NC_058080.1, from coordinate 584,231,700 downwards.
AGGAGGAGGTGTGATGGTGTGGGGGTGCTTTGCTGGTGACACTGTTGGGGATTTATTCAAAATTGAAGGCATACTGAACCAGCATGGCTACCACAGCATCTTGCAGCGGCATGCTATTCCATCTGGTTTGCGTTTAGTTGGACCATCATTTAATTTTCAACAGGACAATGACCCCAAACACACCTCCAGGCTGTGTAATGGCTATTTGACCATGAAGGAGAGTGATGGGGTGCTGCGCCAGATGACCTGGCCTCCACAGTCACCAGACCTGAACCCAATCGAGATGGTTTGGGGTGAGCTGGACCGCAGAGTGAAGGCAAAAGGGCCAACAAGTGCTAAGCATCTCTGGGAACTCCTTCAAGACTGTTGGAAGACCATTTCAGGTGACTACCTCTTGAAGCTCATCAAGAGAATGCCAAGAGTGTGCAAAGCAGTAATCAAAGAAAAAGGTGGCTACTTTGAAGAACCTAGAATATGACATATTTTCAGTTGTTTCAACATGTGTTAATTCATAGTTTTGATGCCTTCAGTGTGAATCTACAATTTTCATACTCATATTCATACTCATGAAAATAAAGAAAACTCTTTGAATTAGAAGGTGTGTCCAAACTTTTGGTCTGTACTGTATATGCATTGTCTGGGGGGGGGGGGGGGGGGACTTTTTCTCATTATGGAGAGAATCTACTATGCATAGTACTTGTGCAGAGTATTGTAGGCTTCTATGGGTTTTTATTCAATCAGCGCTTTTTCATAATAAGATTTAACCTGGTAACCTCAAATTTTTCAGTTATTTTTTTATTTTTTTATCTATTGCTGGGCTTTCATCCCCATATAGTACTTCACTGGAAAAGAGACAGGCAGGTTAATCTTATCTCTCTCTCCTTCTTTGGAAAATTCTGGACTGGTAGAGTTGATTAGAACATCCTTAGGTCGTGTATATTTTTAATTAGTCACTAGTATATTGATTTGATTTAGATCTTTTTTTGTTCGTTCAGTTTGCATTTTGTTAATTAAAAAATTTAGCATTTTTACCTTCAAACTGACAAAGGAAAGTAGTCTTAAGAGGCAGAAAAACGCTCTAAACCCCAAATGAGGTTTCGCATTTATAGCTGGGGCAGAAAATCCTGCACATGTGATCCGTTGCTAACAACAATCCCCAGCAAAAATGCATACAATGGAGGATGCCTGCAACGGACCACATGCACCACAAAAACATCCTATACAGGATAGCCAAATGTGCGGATTTGATTGATTATATAAATCAGAACATTACAAAAGTTGATGCACTACAATGATATATGCAATTGACAATATATGTCACTCTGATATTAAAATTGAGACTTTAGCCAATATATTCTTATATCAAGATCCTACTGGAGCCCGCACACCTAACGCTAACCTTCCTGTGCTGTATGTGCAATTACAGGGGCCATAAGCGCAATTAGAGGAGTATAAGGTCCGATGCACAGCGAACAACTCCCAGTTACCTCCAGCGTGAAATCACACATACAATGGGAGGAGGGAGGAGGATATGGGTCCCAGGTTAAATCCAGGGAGGAGGCTGTGAGTCCCACCTATCACTGAGTCATGTGACACAGGCTACACAGGTGCACCTGTAATGTTCAGCATTTTTACCTTGCTGCATTATTCCACACCTACCTAAAACTTTTGCATCGTACTGTATATCTAAGGTCTATTATGGGATACATATATTATGAGCATTCAGTCTCGTACTCGGCTATGTGCGGCAGTCCGATAGCGAATGAATGGTGTGGCATGGTGCATGTTCAGCCTGTCACTCCATTAGGGTGGGGGAATGGGATCCCCATTCTTGGGATCCCATCATCCCAGCAATTAGCCCCCCAATTACCAGTTAGTTATCCCCTATTCTGAGAATAGGGGATAACTTTCAAATGTGATGTAATCCTGTTAATTACCTAAAAGTCTTTCAGTACGTTGATACTGACTTGGGAAAATCAGTGTTAAACAAGACATTTTTAGGAAGTGTGTATGACATTTCTTAACAATTCATATTATCCTTTGTCATTTTAAAGAAAATATGGAAGTACTTTAACTTTATGCAATAAAGCACATGCAAAACAAGAAATCCCCACTAATAATGACAAGCTATAAGGTTATGCAAATTGAAGAAGTAGCAGGTGTTACTAACATCTACAAATGAACACATTTTCAAACACATAGTTCTAATCTGTGAAACCTCTAAAATATGATCAATTCATGTGGGATGATTGTCCAATGCATCCTGCTCTTTAATTTGTCAGTTACTGCCACTTGTCAAACTGAGAGTGATGAAGTGAGAATCCTTGAACTGAGAGACCTTGGTTTATCACTCTGGCAGATCAACTAGGTTAAGATTTCAGCATTGTTCAACAATGTGTGTCCCTGTGGTTGGGAGAACAATGACAAACTGGAATAACAGTAACATGTGTTGCAATGAAATTGGATGATATATTCAAAGCATAGGGCGGCAAAGAGCCATCAGAAAAAAAGATCAGCAGTTAGTCCCACTTTTGTCCCAGATACAGTGATAGCCAGAGATTGGTCTGAAGACCCTACTGGCAATATCATGAGGAGACCTTCCCAAGGGAACGTCACAATGGTCCTACTCCCTGGATAATGATGTGAGGTGGAATAATGTATGGTAGCCAGACCCCTCTAGTCTTCATTTCAGGAACACTAACAGCTCGGGGTTACTTTGATTTGGTTGTGGAACCAGTGGTACAGACTTTTTTTCTGAAGTGCCCCAGGAGCAGTTTTTCAACAGAACAAGTCTAGGCCACATCATGCTCATGCTACTATGAGCAGCCTCTGTGGCCTTAATGTGCAACTGTAGCCTGCAGTGTCTACAGACTTATCTCCCATCGAAAACATCTGGGATGTTATCATTCAACAATTGCACAGGAAGCTGCCAGCAGCAGATCTTGATGATTTGCATGCTCAAGTGCATCGAGAGTGGCAGAACATTCCTCAGACAACCATTAATAACTTTATTGATAACATGCCAAGGCATGTAAGTACATGTTTTTCTGTGTGTGGCACTCATACGTAATACTGAATAAAATCAAGATGTTTTGAATATTTTGATGCCATTCGTATATTATTAACATGTCCATTGATCCTTTTTATAATTCAACAAGCTTTCCTTTCTAGTGTTAGAATTTTTTTTTTTTTTTTTTATACACATACACACAATAGTGATCATATGCCAGTGTGCAATGGTGGATTATAATATCAGCATATGGGGTGGCAGCCCCGGGCCGAGTCTTCTGGGGGGCCCATGACCGCCCGTACCACCCACCACCTTAATCGAACACATATTACTTTCCACTGCAGAGCCTGTCTTTAACTATATGTTTAACGTAGAGCACTCTCCACTGCCCAACTCCACTGCCTCAGTTTGTCTGCTTGCGGCAGTGAATGATGATGACCTGTGACTGAGACAGCAATCAATGTAAATTAGCAGTGGTGGCAGCCAGGAGCCGAAGATCATCTTCTCTCCATCCTCGGCCCCAGGTTAAATAAAACACCAGCATGCCTGTAACAGTCTGTGTATATACAATGCATACATGTATGCAGATTAAAAAGTAGTAGGGCACACCTTCAATCAACTGCACATGGGGAGTTTATGTAAACAGTATATTTTATTCAAACCAAATTGTGTACAATATCACATAAAATCGTTATTAAACGTATATATTAGCATGCTATACGATACTTATAAAATGATACATAAAAAATAAATAAAATCATTAGACGAATATAAAAAAAAGAAAATGTATAAAATAAGATCATAGAGGAACAAGTACTAGTGATTCCTCGATTTGGTTGTTACTTTCTATAACTCTGTATAAACGTATTGCATTATTCATCCAGCAAGTCGCCCAGGTAAAGATCACAGTCAGCGGTGCTGGGGTTAAGAAGAAAAGTCATGAACAGACTTCAGTATAGTCGGGTAGAATCTATTAATATGTAGTCACTTGTATTGCTTTAATTAGGTTATTGGTGTCTCAGATACCTCTGTCCACATGTACACTGACTTGGCATTTGGTTTTACTCATGGTTTTGTTGAGTTTTGCCGGTTGTGCTGCGACCGACGTGGCGTCCCACGTGTAGTATGGTTACTGCAGGCAATGTTGTTACTTCCAAGAGGTTTCTCTGTAAGTTTGGGGATCTTCGGTAATCACTTGTAGGAGTGCCGTATTAATGGTTTTCCTGATGTAATTCCTGCACACATGCTTAATCAAGCTGCAGGTCAGGTCTTACTGCGGCTATCAATTTTCAATTTTTCAGCTTGAAGCGCTTCAATGTCCCAATCCTATATTTGATTTCATGGGGTTATCCTTCACCATACGCGTTTCAGAGTTAACTAAGACTCCTTTCTCAGTGGCTATTTTTCCCATGAAAATGGTTAGATTTATGTACAGCTATCCAGGTGTAATTCAGTTTGGTTTAATTGTGCTATACTGAAGTCGTGGCATGGGATCCTTGGGAACTCACAGTGCTATATAACATACATTTTTATCTTGTTTATATATATATATATATATATATATATATACACTTGAATTGTAAGGAGCAATATCCATATATGATCTGTAGTTTAAAATCTCAAAACATTGTTGCATTATATATATATATATATATATATATATAAATGCATAAAAATATAAAATGTGATACAATGGAAATGTCACAATAAATCTCTATCACTATAAGTCATTTAATTTTAATCGCATGGTAAATACACTCATTGGTACTATCTTTCCCTCATTTTCCTTTAAAATCCAAACACATTTGACACTTGCGGTAGTGTTGCGTTTTTTTCTACATGGAGACGGTATTGTTGCGGTTTTTACCGATGTTTATAACTTCCATGCGGTTTTGAATTTTTTTCTTTTCAAATGAAACCTATGTGTCATGTTGACCCTCAGTCGTAATTGATGTTATCTTTATGGAGAAAATATACCTGTATTCTTTATATTGTTTCATTTCATTTTATCTGCCTAATGTCTTAAACAGTTGTTTTAATTAATAATTTTGAAAAATAGAGCACAATACGTAGTGGAGTGAGTAAGGCAATACTTACTCACTCCACTATATATTGTGCTCTATTTTTCAAAATTGTGAATTAGAACAACTGTTTAAGACATTAGGCAGATAAAATGAAATGAAATAAAATAAAGAATACAGGTATATTTTCTCCATAAAGATAACATCAATTACGACTGAGGGTCAACATGACACATAGGTTTCATTTGAAAAGAAAACCAGCATAGATATTCTATTAGGAAGATGAAAATAGATTTGCCAGTCTCCAAACATTTTAAGGAGGCAGGTCACTCTGAAAAAGATCTTAGGTTCCGTGTATTGGAGCAGGTACAGATGGGCAGACGTGGTGGTGATAGGAAAGCTCTCCTTAAAAAGTGAGAATTATTTTGGATATTCACTTTGAAGACACTTAAATCAAATGGCCTGAACGTTGACTTCAGGGTGAACTAGTGGTGTCTCTCCCTGTGTGCTGTGTTGTTCTCCTTCCCTGGTGTAGTCCTTCTGGACATGTGTGTAAACAATTAAGCTTATAGTTTATAAGTATATTATATAATGAGTAATAATTTCTCTTCTCATAAAATTATTTTTAGATTCAGCTACGAGTTGCAACTCCAGTTGGCATCCTGTGTGAAAATATGAGCATCGCGGCCTTACACCAGCTATCCACATTCCGTTTTTTTTTTATACATTGTTAACAACTATAGGATGGCCACGTTTATATAGTACCATACATGAGTCATGTTGTAAATTGCAATTTTCTGTCCACCTGTACATTTGACTATCTGTGATATTTTTGGGAAATATTGAGATAGTGTTTCCCCTCTGAATTAGGGGTTACACTATGTCTGGTTTCTATTTACATTTGGTATACGTTTGGATTTGTTTAGAGTCTTTTGGGTGCCGTTGACAGTTTGACACGGTGACCCGTGCCAACGCCTTCGCCTCCCTACAACAGTGATGACCTGACTGCTGACCCGGTCGGTTTTGACTGTGAGATACTTCTAATCCGGCATTTTATATTAGTTTATTGTGTCCACTTTTGGGTGTATACAGCGCAAAAGAAGTTGGGGGGATGCCTAGCTCTGGGGATCTTTAGCGGCATCTCCACCACCTACCATCAATGAATCGTTGACTCTTGACACAGTCTAGATTCGCTGCTATTCGCTGTGATCCTGTATGTATCAATGACCATGTTTACTTGTTTTAATCCGGATCATGTGACCATGATCATATGACCTTGTGTTGGGTGGCAACTATTGCTTAGACATGTGCACATGTAGGTATCCTCAGATTTGGCCATCTTTGATGAGGGTTCCATAGAGTTCCTTTGTGCCTGAGATATCGCGGGATCTAGCGATCTCGCGCATGCGCATTAACTGAATGTGGACGCTCTCGAAACACATGTCTGCAATTGTATAAATAAAGGTGGGATGGTCAGGGGCAAATGGAGGGATGGGCCAAGTTGGGTTAACAGCCCTAGGCCAAAGATACTTAATCCTACAAATCTGTCATGTCATTGCTGCAGTTATGTATACAGACTAGACGGCAAACCTGAATACCTGTCAAAATACATGTGCAAAGTTAAAAACACTTTGAAAATATGCTAGTCAACAAAACAAATTCATGACACCGATTTACAGATACAGTGTTCCTGCAATAATCGAGCAGCCATGTTTGGTCCATGCACCATGTTCGGCCACCTGGTCTAAACCATAGTAATTTTAAAAGCAAAATACCACTAGGTTCATAGTAGGGAGTGATCCTGGACCTTATGGAGGGATCCACATGGGATTATGGTCATCCCTGTTGTGGATCCCTCAATTCTATTGCTTTAAGGAAGGTTTTTCTGCCCCAATGTTGTGTACCATCTCTGGTACCGTCACACAGGAGGACAGAGGCTGCTGGATACACAGGATACACACATTTTGGCTCCCTTAAATCCTGCTGGGGGGAGTCAGAGCACACCCAGAGGACCATGGCATCTGAAGGGTTAAAAGTCCACTACCTGCATTACGGACGTTCGCGGACATTAGTTCCTGGCGTCTGCTCTTTAAAACCGTTAACTTACAAGCCTGAGATTGGGCCACCAAGTGGGAAGAATATGATTAGGCAGAGTAGCCTGGGAATACCTGATCTGAAAGCAATTCGCGACAAATTAATTTGGAACAAATCAAATTTCTTGGCGAACTTTGGCGAATCGAACTTTTCAAGACTTTGCTCATCTCTATTCATCAGGTATTTTGCAGCCAGATTTTTTATTTTTTTTATACCTTGACAACTAACTATACTGTTTGGGGATAGAAAGAGGTGCCGATTCTACGTAATATATGGGTGGTGAGATTTAATAACTTTAATAGCAGTGACATTAAGATGAATCTATCTACATCCAGGGTTAAAGGGGTTATCTGAGTTTGAGAGATTGTGGCCAATTGGTAAGGGGGGTATTCTTTATATATTTAATACATTACATTCTGATCAATTTCTATTTAAGACCAACTTATGAAATGCCAGTCTGAAAAAATCTCCTTCTTTGTGCTGTGTGCCTAAGGCATCTATAGGCTATCATTAGGCAGACGTATGTCAAAAGAACTTTCTTTGTGTTTTCATTTGACCAGAATACATTATTGTATGTTTGCCTAATTGCACTGTGAAGTGCAATCGGCTGCTTCTCAAAGACACTGTATGCAGAATAAACACATACTGAGGAAGATTTATCGAAACTGGTGCAAAGAAAACTGACTTATTGCCCATAGCAACCAATAAGATCCCACCTCTCATTTTTCAGCTCTCCTTTGGAAAATGAAAATATGAATGTGACTGGTTGCTGGGAGCAACTAAGTCAGTTTTCTTTTGTACCGGTTTTGATAAATTTTCCCCGTTGTATACCATGCAATAGATGTCTTTCAATGAGCTTCACTGGTGACTTATGCAATTTGTAAAGGATCGCTCTGTTTCAGGGGTCGGCAATGACAGACTTCTCATCAAACAGGGGGTTTTCAAGCTCAAACTGTGCTTTATTTGTTACACAGCACATGACACTTCCAAGTTTGGCGTCACTTGGCACAATGAAGTCGCAGCTTCACCTCACAATGTGTTACATCAACACAAAACAACAAACGCTTGCCCGGCTAAGCACTCACTATACAAAGGTCTGCCTAACTTACCTCTAGGTCAGTGTTCACACTGCAGTATTTGGCTTCATTCACACAGCCTCCTAGCTGTGACTAGTGCAACCCACCAGTCCTCCTGGTGCAAGCAGCGAATTACCTTGGGGGGGATATTGTCCAGCAGTCCTCCTGACTCTGACCGTGCGACACCTCTCATCTTCAGGCATCGCTGGGTTTCCCCAAGCTCAGGCTTCCTCAGCCTTGTGGCTGCCCAGCCCTCCTGGCTGGAACCACACAGATCCTCTGCAGGCTTCCTTCTCGATTTCCACAACTAACTCTGAGGATTTCTTTATCCTCAAGTGATTATCACACCTGGTCTCACCTCAGGCCAGGTGATTGTGGGGAAAACACCGCAAATCATAGCATAAATCTCCTCTAATAGGTTTCCTGCAGCATTCTAGGAGACACATATCTTCCCTCTTCATATATGAGGTCTGTCACTGCCTCACAAATTATATAAGGCATACCTTCTGGGTAGAGATGAGTGAATACGGGTTAAATCAAATTTCAATAGAATTTTCAAAAAATTTGTGTTGAAACGGAATATTTGATGAATGGATTCAGTCAAATTTCTCAAAATTGCATAAGCCATTTTTTAGATTAGAAGACAGAAAAGATGAATGAGGATCACATGACCCTGAGGTGTGTTTGTGTATACACACCAGGATAAAAAGAAGACAATAGCATGAACCCATAGACACAAAGCACACCCCAAACAGATAAAAGCTACTTAACAGAGTTTGCATAGTGATTATCAGGAGGTGGCTGAAGGGAGTAAAGTTAAACTGCTACACTCTTTCTGTTGGCGATCCAGCCAGGATCCCCACAATATAGTAGATTTAGCCTAAGAAAAAAGCTGTATATCACAGGAGCGCTGTTCTTCAATTAATAAATAAGCTGTGATTTTTTATAAAAAAAACAAAACATAAAAGCATACACAGTATAAAAAATGTCTGATGAAACGTGTTACATATTTTTTTATATAGCCCACTAAAAGAACAACTCCGCACAAAATTCTAAAATATATATTTATCTTTATTACATCATGTGTAAAATTGCAATACAAAAATATTAAAACTGACCCATACCCAGATGAAAATAGAAAACCATATGGAAGTGACTATGTGTATCAAAATGTGACCCTATTAAAGAGCACAGTGAAATTCCACAGATTTACAGTTCTTATGGTGAAGAAGCCTTGTCTCCTCTGGAGACAATTTCTTCTCCAGTCGGAGGTAGTGCCCCCTTGTCTTTTGAGGGGATTTTAGATGGAACAGCTTTTCACTGTACTTTTTGTGCTGCCCATTTATATATATATATATATATATATATATATATATAAATGTGCAGCATCTCACAAAAGTGAGTACACCCCTCACATTTTTGTAAATATTTTATTATATCTTTTCATGGGACAGCACTGAACATATGACACTTTGATACAATGTAAAGTAGTCAGTGTACAGCTTATATAACAGTCTAAATTTGGTGTGCCCTCAAAATAACTGAACACACAGCCATTAATGTCGAAACCACTGGCAAGAAAAGTGAGTACACCCCAAGTGAAAATGGCCAAATTGTGCCCAATTAACTATTTTCCCTCCCCGGTGTCATGTGACTCGTTAGTGTTACAAGGTTTCAGGTATGATTGGGTAGCAGGTGTGTTAAATTTGGTGTTATCTCTTGCACACTCTCTCATACTGGTCACTGGAAGTTCAACATGGCACCTCATGGCAAAGAACTCTCTGCGGATCTTGATAAAATAATTGTTGCTCTATATAAAAATGGCCTAGGATATAAGAAGATTGCCAACACCCTGAAACTGAGCTGCAGCACAGTGGCCAAGACCATACAGTGGTTTAACAAAACAGGTTCCACTCAGAACAGGAATTGCCATGGTCGACCAAAGAAGTTGAGTGCACATGTTCAGCGTCATATCCAGAGGTTATCTTTTCAAAATAGACATATGATTGCTGCCGACATTGCTGCAGAGGTTAAAGGGGTGGGGGGTCAGCCTGTCAGTGCTCAAACCATACGCCGCACAGTGCATCAAATTCGTCTGCATAGCTATCATCCCAGAAGGAAGCCTCTTCTAAAGATGATGCACAAAAAAGCCGACAAACAGTTTGCTGAAGACAAGCAGACTAAGGACATGGATTACTGGAACCATGTCCTGTGGTCTGATGAGACCAAGATAAACCTTTTTGGTTCAGATGGTGATAAGCGTGTGTGGTGGCAACCAGGTGGGGAGAACAAAGACAAGTGTTTCTTGCCTGCAGTCAAGCACGGTGGTGGGAGTGTCATGGTTTGGGGCTGCATGAGTGCTGCCGGCTGTGGGGAGCTACAATTCATTGAGGGAACCACAAATGCTTACATGTACTGTGACATAATGAAGCAGAGCATGATCCCCTCCCTTCGGAAACTGGGCCACAGGGCAGTTTTCCAACGACCCCAAACACACCTCCAAGATGACCACTGCCTTGCTAAAGAAACTGAGGGTAAAGGTGCTGGACTGGCCAAGCATGTCTCCAGACCTGGAACTTATTGAGCATCTGTGGGGCATCCTCAAACAGAAAGTGGAGGAGCGCAAGGTCTCTAAAATCCACCAGCTCTGTGTTGTCATGGAGGAGTGGAAGAGGAGTCCAGTGGCAACCGGTGAAGCTCTAGTGAACTCCATACCCAAGAGAGTTAAGGCAGTGATGGAAAAGAATCATGGCCAAACAAAATACTGACACATTGGGCACAATTCGGCCATTTTCACTTAGGGGTGTAGTCACTTTTGTTGCTAGTGGTTTAGACATTAATGGGTGTGTGTTTTGGTTCTGAAAAATGGTCAGGTAGGTTGATACACTGCTCCAAATTAGATAGATAGATAGATAGATAGATACGTGCGTGCACGGCGAGAGAAATAACACTGACACAAGATAAGGTCAAAGCATAAATCTAATTAATTTATTAGGCGGGGGCTTCACATTATATACCCTCCATATTAGTAGGAGGAGTGGGCTCACATGATTGGTCTTTTAGCAAGAAGGAATGTAAACAGGAATCAGATGCGGACCCATTCACTTCAATAGGGCCGCAAAAGATGCGGACAGCACTCCGTGTACTGTCCGCATCCGTTGCACCGTTCCGTGGCCCTGCAAAAACAATATAGCATGTCCTATTCTTGTCCGTTTTGCGGAAAAGAATAGGCATGTCTACAATGGGCCGCCCGTTCTGTTCCGCAAATTGCAGAAGGCACACGGGCGGCTTCTGTTTTTTGCAGATCCGCGGTTTGCGGACCGGAAAAAACAGCACGGTTGTGTGCATTTAGCCTAAGGCATATGTATGATAGACTTAGAGGAATTCCTGACAGTTTCAAGTCTTTTCCTCAAATAGTTTCAATCATAGAATGCATACTGGGGGTTGTCTATCGGGCAGACACCATTTTGTAAATGACAAGCAAGTGCCCATTATATTTCATAACAGTCCCCCTTTGGATTCTTGATTGTAGAACTTTCCCTGCCTAGTGAACCCCTGGGAATACCATTCGCAATCCTCTTCACCCACAGTGGCGACAACCTACCCCTTTTGGGTAGACTCCCGGTTAATTGGACTTATGATAGTACCCTGGGATTTATCTTTCCCTATCTCGGTATGACATCGTAATTGGTGGGGGAACTTGTGTTGAATTCTTTGGTTTCCATTTCTCCTTCACCATATAGCAGCATGATGGGCTGTTCAGTAGTTGAAATCACAATTTTTTCACATATTTTTCAGACCCAGGTACAATGTAACATAACACTACTGACATTAATACTAGCATCAAGACTATCACCATACCTATCTGGGTGAGGAAGGATTTCCAATTTTTGAACCATCCAAAGTACTCATCCCATGGGTCTGTTATCCCTGAGTTACATTTTAATTCCTCTGAGAGGTTAGTAAGCTTGTTTATTGCTTCAGTTACCTTCCCTTTGGGGCCAGTGTTATCTGGGATGTAGGTGCAGCAAGTTTACCCAATCATTTTGCATACTCCCCCAGTCTCAGCCAGGATCATATCTAGGGCCATCCTGTTCTGAAAGGCCACGGCAGAAGAAGCCTCTAACTGTTCTTCAATTCCTTTTAAGGCATCACGGGTGTAGTTTACAAATCTTTGCTGATTATAATATATGTAGTTTATCCAGTCTACGTTCTTGTTGATTGTCACTATTGGGAGTATGGATTCAAATCCTGCTGCCACTTGATCTCTGGCCTTAAACTCGTTGGGGACCCCCCTTGGGACTCCTATTGCGTCTATATACACATGTGGGTCAAAGCTCCCCTGTGGGGATGCCTCCCTTTTTGACCTCCCAAAATAGGTTTTTTGAGTATACCCTCTAACTGTGGGGTCATCTTCTAGTATGTGAAGGGGCATTATGGCTTTTGCTACGGCACATTCACCGAATTCATAATTGCCTTATAACCTAGTTCTTATTTTTCAGTCTCCACAGATCCAATAGATGTCCCCCAAAGATACCCTCTGATTCTGTGTTTCAGTGGACAGGTTGCTGTAGGATGAGCAGTACCCCTCTGTAAAGTTGCCCAAGAATCTCTGACTTCCAGGGTTGAAGTAACAGGTGTAGTTACCGGGGTATATGGTTATGCCTTCACCTGTTTTTTGTTTTGTTTTTACTACCAGGGGGTATTTTCTCTTCCACTTTTCACAGGCAGAGTCATTCACACTAGTGTTGGTGTATAGGCTGAAGAAGCAGCTTTCAGTCTCAGGAAACAGATGCAAGGGCAGTGTGCCTAGGTGTGGGCGTGCCCACCCGCATATGTAACAGTTTGTCTTATTGTATGTGTCAGCATTGTATTTCATCCATTCTAACCACAGGTTGGTGTCAGAAAATCCTGTCTCGGCGGCCATAGTATCTTCAAAGTTGGGGTCTGCTATGGCTGTCATCTGCCTAAGGGAGGTAGTGTAGGGTTTGGACAGACCCTTCTCTATCTTTGTGAGATTATGTAGGTCTTTCAGGTGGAAAATGCCCATGTCCCCAGCAGTTACCCCATTCCAGGTGCCTATAATGTATGTCCCTGCGTCATTTGGGCTGGGGTTTTCTATTGTGAGGGTAAGTGGCATGTTGGAGCCTGTCTGTCCACTTGGGTGGCATCTTCCACTCTTAAACAGTGTCATGCGGGTAAGCAAAGATTTACCCATTTTGTCATTTTTTTGTCTCGGGCACTCTGAGGTCTGTATCCCCATGGGTCACCCGTGTTCCACCCAACTGCTCCCCCCAAGTTACATTGTTCCCCATACTGGTCATCATTGACACAGATGTATGTGGATCTATGGTACATGCTACATTGCCATGCTGGCATTGGGCACAATACTAGACTGCAGCAATCAAATTTGAAGGTAGCCATGTGAGTGCTGGAGGAATTAAACCAGAAAGTGGTCAATATGTAGCCATCCTTCTCTTTTTGTTGGGTGATGGCCACTTGTATTCCTGTCTTTGGAAGATTCTGTGTATATGTAACCGTGTAGGTGTAGACAAAAAGTAGCAGAGCGAATACTGTTGCAACAGGCATCGTGCAGATGCAGCGGTGGTTCCCTCGATATCTGGAGCTGGCACTTGTATTCTTTTGCAATGTGATGCGTGGATCCAGTTAGGTCTCCCCTCGAGTTTTACAGAAGTTGAGGTGGTCAGCAGCACCTGGTAAGGTCCCTCGTATCGTGGTTCGAGGGTGCTTCTGATATGCTTTTTGACCACCACCCACTCTCCAGGTTTCAGAGTGTGGCTTCCTTCTAGGGAGTTAGGATCTGGAATGGAAGAGAAAACTTGTGCATGTATGTTAGACAATTGTTTACTCAGAGCTATCACATATTTGGCAACAGATTCATAATGCATTTGCAACTGTTGCAGGAAATACTGTCCCATTCTTGGCCCTGTCCCAAATAGGATCTTGTATGCTGTCAGTTTGCATGGAGGCCTTGGTGTGTGCCTAACTGAAAAGAGTGCTATAGGCAAGCACTGAACCCAATTGAGCCCTGTCTCCCTGGTCATGTTCAACATTTTTGACTTCAACACCCCTTTAAATCTTTCAACTTTGCCACTGCTTTGGGGCCTGTAGGGGTTGTGATATGCCAGGTGTGACCCTACCATTTCCCAGACTTCTTGGGTTAATCTGGCAGTGACTGCTGGGCCCTGATCACTCTTAAGTTTTCATCAGTTTTTTTTTTTCATTCAAGGTTTTTATTGAGATTTTCAAATAAAGTTGACGTGACAAATAAAGGACAGCATATAACAATGTCTCACAATGCCATGAGCAGCACAGAGCAGCCTCCAGAAGCAAGAGCAAGTAAGGTATATCTTCCCACATGAAAAGGCACTATAAACACACGCCAGTACATGAGTAAAAGAAGCAAATTGGTTATGTGGGACAGAGAAGGCTATAGGAGTCTAACCCTAATAAGACATACACACAACAGAAGGGGGGACACAGGGTGAAAGACCAAGCATGAGGAAGGAAGGAGCAGGGGAAGCGGGAGGTGGGGAAGGGCGGGGTAATAGACCTGTACGTCACAGACGGGCATTACGAAACTCATCTGACCCCCGGAAAGTTTCCCGAGGGCCCCAGGTGCGAACAAATCGAGAAGTGTCCAGGGGGGAGACGCAGATAAGATCCTCCATCCGCTGATGTAGAGCAATTTCCTCGAACCACTCCTCTGGGGAGGGAGGTGTAGGTGATTTCCAGTGGCGAGGAATGACCGTTTTTGCAGCCTGTAACATATACTTAAGGAGCGAGACCTTAAAGGCAGGAATAGTCAAATCAAAAATAAACAATAGAATTGCTTCAGGAGTGTTGGGGATGGGAATTCCCGTTACTTCCCGTACAATGCGATGCACAAAGTTCCAATAAGGTCGCAGGACGGTACAGTGCCACCAAATGTGCAACAAAGTGCCTTCATCGGTGTGACACCTCCAGCAACGATCTGAAACAGATGGAAACCATTTGTGAAGCAACAATGGCACTCTGTACCACCTGGAGAGAACGTTATAATTCGTTTCCTGCGCCTTAGTGGAAATTACAGCTTTATGAGAGAGAAGGAAAGCCCGCTTCCATTGAGAAGAGGTGAGGCCATTCCCTAGGTCACGATTCCAAGTGTGACAGAAGGAAGGGAGTTGGTCAGAAGTCTGGAGAGTAAGCAGGTTATAAATAGTAGAAATGTCCCGGAGGACTGCAGAGGGAGCTAGGCACATCTGTTCAAACACTTTAAGGCTCCTGCTCAAGGTGTGGGTGGGACGTATAGAAGAGTAAAAATGTTGGAGTTGTAAATACTCAAATTTATGCCTGGGCGTATATGAGAAGGCTCTATCAGTTGGCTTAAGGGCTTCAGTCCTGAGGTTGTGAGGACATCACAGAACCGAAGGGGGCGCAGTTTGGTACCAGTAAGGAAGGGTCCAGAGGAGTGTCCTGGGCGGAAGGACGGGTTATCGGTGATCAGCGTCAGAGGGCCAGTTGTGTCAATGAGGAGTGTATGACGATTAATGGACGCAATCGTCGCAAGCGTATGACTGGCCGTGAAAGACAATGGGGGGGGGGGGCTTTAAAGCTAGGCTTGCCAAATAACCAAGGCGCGTGTGAAGAGGAACTGCGTGCTATATGGACCCACAATTTGCTAGATTCTGATCGCAACATATCCAGAAGTCTGGCGTAGACCGCAGAGCAATAGTATAGCTTACAATCGGGCAAACCAACACCCTCCAGCTCTTTAGACCGAGTCAAGACCTCCCATTTTATCCGTGGTCTGCCCGGGGCCCATACAAAGCGTGTGAAGCAGCGTCGTATTTGCGGCCAAAAAGTGAGCGGTAGCCGAATGGGTATGGTCTGCAGGAGGTAGAGCAGTTTTGGTAGTAGATTCATTTTCAAAATACTGACTCTGTGAACCAAGAAAAGTCTTGACGATGCCAAGAGTCCAAGTCTTTCTGGATACTTCGCAAAAGTGGGGCAAAGTTTAACTTAAAAAGCGCGGATAAGTCCGCCGAGAGTTTAACACCCAGGTACAGCTACAACATGGTTAGCACTCCTTTTTTCAGAGATTTATGAGTTTGGTTATCTAATCTAAGCAAACACCTTCAATTGCTTTTCAATGGCTGAAGATCTTCGGCGACGATTCATAGGACGGCGCCTCCTCTGCCCAAATGGAGGCAATATGGGGGTTGCAGGCAGTCCAGATCGATTGGGCCCAGGCGAGCGGGGACGACCCAGTTGAATGGACTTGGGATTCAGTATGGTAGGCCAAGGACCAAGATTAACAGGCGGCAAGTCCAGAGCTTATAAAAATTCCGGCAAGTCCTCCGGGCTGTGCAGTACCACTGCTTGTTTCCTGGGCCCGGAAAAAAAAGGGAATGGATAGCCCCACCTGTAGGGGATTTTGCGTTCTCTAAGTAGATCCAATAAGGGTCGGAGCGCAGCCCTCTGCGCAAGTGTGTGACGAGATAGGTCTTGTAATAATTGTAGGGAGGATCCCTCATAGGACAGAGGCGATGACTGACGTGCATTGTTCAAGATCGGTTCCTTAAGAGCATAGAAGTGTATTCTGCAGATAACATCTCTTGGCCTAGAGCCATCTGGATTGGGAGGTCTGAGAGCTCTGTGTACCCTGTCGATTTCAACATGAGTGCCTGGCGGCCGTCCCAGGATTTTGTTGAACAGTCCAACAACAGTGGGCATGAGGTCAGGTGCCGCAACAGATTCAGGGAGGCCGCGGATTCGCACATTATTACGTCAGTTACGGTTTTCAATATCATCTAAGTGGTAATGAAGCGTGTTGAGTTGTTCGCTTTGGGACCGGACCGCGTCTTGGAGAGAGGAAACTGTGGCTGACAGGGCCTCGTGCTCATGAACCGCTGAATCAATTCTGGAGTCCATTACATGTCAGAGCGAATCTGAGAAAATTCCTGATGGCATTCTTGCAGTATGTTAGTGGCAAATGCAGATAGGTCCTCCTTAGAGGGTAATGTGCTAATAAGAGTGCGCAAGTCCGCCATCGATGGAGGTCTGGCGTCCTCACTAGGTAGGATCGCCGAAGCTGATGATTGCACGCCCAAAAGAGAGGGGGATGCAGCATGTAGAGCAGGCCTGGCACCGGCCGAGGGACTAGTTGTGACCGCCTGCTCCCCCAAGTGCTGATGGTGAGGACTGTCCCAGGACGATCCGGAAGACCAGTGGGGTGAGGTGGCCAAGGAGCATACTGAAGAGTGGGAGGGAAGGCGAAATGGGTCCAAGACTATCTGGTGGTTAACCTCCAGGGTTGGAGGGGTGGCAGATGGCTGCTGCACTGGTCCAATGTGTTGCCCCAGGGCAAAAGAGGACATAGAGGCCAGTGATACTGCTGCCGCGGGGTCCGTTCTGCCATGTGGGGTCTCAATAGGGGCTGATAGGTGGGGGGCCATACGGACTCAATTCCCGGCCCATATCAGGGGGCAGTGATAGAGGGGCCACCGACTGCAATTGGGACCCCTTAGACGGATCTGGGTCTCCAGCAGGAGGCTCTGATCCATTATCTCGGATAGAGGAAGGAGAGGGCGCATGAGTCACCATGAGCGGGCGGGGAGACGGCTCCCGGGACCCGCAGTTACCTGTCGCCGCAGGAGAGAGGGAGCGGAGGCACTGAAGAGGACCGCTGGCGGCAACAAGACCGGGTCGGGCTCTCCAAAGGGTCCGGGCGTGCAGGCTTTAAAGGAAGGAACGGCGCGTCGGCGCCATCTTGCAGGCCTGTGCGGCGCTCCTGGCAGGCTGGAGACAAAACGGCTGAATGTCTGGCGAAAAGAAGAGGTAAGTCACCTTGGGATGAAGCTAGGGGAGCCGATGGACGGGCTCTACCCTTTTTGACAGATTTCCCCATCAGGATGGCTGCGGATTACTGCAGGAGTGTGGCGGAGCTCTCAGTGAGCGCGTCTTCACTCTTCCATGGCTGGCCACGCCCCCCCTTAATCAGTTTTTTAGCAGTAGTAGTTGCTGTCTGATTTCGGACAGGGTAGGCTTCTGAACAAGTCTATCACTACCAGCACATATTTAAACACTTGGCACATTGGCATCTGGATGTGGTCGATTTGTATCTTCTGAAAGAGATATAAGGCCTTTCCGGGGCGTGGGCTCGGTTCTACCTGGATTACACTCTGCGCAGATGAGGCACGATTGAGTATGTCTCAAGGATGGGGGTGATCCCTGGGGCCACCCATATTTTATCAATTAGCTCTTTCATGATGGTTTTGGATTAGTGGGCCCATGAGCTATTGCGGCTATTGCGGCTATCTTTTCCTGTGTCCAGAGTCCAGATTCTTCTTCGAGGGCTGACTCTTTCAACCAGGTTTCCTTTTCCCTGGGAGTGGCCTGTTTCTGCATTTGTTTCAGTAGGTCCCATGTGACTTCCTCTTGCTCCAGATCTTCTTGTACTGTCAGGATCTGTTCTGTCTGGGCTCCTTCCTCTTCCATTGCTGCTCTCTTCACTGTTTGATCATCTAGGGCATTTCCTCTGGCCTCAGGAGTGTCAGTTCGTGTATGGGCCTTTACCTTGATCACTGCCACTTGAAAGGGATGCCATATGATTTTTGGAAAGCAGATTTCACTGGGATAATTTTAAGTTGCCATGTCACATTTGAAGACCCCCTGATGCACCCCCAGAGTAGAAACTCCAAAAAAGTGACCCTATTTTGGAAAATACACCCCTCAAGGTATTCAAAACTGATTTTACAAACTTTGGTAACCCTTTAGGTGTTCCGCAAAAATTTAAGGAAAATGTAGATAACATTTCAGAATTTCACTTTTTGGGCATATTTTCCATTTTAATCCATTTTTCTAGTAACAAAATAAAGGTTGCAGCCAAACAAAACTCAATATTTAACCCTGATTCCCTAGTTTACAAAAACACCCCATATGTGGTCGTAAACTGCTGTACGGGCACACGGCAGGGTGCAGAAGGAAAGGAACACCATAAGTTCTTTGGGGGCAGATTTCACTGGGATAATTTTAAGTTGCCATGTTACATATGAAGACCCCTTGATGCACCACTAGAGTAGAAACTCCAAAAAAATGACCCCATTTTGGAAACTACAGGATAAGGTGGCAGCTTTGTTTGTACTATTTTAGGGTACATATGATTTTTGGTTGCTCTATATTACACTTTTTGTGAGGCATGGTAACAAAAAATAACTGTTTTGGCACCGTTTTTATTTCTTGTTATTTACAATGTTCATCTGAAAGGTATGATCATGTGGTATTTTTATAGAGCAGGTTGTTATGGAAGTGATAATACCAAATATGACTCATTTTTTTGGTTGTTTGTTTCAGTTTTACATAATAAAGCATTTTCAAAAAAAATAATATTATATAGTGTCTCCATATTTTGAAAGCCATAGTCTTATGTAGGGGCTCATTGTTTTTCGGTATGAGATGACGGTTTAATTGGTACTATTTTAGAGTGCATATGACTTTTTGATCGCTTGGGATTACACTTTTTGTGATGTAAGGTGACAAAAAATTGCTTTTTTGACGCACTTTTTTTTTTTTACGGTGTTCACCTGAGGGGTTAGTTCATTTGATATATTTATACAGCAGGTTCTTAAGGACGAAGCGATACCTAATATGTAAACATTTTTTATTTATTTGTTTAACAGAATATCAGCATTTTTTAAACAAAAAAAAAATCATGTTTTAGTGTCTCCATATTCTGAGAGCCAAATATTTTTTTTATTTTTTGGGTGATTGTCTCAGGTAGGGTATAATTTTTGTGGGATGAGATGACTCATTGGCACTATTTTGGGGTGCATATGACTTTTTGATCGCTTGCTATTGCACTTTTTGTGATGAAAGGTGACAAAAAATGGCTTTTTTGACACCATTTTTATTTTATCTTTTTTACAGTGTTCATCTAAGGGGTTAGGTCATATGATATTTTTATAGATCAGGTTGTTATGGATGCGGCAATACCTAATATGTCTACTTTTTTAACACAATAAAAGCATTTTTGAAACAAAAAAAAAATCATGTTTTAGTGTCTTTATGGTCTGAGAGACTTTTTTTTTACTTTTTGGGGTGATTGTCTTAGGGACTCATTTTTTGCGGGACGTTGCGTACGGTTAGGTCATGTGGTAGTTTTATAGAGCCAGTCAATACAGATGCGGCAATACCTAATATGTCAACTTTTTCTTTTTTTCCCTATTTTTTAGAATTTTTTAAAATAATTTTTTGGGGGAAGGATGCTTTTTTTTTTACTTGAAACTTTTTTTTTTACTTTCTTTTTTTTACTTCTTTTTTTCACTTTTTTTTTGTCCCACTCTGAGACCTCAACTTTTGGGAGTCTGATCTCCTTTACAATGCATCACAATACTTCTGTATTGTGATGCATTGGCTGTAAGTGTATTACTCACTGTAATACACTTACAGCCTGCTTCCTGTGAGATCCAAGGGGCTGGATCTCACATGGTGTCACTGAAGGTAGTCACGATGCCTAAGGAATCGGGCTGCCTTCCCTGCCACCTGGTCCACGTCACAGCAGTGCAGGGACCAGATGGACACACCGCATTCGGCAGTGCTGACCGCGGCAGTGAGAGGGTTTATGCAGTTAATGTCAGTGTTTTCACCGCTGCTAGCGCATACAGCAGGGTCCGGCTATCAGTGACTGCTGGACCCCTGCCGCTGATCGGACGGGTGCAGCTCCTGCATCCCGCCATACATG
This sequence comes from Bufo gargarizans, assembly GCF_014858855.1. NCBI lineage: Eukaryota > Metazoa > Chordata > Amphibia > Anura > Bufonidae > Bufo > Bufo gargarizans. The sequence continues at coordinate 584,210,757 of NC_058080.1, read as the reverse complement.
TATGGCGCTGGTCCTTAAGTCAAGGGCACCAGGTCCTTATGGGATTAAACAGAGTGATTGTTACTAGAGTTGAGCGAACACCTGGATGTTCGGGTTCGAGAAGTTCGGCCGAACATCCCGGAAATGTTCGGGTTCGGGATCCGAACCCGATCCGAACTTCGTCCCGAACCCGAACCCCATTGAAGTCAATGGGGACCCGAACTTTTCGGCACTAAAAAGGCTGTAAAACAGCCCAGGAAAGAGCTAGAGGGCTGCAAAAGGCAGCAACATGTAGGTAAATCCCCTGCAAACAAATGTGGATAGGGAAATGAATTAAAATAAAAATTAAATAAATAAAAATTAACCAAAATCAATTGGAGAGAGGTTCCATAGCAGAGAATCTGGCTTCCCGTCACCCACCACTGGAACAGTCCATTCTCAGATATTTAGGCCCCGGCACCCAGGCAGAGGAGAGAGGTCCCGTAACAGAGAATCTGTCTTCATGTCAGCAGAGAATTAGTCTGCATGTCATAGCAGAGAATGAGGCTTCACGTCAGCCACCACTGCAACAGTCCATTGGCATATATTTAGGCCTAGCACACAGGCAGAGCAGAGAGGTCCCGTAACAGAGAATCTGGCTTCATGTCAGCAGAGAATCAGTCTGCATGTCATAGCAGAGAATGAGGCTTCACGTCACCCACCACTGCAACAGTCCATTGGCATATATTTAGGCCTAGCACACAGGCAGAGCAGAGAGGTCCCGTAACAGACAATCTGGCTTCATGTCAGCAGAGAATCAGTCTGCATGTCATAGCAGAGAATGAGGCTTCACGTCAGCCACCACTGCAACAGTCCATTGGCATATATTTAGGCCTAGCACACAGGCAGAGCAGAGAGGTCCCGTAACAGACAATCTGGCTTCATGTCAGCAGAGAATCAGTCTGCATGTCATAGCAGAGAATCAGGCTTCACGTCAGCCACCACTGCAACAGTCCATTGTCATAAATTTAGGCCCAGCACCCAGGCAGAGGAGAGAGGTCCCGTAACAGACAATCTGGCTTCATGTCAGCAGAGAATTAGTCTGCATGTCATAGCAGAGAATCAGGCTTCATGTCAGCCACCACTGCAACAGTCCATTGGCATATATTTAGGCCCAGCACCCAGGCAGAGGAGGGAGGTCCCGTAACAGAGAATCTGTCTTCATGTCAGCAGAGAATCAGTCTGCATGTCATAGCAGAGAATGAGGCTTCACGTCACCCACCACTGCAACAGTCCATTGGCATATATTTAGGCCTAGCACACAGGCAGAGCAGAGAGGTCCCGTAACAGACAATCTGGCTTCATGTCAGCAGAGAATCAGTCTGCATGTCATAGCAGAGAATCAGGCTTCATGTCAGCCACCACTGCAACAGTCCATTGGCATATATTTAGGCCCAGCACCCAGGCAGAGGAGGGAGGTCCCGTAACAGAGAATCTGTCATCATGTCAGCAGAGAATCAGTCTGCATGTCATAGCAGAGAATGAGGCTTCACGTCAGCCACCACTGCAACAGTCCATTGGCATATATTTAGGCCTAGCACACAGGCAGAGGAGAGGTTCATTCAACTTTGGGTAGCCTCGCAATATAATGGTAAAATGAAAATAAAAATAGGATTGAATGAGGAAGTGCCCTGGAGTCCAATAATATATGGTTATGGGGAGGTAGTTAATGTCTAATCTGGACAAGGGACGGACAGGTCCTGTGGGATCCATGCCTGGTTCATTTTTATGAACGTCAGCTTGTCCACATTGGCTGTAGACAGGCGGCTGCGTTTGTCTGTAATGACGCCCCCTGCCGTGCTGAATACACGTTCAGACAAAACGCTGGCTGCCGGGCAGGCCAGCACCTCCAAGGCATAAAAGGCTAGCTCTGGCCACGTGGACAATTTAGAGACCCAGAAGTTGAATGGGGCCGAACCATCAGTCAGTACGTGGAGGGGTGTGCACACGTACTGTTCCACCATGTTAGTGAAATGTTGCCTCCTGCTAACACGTTGCGTATCAGGTGGTGGTGCAGTTAGCTGTGGCGTGTTGACAAAAGTTTTCCACATCTCTGCCATGCTAACCCTGCCCTCAGAGGAGCTGGCCGTGACACAGCTGCCTTGGCGACCTCTTGCTCCTCCTCTGCCTTGGCCTTGGGCTTCCACTTGTTCCCCTGTGACATTTGGGAATGCTCTCAGTAGCGCGTCTACCAACGTGCGCTTGTACTCGCGCATCTTCCTATCACGCTCCAGTGCAGGAAGTAAGGTGGGCACATTGTCTTTGTAGCGTGGATCCAGCAGGGTGGCAACCCAGTAGTCCGCACAGGTTAAAATGTGGGCAACTCTGCTGTCGTTGCGCAGGCACTGCAGCATGTAGTCGCTCATGTGTGCCAGGCTGCCCAGGGGTAAGGACAAGCTGTCCTCTGTGGGAGGCGTATCGTCATCGTCCTGCCTTTCCCCCCAGCCACGCACCAGTGATGGACCCGAGCTGCGTTGGGTGCCACCCCGCTGTGACCATGCTTCATCCTCATCCTCCTCCACCTCCTCCTCATCCTCGTCCTCCTCGTCCTCCAGTAGTGGGCCCTGGCTGGCCACATTTGTACCTGGCCTCTGCTGTTGCCAAAAACCTCCCTCTGAGTCACTTCGAAGAGACTGGCCTGAAAGTGCTAAAAATGACCCCTCTTCCTCCTCCTCCTCCTCCTCCTCCTGGGCCACCTCCTCTTCCATCATCGCCCTAAGTGTTTTCTCAAGGAGACATAGAAGTGGTATTGTAACGCTGATAACGGTGTCATCGCCACTGGCCATGTTGGTGGAGTACTCGAAACAGCGCAACAGGGCACACAGGTCTCGCATGGAGGCCCAGTCATTGGTGGTGAAGTGGTGCTGTTCTGTAGTGCGACTGACCCGTGCGTGCTGCAGCTGAAACTCCACTATGGCCTGCTGCTGCTCGCACAGTCTGTCCAGCATGTGCAAGGTGGAGTTCCACCTGGTGGGCACGTCGCATATGAGGCGGTGAGCGGGAAGGCCGAAGTTACGCTGTAGCGCAGACAGGCGAGCAGCAGCAGGATGTGAACGCCGGAAGCGCGAACAGACGGCCCGCACTTTATGCAGCAGCTCTGACATGTCGGGGTAGTTGTGAATGAACTTCTGCACCACCAAATTCAGCACATGCGCCAAGCAAGGGATGTGCGTCAAATTGGCTAGTCCCAGAGCTGCAACGAGATTTCGCCCATTATCACACACCACCAGGCCGGGCTTGAGGCTCACCGGCAGCAACCACTCGTCGGTCTGTTGTTCTATACCCCGCCACAACTCCTGTGCGGTGTGGGGCCTGTCCCCCAAACATATGAGTTTCAGAATGGCCTGCTGACGTTTACCCCGGGCTGTGCTGAAGTTGGTGGTGAAGGTGTGTGGCTGACTGGATGAGCAGGTGGAAGAAGAGGAGGAGGAAGCCGAGAAGGAGGAGGTGGCAACAGGAGGCAAAGAATGTTGCCCTGCGATCCTTGGCGGCGGAAGGACGTGCGCCAAACAGCTCTCCGCCTGGGGCCCAGCTGCCACTACATTTACCCAGTGTGCAGTTAGGGAGATATAGCGTCCCTGGCCGTGCTTACTGGTCCACGTATCTGTGGTTAGGTGGACCTTGCCACAGATGGCGTTGCGCAGTGCACACTTGATTTTATCGGATACTTGGTTGTGCAGGGAAGGCACGGCTCTCTTGGAGAAGTAGTGCCGGCTGGGAACAACATACTGTGGGACAGCAAGCGACATGAGCTGTTTGAAGCTGTCTGTGTCCACCAGCCTAAATGACAGCATTTCATAGGCCAGTAGTTTAGAAATGCTGGCATTCAGGGCCAGGGATCGAGGGTGGCTAGGTGGGAATTTACGCTTTCTATCAAATGTTTGTGAGATGGAGAGCTGAACGCTGGCGTGTGACATGGTTGAGACGCTTGGTGACGGAGGTGGTGGTGGTGGTGTTGGTGGTACATCCCCTGTTTGCTGGGCGGCAGGTGCCAACGTTCCTCCAGAGGCGGAGGAAGAGGCCGAGGCGGCAGCAGCAGAATAGGCCGAGGCGGCAGCAGCAGAAGAGGTAGCAGGGGGAGCCTGAGTGACTTCCTTGGTTTTAAGGTGTTTACTCCACTGCAGTTCATGCTTTGCATGCAGGTGCCTGGTCATGCAGGTTGTGCTCAGGTTCAGAACGTTAATGCCTCGCTTCAGGCTCTGATGGCACAGCGTGCAAACCACTCGGGTCTTGTCGTCAGCACATTGTTTGAAGAAGTGCCATGCCAGGGAACTCCTTGAAGCTGCCTTTGGGGTGCTCGGTCCCAGATGGCGGCGGTCAGTAGCAGGCGGAGTCTCTTGGCGGCGGGTGTTCTGCTTTTGCCCACTGCTCCCTCTTTTGCTACGCTGTTGGCTCGGTCTCACCACTGCCTCTTCCTCCGAACTGTGAAAGTCAGTGGCACGACCTTCATTCCATGTGGGGTCTAGGACCTCATCGTCCCCTGCATCGTCTTCCACCCAGTCTTGATCCCTGACCTCCTGTTCAGTCTGCACACTGCAGAAAGACGCAGCAGTTGGCACCTGTGTTTCGTCATCATCAGAGACATGCTGAGGTGGTATTCCCATGTCCTCATCATCAGGAAACATAAGTGGTTGTGCGTCAGTGCATTCTATGTCTTTCACCGCTGGGGAAGGGCTAGGTTGATGCCCTTGGGAAACCCTGCCAGCGGAGTCTTCAAACAGCATAAGAGACTGCTGCATAACTTGAGGCTGAGACAGTTTCCCTGGTATGCATGGGGGTGATGTGACAGACTGATGGGGTTGGTTTTCAGGCGCCATCTGTGCGCTTTCTGCAGAAGACTGGGTGGGAGATAATGTGAACGTGCTGGATCCACTGTCGGCCACCCAATTGACTAATGCCTGTACCTGCTCAGGCCTTACCATCCTTAGAACGGCATTGGGCCCCACCATATATCGCTGTAAATTCTGGCGGCTACTGGGACCTGAGGTAGTTGGTACACTAGGACGTGTGGATGTGGCAGAACGGCCACGTCCTCTCCCAGCACCAGAGGGTCCACTAACACCACCACGACCATGTCCACGTCCGCGTCCCTTACTAGATGTTTTTCTCATTGTTATGGTTCACCACAACAACAAATATATTATTTGGCCCAATGTATTGTATTCAAATTCAGCGGGATATAAATTTGAGGCCTAGTATTTAGGCGCTGGGTGACCGGTATGGATTTAGTGACAGAATTAGACTTGGAAATGCACAGAAGCGTGTGTGTGAAGTTATTCTGAATGACCCTATGTGCACCTTCAATATGATCTACCCTTTTAGGGATAGATTTCAAATAGCTCTGATATAGCAGAAACGACTAAATTATGAAATTGCTAAATTGGGAATTGTATTTCAACCCAGAACAAAAAATGTGCTTTGACGGACACTAAATAACTTTCCCAGCCACAACAGGACAGCGGTAACGAGAGATTTAGCGGGATATAAATTTGAGGCCTAGTATTTAGGCGCTGGGTGACAGGTATGGGTTTAGTGACAGAATTAGATTTGGAAATGCACAGTAGCGGGTGTGTGAAGTTATTCTGAATGACCCTATGTGCACCTTGAATATTATATACCCTTTTAGGGATAGATTTCAAATAGCTCTGATATAGCAGAAACCACTAAATTATGAAATTGCTAAATTGGGAATTGTATTTCAACCCAGAACAAGAAATGTGCTTGAACGGACACTAAATAACTCGCCCAGCTACAGCACTAGGGACAGATTTAGCGGGATATAAATTTGAGGCCTAGTATTTAGGCGCTGGGTGACAGGTATGGGTTTAGTGCCAGAATTAGACTTGGAAATACACAGTAGCGGGTGTGTGTGAAGTTATTCTGAATGACCCAATGTGCACCTTGAATATTATATACCCTTTTAGGGATAGATTTCAAATAGCTCTGATATAGCAGAAACCACTAAATTATGAAATTGCTAAATTGGGAATTGTATTTCAACCCAGAACAAGAAATGTGCTTGAACGGACACTAAATAACTCGCCCAGCTACAGCACTAAGGACAGATTTAGCGGGATATAAATTTGAGGCCTAGTATTTAGGCGCTGGGTGACAGGTATGGGTTTAGTGCCAGAATTAGACTTGGAAATACACAGTAGCGGGTGTGTGTGAAGTTATTCTGAATGACCCAATGTGCACCTTGAATATTATATACCCTTTTAGGGATAGATTTCAAATAGCTCTGATATAGCAGAAACCACTAAATTATGAAATTGCTAAATTGGGAATTGTATTTCAACCCAGAACAAGAAATGTGCTTGAACGGACACTAAATAACTCGCCCAGCTACAGCACTAGGGACAGATTTAGCTGGATATAAATTTGAGGCCTAGTATTTAGGCGCTGGGTGACAGGTATGGGTTTAGTGCCAGAATTAGACTTGGAAATACACAGTAGCGGGTGTGTGTGAAGTTATTCTGAATGACCCAATGTGCACCTTGAATATTAATACCCTTTTAGGGATAGATTTCAAATAGCTCTGATATAGCAGAAACCACTAAATTATGAAATTGCTAAATTGGGAATTGTATTTCAACCCAGAACAAGAAATGTGCTTGAACGGACACTAAATAACTCGCCCAGCTACAGCACTAGGGACAGATTTAGCGGGATATAAATTTGAGGCCTAGTATTTAGGCGCTGGGTGACAGGTATGGGTTTAGTGCCAGAATTAGACTTGGAAATACACAGTAGCGGGTGTGTGTGAAGTTATTCTGAATGACCCAATGTGCACCTTGAATATTATATACCCTTTTAGGGATAGATTTCAAATAGCTCTGATATAGCAGAAACCACTAAATTATGAAATTGCTAAATTGGGAATTGTATTTCAACCCAGAACAAGAAATGTGCTTGAACGGACACTAAATAACTCGCCCAGCTACAGCACTAAGGACAGATTTAGCGGGATATAAATTTAAAGCCTAGTATTTAGGCGCTGGGTGACAGGTATGGGTTTAGTGCCAGAATTAGACTTGGAAATACACAGTAGCGGGTGTGTGTGAAGTTATTCTGAATGACCCAATGTGCACCTTGAATATTATATACCCTTTTAGGGATAGATTTCAAATAGCTCTGATATAGCAGAAACCACTAAATTATGAAATTGCTAAATTGGGAATTGTATTTCAACCCAGAACAAGAAATGTGCTTGAACGGACACTAAATAACTCGCCCAGCTACAGCACTAGGGACAGATTTAGCGGGATATAAATTTGAGGCCTAGTATTTAGGCGCTGGGTGACAGGTATGGGTTTAGTGCCAGAATTAGACTTGGAAATACACAGTAGCGGGTGTGTGTGAAGTTATTCTGAATGACCCAATGTGCACCTTGAATATTATATACCCTTTTAGGGATAGATTTCAAATAGCTCTGATATAGCAGAAACCACTAAATTATGAAATTGCTAAATTGGGAATTGTATTTCAACCCAGAACAAGAAATGTGCTTGAACGGACACTAAATAACTCGCCCAGCTACAGCACTAAGGACAGATTTAGCGGGATATAAATTTGAGGCCTAGTATTTAGGCGCTGGGTGACAGGTATGGGTTTAGTGCCAGAATTAGACTTGGAAATACACAGTAGCGGGTGTGTGTGAAGTTATTCTGAATGACCCAATGTGCACCTTGAATATTATATACCCTTTTAGGGATAGATTTCAAATAGCTCTGATATAGCAGAAACCACTAAATTATGAAATTGCTAAATTGGGAATTGTATTTCAACCCAGAACAAGAAATGTGCTTGAACGGACACTAAATAACTCGCCCAGCTACAGCACTAGGGACAGATTTAGCTGGATATAAATTTGAGGCCTAGTATTTAGGCGCTGGGTGACAGGTATGGGTTTAGTGCCAGAATTAGACTTGGAAATACACAGTAGCGGGTGTGTGTGAAGTTATTCTGAATGACCCAATGTGCACCTTGAATATTATATACCCTTTTAGGGATAGATTTCAAATAGCTCTGATATAGCAGAAACCACTAAATTATGAAATTGCTAAATTGGGAATTGTATTTCAACCCAGAACAAGAAATGTGCTTGAACGGACACTAAATAACTCGCCCAGCTACAGCACTAGGGACAGATTTAGCTGGATATAAATTTGAGGCCTAGTATTTAGGCGCTGGGTGACAGGTATGGGTTTAGTGCCAGAATTAGACTTGGAAATACACAGTAGCGGGTGTGTGTGAAGTTATTCTGAATGACCCAATGTGCACCTTGAATATTATATACCCTTTTAGGGATAGATTTCAAATAGCTCTGATATAGCAGAAACCACTAAATTATGAAATTGCTAAATTGGGAATTGTATTTCAACCCAGAACAAGAAATGTGCTTGAACGGACACTAAATAACTCGCCCAGCTACAGCACTAAGGACAGATTTAGCGGGATATAAATTTGAGGCCTAGTATTTAGGCGCTGGGTGACCGGTATGGATTTAGTGACAGAATTAGACTGGGATATGGCCAAAAAATAAACAGACTATTGCTGGTTAAATGCACTTGGTGTGACAGCTTCACCCTGATGTAGGCTTTAGCCAAAAAACAACCACACCATTGAGGGTTAAATGCACTTGGTGACAGGCGCAGCTTGCCCCTGATTTAGTATATGGCCAAAAAATGAACAGACTATTGCTGGTTAAATGCACTTGGTGTGACAGCTTCACCCTGATGTAAGCTTTAGCCAAAAAACAACCACACCATTGAGGGTTAAATGCACTTGGTGACAGGCGCAGCTTGCCCCTGATTTTGTATATGGCCAAAAAATGAACAGACTATTGCTGGTTAAATGCACTTGGTGTGACAGCTTCACCCTGATGTAGGCTTTAGCCAAAAAACAACCACACCATTGAGGGTTAAATGCACTTGGTCGCAGCTTGTGCTGGCGCACCACAAGACACAAAATGGCCGCCGATCACCCCAGAAAAATGTGACTGACAAACGGTCTGGGCAGCCTAAAAACAGTGAGCAATTGAGGATCAGCAGCTCAATGATCCACAGCTGCAGATCGATCAGTTAATCAAGTCCTTTGGAGGAGTTAATCTGCCTAATCTCGCCCTACTGTCGCAGCCGCAACCTCTCCCTACGCTAATCAGAGCAGAGTGACGGGCGGCGCTATGTGACTCCAGCTTAAATAGAGGCTGGGTCACATGGTGCTCTGGCCAATCACAGCCATGCCAATAGTAGGCATGGCTGTGATGGCCTCTTGGGGCAAGTAGTATGACGCTTGTTGATTGGCTGCTTTGCAGCCTTTCAAAAAGCGCCAAGAAAGCGTCACAAAAGCGCGAAGAAAGCGACGAACACCGAACCCGAACCCGGACTTTTACGAAAATGTCCGGGTTCGGGTCCGTGTCACGGACACCCCAAAATTCGGTACGAACCCGAACTATACAGTTCGAGTTCGCTCATCCCTAATTGTTACCACTGGCTACCATCCATTTACTGTTGTTGCTGTCTCTTTAATATCACTTATGCTGGCTTGGCGTTAAAGAGCTTGAAAGGGGTGGGATACACAGAGTATCATCCACAACTTGTTAGGGTAATTGGGGCACTTTTGATTTGAGTCTAATTTATTTGAATCCCAACTGAATTAGGAAATTTGCTTATCACAAATTTTGGGGCTTAGCTTTGGCATTTAATGCAATGTCCTAAGGCAGTGTGAACACTTTAACATGAATTGCAGACTCCCATAACTATGACTCCTATTGTTTATAAACTCTAGTCAGAAGTAGGTGTTAGAAATGGAATTTATTAATTACGATTCAGAATATTTATAATGTTTGTTTCCATAAGAAAAATTATTTTCACTTCAGATACTGTGGCCTTTAATTGCATAGCTAATTAGTACATGGAGATCCCAGGAAGACAGAAGGCACAGTTACCATGGATATGCTGTTTCCTTTACCCGAATTGGAAGCATTTTTAATCACTGAACATTTGTGCTGAACAGAACTTACTTTTTTAGACATTATGGGAATATTTTGGGAATGTATTTGTGAAGCGTTTCTGAAAGAAAGACGGTCTGGGGATTTGCAGGGAGCATTACTGAGCTGGTTGAAATGTTATACCAGTACATTCATAAATAAATACAGTTATACAATGTAAATAAACATGACTTTATAAAAGAACTATATCCATAAAAAAAACATACACTTGTAGAGATGTGGTTATCACAGTAACAAATGTTGAGGCAATGCCAACGTTTTCACTGTACAATGGCCATGCTGACTAAGAAAAAGACTACTTTTATGAAACCATTATCCTATAAGACTATTCCCTGGTTGATGAGCATTTCCTCAGCTACATACAGTAATGAGGATATGCATTTAATTAGATAGACTTTGCACCAATTGGGCACATTTAAATCTACTAAATGCAATCATGTACCCAGGGAGTAGCGGTGTCATATTACTGTTACGATTCTTCTACAATGTAAATAAGGCTATAATGTAGGGTTACTTAAAGGGGTTCTCCAGGCTACAGATATTGATGACCTATACTCAGGATAGGTCATCATTTTCAGACCACAGGGGGTCTGAATCCCTCACCCCACAGATCAGCAACAGAAACTATACGATGTATGGAGCTGGAGGCAGACAGCTGCATACACCGTGTAGATGCTGCGTTGGGGTACTACAGCTCAGCTCCAAATGAATAGGAGCTAAACTGAAGTACGCTGGCATCGGGAACTACATAGTGGACAAAGCCTTCTGCCTCTATACACTGTATAGTTTCTGTTGAAGGGGTTGCCCAAAGCAGCTGACCAGTGGGGTATGTGGTGTCAGACCCTCCAATCTAATATTAATGATCTATTCTAGGAAAATAAAAGGTGAAATCTGATCGGTTGCTATGGGCAACTAAGCCAGTTTTCCTTTACAGTGCAAAATCTGTATGTATGTAAACAGCTCAAGGTCCTAGTAGCAAACCCTGTCTTTCTATCAAGTAATTCAATCTACCTAAGTAAATATGTTTTCCCCAATCCCTAACAATGTTTTTGAAAGAACCTAAACCGACTGTCCGGTGTGACCAATTGCATATTCTGTCACTTCAGTGCAGAGTCGGACATATCGCCTATGCAGCTGGTTCAGATGCACAGGGGCACAGAGAGGGGGCCCTTCCCAGTGCCAGCTGAGGTGTTTTTTTATTTTATTATTTTTTCCCCTCCCTCCACCCAAAGTGACCAGGTTACCCTGGCAGAGGAAGGGAGGGAAAAATAAATAAATAATAATAATTTTAAAAAAAACACCTCATCTGGCACTGGGAAGGGCCCCCTATCTGTGTCCCTGTGCATCTGAACCAGCTGCACAGGCGATATGTCCGCCTCTGCACTGAAGTGACAGAATATGCAATTGGTCACACTGGACAGTCAGTTTAGGGGGCCTGATTAGGACTTACTGTGAATCTGCTGCCCGTTCTGCCTATACTCCATAGCTGAAGGACCTGCGATGACATCATAGTCATGTGATCTTTTCAACACTGGAAGTGGTGATCGGACCTGTGATGAGGTCACCATCATGTGACCAGTGTAGAAAAAAGTAGTGCTCAGCAGTGGAGAACTGTGATGCCATGTAATGAATGTAAGTGGCAGAGAAATGCTGGGAGATATGGTTCTCCCCATTATACCTCCTCCCTGCTTAGTGGGAGGGAAATATGTTAATTAACTGGGACTGTATGTTAGAGAGACTGAAGGGAGGGGATGGGTGTAAGTTACATGGGACTGTATTTTGCAGAAGATTGGGGGAAGATGATTGGTGTTATTTACATGGAACTGGATTTTATAGAGTACTGGAAGGTAAGGAGTAATGTAATTTACATGGTACTATGTGTTGGAGGGGCTGAGGGAGGGGATTTTTTTTTTTTTTACATGGGACTGTATGTTATAGAAGACTGTAAGGAAGAGAGGTTATTTACATGGGACTGTATCATATAGAAGGCTGGTGAGAGAGGACTAGTGTTATTTACATGGAACTGCATGGTATAGAAGACTGGAGGGAAAGGAGTGATGTTATTTACATGGGACTGTATTATATAGAAGACTGGAGGGAGAGGACAGGCATTATATTTATGGGGGCTCTACAAAGAAGACTATAACTCCAGTTGGTATGGCAGGAGGAATTGTAATTATAGGGGGCACTGCAGGGAACATTATAAATACTGTGGGCAGTGGTGTGGGGCATTACTACTGAGGACTCCTTAGGAGTGCCTTATAGATTGGCCTTACAGTTGTGTTCAAAATAATAGCAGTCAGAAATCACTAACCTGATCAATCACAGTTTTTGGTAGAAAATGGTAAATCATTTATTAGCAGGTGTAGTAGAGTAATAGAAATCCAACAGACCCAAAAGTCATGACATGCATGCTGCTGATTCTGTGTAATTGAATCACTAATTAAAAGGAGTTCAATTAGTGAGGTCATTCATTCTTTGAAAAACAGGTGGCAATTATTGCCCTTTTTTATGGAAGGAAAGCAGCGAATATTGTACATGCTGGTTACGGTGCATTTCTCTCTGAAATTCTGAGGAAAATGGGTCATTCCAGATATTGCTCAGAAGAACAGCGTACCTTGATTAAAAAGTTGATTGGAGAGGGGAAAACATAAAGAAGTGCAGAAAATGATAGGCTGCTTAGCTAAAATGATCGCAAATGCTTTAAAATGGCAACCAAAACCTTAAAGACGTTGAAAAAAGCGAAAAACTACCGTTCAAATGGATAGAAGAATAGCCAAAAAGGCAAGGACTCAGCCAACAATCTGCTCCAGGAAGATCAAAGAAGGTCTAAAGTTACCTGTGAGTACTGTTACAATTAGAAGATGACTATGTGAAGCCAAGCTATCTGAAAGAAGCCCCCGTAAAGTCCCACTGTTGAAAAAAAGACATGTGCTGAAGAGGTTACAATTTGCCAAAGAGCCATTTTGTGGACTGATGAAAGTAAGATTGTTCTTTTTGGGTCTAGTGGCTGGAAACAGTTTGTCAGATGACCCCCAAACTCTGAATTCAAGCCACAGTACACTGCGAAGACAATGAATCATGGTAGTGCAAGTATCATGATATGGGGATGTTTCTCATACTACGGTGTTGGACCTATTTATCACATACCAGGGATCATGGATCAGTTTGAATACATCAGAATACTTGAAGAGGTCATGCTGCCTTATGCTGAAGAGGAAATGCCCTTCAAATGGGTGTTCCAACAAGACAACGACCCGAAACACACCAGTAAACGAGCAACATCTTGATTCCAGTCCAACAAGATTAACATTATGGTGTGGTCAGCCCAATCCCTGGATCTTATTTCAATAGAAAACTTGTGGGGTGACATCAAAAATACAGTTTCGGAGGCAAAACCAAGAAATAGAGAAGAACTGTGGAATGTAGTCCAATCATCCCGGGCTGGAATACCTGTTCACAGGTGTACAGCAGTTCTCAGAAACAGTGGTTATCCAACTAAATATTAGGCAAGTGATTCAAAGGAAAGCAAAATCTTCAAACATTTTTCAGTTTATATAGTGAATGTTTGAGAATACAGCCACTGCTATTTTTTTGAATAGTCTAATATTCACTTTTCTTCAATTATTTTTAGAGGAACAACACAAATTTGATATATTTTTCTGCATGTTTTGATTTGGAATAGAATGTGCATATGGAAATAAAAGCTATTAGAAGGATTTTTAGCTTTTTTCACTTTTTTAAATACACTGCTATTATTTTGAACACATCTTTTTAGGGCGGCTTATCACATTCCCTAATCTAAATCTTCCCCACTCACCTGGCTGGTGGCTGGCTCATGCAGTTTTATATCTACTCCCCTATTGTGTGAAGATGGCCGGACCGTTGTACAAAACAATCACCTGTTACCTTATGTGCCACCCCATCTCCTCATAGACTGTAAGGTCTTGCGAGCAGGGTCCTCATTCCTCTTGTTTTAATTGTTGACTTGCTGCTGATTGTAAGGTCCTGCGGAATATGTTGTAGCTATATAAATAAAGATTATTATTATTATTATTATTTATTATGACACTTCTTATCTATAAGAGTCAGTGGTTTTCTCAGGTTATGGTGTTAAATGTTCACGCTTCATCACACATACATATGTGTCATCTGCACAGAAACTGTTTGAGAGTCTGTATTAAAATATTAATGAAATCTAAGTATTTAAGAAACTTGAGACGTGTTGTTTTTAAGTTGCCTACCAGTGTGTTATACGAGAATATTTAATGTGTTTCCATTTTGCTGTTACAGAGGACATTTGTGGATCACACATGTCTTGACACCTTGGGAATTGTAAGACGTACTCATACATCTGTCAAAGGGTGTGGAAATGGAACAGCTTGGGAACTGGCAAAACATCTTGGAATTAAAATGCAAATGAAAAGCGTTCTGGAGAGTGCTTTGCAACAGCTGGATGCAACCCGTGTTATGTTTTATCACTGCTCTGTCACATGTTAGAAATCTGCTGCTTATTCTACACATAAATATATTACTTTACAATATTCATCTGTGCAGAAACACCTAGCAATGCATGCAGGAGCCTCTCCGAGACACATCTAAAAGGTAGGAAAATAGAAGGGGAATCTACCTGATGGTTGATCACCTGTTTGTATATTAATCCAGAACCAAAGTCTTTAGATACTACTGGAATGAGATATGAAATCACATAGTCCAACTTGATCTCTATCCTGAATATGATGACTGATAACATGGCATGCTGTGATGGACAGTGGGCATCATATTAACACTGACTTGCATTAGAATGATGGTTTAGGAAGCCTATTGGCAAACTCCACATATTAGGGATAAGGATTTAATTACTGGGGTCCCAAAGGAGTTGTAAGTTAAACTAAGGGAAAATAAAAATGTACTTAAGAGGAAGTTAGAGAGTAGGCTGCAGAATAATGATATTTGGGCCGGGATGAAGGATATTGTGGGGTTTTAAGTTAAGCAAGATATTTGGGGTAGAAATGAAGTAATTATGTTTTTAGATATATATATATATATATATATATATATATTTTTTTTTTTCATATACAGGTATGTATATAACTATTTTATTATTTATGTTTAATATTGAGAGTATGGATGGTGCTTCTAGAGGGGGCTTTATAGAATGTAGTGGCAGTTCCATGCCTTCTTCTTATATAATAGTGAGGGGGTAATTGGAGAAACTGACAGTAGGTAAATTGGTAGAAACAGATGGAATTGTGCCGACAGTCATGAAGGCCTGCAGAGGGCAAATTTGTAGTGAATTTATTGATTTCTTTAATTGGAGTCCGAGGTCTCAGAATATACCAATGTTGTGGAAAACATCATGTGGGTTTTGGTACCTAGATTTAATACTGTACATTGGCCTATGCAAATGAGACGTTAATGCCTGAGGGCGACAGTCATGTCATGAAAGTGCTGAAAAAGGCTGGTATTGAGTGATATGCCAGCTATGGTTGGTCTCTGTTTAAGCCCCCCATATACACATATTGTATGTTGTGTTGACCAAAGCCGTCGTTCCCACTGTAATGTGTACAGATGATGATGATTTTGTTCTCCCAGGATATAAGCCACTTCCTGAGTAGAACATGCATGTGTATGACTACTTTTTTCAAATAAACCGAAAGTTGGGTTGGTATCTGGGAGGAAAGAGCATTGTAGTAAGAATTAAATTATTTGATTCTTCAAATTATTTGGTGAACATACTGCAGTTTGTTCATTGATAAATGTGTATTTCTGACACTTAGTTATGTAGCATTAGAGCAGCCCCCGAGAACAGTTCTGTCACTGTTTTAGTTTTTTCTGTACATTGTGGATTTCTAATACAGTACTGATTTGTGTTATCTGCAGAAGTTCTCAGATGATTTTGTTGTTTTGGCATCACTGAGGGGAGAGGTGATTTACATTATAGGATATTAGTGGATTTTTTCCTGGAATGGTGTCAAATTAATAGTTTAGTCCTCAATGTGGACAAAATAAATAATTACAGCATTTTCTATAAGACTATAAGATGTACCTAGAGTTTTGAGGAGGAATATAAGATTTTTTTTTTTACATCAGACCTCAGATCAGACCCCTATGCTTCATCAGACGTCATATCAGACCCCAATATCAGATCCCCGAACTCCCTCAGATGGTCTTAAACTTTTGATCAGGACTGTATACAGATATATATATATATATATATATATATATATATTTTTTTTTTATGAATATATATATATATATATATATATATATATATATTATACAACTGTCTTCCTTTTGCCCCCAACCTCCATCAGCCTCGGATCAGACCCCCATCAGACTCAGATCAGACCCGCATGCTTCATCAGACCTCAAGACAGACCCCAATATCAGAGCCCCAAGCTCCCTCAGCCTCAGATCAGACCCCAATCACCCTCAGATCAGACCCCTATCAGCTCCAGAACAGACCCTATCAGCCCCAAAACAGACCCCATCAGCCTCAGATTGGACCTCCATCAGACCTCAGATCAGACATAAATAAATAAACAAACACTGCTTGCTCCAGACGACGCTGCCAGTCAACCACTGCTCCCTGATCTTCTTTTAGCCGGTGCAGCACTGTGACCTGACATTGCATCAGGTCTGGCGCGTGCCTATCTGCACTATGTCCTGACACTGTTAGCTGTCAGGACACAATGCAGAGCGGGGCTCGGAAGAAGATCAGGGGAGGGTGAGTAGTGTGCAGCGTTTCCCTCAACGCACACTATTGCTAAATTGTTGCTTGCGGCTTGGGGAGTCTGTCACCTACTTTACACATATTAAACTGTTATCACCATAGGCATGCGCAGCCTATTGCATTAGGGTGTGCACTTGTGTATGTATATATATATATATATATATATATATAATATTATATACATACACACACAGGCCGGGCCTCACCCTAGTGTTACCTTGACTCTGTGCAGTGGCGACTCTAGGAACAATATATAGGGGGGGCACATAAGATATCATAGTCAAAAATGTTGGGGGCACTAATAATTTTCACCACTTAATTATACTACTGAAAAAAGCAAAATAAGTATATATAAAGAAGATTACAAAATAGGAGAGTATTGCGGTCTGCAGGGATACCTTTTTATTGTACTATCCTAATATTTAAAAGACAAGCTTTCAAGAGTTTTCCTTTCTTCCTCAGTATTGCTTCAGACCTGAGAAAGAGAGAAACACTTTCCAAAACTTTTCTTTAGCGTTTAAAGCAGTTTCAGCACTATAATAAAATAAATTACTTACAAAAGAAGCTATTCAGTCTTCTGCTGTGCTGTCCTCTGCTTGCTTCCGCGGATCTTCCCCTCCTTTCAGTCTCTCCTCAGTGCGCAGGTGCACTGCTATGGGAGATCTGTGGATGACACACTGTTATGGGGGATCTGTGGATGACACACTGTTATGGGGGATCTGTGGATGACACTGTTATGGGGGATCTGTGGATGACACTGTTATGGGGGATCTGTGGATGACACTGTTATGGGGGATCTGTGGATGACACTGTTATGGGGGATCTGTGGATGACACTGTTATGGGGGATCTGTGGATGACACTGTTATGGGGGCATCTGTGGATGACGCACTGTTATGGGCATTTGTAGATGACGCACTGTTATGGGCATTTGTAGATGACACTCCACTGTTATGGGCATCAGTGGATGACACTGTTATAGTGGTATCTGTGGATGACACTATTATAGGGGCATCTGTGGATGACACTGTTATGGGGGCATCTGTGGATGATGCACTGTTATGGGGGCATCTGTAGATGATGCACTGTTATTAACAGTGTGTCATCCACAGATCCCCCCCATAACAGTATCATCCACAGACCCCCCCCCATAACAGTGTCATCCACAGATATCCCCTTAACAGTCTATTAATGGGTTATCTGTGGATGGCACTGTTATAAGGGCATCTGTGTGGAATCTGACACAGATGCGGGGGGGATCTGTGGATGACACTGTTATGGGGGGCTAGGGGGGGATCTGTGAATGACACATATATAGCAGCATCTTGTGCTATATATGTGTCATCATCCACAGATCCACCCCCCCCATAACAATGTCCCTGACAGCGAGTGACCCACAACTTTTACCAAGTTGTACTACTATCTCTATTACTAACTTACTGGGACTCCAGCTAGTATTCACACTTTTTCTTTTTCACAGACACAATCACTGGGCGGGCAGGCTCTCAAACATTCAAACCAGGCCGGCGGCAACGTAATGTGACGTCACCCACTCCGTAACGCCGCACGCTCCTGCTCTTCCCACTTTATTAATGAAGCAAGCGGAGCAGGCGCATGACGTCGGAGTGAGTGACGTTACGTGACCTGCCGCTGGGCCACGGAGCACAGGAGCAGTCGTACTCGTCAGTCGAGCAGATGTGAGAATCTGAGGTGTCATTGAAGCTGTGCAGCCGGGGCTGGCAGCCAGGGCTCAAGAGGCTAGGCAGCTGCGGCAGGCGGCAGTGCAGGAGCACAGAGGTGTGATTAGGGTGTGCCCAGGCACACCCGGCACACCCCGTGCGCACGCCTATGGTTATCACTGTGCTGTAGGTGATATATATGATATATGCTAATGACTTGCAAGTCTCCAGTGGCGTTCACCACTGATGCAAGTTTCCATGCACTTCGGAGCCTGCTGTTGATCTCTCGTTTCACTGTAAGCCCAGTCCTTACTCTTCTCTCTGAAATCCTGCGCCAGCTCACTTCACTGCTGGGCCCAGGCATGCACCTTACATTGCCCACTTTGGACAGCTGCATCAAAACTGAATCATGAACTGATTGTTCATGCCTAGGCCAGGAAATGAAGCTAGGCTGTCTTACAGTGAAACATGGGAGGAAAGATCATGTATCATTTAAACTTTATATTTGATGATGACAATTTAATATGTGCAAAGTATCCACAGACTCCATTTAATGAATAAATATTTACCTGTCTAATAAGACTCATACTGTAAATAATTGTGTGTGCGTGTAGATAAAAAGTTGGAATGGAAGGTGCAGTACATGCAGATAAAGTTTTCAAAAAGGGGATGAGCATACTGTATTTCCTCCAGAAACTCATTTTATTTGAAAAGCGAGGAAAAATGCTGGAAATTGTTGATCAGACAGTTATGTCTGGCACCATATTTTTTGCATTCGCAGTCTGGGGGGGGGGGGGGGGGGATTGGAAGACTGTTAGGGTAGGTGGTATGAATAGATTAAGTTGAAAGCAAGTATGGCAGTGGGGTGTTTATTAGAGAGTTTTGAACATGTTCTTGAGCAAAGGATTCTTAGAAGTTTTGGGCGTAGCCATCACTGTTCCCCATACAGTGAAAGAGATATGGCATATTTTCTATTGTAAATCTGCTCCAATTATTCTACTTGGTTAATTTGTTGTTTATTGGTATAATGCTCTATAATTAACAACTCCAAATATGTTGCTGTGGTTGTGAGCTGTAATTGTCATTTAAAGGGGTGGCTAAATTGGCCATTTTTTCATATTCTTTATTGTGAAAGGATCACGTATTGTGATGATAAATAACTTCTGAATCCCCCAGTGCTCATTTGTCAACTCTTCTGAAAGTCATTCTGAAATTGGTATTTGGACATTTTATTTAACTTTATAGAATAGTTTTATTTCTGACCAGTTCCTATTCCCTCTTAGGGAATATGGGAATCCTAGAGTGGGTTCCTACCTCAGGCCCCCAGCCAGAATGGAGAGCCACTCTACAGCAGCACCTTCTGTTCTAATGGCCTCTAAGCATCCATGTACTACTGTCAAAATATTTATACTACTCTGATAAACAGTCTAATTTATTTATGTAATCAAGTTAGGATCTATAATGGAGGAGATTCCATTAAAAAGCTAACAAGAGATCCTGATTTGTCCTAAGTTGATGACAAAAGGAAGACAGTTGTATTATATATATATATATATATATATATATATATATATATTTATAGTACAGACCATAAGTTTGGACAAACCTTCTCATTCAAAGAGTTTTCTTTATTTTCATGACTATGAAACTTGTAGATTCACACTGAAGGCATCAAAACTATGAATTAACACATGTGGAATTATATACATAACAAAAAAGTGTGAAGCAACTGAAAATATGTCATATTGTAGGTTCTTCAAAGTAGCCACCTTTTGCTTTGATTGCTGTTTTGCACACTCTTGGCATTCTCTTGATGAGCTTCAAGAGGTAGTCACCTGAAATGGTTTTCACTTCACAGGTGTGCCCTGTCAGGTTTAATAAGTGGTATTTCTTGCCTTATAAATGGGGTTGGGACCATCAGTTGCGTTGTGGAGAAGTCAGGTGGATACACAGCTGATAGTCCTACAGAATAGACTGTTAAAATGTGTATTATGGCAAGAAAAAAGCAGCTAAGTAAACAAAAACAAGTGGCCATCATTACTTTAAGAAATGAAGGTCAGTGCAGTCACAAAAACCATCAAGCGCTACAAAGAAACTGGCTCACATGAGGACCGCCCCAGGAAAGGAAGACCAAGAGTCACCTCTGCTGCGGAGGATAAGTTCATCCGAGTCACCAGCCTCAGAAATCGCAGGTTAACAGCAGCTCAGATTAGAGACCAGGTCAATGCCACACAGAGTTCTAGCAGCAGACACATCTCTAGAACAACTGTTAAGAGGAGACTGTGTGAATCAGGCCTTCATGGTAGAATATCTGCTAGGAAACCACTGCTAAGGACAGGCAACAAGCAGAAGAGACTTGTTTGGGCTAAAAAAACACAAGGAATGGACATTAGACCAGTGGAAATCTGTGCTTTAGTCTGATGAGTCCAAATTTGAGATCTTTTGTTTCAACCACCGTGTCATTGTGCGACGCAGAAAAGGTGAACGGATGGACTCTACATGCCTGGTAGGGATGAGCGAACCCGAACTGTATAGTTCGGGTTCGTACCGAATTTTGGGGTGTCCGTGACACGGACCCGAACATTTTCGTAAAAGTCCGGGTTCGGTGTTCGGCGCTTTCTTGGCGCTTTTTTAAAGGCTGCAAAGCAGCCAATCAACAAGCGTCATACTACTTGCCCCAAGAGGCCATCACAGCCATGCCTACTATTGTCATGGCTGTGATTGGCCAGTGCAGCATGTGACCCAGCCTCTATTTAAGCTGGAGTCACGTAGTGCCGCACGTCACTCTGCTCTGATCAGTGTAGGGAGAGGATGCAGCTGCTGCTGTTAGGGTGAGATTAGGCACTAGACAGGGATTTACTCAGCAAAAACACTTAATGAAGTGATCAATCTACAGCTGTGAATCATTCATCTTCTGCTATTCAATTGCTCACTGTTTTTAGGCTGCCCAGAGCGTTTTTCGATCACTTTTTTCTGGGGTTATCGGCGGCCATTTAGTGTCTTGTGGTGCGCCAGCACAAGCTGCCACCAAGTCCATTTAACCATCAATAGTGTTTTTGTTTTTTTTTGCTATATACTACTGTGGCGAAACCAACCTCGCCACGGGGTTTTGGAGGGGGCTGTTTGAAGGCCTCTTGCCTCAGGATTATGGCCCATGCTAACTTTTGAACCCCTGAACCTATTCAAGTGAATTTTGGATAGGTTTGTCCCCCAAGTTATACTGTTTAAATTGATGTAAGTTATATGTATGGACAATGTAACCTCACAAAGTTGTAACAATTTATAATAAGTGTAACTTGTCAGCTTGGGAGGAATATGCTGGGTGTGGTTCTATTGTCCCATTGTCCCATTGTGTGTGTAAATGGTTATGTCTGTCCTGTTGTCTCCACATGTGTATTGGTGAACTCCCTTTGTCCTGAGAGATAATTGGAATGCCTTCGGTTGTCTCTGGGACAGAGAGGAGGAAACCATGATGCATTGTGGGGATGTGTTGTATCTGTTCTGTATTTGCAAAACTGTAATAAAAACCAGGCTGGGTGTGCCAGCACATCAGACCACTGCTGACCCTCAAGACGGAGCCTTGTCTCGTTATTGGGGGGGATTCCCTGTATGCTGTTGGAGACTGATTGCCAGGAGTGTAAGCTGACTGTACGCTTTTCCTGTTCGTCTGCTGACAGCTATTTGCGAGGTTCCAGTTTGGAGTGCTATCTTGTATCCAGTTCGGGAGGTTGGTGTTCTGCAGTAGCTGTGCCTGTCTCTCGGAAAGGGGCATATCGCCTAAACGGATTTTAACCCCTTGTCTGCTGAAACGGTCCGTTACAACTACATCAGGGGCTTGGCTGTGCTTGCTATTTTATTGAGGGGTGAAATACAATTGCCAAAATAGCAGTACCCTAAATCTGGTGTTTCAGCTGTGGCTAGCCAATTGTAATACTATCTGCTGTCTGGCAAAGGATATATTTTTGTTCTGGGTTGAAAAACAATTCCCAACTTAGCAATTCCCTAAATCAGTGGTTTCTGATGTATCAGGCCAAGTTTAAATCGATCCATAAAAGGGTATATTAAATTGAAGGTGCTGATAGGGTCATCCTCAATAACTTCACACGCTACTGTGCATTTCCAAGTCTAATTCTGTCCGTAAACGTATACCTGTCATCCAGCGCCTAAATAATAGGCCTAAAATTTATATTCAGCTAAATCTGTGTTTATTGCTGTGGCTGGTCAATTCATTTAGTGTCTGCCAAAGCACAGTTTTTGTTCTGGGTTGAAATACAATTCCCAACTTAGCAATTCCCTAAATCAGTGGTTTCTGCTGTATCAGGCCAAGTTTAAATCTATCCATAAAAGGGTATATTAGATTGAAGGTGCGGATAGGGTCATCCTCAATAACTTCACACGCTACCGTACATTTCCAAGTCTAATTCTGTCCGTAAACGTATACCTGTCATCCAGGGCCTAAATACTAGGCCTACAATTTATATTCAGCTAAATCTGTCGTTACTGCTGTGCCTTTATTAGTGTAATACGGTACCTAAATAGATAGCCAGATAGTGTTAGGTGTCTGTAATAAAAGGCCTGAATTTGAATTCAATACATTGGGCCAAATAATGTTTTTCTTATTGTGGTGAACGGTAACAATGAGGAAAACATCTAGTAAGGGACGCGGACATGGTCGTGGTGGTGTTAGTGGACCCTCTGGTGCTGGGAGAGGACGTGGCCGTTCTGCCACAGCCACACGTCCTAGTGAACCAACTACCTCAGGTCCCAGTAGCCGCCATAATTTACAGTGATATTTGGAGGACCCAATGCCGTTCTAAGGATGGTAAGGCCTGAGCAGGTACAGGCATTAGTCAATTGGGTGTCCGACAGTGGATCCAGCACGTTCACATTATCTCCCACCCAGTCTTCTGCAGAAAGCGCACAGATGGCGCCTGAAAACCAAGCCCATCAGTCTGTCACATCACCCCCATGCATATCAGGGAAACTGTCTGAGCCTCAAGTTATGCAGCAGTCTCTTATGCTGTTTGAAGACTCTGCTGGCAGGGTTTCCCATGGGCATCCACCTAGCCCTTCCCCAGCGGTGGAAGACATAGAATGCACTGACGCACAACCACTTATGTTTCCTGATGATGAGGACATAGGAATACCACCTCAGCACGTCTCTGATGATGACGAAACACAGGTGCCAACTGCTGCGTCTTTCTGCAGTGTGCAGACAGAACAGGAGGTCAGGGAGGAAGACTGGGTGGAAGACGATGCAGGGGACGATGAGGTCCTAGACCCCACATGGAATGAAGGTCGTGCCACTGACTTTCACAGTTCGGAAGAAGAGGCAGTGGTGAGACCGAGCCAACAGCGTAGCAAAAGAGGGAGCAGTGGGCAAAAGCAGAACACCCGCCGCCAAGAGACTCTGCCTGCTACTGACCGCCGACTTTCTGGGTCCGAGCACGCGAAAGGCAGCTTCAAGGAGCTCCCTGGCATGGCACTTATTTAAACAATGTGCTAACGACAAGACCCGAGTGGTTTGCACGCTGTGCCATCAGAGCCTGAAGCGAGGCATTAACGTTCTGAACCTTAGCACAACCTGCATGACCAGGCACCTGCATGCAAAGCATGAACTGCAGTGGAGTAAACACCTTCAAAACAGGGAACTCACTAAGGCTCCCTCTGCTACCTCTTCTGATGCTGCCGCCTCGGCCTCTTCTGCTGCTGCCGCCTCGGCCTCTTCCTCTGCCTCTGGAGGAACGTTGGCACCTGCCGCCCAGCAAACAGTGGATGTACCACCAACACCTCCACCTCCGTCACCAAGCAGATCAACCATGTCACACGGCAGCGTTCAGCTCTCCATCTCACAAACATTTGAGAGAAAGCGTAAATTCCCGCCTAGCCACCCTCGATCCCTGGCCATGAATGCCAGCATTTCTAAACTACTGGCCTATGAAATGCTGTCATTCAGGCTGGTGGACACAGACAGCTTCAAACAGCTCATGTCGCTTGCTGTCCCACAGTATGTTGTTCCCAGCCGCCACTACTTTTCCAAGAGAGCCGTGCCTTCCCTGCACAACCAAGTATCTGATAAAATCAAGTGTTCACTGCGCACCGCCATCTGTGGCAAGGTCCACCTAACCACAGATACGTGGACCAGTAAGCACGACCAGGGACGCTATATCTCCCTAACTGCACACTGGGTAAATGTAGTGGCAGCTAGGCCCCAGGCGGAGAGCTGTTTGGCGCACGTCCTTCTGCCGCCAAGGATCGCAGGGCAACATTCTTTGCCTCCTGTTGCCTCCTCCTCCTACTCGGCTTCCTCCTCCTCTTCTTCCACCTGCTCATCCAGTCAGCCACACACCTTCACCACCAACTTCAGCACAGCCTGGGGTAAATGTCAGCAGGCCATTCTGAAACTCATATGTTTGGGGGACAGTCCCCACACCGCACAGGAGGCGGGGTATAGAACAACAGACCGACGAGTGGTTGCTGCCGGTGAGCCTCAAGCCCGGCCTGGTGGTGTGCGATAATGGGCGAAATCTCGTTGCAGCTCTGGGACTAGCCGGTTTGACGCACATCCCTTGCCTGGCGCATGTGCTGAATTTGGTGGGGCAGAAGTTCATTCACAACTACCCCGACATGTCAGAGCTGCTGCATAAAGTGCGGGCCGTCTGTTCGCACTTCTGGCGTTCACATCCTGCCGCTGCTCGTCTGTCTGCCCTACAGCGTAACTTCGGCCTTCCCGCTCACCACTTCATATGCGACGTGCCCACCAGGTGGAACTCCACCTTGCACATGCTGGACAGACTGTGCGAGCAGCAGCAGGCCATAGTGGAGTTTCAGCTGCAGCACGCACGGGTCAGTCGCACTGCGGAACAGCACCACTTCACCACCAATGACTGGGCCTCCATGCGAGACCTGTGTGCCCTGTTGTGCTGTTTCGAGTACTCCACCAACATGGCCAGTAGCGATGACGCCGTTATCAGCGTTACAATACCACTTCTATGTCTCCTTGAGAAAACACTTAGGGCGATGATGGAAGAGGAGGTGGCCCAGGAGGAGGAGGAGGAGGAAGAGGGGTCCTTTTTAGCACTTTCAGGCCAGTCTCTTCGAAGTGACTCAGAGGGAGGTTTTTTGCAACAGCAGAGGCCAGGTACAAATGTGGCCAGCCAGGGCCCACTACTGGAGGACGAAGAGGACGAGGATGAGGAGGAGGAGGATGAGGATGAAGCATGTTCACAGCGGGGTGGACCCAACGCAGTTCGGGCCCATCACTGGTGCGTGGCTGGGGGGAAGCGCAGGACGATGACGATACGCCTCCCACAGAGAACAGCTTGTCCTTACCTCTGGGCAGCCTGGCACACATGAGCAACTACATGCTGCAGTGCCTGCGCAATGACAGCAGAGTTGCCCACATTTTAACGTGTGCGGACTACTGGGTTTCCACCCTGCTGGATCCCCGGTACAAAGACAATGTGCCCACCTTACTTCCTGCACTGGAGCATGATAGGAAGATGTGCGCGTACAAGCGCACATTGGTAGACGCGCTACTGAGAGCATTCCCAAATGTCACAGGGGAACAAGTGGAAGCCCAAGGCGAAGGCAGAGGAGGAGCAAGAGGTCGCCAACGCAGCTGTGTCACGGCCAGCTCCTCTGAGGGCAGGGTTAGCATGGCAGAGATGTAAAAACGTTTTGTCAACACGCCACAGCTAACTGCACCACCACCTGATACGGAACGTGTTAGCAGGAGGCAACATTTCACTAACATGGTGGAACAGTACGTGTGCACACCCCTCCACGTACTGAACTTCTGGGTCTCCAAATTGTCCACGTGGCCAGAACTAGCCTTATATGCCTTGGAGGTGCTGGCCTGCCCGGCGGCCAGCATTTTGTTTGAACGTGTATTCAGCACGGCAGGGGGCGTCATTACAGACAAACGCAGCCGCCTGTCTACAGCCAATGTGGACAAGCTGACGTTCATAAAAATGAACCAGGCATGGATCCCACAGGACCTGTCCATCCCTTGTGCAGATTAAACATTTATAACTATCTCCCCTTAACCATATATTATTGTACTCCAGGGCACTTCCTCATTCAATCCTATTTTTATTTTCATTTTACCATTATATTGCGGGGCAACCCAGAGTTGAATGAACCTCTCCTCTGTCTGGGTGCCGGGGCCTAAAAATATCTGACAGTGGCCTGTTCCAGTGTTGGGTGACATGAAGCATTATTCTCTGCTATGACATGAAGCGGAATCTCTGCTATGACATGAAGCGGAATCTCTGCTATGACATGAAGCGAAATCTCTGCTATGGGACCCTTCTCCTCTGTCTGGGTGCCGGGGCCTAAATATCTGACAATGGACTGTTCCAGTTTTGGTTGACGTGAAGCCTGATTCTCTGCTATGACATGAAGCCTGATTCTCTGCTATGTCATGAAGCCTGAATCTCTGCTATGGGACCTCTCTCCTCTGTCTGGGTGCCTGGGCCTAAATATCTGACAATGGCCTGTTCCAGTGGTGGGTGACGTGAAAATGATTCTCTGCTATGACATGAAGCCTGATTCTCTGCTATGACATGAAGCCTGATTCTTTGCTATGACATGAAGCCTGAATCTCTGCTATGGGACCTCTCTCCTCTGTCTGGGTGCCGGGGCCTAAATATCTGACAATGGCCTGTTCCAGTGGTGGGTGACGTGAAGCCTGATTCTCTGCTATGACATGAAGCCTGATTCTCTGCTATGACATGAAGCCTGATTCTCTGCTATGACATGAAGCCCGAATCTCTGCTATGGGACCTCTCTCCTCTGTCTGGGTGCCGGGGCCTAAATATCTGACAACGGACTTTTCCAGTTTTGGGTGACATGAAGCCTGATTCTCTGCTATGACATGAAGCCTGATTCTTTGCTGACATGAAGCCTGAATCTCTGCTATGGGACCTCTCTCCTCTGTCTGGGTGCCGGGGCCTAAATATCTGAAAATGGACTGTTCCAGTTTTGGGTGACGTGAAGCCTGATTCTCTGCTATGACATGAAGCCTGAATCTCTGCTATGGGACCTCTCTCCTCTGTCTGGGTGCCGGGGCCTAAATATCTGACAATAGACTGTTCCAGTTTTGGGTGACGTGAAAATGATTCTCTGCTATGACATGAAGCCTGAATCTCTGCTATGGGACCTCTCTCCTCTGTCTGGCTGCCGGGGCCTAAATATCTGACAATGGACTGTTCCAGTTTTGGGTGACGTGAAGCCTGATTCTCTGCTATGTCATGAAGCCTGAATCTCTGCTATGGGACCTCTCTCCTCTGTCTGGGTGCCGGGGCCTAAATATCTGACAATGGCCTGTTCCAGTGGTGGGTGACGTGAAGCCTGATTCTCTGCTATGACATGAAGCCTAATTCTCTGCAATGGGACCTCTCTCCTCTGTCTGGGTGCCGGGGTCTAAATATCTGACAGTGGCCTGTTCCAGTGGTGGGTGACATGAAGCCTGATTCTCTGCTATGGGACCTCTCTCCAATTGATATTGGTTAATTTTTATTTATTTTATTTTTATTCATTTACCTATGCACATTTGTTTGCAGGGGATTTAACTACATTTTGCTGCTTTTTGCAGCCCTCTAGCCCTTTCCTGGGCTATTTTACAGCCTTTTTAGTGCTGAAAAGTTTGGGTCCCCATTGACTTCAATGGGGTTCGGGTTCGGGACGAAGTTCGGGTCGGGTTCGGATCCCGAACCCGAACATTTCCGGGCAGTTCGGCCGAACTTCTCGAACCCGAACATCCAGGTGTTCGCTCAACTCTACATGCCTGGTTCCCACCGTGAAGCATGGAGGAGGAGGTGTGATGGTGTGGGGGTGCTTTGCTGGTGACACTGTTGGGGATTTATTCAGAATTGAAGGCATACTGAACCAGCATGGCTACCACAGCATCTTGCAGAGGCATGCTATTCCATCCGGTTTGCGTTTAGTTGGACCATCATTTATTTTCAATAGGATAATGACCCCAAACACACCTCCAGGCTGTGTAAGGGCTATTTGACCATGAAGGAGAGTGATGGGGTGCTGTGCCAGATGACCTGGCCTCCACAGTCACCGGACCTGAACCCAATCGCGATGGTTTGGGGTGAGCTGGACCGCAGAGTGAAGGCAAAAGGGCCAACAAGTGCTAAGCCTCTCTGGGAACTCCTTCAAGACTGTTGGAAGACCATTTCAGGTGACTACCTCTTGAAGCTCATCAATAGAGTGCCAAGAGTGTGCAAAGCAGTAATCAAATCAAAAGGTGGCTACTTTGAAGAACCTAGAATATGACATATTTTCAGTTGTTTCACACTTTTTTATGTATATAATTCCACTTGTGTTAATTCATAGTTTTAATGCCTTCAGTGTGAATCTACAATTTTCATAGTCATGAAAATAAAGAAAACTCTTTGAATGAGAAGGTGTGTCCAAACTTTTGGTCTGTACTGTATATATATATATATCAATAAGACCACTTGTAAAAATGACAAAAAAAATCATATTTAGCATGGCTGGATCTTAACAAGGTTCCAAGTAGAGCTTCATCAAGAAGAAATGGGAGTGAGACTAAACATGTTTTGAGCATTCAATTTAATTTAATGAAAACAACGAATAAACTGAAACAGGCTGTTTTTCAGCTGATCAAAAGTTTAGGACCACACACCAAAAAAAAAACTAAACAGAAATCCAAACTCCAAACATGAACTCAATAATGAGTAGCTCCGCTGTTATAGTTTATCACTTCAAAAATTTGTTTCGGCATGCTTGATGCAAGCGTTTTCATGAGGTGAGTGGGAACAGTTCTCCAAGTGGTGAAGACGGCCGCACGAAGGCCATCTACTGTCTGGAACTGGTGTCCATTTTTGTAAACTTCCCTTGCCATCCATCCCCAAAGGTTCTCAATTGGATTTAGATCAGGGGAACATGCAGGATGGGCCAAAAGAGTGCTGGTTCTCCTGGAAGAAGTCCCTTGTCTTGCGGGCATTGTGTACTGTAGCGTTGTCCTGTTGAAAAACCCAGTTGTTACCACACAGACGAGGGCCCTCAGTCATGAGGAATGCTCTCTGCAACATCTGGACATAGCCAGTGGCCGTTTTACGCCCCTGCACTTTCTGAAGCTCAATTGTTCCACTGTAGGAAAAAGCACCCCAGACCATTATGGCGATCCCTCCACTGTGGCGCGTAGAAAACATCACAGGTGGGATCTTCTTGTCATGCCAGTAACGTTAGAAAACATCAGGACCATCAAGGTTAAATTTTTTCTCATCAGAGAATAATGCTTTATTCCACCTTTGAATGTCCCATGTTTAGTGCTCTCTTGCAAAGTCCAAACGAGCAGTTCTGTGGCGTTCAAGGAGACAAGGTCTTTGAAGACGTTTTTTGTTTTTGAAGACCTTCAGTCTCAATATGCCGCCTGATGGTTATGGGGCTGCAGTCAGCACCAGAAAGGGCCTTAATTTGGGTTGGGGATTATCCAGTGTCTTGACAGACAGCCAATTGGATCCTCCGGCTCAGTGCTGATTAAGTTTTTTTGGTCTTCCACTTGACTTTTTTGTTCCATAACCCTCAGGATCATTTAAGAAGTTCCAAATGACTGTCTTACTGCGTCCCACCTCAGCAGCAATGGCGTGCTGTGAGAGACCCTGTTTATGCAGTTCAACAACCCGACCACGTTCAAAAAGGGAGAGTTTTTTTGCCTTCGCCATTACAATGTGTGACTACAAAAACAGAACCTGAAAACTACAGTACAGGCCGGTAAGTTTAACATCTGTTGTGGGTAAACTGCTTGAAGGTTTTCTGAGAGATGCTATCTTAGAGCATCTCAACGGAAATAAGCAAATAGCGCCATATCAGCATGGCTTCGTGAGGGATCGGTCATGCCAAACTAATTTAATCTGTTTTTATGAGAAGGTAAGTTCGAGACTTGACAGCGGCGAATCAATGGATGTTGTATATCTGGACTTCTCCAAAGCAATTGACACTGTACCACATAAAAGGTTAGTATATAAAATGAGAATGCTCGGACTGGGAGAAAACGTCTGTATGTGGGTAAGTAACTGGCTCAATGATAGAAAACAGAGGGTGGTTATTAACGGTACACACTCAGATTGGGTCACTGTCACTAGTGGGGTACCTCAGGGGTCAGTATTGGGCCCTATTCTCTTCAATATATTTATTAATGATCTTGTAGAAGGCTTGCATAGTAAGGTATACATTTTCGCAGATGACACTAAACTGTGTAAAGTAATTAACACTGAAGAGGACAGTATACTCCTACAGAGGGATCTGGATAGATTGGAGGCTTGAGCAGATAAGTGGCAGATAAGGTTCAACACTGACAAATGTAAAGTTATGCACATGGGAAGGAATAATGCAAGTCATCCGTACATACTAAATGGTAAAACACTCGTTAACACTGACATGGAAAAGGATCTAGGAATTTTAATAAACAGCAAACTAAGCTGCAAAAACCAGTGTCAGGCAGCTGCTGCCAAGGCCAATAAGATAATGGGTTGTATCAAAAGGGGCATAGATGCCTGTGATAAGAACATAGTCCTACCACTTTACAAATCGCTAGTCAGACCATACATGGAGTACTGTGTACAGTTCTGGGCTCCTGCAAACAACAGACATAGCAGAACTGGAGAGTGTCCAGAGGAGGGCAACTAAAGTAATAACTGGAATGGGACAACTACAGTACCCTGAAAGATTATCAAAATGAGGGTTTATTCACTTTAGAAAAAAGACGATTGAGGGGAGATCTAATTAATATGTATAAATATATCAGGGGTTAGTATAGACATATATCCCATCATCTATTTATCCCCAGGACTGTGACTGTGACGAGGGGACATCCTCTGCGTCTGGAGGAAAGAAGGTTTGTACACAAACATAGAAAAGGATTCTTTACAGTAATAGCAGTGAGACTATGTAACTCTGTGCCTGAGGAGATGGTTATGGTGAGTACAATAAAGGAATTCAATAGGAGCCTGGATGTATTTTTGGAGCGTAATAATATTACAGGCTATAGCTACTAGAGAGGGGTTGTTGATCAAGGGAGTTAGTCTGATTGAAGTCGGGAAGGAATTTTTTATTCCCCTAAAGTGGGGGAAATTGGCTTCTACCTCACTGTGTTTTTTTTTTCCTCTGGATCAACTTGCAGGATAACAGACCGAACTGGATGGACAAATGTCTTTTTTCGGCCTTATGTACTATGTTACTATGTTACCTGACAGAAAATGACAATTAATCCACATCTTTGCACAGATTTGGCCTTTTAAAGGCATGTGGTCCTAAAATTTGGATCAGCTGAAAAACAGCCTGTTTCAGTTTAATCGTTATTTTCAATTAATTAAATGCTCAAAAAATGTTTTGTCTCACTCTCATTTCTTCTTGTGGCATGTTGAAACTCTACTTGGAACCTTGTTAAGATCCAACAATGTAAAATATGATTTTTTGCCATTTTTCAAGTGGTCTTAAACTTTTGATCAGGACTGTATATATTTATATATACAGTACAGACTAAAAGTTTGGACACACCTTCTCATTCAAGAGTTTTCTTTATTTTCATGACTATGAAAATTGTAGATTCACACTGAAAGCATAAAAACTATGAATTAACACATGTGGAATTATATACATAACAAAAAAGTGTGAAACAACTGAAAATATGTCATATTCTAAGTTCTTCAAAGTAGGCACCTTGTGCTTTGATTACTGCTTTGCACACTCTTGGCATTCTCTTAAGGAGCTTCAAGAGGTAGTCACCTGAAATAATCTTCCGACAGTCTTGAAGGAGTTCCCAGAGATGCTTAGCACTTGTTGGCCCTTTTGCCTTCACTCTGCGGTCCAGCTCACTCCAAACCATCTCGATTGGGTTCAGGTCCAGTGACTGTGGAGGCCAGGTCATCTGGCGCAGCACCCCATCACTCTCCTTCATGGTCAAATAGCCCTTACACAGCCTGGAGGTGTGTTTGGGGTCATTGTCCTGTTGAAAAATAAATGATGGAAACACTAAACGCAAACCGGATGGAATAGCATGCCGCTGCAAGATGCTGTGGTAGCCATGCTGGTTCAGTATGCCTTCAATTTTGAATAAATCCCCAACCGTGTCACCAGCAAAGCACCCCCATACCATCACACCTCCTCCTCCATGCTTCACGGTGGGAACCAGGCATGTAGAGTCCATCCGTTCACCTTTTCTGCGTCGCACAAAGACACGGTGGTTGGAACCAAAGATCTCAAATTTGAACTCATCAGACCAAAGCACAGATTTCCACTGGTCTAATGTCCATTCCTTGTGTTCTTTAGCCCAAACAAGTCTCTTCTGCTTGTTGCCTGTCCTTGGCAGTAGTTTCCTAGCAGATATTCTACCATGGAGGCCTGATTCACACAGTCTCGTCTTAACAGTTGTTCTAGAGATGTGTCTGCTGCTAGAACTCTGTGTGGCATTGACCTGGTCTCTAATCTGAGCTGCTGTTAACCTGCGATTTCTGAGGCTGGTGACTCAGATGAACTTATCCTCCGCAGCAGAGGTGACTCTTGGTCTTCCTTTCCTAGGGCAGTCCACATGTAAGCCAGTTTCTTTGTAGAACTTGATGGTTTTTGTGACTGGACTTGGGGACACTTTCAAAGTTTTCCCAATTTTTTGGACTCACTGACCTTCATTTCTTAAAGTAATGATGGCCACTCGTTTTTCTTTACTTAGCTGCTTTTTTCTTGCCATAATACAAATGCTAACAGTCTATTCAATGGGACTATCAGCTGTGTATCCAACTGACTTCTCCACAACACAACTGATGGTCCCAACCCCATTTATAAGGCAAGAAATCCCACTTATTAAACCTGACAGGGCACACCTGTGAAGTGAAAAACATTTCAGATGACTACCTCTTGAAGCTCATCAAGAGAATGCCAAGAGAGAGACTTTGAAGAACCTAAAATATGACATATTTTCAGTTGTTTCACACTTTTTTGTTATGTATTTAATTCCATGTATGTTAATTCATAGTTTTGATGCCTTCAGTGTGAATCTACAATTTTCATAATCATGAAAATAAAGAAAACTCTTTGAATGAGAAGGTGTGTCCAAACTTTTGGTCTGTACTATATATATATATATATATATATATATATATATAAAATTATATTTATTAATTAATAATATTTCAGTGCAATAAAAAAAATTAAAAAAATAAATATATATATATATATATATATATATACTGTATGACAATATACAATTGGTTGCAATTAAAAAATAATCAATGATATGCATTCAAGAAGACAAAATAATCTATAGTGTATAGCTATAATCAGTAATCAAACTGGTATCTTGGTAATAACTGACACAAAAGAAAATTTGAGATTGACACTTGATTTCTCACAGCAAACAGATTTTCCTATCTTAAAGTAAAGTTAGGCTTTCACCATGTTATATAATATATATCTATTCAATTAGACCATCGATTAGAACTACAATCAGTTCTCTGGAGTAGGGATGAGCGAACTCGAACTGTATAGTTCGGGTTCGTACCGAATTTTGGGGTGTCCGTGACACGGACCCGAACCCGGACATTTTCGTAAAAGTCCGGGTTCGGGTTCGGTGTTCGTCGCTTTCTTGGCGCTTTTGTGACGCTTTCTTGGCGCTTTTTGAAAGGCTGCAAAGCAGCCAATCAACAAGCGTCATACTACTTGCCCCAAGAGGCCGTCACAGCCATGCCTACTATTGGCATGGCTGTGATTGGCCAGAGCACCATGTGACCCAGCCTCTATTTAAGCTGGAGTCACATAGCGCCGCCCGTCACTCTGCTCTGATTAGCGTAGGGAGAGGTTGCGGATGCGACAGTAGGGCGAGATTAGGCAGATTAACTCCTCCAAAGGACTTCACTTGATTAATCGATCGATCTGCAGCTGTGCATCATTGAGCTGCTGAAATTCAAATGCTCACTCACTGTTTTTAGGCTGCTCAGTCACTTTTTTCTGGGGTGATCGGCGGCCATTTTGTGTCTTGTGCGGTGCTGCGACCAAGTGCATCCAAGCTGCGACCAAGTGCATTTAACCCTCAATGGTGTGGTTGTTTTTTGGCTAAAGCCTACATCAGGGTGAAGCTGTCACACCAAGTGCATTTAACCAGCAATAGTCTGTTCATTTTTTGGCCATATACTAAATCAGGGGCAAGCTGCGCCTGTCACCAAATGCATTTAACCCTCAATGGTGTGGTTGTTTTTTGGCTAAAGCCTACATCAGGGTGAAGCTGTCACACCAAGTGCATTTAACCAGCAATAGTCTGTTTATTTTTTGGCCATATACTACATCAGGGGCAAGCTGCGCCCGTCACCAAGTGCATTTAACCCTCAGTAGTGTGGTTCGTCAAGCTGTGACACCAAGTGCATTTAACCAGCAATAGTCTGTTCATTTTTTGGCCATATACTACATCAGGGGCAAGCTGCGCCCGTCACCAAGTGCATTTAACCCTCAGTAGTGTGGTTGGTCAAGCTATCACACCAAGTGCATTTAACCAGCAATAGTCTGTTCATTTTTTGGCCATATACTAAATCAGGGGCAAGCTGCGCCCGTCACCAAGTGCATTTAACCAGCAATAGTCTGTTCATTTTTTGTCCATATACTACATCAGGGGCAAGCTGCGCCCGTCACCAAGTGCATTTAACCCTCAGTAGTGTGGTTGGTCAAGCTATCACACCAAGTGCATTTAACCAGCAATAGTCTGTTCATTTTTTGGCCATATACTAAATCAGGGGCAAGCTGTCCCCACCAAGTGCATTTAACCAGCAATAGTCTGTTCATTTTTTGGCCATATACTACATCAGGGGCAAGCTGCGCCCGTCACCAAGTGCATTTAACCCTCAGTAGTGTGGTTGGTCAAGCTGTGCACACCAAGTGCATTTAACCAGCAATAGTCTGTTCATTTTTGGCCATATACTACATCAGGGGCAAGCTGCGCCCGTCACCAAGTGCATTTAACCCTCAGTAGTGTGGTTGGTCAAGCTATCACACCAAGTGCATTTAACCAGCAATAGTCTGTTCATTTTTTGGCCATATACTAAATCAGGGGCAAGCTGCGCCCGTCACCAAGTGCATTTAACCAGCAATAGTCTGTTCATTTTTTGTCCATATACTACATCAGGGGCAAGCTGCGCCCGTCACCAAGTGCATTTAACCCTCAGTAGTGTGGTTGGTCAAGCTATCACACCAAGTGCATTTAACCAGCAATAGTCTGTTCATTTTTTGGCCATATACTAAATCAGGGGCAAGCTGCGCCCGTCACCAAGTGCATTTAACCAGCAATAGTCTGTTCATTTTTTGGCCATATACTACATCAGGGGCAAGCTGCGCCCGTCACCAAGTGCATTTAACCCTCAGTAGTGTGGTTGGTCAAGCTATCACACCAAGTGCATTTAACCAGCAATAGTCTGTTCATTTTTTGGCCATATACTACATCAGGGGCAAGCTGCGCCCGTCACCAAGTGCATTTAACCCTCAGTAGTGTGGTTGGTCAAGCTATCACACCAAGTGCATTTAACCAGCAATAGTCTGTTCATTTTTTGGCCATATACTAAATCAGGGGCAAGCTGCGCCCGTCACCAAGTGCATTTAACCAGCAATAGTCTGTTCATTTTTTGGCCATATACTACATCAGGGGCAAGCTGCGCCCGTCACCAAGTGCATTTAACCCTCAGTAGTGTGGTTCGTCAAGCTGTGACACCAAGTGCATTTAACCAGCAATAGTCTGTTCATTTTTTGGCCATATACTACATCAGGGGCAAGCTGCGCCCGTCACTAAGTGCATTTAACCAGCAATAGTGTGGTTATTTTTTGGCCATATCCCAGTCTAATTCTGTCACTAAATCCATACCGGTCACCCAGCGCCTAAATACTAGGCCTCAAATTTATATCCCGCTAAATCTCTCGTTACCGCTGTCCTGTTGTGGCTGGGAAAGTTATTTAGTGTCCGTCAAAGCACATTTTTTGTTCTGGGTTGAAGTACAATTCCCAATTTAGCAATTTCATAATTTAGTGGTTCCTGCTATATCAGAGCTATTTGAAATCTATCCCTAAAAGGGTATATAATATTCAAGGTGCACATAGGGTCATTCAGAATAACTTCACACACACGCTACTGTGCATTTCCAAGTCTAATTCTGTCACTAAATCCATACCGGTCACCCAGCGCCTAAATACTAGGCCTCAAATTTATATCCCGCTAAATCTCTCGTTACCGCTGTCCTGTTGTGGCTGGGAAAGTTATTTAGTGTCCGTCAAAGCACATTTTTTGTTCTGGGTTGAAATACAATTCCCAATTTAGCAATTTCATAATTTAGTGGTTTCTGCTATATCAGAGCTATTTGAAATCTATCCCTAAAAGGGTATATAATATTCAAGGTGCACATAGGGTCATTCAGAATAACTTCACACACACGCTACTGTGCATTTCCAAGTCTAATTCTGTCACTAAATCCATACCGGTCACCCAGCGCCTAAATACTAGGCCTCAAATTTTTATCCCGCTAAATCTCTCGTTACCGCTGTCCTGTTGTGGCTGGGAAAGTTATTTAGTGTCCGTCAAAGCACATTTTTTGTTCTGGGTTGAAATACAATTCCCAATTTAGCAATTTCATAATTTAGTGGTTTCTGCTATATCAGAGCTATTTGAAATCTATCCCTAAAAGGGTATATAATATTCAAGGTGCACATAGGGTCATTCAGAATAACTTCACACACACGCTACTGTGCATTTCCAAGTCTAATTCTGTTAGTAAATCCATACCGGTCACCCAGCGCCTAAATACTAGGCCTCAAATTTATATCCCGCTGAATTTGAATACAATACATTGGGCCAAATAATATTTTTGTTGTTGTGGTGAACCATAACAATGAGAAAAACATCTAGTAAGGGACGCGGACGTGGACATGGTTGTGGTGGTGTTAGTGGACCCTCTGGTGCTGGGAGAGGACGTGGCCGTTCTGCCACATCCACACGTCCTAGTGTACCAACTACCTCAGGTCCCAGTAGCCGCCAGAATTTACAGCGATATATGGTGGGGCCCAATGCCGTTCTAAGGATGGTAAGGCCTGAGCAGGTACAGGCATTAGTCAATTGGGTGGCCGACAGTGGATCCAGCACGTTCACATTATCTCCCACCCAGTCTTCTGCAGAAAGCGCACAGATGGCGCCTGAAAACCAACCCCATCAGTCTGTCACATCACCCCCATGCATACCAGGGAAACTGTCTCAGCCTCAAGTTATGCAGCAGTCTCTTATGCTGTTTGAAGACTCCGCTGGCAGGGTTTCCCAAGGGCATCCACCTAGCCCTTCCCCAGCGGTGAAAGATATAGAATGCACTGACGCACAACCACTTATGTTTCCTGATGATGAGGACATGGGAATACCACCTCAGCATGTCTCTGATGATGACGAAACACAGGTGCCAACTGCTGCGTCTTTCTGCAGTGTGCAGACTGAACAGGAGGTCAGGGATCAAGACTGGGTGGAAGACGATGCAGGGGATGATGAGGTCCTAGACCCCACATGGAATGAAGGTCGTGCCACTGACTTTCACAGTTCGGAGGAATAGGCAGTGGTGAGACCGAGCCAACAGCGTAGCAAAAAAAGGAGCAGTGGGCAAAAGCAGAACACCCGCCGCCAAGAGACTCCGCCTGCTACTGCCCACCGCCATCTCGGACCGAGCACCCCAAAGGCAGCTTCAAGGAGTTCCCTGGCATGGCACTTCTTCAAACAATGTGCTGACGACAAGACCCGAGTGGTTTGCACGCTGTGCCATCAGAGCCTTAAGCGAGGCATTAACGTTCTGAACCTGAGCACAACCTGCATGACCAGGCACCTGCATGCAAAGCATGAACTGCAGTGGAGTAAACACCTTAAAACCAAGGAAGTCACTCAGGCTCCCCCTGCTACCTCTTCTGCTGCTGCCGCCTCGGCCTCTTCTGCTGCTGCCGCCTCGGCCTCTTCCTCCGCCTCTGGAGGAACGTTGGCACCTGCCGCCCAGCAAACAGGGGATGTACCACCAACACCACCACCACCACCTCCGTCACCAAGCGTCTCAACCATGTCACACGGCAGCGTTCAGCTCTCCATCTCACAAACATTTGAGAGAAAGCGTAAATTCCCACCTAGCCACCCTCGATCCCTGGCCCTGAATGCCAGCATTTCTAAACTACTGGCCTATGAAATGCTGTCATTTAGGCTGGTGGACACAGACAGCGTCAAACAGCTCATGTCGCTTGCTGTCCCACAGTATGTTGTTCCCAGCCGCCACTACTTCTCCAAGAGAGCCGTGCCTTCCCTGCACAACCAAGTATCCGATAAAATCAAGTGTGCACTGCGCAACGCCATCTGTGGCAAGGTCCACCTAACCACAGATACGTGGACCAGTAAGCACGGCCAGGGACGCTATATCTCCCTAACTGCACACTGGGTAAATGTAGTGGCAGCTGGGCCCCAGGCGGAGAGCTGTTTGGCGCACGTCCTTCCGCCGCCAAGGATCGCAGGGCAACATTCTTTGCCTCCTGTTGCCACCTCCTCCTTCTCGGCTTCCTCCTCCTCTTCTTCCACCTGCTCATCCAGTCAGCCACACACCTTCACCACCAACTTCAGCACAGCCCGGGGTAAACGTCAGCAGGCCATTCTGAAACTCATATGTTTGGGGGACAGGCCCCACACCGCACAGGAGTTGTGGCGGGGTATTGAACAACAGACCGATGAGTGGTTGCTGCCGGTGAGCCTCAAGCCCGGCCTGGTGGTGTGTGATAATGGGCGAAATCTCGTTGCAGCTCTGGGACTAGCCAATTTGACGCACATCCCTTGCTTGGCACATGTGCTGAATTTGGTGGTGCAGAAGTTCATTCACAACTACCCCGACATGTCAGAGCTGCTGCATAAAGTGCGGGCCGTCTGTTCGCGCTTCCGGCGTTCACATCCTGCTGCTGCTCGCCTGTCTGCGCTACAGCGTAACTTCGGCCTTCCCGCTCACCGCCTCATATGCGACGTGCCCACCAGGTGGAACTCCACCTTGCACATGCTGGACAGACTGTGCGAGCAGCAGCAGGCCATAGTGGAGTTTCAGCTGCAGCACGCACGGGTCAGTCGCACTACAGAACAGCACCACTTCACCACCAATGACTGGGCCTCCATGCGAGACCTGTGTGCCCTGTTGCGCTGTTTCGAGTACTCCACCAACATGGCCAGTGGCGATGACACCGTTATCAGCGTTACAATACCACTTCTATGTCTCCTTGAGAAAACACTTAGGGCGATGATGGAAGAGGAGGTGGCCCAGGAGGAGGAGGAGGAGGAGGAGGAAGAGGGGTCATTTTTAGCACTTTCAGGCCAGTCTCTTCGAAGTGACTCAGAGGGAGGTTTTTGGCAACAGCAGAGGCCAGGTACAAATGTGGCCAGCCAGGGCCCACTACTGGAGGACGAGGAGGACGAGGATGAGGAGGAGGTGGAGGAGGATGAGGATGAAGCATGGTCACAGCGGGGTGGCACCCAACGCAGCTCGGGTCCATCACTGGTGCGTGGCTGGGGGGAAAGGCAGGACGATGACGATACGCCTCCCACAGAGGACAGCTTGTCCTTACCCCTGGGCAGCCTGGCACACATGAGCGACTACATGCTGCAGTGCCTGCGCAACGACAGCAGAGTTGCCCACATTTTAACCTGTGCGGACTACTGGGTTGCCACCCTGCTGGATCCACGCTACAAAGACAATGTGCCCACCTTACTTCCTGTACTGGAGCGTGATAGGAAGATGCGCGAGTACAAGCGCACGTTGGTAGACGCGCTACTGAGAGCATTCCCAAATGTCACAGGGGAACAAGTGGAAGCCCAAGGCCAAGGCAGAGGAGGAGCAAGAGGTCGCCAAGGCAGCTGTGTCACGGCCAGCTCCTCTGAGGGCAGGGTTAGCATGGCAGAGATGTGGAAAACTTTTGTCAACACGCCACAGCTAACTGCACCACCACCTGATACGCAACGTGTTAGCAGGAGGCAACATTTCACTAACATGGTGGAACAGTACGTGTGCACACCCTTCCACGTACTGACTGATGGTTCGGCCCCATTCAACTTCTGGGTCTCTAAATTGTCCACGTGGCCAGAGCTAGCCTTTTATGCCTTGGAGGTGCTGGCCTGCCCGGCAGCCAGCGTTTTGTCTGAACGTGTATTCAGCACGGCAGGGGGCGTCATTACAGACAAACGCAGCCGCCTGTCTACAGCCAATGTGGACAAGCTGACGTTCATAAAAATGAACCAGGCATGGATCCCACAGGACCTGTCCGTCCCTTGTCCAGATTAGACATTAACTACCTCCCCTTAACCATATATTATTGGACTCCAGGGCACTTCCTCATTCAATCCTATTTTTATTTTCATTTTACCATTATATTGCGAGGCTACCCAAAGTTGAATGAACCTCTCCTCTGTCTGGGTGCCAGGGCCTAAATATATGCCAATGGACTGTTGCAGTGGTGGCTGACGTGAAGCCTCATTCTCTGCTATGACATGCAGACTAATTCTCTGCTGACATGAAGCCAGATTGTCTGTTACGGGACCTCTCTCCTCTGCCTGGGTGCTGGGCCTAAATTTATGAAAATGGACTGTTGCAGTGGTGGGTGACGTGAAGCCTGATTCTCTGCTATGATATGAAGACTGATTCTCTGCTGACATGAAGCCAGATTCTCTGTTACGGGACCTCTCTCCTCTGCCTGGGTGCCAGGGCCTAAATATCTGAGAATGGACTGTTCCAGTGGTGGGTGACGTGAAGCCAGATTCTCTGCTATGGGACCTCTCTCCAATTGATTTTGGTTAATTTTTATTTATTTAATTTTTATTTTAATTCATTTCCCTATCCACATTTGTTTGCAGGGGATTTACCTACATGTTGCTGCCTTTTGCAGCCCTCTAGCCCTTTCCTGGGCTGTTTTACAGCCGTTTTAGTGCCGAAAAGTTCGGGTCCCCATTGACTTCAATGGGGTTCGGGTTCGGGACGAAGTTCGGATCGGGTTCGGATCCCGAACCCGAACATTTCCGAAAAGTTCGGCCGAACTTCTCGAACCCGAACATCCAGGTGTTCGCTCAACTCTACTCTGGAGATCACACAATTATATATATATATATATATATATATACACACTCACCTAAAGAATTATTAGGAACACCATACTAATACAGTGTTGGACCCCCTTTTGCCTTCAGAACTGCCTTTATTCTACGTGGCATTGATTCAACAAGGTGCTGATAGCATTCTTTAGAAATGTTGGCCCATATTGATAGGATAGCATCTTGCAGTTGATGGAGATTTGAGGGATGCACACCCAGAGCACGAAGCTCCCGTTCCACCACATCCCAAGGATGCTCTATTGGGTTGAGATCTGGTGACTGTGGGGGACATTTTAGTACAGTGAACTCATTGTCATGTTCAAGAAACCAATTTGAAATGATTCGAGCTTTGTGACATGGTGCATTTTCCTGCTGGAAGTAGCCATCAGAGGATGGGTACATGGTGGTCATGAAGGGATGGACATGATCAGAAACAATGCTCAGGTAGCCCGTGGCATTTAAACGATGACCAATTGGCACTAAGGGGCCTAAAGTGTGCCCAGAAAACATCCCCCACACCATTACACCACCACCACCAGCCTGCACAGTGGTAACAAGTCATGATGGATACATGTTCTCATTCTGTTTACGCCAAATTCGGACTCTACCATCAACAGAAATCGAGACTCATCAGACCAGGCAACATTTTTCCAGTCTTCAACAGTCCAATTTTGGTGAGCTCGTGCAAATTGTAGCCTCTTTTTCCTATTTGTAGTGGAGATGAGTGGTACCCGGTGGGGTCTTCTGCTGTTGTAGCCCATCCGCCTCAAGGTTGTGCGTGTTGTGGCTTCACAAATGCTTTGCTGCATACCTCAGTTGTAACGAGCGGTTATTTCAGTCAACGTTGCTCTTCTATCAGCTTGAATCAGTCGGCCTATTCTCCTCTGACCTCTAGCATCAACAAGGCATTTTCGCCCACAGGATTGCCGCATACTGGATGTTTTTCCCTTTTCACACAATTCTTTGTAAACCCTAGAAATGGTTGTGCGTGAAAATCCCAGTAACTGAGCAGATTGTGAAATACTCAGACCGGCTCGTCTGGCACCAACAACCATGCCACGCTCAAAATTGCTTAAATCACCTTTCTTTCCCATTCTGAAATTCAGTTTGGAGTTCAGGAGATTGTCTTGACCAGGACAATGCTACATGCATTGAAGCAACTGCCATGTGATTGGTTGACTAGATAATTGCATTAATGAGAAATAGAACCGGTGTTACTAATAATTCTTTAGGTGAGTGTATACACAGGGTGGGCCATTTATATGGATACACCTTAATAAAATGGGAATGGTTGGTGATATTACCTTCCTGTTTGTGGCACATTAGTATATGTGAAGGGGGGAACTTTTCAAGATGGGTGTTGACCATGGCGGCCATTTTGAAGTCGGTCATTTTGAATCCAACTTTAGTTTTTTCAATAGGAAGAGGGTCATGTGACACATCAAACTTATTGGGAATTTCACAAGAAAAACAATGGTGTGCTTGGTTTTAACGTAAATTTATTCTTTCATGAGTTATTTACAAGTTTCTGACCACTTATAAAATGTGTTCAATGTGCTGCCCATTGTGTTGTATTGTCAATGCAACCCTCTTCTCCCACTCTTCACACACTGATAGCAACACCGCAGGAGAAATGCTAGCACAGGCT
This sequence comes from Bufo gargarizans, assembly GCF_014858855.1. NCBI lineage: Eukaryota > Metazoa > Chordata > Amphibia > Anura > Bufonidae > Bufo > Bufo gargarizans. The sequence continues at coordinate 584,167,531 of NC_058080.1, read as the reverse complement.
TCCAGTATCCGCAGTTTTAGGTGCTGCACATCTCGTATCTTCACAGCATATGCTGATGTGTCACATTGACTATCTTCCGATTGAAAAACAAAAGTTGGATTCAAAATAGCCAACTTCAAAATAGCCACCATGGTCACCACCCATCTTGAAAATTTTCGCCCCTCACATATACTAATGTGCCACAAACAGGAAGTTAATATCACCAACCATTCCCATTTTATTAAGGTGTATCCATATTAATGGCCCACCCTGTATATATATATATATATATATATATATATATATATATATATAGTACAGATTAATTTCCCTAGATTGAAAAGAAACCATTGATGCTGCAGGTATAATTATCTCTAATCAATCTAGTTCCTACAACAAACAATATGGTCTATTTTAATTTATATATATATATATATATATATGGGTATATGGCAATCAGTTGCCTAATATACATTCAAAAATGTATACCATGCAAGAGAATCTGTCTGGAAGAAATCAGCGTCAATGTTCAAATTCAAGGTTCAATGTTGTGGCTTTCCTGGATTGATCTGATGGATGGATCGATCTGATGTGATCCTCCGATCTCATGTGATGTGATGATCCCCCTTGCTGGCTCCTACCAACTATTATCCCCCCCCCCTTCCCCCGGAAGGGGCTTGACCTAAATTTACACGTGACCACTGACATCATCTGTAGATTTTTTTAATACTGTTTATTACTTATTACCACCACCAGAGGGCACTAGTGTTAGAGTTGGTGTAATAACAAATCAAATCTTCTTCTAATTTTATAAAAGATAACCTCTGACCTAAATCTAGGACCATGCTATAAATATAGATAAGAATGGTACTTAGGCTTACTACTGTCAGACATCCAGTCTACTAGAACAAAATATGATTTTAAACAACTCTTTCACAGGACACTTATCTCCTTATCTGTGCATTATTCAGACATGTGGTAATTAACTTCAACCATTCTTGTTCACACAAATAACAAGACTACATTGGAAACCTAATTCAATACACCATGACTATATTTTGATTATCAATAATGAATTCTAATTGATTTCAGTTTCTTAGAACATAATATATAGAATAAAATAGATAACACACAATACAATCACTTTATAGCTATATACTCTATACAATGAATATCAAATTGGGGATGGGATGGGGGAAAAAACGTAGAACATTAGACCCTTGTTTTGCAGGGGCCTGCATGTCTTACGGCACGTCTCTACCTCTCTCATTCAATTTACGACCTGGGAATTGTTTAGGCAAGAATTCCTAACTTTTTAGTCAGTGATTCTCTGTAATGACCGGCAACACGCACAGGGAGGAAAACAGGGAAAGCCCTGCCCAAGGGAGAGGGAAAGGTGGTGACCCCTAACTCACCTTGCAGCTGGCACCTGCCTGCCCTGACGTCCCTAGACGGGTTCCTCACCCGTGCGGCGATCACGTGCCTAAACCCTGGCTTTCCCTGAAATGAGCCCTAGATAATGAACGGGCCGGTGGGATCGCTAGTCCTCACCACTGCACTAAGAGGGAAACACCAGGGAGAGGACAGACAAACACAGACAAACACAAACACCCAGGTGGACGGCAACAATTGTCCACAAAGGTCCAACAGGGATCCGGAGGGTAGCGTTCTAAGGCAACACTCAGAGAACGCAGCAACACAGCTCCAGTGGGTCAGAATAGATGTCCAGGCAGGAAGCTCTATATCTGGCAACCAGAGAAGTGTGAGAGGGGAATATAAGGAGGATTGGGAGTGCTGGACAAGGAACAGCTGAGAGAAAGAGCTACGGATCCCTGTTTGAGCCAAAAGGGTTTGTAAAGCAAACCCAGAAAGCTACAATAAGGAAACTTCCCTATCTGACATAGAGCGTGCAGCCAACCGCTGCGACCTCCTGACCCCGGGCACAACGGAGTCAGGCGTGGCTCTTGACACCCTCGTGACAGTACCCCCCTCTCTACGAGGGGCCTCCGGACACTCAGGACCAGGTCTCTCAGGATGAGAGGCATGAAAAATCCGGACTAGCCTGTCGGCGTTTACCTCAGACGCAGGAACCCACATTCTTTCCTCGGGACCGTAACCTCTCCAGTGCACCAGATATTGGAGAGAGCGGCGGACCCGACGAGAATTAACAATTTTGGATATCTGAAATTCCAAACTACCATCCACGACAACAGGAGGGGGTGGCAGCGGTGACGGTTCTAGAGGTGGAACATATTTTTTGAGTAACGACTTATGAAAGACATTATGGATTTTAAAAGTCTGAGGTAACTCCAGGCGAAAAGCCACGGGGTTGATGATGGCCAGATATAATGTAATGACCGGCAACACGCACAGGGAGGAAAACAGGGAAAGCCCTGCCCAAGGGAGAGGGAAAGGTGGTGACCCCTAACTCACCTTGCAGCTGGCACCTGCCTGCCCTGACGTCCCTAGACGGGTTCCTCACCCGTGCGGCGATCACGTGCCTAAACCCTGGCTTTCCCTGAAATGAGCCCTAGATAATGAACGGGCCGGTGGGATCGCTAGTCCTCACCACTGCACTAAGAGGGAAACACCAGGGAGAGGACAGACAAACACAGACAAACACAAACACCCAGGTGGACGGCAACAATTGTCCACAAAGGTCCAACAGGGATCCGGAGGGTAGCGTTCTAAGGCAACACTCAGAGAACGCAGCAACACAGCTCCAGTGGGTCAGAATAGATGTCCAGGCAGGAAGCTCTATATCTGGCAACCAGAGAAGTGTGAGAGGGGAATATAAGGAGGATTGGGAGTGCTGGACAAGGAACAGCTGAGAGAAAGAGCTACGGATCCCTGTTTGAGCCAAAAGGGTTTGTAAAGCAAACCCAGAAAGCTACAATAAGGAAACTTCCCTATCTGACATAGAGCGTGCAGCCAACCGCTGCGACCTCCTGACCCCGGGTACAACGGAGTCAGGCGTGGCTCTTGACACCCTCGTGACATTCTCTGTCTTGAGAAACCTTGAACTCATACTGCCCTTTCAGAAAACAGACAAGATGGCTACCAATGTCCATATACCCATCTTTAAATGTAATCTGTATAAAGGCTTTTACAATATTGATTCCTTTTCTGCTTAATATATATCTGACAAATCCCGCCCCTTCCTTTTTTTCCCATGTTAGTCAAGTGCTCAATTAAAAAAAAGCTCAGAAGAAATATCATGTTCATCAAAATATATTTTTAAAGTGAAGGAAGTCTCTCCTTTTTCATCCACACGGATGAAGGAATAGTATTGTCTTTCCCGGAACTCCATCCATCAGTCTTTCCATATTAGTCTTTTACTTGTATCAAATATGTTAGCTCCTAGAAAGGTATATCATCACACGGATCCTGTGTCCAATGGCCTTGGCATGCAGATTAGAGTGGAACTCGGCATGAATCATGCCATTATTGTCATGAGCTCTGTTCACATGCGCAATATACCATTCTTGCGCCTCTCCAACTGGAATTGGAATATTCCATTCAATGGATATCCTTGGACCCAAACTTCACAAAGTTTTTCTAAGATAAAATCTTCTTTTCCATTAATGAAATCCTGGAGCGTCCTGTTACATGACTCATGATGAAAGACTCGGTTCGCTGACATATACAGTCCTAAACTGGCCACCAAGGATCAACACAATCCATACGACAGCTGTATCTTTGGTTGTCATCATCATCTTGGCGAATCACTATCTTGGTTCAGACTGTGACTCTTTTCTATGAAATAAAGTGAGATTATGAATACATGCTCTCATCATTTGATATTTACAGTTTTCTGGCTGTGCCATGTAGGATATTTTGCAAAGAACCACTAATTTTGAAAATCTGTAATCTGAGAGAAAAATCATGTCAACTCTTTGTCACATTCTCTTAGGATACTTATTAAGTCTCTTCTTCGACTTCACTTTCCACTATTCACAATTGAGGCCTAGTATGACAGACACGCAACTGATTAACATGAACCCATTTCTCCACAAAACCATCATTTTTATAAATTTTTACTTTGTAAACCACAGGTGAGATTTTGTCGATGTCATCAGGACCTTTCCACGATGGAAGAAACTTATTTTCTTTGACGCGATCCCGAGCAAAATTGTAAAGATACACTTTAGCACCGACCTCATACTCCTTCTTTGCAGACTGTTCCCTAGCTTGGCGTCTAGTGACAGCTTCAATGGGTATCATCTTGTCACGAGGGTGTCAAGAGCCACGTCTGACTCCGTTATACCCGGGGTCAGGAAGTCGCAGCGGGTGGCTGCGCGCTCTATGTCTAAAGATCACGGTGTTTCTTAGTGTTTGTTTTCTGTGTTTGCCTTGCTATCCTTTTTGTCTCACTCAGGGATCCGTAGCTTCTCCTCCTCAGCTGTTTCTTGTCTGCCACTCCCAAACTCCTTATATTCTCCTCTCACACTTCTCTTGTTGCCAGTTATAGAGCTTCCTGCCTGGACATCTATGCTGACCCACTGGAGCTGAGAGTCTGGTTGTTGTTCCAGAGTGCTACCCTCCGGATCCCTGTTGGGCTTTTGTTGTCTCCTGTTGTTGCCCACCTGGGATTATATGTTTAGTTTGTATTGTCTGTCCTCCCCTTGGTGTTTTCCTTTAGAGCTAGTGGTGCGGACTAGTGTTCCCACCGCCCTGTTCACTATCTAGGGCTCATCCTAGGGAAAGCCAGGGTTTTAGGCACGTGATCGGCGTACGGGTGAGGAACCCGTCTAGGGACGACAGGGCAGCCAGGCGCCAGCCGCAAGGTGAGTCAGGGGTCACCACCTTCCCTAACCTAACCAGGTTGTTACAGAACCCAAGGTTGTTCTTCCTGACAGATTCTCTGGGGGAAGGGACAAATTTGTGTTGTTCCGTGAGGCCTGCAAATTATATTTTAAGCTGCGCCCTTACTCCTCAGGTAATGAAGAACAGCGGGTGGGGATTGTTATTTCCCTGCTTCAGGGGGACCCGCAATCCTGGGCGTTCTCGTTACCCCCTGGTTCCCAGGCTCTCCGGTCAGTGGAGGGATTTTTTGGGGCTTTGGGTCTCATATATGATGACCCTGACCGTGTCGCCCTGGCTGAGTCGAAGTTACGGAGACTCCTACAGGGAGATCGGCCAGCAGAGGAATATTGCTCAGAGTTCCGCAGGTGGGCTACGGATACTCAGTGGAACGACCCGGCTCTCAGGAGTCAGTTCTGCTCTGGGTTATCTGAAAGGGTTAAGGATGCGCTGGCGCTGTATGAGACCCCCCTTTCCCTTGATGCTGTTATGTCCCTCTCTATCAGGATAGATAGACGTCTTAGGGAGAGATCGAAAATTCCTGAGCAATCGGTAACCTCTCCCAAGCAGCAGTTAGTCTGTACTGACTTGGATGAGCCTATGCAGCTAGGAGGAACTTCTCGTCAGGTCCGTCCTCCTGAGGTTCGCCGTAGGGGGGGGGCTTGTTTTTTCTGTGGGGGGAAGGGTCATTTCATTAATGTCTGTCCCTCCTTTCCCAAAAACAAAAGACCGTCGGAAAACTACTAACCCCAGGCTGTGCGGAGGATGTCAGCCGGGGGGTATACGTTTCCTCCATACGAACATCTCAATTTGTGTTGCCAGCGGTTATTGTTTTTGGTGTTAAGACGGAGTCTATTTCTTTTTTTCTAGACAGTGGTGCAGGGGTAAATTTGATAGATGCCCATTTTGCCCGCACTATGGGTTTGTCTCTCTGTACGCTGCAGAGACCCATTCCCATATTCGCTATTGACTCTGCTCCTCTGTCTCAGAGAAACCTCACTCACGTTGTCCATAACTTACATCTTCGGGTAGGGGACCACCATAAGGAGCGTCTTTCATGTTACGTTCTGGAGGGCCTTCCCTCTCCTGTGGAATTGGGTCTTCCCTGGTTGGTAGCGCACAATCCAGTGGTGGATTGGCAGGCCAGGGAGATATTGGAGTGGAGTGAGCATTGCAGAGAGAATTGCTTAAATAACAATTGCTTAATCGCCTCCATAGCTTCCCTACCTACATTTATTTCGGACTTTGAGGACGTTTTTTCTGAAAAGGGTTGTCAGAAGCTACCACCTCATCGTCCTTATGATTGCCCGGTTAACCTGATTCCCGGTGCAAAATTACCCAAGTCCAGGTTGTATAATCTTTCGGGTCCCGAGAGACAAGCCATGAAAGATTATATATCCGAGAGTCTGGCCAAGGGACACATCAGACCCTCTTCTTCACCCGTGGCTGCAGGGTTTTTCTTTGTTAAAAAGAAAGATGGGGGCCTGCGTCCTTGCCTAGATTTCCGTGAGCTAAACCGGATAACCGTCCGAGACCCATACCCTCTTCCTCTCATTCCTGACCTTTTTAATCAGATTGCGGGTGCTCCAAACTTGATCTTAGGGGGGCCTACAATCTGATTCGTATCAAGGAAGGGGATGAGTGGAAGACAGCTTTTAACACCCCTGAGGGGCATTACGAAAATTTAGTCATGCCTTTCGGTCTGACCAATGCCCCTGCTGTCTTCCAACATTTCGTTAATGATATTTTTAGTCATCTCATCGGCAGGTTTGTAGTCATATACCTAGATGATATCTTAATTTATTCGGCTGATCTGAAAACACATGAAGTACATGTCAGGCAAGTACTGCAGGTCCTACGGACGAATAAATTATATGCGAAAATTGAAAAATGTGTCTTCGCCGTTCAGGAAATACAATTCCTGGGATATCTATTATCTGCTTCAGGTTTCCGTATGGATCCTGGGAAGGTCCAGGCAATTTTAGATTGGGATCTTCCTGAGAACCTTAAAGCTCTACAACGGTTTTTGGGTTTCGCAAATTTCTACAGAAAGTTTATTAAAAATTATTCAGTGATCGTTAAACCCCTTACTGACATGACTAGGAAGGGGACTGATTTTTCTAAATGGTCTGACGCCGCTAAAATTGCATTTTCCTCTCTAAAAGAGAGATTTACCTCGGCACCTGTCCTAATTCAACCTGATGTCTCCCAGCCTTTTATTGTTGAAGTTGATGCGTCGGAGGTGGGAGTGGGGGCTGTATTGTCTCAGGGTCCGTCTCCTGGCAAATGGCGTCCTTGCGCTTTCTTTTCCAAAAAATTATCTGCAGCAGAAAAGAACTATGATATTGGAAATAGGGAACTGTTGGCGATTAAACTGGCGTTTGAAGAGTGGCGTCACTTCTTAGAGGGAGCAATCCACCCCGTCACGGTAATTACGGATCACAAAAACCTTCTGTACCTAGAATCGGCTAAGCGTCTCACCCCTAGACAAGCTAGGTGGTCGCTATTCTTTACCAGATTTAACTTTGTAATCACCTATCGTCCTGGGGCAAAAAATACCAAGGCAGACGCATTGTCTCGTAGTTTCCCTGGAGGGGGTAATGTTAGTGATCCGGTACCTATTTTACAAAGAGGAGTGGTTGTCTCTGCTGTACACTCTGTTCTAGAGGGAAAGGTGTTAGAGGCCCAGGGGGACGCCCCGGCCTCTTGCCCCTCAGAGAAATTGTTTGTACCGTTAAACCTGCGTCTTGAGTTATTGAAGGAACATCATAATTCGGCACTTGCTGGGCACCCGGGTAGTAAAGCAACCTTGGAGCTATTGTCTCGTCGTTTTTGGTGGCCAAGGTTGCGTCAGGATGTAATAGATTTCGTGTCTACTTGTTCTACTTGTGCACGCGCGAAAGTCTCTCATACACGTCCAGTAGGGTCTTTATTGCCACTTTTCATCCCCAATAGACCATGGACACATCTATCAATGGATTTCATCACTGACTTACCTTTGTCTGCGGGTAAAACAGTTATCTTGGTAGTAGTAGACAAGTTTAGCAAAATGGTACACTTTATTGCGCTACCCGCACTTCCTAATGCTAAGACTCTTGCTCAGGTGTTTATCAGTGAAATCGTGAAGCTTCACGGGGTCCCTTCCGATGTGGTTTCGGATCGGGGAACCCAGTTTATTTCTAAGTTTTGGAAAGCTTTTTGTACCCGTTTAGGGGTACACTTATCCTTTTCCTCAGCTTTCCATCCTCAGTCGAATGGACAGACTGAGCGTACCAACCAAAACCTAGAAACATATTTAAGGTGTTTTGCATCTGAAAACCAAGAGGTGTGGTCATCATATTTACCGTTAGCCGAGTTTGCCATAAATAATCGCCGTCAGGAATCCACTGGCAAGTCACCATTTCTTGGTGCATACGGTTTTTATCCCCAATTTTGTACTTTCAAAGAGGGGGGGTCTTCTGGGGTTCCCGAAGAGGAACGGTTTTCTTCATCTCTTTCATCGGTATGGCAGAAGGTGCAAGCGAACTTGAAAAATATGAGTGGTAAATACAAATGCATGGCCGATAAGAAACGGTCGCCAGGTCCGGACCTAGGAGTGAATGACTATGTGTGGTTATCTACTAGGAATATTAAGTTGAAGGTTCCCTCTTGGAAACTGGGTCCTAGGTTCATTGGTCCTTATAAAATTGTAGCCGTCATTAACCCTGTGGCTTTTCGCCTGGAGCTACCTCAGACTTTTAAGATCCATAACGTCTTCCATAAGTCGTTGCTCAAGAAGTATGTTCCACCTCTAGAACCATCACCGCTGCCACCTCCTCCTGTTGTTGTGGATGGTAATCTGGAGTTTCAAATATCCAGAATTGTTGATTCTCGTTGGGTCCGCCGCTCTCTTCAGTATCTGGTGCATTGGAGGGGTTACGGTCCCGAGGAAAGAATGTGGGTTCCAGCGTCAGAGGTAAACGCCAACAGGTTGATTCAGGCTTTCCATGTCTCTCATCCGGAGAGACCTGGTCCTGAGTGTCCGGAGGCCCCTCGTGAAAGGGGGGGTACTGTCACGAGGGTGTCAAGAGCCACGTCTGACTCCGTTATACCCGGGGTCAGGAAGTCGCAGCGGGTGGCTGCGCGCTCTATGTCTAAAGATCACGGTGTTTCTTAGTGTTTGTTTTCTGTGTTTGCCTTGCTATCCTTTTTGTCTCACTCAGGGATCCGTAGCTTCTCCTCCTCAGCTGTTTCTTGTCTGCCACTCCCAAACTCCTTATATTCTCCTCTCACACTTCTCTTGTTGCCAGTTATAGAGCTTCCTGCCTGGACATCTATGCTGACCCACTGGAGCTGAGAGTCTGGTTGTTGTTCCAGAGTGCTACCCTCCGGATCCCTGTTGGGCTTTTGTTGTCTCCTGTTGTTGCCCACCTGGGATTATATGTTTAGTTTGTATTGTCTGTCCTCCCCTTGGTGTTTTCCTTTAGAGCTAGTGGTGCGGACTAGTGTTCCTACCGCCCTGTTCACTATCTAGGGCTCATCCTAGGGAAAGCCAGGGTTTTAGGCACGTGATCGGCGTACGGGTGAGGAACCCGTCTAGGGACGACAGGGCAGCCAGGCGCCAGCCGCAAGGTGAGTCAGGGGTCACCACCTTCCCTCTCACTAGGGCAGGGCCTCCCTCTTTTCCTCCCTCCGTGTCACGTATGTGACAGTTACGCCGATCGTGATACATCTCTAGTAAATGATCTGTATTTACAGGATCACCATTTATGGCACCTTGTTCGGCCAGCATTTCTGCTAGATCATTACCTTTCTTGTCCATGTTCTGGGTTTTAGTTTTCTTCCAATAAATGGTTAAACCAATAAATGGTTAAACCATTACTTTGGACTAACTCATCAATGGCACAAAATAATTTGTCATTTTTCACAGGTTTATTATTAGATCGCAACATGTTATTTAGTTTCCAAGTAGGCATATGCTCAACAAAACTGTTCTGTACATAATTGGACTCCGTGACTATGACAAATTCCTTAATATTGTTCTCTAGAGCAATTTGAACAGTTTTCTATACAGCGGCTAATTCCGCCGCTTGGCTACTTTTACAACCAATACTGTAACCTACGGAAACATTTGGGAATTCACCTGTCCAAGTAATTCCAATACCTGCTACTAGTCTTTTCTCATCTCCTACGGTGGTGTGATAAGCACAACCATCAATTTATACACAGGGGAGTAGAGGACAATAATCTTCATTAGAGATGGCCTTGCAGTACCCGGCGGTCATTTTTCGGTGAACTTTGCTCATTCGTGTTTCGCAGAATGGGCGAACATATGGCGATGTCTGCCAGCGCCATATTCTTTTACATTGTGAAGAACTTTGACCCATGACACATCCATCAGGTGGTACAGGACAGCCAATTGAGACATTTCAGCACATGAACATACCCCCTGCCTTATAAATAAACCTGATCTGGTTGACATTTTATATTCAGTCTTTTGCCAGTGTAGGGAGAGGGTTGCTGTGTGGAGCAGGGACAGACTGTTAGGGACACAAAACGCTAGCTAATAGGGCCACAAAAGTCCTTTTAAGGACAGGTATAGGTGTGCTATCGATAGGTGTGACTAACTGAGGGGTGTAATATACTTCTAATTTACTTTCTAACATAGAAAGTATATTATAGTTAATTTGTATTGTGTAGCAGTTGGGTGCGGTTCTACTGCGATACTGCAGCTACACAGAGTGACAAACACTATTGGAACAAATAATATCTACTGGTGTGATATACCAGTTCACCCCCACCAAAAAAAACTGATTGAAGCAGGGGTGTGATATACAAATAATGTACTTTCTACATAGTGCATTTGGGTAGTGCAGCATTTGTGGTTTTGCTGCGTTACCTCAGCTACACAGAGTGACAAATGCTATTGGAACAAATAATTTCTACTGGTGTGATATACCAGTTGCCCCCCCCCCCCCCCCCAAAAATAAAAAAAATAATGATTGAAATACTATCAAATACTGCTCTTCTATAGCGACTTTTGTCACAGGGTCATTTTGAAAATGACAGGCAGAGGAAGAGGCAGGCAATTCCGCAGAGGTGCTAGGGGTCAGGCAGGTGCACCAGGCCGGAGCCTAAGTGATAAGTTGCAGGAGGTGCGTGCGATTACGTCAAAGGATGCACCAGACTTGGTTGAGTGGCTCACTCAGCCTTCCGCTTCTGCTCCCTCCTCATCCTCTCTATCTGCACCCTCTTCGCTCTCTGCTGTGTGTACCCCCAAAGACACAGAAAGAAGAAAAAAACAAAAGTAGGACAGCACCACTTACTGACATATGTTAGTCCAGGTGAAGGTCCTTGCGGTATCAGGCCCTGGCCCCAGGGGCACCACAATAGCAAAAAGGTACAAAAAGGAACTGTAGCACTCCTATCTTCAGTCCAATCGTGTAAGCTTGAAAAACGTTGCTTTGTTTGGTGTCAATAAATAAACGATTGGACGGAAGATTGGAGTGCTACAGTTCCCTTTTGTACCCCCCAAAGACACAACCACCACCAACACCAGCATAATCCCCTCCGCTCGAGTCTGACGAATTATTTTCCCATCCATTCCAAGACCTTACTGATGCGCAGCCATACTTGGCATTGGATCAGGAAGAGGAGGTATCAACTGACGCCACCCAGCAGTCTGATGACAGTACCCAGATCAGCCCAAGGAGGGTGGTCCCCGCTGTTGGTGCCTTCTCAGAGATCTCTAATGTCAGTGTTGGTGAAGGTGACGATGATGACGTTTCCACAAGAGAGAAATAGGAGGGGAGTTCAGAGGGAGATACGGAGCAGCAGATAGGGAGGAGAAGCAGGCAGAACTTACAGTGCACAGGAGGCAAAAAGTCTGGCGCTTCCAAGATGCCAGCACATGGCTCTGCAGTGTGGGCTTTTTTTTAACGTGTTCACTGCTGACAATAGTGTTGCCATCTGCAGCCTGTGGTATCAATGCATAAGACGCGGTAAGCTCAACACTCACCTAGGGATAACAGCCTTAAGAAGGCACCTGGCCTCTCATCACCGAGCCTAGTGGGAGCAACACCGTCAAAACCCACAAAGCCACACTCCTGGCACTCCACGTCCTGCCTTTTCTCCTTCTCCTCTCTCCTCCTATTTGTCCTCTACTCCACCTTCCACCCTGCCATCATCTCGTTCATCTGGCAAAAGGCAGGCTTCCGTGGCTCAAATGTTAGAGAGTAAAAAGTTGATGACGCCGGATAATCCTCTTGCCCAACGGATGACTGCTGGCTTGTCGGAACTACTAGCCCGCCAACTACTGCCATATAAACTGGTGGACTCGGAGGCCTTTAGAAACTTTGTGGCCATTGGCAGACCGCTGAACCGCGATGTTCAGCGGTAAGTGAATGTATCTCTGGCACACAGTGTCGGTGCCAAGATACATCTGACCACAGACACGTAGTCTAGCAAACACGGGCCGGGAAGGTACATAACTTTTTCTGCCCACTGGGTGAACCTTCTGACGGCCGTCAAGCATGCAACCCCTGACACTTGTGCGGATTTGGTGTTACCCCCATGGATTGCATGCAGGCCTGCCTCTTCTCCTCCTCCTACTCCATCCTCTATCTCCTCCTCGGCGGACTCCTCCTTTTCCACTGCTACCGACTCTTCCGCTGCGCCCCCACCTCTCAATTTGACCGTTAGTAAAGTGGTGTGCGACCACGGTGCCAATCTGCGGAGTGCTCTGAAACAGGACAAAATGACACACGTGCCGTGCATGGCACACGTCCTGAACTTAGTCATGCAACGTTTCATTGCCAAATACCCCGGGACATCTTGCGGCAGGCCAGGGAAATCTCCAGCCATTTTAGATGATCTTACACGGCCATGGCTCGCCTTGCTGATGTTCAGCGCTGACGCCACCTGCCCGTTAGACGTCTGATTTGTGACTGCCCAACACGCTACCTTGTATGTGCTTGATAGGCTGCTCCAGCAGAAATGTGCAGTTAACGACTACCTGTGCGAACTCTGTGGCAGGACAGGTTTCTGGGGTACTTGTTTTTTTTCACCACTCCAGTGGCTGCTCATACGCAGCGGTGTATGCAGACTTCTGCGGCCATTCAATGAGATCACCAAACTGGTCAGTCGCAGCCAGGGTGCTTCTTTCTGGAGCGTGCATTGCGTTGTGTCATTGATCAAGTCGTCAAGGAGCAGGAGCAGGAAGATGAGGAAATCGCAATGCTGGATGAATTCCCAGCGGGGGCTACGCCATCTGAGACAAGTCAGCAGGAGTCTGAAGAGGAGTCAGAGCAGGATGGTGCCAGGGCGGAGGAGGAGCAAGAAGAGAATGCTTTAAACTTTACTGGGATCCCTGGTGTTGTCGTGGCTGGGGGGGGGGGGGGGGAGGAGAAAGAGGATGATATTATCCTGGATGGTGAGCAGGAGCCAGGCCACTCCACTGCTTCCAGTTTAGTGCAAATGGGGGCCTTCATGCTCCAGTGTTTTAAGAGTGACTCCCGTATAAAAAGGCTAAGGACCAGTACTGGGTGGAAACGTACTTAGACCCCCGGTACAAACACAAAATGGTGGACATGTTACCAGCATCAGAGAGGACTGTGAATGCAGCACTTCCAGGCCTTGCTTTGAGAAATGCTGCATTCTGCTTTTTTGGGTGCTGGCAGAGGAATTTCCACTTGCAAAGAAAAAGTTGCGTGTACAAATCCAACAGAGCATGCAAGAAGAGGGCATTTTTAAAGATGTGTTGGTCACTTTGAATATGAGATCATTCTTGCAATCAACCCTAGAACACCTAGACCGACAGGCGTCCGACTACATCGGGTTAACGGCTGACGTGGACACTCTGAGAAGCGAGAAAACCCTGGACTACTGGGTGTGCTGACTTGACCTGTGGCCAGAGCTGGCACAATTTGCCATGGAACTCTTGGCTTGCCCCTCGTCAAGTGTCCTGTCCGAAAAGACGTTCAGCCAGCAGGGGGGATCATGATCGATAAGCGCACTCGCCCATCTCAGGACTACCTCACATTTCTAAAAATGAATGAGGCATGGATCTTGGAGGAATTCAACACATGTGACAAGTCAACCACGTTTAATTGAATTTCCTCATGACAGCCCACAAATATCTGCCACCACTCAGAACAAATAATAGTCCCTGTCTTAGGTAAATGCAGAGGCATAAAAGGCCTTTTCTGTCTGTTGAATGCCTAATGTTTTGGGCCTCGGAGGAATTCAACACCTGTGACGATCACGTGTTTCAACTATTATCATTAAGGTTTTTTTCAAGAGGTGGGATATTTTTAGTTCTTTTAAACATATGTATTTGACCTGGATTTGTACTGGCCTTCAGTAAAATTGATATCCATTGACCATCCAATAGACCTCCAGCCACAAAATCACTTGTTCTTTTCTGTACACTGAATGCATAATTTTTGGGGCCTGTAGTCCACTGGCCTGCTTAAAATTGATATCCAATGACCGTGTAATCTACCTCCAGCCACATACTTACTTGTTCTTTTCTGTATGCTGAATGAATATTTTGGGGGGCTTATAGTCCACTGGCCTGCTATAAAATTGATATCCAATGACCGTGTAATCTACCTCCAGCCACATACTTACTTGTTCTTTTCTGCATGCTGAATGCATAATTTGTGGGGCCTGTAGTCCACTGGCCTGCTATAAAATTATTATCCAATGACCGTGTAATCTACCTCCAGCCACATACTTGTTCTTTTCTGTACGCTGAATGTATAATTTTTGGGGCCTGTAGTACACTGGCCTGCTGTAAAATTGATATCCAATGACCATGTAATCTACCTCCAGCCACATACTTGTTCTTTTCTGTACGGTCAATAAATAATTGTTGCGGCCTCGGAGGAATTCAACACCAGTGACGACCACGTGTTATCGAATTTCAACTATTATCATTATATTTTTTTTCAAGAGGGGGAATTTCGTTAGCTATGTTTTTAATCCAATTTTATATTTTTACTTCTTTTAAACATATGTATTTGACCTGTATTTGTACTGTTCTGCAGTAAAATTTATATACATTGACCGTGGAATATACTTCCAGCCAAATAATCACTTGATCTTTTCTGTCCGGTGGTGAATGCCTAATGTTTGGAGCCTGTAGTCCAGTGGCCTACAATAAAATTTTCTTCCATTGACTGCATAATGTACCTCGACCACATAATCAGAATTTCTTTTATGTCAGGTGAATGCCTAATTTTCAAGGCCCATTATCCCATTATCCCAGCTTGTGTGGAAGCTTGGCTGTGAGCTGGATTTCATCACCTTCAGACCGTGTTCACACCATAGTTAGTGTAGTGGTAGGACCCCTTGCCATGCTGAGTGACCGTGACGTGGTGCATGATGGGCTCCGATATCTTCCTGACAGGAATATATTGGCAAAAGTCTCAGCTTTTAATATCTGCTTGTATGACCAGCTAGTATAGTCAGTGGTATATCTGTTTGGTGTTTTTTTCAGTGATTTATATGATTGTATTTTCATCCGCACAATGCTCCTGTCTGTGTAGGATGTTTTTGTGGTGCATGTGGACCGCGCTGGCGTCCTCCTTTGTATCCATTACTTGCTCGGGATGGTCGTTTGCTGCGGTCCACATGCGGTGGGATTGCTCCCCCAATGATAAACATGCTACAGTGTTTGGGGTTTGAGCAGCTCCCCCATACTTGCCACGGTAATTTTGTGGTTCACATGCGGTGGGACTGCTCGCCCAATGAAAGACACGTTACAGTGTTTGTGGTTGAGACAGTTCCCCCATATTGGCCAGTATATTTTTGTGATGTTGTTTTATATGTATTGAATGGGCCTCTATCTGGCAATTGAACATTTTGTTACACCTGGAAACCTCCATCACATGGTCTGATATGGGTGTGGCTTACAGTCTGGCTGTGTTCACATTGCATTAGCTGACCTGCTATGCGGTTGTGTGGAAGCTTGGCTGTGAGCTGGATTTCATCACCTTCAGACCGTGTTCACACCATAGTTAGTGCAGTGGTAGGACCCCTTGCCATGCTGAGTGACCGTGACGTGGTGCATGATGGGCTCCGATATCTTCCTGACAGGAATATATTGGCAAAAGTCTCAGCTTTTAATATCTGCTTGTATGACCAGCTAGTATAGTCAGTGGTATATCTGTTTGGTGTTTTTATCAGTGATTTATATGATTGTATTTTCATCCGCACAATGCTCCTGTCTGTGTAGGATGTTTTTGTGGTGCATGTGGACCGCGCTGGCGTCCTCCTTTGTATGCATTACTTGCTCGGGATGGTCGTTTGCTGCGGTCCACATGCGGTGGGATTGCTCCCCCAATGATAAACACGCTACAGTGTTTGGGGCTTGAGCAGCTCCCCCATACTTGCCACGGTAATTTTGTGGTTCACATGCGGTGGGACTGCTCGCCCAATGAAAGACATGTTACAGTATTTGTGGTTGAGACAGTTCCCCCATATTGGCCAGTATATTTTTGTGATGTCCCATTATTAGAGTTGAGCGAACACCTGGATGTTCGGGTTCGAGAAGTTCGGCCGAACATCCCGGAAATGTTCGGGTTCGGGATCCGAACCCGATCCGAACTTCGTCCCGAACCCGAACCCCATTGAAGTCAATGGGGACCCGAACTTTTCGGCACTAAAAAGGCTGTAAAACAGCCCAGGAAAGAGCTAGAGGGCTGCAAAAGGCAGCAACATGTAGGTAAATCCCCTGCAAACAAATGTGGATAGGGAAATGAATTAAAATAAAAATTAAATAAATAAAAATTAACCAAAATCAATTGGAGAGAGGTTCCATAGCAGAGAATCTGGCTTCCCGTCACCCACCACTGGAACAGTCCATTCTCAGATATTTAGGCCCCGGCACCCAGGCAGAGGAGAGAGGTCCCGTAACAGAGAATCTGTCTTCATGTCAGCAGAGAATTAGTCTGCATGTCATAGCAGAGAATGAGGCTTCACGTCAGCCACCACTGCAACAGTCCATTGGCATATATTTAGGCCCAGCATCCAGGCAGAGGAGGGAGGTCCCGTAACAGAGAATCTGTCTTCATGTCAGCAGAGAATTAGTCTGCATGTCATAGCAGAGAATGAGGCTTCACGTCAGCCACCACTGCAACAGTCCATTGGCATATATTTAGGCCCAGCACACACACAGGCAGAGGAGAGAGGTCCCGTAACAGAGAATCTGGCTTCATGTCAGCAGAGAATCAGTCTGCATGTCATAGCAGAGAATGAGGCTTCACGTCAGCCACCACTGCAACAGTCCATTGGCATATATTTAGGCCCAGCACACACACAGGCAGAGGAGAGAGGTCCCGTAACAGAGGATCTGGCTTCATGTCAGCAGAGAATCAGTCTGCATGTCATAGCAGAGAATCAGGCTTCACGTCAGCCACCACTGCAACAGTCCATTGTCATAAATTTAGGCCCAGCACCCAGGCAGAGGAGAGAGGTCCCGTAACAGACAATCTGGCTTCATGTCAGCAGAGAATTAGTCTGCATGTCATAGCAGAGAATGAGGCTTCACGTCAGCCACCACTGCAACAGTCCATTGGCATATATTTAGGCCTAGCACACAGGCAGAGGAGAGAGGTCCCGTAACAGACAATCTGGCTTCATGTCAGCAGAGAATCAGTCTGCATGTCATAGCAGAGAATGAGGCTTCACGTCACCCACCACTGCAACAGTCCATTGGCATATATTTAGGCCTAGCACACAGGCAGAGCAGAGAGGTCCCGTAACAGACAATCTGGCTTCATGACAGCAGAGAATCAGTCTGCATGTCATAGCAGAGAATGAGGCTTCACGTCACCCACCACTGCAACAGTCCATTGGCATATATTTAGGCCTAGCACACAGGCAGAGCAGAGAGGTCCCGTAACAGACGATATGGCTTCATGTCAGCAGAGAATCAGTCTGCATGTCATAGCAGAGAATGAGGCTTCACGTCAGCCACCACTGCAACAGTCCATTGGCATATATTTAGGCCTAGCACACAGGCAGAGGAGAGAGGTCCCGTAACAGACAATCTGGCTTCATGTCAGCAGAGAATCAGTCTGCATGTCATAGCAGAGAATGAGGCTTCACGTCAGCCACCACTGCAACAGTCCATTGGCATATATTTAGGCCCAGCACCCAGGCAGAGGAGGGAGGTCCCGTAACAGACAATCTGGCTTCATGTCAGCAGAGAATCAGTCTGCATGTCATAGCAGAGAATGAGGCTTCACGTCACCCACCACTGCAACAGTCCATTGGCATATATTTAGGCCCAGCACCCAGGCAGAGGAGGGAGGTCCCGTAACAGAGAATCTGTCTTCATGTCAGCAGAGAATTAGTCTGCATGTCATAGCAGAGAATGAGGCTTCACGTCAGCCACCACTGCAACAGTCCATTGGCATATATTTAGGCCCAGCACCCAGGCAGAGGAGGGAGGTCCCGTAACAGAGAATCTGTCTTCATGTCAGCAGAGAATTAGTCTGCATGTCATAGCAGAGAATGAGGCTTCACGTCAGCCACCACTGCAACAGTCCATTGGCATATATTTAGGCCCAGCACACACACAGGCAGAGGAGAGAGGTCCCGTAACAGACAATCTGGCTTCATGTCAGCAGAGAATTAGTCTGCATGTCATAGCAGAGAATGAGGCTTCACGTCAGCCACCACTGCAACAGTCCATTGGCATATATTTAGGCCCAGCACACACACAGGCAGAGGAGAGAGGTCCCGTAACAGAGAATCTGTCTTCATGTCAGCAGAGAATTAGTCTGCATGTCATAGCAGAGAATGAGGCTTCACGTCAGCCACCACTGCAACAGTCCATTGGCATATATTTAGGCCCAGCACACACACAGGCAGAGGAGAGAGGTCCCGTAACAGACAATCTGGCTTCATGTCAGCAGAGAATTAGTCTGCATGTCATAGCAGAGAATGAGGCTTCACGTCAGCCACCACTGCAACAGTCCATTGGCATATATTTAGGCCCAGCACACACACAGGCAGAGGAGAGAGGTCCCGTAACAGAGAATCTGTCTTCATGTCAGCAGAGAATTAGTCTGCATGTCATAGCAGAGAATCAGGCTTCACGTCACCCACCACTGCAACAGTCCATTGGCATATATTTAGGCCCAGCACCCAGGCAGAGGAGGGAGGTCCCGTAACAGAGAATCTGTCTTCATGTCAGCAGAGAATTAGTCTGCATGTCATAGAAGAGAATGAGGCTTCACGTCACCCACCACTGCAACAGTCCATTGGCATATATTTAGGCCTAGCACACAGGCAGAGGAGAGGTTCATTCAACTTTGGGTAGCCTCGCAATATAATGGTAAAATGAAAATAAAAATAGGATTGAATGAGGAAGTGCCCTGGAGTCCAATAATATATGGTTATGGGGAGGTAGTTAATGTCTAATCTGGACAAGGGACGGACAGGTCCTGTGGGATCCATGCCTGGTTCATTTTTATGAACGTCAGCTTGTCCACATTGGCTGTAGACAGGCGGCTGCGTTTGTCTGTATTGACGCCCCCTGCCGTGCTGAATACACGTTCAGACAAAACGCTGGCTGCCGGGCAGGCCAGCACCTCCAAGGCATAAAAGGCTAGCTCTGGCCACGTGGACAATTTAGAGACCCAGAAGTTGAATGGGGCCGAACCATCAGTCAGTACGTGGAGGGGTGTGCACACGTACTGTTCCACCATGTTAGTGAAATGTTGCCTCCTGCTAACACGTTGCGTATCAGGTGGTAGTGCAGTTAGCTGTGGCGTGTTGACAAAAGTTTTCCACATCTCTGCCATGCTAACCCTGCCCTCAGAGGAGCTGGCCGTGACACAGCTGCCTTGGCGACCTCTTGCTCCTCCTCTGCCTTGGCCTTGGGCTTCCACTTGTTCCCCTGTGACATTTGGGAATGCTCTCAGTAGCGCGTCTACCAACGTGCGCTTGTACTCGCGCATCTTCCTATCACGCTCCAGTGCAGGAAGTAAGGTGGGCACATTGTCTTTGTAGCGTGGATCCAGCAGGGTGGCAACCCAGTAGTCCGCACAGGTTAAAATGTGGGCAACTCTGCTGTCGTTGCGCAGGCACTGCAGCATGTAGTCGCTCATGTGTGCCAGGCTGCCCAGGGGTAAGGACAAGCTGTCCTCTGTGGGAGGCGTATCGTCATCGTCCTGCCTTTCCCCCCAGCCACGCACCAGTGATGGACCCGAGCTGCGTTGGGTGCCACCCCGCTGTGACCATGCTTCATCCTCATCCTCCTCCACCTCCTCCTCATCCTCGTCCTCCTCGTCCTCCAGTAGTGGGCCCTGGCTGGCCACATTTGTACCTGGCCTCTGCTGTTGCCAAAAACCTCCCTCTGAGTCACTTCGAAGAGACTGGCCTGAAAGTGCTAAAAATGACCCCTCTTCCTCCTCCTCCTCCTCCTCCTCCTGGGCCACCTCCTCTTCCATCATCGCCCTAAGTGTTTTCTCAAGGAGACATAGAAGTGGTATTGTAACGCTGATAACGGTGTCATCGCCACTGGCCATGTTGGTGGAGTACTCGAAACAGCGCAACAGGGCACACAGGTCTCGCATGGAGGCCCAGTCATTGGTGGTGAAGTGGTGCTGTTCTGTAGTGCGACTGACCCGTGCGTGCTGCAGCTGAAACTCCACTATGGCCTGCTGCTGCTCGCACAGTCTGTCCAGCATGTGCAAGGTGGAGTTCCACCTGGTGGGCACGTCGCATATGAGGCGGTGAGCGGGAAGGCCGAAGTTACGCTGTAGCGCAGACAGGCGAGCAGCAGCAGGATGTGAACGCCGGAAGCGCGAACAGACGGCCCGCACTTTATGCAGCAGCTCTGACATGTCGGGGTAGTTGTGAATGAACTTCTGCACCACCAAATTCAGCACATGCGCCAAGCAAGGGATGTGCGTCAAATTGGCTAGTCCCAGAGCTGCAACGAGATTTCGCCCATTATCACACACCACCAGGCCGGGCTTGAGGCTCACCGGCAGCAACCACTCGTCGGTCTGTTGTTCTATACCCCGCCACAACTCCTGTGCGGTGTGGGGCCTGTCCCCCAAACATATGAGTTTCAGAATGGCCTGCTGACGTTTACCCCGGGCTGTGCTGAAGTTGGTGGTGAAGGTGTGTGGCTGACTGGATGAGCAGGTGGAAGAAGAGGAGGAGGAAGCCGAGAAGGAGGAGGTGGCAACAGGAGGCAAAGAATGTTGCCCTGCGATCCTTGGCGGCGGAAGGACGTGCGCCAAACAGCTCTCCGCCTGGGGCCCAGCTGCCACTACATTTACCCAGTGTGCAGTTAGGGAGATATAGCGTCCCTGGCCGTGCTTACTGGTCCACGTATCTGTGGTTAGGTGGACCTTGCCACAGATGGCGTTGCGCAGTGCACACTTGATTTTATCGGATACTTGGTTGTGCAGGGAAGGCACGGCTCTCTTGGAGAAGTAGTGCCGGCTGGGAACAACATACTGTGGGACAGCAAGCGACATGAGCTGTTTGAAGCTGTCTGTGTCCACCAGCCTAAATGACAGCATTTCATAGGCCAGTAGTTTAGAAATGCTGGCATTCAGGGCCAGGGATCGAGGGTGGCTAGGTGGGAATTTACGCTTTCTATCAAATGTTTGTGAGATGGAGAGCTGAACGCTGGCGTGTGACATGGTTGAGACGCTTGGTGACGGAGGTGGTGGTGGTGGTGTTGGTGGTACATCCCCTGTTTGCTGGGCGGCAGGTGCCAACGTTCCTCCAGAGGCGGAGGAAGAGGCCGAGGCGGCAGCAGCAGAATAGGCCGAGGCGGCAGCAGCAGAAGAGGTAGCAGGGGGAGCCTGAGTGACTTCCTTGGTTTTAAGGTGTTTACTCCACTGCAGTTCATGCTTTGCATGCAGGTGCCTGGTCATGCAGGTTGTGCTCAGGTTCAGAACGTTAATGCCTCGCTTCAGGCTCTGATGGCACAGCGTGCAAACCACTCGGGTCTTGTCGTCAGCACATTGTTTGAAGAAGTGCCATGCCAGGGAACTCCTTGAAGCTGCCTTTGGGGTGCTCGGTCCCAGATGGCGGCGGTCAGTAGCAGGCGGAGTCTCTTGGCGGCGGGTGTTCTGCTTTTGCCCACTGCTCCCTCTTTTGCTACGCTGTTGGCTCGGTCTCACCACTGCCTCTTCCTCCGAACTGTGAAAGTCAGTGGCACGACCTTCATTCCATGTGGGGTCTAGGACCTCATCGTCCCCTGCATCGTCTTCCACCCAGTCTTGATCCCTGACCTCCTGTTCAGTCTGCACACTGCAGAAAGACGCAGCAGTTGGCACCTGTGTTTCGTCATCATCAGAGACATGCTGAGGTGGTATTCCCATGTCCTCATCATCAGGAAACATAAGTGGTTGTGCGTCAGTGCATTCTATGTCTTTCACCGCTGGGGAAGGGCTAGGTGGATGCCCTTGGGAAACCCTGCCAGCGGAGTCTTCAAACAGCATAAGAGACTGCTGCATAACTTGAGGCTGAGACAGTTTCCCTGGTATGCATGGGGGTGATGTGACAGACTGATGGGGTTGGTTTTCAGGCGCCATCTGTGCGCTTTCTGCAGAAGACTGGGTGGGAGATAATGTGAACGTGCTGGATCCACTGTCGGCCACCCAATTGACTAATGCCTGTACCTGCTCAGGCCTTACCATCCTTAGAACGGCATTGGGCCCCACCATATATCGCTGTAAATTCTGGCGGCTACTGGGACCTGAGGTAGTTGGTACACTAGGACGTGTGGATGTGGCAGAACGGCCACGTCCTCTCCCAGCACCAGAGGGTCCACTAACACCACCACGACCATGTCCACGTCCGCGTCCCTTACTAGATGTTTTTCTCATTGTTATGGTTCACCACAACAACAAATATATTATTTGGCCCAATGTATTGTATTCAAATTCAGCGGGATATAAATTTGAGGCCTAGTATTTAGGCGCTGGGTGACCGGTATGGATTTAGTGACAGAATTAGACTTGGAAATGCACAGAAGCGTGTGTGTGAAGTTATTCTGAATGACCCTATGTGCACCTTCAATATGATCTACCCTTTTAGGGATAGATTTCAAATAGCTCTGATATAGCAGAAACGACTAAATTATGAAATTGCTAAATTGGGAATTGTATTTCAACCCAGAACAAAAAATGTGCTTTGACGGACACTAAATAACTTTCCCAGCCACAACAGGACAGCGGTAACGAGAGATTTAGCGGGATATAAATTTGAGGCCTAGTATTTAGGCGCTGGGTGACAGGTATGGGTTTAGTGACAGAATTAGATTTGGAAATGCACAGTAGCGGGTGTGTGAAGTTATTCTGAATGACCCTATGTGCACCTTGAATATTATATACCCTTTTAGGGATAGATTTCAAATAGCTCTGATATAGCAGAAACCACTAAATTATGAAATTGCTAAATTGGGAATTGTATTTCAACCCAGAACAAGAAATGTGCTTGAACGGACACTAAATAACTCGCCCAGCTACAGCACTAAGGACAGATTTAGCGGGATATAAATTTGAGGCCTAGTATTTAGGCGCTGGGTGACAGGTATGGGTTTAGTGCCAGAATTAGACTTGGAAATACACAGTAGCGGGTGTGTGTGAAGTTATTCTGAATGCCCCAATGTGCACCTTGAATATTATATACCCTTTTAGGGATAGATTTCAAATAGCTCTGATATAGCAGAAACCACTAAATTATGAAATTGCTAAATTGGGAATTGTATTTCAACCCAGAACAAGAAATGTGCTTGAACGGACACTAAATAACTCGCCCAGCTACAGCACTAGGGACAGATTTAGCGGGATATAAATTTGAGGCCTAGTATTTAGGCGCTGGGTGACAGGTATGGGTTTAGTGCCAGAATTAGACTTGGAAATACACAGTAGCGGGTGTGTGTGAAGTTATTCTGAATGACCCAATGTGCACCTTGAATATTATATACCCTTTTAGGGATAGATTTCAAATAGCTCTGATATAGCAGAAACCACTAAATTATGAAATTGCTAAATTGGGAATTGTATTTCAACCCAGAACAAGAAATGTGCTTGAACGGACACTAAATAACTCGCCCAGCTACAGCACTAGGGACAGATTTAGCGGGATATAAATTTGAGGCCTAGTATTTAGGCGCTGGGTGACAGGTATGGGTTTAGTGCCAGAATTAGACTTGGAAATACACAGTAGCGGGTGTGTGTGAAGTTATTCTGAATGACCCAATGTGCACCTTGAATATTATATACCCTTTTAGGGATAGATTTCAAATAGCTCTGATATAGCAGAAACCACTAAATTATGAAATTGCTAAATTGGGAATTGTATTTCAACCCAGAACAAGAAATGTGCTTGAACGGACACTAAATAACTCGCCCAGCTACAGCACTAAGGACAGATTTAGCGGGATATAAATTTGAGGCCTAGTATTTAGGCGCTGGGTGACAGGTATGGGTTTAGTGCCAGAATTAGACTTGGAAATACACAGTAGCGGGTGTGTGTGAAGTTATTCTGAATGACCCAATGTGCACCTTGAATATTATATACCCTTTTAGGGATAGATTTCAAATAGCTCTGATATAGCAGAAACCACTAAATTATGAAATTGCTAAATTGGGAATTGTATTTCAACCCAGAACAAGAAATGTGCTTGAACGGACACTAAATAACTCGCCCAGCTACAGCACTAGGGACAGATTTAGCTGGATATAAATTTGAGGCCTAGTATTTAGGCGCTGGGTGACAGGTATGGGTTTAGTGCCAGAATTAGACTTGGAAATACACAGTAGCGGGTGTGTGTGAAGTTATTCTGAATGACCCAATGTGCACCTTGAATATTATATACCCTTTTAGGGATAGATTTCAAATAGCTCTGATATAGCAGAAACCACTAAATTATGAAATTGCTAAATTGGGAATTGTATTTCAACCCAGAACAAGAAATGTGCTTGAACGGACACTAAATAACTCGCCCAGCTACAGCACTAAGGACAGATTTAGCGGGATATAAATTTGAGGCCTAGTATTTAGGCGCTGGGTGACCGGTATGGATTTAGTGACAGAATTAGACTGGGATATGGCCAAAAAATAAACAGACTATTGCTGGTTAAATGCACTTGGTGTGACAGCTTCACCCTGATGTAGGCTTTAGCCAAAAAACAACCACACCATTGAGGGTTAAATGCACTTGGTGACAGGCGCAGCTTGCCCCTGATTTAGTATATGGCCAAAAAATGAACAGACTATTGCTGGTTAAATGCACTTGGTGTGACAGCTTCACCCTGATGTAGGCTTTAGCCAAAAAACAACCACACCATTGAGGGTTAAATGCACTTGGTGACAGGCGCAGCTTGCCCCTGATTTTGTATATGGCCAAAAAATGAACAGACTATTGCTGGTTAAATGCACTTGGTGTGACAGCTTCACCCTGATGTAGGCTTTAGCCAAAAATCAACCACACCATTGAGGGTTAAATGCACTTGGTCGCAGCTTGTGCTGGCGCACCACAAGACACAAAATGGCCGCCGATCACCCCAGAAAAATGTGACTGACAAACGGTCTGGGCAGCCTAAAAACAGTGAGCAATTGAGGATCAGCAGCTCAATGATCCACAGCTGCAGATCGATCAGTTAATCAAGTCCTTTGGAGGAGTTAATCTGCCTAATCTCGCCCTACTGTCGCAGCCGCAACCTCTCCCTACGCTAATCAGAGCAGAGTGACGGGCGGCGCTATGTGACTCCAGCTTAAATAGAGGCTGGGTCACATGGTGCTCTGGCCAATCACAGCCATGCCAATAGTAGGCATGGCTGTGATGGCCTCTTGGGGCAAGTAGTATGACGCTTGTTGATTGGCTGCTTAGCAGCCTTTCAAAAAGCGCCAAGAAAGCGTCACAAAAGCGCGAAGAAAGCGACGAACACCGAACCCGAACCCGGACTTTTACGAAAATGTCCGGGTTCGGGTCCGTGTCACGGACACCCCAAAATTCGGTACGAACCCGAACTATACAGTTCGAGTTCGCTCATCCCTACCCATTATCCCATGGCCTAAAATATTATTTTTCTAGGCTCTGATAGGCAGGGCCGGTGCAAAGATTTTTGTCAACACAAGCGAAGCTACATTTTGCCCCCCCACTCGCATCTCACCTGGCCCTGTTCCCGGCTGCAGCAGCTGGCTTCTCCTCTGTATGGTCCAGGTATCTTCTCTCTGCTTCAGAGAATCGCTGGTTTGAGGACCATATTTTTCGCCCTCTAAGACGCACTGGCCCATAAGATGCACCTAGGATTTAGAGGAGGATAATAAGAAAAAAATATTTTCCATTGCACCTCAGGTCAGATCAGCAATCGCCCGATAATACCCAGGGGCAAAAAATACAGGGTATTTTTTAAAAAAAAGTAAAATTTTTCCGCCCCCCCCCCCCCCCCCCCCCATCTCTGCGCCCTAAGGCAGCAGCTTGGTCTGCCTTATTAAAGCGCCGGCCCTGCTGACAGGACACATTTCAGAGAATTTCCCTTTAAGACGCATAAAAATGTCCCCTGATTAGGACACATATTTTTTGTTGGAATTTTTTTCATTGATTCCCCTCCGGTATGTCACTGTCCATGTTGTGGGACTATTTGTGCACTTATACTAAGTATTTGGTGGCTGCAAATATGATCTGAAGGTTTTTCAGGTTCGCCTGCCATAAAAGTGAATGGGGCCTGCAAACTTGCATTTCGCAAACATTTGATTGTGTTCGCAAACCTTCCTGGCTGATGTTGGTTTATCTCTAATCTTCATCATAAGCTTTATAATGAAAATAAATGTGTTCCTCTAGGAAATCATCTACTAGCTCTTCCATTTTATCATGAGCTGCACAATCATGAAGTTCGGCAAGTCCTTGAGCAACCGGACTCTGTTTATTTTGTTTGTACCAGACTTCTAATAGCCATCCTACAAGTTATTCTGCTGTTTGACAAATTGCCATCCCTGATTTTGTCACTTTGTTAATATTGTAGTGGTTGTTGTGCCGTTTCAATGATGGTTTTCTCCCCCTGAATGTAACTTCTAAAGTTCTGAAGTGCCTAGACTGTGGCTAATCAAGCTTTCTCACAGTCATAAAATTTTACCTCTACAGGTGACAAGGACTTACTTGCATAAGCAATTACTTTATTCAATTTATCTTGTTTTTGACACAGTATAGCACTAATACTGAGATTTGTAAACCCAGTTTCCAGATAAAAGGGTTTACCTCCCTCTGAATATGCGAGATATAGGGCTTGAGTGAGTTTTCTTTTTAAGCTCAATCATGGCTTGTTCCTGATCCTTCCCCCATGTCCATGGTACACCTTTCTATAATAATGTCAACAATGGTTTACTGATTTCCACAAATTATTAATAAACTTATGTGAATAATTCATCATACCCAAAAATGACCTCAGTTCACTGACATTGGTAGGTGTTTTAGACTTTATCACAGCCTCCACCTTTTATGCGTTCTGGATAGAGTTGAGCGGACATCTGGATGTTCGGGTTCGAGAAGTTCGGCCGAACTTCCCGGAAATGTTCGGGTTCGGGATCCGAACCCGATCCGAACTTCGTCCCGAACCCGAACCCCATTGAAGTCAATGGGGACCCAAACTTTTCGGCACTAAAAAGGCTGTAAAACAGCCCAGGAAAGGGCTAGAGGGCTGCAAAAGGCAGCAACATGTAGGTAAATCCCCTGCAAACAAATGTGGATAGGGAAATGAAATAAAATTAAAATTAAATAAATAAAAATTTACCAAAATCAATTGGAGAGAGGTCCCATAGCAGAGAATCTGGCTTCACGTCACCCACCACTGGAACAGTCCATTCTCAGATATTTAGGCCCCGGCACCCAAGCAGAGGAGAGAGGTCCCGTAACTGAGAATCTGTCTTCGTGTCAGCAGAGAATCAGTCTGCATGTCATAGCAGAGAATCAGGCTTCACGTCAGCCACCACTGCAACAGTCCATTGTCATAAATTTAGGCCCAGCACCCAGGCAGAGGAGAGAGGTACCGTAACAGAGGATCTGGCTTCATGTCAGCAGAGAATCAGTCTGCATGTCCTAGCAGAGAATCAGGCTTCACGTCAGCCACCACTGCAACAGTCCATTGTCAGATATTTAGGCCCAGCACCCAGGCAGAGGAGAGAGGTCCCGTAACAGAGACTCTGGCTTCATGTCAGCAGAGAATCAGTCTGCATGTCATAGCAGAGAATCAGACTTCACGTCAGCCACCACTGCAACAGTCCATTTTCATAAATTTAGGCCAAGCACCCAGGCAGAGGAGAGAGGTTCCGTAACACAGAATCTGGCTTCATGTCAGCAGAGAATCAGTCTTCATATCATAGCAGAGAATCAGGCTTCACGTCACCCACCACTGCATCAGTCCATTTTCATAAATTTAGGCCCAGCACCCAGCCAGAGGAGAGAGGTCCCAAAACAGACAATCTGGCTTCATGTCAGCAGAGAATCAGTCTTCATATCATAGCAGAGAATCAGGCTTCATGTCACCCACCACTGCAACAGTCCATTTTCATAAATTTAGGCCCAGCACCCAGGCAGAGGAGAGAGGTCCCATAACAGACAATCTGGCTTCATGTCGGCAGAGAATCAGTCTGCATGTCCTAGCAGAGAATCAGGCTTCACGTCACCCACCACTGTAACAGTCCATTTTCATAAATTTAGGCCCAGCACCCAGGCAGAGGAGAGAGGTCCCGTAACAGACAATTTGGCTTCATGTCGGCAGAGAATCAGTCTGCATGTCCTAGCAGAGAATCAGGCTTCACGTCACCCACCACTGTAACAGTCCATTTTCATAAATTTAGGCCCAGCACCCAGGCAGAGGAGAGAGGTCCCGTAACAGACAATCTGGCTTCATGTCGGCAGAGAATCAGTCTGCATGTCCTAGCAGAGAATCAGGCTTCACGTCACCCACCACTGTAACAGTCCATTTTCATAAATTTAGGCCCAGCACCCAGGCAGAGGAGAGAGGTCCCGTAACAGACAATCTGGCTTCATGTCAGCAGAGAATCAGTCTTCATATCATAGCAGAGAATCAGGCTTCACGTCACCCACCACTGCAACAGTCCATTTTCATAAATTTAGGCCAGCACCCAGGCAGAGGAGAGAGGTCCCGTAACAGACAATCTGGCTTCATGTCGGCAGAGAATCAGTCTGCATGTCCTAGCAGAGAATCAGGCTTCACGTCACCCACCACTGTAACAGTCCATTTTCATAAATTTAGGCCCAGAACCCAGGCAGAGGAGAGAGGTCCCGTAACAGACAATCTGGCTTCATGTCGGCAGAGAATCAGTCTGCATGTCCTAGCAGAGAATCAGGCTTCATGTCACCCACCACTGTAACAGTCCATTTTCATAAATTTAGGCCCAGCACCCAGGCAGAGGAGAGAGGTCCCGTAACAGACAATCTGGCTTCATGTCGGCAGAGAATCAGTCTGCATGTCCTAGCAGAGAATCAGGCTTCACGTCACCCACCACTGTAACAGTCCATTTTCATAAATTTAGGCCCAGCACCCAGGCAGAGGAGAGAGGTCCCGTAACAGACAATCTGGCTTCATGTCAGCAGAGAATCAGTCTTCATATCATAGCAGAGAATCAGGCTTCACGTCACCAACCACTGCAACCACTAACACCACCACGACCATGTCCACGTCCGCGTCCCTTACTAGATGTTTTCCTCATTGTTATCGTTCACCACAACAACAAAAATATTATTTGGCCCAATGTATTGTATTCAAATTCAGCTGAATATAAATTTGAGGCCTAGTATTTAGGCGCTGGGTGACCGGTATAGATTTACTGACAGAATTAGACTTGGAAATGCACAGTAGCGTGTGTGTGAAGTTATTCTGAATGACCCTATGTGCACCTTGAATATTATATACCCTTTTAGGGATAGATTTCAAATAGCTCTGATACAGCAGAAACCACTAAATTATGAAATTGCTAAATTGGGAATTGTATTTCAACCCAGAACAAAAAATGTGCTTTGACGGACACTAAATAACTTGCCCAGCCAGAACAGTACAGCGGTAAAGACAGATTTAGCGGGATATAAATTTGAGGCCTAGTATTTAGGCGCTGGGTGACCGGTATGGATTTACTGACAGAATTGGACTTGGAAATGCACAGTAGCGTGTGTGTGAAGTTATTCTGAATGACCCTATGTGCACCTTGAATATTATATACCCTTTTAGGGATAGATTTCAAATAGCTCTGATATAGCAGAAACCACTACATTCTGAAATTGCTAAATTGGGAATTGTATTACAACCCAGAACAAAAAATGTGCTTTGACGGACACTAAATAACTTGCCCAGCCACAACAGTACAGCGGTAACGACAGATTTAGCGGGATATAAATTTGAGGCCTAGTATTTAGGCGCTGGGTGACCGGTATGGATTTACTGACAGAATTAGACTTGGAAATGCACAGTAGCGTGTGTGTGAAGTTATTCTGAATGACCCTATGTGCACCTTGAATATTATATACCCTTTTAGGGATAGATTTCAAATAGCTCTGATATAGCAGAAACCACTAAATTATGAAATTGCTGAATTGGGAATTGTATTTCAACCCAGAACAAAAAATGTGCTTTGATGGAAACTAAATAACTTGACCAGCCACAACAGTACAGCGGTAACGACAGATTTAGCGGGATATAAATTTGAGGCCTAGTATTTAGGCGCTGGGTGACCGGTATGGATTTACTGACAGAATTAGACTTGGAAATGCACAGTAGCGTGTGTGTGAAGTTATTCTGAATGACCCTATGTGCACCTTGAATATTATATACCCTTTTAGGGATAGATTTCAAATAGCTCTGATATAGCAGAAACCACTAAATTATGAAATTGCTAAATTGGGAATTGTATTTCAACCCAGAACAAAAAATGTGCTTTGACGGACACTAAATAACTTTCCCAGCCACAACAGGACAGCGGTAACGAGAGATTTAGCGGGATATAAATTTGAGGCCTAGTATTTAGGCGCTGGGTGACCGGTATGGATTTACTGACAGAATTAGACTTGGAAATGCACAGTAGCGTGTGTGTGAAGTTATTCTGAATGACCCTATGTGCACCTTGAATATTATATACCCTTTTAGGGATAGATTTCAAATAGCTCTGATATAGCAGAAACCACTACATTCTGAAATTGCTAAATTGGGAATTGTATTACAACCCAGAACAAAAAATGTGCTTTGACGGACACTAAATAACTTGCCCAGCCACAACAGTACAGCGGTAACGACAGATTTAGCGGGATATAAATTTGAGGCCTAGTATTTAGGCGCTGGGTGACCGGTATGGATTTACTGACAGAATTAGACTTGGAAATGCACAGTAGCGTGTGTGTGAAGTTATTCTGAATGACCCTATGTGCACCTTGAATATTATATACCCTTTTAGGGATAGATTTCAAATAGCTCTGATATAGCAGAAACCACTAAATTATGAAATTGCTGAATTGGGAATTGTATTTCAACCCAGAACAAAAAATGTGCTTTGATGGAAACTAAATAACTTTACCAGCCACAACAGTACAGCGGTAACGACAGATTTAGCGGGATATAAATTTGAGGCCTAGTATTTAGGCGCTGGGTGACCGGTATGGATTTACTGACAGAATTAGACTTGGAAATGCACAGTAGCGTGTGTGTGAAGTTATTCTGAATGACCCTATGTGCACCTTGAATATTATATACCCTTTTAGGGATAGATTTCAAATAGCTCTGATATAGCAGAAACCACTAAATTATGAAATTGCTAAATTGGGAATTGTATTTCAACCCAGAACAAAAAATGTGCTTTGACGGACACTAAATAACTTGCCCAGCCACAACAGTACAGCGGTAACGACAGATTTAGCGGGATATAAATTTGAGGCCTAGTATTTAGGCGCTGGGTGACCGGTATGGATTTACTGACAGAATTAGACTGGGATATGGCCAAAAATTAACAGACTATTGCTGGTTAAATGCACTTGGTGTGACAGCTTGACCAACCACACTACTGAGGGTTAAATGCACTTGGTGACGGGCGCAGCTTGCCCCCTGATGTAGTATATGGCCAAAAAATTAACAGACTATTGCTGGTTAAATGCACTTGGTGTGACAGCTTGACCAACCACACTACTGAGGGTTAAATGCACTTGGTGACGGGCGCAGCTTGCCCCCTGATGTAGTATATGGCCAAAAAATTAACAGACTATTGCTGGTTAAATGCACTTGGTGTGACAGCTTGACCAACCACACTACTGAGGGTTAAATGCACTTGGTGACGGGCGCAGCTTTCCCCTGATGTAGTATATGGCCAAAAAATTAACAGACTATTGCTGGTTAAATGCACTTGGTGTGACAGCTTCACCCTGATGTAGGCTTTAGCCAAAAAACAACCACACCATTGAGGGTTAAATGCACTTGGTTGCCCCTGATGTAGTATATGGCCAAAAAATAAACAGACTATTGCTGGTTAAATGCACTTGGTGTGACAGCTTCACCCTGATGTAGGCTTTAGCCAAAAAACAACCACACCATTGAGGGTTAAATGCACTTGGTCGCAGCTTGTGCTGGCGTACCACAAGACACAAAATGGCCGCCGATCACCCCAGAAAAAAGTGACTGACAAACGGTCTGGGCAGCCTAAAAACAGTGAGCAATTGAATTTCAGCAGCTCAATGATCCACAGCTGCAGATCGATCGATTAATCAAGTCCTTTGGAGGAGTTAATCTGCCTAATCTCGCCCTACTGTCGCAGCCGCAACCTCTCCCTACGCTAATCAGAGCAGAGTGACGGGCGGCGCTATGTGACTCCAGCTTAAATAGAGGCTGGGTCACATGGTGCTCTGGCCAATCACAGCCATGCCAATAGTAGGCATGGCTGTGACGGCCTCTTGGGGCAAGTAGTATGACGCTTGTTGATTGGCTGCTTTGCAGCCTTTCAAAAAGCGCCAAGAAAGCGTCACAAAAGCGCCAAGAAAGCGACGAACACCGAACCCGAACCCGGACTTTTACGAAAATGTCCGGGTTCGGGTCCGTGTCACGGACACCCCAAAATTCGGTACGAACCCGAACTATACAGTTCGAGTTCGCTCATCCCTAGTTCTGGAGTAACCTCATGTCCCAGGAAGTTTACCTTGGTTCGACACCATTGGGCTTTCTATAATGAGATTTTAACACTTGCTTCTTTCAACTGATTAAGCACATGCCTAATTTCGTATCAGCTACGTACGTTAAATTCCCTCTTTCAGTGGCCTCAGGCATGGCCTTATGTAACAATACAGCAAATTCATGACCTGATTTTATGTAACCAAACAGAAGTCTGGTCCATGCGAACTGTTCCGTACCAAAAGTAAATGCCAATTTATATTGGTCTTCAGGACTTACCTTGATGGACCAATATCCCTGAGCACAATCAAGTGTAGTAAAGATATTGGCGCCTCGCATTTGTACCAAGCATTGTTTGATACATGGCTCTGGCCAGCCAGACATATATACTTGTTTATTGAGCTGTCTAAGATCAGCACATAAACTCCATTGACCATTCGATTTAAAGGGAACCTGTCACTAGTTTTATGGTGTCCTAACTAAGGGCTACATAAATAAGTGACTGATTCGCTTAGCAAAATGCTGGGTCACTTTCTTTAATTGACCCAGTCAATCTTCCAACATCTTGTATTGAAAAGCTCCAGCTGATAATGATGGTCATGAATATTTATGAGCTTCTGACTCTCCCCGCCCACCTGCTGCTGAGTGACAGTTTGTTTCCATAGGAATCAGCAGCAGGTGGGCAGGGGAGTGGCTATAGCTCTGAATTAAATATACGCTGGACTCGATGACATCACGCCGGACTCGAATCAGCTCATTAGCATGCGACATCTTTGTGTGTATATTATGAGGTAACCATCTGTCACACCAGTAAGTGAATACATCTAAGGCACTTTTTAGTAGTTAATGATTGCATATAATTAGTCAGGTTCCCTTTAAGGATACCAAGAATAGGATTATTATAAGAACTGTGCACCGATCTTATAATACCTCTTTCCTTGAGATTCCTTATTATTTCAGCTAGCGAATCATAACATGCTAGTGGAAAACGATATTGCTTGATATAAACAGGAGGTACCGTTGGATCAGTCTGAATTCTGGCAATGTGTATGTCTGTTAGACCACAATCATAGGAATCTTTAGCAAAGATATCCTTGAACTCCAAGATAACTTATTTTAATTATTGGCGCTCTAGGTCGATATAGCATCCATCAGCTAAGGAGGATATTTGCTGCTGTACCATCTCCAGGAACCCTGGAAAAACTTCATAGGCTTCTTCAAGCCTGTCAGTGAGGTCATGACCTTCCTGGCAAACTCACAATATTTGTTGCCATTTCTTTACTTAAGAGATAGGATAACCGGATTAAGTTGCTTCTGAACTCATCTTGTGGATTACAGCAGATCTCTGATGGAGGCCAAATTTACACAGACACCATGCTTTTTGTTTCCTCAGGAACACACACTGCTTCTTACTGTGCAGCCTCTTTTCTTTTTTTTTTTTCTTTGTGTGTGCAACTTTATTTAAACACTTTCTGTTTAACAAACAGACAACATATTCATATGACTGTAGATCGATAGATAAGCTGTAATAGGGCATATAGAAAAAATGTCATATATCTTAACACCCCCACTTGCTCTTATACTGCTTATGAGAAATAGTTTGGTACAGTTACATCATTTTACTATCTATATTCCAAAAATATAACTTACAAACCTATCAAGCTTAAACTTTGTTATTGGTTTAGTCATAACATCAGCTACCATTTTATCCGTAGAACAATACTCAAGATCTATCTTGCCTTCACTCAGAACAGAGCTAAGGAAATGAAATTTAATGTCAATATGTTTGCATCTCTGATGATAAACTGGGTTCTTTGCGAGAGCTTTCGCACTCTGATTGTCTTCAAAAATCTTTACTGGCTCATACTGACATTCACCGTCCAATTCTCTTAGCAATTGTGCAAGATATAGACTCTCCTGTGTGGTTGCAGCTAATGCCATATATTCAGCTTCACAGGAAGATAGTGCTATTGTTGGTTGTTTCTTTGACTTCCAAGAAATCAGAGGTCCATTTTCAGTCAGGCTGAAACAATATCCTGTTGTGCTTCTCCTATCAATCTGGTCTGAGGCCCAACTGGCATCACTATATGCCTCTAGTTTTAATTTCTTTTTACATTTTCTGTAGCATAGTTCAAAATTGACAGTTCCTTTCAAGTATCTCAGTACGTGTTTGGCAGTGATCATGTGTTGTACACTTGGTTGTGAAAAATGTTGTGACAGTTTGCTTATAGTCCAACTCAAATCCGGTCTTGTAAACGTAGCCACATAAATCAAACTGCCTACTATCTCCTGATAGCTTTTTACATCTGCAAGTTCGCTTTTGTCGTCGGAATCTAATTTTTGTTCGTATCTCTTCTGATTCATCTTCACCGTTTCACTAGTCTGTCTAAAATCGATGCCCAAAAAATAGTTCAGTTTCCCAAGATCCTTCATTTTGAATTTTGTCGCAAGTGTTAACTTCATATCATTGAGTAGTTTTTCATTGCTTGCAGCAATGATCAGATCATCAACTAATATTAGTAATATTGCTTGTTCATTGCCTTTCTGTTTGACATATACACAATGGTCTACAGAATTTTGTATAAATGCATTTGAACATAGATAATCATGTAGCATCTTGTTCCAGTTTCTTCCCGATTGCTTAAGACCATACAGTGACTTTTTTAGTTTGAGAACTAGCTTTTTATTTGTCATCTTTGATCTCAAAACCTTTTGGTTGGTCTATATATATATCCCAATCAATTGGGGCATGCAAGTAAGCTGTCTTCACATCCATTTGATGCAAAATTAAATCATATTGTGCTGCCATTTGCATCAAAATGCGTAATGAAGTAAAATTTGCAGTTGGAGAAAAAGTTTCCATGTAGTCAGTTCCCTTTACTTGACTATAACCTTTTGCCACAAACCTGGCTTTGTACGTTTCAGTTCCATTTGCATTGCTTTTTATCACATATACCCATCTAACCCCCACTGAATTTTTACCTTCTGGTAATGTGGTCAATGTGAAGGTATCATTCTCCTTTAGTGATTCCATCTCTTATTTCATTGCATCTAACCAACTTTGTGACTGGGGTGTTTCCATGGCTTCTCTGAAGGTCTGGGGTACATCATGTGCTCTATAGCAGTAATCTATATTCATCAGTACCTGATCATCACAAACAGATTCTAGTACATAGTCATTTAATTACTGAGGAGTTTTTCTATTTCTTGTAGGGTATTTTGTACCCTGGTCATCATCTTTGTCCTCTGCAATCTCCACTAAAGAATCTGGGGTCTCTTTAGTCATTGGACTTGATACAGGAATTACACTCCTTTCCTCATAGTCATCATCATTATTGTCCAACAGCTCAGTCTGAGTTTGTTTCTCGATTACATCCTTTTCAATGCATTTGACTAGTCTGTGCCTGAAGACTTTTCCAGTTTCAGGGTAATACACCAGATAAGAGGGACTAATTTTGTCATATCCTACAAAAATTACTTTTGTGCATTTTGGATCCAGCTTTTTCTTATCATGTTTGTATGCAAAACATTCTGACCCAAAAATCTTCATTTTTGAAAAGTCTGGTTTCTTCCCTGTCAGTATGTTGTACGGCGTTTGCTTCAAACGACTGTTAAAGCATCGATTTCGAATCATAGCTGCTGTCATCACTGCATATGTCCATAACTCTTTTGGTGCTTTACTCTCTATTAGCATACATCTTGCCATCTCTATCAGTGTTCTCCAGTTTCTTTCAGCCGTTCCATTTTGATGCGGTGAGTAAGGTGCTGAAGTCTCATGTCTTATGCTCCTCTTTATGAGTAGTGATTGGAAGTCATTCGATGTGAATTCGGTACCATTGTCAGACCTCATTCTCTTGATGGTCCCATAGGGGGCAGTATCAGCGATAAACTTCTCTGTGGCTAGAACTGTGTCACTCTTGTTCTTCAGAAAGTATACAAATACTGCACCAGAATAATCATCAGTGAACACTATGATGTATTTGAATCCGTCCTTTGCAACTGGCTCTATAGGACCTGTTAAATCTGTGTGTACTAGTTCAAGTGGGTATTTTGCACGGGTGTCAGACTCTCTGTTTCTACTCTGAGCAAATTTCCCTTGGGTACAAATCTCACACTTCAGGTTGGACTTATCAACCTTACCTTGGATCTTCATTCCATCTACTAGATTCTGTAGTTTCAAGATATCATTGTAATTACAATGACCAAGGATTTTATGCCATATCTGAATATCATAACAACCGTAACAACTGTCTTCACATCCCTTATAGGTGTCCAAATAGAAAAGCCTGTTGTATTTCTTTATAATAAATCTTGTACCATTCTTATGAGCCAGAATACTGTCATCTTGTCGGAATTCAACAGACGCCCCATTCCTTGTTGCTGCTTCAACTGAGAAAATGTATTGTGGATATGTGGGGATAAATAATGCATTTTGTAGCAATGTTCTCATTTGTTTTCCCTTACTGTCCATTAGGTACACTTCTGCGTCGCCTCTCTTGAGTGCTACACCGGAAGTTCTTTTCCCATCTGCCAACTCCATGTAGTGTTTCTCTGGCTTAAATGAGGTGTCAAATCTTTTAAATTTCTTAATGTCTGTAATAATATGCGATGTTGCTCCTGTATCTACCATCAGGCTTTTTGTTACGGGATTGCTTAACTGGTCTTCGCTTATTTTAAAAGCAAATGTTTGTTCTGTATCATCAACTACATGCTTTACATTGTCTCGTGCTTTTCGTCTGCACAATGTCTTACTGTGAGTGGAGCTCTTGCAATAATTACACCATTGTGTCTTCCTTTTATTCACTCTTCTTGGACATGCATTGGCTTTGTGACCTTTCTGATTACAACTGTAGCAGATAATGATGTCTTTCCCCTTTGTTGGTATAACAGGGGTGCCGACCTCCATAACATTGTAAGTGCTTGTGCTGCTACGATATTTTTCAGTGTCCTCAAAAATCCTTAACTGTGTTTTAAAGTCAGTAAAAGTCATATCTTCTTTACCTTGTGTTATATGGATTGCAAATGGTTTGAATGATTTAGGCAGGCCTTTAAGAATCATAGCAACTAATAGTCCATCACTGAGGGTCTCTCCTGCATTTCTAAGTGCTGTAATAGCTGTTTCTGTGCGTATGATATAGTCTGTGACTCTTTCACATTCAGATTTCTGAAGAGATGTTAGTTCTGTGTATAAATTTATGATACGTGGCTTACCTTGGCCAGCATAATGATCTCTCAGGATTTTCAGCGCTTTTCTTCCATTATCAGTTGCTTCTCTCATTATAAGAGATAGACTTATCATCTAGGAATTGTATTAGTTCAGCATAAGCTTCTTCATTCTTATTCCTATCTTGCATAGTGTCTACTCTATCTGCTGGTTCACGCAGGATGGTTTCTTTAAGGTTCATCAAGCGTAGATGGCCTAGGAATTTTGTCTCCCACAGCTCATAATTCTTCTCATCTCCATCGAAAAGTAGCCTGTTCCATCGGTTTGTTCCCTCTCTCCTGGGCCCATAACCTGTTGCCATTTCTTTACTTAAGAGATAGGATAACCGGATTAAGTTGCTTCTGAACTTATCTTGTGGATTACAGCAGATCTCTGATGGAGGACAAATTTACACAGACACCATGCTTTTTGTTTCCTCAGGAACACACACTGCTTCCTACTGTGCAGCCTCTTTTCTTTTTTTTTTTCTTTGTGTGTGCAACTTTATTTAAAGGGATTCTGTCACCTCCCCTAACCCAAAAAACGATTTAGAGATGTTTTCTTGTATGGTGATGTTCTCACAATTCACCTCCATCCAGAAATTACTGACTCTACTGGGTTTAGTGGTCATGAACAATTCCTAGTAGGAATTGAAAAGCTGAATGATAAGGCTTTCTTCCCATTACAGGTTAAGGACCTAGGGAGGACTAAAAGGGCTAAACTGAATTTACGCCAGGAGAACAGTTACATTAGTAGGGACCTACTAAAACATTTGGCCAATCCCAAGGTAATTAGGTATCCAAACCGTCAGGATAATTGGGTACATGAGTTTGATGATGACTCTGATTTTCATAATGTAATTGTGAAATGCATGTTATCCATTTCTATTTGGGGCTACATTAGCTACTCATTTATTCCTGGTACTCAATGAGCCACGATAAACCATTTACATAGGCAACAATATATTACATTGTTTTGCTATACACGTGGATATGGTGAATTCCACATTGTGGACTAGATTAAAGGGAAATAGAGCCCTTAAATCATCCCAGATACTGCCATATACAGGGAGTGCAGAATTATTAGGCAAGTTGTATTTTTGAGGATTAATTTTATTATTGAACAACAACCATGTTCTCAATGAACCCCAAAAAACTCATTAATATCAAAGCTGAATATTTTTGGAAGTAGTTTTTAGTTTGTTTTTAGTTTTAGCTATTTTAGGGGGATATCTGTGTGTGCAGGTGACTATTACTGTACATAATTATTAGGCAACTTAACAAAAAACAAATATATACCCATTTCAATTATTTATTTTTACCAGTGAAACCAATATAACATTCACAAATATACATTTCTGACATTCAAAAACAAAACAAAAACAAATCAGTGACCAATATAGCCACCTTCCTTTGCAAGGACACTCAAAAGCCTGCCATCCATGGATTCTGTCAGTGTTTTGATCTGTTCACCATCAACATTGCATGCAGCAGCAACCACAGCCTCCCAGACACTGTTCAGAGGTGGACTGTTTTCCCTCCTTGTAAATCTCACATTTGATGATGGACCACAGGTTCTCAATGGGGTTCAGATCAGGTGAACAAGGAGGCCATGTCATTAGATTTTCTTCTTTTATACCCTTTCTTGCCAGCCACGTTGTGGAGTACTTGGACGCGTGTGATGGAGCATTTTCCTGCATGAAAATCATGTTTTTCTTACCTTGCAGACTTCTTCCTGTACCACTGCTTGAAGAAGGTGTCTTCCAGAAACTGGCAGTAGGACTGGGAGTTGAGCTTGACTCCATACTCAACCCAAAAAGGCCCCACAAGCTCATCTTTGATGATACCAGCCCAAACCAGTACTCCACCTCCACCTTGCTGGCGTCTGAGTCGGACTGGAGCTCTCTGCCCTTTACCAATCCAGCCATCTGGCCCATAAAGACTCACTCTCATTTCATCAGTCCATAAAACCTTAGAAAAATCAGTCTTGAGATATTTCTTGGCCCAGTCTTGACGTTTCAGCTTGTGTGTCTTGTTCAGTGGTGGTCGTCTTTCAGCCTTTCTTACCTTGGCCATGTCTCTGAGTATTGCACACCTTGTGCTTTTGGGCACTCCAGTGATGTTGCAGCTCTGAAATATGGCCAAACTGGTGGCAAGTGGCATCTTGGCAGCTGCATGCTTGACTTTTCTCAGTTCATGGGCAGTTATTTTGCGCCTTGGTTTTTCCACACGCTTCTTGCGACCCTGTTGACTATTTTGAATGAAACGCTTGATTGTTCGATGATCACGCTTCAGAAGCTTTGCAATTTTAAGAGTGCTGCATCCCTCTGCAAGATATCTCACTATTTTTGACTTTTCAGAGCCTGTCAAGTCCTTCTTTTGACCCATTTTGCCAAAGGAAAGGAAGTTGCCTAATAATTATGTACACCTGATATAGGGTGTTGATGTCATTAGACCACACCCCTTCTCATTACAGAGATGCACATCACCTAATATGCTTAATTGGTAGTAGGCTTTCGAGCCTATACAGCTTGGAGTAAGACAACATGCATAAAGAGGATGATGTGGTCAAAATACTCATTTGCCTAATAATTCTGCACGTAGTGTACAGTAAGTGTATTAGTAGCACAGGATGTTATTATCCAGGTATTAATAATTTCCTGTTACCCATTCAGGTATTAAAAGGCCAGAAGTTAAAGAATTCCGATGCATTAATTTGCCTATCAAACAGAATGCTAAGATTAGGAATTTCAGTAAATCCTACACCCAT
Source organism: Bufo gargarizans (assembly GCF_014858855.1). Taxonomy (NCBI): domain Eukaryota; kingdom Metazoa; phylum Chordata; class Amphibia; order Anura; family Bufonidae; genus Bufo; species Bufo gargarizans. The sequence continues at coordinate 584,126,650 of NC_058080.1, read as the reverse complement.
GGTGAAATTACAATCCTTGAAAACCCAAATCATTTTAAATAATGTTACGCCAAATGAAGTCCATTTGTCTAAAGACTATATAATTGTTTGGCTTTAGATTCAGATTATTATACATTTGGGTTTCTAAATGTAATTATTAGTCTAATACCTGAATGGTATCTCACCGAGGAGCAAACATTTTATTCTTCCCCTGAAGGATTGTTCACCATCAGTTCAATTTATCCTTTTCATTCTGGAGAAGGTATCTGCAAGGTAGAGGAATCCTCCCTTGCCTTTGATCATGCACCTAACGGTCAGGAAGCCAAGGAATATTGTTAAGTTATATGACATTTTTACTCGTTCAGGAGATACACATATGCTGTTATCCTCCTGTCCACCTACGGTCGAGGTTGAGGTGGCTTGTAAGAAGGAGACATCTGGAACTTGACTATTCTTGAAATGGATCTCAATGGAGTCCGGCATTTTCTTTATCACATGGCAATTACGCCGACTGTGATAGGATTGGGACTGCTCATAGTTAATGGGCATTCTCACTTGGGACCATATAACCTTATTGATAAAATCAACAATAGGATTTAATATACTCGTTCAGGAGATACACATATGCTGTTATCCTCCTGTCCACCTACGGTCGAGGTTGAGGTGGCTTGTAAGAAGGAGACATCTGGAACTTGACTATTCTTGAAATGGATCTCAATGGAGTCCGGCATTTTCTTTATCACATGGCAATTACGCCGACTGTGATAGGATTGGGACTGCTCATAGTTAATGGGCATTCTCACTTGGGACCATATAACCTTATTGATAAAATCAACAATAGGATTTAATATATTTAAGAAATCAATGCCAATAAATTTAATGATCAGAGGGATATCCACTATCAATGTGGGATGGCTAATTACTTAATTTCCCACTTTACCTAAGACATTTAGGGCTGTGCCTGAAACACTTACCAGGTTAGCAGTAAAACTTTTTAGCTTATACTTCTCATCTCAGAAGATAAATCCTGTAATTGTTGAAAATATTTTTGGGATAATAAAGTCGCTTGGCTACCTGGATATCCATCAAAGCCAATATTTGCGGGAACTTCTCAAACAATTCCACTTTAATAAAATGTTGTTGTTCGATTTCATGTAAGGAACACAAATATGTTGGATGATAAGTGAAACTGCTTTCCTGCTATGCAGGCATTCTTACCCGTGACCCACCTTCCTTTTTTTCACAAGCAGGAGTGCCCATCATTTTCTGTACAGCTGAAGTCTCTGTAGGCTGCAAGATAGAACCACAAACATGTTGCACCTCCCCCCTGACATTTGGCATTGGAAGGGTTAAATTATTTGCAGGGATACAGACATTTGTGTTACTTTGCTTTCTTTTGCATACAGTTAAATCATCAGCATTTGCAGAAGTTGACACTCTTACTTGCTTCTCCCCTTTTATAATTGGGGAGGGCTTTCCACAGGAGTAGCTGTCCCTATAAAAAAAAGTTTGGGGATTAACAGTAAGAGCTTTGGATAAATCTTCCATCCTTTGCATTAACACTCCAAACTGTCTCTGTATCTGATTCAGTCATTAATATTTGCTCTATTTTTCCCATAACCTTTTAAAGGTTGATTTTGGAATTTATACGCTTGAGACTTAACAGAACCTTCTAATTCAGAACCATTTAAAACCCTTTCCGGGCCATGTGGGAATCCCCTGACATAACCACTCTGGTATCTTCTGAAAGGAGGGAACCACCTATTTATAAAATGAATCTTTTTATCTGGGCTTTCATTAACAATTGGCACCTTATTATTCTCTGGTCTAGGTTTAACTTTATTAGGATGGGGAGGTTTGGAGCTTTTTACAACTTCAGCATAACTCCTTCTGGAGCCCCAAACTGTCCCTGATCACTTTTTATATGAGTCTCAGCTATTTCCTAATTAGATTTTTTTTAATCTCCTATCTTGAGACTTCTCGCTATTTTGTAAAGTGGCATACAGAGTTGTTCTCTCTGTCAGCAACTAGTCCAGAGTTTTTCTGGGATGGTAATCCCGGGCCAAAATAAATTTTATTTTATTGGTCAAAGCATCATAGAACAGCTGGATAAATTCATGGCTTTCAAAATTGGGATCTTTCTCAGCCAAACTATAGGCATTTTTGAGAACAGACAGAAATTCCCTGGGGCTCTGATTGTGTTGACATTTCAAGGTAAACATGGCTCTTCTTGCAGCAGTAGCTGAGCGATAGGGACAAAATTCTGTCTTTATTTCTGATACAACCTCTGACCAGGTATCCATGCCCATATCACGGAGTGAATTAAAGAAATACCTGTGCTTTGGCTCAAACACCCAGGAAATAAACGGAATTTTCTGCTTGTCACATTCTAAATGTAGGGTTCTCATAGCCTCCTCATAGGTTTCTATATAATTAATTATAGAATGTGATCCTTTCTTAGTAAAAAGACCCACAGTTTCTTTTAAAAACTTGATAACCTTTGTCGTGTGAACCATAGGCTGGTAGACTTTCTGTGACAAACTTTTGGAAGGCTTAGGAGGAGAGATGGGCTTTAACTTAGGAAGAGAATGTTATTTAAAATAAATGTGTTTATCTTCTTCAGAGGGGCTACTGTAATCACTTTCTACCTCTGACCTCCTCATGGAATGTTTAACTTTCACTCTGCTGGCGGGTTTTTCGTGTCTGAACTGCAGAGATGCTGGATCCTGGCTATTTAACTCTTGTTGCAATCTTATATTAGCAATATACAGCCTTTCACATTCTTTTTCCACATCCGATTTTGACTTTTTACATTCTAACGCTTCACTAGAAACTTGATCCAAATCCCTTTTCAGAGCCTGGATCATTTCTCTATTCTAGATATCTCTGTCACAATATTCTGAAATTTTAACAGACAATTGCTCCATTTGAGCAGAAATTTTGGCAGACTCAATTTCAAACTAATTTAACTCTTTTTATAACTGATCAATTTTATTAGCATTATGATTGTTTTTATGCCTCGCTTTATTTAATTGTTCTGCCAATTCAAAAATGAGATAAATAAATTCAGAGCAACAATAGATCTTTATCCTTCTTTGTTTTAGCGTCAATAATGTAATAAAGAGAACTCCAACAAATCCTGATTCATCAGACCAAATATCATCTACATATTCGGCAACTTTTCTCTGCAGTCCAACTACCCATTCATTTATATCCTCTTTTATTCCCAATTTTTCTTGAATAAAAGACATCACATGGAATTTGACTAAGCCTCTAAAATCTACATCATGCATACCAGCCACACGTTCTACCTCAGACTGAACAGTTTTGCCAGCAACACTGTTAGTTTGTCACGGTGGGGAGTGGGGAAACCCCCCACCATGCAATGTCTTCAAAGGGAAAGAGCAACTAGGCCTTAAATCAGGGATAAGGGAGCAGGTCACCTCCTAATTCTTCCCTAAATCCTATCCCTGACCTCCTGACTGTATGAGCCACCCTCAATGGTAGGGGGGCTCATACTCATGAACCTCGGCCCTATAGATCCCTGCATAATGGCGTCAGGAGTCAGAGACAACTGATTCCTCCAAGAAACAGAGGAACTGGAATCTCACACAGAACAAGCAACAAAGGGAATGATGGGAGTTAGCAGCGGACAACACGACAAGTAAGTGTCCAGAAGAAGCAAACACAACTGCCAACAAGACAAACATGGACACATTACCTGATGCAGCAGCTACCAGGAACTAGAGCGGTCCACGCCACAACCACTGAATACTAGTAAAGCACTTAGGTCCAAACACACACCAGGAAGGACCCAGCACCAACACCCAAACACTGAATCTAGTAGTCACTACCTGGACCACCATGCGTAATGATGCATGGCAGCCCCAGGCAGCGATGCTCATAGTTGCCCCTCCGGGGAACTTTCAGGCACCCCCTTTCGAAGGATAAGACAAACAGAGGAAATGTCTAGCAGAAATGCTTGACACAACATCAACAGACCAGACATGTAACAACGCACTATACATAACAACCAACCCCCAAATCAAACCCACACCAAACATAGACACATAAGGATGGGTGGAGACCCAGAGAAGACATAGGGATGACATTGCTAAAAGACCTTGATGTCCAGCAAGGTGGCCCTCAATGACCGGGCAGATGAAATTGCCCAAGAATGGAGCATAGCTTCCAGACCACAGCAAGGCTTGAGCACAACTAACCTAAATGCTACAAGCCAAGGCTAAATAGCACCAAGAGACCACACCCAGATCCACACCTAGTCAGGAAATTAACCCCACACTCACCAAACAGCAGGAAGACTCAACTTTAAATGGGAAGTGCACATGCAAACTGAAAACTACACGTTGCCACCGGCAACCAGTGTGCCCGGCAACTGTTTCACGGCCAAAATAACATAGGCCATGACATGGTCTCAGACATTTTACATTTTTCAATTATTTTACAATAACCAATTAACGTCTAGTAACACAAATATATATATATATATATATATATTTATATATATATATATATATATATATATATGTATATATATATATATATATATATATATATATATATTTTGTGCAACTACCTTTGTATCAGCCTAGCCAAATCTCAGCCGTGCCTCCATTTATGTCAGAATATTTATACTGCTCTGATAAACAGTCAAATTTATTTATGTAAACAAGTTAGGATCTATAATGGAGGAGATTCCAACTTGTTTTCCACAAATAAAAAGCTAAGAAGAGCTCATTATTTGTGCTAAGTTGATGACAAAAGGAAGACAGTTGTATACAATATATATATATATATATATATATATATATATATATATTACTAATATTTCAGTGCAATAAAAATAAAAACAATAATAAAATATATGATGATATAAAATTGGTGGCATTTAAAATTGGTGGCAATTAAAGAATAATCAATGGTATGCAATCAAGAAGACAAAATAATCTATAGGGTATAGATATAATCAATAATCAAACTGGTATCTTTGTAATAACTGACACAAAATAAAATTTGAGATTGACACTTGATTTCTCACAGTGAACAGATTTTCCTGATTCAAAGGAAAGTTAAGCTTTCACCATGTTATATAATATATATCCATTCAATTAGAACATCTGACTAGAACTACAATCAGTTCTCTGGAGATCACACAATTGTATATATATCAATTGTATAGATTAATCTCCCTAGATTGAAAAGACACTATTGATGCTGCAGGTACAATTATCTCTAATTAATCTAGTTCCTACAACAAACAATATGGTCTAGTTATATATATATATATATATATATATATATATATATGGCAATACAATGTCTAATATACAGTCAAAAATGTATACTATACCAGAGAATCTGGAAGAAAGAAATCTGGAAGAAATCAGCATCAATGTTCAAATTCAAGGTTGTGGCTTGCCTGGATTGATCTGATGGATGAATCGATCTCATGTGATCCTCCGATCTCATGTGATGTGATGATCCCTCTTGCTGGCTCCTACCAAGGGAAGGGGCTTGACCTTAATTTACACGTGACCACTGACATCATCTGTTTAATACTGTTTCTTACTTATTACCACCCCCAGAGGGCACTAGCATTTTATGTAAGTGTAATAACAAATAAAATCTTCTATTTTCTTCTAATTTTGTAAAAGATAACCTCTGACCTAATTTTAGGACCATGTTATAAATATACATAAGAATGGCACTTAGGCTTACTACTGTCAGACATCCAGGCTACTAGAACGAAATATGATTTTAAACAACTCTTTCACAGGACACTTATCTCCTTATCTATGCATTCTTCAGACATGGTAATTAACTTGAACCATTCTTGTTCACACACATAACAAGACTACATTGGAAACCTCATCTAATTCTATACACCATGAATATATTTTGATTATAATGAATTCTAATTGATTTCAATTTCATAGAACATAATATATAGAATAAAATAGATAACACACAATACAATCACTTTGTAGCTATATACTCCATACAATGAATATAAAATGCATCCCCTTCTATTAATTGGGATGGGGGAAAAAACTTTAGACCATTGTTTTGCAGGGGTCTGCATGTTTTATGGTAGGTCTCTACCTCTCCCCTTCAATTTATGACCTGGGAATTGTTTAGGCAAGCATTCCTAACTTTTTAGTCAGTGATTCTCTGTCTTGAGAAAGCTTGAACTCACACTGCCCTTTCAGAAAACAGACAAGATGGCTACCAATGTCCATATACCCATCTTTAAATGTAATCTGTATAAAGGGTTTTATAATATTGATTCCCCTTCTCCTCAATATTTCTGACACTACAAGGATGGCTATTTATCTGAATGACCATGTCTATATGACATTTTCCCTGAAGAAGACCCTGAGAGAAAAATGCCTGGTTCAGCTGATGGCCCCAGGAGTCGCATTCTGAAAGGGTTTTCATGTATTACTATGTAATACCAATGATAATGCATTGTAATGTCATTAGGTGCTGTATGAAATGAGATACTTTTATGTTCTGTATCGACATGTGTTATGCTTCATAAACCGATGCAGTCTATATAAGTAATGCTTTTTTATTATCCATGGAGGTACGATTGTCCTTACTGTGACATGTTACTGTATTTACGGGTACAATTAATAAGTTGTTGCATCATATGTCTGAAGAGTTAGGTACGTCACGTTCTGTCACAAGATTCTACCATGCCATAGCGTACAGTGCTGCAAAAGAGATCTTGTCATTGAAACAACTAGCATTAACAATAATGCTCACCCACCTTTTCTGGGAAATGTTCCAGGATTTTAAACACTAATTAACCCTGTGCATTGCTGGAATAAACTTGAACTTGAACCACCATGAATAAAAGGACACTAGACACAAAACTATTCATGAACTCTGAATCTTAAGGATGTTTATTGTTTGCTAAGTAACATACAGTAAATGCTTGTGTATCTACACCACTACTAAGCAAACTACAGAAATGATCATACACTTTAGTTTTTTTTATACAAATGTAAAATGAAAAATGCTGTAATATAAAATGATGTTATAAATTAAAGACCATGGAAAACTTCATGGCAATGTTTTTTATGATTGTAATTTTCTTCTTTTGGGCTTTATTAAAAATGCTCACCCATTTTGAGACACAGGAATGAAAATCTGTTTGCAAGTTGTCAGTTTCTCTTTTCATTGAGTCCCTTCATTTGATGGCCTAATGTGTACCTGATGCGTAGCTATAGGGAAAGCAGGGGAAGCCGCTGCTATGGAGCCCAAACTCAGAAGGGGCCAGCCCGTGATGAAGTCTGAAAGATTTTATTGTCAAAGCTCTATTGTTACAGTAGGTAAGATAAGGGAATGAAGCAGAACACGGCAAAGCAAACAAAACAACTGACTAGGCCCCAAATGCTAAGGAACAAAGGGGTCACCTCCTAGCAATCCCTAAAACACCTTCCATAAGCTGCTATGCCCATGTGCATATCTCGATGGTAGATATGCACATGCCCATGTATCTAAGACTGTAACACACTGAACCACACTGAACCAAACCCTCAGCTGTAGAAAAGAGGGAAAGAGGCACCCAGCTCCTTCAACAACTGAAGGCGCTAGCGTCACCCTAGAGGCCTAGTCAAAACAGACACAGAAGGAACAAGGGAAAAGGACTTATCTAGAGATGTGTCTGAGAAGACGATCCACCAAACTTCCATAGCTCACACAAGGCACCCGCAAAGGCTATAGGGAGAGGGAGGAATAAATAGCCTGACCAATTACCTAAAGAGCAACACCTGGGAGGAGGTGGGATTCTGCTCAAACCCACAACAAAACAAACTGTCAGATCGAATCACAAGAAGCAACTCTGACAGATCTCCTCACAACACCCACAGGGCAGGGCGTGGCACTCCTCAACAGTATTATGCAATACATTATATACAGTGACCGCATATACAGTGACATGACATACAGCATATGTGTGGATGGAGCTGCTCCTGGGCCTGGTCTGAGAGAGCAATATTCACTAGCCGCGGGAATGTGGGAAGGGGGGGCCGTTCAAAAATTTGCTGTGGGGCCCAGTCAGTTCTAGTTATGCCACTGCATCTAATATCTACATCCATCTAATATCTATCTATCCATCTAATATCAATCTAATACCAGTATCTATCTTCAGTATAATGGTATATCTATGGTTTCTCTCTCTTTTTTGTCCCTTTTTATCTATTTAAGTATATATATATATATACAGTATGCCAGGTACAATTTAGTATATCTATAATGTGGTATTATAGTCATCTAGGTAGTAATCTTCATATTAAATATATAAAGCTGTGTAATTGAGTGAAAAATCGTAGGTTATATATTAAAAAGCATACAATGAAAAATCTATTCAAGCATAATCTGTTTTGAAAGATAAAATCAAGATACATCTAATTTTCCAAGAATAAGAACTTGTTCATCTGTGATCAAATTGATCTATTTGAATAGTAGAATATATAAAACTCAATATACATCAAAGTGGAAACTAACTGGCTACACCTGTACAATTTAGATCAGGATTCACTTTAAAAGGTTGTAGTATTTGTTCAATCCCAGTCAAGGAGAGCTATGTCTCTAGTGCAGCTCTATCACTTTATAAATCCGTGGCAAAACCAAAGCACCAAATGAATCCATTGCTATCTAATATATAAAGCTGAGTGTATGTGTGTGTAACGGGGGTTTGAGGGCGCCCCCTAGTGTCTTTGGGGTCCCTGAACCTAGTTAACTCACTATGCCTGACAGGCGGATCCTGAGCCTCCGCTATCTGGGAGCTGGGGTACATGTCTGCGGCAGTGCCTCCACCCAGTGGAGCATCCGGGGTAGGGATGTGGGGTCCCACTGGGAACATACTTGGTGCAATGAGACTGACACAGCCTAACTGAAATTAACTTTATATAGTAAGTAGCAAATGAACCAACATACATAGGAAAATACAATAGAGTAACACAGATAACAATGCAATGTGGATTTTCCTCACCCACCCACCAGCACACCTGCATCCCACCCCCCCCCCCCCTTATCTTCGCCCTAGTGGCCGTTGGTGCACATAGGAGAGTTGGGGCCCTATAAGTCCTGCTCCGCAGGGTCACTGAAGGTCCCTCTCTCAGCAGATGTGATCTTGGGTGAAGCAAGTTCTCTCCACAAGGTTCTATCTCTGTGCTGCAGTCTCTCACAACTCGACACATGTCCTTTCTCTGGCTGAGCATGTGGTAACCACCAGAAATCTTCCAGGACCTCCCACCTCAGCGCTGTACCGGAAGTATATCCTAAAAGGACCTGCGATGATGCCACAATCATGTGACTCATTTCAGCAGGTCATGTGATCAATGCTCAATGTTTTATTAACAGCATACTGAGTCCATCTGCCATCTACTGGGCATTTCAGATAATGCAGCCTGTGTAACTTCACAGGGTTACATGCTCCCCCTTGAAAATACTTGGCTTCCACTGGCAAGTCCTAGCCAGGGGGCTTAACAAAAATTCAACAGAAAAAGGTTTAGTATACATACAGTACAGTTAGCACAGTAACATCCTAGCTAGCTAGTTATCTAGGGCAAAGAGTCACTAACATTTACCACTTCAGCTAGTGCATGTAGGAAAGTGGCCATTTTAGATGCTGCTTGTGTCAGCGGGGCATAACTGGGCTCTCCTATATTATCATAAACTAGGGCCCTAGGGGGATGCCGCACTCTGGTGCTGTGCCTCAGTTCTCGCTGTGGGAGAGGATCTTGGGACATCAACTGTGGAACTTCGACTCCTGTCCTCGAAGTAGAGTCTCTAAAGGAAGTTCCAGGCACAAAACATGGACTTTCTGGATTCAACCTTGGAGAACTTTGTGACCCAGGAGAGGTTCCGGGACTTTGTGAAACCACAGGAGTTAAAGGAGGCAATTGCTGTGTTTCTTCTGCGGGTGATGACCACCACTGATCCTCTGCACTGGGAGTTCCCGGGGTCTCCTCTGTCCCATTTCCAGGACTCTCTGATGGGTTTTCCTCCAGTTCTTCACTACTCTCTTCCTCTTCATCAGCATACACAACTGGAAGCAGATGGTTTCTATGCCAAGCCTTTATTCGGCCCTCCGGGCCCCTAATGTTGTAGACTGGCAGTCCTTCCAGTTTGGACACAACCTCAAACAGAGTATCTTTCCATCTGTCAGCCAGTTTGTGTTTTCCAGGCACACCTAGATTACGGGGAAGAACTTTATCCCCTGCTTGAATCTCCCGATATCTCACCTTAGAATCATACCTTCTTTTGTTCCGTTCTTCCATTTTTGCTGCAGCTTGGGTGGCCAACTCATAGGCCCGATGAAGGTTTTGTTTGAGGTTCCTCACATATTGAAAGTGTGAAGTTGAATCTGTTCCATCAGGAGACACTCCCAAACGGACATCTATCGGCAATCAAGCTTCTCTTCCGAACATTAGGAAATAGGGTGAGAACCCTGTAGATTCATGCCTTGTACAGTTGTATGCATGGACCATGGCTTCCACATGTTTACTCCAAGACCGCTTCTCGACTTGCTTGAAAGTCCCTAGCATATCTAGGAGGGTCCTATTGAACCGTTCTGGCTGTGCATCACCCTCCGGATGATAAGGTGTGGTTCTGGACTTCTGCACCTGCAACATGTCAAACAGCTCCTTGATCAACTTACTCTCAAAGTCCCTACCTTGATCAGAGTGTATCCGATTGGGTAGTCTATAGTGAATAAAATACTTCTGCCAAAGGACTTTGGCTACAGTCACAGCCTTTTGATCTTTAGTGGGGAAGGCTTGAGCATATCTGGTGAAATGGTCCGTTACCACCAGCACATTTCCAATTCCCGCTGTATCGCTCTCAATGCAGAGATAGTCCATGCACACAAGATCCATGGGTCCCGTACTTTTCAGATGACCCATAGGGGCAGCTCTCACAGGCAGGGTCTTCCTCTGGATACACCTCCTGCATGTCTTTACATGTTGCTCGACATGTTCCCTCATGCGAGGCCAATAGAACCGATCTTGTACTAGGCCATAGGTCTTGTCCACCCCGAGATGCCCATGTTGATCGTGGAGAGCTCTCAGGACCATGCCACGGTGTCTGTGCGGTAGTACCAATTGTTTTCTGTCAGGGTGATCATGATACTTCACGACCCTATAGAGTGCTCCATCTTCGAGATGTAGTCGGCTCCATTCTCTTCGGTATAATTCTCTTTTACTCACAGGTAGAGAAGTCAGCGATTTAGGATTCTTAGTCTTTATTGCTCTGATAACTATCCCAATATACCAATCCTGCGCTTGAGCCTTCCTCTTGTCTTCTGTGGTTATACTGGACCACTGTTGGAGCATGACTGGAGCATAGAACACCTCAGGCACGGCTTCTGGAGAGTGGCTAATGGAGTCTATCCCTCTTAGCTCGGAAAATTCTTCTTGACTCTCGGCCACCACATACATCTGACAAAAGGCTCCTACCCCCGGCCCAGGGATCTCTTCCCACTCCTCTTCTTCTTGGTGAGGAGGGAGTCTAGGTCTGCGGGACAGGGCATCTGCGCTGACATTCTTGGGCCCAGGTTTGTACTTCAGGCTGAAACTGTAGCTTGACAAGGCAGCCAACCACCTATGTCCTGTGGCATCCAGTTTAGCTGTAGTCTGGATGTAGGTAAGTGGATTGTTGTCAGTCCTTACTTCGAATGTTGCTCCATACAAATAGTCATGCAGCTTATCCACGATGGCCCACTTGAGTGCCAGAAATTCCAATTTATGGACTGGATAGTTCTTCTCTGCACCTGTAAGACTTCTACTTATGTAAGCCACCGGCCTCAATCCTTCTGGATAACTTTGGTGCAGTATACCCCCTAGGCCTTCCATACTGGCATCCACATGGAGGATATATGGTTTCTCAGGGTCTGCATAGGCTAAGACAGGAGCTTCTGTAAGTCTCTTCTTCAATGTCAGAAAGGCATCTTCACATCCTGAAGTCCATTTCTCTCCAAAGGGGTCTTTAGGATATGGTGCCTTAGCACCCTTTACGTCAGAGGTAATCTTCAGTAGGTCATGTAACTCTCGAGCAATCTTTGAGTAGTCTTTCACGAACCTTCGGTAGTAACCACAGAATCCGAGAAAGGACCGCAACTCACTGATGTTATTTGGTCTTGGCCAATTCAACACTGCTTTAATTTTAGCAGGATCTGTGGCTACTCCTTCAGCGGAGACTATGTGCCCCACATAAGTGACAGAGTTCTGGGCAAATCGGCATTTGTCCACTGATAGCTTCAGGCCTTCAGCTTGAAGTCGATCCAACACCTTTAGCAATCTTTGTTCATGCTCCTCTGGTGTCTTTCCGAAAACAATTAGGTCATCTAGATACACTAGACACTCTTTGGGATTCATATCCCCCACAGTTTTCTCCATCAGCCTCTGAAAAGTAGCAGGAGCTCCTGTGACTCCCTGTGGCATTCTGGTAAACTGGAAGAACCCCAAAGGGCAGATGAAAGCTGTCTTTTCCTGATCCTCCTTCTTCATTGGTACCTGATAATATCCAGACCTCAAGTCAAGCACACTGAACCACTGACTGCCAGATAGGGCGTTCAGAAGATCCTCTATCCGGGGCAAAGTGTACTGATCTGGCACAGTCCTCTTGTTCAGAGTACGGTAGTCCACACATAGCCGAACTGAACCATTCTTTTTCCTCACTACCACAATAGGTGAGGCATAGGGGCTCCGGGACTCTGTGATGATGCCTGCTCCTTCCATCTGCTGGAGCATGTCCCGGACATCTTCCACATCTCGAGGGGGTATTCTTCTTGATAGCATGGGTGGCACTCTTAGAACACCCCACGTCCATCTCTGCTCTGGAGAACACTCCCTCTCGGGTGGCCAGTTTTGAACGAAGGCTGTCTTTCCACTGCTGTGGTAGAGGAGACTCTTCTAGATCAAAATCTAAAGGTGCTTTCACATGATCCTTCTGTTCTGCACTCACAGACATGATGGACGAAACTTGATCTAAAAGGTGTATCACACCAATCTTCTGATGACGATCAATCCGGATTTCTGTGGGAGTTAAATTCTGTACCATCACAGGGAAACTCCGACACCACCTTTATCGCCAATCTTTTACCTCAGGTATGAGAGTCCACCCCTTCTTATGATCCTCTTCAGGTAGAGACTCAATAAGGTATTGTCCAGTTCCCCCCAACATTTCATGGTGCATTGAGGCTATGGCTCAAAAGGTTTTGGTCTCACCAGGCTTCACAAATGCGGGTTCTGTTCCTGAATAGTGGCACGACCCTGGTTTTGTTTCAAGGGCTAGTCGTCTACACTCTTTTCCTAGAACAGGGCTGACCTCCATCAGTCGGTCTAAGGAGACATCTCCCACTTCTGTCAGATAAGCCTTGAATACATCCTGTACCATCTTTGCATTAGTATCCAATATTATTGGGGCACACACTTTCTTGGCTGTCGGGCATATCAAAGCTTCCAGCTCCATAGGACATATCATCCCGGTGTTTAACTGGGGAATAGTTATGGTCACTTTTATGCATCCCTCCACAGGTTGAGCTTGAGACCCAACGCCCCATAGCTGAAACTCTCCTGCAGGCTCCATAGGAATGTGTTTCAAATGACGTTCATAGAAGTCTCTGTAGATAATGGTGACTTGAGAACCTGTATCTAGCAATGCTGAAGCATGAATTCCTTCTACTTGCACGTGTATCAAAGATTTAGGCCCAATTTTGGCCCCTACAGATAAACTATATGTAGGCCGGGTCTTCCTTCGCTTGTAAGACCTGGTCATTTGAGTCTCCTCGAACTCGGTTGCCAGCACCTCCACATCCACCTCCATGGAATTCGCAGTGCACTCGCTCTGAAAATGCGCTGACTTTCCACATTTAAAGCAGTCCCCTCGGCGGGGTGAATCCTCAGGAAACATTTTTTTCTGAGTCTTCCTGTGTTGCCCCGCACTTCCAGGGGGAGGATCGGTTCTCTCTGGTGGTGATTTGCATAAGAGCTCCAATTCAGCCACCTTCTTCCTAAGAGCTGACAGTTCTGTATCCTCTTTCTCCTTCTGTAGGGGTGGACACGTCTGGTCTTCCAATCTCCTGGCTGTATTTATTAATATGGAATAAGGCAGAACTTTATCATCCAACTTGGCTCTCAGCAGAATCATAACTGGATTATTGGTCAAACCACCTCTCTGAATTTGCTTAGATAGCCGAGCATCCAACTCAGAGGCAGTGACTGCTCCTTTATGGAATAACTTTCCAAGCGATAGCTGTAACCGATTGATATAGTCAGTGGCTTTTTCATGCTCCTTCTGCTTAGTGGCTAGGAACTTAACCAACAGATCATCCAAATCTTCTGATTTCCCATAAGCATCCTGTAAAACTTGTAGATAGTCGTGCACAGTAGCTTGCCCATTTACTCCCTTGTACAGTCTTATCATGTCTGTAGCGGGAAAACGAAGACTCTCCACCAACCGCTGTTTCTTTATGGTATCCGTACAAGACCATTCCTCCAACAACTGCATAGCATTATCCTTCCAGACCTCAAAAGGCTCTTCTCCTGAAGGAACAGGCTGATTCCCAGAAAACACCTTTAGTTTGCGGTAACTATGGGTGTGGTTTGCCGTCACTATGGCTTCTGAGAGTTTCTGTAGTATGTCCGATACATCACTACCTCCTGTAGGCAGGGTGCGTACTTCAGGGTTGTCTGGTTTCAGTAATGCTGAAGATGTATGAGATTCTGCTTTAGGAGTAATCATCCCCTGTCATCTAGGAGGATGGGCAGCTTGGTTAAGAATGGCTCCGGCCTTTCCGGAGATGGGAGTCAGGAGCTTAGAATAATTTTCTGTGACATAATCTCTCTGTTCTAATTTAAAGGGTTGTTGCAGTGAGACCCTTTCTTTCTTATCAAGGAGAGCGTACACTAAGGAGCATCCTTCATCTGGGGCTCCATATAAATGAATGTTGGTAGGCATCTCATGGTCTCCCAAGTCCGTATGACAATATATTAACATGTAAGTTTGGCCTTCAGAATCCTGCAGGATATCCCTGACGGTCGCCATTTCTATTCCCAGTCGAATTTCTATACACAAAATGACGTGATTCATCTCACAGCAGGATGGGACTTTGCATAACATCACAGCTTGCTGTAATGGTACATTTCTTTGCTGGGCCCACTGTTTTGCAAAGGAGGGAGTGGCCTGAGGACTTAACTTATTCTCACTGGTTGTACCCCAATACATCTCAGCAGTGCCTCCATATGTAACGGGGGTTTGAGGGCGCCCCCTAGTGTCTTTGGGGTCTCTGAACCTAGTTAACTCACTATGCCTGACAGGCGGATCCTGAGCCTCCGCTATCTGGGAGCTGGGGTACATGTCTGCGGCAGTGCCTCCACCCAGTGGAGCATTCGGGGTAGGGATGTGGGGTCCCACTGGGAACATACTTGGTGCAATGAGACTGACACAGCCTAACTGAAATTAACTTTATATAGTAAGTAGCAAATGAACCAACATACATAGGAAAATACAATAGAGTAACACAGATAACAATGCAATGTGGATTTTGCTCACCCACCCACCAGCACACCTGCATCCCACCCCCCCTTATCTTCGCCCTAGTGGCCGTTGGTGCACATAGGAGAGTTGGGGCCCTATAAGTCCTGCTCCGCAGGGTCACTGAAGCAGCCTGAGCTGTGTAATGTCCGTCACTGGACCTCAGAGTCTTTACTGTTAGTGAGGAGACAGGTGCCCTGTGGTGATACAGGGAGAGGTTTGGCTTACCCTCACAACACGATTAACCAGGTCAGTCAGCAGCAGTCTCCTCTCACTGGATTCACCAGACGTCTGGACTCAGTGCTTGTCTTTGCCAGCAGGTCCCTCTCTCAGCAGATGTGATCTTAGGTGAAGCAAGTTCTCTCCACAAGGTTCTATCTCTGTGCTGCAGTCTCTCACAACTCGACACATGTCCTTTCTCTGGCTGAGCATGTGGTAACCACCAGAAATCTTCCAGGACCTCCCACCTCAGCGCTGTACCGGAAGTATATCCTAAAAGGACTTGCGATGATGCCACAATCATGTGACTCATTTCAGCAGGTCATGTGATCAATGCTCAATGTTTTATTAACAGCATACTGAGTCCTGGGCATTTCAGATAATGCAGCCTGTGTAACTTCACAGGGTTACATGTGTATGTCTGTATGTCAACTAAAGGAATCTGCACCATCGCATTTAGGGTCCATTCACACATCCATAGTGTATTGCGGATCCGCACATTGCGGCTCCGCAATACACCAGCCAACACCCCCATAGAACTGCTATTGCGGACAATAATAGGACATGTTCACACATTCTACGGATGTGTGAATGGACCCTAACAATTACAAAATTTGGCACACAGGTACATGAGGTGTCCGGAACTGTTTTAGACTGGGTCTCAGCTCTCTAGCATGTACCTTTCCTGAGATATTCCCCAAAAATGCATTAGCTAATAGAAGCCTGGTCACATGACCCTTATCAGCCAATAGAAGCTCGCAGGTCCTTAGTCTCCACATACACACAGTTTTACACCAGGTTTCCATAACAACCCAGCCATTTTTCTTCACTGCTGTAGCAGTCAACTTTAAAGGGGCAGAGCACTGTGGATGACACTGTTAAGGTAGTGGAGTGCTGTGGAGGTCACAGTTAAGGGGGTAGGTAGGGTGGACATTCAGGCCACCCTCAAAAGACAGACTTTAAAAACCCCATCCCCAGGTCCTGCTAAGCCACACCCCTGACCCGGTTAGGCCACACACCCTCACTCTGCATCTGACGGGGATTAAAAAAAATGATGGTAAAAATCAACTTCTGTCAGCTGCAGGTTTGGGAGGGAGGTTGACTTTCTCCCTGCAGCTCAAGCTCAGACAGCACAGTGCTGCTATCTGAGAGTGAGCTGTTCAAAAGGACATCCCTGTGTCTATCCAGGCCCTGCACCGGACAGAGGACAGGGAGTCTGAAATCTGGACTGTACGGCCTAAAACCAGACCTCTGGCCACCCTAGGAGCAGGCTGCTGTGGAGGTCACAGTTAAGGAGACGTTCCGCTATGGAGGTCAGTGTTAAGGGGCAGATTGCTGTAGAGGCCACTGTTAAGGGGCGGGGTGTTGTCGAAAACACTGTTAAGGATATGGGCGGGCAGTGTGGAGGTCACTGTTAAGGGAGTAGGGGACTGTGAAGGCAACTATTAATGGGGCAGTGGGGTACTGTGAGGTCACTGTTAAGGGAGCGGGGTACAGTGGAGGTCACTGTTAAAGGAGCAGGGTACTGTGGAACTCACTGTTAAAGGGACTGTCACTGTGGAGGCCTCCGTTAAGTGGGTTGGTAATGGTTGAGGTCGGTTAAGGGGACTGTAACCTATAGTTAGTGTAAAGGGGCGGGTGCTGTAGGGGTCACTGTTTTAGTGGATACTGTCGATATCTTTTAACGACACACAAAAACATTAAATGAAATAGATGAAATATACCTGTGCAAAACCGGATCCTTCTGCTAGTATTGCTATATTTTTATAAGTCACCCTTAGACCGTTTTTACCTTGGTAACCACTGGTAACAGGAATAAATCCAACAGTGGCAACAGTAGCTTCAGTAGCACCCAGGTGAGAATCGTAGAATGCAATAGTTATTAGTTGCATATTTATATATTCCTCAACTTTGAAATTGCAACACCAAGTAGATAAAGTAATGAAATTGTGAAAATCTCAAGATCAACAAACATATTAATAATATGGAAATAATAAAATAATTCAAATAAAATATTTAAAATGTCTCAAATTATTTAGTATCGAGTATGACCACCATGTGCAGAAATACATGCACCTACACACCTTGGCATGCTATTATTGAATATTAATGATTGTCTGAAGAATATTCTACCATGCTGAATAGTGATGGATGAACATCTGCCGGGGCGGTTCACCAACGCGATCGCGCAAACGCGATCAAATGTTTGCGAACCGCAAGTTCGCGGCTTGTCCCAATTATTTTAATGCCAGGCGAACCAGAAAAACCTTCAGCTCATATTTGCAGCCAAGAAATAATTACTAGAAGTGCACAACACAATAGTCCCACAATATGGACAGTAACATACTAGATGTATTATTCGAATTTGCGATCTCCATTCATTATTTTTTTCAATGCAAAATACCGGCTATATAATTTTCGCGTACGCGCATGCGCAAAATAGGCTGCATATGGCAGCACTATTGTGAGCAGCGGACACGTTGGATGTTTGGATGTTTTGTTCCAGATACATTTGCAGTCTGCTTTTTGCCTCCTGTGTAATGTAAGTTCTGCCTGCTTCTCCTCCCTATCTGCTGCTCCGTCTCTCCCTCTGAACTACCCTCCTCTTCCTCTCTTGTGGGCACCCACGTGACGTCCAACGCACATCATCCTCGTCACCTTTCCCACCACTAACAGTAAAGATCTCGAAGTAGGCAGCAACAGCAGGGACCAAACTCCTTAGGCTGATCTGGGTACTGTCATCAGGCTGCTGGGTGTCGACCGTTGATACGTCCTCTTAAGGATTCGATGCCAAGAATGGCTGCGCATCGGAAAGGTCTTGTAATGGATAGGAAAATAATTCCTCTGACTCGAGCCGAGGAGATATGGTGGTGTTGATGGTGGTGTCTTTTGGGGTGCACACAGCAGAGAGTGAAGAGTGTGCAGATAAAAAGAATGAGGAGGGTGCATAAGTGGAAGGCTGAGTGAGCCACTCAACCAAGTCTGGTGCGTCCTTTGACGTAATCGCACGCACCTTCTGCAACTTCCCACTTAGGCTTCGGCCTGGTGCACCTGCCCAACCCCTACCACCGCTGCGGAAGGGCCTGCCTCTTCCTCTGCCTGTCAGTTTTTAAATGACCCTGTGACAAAAGTCTCTATAGAAGAGCAGTATTTGTGGAAGAAGTTATATAACACCCATGCTTCAATCAATTTTTAGGGGGCGACTGGTGTATCACACCAGTTTAAATGATTTTTTCCAATACCGTTTGTCACTGCACTATATAGAAAGTATATTATTGGTATATAACACCCCGCTTCTATCAGTTTTTTTTTTTTTTTGGGGGGGGGGGGGGGCGCGACTGTATATCACACCAGTTATAATTATTATTTTCTAATTGCGTTTGTCACTCTGTGTAGCTGCAGTATCGCTGTAGAACCGCACACCACTGCTGCACAATACAAATCCACTATAATAAGCTTTATATGTTAGAAAGTATATTCAAAGTGTATTACACCCCTCTGTACTGCACACCTATCAATAGTACATTAAAAGGACTTTTGTGGACCTATTTGATAGCATTTTTGTCCCTAACAGTCTGTCCCTGCTCAAGACAGCAACCTTTCTCTACACTGACAGATCGGGTCTATTTATAAGGTAGAGGGTATGTCCATGGGCTGAAACGTCTCAATTGGCTGTCCTGTTCTGTACCACCTGATGGATGTGTCATGGGTCAAAGTTCCTCACAATGTAAAAGAATATGGCGGACGCAAATATCTCCATATGTTTGCATGTTCGGTGAATCGCGAACGGGCAAAGTTTGCCGCGAACCGACTGCGGGGGCGAACCGCAAGGCCATCTCTAATGCTGAATATTCACACAAATAATTAAGATCTGCTGCTAGCAGCTTCCTTTGCAATTGCCAACCAATGACATCCCACACATGTGTTCGAATGGAGAGAAGCCCAAAGAAGCTGCTGGCCATGCCCACATGGTCTCCAGACCAACCTCTGGCTATCATTGCATGCGAGACAAAAGAGGGACTCATTACTGAATAGAATAGACCTCCATTCCAACCTCCATTGCTGTCTTGCTGTGTATCATGATAGCCTTTTACACTGGTGGCATGAGGTCTATGGGAGACTTGTAGCTGGACGTCTGGTTTCGTATAGCAGTGTCATGCAAATGCCTTCTGATAATTTGTATAGACACTGTGCCCTGCTCCTGGGCTTGAGATGTGACTTTCAATTCACTTACAATACAGAATGGATAACTACTAGTGTTGAGCGCGAATATTCGAAAAGCAAATTTTTATCACGAATATCGGCACTTCAAGAATTTGCGAATATTTAGAATATAGTGCTACATATAGTTAAAATCAGATATTCGCTTTTTTTTTTAACACAGTACACATCAGGTGATCATCCCTCCCATCTTCTAGCTTGTGGGCCAATGAGAAGGCTTTGTCACAGCTTAGCAACATCCCTAGCAACCAATAGAAAAGTTGCCTACCCCACGCCGGTATATACGTTACGCAAATAATACATTGCCGATTTTTGCAATCAAGAATATAATCTCGAATTTGCAAATTCACAAATATATGACGAATATTCTACAAAATCTTCGCGAAATAACGCAAATTCGAATATTGCCCCTGCTGCTCATCACTAACAGCTACACACCATTCTACTAATCAGACGATCCGTCCATGTAGAGGTTCGCTTTTGTCCACCTCTTCCTGTCATTCCATTTCACCGTTGTTCTCCCAACCACTGTCTTGACCTAGACACATAGCAATCTGCATGAGTGATAAACCATTCTGTCTCTTTCAGTTCGCAACAAGTGGTGATAACTGATACGTCAGGAGATATTGCACAATCATCCCACACAACTTGGTCTGAGGTTTCAAGTGATCAAGGCCTGTTTTACACTGCCACTAGGAGTTCCAGCAGGCTGTTTTGGAAGAGAACAACCTGCCAGAGCCCTCTTCATCTGGCATTGCATTGCAGTAATGTCCTAGAATGCCAGAACCAGATAGCTCCAACAGGCTGTTCTCTGCCGGAACAGCCTGCCAGAACTCCTAACAGCAGCATGAAACAGAGCTAGGACCTTTGCTTTTAATCTAGATTGTATGCCTCTGCTACATACCAAAGATTGGAGCTAGGTGCTTGAAAATGTGTTCATCTGCAAATCTTAGCAACATCTGTTGCTTGATTTGCATAACATTTGTCTTTCTTGGTGTTGCAATTTCAATGTTGAGGAGTTTATTTATAGTTGCTTGGCACATTGGCCCAGGTAAAACAAAAATATTAAGTTACAGTACACCTCTGGATGAATGGAATAGGAACTGAATGAGTAGTAGCTAGTAGAATGGAAACAGTGGAAGTAAAGTGCTAAGATATCAAGGAAGGAAAAGAAGGACACAGGAATGGCCATAATAATTATGACACTTTATTTTTCTGAACTTACTAGCTGCTAATGGTAGTTTTATAAAAGTAACGACCAAATTTGAAGCGTGCTATGAAGCTCAGTGGTTATTTGCCTTGGAGTTTACTTGTGAAACGTTGCACAGACCTAAAACTAATTAAAAAAAAACATAGTTACCTTGGCAGAGATGAGACTTGGAGCTATGTTTATGGTCTATTATGTATAAAATATAGGCTCTAATTTATCTACCAAGGAACAAACTGAAGTTTTTTTGCACATTTGTGTAAAGGTAACGGTCAGTATACCAAATTTATGGAAGTGGTGCAGAGCACTTGTTAAATTTAGCCAAAGCAAACTATTACATTCTGACATATTTTCACCTGCCACAGCTAAGGCAAGTCAGGAATGACGTTGAGAATTTTGCAAATATCCCAATGATAAATATACCCAAAAAACCAACATACTTCATAGTAATGCCCACAAAACAGCTGGATTTCTGAAATTAACTTAGGCCCCTTTTTATGCCACCATTTACACTCACCTAAAGAATTATTAGGAACACCTGTTCTATTTCTCATTAATGCGAGTATCTAGTCAACCAATCACATGGCAGTTGCTTCAATGCATGTAGGGTTGTGGTCCTGGTCAAGACAATCTCCTGAACTCCAAACTGAATGTCACAATGAGAAAGAAAGGTGATTTAAGCAATTTTGAGCGTGGCATGGTTGTTGGTGCCAGATGGGCCACTCTGAGTATTTCACAATCTGCTCAGTTACTGGTATTTTCAGGCACAACCATTTCTAGGGTTTACAAAGAATGGTGTGAAAAGGGAAAAACATCCAGTATGCGGCAGTCCTGTGGGCGAAAATGCCTTGTTGATGCTAGAGGTCAGAGGAGAATGGGCCGACTGATTCAAGCTGATAGAAGAGCAAAGTTGACTGAAATAACCACTCGTTACAACCGAGGTATGCAGCAAAGCATTTGTGAAGCCACAACACGCACAACCTTGAGGTGGATGGGCTACAACAGCAGAAGACCCCACCGGGTACCACTCATCTCCACTACAAATAGGAAAAAGAGGCTACAATTTGCACGAGCTCACCAAAATTGGACTGTTAAAGACTGGAAAAATGTTGCCTGGTCTGATGAGTCTCGATTTCTGTTGAGACATTCAAATGGTAGAGTCCGAATTTGGCATAAACAGAATGAGAACATGTATCCATCATGACTTGTTACCACTGTGCAGGCTGGTGGTGGTGTAATGGTGTGGGGGATGTTTTCTGGGCACACTTTAGGTCCCTTAGTGCCAATTGGCCATCGTTTAAATGCCACGGGCTACCTGAGCATTGTTTCTGACCATGTCCATCCCTTCATGACCTCCCTGTACCCATCCTCTGATGGCTACTTCCAGCAGGATAATGCACCATGTCACAAAGCTCAAATCATTTCAAATTGGTTTCTTGAACATGACAATGAGTTCACTGTACTAAAATGGCCCCCACAGTCACCAGATCTCAACCCATTAGAGCATCTTTGGGATGTGGTGGAACGGGAGCTTCGTGCCCCGGATGTGCATCCCTCAAATCTCCATCAATTGCAAGATGCTATCCTATCAATATGGACCAACATTTCTAAAGAATGCTATCAGCACCTTGTTGAATCAATGCCACATAGAATTAAGGCAGTTCTGAAGGCAAAAGGGGGTCCAACACCGTATTAGTATGGTGTTCCTAATAATTCTTTAGGTGAGTGTATATTTTATATTTCAATTGTACTGATTTGTTAAAGGAGCAGGGCAACAAGAATAAAGGAAGTGTCAGATCCAGCACCTAACTGAACCAAACAGAGCTGAATAGACTACAATAGCGTTTGTTCAGTTTTCATTTGGAATCCTGTTTTTTTACTGGACAAAAAAAGTCTTGTGTCGTCTTTTTGACAGAATGTGCGATGGAGGCTTGGACAGGGCTTCCAGGGCAGTTGTGAACTCGCCCTTAGGAGACGCAAAAAACTTTGGCCAGACTATTGATACATTTGTCTAGCAAGTAAAATGACAGAAAACTTGAAGTTTACTCCAAACTAAAGACAAAATCAGTTTGATAAATCATAGTTTCTAAAAACACAATGCAAATTGTCATGCTCAGTCACTGTGACTCTGTACATGTCGGCAACGCACTCCTACTTCTGAACTAAACATGAAAGTTGGACCACTTTGTACTCTAGAACATTTGGATTCCTAGCTTTTGTCTTGACAATTATGACAAACCTAATTGTCTGATGTCAATGGTAGGAAAAAATGTGTAAAAGGACTTTATATAGATAAAGCAATTTTCCAATATACCTTGTGGTTAATTTCTTCAAAATTATCGGGCTGTGTTTCACATTCAAGTTTTTTGATGCAGTAGGAGTGGGTTAAAAAAAAATAACACTCAATATTTGTTCTGGCTATAGCTTCAAATTGCATCAGAACACCTTGTGAATGAATTTAAGTTAAAGTGAACACAACTGTGCATTAAGACTCCATTTTGTCTCTATTCTGTATCTTAATGTACATCAATCTTGCATTTTTTATATTCTGACCATTATCCTACATTGAGGCCTTTATCTCACATACACCTAAGGCTACTTTCACACTTGCGTTTGATCGGATCCGTTCTGAACGGATATATGGTGTCATCTGAAGATTGAGCCAGATGACATATGAGCCATATGGTGTCGTCTGTTAGTTAGGTTGGCGTCGGCAGCCATTTTGTGCAAGTTCAGTGCACTAGCACAGCCTTTGTGCCAGGGACAATAATTTAACTCTGTTCTTTGAGTTCAGTGGGCAACATATACCCATTTTTTAAGTGCACCTGCACTGAATTTGTGTCAGGGGAAGGGAAAATAATATAGGGATTCCGTCTGTGACTTCAGGGACCCAGGGGGTGAGATATTATATATTTTTCCTGTAAAGTAGAATCCAAGTAAATCCATCTGTTAGATTCTGTGGGGACAAATTATTATTATTTTTTGATAAAAAATACATTTGCGCCCTGCACTGCATTTCTGAAAATCTGTTAAATCCATCTGTTTAATTGTGGGTGAAAAAATCATATATTTTTTTCCATAAAGTACCTTTGCGGCCTTTGCTGCATTTGTGACAATCCAATACAAGTGTTAAATACTGCTGTTATATTCTGGTTTTAAAAAAAACACCCATTTTGTGCAAGACCCTACATTTGGAGCCTTTTCTGCATTTGTGACAGTCCAATACAAGCGTTAAATACTGCAGTTATATTCTGTTTTAAAAAACAACACCCATTTTGTGTAAGATACTACATTTGCGGCCTTTGCTGCATTTGTGGCAGTCCAATACAACCGTTAAATACTGCTGTTATATTCTGGTTTTAAAAAAACACCCATTTTGTGCAAGACACTACATTTAGTGCCTTTGCTGCATTTGTGACAGTCCAATACAAGCGTTAAATACCGCTGTTATATTCTGTTTTAACAAAATACACCCATTTTGTGCAAGATACTAGATTTGCGGCTTTTGCTGCATTTGTGACAATTTAATACAAGTGTTAAATACTGCTGTTATATTCTGGTTTTAAAAAAACACCCATTTTGTGCAAGACACTAGTGTTGAGTGCGAATATTCGAATAGCTAATTTTTTTTGCGAATATCGCCACTGCGCTTATTCGCGAATATTTCGAATAAAGCACTATAAATTTGCTATTTCGAATATTCATTTTTTTATTATTATATTTTTTTCTTTCCCACTTCCCAAAAGTAGTTCCTACCTGTCCTGAGGATTCCTGGCTGCTCCAGTCAGTGCCCGTTGACGCTTCTGCCGACTTCCGTGCTCATGGAGCGTCCCCATCACCATGGGAACGCCTCCATACAAGAATGTACTGTCGGATGTGAGAATTAAGTTGAAATCGCAATGTGATTACTTCAAGTTATATTAATCGAACTGCGAATTCAACTTTAGCACTGCTATATTCCATATTCGTTAACTTCGTTAATTCTAGCAAGCTTCTCCATTAGAAACAGCTCTAAGTTGAAATCGCAATTCGATTAATATAACTTGAAGTAATCGAATTGTGATTTCAACTTAGCACTGCTATATTCCATATTTGTTAACATCGTTAATTCTAGCAAGCTGACCCATTAGAAACAGCTCTAAGTTGAAATCGCAATTCGATTAATATAACTTTAACACCGTTAAAAGGGCGGCCATTGAAGTAATTGTATAAAATTTGCTTGTTACACTGTTGTGTGACCTCAAGAAATGTTTCCTCTTTATGACACCTGCACTGCCTTACCGTCAGTGAACTTAATTGTTGACCATTGGGGGTTATATTGTTGCCTGACATAAACTTTCTTTTAGTTTGGTGGGTGGACGCAAAGAATGAGGAGAGCGTCAAATAAGGGCCTCGGTTGTGGTGCAGCTGGTGTTGGAGCTCCTGTTGCAGGGAGAGGACGTGGTCGATCTGTGCCAGTTACACGCACAAGTGAAACAACTTCCTCAGGTGCTAGTAGGCGACAGAACCTTTAGCGTTATTTGGTAGGGCCGAATGCAGCTCTGCTAATGGTGAGGCCAGAACAATTACAGGCGATAGTAGATTGGGTGGCTGACAGTGCCTCCAGTTCCTTTACATTGTCTCACACCCAGTCCCTTGCTGAAAGATCAGAGTTCGCACCTGCAGCCCATGGCCATAAGTCTTTCACCTTACCCCCTTGCAAATCAGCCAAGCAGTCTGAGCCCCAAGTCATGCAGCAGTCTCTTCTGATTTTTGATGACTCTGCTAGCAGGGTTTCCCAGCGCCATCCACATAGCGCTGTCCCAGAAGTGGAAGAGATTGAGTGCACCGATTCCCAACCACTTATGTTTCAGGATTAGTACATGGAAGGACCACCTCAGCACATCTCAGATGATGACGAAACACAGGTGCCCCAACTGCTGTGGCTTTATGCAGTGTGCAGACAAGGAGGGCAGGGGTGAAGACTGGGTGGAAGATGATGTGGAGGACGATAAGGTCCTTGAGCCCACATGGAATCAAGGTCATGCGAGTGACTTGTGTAGTTTGGAGGAAGAGGCGGTGGTTGCACAGAGCCACCAGCACAGCAGAAGAGGGAGCAGGGTGCAAAAGCGGAGTGGCCTTCTCCTAGACCTTACGTCTGCTACTGCCCACTGCACCAAGGGGCCGAGCACACCAAAGCCAGCTCTAAGGAGTTCCCTGGCATGGCAGTTCTTCAAACAATGTGCTGATGACAAGACACGAGTGGTTTGCACGATGTGCAATCAGAGCCTGAAGCGAGGCATAAACATTCTAAACCTGAGCACAGCCTGCATGACCAGGCATCTAAGTGCAAAGCACGAGCTGCAGTGGAGTAGACACCTCAAAAACAAAGAAAGGTCTCTGGCTCCTCCTGCTTCCTCTTCTGCTGCAGTCTCGGCCTCTTCATCCCCCTCTGGAGTGACAGTGGCACCTGCCACTGCGCCAACAAAGGATGTGCCAGCAACGCCACCATCTGGGTCAACAAGCATCTAAACAATGTCTCACGGAAGCGTTCAGCTGTCTATCTCCCAAACACTGGAGCAAAAGAGGAAGTACACCCCTACCCATCCACAATCCCTGACCATGAATGCCAGCATTTCAAAATTCCTGGCCTTTAAAATGCTGGCGACGGAGAGTTTTAAAAGTCTAATGGTGGTAACTGTCCCATAGTACGTAATTCCCAGACGCCACTACTTTTCAAGGCGAGCCATTCCTTCCCTGCACAACCAAGTGGGGGACAAAATCAGGTGTGCACTGCGCAACACCATCTGTGGTAAGGTCCACCTAACTACGGATATGTGGACCAGTAAGCACGGTCAGGGACGTTATATCTCCCTAACAGCACACTGGATAAATGCAGTGGCGGCTGATCCTGAGGCGAATAGCAGTTTGGCGCATGTCCTTCCACCACCAAGGATTTCGGGGCGCTTCAGTTTGCTTCCTGTTGCTTCCTCCTCCTACTCTGCTTCCTCATCCTCTACCAGCTCCTCATCCGGTTAGCGTAACACCTTCACCACCAACTTCAGCACAACCAGGGGTAAACGACAGTAGGCAGTTTTGAAACTTATCTGTTTGGGGGACAAACCCTACACCACGAAGGAGCTGTGGACGGTAATGGAACAATGAGTGGTTGGTGCCAGTGAGCCTCAAGCCTGGCCTGGTGGTGTGTGATAATGGGTGAAATCTCGTAGCTGCTCAGGGCCTAGCCGGTTTGACGCACATCCCTTGCCTGGCGCATGTGCTGAATTTGATGTTGCAGAAATTCCTTAAAAATTACCCCAATATGTCAGAGATGCTGCAGAAAGTGCGGGCCATCTGTGTGCGCTTTTGGTGTTCTCACCCTGCTGCTGCAAGATACTACCCCTGTCAGCGCTGCAGTGTAACTTCGGCATTCCCGCTCACCTCCTCATATGCAAAGTGCCCACAAGGTGGAACTCCACCTTGCACATGCTGGCCAGACCATGCAAGCAGCAGCAGGTGATAGTGGAGTTTCAGCTGCAGCACGCATGGGCGAGTCGCTCTGTGAAACAGCACCACTTCACCACCAATGAGTGGGCCTCCATGCAAGACCTGTGTGCCTTGTTGCGCTGTTTCGAGTACTCCACCAACATGGCCAGTGCTCAGCATTACTATGCCACTTCTATGCCTCCTTGAAAAAAACGCTTCCGGCGATGATGGAAGAGGATGTGGCACAGGAGGAGGAGGACGAGGAAAAAGGATAATTTACAAGGGTTTCAGGCCAGTAATTCACAAGTGGCTCCGAGGGTGGGTTCCTGCACCAACATACTCCAAGTACACAATTGTACAGCCAGGGCATAGTTCTGGAGGATGACGAGGTGGAGGATGAAGAGGAGGAGATGGAGGAGGAGGAACCATGTTCACAGCAGGGTGGCACCCAAACCAGCTCATGGCCATCACTGTTGCATGGCTGGGGAGATACAGAGGACACATACAATACACCTCCCACAGAGGACAGCTTGTCATTGCCTCTGGGCAGCCTGGCACACATGAGCGATTACATGCTGCAGTGTCTCCACAACGACCGCCGAGTTGGCCACATTTTAACTTGTGCTTATTACTGGGTGGCCACGCTGCTGTATCCCTGTTACAAGGACAATTTACGTCCTTAATTCCGTCACTGGAGCGCGATCGTAAGATGCGCGAGTACAAGCGCACACTGGTAGACACGCTGCTGAAGGTGGAAAAGCTTTGTCAGAATGCCACAACAACCAGCACCACCAGCTGATATTGAACATCTAAGCAGGAGGCAGCATTTCGGCAACATGGTGGAGCAGTATATTTGCACATGCATACACGTACTGACTAATGGGTCTGCCCCCTTTAACTTCTGAGTCTCAAAATTGGGCACATGGCCTGAGCTTGCCCTTTATGCCTGGGAGGTGCTGGCCTGCTCTGCATTAAAGAGAAGCGCAGCTGCCTGTCCACAGCCAATGTGGACAAGCTCATGTTCATTAAAATGAACCAGGCAGGGATCCCACAGGACTTGTCCATACCTTGTGCAGAATAGACATCTATACCAGCCTTACCCAACCCAGCTATTGTTGTACTCCAGCACACTTTCTCTTTGTTTTATGTTTTTTATTTTCCAATGTTTTGGGGTCTACCCAAATTTGAACATTTTTTTTTAATAATACAATTAAATTAAATTAAAATTAAACAAATTGGCTACCTCCTCCTCCTTCACAGCCACTTCCACCTACACCGCCACATCCACCGCCTCCTCAACCTCCTACTCCATATGGACCTCCTCCTCCTAGATCAAGATTATTATATATTATTTTATGTTATTTTAAGTCATTTCCCTATCCACATTTGTTTGCAGAGCACCTGCCATGCTCTTAACCACATTTTGCTGCCCTTTGCAGCCCTCTAGCCCTTTCCATGACTTTTTTTGAGTCATTTTAGTGCTCCAAAGTTCGGGTCCCTATTGACTTCAATGGGGTTCGGGGTCAAGTTCGGGTCAAGATCGGGTCCGAACCCGTCAAACCCGAACATCCAGGTGTCTGTACAACTCTAAATGTCAGGTTTCTGTGCTGTAAAAAAATAAGACAAATATAAATAATTTCAGAACTTTTTCCACCTTTTATGTGACCTATAAACTGTACCACCAAATTGAAAATCAAACTGAAATCTTTTAGGTGGAGGAAAAAAAAATACTCAAATAATGTGGTTTCAAAAGTATGCACACCCTCTTATAACTGGGGATGTAGCTGTGTTCAGAATTAGGCAATCACATTCAAAATCATGTTAAATAGGAGTCAGCATACACCTGCCATCATTTAAAGTGTCTCTGATTAACCCCAAATAAAGTTCAGCTGCTCTAGTTGGGCTTTCCTGAAAATTTCCTAGTCGCATCCCACAGCAAAAGCCATGGTCCACAGAGAGCTTCCAAAGCATCAGAGGGATCTCATTGTTAAAAGGTATCAGTCAGGAGAAGGGTACAAAAGAATTTCCAAGGCATAAGATATACCATGTAACACAGTGAAGACAGTCATCATCAAGTGGAGAAAATATGGCACAACAGTGACATTACCAAGAACTGGACATCCCTCCAAAATTGATGAAAAGACGAGAAGAAAACTAGTCTAGGAGGCTACCAAGAGGCTTACAGCAACATTAAAGGAGCTGCAGGAAAATCTGGCAAGTACTGGCTGTGTGGTACATGTGACAACAATCTCCTGTATTCTTCATATGTCTGGGCTATGGGGTAGAGTGGTAAGACAAAAGCCTTTTCTTACAAAGAAAAACATCCAAGCCAGACTATATTTTGCAAAAACACATCTGAAGTCTCCCAAAAGCATGTGGGAAAAGGTGTTATGGTCTGATGAAACCAAGGTTAAACTTTTTGTCCATAATTCCAAAAGATATGTTTGGCACAAAAACAACACTGCACATCACCAAAATGCACAACACTGCAGAACACCATACCCACAGTGAAGCATGGTGGTGGCAGCATCATGCTTTGGGGCTGTTTTTCTTTAGCTGGAACTGGGGCCTTAGTTAGAGGAAATTATGAACAGTTACAAATACCAGTCAATATTGGCACAAAACCTTCAGGCTTCTGCTAGAAAGCTGAACATGAAGAGGAACTTCATCTTTCAGCATGACAACGACCCAAAGCATACATCCAAATTAACAAAGCAATGGCTTCACCAGAAGAAGATTAAAGTTTTTGAATGGCCCAGCCAGAGCCCAGACCTGAATCTGATTGAAAATCTGTGGGGTGATTTGAAGAGAGCTGTGCACAAGAGATGCCCTCGCAATCTGACAGATTTGGAGTGTTTTTGCAAAGAAGAGTGGGCAAATCTTGCCAAGTCAAAATGTGCCATGCTGATAAACATACCCAAAAAGACTGAGTGCTGTAATAAAATCAAAAGGTGCTTCAACAAAGTATTAGTTTAAGGGTGTGCACAGTTATGCAACCGTATTATTTTATTTTTATATTTTTTCTTCCTTCTACCTAAAAAATTTCAGTTTGTTTTTCAATTAAATTGTACAGTTTATAGGTCACATTAAAGGTGGAAAAAGTTCTGAAATTATTTATCTTTCTCTCATTTTTTTTTTACAGCACAGAAACCTGACATTTTAACAGGGGTGTGTAGACTTTTTATATCCACTGTGTGTGTGTATATATATATATATATATATATATATATATGTATATATAGAGAGAGAGAGAGAGAAAAGAAAATAAGCAGCACTCAAACTTGTATGGGGGTGCAAAAAATCCTCCTGAGGGGCCGGAGACCAAGGTCCCAGATGTAGACAAAAAGCAAAAAAAAAGAAGGCAGCACTCCAAGTAGTGAAGAAAAGTGGACGATTTATTCTCCCAACCAGCAGCAACGTTTCAGCTCTCACAATGGAGCCTTTATCCAGCTGAGTAACATGTGCAAGGTAGCATACATAAATAGGGACAGTGATTAACACAAAAATACATTAATTCATAATACAATAAAGTGCAAGTGCTTGAAAAGTACAATCACAATGATAATATAATCCATCCATAATCGTAATATGAGTCTGTTAATACATGAATAGCATCATACAAATTTCATAGTAAATTCATGAAGTGTAAAAAATCGATAACTTACATAATTAGTAGTCAGTGTAAAGTGAATACGAGTGATAACAATATAAATAATTGAAAATGCAAGTTCAAAACCTTTGGATCATGTTGGTTGAAGAGACATAATGGAGACTGTTGGCGTCTGGAAGAAACAACGGCGCATGTGCCGCTGGATCTATCATCGCGAGATTCACATTACTTCTGAGTAACCAAAAACCACAACAAAGATGGCCACCGTGGAGGCATTACCTCAGGGCGCATGCACAATCAGCGCAGCCGCTCATACAGCATCAGCGACATCAATTATGTCAGAGAAACACTGCAGTACATAGCAGAAAGAACTGGTCCATGAATCGGGAACCAGCAAGTCAATGCCAGTCACCGAAAGGATATCTGTGTGAGCAGCGGGCCGCGGTTGTCACATCGCCGCCACCCTGCACCCCAGACCCGCAAATCCGCTCCGTGTCACCTCACCACGTACCGTGTGAAATCCACATTGTGAATAAGCCACACATACAAAAGTGGGAGGTGCCCGGATACACTGCATCAGTGAACAATAGTATCAAAGTAAATGAATAGATATGTCAGTTCACCCATCAGTCAGATGCCAACCGAGTCCCAAGAGGGGGCTGGAGTCGCAACAGATTCAGACAGGGGCTGGCAAAAGCGGCTCATCAAAATGTAGTAGTATAACTGTATATATATAAAAAAGAGAGAAAAGGATCGCCGACACAGTTACTCCATTCTTCACCATATGGATCCATTCACAGTACAAATTCTTAATGTTATCCTATATAGGAAAAAAGAAAAAAGAAAACAATTAATATATAGCACATGTTATTTTTCATATACACAATCCACAAAAAAGAGGGCATACATGACCAGCAGTTAGACAACACTAAATTCCACATTTAAGCCCTGTGGCTTCAAAGTACCAAGGGTATAGATCCAGTAGAGCTCACGTCTCTTTAATAATTTAGTTCGGTCACCACCTCGTCTAGGGGGGGATATTTGTTCCAGAATTCTGAATCTTAAGTCATTTTGTGTATGTTTCGCCTCTGTAAAGTGTTTCGACACCAGGAGATCCATTTTTTGTTTTCTAATGGAATATCGATGTTGATTGAGATGGGTTTTGATGTCCCATGTGGTCTCACCGATGTAGAAAAGATTACAGGGGCAAACCAGCAAATACACAACGTACGATGAATCGCACGTTAAATATTGTCTGATATTAACCCTCTGTCCTGACATCGGATGAACGAACGAGTCACCTCTCAACATCAATTTACAATTGACACAATTGTAGCAAGGGTAACAACCCTTCCTTGTCGACTCAAAATATGTCTAACACGTCTCCCTAGCTGTACCTATGTCTGACTTCACTAGTCTATCACCGAGATTGCAGATCCGTTTATATGAACAGAGGGGTGGGGATTTAAATTCCTCAACTTTTTCAAAGCTACTAGTTAGAACTCGCCAATGTTTTTTGATTATGGCTGCAATGTTCGCACTGTTAGTACTGAATTCTGAAACAAATGGAATCCGAGGCTGGGATCGTTTTAAATCACCTAGTCCCCCTTTGATAATCTCTTTAGTAAGAGGTTTAACACGATTAGTGTGTTCTTGGATCAGTTTTTTAGGGTATCCTCGTGTCTGGAATTTAGAACCCATTTCTTGTAATCTGTCATCTATCTTTGCTGGATCTTGCACAATTTTCTTTACTCTAAGGAGCTGACTAAAAGGGAGTGACCATATCATAGGTTTTGGATGATGACTCTCATAACGCAATAGCGTATTTTTGTCTGTGTGTTTTACATATAAATCCGTTATTAGTTTGTCATTCTGAATGCTAACCTGAGTGTCCAAAAATTGTACCATTTTATCAGAGTGTGTAGGTGTGAAATTAACACTGGGATCAATGGTATTAAGAAAACAGTGGAATGCGATGAGGTCCTCAGTGGCGCCGACCCAAATCAGGAAAATGTCGTTGATGTATCGCCACCACCCCAGCACGTGGCTGAAGTGGTGGCACACATAGACGACAAACTCCTCAAGATGGGACATGAACAGATTTGCATAAGTCGGCGCCACATTGGACCCCATCGCGGTCCCACGTAATTGTAAGAAAAAGTCATCCTGAAAAAGAAAATAATTCCGAGTCAGGATGAACCTTAACAAAGAACTCATGAATTTTGGGCATTCAACGCTATATTGTGTCGTGTGTAGAACCTGTTCAATGACTCGTATGCCCAATTCATGTTCAATGTAACGTGTATAGGCTTACCACATCAAAGGAAGCCAACAGTGCCCCCTTGGGTATAACAAGATCTTCAATTTTGGTCAAAAAGTCATTGGTATCTCTGATATAAGATTTTGCTGATACAGCAAAAGGCCACAAGATTTTGTCTAAAATGGCTGCTTTACAAAACAATGAGTCCGTCCCAGAGACGATGGGACGTCCCGGGGGTGGAGTCAAGGACTTATGCATTTTGGGCAAAGTATATAAAATCGGTGTAACCGGCTTATCACAATACAGAAATGAAAAAATATTCTCATCAATAATACCCATTTCTTTAGCTTCAATCAATACTGCTTTAAACTCTCTCAATAACACAAACTTAGGATCATTGTAGGTCCTTTCATACACATTAGTGTCTGCAAGTTGTTGTCTAATTTCAGCCACGTAGGATCTGGTGTCCATGACCACAACCCCACCACCCTTGTCAGCAGACTTGATGGTGAGTCTGCGGTCCGAAGCCAGATCCCTAAGTGCCAAAATCTCAGCTGAAGTCATATTAGCAGATTTCAATGGTTGCTGAGAGGTTTCCTGTTTGAGAATTTCGATGTCGCGTTTGACTGCGAGACCAAGAGCCTCAATGGCAGGATGTTCAATTGTTGGATTAAAATCACTTTTAAGGTATAAACCCATATTTTTCAAATACAATTCGCTAGTATTGGCATTTTCAGGTACAGGTCTATCACCCTGGTCCGCAAACCACACTTTTAATTTGATGTTACGTAAGAATCTCTGCAGATCCATTTCCAGCTCAAACCATTTGGTTGTGTTAACGGGACAGAATGACAGACCCTTATTTAATACCGATAAATGTGTAATGCTCAAATCAACTGAGATATTTACCACTATATCTTGCATCTCAAAGTCCTGCCCCGTTGGGGCTGTACATTTTTCCCTTTTCCTCTGTTTATGTTGTCTCCTCCCCCCTCGGCGAGTCCTGTCGACTCCCCCTAAAAAAGAAACAGAGGGCATGGCGGAACTGGTATCCAACAGGGGATCATTGGCATTATCCCGACTAGAATGTCCCTGTGACTTTTTATTCGTCGATGAAGCAGAAGAACCATATTTAACCCCTGAAGTCCTACGATTTCTTCTTTGTTCACCTTGCCAATTATAGACAAAACCAGTTGCGTAATCATCCACATCCCGCATCCATTTGCAGCGTTTTTTACTTTGTAGATCTGCCTTAAATTTCCCAAAGTGTGACGCACTGTTGGACATATAGACATCAAAGTCCTCTGTAGACAACACATTTTTCAATTTATCAATTACTTCCACTAGAGTTCCTTGTACTATTGCTTTTTCTTTTTGCAGAAACTCAACATTCAATAGGATGATATCAAAAGCGTATTTGATTAAAATCTGGATAAATCTGGAGCAAAACTCAGGATTATTAACAAATAAATCCGGCCTTAAATGAGAGCGCATTCCTCTAGGAATCCTATGTGCAAGATGGTATTCACTCAGAGTAGCAAGATGCAGTTCCAAACTGATAACACGTTTATTCTCATTTTCAAACTTCTTCTTGAGATCTGTGGCAGACAAAGTAGATAAAAAGGAAACGTCTCTCACCGAGTCATGTAATATCCTCTCCTCATCTTCAAGTGTATAGGAAAACACGTCTGGGTGAACACGTCCAGTTGTATGTTCCATGTTACAGGTGCTTAGCTACTTAGGGCCCAAACATAGAAAAGAAAAGAAGTAGTGAAGAAAAGTGGATGATTTATTCACCCAACCAGCAGCATCTTTTCAGCTCTCACAATGGAGCCTTTATCCAGCTGAGTAACATGTGCAAGGTAGCATACATAAATAGTGACATAGTGATATAGTACAGACCAAAAGTTTGGACACACCTTCTCATTCAAAGAGTTTTCTTTATTTTCATGACTATGAAAATTGTAGATTCACACTGAAGGCATCAAAACTATGAATTAACACATGTGGAATTGTATACATAACAAAAAAGTGTGAAACAACTGAAAATATGTCATATTCTAGGTTCTTCAAAGTAGCACCTTTTGCTTTGATTATTGCTTTGCACACTCTTGGCATTCTCTTGATGAGCTTCAAGAGGTAGTCACATGAAATGGTCTTCTAACAGTCTTGAAGGAGTTCTCAGAGATGCTTAGCACTTGTTGGCCCTTTTGCCTTCACTCTGAGGTCCAGCTCACCCCAAACCATCTCGATTGGGTTCAGGTCCGGTGACTGTGGAGGCCATCACTCTCCCTCATGGTCAAATAGCCCTTACACAGCCTGGAGGTGTTTTTGCGGTCATTGTCCTGTTGAAAAATAAATGATGGTCGAACTAAACGCAAACCGGATGGAATAGCATGCCGCTGCAATATGCTCTGGTAGCCATGCTGGTTCAGTATGCCTTCAATTTTAAATAAATCCCCAACAGTGTCACCAGCAAAGCACCCCCACACCATCACACCTCCTCCTCCATGCTTCACGGTGGGAACCAGGCATGTAGAGTCCATCCGTTCACCTTTTCTGCGTCGCACAAAGACACAGTGGTTGGAACCAAAGATCTCAAATTTGGACTCATCAGACTAAAGCACAGATTTCAACTGGTCTAATGTCCATTCCTTGTGTTCTTTAGCCCAAACAAGTCTATTCTGCTTGTTGCCTGTCATTAGCAGTGGTTTCCTAGCAGATATTCTACCATGAAGGCCTGATTCACACAGTCTCCTCTAAACAGTTGTTCTAGAGATGTGTCTGCTGCTAGAACTCTGTGTGTCATTGACCTGGTCTCTAATCTGAGCTGCTGTTAACCTGCGATTTCTGAGGGTGGTGACTCAGATGAACTTATCCTCTGCAGCAGAGGTGACTCTTGGTCTTCCTTTCCTGGGGCGGTCCGCATGTGAGCCAGTTTCTTTGTAGCGCTTGATGGTTTTTGTGACTGCACTTGGGGACACTTTCAAAGTTTTCCCAATTTTTCAGACTGACTGACCTTCATTTCTTAAAGTAATGATGGCCACTCGTTTTTCTTTACTTAGCTGTTTCTTTCTTGCCATAATACAAATTCTAGCAGTCTATTCAGTAGGACTATCAGATGTGTATCCACCTGACTGCTCCACAACGCAAGTGATGGTCCCAACCCCATTTATAAGGCAAGAAATCTCACTTATTAAACCTGACAGGGCACACCTGTGAAGTGAAAACCATTTCAGGTGACTGACTACCTCTTGAAGCTCATCAAGAGAATGCCAAGAGTGTGCAAAGCAGTAATCAAAGCAAAAGGGGGCTACTTTGAAGAACCTAGAATATGACATATTTTCAGTTGTTTCACACTTTTTTGTTATGTATATAATTCCACATGTGTTAATTCATAGTTTTGATGCCTTCAGTGTGAATCTACAATTTTCATAGTCATGAAAATAAAGAAAACTCTTTGAACGAGAAGGTGTGTCCAAACTTTTGGTCTGTACTGTATATATTGAAGAAAAGACCAGCACTCGCTGTAGATCAATCTTGTATTTATTCAGTCACATATACAGGGAATAAGTGATGTGTTTCAGTGCTACCGCAACTTCATCAGACTTATCATCATACAAGAAACATTTCATGTTAAAATAGACCACCCAAACACAGGGAAATGACATCACACAGAAAACCTACTCCCACCAATCAGTGTTAAATCAAAACATATGAACAAAATGAAAACACGCTTTATAGTAGCATTTCTTTGCGTTCAATCTATATTATTCCTTCCTTATTGTATTCTTCTTTCCTTAGCTCCGCTACAAACAATATATAAGAAAAAATATAAGAAAAAAGGAATCTTCCCAGGTAAGGACAAAAACTTAGTATTCAATTTGTCCTCTAAAAATCTGAGTCCTGCTGACATGAATTTACTACAAAAGGGTTTATCATTCAGCCCCACTGGAAGTCTTGATACTTTCAGTTTAGACACTGATCTACAACGTTTCTATCGGAATATACGTTTAAAGGCCCATTTTTTTTCAGAATCCATTGTTCCTCAGCCTGTTCATTCTGTTATTCGAACTGGTTCCTTAACAGCTAAAATGTTTGATTTGAAGATCATGAGCACATTCTCACCACCACGTTCATATCATCCTGTTGAAACTTTCATAAACTTGGTACAACGCGATGCAATATTGGTGCAATATTACATTGGGATGCCATCCCACAGACTTGTGCACCACGGCTTCAAACAGCAGTGCCGACCTGTGACTAATATATATATATATATATATATATATTGTGCTAAGAGATCCACAGTACAGGAACGATGTCCCTGTTCATTGATCACATAAATATATAAGTAATTATATCTGTGATCAATGAACAGGGACATCGTTCCTGTACTGTGGATCT
Organism: Bufo gargarizans; assembly: GCF_014858855.1. Taxonomy (NCBI): domain Eukaryota; kingdom Metazoa; phylum Chordata; class Amphibia; order Anura; family Bufonidae; genus Bufo; species Bufo gargarizans. Next base: position 584,088,715 of record NC_058080.1, on the reverse strand, counting down.
CTTAGCACAAGTCACTTTATGCACATGCACTTTGTTTATCTTTTTGTATCTGCATCAGACGTATTCAATTTAAATCATGATTGTAATTGCACTGTGATTGGTTAGTCACTTGAGATATACCTTTATATGCTCTCATTTTCACTGTTTCTATGCTGGAAGAAGGCTCTTGTGAGCCGAAACGTCGCAAAAGTTGCCACAATATGGGTGAATAAAAGTTCACTATTTTTCACTTTTAATTGGAGTGCAGTCCATTTTCTACAAGATACTTTTTTTTATTCTACAGAAATCGAAGTTGCTCCAATTGCCCTGGAAATTGGCAAATAACATCATCTTCTAGTCTCCTAGGACACATTTTTTTAATGCCAAAATGCAATTTTTATTTGTCAATCTTTTACAAAATGTTGTTCTTTCTCTACCCTCTCCCCTTAAGCTCTCGAGCACAATGACAGCAATAGCAAATAATGTCAAAGTGACACTGACATACATAGTTATGGGTAAACGCATGTTTGATGTTATCAAACAGCGTGTTTAGAAACACACTGTGCCATTACATGCATTATGATTTTTATTAGAAATCTTCCGAAAATTATTCCTTATTGGGGGGAGATGGTGTTTAAACATACACATTGTTATGGGAAAAAGGCAGTGGATTGTTGGGACCAAGTGTCCAAAAATTATGCCTCAACAGGGGTAGATCCCTGTTCATGTTTGTACGCACACATATGTTAATGTTGGAAGAAAGAATGGCTGGTTCTGCAAAAGCGTCCAAAAATTATGATTTAATGGGGGCAGAATGCTTGCCTGTATTTATACAAATACACGTGTTAATTGTCAGAAGTAAGAGTGTCCTGATCTGCACAAGCATCCAAAAATTATGCATTACCAGGTACTGTATATGCATGCCCATATTTATACATGCATGAGTGTTAATTGTCAGGAAAAGAGTGTTTTTTTCTGGCCAAGCCTGAAAAAATTATTCCCTTTAATTGAGGCAGCAGTTCAGTGTGCACGTGGAAAGAGTAGTGGCATGTAACAGCAATAGCAGCTGCAGCAGTAGCAGCACAGCATGGTACAGACAAGGCAGTAGATGTGTTTGTGGCTGTTTAGGGGTGGTATTAGTAGCACTAGTGGTGACTGCCTAGAGGTAATGGTAGTGGAAGTAATGGAAGTGGCATTAGGGGATTAGGAGCAGGGAATACCAGCTGTGGCGCTGCCAGAAGCAGCAACCATATGGAACGGTACATAATGGTAGGCAGGTTGACAGTGGCAGTGGCGTGATGGCAGGAGCCATACAGTAAAAAAAAAGATGGTAGGCAAGCCAACAGAAGCAGGTATATGATGGAGGCACTGTTAGCCAGGACATATCTATTCATAGGCCTCAGCCAGAGAAGTGTGAAAATCATCACAAATTCATGCCTCACACTGGCAGCGGACAACTTAATCTGTTTTAGTGGCACAACTCTCTCTGCCATGCTGAAAACCCTCTTTGAGATGACACTGGAGGTTGGGCAAGAGAAAACAGTGAGAGCATACTGGGCCAACTTGGGACACTGTTCCGGTCTGCCTGCCCAGAAGCCCATGGTGTCAGTGAACATGGTATGCATCGGAGAAAGGCTATAGTCCAGGTAGGACTTAACCTGGGTGTTGAGGCAGTAAATTTACATTTGCATTTACATTTGCTGATTTGCCTCAGCCTGGAGCTGCATATTGGAAAATGTCTCCATAATGGTTGATGGTAGTCCAAACACTAACTGTTCTCACACAGCATCATATCTGCGGTAGGTTGTGGTGGAGTTGTTGCCATTTTTGGGAAAAAAATAAGTTGCCCCACTAGGAGAGTCGGTGATGACAGAGCGGATGCAACTAAAAGGCTTCTCTGGGGTTGCAATGAGGAGGAGCAAGAGGAATTATGTGACCCGTGGCTACAAGGCATGGTTTCAGACTCAGAAGTCATCCAGTCAACAATCTCTTGGTTTTTGTCCCCAGTAATAATATTTCACCATTCAGAAGCCAGGGAGAACTGTAGTCTACTACTACTACTATTAGTACTTGATGGATGGCTGGTGCTGCTAACCACATTCTGATTCTGAGAGGATGAGGCATGTATTTTGCACTTTTCCTTTTTCCAGACTTTTTATCATGAGGCCTATAAATAAAAAGTCACAATTTGGTACACAAATTAAATGGTACTAGCAAAATTGCAAGTATTTTTTGCGTAAATTAAAGACAGAAGTGCAATTAAATGTTCTGAATACCTACCCTTCTAGAATCACACTTTACACTGGTATTGACAATTTACAACTGTAATAATGCAATTTTTGCAGTGAAACGTGTTTGAATTAAACGCTCTGAAGCAGTAATACTGGTCCTTCACTAAAATATGTGTGTGACAATGCAATTTTTTTTGCAGTGATGCCATATGTTTTTCCAACTAGATGTGCAGTACGCCACCCTGCAGGGTATTGCGATGGTGAGGTCACGGTTACTTAGGCAAACGAGGGTTGCTCTGGGTTACTCACAGTTTCTTGAAAGACCCTGGGCAGGCGTACAGCAGTGATGGAGAGGCTGGCACAGGAGACCTCTGGGGCACTCTCAGTCTATAGGGACCAGGCCTGATGGTAGATGAGGTGCCCTGGATGTTGCAGGTCTTTAATGTGCCGGGGGCAAGGTCCCTTTTAAGATTTGTGACTCCAGTGCTGGTAATGGTGGCACACCGATTTATGATAGGAATAATTGAGGAACACAATGTTGTGGTGAACCAAAACTTCCTTTTACTGGAAACAGTTAACTTTGTACAGTCTGGGTTCAGTTCCACATACAATCAGGTTGTTACAAGTAGGCTTTCACAAATGGCAGGCACAATGTTCTTGCAAGGTACTCAGAGGGTTACAACACTTACAGATCAGGCTGCACTTTTCCTCAGTATCCTGTCTGTCTTGATCCCAAGGCCTGTATGCCCTAATGCTGGCTTTTTCCTTGGTTAGAGTAAACTTCCTCAGGTATATATACATATCCTTGCTTTAGGTAAAGTCTTTTTGCCCTTCAGCCCTCAGGTTGGCTGGAAACAGTTTGGCTCTGCTCTGGTGATGGGAACTTCAGGTTTCTCTCAGGAGGCAACTTCTTCCCCTGGTGGCAACTAGAAGCCTGGGCTGTCTAGCTGCATGTCAGGAGGTGGCCCTCAGCTCCTCTCTGGCTAAAGTGCACACTCTCTTCTGTCTCTATACAGACTCCTGACTACACAACTGACTCTTCCCTGCACAGGACCTGACTATTTATACTAGGGGTTCCCTAGCTCCCTCTACTGTCTAGGAGGAGGAACTACACCCTAACAGGCCTGATACACACATAACAGGGAAAAATACACATAAAAGCATAGCAAAATACATTAAAATGGACTTTGAAATACAATGCCACTGTTCCTCAGGAGTAGGAGAACAACATGGCCCAATTGACCCTTGTGTAGTGCCCACATTTACCTAGTGGGACACTACATACACCATTGCTTTGACGTTGCCTGTCCTCGGCGCAACACAAGGGGCCCTGCTCAGCTGGAAACTGTCAGCTGAAAGACAAAAAATGCAAAGCAGGCACACACATCTACATTTGCAATACACGTATCAGACAGTTCTGCTGGCAAAGGAAATAAGTCTGGTGAAAAGGGGCGTCGTTCTCTTCATACAGGATAGAACAGGGAACAGGGGAGCTGACCTTGTACAGCGTATCAAGGATTACCAGGATAGTCCATAATAAAATACAGTAGTCCCATAAAACAGCATCTCAGAGGCCCACATGAATTAGGGTCATCTCTGGGCACATCACTTCAAGTTAAATATTGCACACATGAAAGTAACAGCACATGAAGTCCACATCTCAGGGGAATTTTTCCCTGGCAAGTCCTGGCATATAAAATTAGTGCTGTAATATCACCTATTCAACCTGAAAAGGGGGTTAAAAGGGTTAAGTGCAAATAAAATAACAGGCACAACTTGGCTTTAAGTACTTGAAGCAGGCAGGGGGTCCTGTAAATGGTATGGCAGCAGAGCACTTGGTATACTTGGTTTTTAACTACCACTGGGCCGTGGGTAACTGGCAGCAGCTCAATGGTGCCAAAACAAAGGACTTCCTGTCCTGGAACAGTTAAATCCACTGTAAGGGTCCTTCAGCAAAATCAAACATAGCCTGGAAGGCCTACTCACAGGTACTCTGGTCATCAGTGGCATACCCTGGCTCCGCTGGAAGTCTTGGCCTGCAGCGAGGATCCAAGTATGGCCGGGCCCACAAAATAGTGTTAGCTGGTAGTTGCAACATAAATGGGCCTCTCACTGTTATAGGTCCCATGGGTCTGGGGGGTCAACACCGCAGGAGGCCTTAACGCTTCAGGATGCTCACTGGACCTAGGTGGCGCTGGCTGCAAGCGACAAACCTGACTCCTTGCGTAACAGAGTCTCTCCGGTGCTGTGATGGCGGGCTCAACTGTAGGGGTCGCCCAACTGGCAGGGACAGGAACCCTGACTTCAGGTTCAGGGACATCTAGGCTCTTTGGTCATTCCAACCAGTTGGTGCAGGTTATGAAGGTGGATTTACGCTCGGGCAATTTGGTCCTCCAGTCTCTCAGGCACTGTGTCGCTGCTGGAATCCGTCACAATTGTAACAGGTTCAGGTACGGGATCCGAACTCTCTGGCACGGCCGCCACAGGTTCCGGTGCCAGGTCCGCACCCTTTCCTCTCTGTATAGTATCCAGCACTGCATGGAACTTTTCTAAGTTCTCTATCTCTTTCAGAGTCTTTTCCCGGCAGGGCAGCTCAGGTGAGGGGTACGGACTCACCCACTTCTCGAGTACTGTCGGCTGCCAAAAGACATTGGGGCCGGTAAAGGAACCCCGTTCCTGATAGGTATTGTATGCCTGTTCTGTCAGGGCGCTCCGGTTCGCGTCCCAGACTGGCAGTCTCCTCGGGCTCTTCCCAATCTTCGGGTCCCAGCTTGGGAAGGGTCACGGCTGTTGCGTAGGGACCTTTCATGCCCTCGGCAGGGGTAAACTCCACCTCCTCTTCTTCGCGGAAGTTGTGCAGGTGGTCTAGCAGGTAGCTGCGCTTGACAGACCTCCGGTTCACAAACAAGTCTCTGCTGGTAGAATAGTCTTTTATGAAGCCGAGCCCCGGTCCTTATCAAAGGTCACCACTACCCCCATCCTCCTTTCCAGACGGGGTTGCTTATTGGCGTGGCATTCGTAGATGGTTTTGGCCAATTCCTCAAAGTAAATCTTCTTGCGCATCGTCTTTTTATGGCCGCTTCCCATACCTCCGCCATCAGCGCAGACCACTGCATACTGGGCCTAGCAAAGTCGTTCCATGAGCCAAAGTATGGCTCAGGCTGCGATCCTGGCGGCAGGCTGGTGGGTCTCTCCGGTTCCGGAGTGTAGGCCGGTGGCGCTTCTTCTTTTTCCAACAGGGTGGATGCCATAATTGGGACAACAGGTGAAGCTAATAAGTCAGAGCGATCCTCACTCTGCAGCATGCTCGATCCTTCTCTGGAGAGCGACAGGGCGGCACACATTATTTCAGTCAAGACCTCCCACTGCTCTGGGGGGACGCCCCCCAGGTACTCCAACATAGGGGAGCCGGAGTCCATCTCAGCAGACATGCTAATTTGCAGACAAGGCGGTGGCGTGGACATAGTCTTTTCCCGCTCTTCTAGCAGAAGGCGGCAATTTTTCCCGCCAATACAGTACAGCGATGGCGCAGCAAATAAATTCAGTCAGTTTTAGGTGGCCATCTTTGAGCACAAAGCTATCAATTCACTGACAGCAAGCGGTGACTAAAATAAGCAGCAAACAGTCCATAAAATACAGTTTTTCACACCTCGATTCTTACAGTCCATTGGCCCAGCAATTTTAAATAAACGGATGGGGCCTTTTCACTTTATGGGCAATTAACGGCACACAGTTTAAATTCCACAATGGCGCAGGAATATTCGCATCCTGTTCGTGATGCCAAAATATGCAGTACGCCGCCCTGCAGGGTATTGCGATGGTGAGGTCACGGTTACTTAGGCAAACGATGGTTGCTCTGGGTTACTCACAGTTTCTTGATAGACCCTGGGCAGGCATTCAGCAGTGATGGAGAGGCTGGCACAGGAGACCTCTGGGGCACTCTCAGTGTATAGGGACCAGGCCTGATGGTAGATGAGGTGCCCTGGATGTTGCAGGTCTTTAATGTGCCGGGGGCAAGGTCCCTTTTAAGATTCGTGACGCCAGTGCCGGCAACGGTGGCACACCGATTTATGATAGGAATAATTGAGGAACACGATGTTGTGGTGAACCAAAACTTCCTTTTACTGGAAACAGTTAACTTTGTACAGTCTGGGTTCAGTTCCACATACAATCAGGTTGTTACAAGCAGGCTTTCACAAATGGCAGGCACAATGTTCTTGCAAGGTACTCAGAGGGTTACAACACTTACAGATCAGGCTGCACTTTTCCTCAGTATCCTGTCTGTCTTGACCCCAAGGCCCATATGCCCTAATGCTGGCTTTATCCTTGGCTAGAGTAAACTTCCTCAGATATATATATATATATATATATATATATATATATATATATATATATCCTTGCTTTAGGTAAAGTCCTTCTGCCCTTCAGCCCTCAGGTTGGCTGGAAACACTTTGGCTCTGCTCTGCTCTGGTGTTGGGAATTTCAGGTTTCTCTCAGGAGGCAACTTCTTCAACTGGTGGCAACTAGAAGCCTGGGCTGTCTAGCTGCATGTCAGGAGGTGGCCCTCAGCTCCTCTCTGGCTAAAGTGCACACTCTCTTCTGTCTCTATACAGACTCCTGACTACACAACTGACTCTTCCCTGCACAGGACCTGACTATTTATACTAGGGGTTCCCTAGCTCCCTCTACTGTCTAGGAGGAGGAACTACACCCTAACAGGCCAGACACATACATAACAGGGAAAAATACACATAAAAGCATAGCAAAATACATTAAAATAGACTGTAAAATACAATGCCACTGTTCCTCTGGAGTAGGAGAACAACGGGGCCCAATTGACCCTTGTGTAGTGCCCACATTTACCTAGTGGGACACTACAGATGCTGTGATGCAGTTGCCTTCAGTAACATGGTTATAATTTGCGTTATTGATGTCAAATGCATATACTGCTGCTGTACCCTATCCACCCCATATTCTGCAGCAATATACGTGTTCAGTAACATGGCTTTAATGCATTGAGATGCCAATTACAAACTGTAAATAGAAACTGGTTTCTAGAAAAAAAGGGTGCTTGCAAGAATGTAATAAAAAAAAGTTTTTTTTTTCAGTTTTTACAGCAATTTGTAAGGTAGAATGAGTTGCCTGAAGTTGAGCTGACAGTAGCTTGACAGCAAATACACCTGATAGTAACCGTTTTTCACTCTCCCTGACTGTACCTCTTAATAAACTTAAAATTCTTAAATATATTAAATATTAAATCTTATTTTCTCTCTATAATCTTCTCATGCTGTCCCTATCACAATTTTACAGTGGATTGCTTTTTGGATTGCTTTATGGCATTCTGAATACAGAATGCATAGTAAAATAGCGCTGGAGGGGTTAAAAATAAATAAAAATATAATTTAACTCACCTTAATCCACTTGCTCGCGCATCCAGCATCTCCTTCTGTCTTCATCTTAGCTGTGTGGGGGAACAGGACCTGTGGTGACATCACTCCGGTCATCACATGATCCATCACATGATCTTTTACCAGGTGAGTTAAATTATTTTTTATTTTATTTTTAACCCCTCCAGAGCTTTTTTACTATGCATTCTGTATTCAGAATGCTATTATTTTCTCTTATAACCATGTTATATGGGAAAATAATAATGATCGGGTCTCCATCCCGATCGTCTCCTAGCAACCGTGCGTGAAAATCGCACCGCATAGGCACTTCCTTGCGGATGCTTGCGATTTTCACGCAACCCCATTCATTTCTATGGGGCCTGTGTTATGTGAAAAACGCACAAAATAGAGCATGCTGCGATTTTCACGCAACGCATAAGTGATGCATGAAAATTACTGCTCATGTGAACAGCACCCATAGAAATGAATGGGTCGGGATTCAGTGCGGGTGCAATGCGTTCAACTCACGCATCGCATCCACGCGGAATACTCGCCCGTGTGAAAGGGGCCTTGCTGCTAGCAATCCATCCATAACTTCTAGCAGAAATAATAAAGGAATTGCACAACAAAGTCATAAGAATAGATGCTCCAGAATTGTTATAACATGGCTATACTGTCCTCATACACGTTAGCACGGTGTGTAATCTGACATGTAGCTAAACCTTTTTGTCCTCTGAGAGAAAAGAGACTGTTCCGCTTTAAGGTTCTCTTTATTGCTCGTAGACTGACAGGAAAGGTGAAACTACAGAATAAAACAGTAGTATTTTAGAACATAAATACCATGGTATATGGCATAAAACACAGATTAACCTGCTATACATTCAGTATATGATATAATACAATGATAGTAATGAGCTATCAATACAAGAAACATAATACAATGCAGTAAATGACACATAGATAGTGCTCTTACCGACTATGCTCAAAAACAGGCTGAATAACAGATGATGTGACAGGAAAACCAGTGAGAGAGCATGATTGCTGAGACATAAGATGGTGGCTGTTTGCTGTACCAGCACAAGACTAGCAAGAACCAGGAACTACCCACAATGCACTGGGACTCCCATAATGCATAGAGAAAAACAGGCTGGGTGAAATACCTAAACTCATCAATAGATGGTGCTGTTACGACACAATGTAATGCAAATGAATTACAACAGTTAAAAATGCCATGTCAACTGATAAAGAGACAGAAACAACTGGAACTGAATCTGGGGACAGAACAATGGCAAATGCATGAAGCTATTAAAACAGGCATGTCAGGAGTGGTGAAAGGTCCTCTTTAACCTTCACCCCCCACCCCTCCCCACACATACACAAACACACACTATATGGAAGAGGGGAGAGGAAATATAAAAAATATGGTTAAAAATTAAATAATGGTTCCGATATTGATACAAACTTATCAATGTTCCAATTTCTTGTAGCCCAATTTGTTTCCCTTTCTAGAAATTCATTTACCAGGGATTTCCAAGTCATCACATTAGGAGGTTCCTTCATAATCCAGTTCTTTAATAGAGCCTATATTTTATTTTTATTTTTTATGTCTACTATCCTTTTACCACTATAGCCAGAAATGGTTCCAAGTCCAATCTAACATTAAACATCTTTTCTATTTTTTCTATAATTTTATATTAACAGACATGCAACTTGGGACACCTCCAAAAATGTGAATCCAGTCTGCTCTTAAACAGTCACATTTAACACATTTTTCATTTTCCCTAATGCAGAAAATAAGGTGTTCTTTATAATCTATGCACAATGAAATATTTATTTTATTTTTATGTGAAGCATTAGGTGAAACCTTAGTAATAATACTCAAAATATTTTTTTCACTCAATTGTTCACCCAAATCTGCCTGCCAGTGTGCCTTAGCTTTAAACTGTATTTTACCCAACAGTGCGCCAATCATATACTTCCACAACTAACTTTTGTAAAAAAAAAAAAGTCTCTAAACATACCCCAGAACACTCATTTTTATCTTTTTCTATCATTCTTAAAAATCCAACTCAGTTTAACATACAAAAATACTTTTTAAACCCCAATTATTTTGCAGACTCTCAAATGTCTTGAAGGTGTCCCCACTCATCCAATTGGTTTAAATGGTGAATACCTTTTACTATATTTACTTTTTTTTTTTTTTGATCATTCATTTTTATTCCATATTTTCAACAGGTATACATTGAAAAGGAAATGACATTAAACCAACTTAAATGTGGATATATATTATAAGTACAGGGTTACAAGAATAAAGTACAGTTTTGTTAACAATTTCAGGACAGATGAAAGAGTTGAAGTTCAATTATTGAAAAATAATAGGTTATATAGTTACTTGAGATTGACAATATAAACTGTGATACATAACTAAATGCAAAGTTAGCAACAGGATCAACATCAACCTTGGGATTATCCATTAGAATTATTATCTACTTCAGTATAATAACCTAAAAAAGTTTGTCTGGCAACATACAGTATGACGAGTTTAGCCATATATCCCATTTATGTTGAAAGAGGCATAGGGTATCGTGGACTCAAGCAAACATACCTTCATACCAGCAATTGTTGCTAATTTCTCTTATAACTCTCTGTAGTGCAGGAACATTATCTTGCCTCCAGCAATAAGCTATTTTCTGTCTAGCAGTAAAAATAATGTGTGCTATTATTGTTTGAAATTGATGTGAAAAATCTCTTCATCCAACGGATAATAGAGCCAAAAAGGGGGAGGGAGTGGCAGTAATGTGAGATATAAGATTAAATATCTATTTCCAGAAATTTTGGAGTACAGGACATGTCCACCACATATGGATGTATGTACCATCATGTTTTTTGCATCTCCAGCATGTGGAAGGCACGTCAGGGAATAATCTATTTAAGTACACTGGGGTATAATACCAGCGATAGGTTAATTTTCTTGCAGTTTCAAAGTGTCTAATATTTTTAGACATCTTTGAAGTAATGGTGAAAGATTCTAGCCATTGATCAGATGAGATGGGAGACTGAAGATCTGCCATTTATCTTTAAAAAGGGAATTAGGATCTATGTTAGGGTATTTCAGTATTTGATATCCTTTGGAAATACTTCTGTTACTAGATGTGTTTGAATAGACCCAGCACTTCAGTCTACCAGTATCATCTTTTTAACAAGGTACTTTAAAAGTTTGTATCAGATGTCTAATTTCCAAATATTTTAAAAAATAGTTAGACGGGATGTTATATTTATCCTTCAGGTGGGTGGAAGATACAAACGTGTTGTCTTCCCACAGTTGGGCAACTTTAGATAAGCCTTTGGATATCCATAGAACAAGTGATAGATCAGGTATTGCTATTTCACAAATATTTAGGGGAAGTTCTGACATTGTATGTGATAATAGTGAAACTCTGTTTGGGATGGTGCTCCATATATGGAACATGGTTTTAAGGGTTAAGAGTGAAAAGTGAGACTTAGTATTAAAAATAGTTTGAGCAGCTAGATAATTTGACGGCGTATGGGGTATTCCATGGTGTGGGGCCCCTGTACCTCCAGATTTTGGAACCACCTACCTCTGGCCCTGAAAATCATTCCCAGTCTTCTCTCATTCAGACGTGCACTGAAAACCTTACTTTTCAAACAGGCGTTTGATCTTCCTACATAACACTTATTTTTGGTTCATATAATTTTGGGGGTTTTCCTAAATTTTAGTCTAGAAATCCACGGTTGGTAATGTCCTTTCCATTTTAAAGGTACTTTTTCATCACGTTTATTAATTTTGTTCTCTTCATATTCTCTATATCTCGTCCGAACCCTTTGAACCTTGAAATCCCACTACCTTCCCTCCCTTTTTCTTGATTCTCCATTTGATTTGTGCTAGGAAATTGGTCTCTGGAATAGGTGCCTTATTCTCTAGGCCTTTGCGGCCCATGGCAAAGAGTCATGCCTTCTTCTGAATCAGCCAGTTAAGCACATCGAGGCCCTAAGGGTAAGACTGCATGTATACAAGACTATACATCATCATCATCAATATCATTGAGTAGTAGGGATCTCATCTGGTCTAGTATGTGTCACGGGGCGCCAGCGATGTGTGCACTCTCCGCAGCGCCAATGGCGCCCCACCTCTGTGTAGGAGCGAGGACAGATGCAGCATCCTCGTCTCCTAGGTCATGGGGGGCGGGATGGACCCGGCCGCGCACGTCTTCTCAGCGCTGCCGGCGTCCTTGGTTTCCCCAGCAACCAGATTAAGCCTGAGCAACGAGCTTAGCACTCAGTGCTCAGCCATTTGCAGCAGGGTGAGTCATGTGACGCTGGCCACATCACATGACCCCTGCTAGTCAGTATTTAAACAGGAAGCCTGCTGGCCACAGGTTGCCTGTTATTTAGGTTCCACCTGTGATTTTGTCTGACCTGGCGTACTTACCTTCTGCTGATTTCCTGACGATCCTCTGCCTGCTTCTTGGGTACTTCACGACTCTCCTGGTATTTATGACACCGGCTTCTCCTGACTATTCTCTGGTTGCTCCATTTGTACTTCGTTGCTCTCCTGGTATTGACTTGGTCCGTTCACGTTCTGTTGTTTGAATAGTCTGTCCTCCCTGCACTTATTCCAAGCTAGGGATTGCTGTCCAGTTGTCCCCTGTCATTAGGACTTGCGAGGCAAGTAGGCAGGGCCAGGGGTGAGGGTGGAGCGCAGTGGTCACTTCCCTCTCTCCTGTGTGTGTGTTTGCAACCGTTACAGAATAACAGGCCCTACTAAACCACTGTATCATGAATCCTCTGGTGACCCTGACAGATTGAGTTAGGACAAGGCTCTTCCACTACTCGCGCCTCCAGTCCGCATATGGAGCCACAGATTAAGCTTCCAGAACCCTTCTCTGGAAACCAGAGGAAGTTTCATTCTTTTTAGGAGAATTGTAAACTTTATTTCCATTTGCGCCCCTTGTCCTCCGGCTCTGAAAATCAACGCGTGGGCATTGTCATTTCCCGATTACAGGAAGATCCCCAGGAGTGGGCTTTCTCTTTACCAGCGGACTCCAGTTGTTTAGCATCAGTAGAGGTTTTTTTCTGTTCCTGGGTACACTGTATGATGAACCGGACAGGGCCCTGGTAGCCGAGACCGCTCTTAAGGCACTGGTTCAGGGTGATCAACCCGCAGAGGAGTATTGCACCCAATTTAGAAGTTGGTGTGTTCTCTCAGGTTGGAATAAACTAGCCCTTAAGAGTCAGTTCAGTTCAGGTCTGTCTGCTAACCTGAAAGACCTTCTAGTGAGTTATCAGCTTCCAGAGACTCTAGAGGAGACTGTGACCCTAGCTGTTCGACTCAACCAACGTTTTAGAGAGAGATGACAGGAACGACAGTTCTCTTCTCAGGTGGTGGTCCAGCCTGAGGTCACTCCCAGGAATGGAGCTGAGGTCTCTTCCGAAGAACCGATGCAGGTCGGCATGACCAGAGGGGATCAGAGCCGCAGACATGGAGTTTGTTTTTACTGCGGTGATCGTGACTATTGGATTAACCAGTGTCCTAAGAAGATCCTCTCTGTCAAATCTCCCAAGGCAAGGCAACCTAAAGTTTACTAAAAAGTAAGCTTTTAATACCTATACCGATATATCTGAGTGTAAATAAGTGGTCGGGTAAGGCCTTTATTGACTCTGGCTCAGCGGCAAGCTTTATTGATTGTGAGTATGCAATAAGACTGGGTATTCCAATTTTTGTTCTACCTACGCCTATGCAAATCATGGCTATCGACTCCACTCCCCTAGTGGGTGGTACGGTGAGGTTGTGTACCTCAGAGATTTCTTTAACTGTGGGGGTGTGTCACTCTGAGAAATGCTCTCTGTTATTCCTGGAGAACTTACTGGTCGAGGTGGTACTGTCATGCCTTGCTCGGACAGTGTGCGGAGGTCTGTCAGATTGGCAGCACGTGTCTAACCTTTTTGTTTGTTTTGGAATCATGCTGGATCCGCCTTCCTTCAGGTGCTCTGGGTGGGGTCATTGGCTTAAATTGTCTTTTATCCCAGAGGGTTGTGTGGGTTATAGTATTCATTCTGGTCTTGGAATTAGGAGGGAAGGATTGTCTGTTCCAGCTCAGATAAGTTTCATTTCTGTTTGTGTTGTTTGTGGTCTAGGCTATTTGTGTGTCTTCTGCCCCTTCTCCCCTTTCACCATCTCAGGGATTGTAGGGTGTTTGCATCCCAGGCACGAGGACACTTCTTACCTACCATCAAGGTCTGAAAGTGGGCTTAGCAGCATAGGGAGAGAAGTCAGGGATATGCTAGGAGGTGACCTGTCCCCAGCATCTAGCCTAGACACCTGTGTATTTGGTTGTTTGTGTATCTGAGTTCCTGTCCGCCGTGACATTATAACCCGCCATACTGTGACTGCCATTACTCAGCGGTTTTGTGATGGCGTCAATTGATGCACTGGTTGACCACATGCAGGGATTATCCCTGGCGGTTGCGGATCTGCGTAGTTCGGTCATACAGTGTCAGAGTGTTCTGGCATCAGTTGCAGGTCAAATTGGTGGGGAGCCTAAAGTCGCTCTTCCCAAGAAATTTACAGGGGGTGCGGATGATTTTATCCGCTTTAAAGAGTCATGCAAACTGTATTTTCGACTGCGTCCATTTTCGTCAGGTGATGAAAGTCCGAGGGTTGGTATCATCATGTCTCTGCTTAAAGGGGATGCGCAATCCTGGGCCTTTTTTCTGCCGCCCGGTTCTTTGGCCCTCCGGTCGGTGGAGGAATTTTTCAAAGCCCTGGGATTGATTTACGATGACCCAGATCGGGTCTCGATGGCAGAATCTAAATTGCGTAACTTATTACAGGGTGAACATACTGCAGAGGTTTACTGCGTGGAGTTTAGGAGATGGGCTACTGAGTCAGGTTGGAACGACCCTGCGTTACGTAGTCAGTTTTGTCAGGGGTTATCTGAGAGGTTGAAAGATGCCATGGCTTTTCATGAGTACCCGGATACTCTAGAGAATGCCATGTCTTTGGCTATACGGATAGACGGATCAGAGAGAGGTGTAAGGGTCCCTTTGCGCAAGGGATCCCTTCTGCATGTGTTCTCGTTTCACCTGCTGCCCAGGGTGATATTACTTATAACTCTGGGGTAGGGGAGGAACCCATGCAGTTGGGTCAGATATCTTTTCGTTCTGATAGGAAAAACTTTAGGAGATTACATAAACTATGTTACTACCGTGGAAAAAGTGACCATTTTGTTTTTGCTTGTCCTTTTATTAAACCGACTCTTGGTAGCGTGAATGGAGTAGTGGAACAAGCAGGTATGCAAGCTCCCTGTAATTCTCGTTTTCTCCTTCCAGCTATGGTGGCGCTAGACTCAAGAAAATTTTCTGTGGAGGTATTCATTGACTGTGGTGCTGGGTTAAACCTTATTGACTTTCTCTTTCTTCAAAATCTGGGTCTAAGTACGTGCACTTTAGAAAGGGAGATTCCGGTGTTTGCTATAGATTCTTCACCTCTTTCTCAAAGGAGTCTCACTTATATTGCACATGGTATTCAGTTGAGGGTGGGTGATTCACATGTAGAGTTTACAGACGTGGACAAAATTGTTGGTACCCTTTGGTCAATGAAAGAAAAAGTCACAATGGTCACAGAAATAACTTTAATCTGACAAAAGTAATAATAAATTAAAATTCTATAAATGTTAACCAATGAAAGTCAGACATTGTTTTTCAACCATGCTTCAACAGAATTATGTAAAAAAATAAACTCATGAAACAGGCATGGACAAAAATGATGGTACCCCTAACTTAATATTTTGTTGCGCAACCTTTTGAGGCAATCACTGCAATCAAACGCTTCCTGTAACTGTCAATGAGACATCTGCACCTCTCAGCAGGTATTTTGGCCCACTCCTCATGAGCAAACTGCTCCAGTTGTGTCCGGTTTGAAGGGTGCCTTTTCCAGACTGCATGTTTCAGCTCCTTCCAAAGATGCTCAATAGGATTGAGGTCAGGGCTCATAGAAGGCCACTTTAGAATAGTCCAATTTTTTCCTCTTAGCCATTCTTGGGTGTTTTTAGCGGTGTGTTTTGGGTCATTGTCCTGTTGCAAGACCCATGACCTGCGACTGAGACCAAGCTTTCTGACACTGGCTAGTACATTTCTCTCTAGAATTCCTTGATAGTCTTGAGATTTCATTGTACCCTGCACAGATTCAAGACACCCTGTGCCAGACGCAGCAAAGCAGCCCCAGAACATAACAGAGCCTCCTCCATGTTTCACAGTAGGGACAGTGTTCTTTTCTTGATATGCTTCATTTTTTCGTCTGTGAACATACAGCTGATGTGCCTTGGCAAAAACTTCGATTTTTGTCTCATCTGTCCACAGGACATTCTCCCAGAAGCTTTGTGGCTTGTCAACATGTAGTTTGGCATATTCCAGTCTTGCTTTTTTATGATTCGTTTTCAACAATGGTGTCCTCCTTGGTCGTCTCCCATGTAGTCCACTTTGGCTCAAACAACGACGGATGGTGCGATCTGACACTGATGTTCCTTGAGCATGAAGTTCACCTTGAATCTCTTTAGAAGTCTTTCTAGGCTCTTTTGTTACCATTCGGATTATCCGTCTCTTAGATTTGTCATCAATTTTCCTCCTGCGGCCACGTCCAGGGAGGTTGGCTACAGTCCCATGGATCTTAAACTTATGAATAATATGTGCAACTGTACTCACAGGAACATCTAGTTGCTTGGAGATGGTCTTATAGCCTTTACCTTTAACATGCTTGTCTATAATTTTCTTTCTGATCTCTTGAGACAGCTCTTTCCTTTGCTTCCTCTGGTCCATGTCGAGTGTGGTACACACCATATCACCAAACAACACAGTGATTACCTGGAGCCATATATATAGGCCCAATGGCTGATTACAAGGTTGTAGACACCTGTGATGCTAATTAGTGGACACACCTTGAATTAACATGTCCCTTTGGTCACATTATGTTCTGTGTTTTCTAGGGGTACCATCATTTTTGTCCATGCCTGTTTCATGAGTTTATTTTTTTACATAATTCTGTTGAAGCATGGTTGAAAAACAATGTCTGACTTTCATTGGTTAACATTTATAGAATTTTAATTTATTATTACTTTTGTCAGATTAAAGTTATTTCTGTGACCATTGTGACTTTTTCTTTCATTGACCAAAGGGTACCAACAATTTTGTCCACGTCTGTATATCTTGTTTTGTCATGAGGGATTTGCCTGCTCCTATAGTCCTAGGTTTACCGTGGTTGACAAAACATAATCCAATTATTGATTGGCAAGCAAGACAAATTATTGGTTGGGGAGAATTTTGTTCGGAGAATTGTCTTGGCACATCTATCTCTGGGGTTTCCACTGTGGTTCTACCTCAATATCTCTCAGACTTTGCGGATGTCTTTTCGGAGGGTGGGACCCAGGAATTGCCCCCTCATCGTGACTATGATTGTCCAGTTAATGTCATCCCAGGAGCTAAGTTGCCAAAGTCTCGCCTTTACAATCTTTCCCAACCTGAAAGAGAGGTCATGCGAAGGTATATCACCGAGAGTTTGGCAAAAGGTCATCTTAGGCCATCTAAGTCTCCGGTGGCAGTAGGTTTTTTCTTTGTCAAGAAAAAGGATGGATCACTGAGCCCGTGCTTGGATTTTCGGGAATTGAACCGTATAACGGTCCGGGATCCGTATCCCCTTCCTTTGATCTCCGACCTTTTTGATCAGATTGTTGGTGCCAGGGTATTCTCCAAGTTGGATTTGAGAGGGGCCTACAATCTGATCAGAATCAAGGAAGGCGATAAGTGGAAGAAGGCCTTCAATACGCACGAGGGTCATTTTGAGAATCTGGTTATGCCTTTTGGGTTGACGAACACGCCAGTGGTATTTCAGCGATTCGTCAATGACATTTTTCATCACTTGGTGGGGAGGTTCGTGGTAGTTTACTTAGATGACATTTTAATTTACTCTCCTGATCTGAAGACCCATCAGGATCATGTGAGACAGGTTTTGACGATCCTTCAGGAGAATAATTTATATGCCAAATTGGAAAAATGTGTGTTTCCTGTGCAGGAGCTTCCGTTTTGGGATATCTGCTTTCCGGCTCTGGCTTTCGCATGGACCCCCAAAAAGTCCGGGCGGTTCTGGAATGGGAACGACCAGAGAATCAGAAAGCTTTGATGCGGTTTTTGGGGTTTACTAACTATTATAGAAAATTTATTCTAAACTATTCCACCATTGTTAAACCTCTGACTGATATGACAAAGAAGTGCACTGACGTCTCTGTTTGGTCGGAGGAGGCATTGCAGGCCTTTTCGACTATTAAGGAGTGTTTTGCGTCTGCTCCCATTCTGGTGCAGCCCGATGTGTCTCAACCATTCGTGGTGGAGGTGGATGCATCAGAGGTGGGGTGGGAGCGGTGCTGTCGCAGGGTTCTTCTCCTGGCAAATGGGTCCTGTGTGCTTTCTTTTCCAAGAAGCTCTCAGTCGCCGAGAGGAACTATGACGTGGGAGATAGAATTGATGGCTATAAAGTTGGCCTTTGAGGAATGGCGTCACTGGTTGGAGGGGGCTTCTCACCCCGTTACTGTTTATACGGATCATAAGAATTTGGCTTACCTGCAATCTGCCAAGCGTCTGAACCCTAGACAGGCCAGATGGTCACTGTTTTTTACCAGGTTCAATTTTGTTGTTACTTTTCGTCCGGGGGTCAAAAACATCAAGGCAGATGCCTTGTCTCGCATTTTTCCTGGGGGAGGTGATTCAGAGGATCCTGCTCCGTTTTTGGCTGACGGGGTTGTGGTTTCCGCTCTGTATCCCGAATCGGAGATGGAGGTGTTGGGAGCCCAGGAGGGGGCTCCTGGTTCCTGTCCCCCAGGGAGGTTGTTTGTTCCCAAAGAACTGCGATACAAGGTTTTCAAGGAACATCACGATACTGTCCTTGCTAGACATCCTGGTGGTAAGTCCACCTGTGACCTTGTGTCTCGGAGGTTCTGGTGGCCCGGGTTACGTAGAAGCATTGAGGATTACGTGGCAGCGTGTGAGACCTGTCCACGATCTAAGGTTGCTCATACTCAACCGGCTGGTTCACTCCTTCCTTTGTCTATTCAGTCTCGTCCTTGGACTCACTTGTCCATGGATTTTATTACGGATCTGCTGAGTTCCTCAGGGAAAACTGTAATTTTGGTGGTAGTTGATCGTTTTAGCAAGATGACTCATTTTATATCGTTAACTAGTCTGCCTAATGCAAAGACTCTTGCGCAAATTTTTGTTGACAATATCGTGAGATTGCATGGTATTCCTTCAGATGTGGTTTCTGATAGGGCCACACAGTTTGTCTCCAGGTTCTGGAGGGCGTTCTGCTCTTGGCTTGGCATTCAACTTTCGTTCTCTTCGGCTTTCCATCCGCAGTCGAATGGACAGACTGAGCGTACTAATCAGAACCTGGAGACCTACTTGAGGTGCTTTGTGGCGGAGAATCAGGAGGACTGGTCCTCATTCCTGCCCTTAGTGGAGTTTGCTTTGAATAACCCTAGACAGGAATCCACGGGTAAGTCGCCATTTTTTGGCGCATATGGTTTTCATCCTCAGTTTGGTACCTTTTCTGGGACTAGTTCCTCTGGGATGCCAGAGGAGGAAAGATTTTCTTCTACCTTATCCTCTATCTGGTGGAGGATACAAGTGAATTTAGAGACAATGGGTGAGAGATATAAGCGAATGGCTGACAGGAGACGTGTGACTGTTCCGGACCTGCGTGTGGGTGATCTGGTGTGGTTGTCCACTAAAAACATTAAATTGAGAGTGCCATCTTGGAAACTGGGTCCAAGATTTATTGGCCCGTTCAAAATATCCACGCTGATCAATCCAGTAGCGTTTCGACTGGATCGTCCGCAGACTTGGAGGATCCATGATGTGTTCCATAGATCTTTATTGAAAAAATATGTGAGACCAGTGGAACCATCGCCATTGCCCCCTCCTCCTGTTCTGGTCGATGGGAATTTAGAGTTCGAGATCTCCAGGATTCTTGATTCTAGAGTCCTTCGGGGTTCCCGAGGGGATACGGCCCAGAGGAAAGGATGTGGGGTCCGGCACTGGAGGTCAACGCCAATCGACTGGTAAGGGCTTTTCACAGAACCCACCCGGATAAGGTGGGTCCGGGGTTCCCGGAGGTCACCCGTAGAAGGGAGGGCACTGTCATGCCTTGCTCGGACAGTGTGCGGAGGTCTGTCAGATTGGCAGCACGTGTCTAACCTTTTTGTTTGTTTTGGAATCATGCTGGATCCGCCTTCCTTCAGGTGCTCTGGGTGGGGTCATTGGCTTAAATTTTCTTCTATCCCAGAGGGCCGTGCAGGTTATAGTATTCATTCTGGTCTTGGATTCAGGAGGGAAGGATTGTCTGTTCCAGCTCAGATAAGTTTCATTTCTGTTTGTGTTGTTTGTGGTCTAGGCTATTTGTGTGTCTTCTGCCCCTTTTCCCCTTTCACCATTTCAGGGATTGTAGGGTGTTTGCAGCCCAGGCACGAGGACACTTCTTACCCACCATCAAGGTCTGAAAGTGGGCTTAGCAGCATAGGGAGAGAAGTCAGGGATATGCTAGGAGGTGACCTGTCCCCAGCATCTAGCCTAGACACCTGTGCATTTGGTTGTTTGTGTATCTGAGTTCCTGTCCGCCGTGACAGGTACTGGGGATGCCTTGGCTCCAATTACACAACCCCACTATAGATTGGACCAGAGGGGAGTTGGAGAGATGGGGACCTAAGTGCAACTTGTGCTTGTCTGTGGTACAGGTTGGGGTCTCAGTAGAATCTGATACATTACTCTCAGTCATTAAGGAATATACAGATGTGTTCTCATCATCGACCCCAGAGGCTCTACCACCCCATAGACCTTATGATTGCGCCATAGAATTAGTAGAGGGTGCCAGGTTTCCCACGGGGCATATTTATAATCGTTCTAAGCCCGAACATAAGGCCATGGAGGATTATATTAGAAACAGTCTCATTAAGGGGCACATTAGACCCTCTGTCTCTTCAATGGGGGCAGGGTTTTTCTTTGTTAAGAAGAAGGAAAGTGGTCTCAGACCTTGTATCGATTACCGGAAATTAAATAAGATTACTATCTGGAATAGATACTCCCTCCCATTGATTCCTGATTTGCTTAACCAGGTACTAGGGGCGGCCTGGTTTTCTAAGATTGACCTGAAAGGGGAATATAACTTAATTGAATCAAGGAGGGAGACGAATGGAAGACAGCATTTAATACTTCGGCTGGACACTTTGAATATCTGGTTATGCCTTTTGGACTCAGCAATGCCCCAGCTGTGTTCCAAAACTTCATGAACGATATTCTCAGGGAGTTCTTGGGTAAATTTATCATTGTCTACCTTGACGACATTTAGATTTTTTCCCCTGATTTCGAATCTCATGTGTTTCATGTTAGACAAGTGTTGGAGGTTTTGAGGGAGAATCAGTTATTCGCTAAACAAGAGAAATGTGTCTTTGGGGTACAGGAGATACTATTTCTAGGTCATGTTCTGACTCCTCACGCCTTCAAAAGGGATCCTAGTAAGATACTAGCGATTAAGGAATGGGTAAGACCATCATCCTTAAAGACATTACAACGTTTCCTAGGGTTTGCCAATTACTACTGTAAATTCATAACAAATTTTTCGGTAATTGCTAAACTGTTGACCGACCTCACTAAGAGAGGGGCGGATTTGGAGGTTTGGTCTACTGAGGCCTTAACTTTATTTGAAACCCTAAAGAAGGCATTCAGTAGCGCTCCCATTCTGATCCAGCCAGATCAGGAGAAACCTTTTATTGTTGAGGTGGATGGGTCCGAGGACAGGGCAGGGGTGGTCCTCTCACAAGGTACCGCTAGCCTTACTAACCTGTGGCCTTGTTCCTTCTTTTCCATAAAAATTTCCCCTACCGAGAGAAACTATGACATAGGGAATTGTGAATTGCTAGCCATTAAATGGGCGTTTGAGAAGTGGAGGCATTTTCTGGAGGTGGCAAAACACTGTGTCACTATTGTCACTGATCATAAGAACCTAATGTTTCTTGAGTCTGCTAAGAGGTTAAATCCCCATCAGGCCCAATGGGCATTGTTTTTTTACACTTTTTGATTTCTCCATTACTTTCAGGCCAGGAAGTAGAAACGTGAAGGATAACACATTCTCTCGGAGCTTCCATGAGTTTCAGCCTACAGATGCACCACCTGAATCCATGCTACCAGCTAATATCTTCATAGCAGCCTTGACCCAGGATATCACGGCTCTCATTAAGGCTGAACAACATCTGGCCCCGACACCCAACCCAACAGATAAGTTGTTTGTTCCCGTACAGTTTTGTCCCCGACTGTTGGGTGAGTGTCATGATTCAGCTTTTTGTGGACATCCTGGTATTGAGGGCACTAAGGAGCTGGTTTTTAGATCATATTGGTGGCCCACTCTAACTAGGGATGTCAAGTCCTATATCTCAGCCTGCAAGGTTTTTTCTAGGTTTAAAACCCCTAGGACTCACCCTGATGGTGACCTACGACCCCTACCCATTCCCAGTAGACCCTGTTCCCATATTTTGATGGACTTTATCACTGACCGGCAGCCTGCGGAGGGTAAGACTGTGGTTTAGGTAGTGGTTGATAGGTTAAGCAAAATGGTTCATTTTATTCCCCTGCTTAAACTCCCAAATGCTAAAACCCTGGTGTCTATATTTGTGAAGCAGATTGTACGTTTACATGGTATTCCGGAGAATATTGTATCTGACAGGGGTGTGCAGTTTGGAGGGCTTTCTGTCAGAAATGCCATATTTCATTGTCTTTTTTGTCCGCCTACCACCCTGAGAGTAATGGGCAAACTGAATGCCTCAATCAGTCTGTGGAACAATTCCTTAGGTCATGTGTTGCTGATGACCAGCAATTATGGGCTAAATACCTTCCGTTGGCCGAATTTTCTCTGAATAACCATGTTAATTCTTCTGCTAGTGTCTTCCCGTTCTTTTGTAAGTATGGTTTCCATCCTAATTTTCATTCTGGGTCATCCGTCTCCACCTCTACCCCAAGGCGGAAAAGGTCTCCTCTGAACTGTGCACAGTTTGGGCTCGGGTTCATTTGAACCTAGAAAAGGCTCAGAATACTCAGAAAATCAAGGCCAATAGGAGATGTTCTAAGGGGATAAACTTTCAGGTTGGGGATAAGGTGTGGTTGTCCTCCAAGAATCTCTCGCTCAAGGTAGCTTCTAGAAAATTTGCTCCTCGTTTTATAGGGCCGTATAAAAATACTGAGGTTTCACAAATCTCTGCTTAAAAAATATATTGAACCTGTTGTACTATCGCAAGCCGCGCCTCCGCTGATTCTTGCTAATGATTCTGTGGAGTATGTGGTGTCTAAGATTGTGGATGTCAGGAGAGGGCATATTTCTTTACAGTACCTCGTCCACTATGGCTATGGACCAGAGGAAAGGTCTTGGGTACCAGCTAGGGAGGTTCATGCCCCTAGACTGGTTAGAAAATTCCAAGCAGAACATACTGAGAAGCTTTTGCCTGAAGTATTTCACTCTCCACTGCGCCGACGGCACCCCGGCTCTGTGCAGGAGTGAGGACGCGTGCAGCGTCCTAGTCTCCTAGGTGATGGGAGGTGGGACAGACCGGCCGTGCACGTCTCCTCAGTGCGGCCGGCGTCCTCGGTTTCCCCAACAACCAGATTAAGCCTGAACGCCGAGCTGGGGACTCGGTGCTCAGCTTTTTGCAGCAGGGTGAATCATGTGATGCTGGCCACGTCATATGATCCCTGCTAGTGAGTATTTATGATGCTGGCCACAGGTTGTCTGTTATCTAGGTTCCACCTGTGATTTTGTCTGACCTGGCGTACTTACCTTCTGCTGATTTCCTGATGATCCTCTGCCTGCTCCTTGTGTACTTTGCTGCTCTCCTGGTATTCTGACCCCGGCTTCCTCCTGACGATCCTCTGCTGAGTCTTTTGGTAATTCACGACTCTCCTGGTATTTATGACCCAGCTTCTCCTGACTATTCTCTGCTTGCTCAATTTGTACTTCGTTGCTCTTCTGGCATTGACTCTGTCCATTCACGTTCTGTTGTTTGTCTGGTCTGACCTCCCTGCACTTACTCCAAGCTAGGGAATGCCGTCCAGTTGTCCCCTGTCATTAAGACTTGCGTGGCAAATAGGCAGGGACAGGGGTGAGGGTGGAGCACAGTGGTCACTTCCCTCTCCCCTGTGTGTGTGTATGCAACCGTTACAGTATAATAGCTTGCTGATAATGGTACATTGAGGTTGTATTCAATCCTCCTAATTTAAAAAGTAAAATAAGAATGGAAGTTTTCACTCTGGGCTTTTTTTTGTTCCTTAAAAAATACATGAGTAATGAATGTAGCTTGTTGAGGTATGTTTTAGGAAGGTATATGGGAACGTTTCTCATTATATATAATATCTTGGGCAAAAAAAATCATTTTAATAGCAGCTTGTCTGCCCAGCCATGAAATGTTTTACAGTTTTAGGGAGGACAAGCTTGTTTTAATAGTATCTATTAATGGGATGAAATTATAGGCAAATAATTTAAGGGTTGGATAAATGATGTTAATGCCCAAATAGGGTAGCGAAGTTTTCGCTATTGTAAAACCAAAGGAATTTACTTATAGTGGTTGTATTAGGGTGTATTTCAGTAGAGGAAGAGCTAAGATTGTATAACTCTTTGTAATATTTAGTGAATTCTTCCGAGATTAGTTTAGGGTTAAGAATCTTGATGCACATTGCCGCTGTCTGTGTTTTGCGAATCCGCGGATCCGCAAAACACGTTGCAGACGTGTGAATGGAGCCTTAGGATCATATAGGTTTGCAATAGTGTACGGAATATTGTTAATAGTATATACTATAATAACATATCTACCATTTTGATCTATTAATTGTTTGTGTAATTGAAAAGCAGTGTTATGACCAAACCCCATAGCTACCCTATTTTTTTAATGAACCGCATGGGAGTAATAAATATATGGATATGACAGATGTTGTAGGCGATAAGCATCTTTAATGTTTAGATGAGTTTCTTGTAGACAAAAAATGTCACATTTTAGTTTTTTCATCTCAGCCCAAGCTAAAGATCTTTTGAAGAGGCTATTAAGTCTGTTAACGTTAAAAGAAAGGATTTTAAGTCCCATATTCTACTTTAAAATGGGGGGCTGTGTGTTATATCATATATATTTTTAATAGGTTTCATAAAATAATCTGAGAGTGTAGTGTCCCACTAGGTAAATGTGGGCATTACACAAGGGTCAATTGGGCCATGTTGTTTCTACCTCCTGCGGGACATGGTCATTGTATTTTATATAATGTTTTTATGTGTATTTTTCCCTGTTATCTTTGTATCAGGCCTGTTAGGGTGTAGTTCCTCCTCCTAGACAGTAGAGGGAGCTAGGGAACCCCTAGTATAAATAGTCAGGTCCTGTTCAGGGAAAGTAGTGCAGAGTTGGGAGTTCAAAGTGTGTCTTTAGCCTGAGTGGAGCTGAAGGCCAACTACTGCCATGCAGCTAGATAGCCCAGGCTTCTAGCTTGCCACCAGGAGAAGGGTGTGCCTCCTGAGAAAACGAAGTTCACTTAAAGGTACACTGCAGAGCCAAAAGGTATTCCAGCTGAACCAGAGAGCTGAAGAGCAGATGGATCTATTTAAAGCAAGGAGACATATACCTGAGGACGTTTTCCCTAACCAAGGATAAAGCCAGCTATAGGGCATACGGGCCTTGGTATAAAGACAGACAGGAATCGGAGGAAAAGTACAGCCTGATCTGTAAGTGTTTTACCCTCTGAGTATCTTGCAAGAACAGTGTGCCTGCCATTTGATGTAAAGCCTGCCTGTGACATACCTTTTATTTTGGGAACCAACTAAAGAACTGTAAATAATTGAACTGTTTCAGTAGAGGAAGTTTTGGTTCACCACAACATTGTGTTCCTCAATTATTCCTACAATAAATCGGTGTGCCACCATTACCGGCGTCACAAACTTAAAGGGATCTTGCCACCGGCACGTTAAAAACCTGCAACATCCAGAGCACCTCACCTACCATCAGGCCGGGTCCCTATACACAGAGAGTGCCCCAAAGGACCCCTGTGCCAGCCTCTCCTTCACTGCTGTACGTCTGCCCAGGGTATATAAAAGACTGTGAGTACTATAACCACCCTCGGTTAGTAACTACCCCTGTGACCTCACCATTCTCCTCACCCTGCAAGGCTGCTTACTTCAAGAGTACATAAGTAAGAAGTTGATACTTCCAGTATATTACAGTAAAGATTTCCAGATGTGGCTTAATATTGTTGATCTTCAGTTGTCTTGACTGGGTGATTCCCAGAGGCTGGATAGTTGATTGAAGGATCAGAACCCAACTGTTGTCCTGAGAAAAAATAATAATAAGAAAAAAGCAAAACAACAGAGTCCAAATAACAAAACAAGGGATACTCATATAAAATGTCCTCGTTATATGGCGGGAAGCGTGAAACGGTGGATAAAGAGCTTCAGTTAAAGAGAAAAACAGGTGTGTTATGGTCACATAACTCTTGAGGCACTTTTGTGCACCAAGCAATTGCCTAAAGGCTTTATTTGAGTTCACAGATAGAGGAGAGATATAAAGTACATTCAGCTTCTAGGTGATTATGATCCCACTTTTGTCTACTCTTAGGAAAGTGGGGTAGGTTTGTTCTTAGGAGGAGATTTAGATAGCTTGTTGTCGCCTTCTCCTAGGATTTCGAGGGCCCATGTTTTGATGGTTGTTTCTGCATCTTTTGGGGTGAGAAATGTATGTGGAGATCCATTCATGCATACAATCAGTTTTAGTGGGAAAACCCCATTTGTATGGAATGTTATGGTGCCTCAGTATTTTTGTATAATTTGAGAATTCTCTCCTCCTTGACAGTGTAGCAGGGGACAAATCTAAAAATAAAGATATTTGCTGAAAACGTTCTGGTACTGAGTTTTTTGGCCAGCTACTTTCAGTAGCGCCTCTTTTACATGATAGTTAGGAATGAGCGAACTCGAACTGTATAGTTCGGGTTCGTACCGAATTTTGGGGTGTCCGTGACACGTTCCCGAACCCGAACATTTTCATAAAAGTCCGGGTTCGGGTTCGGTGTTCGTCGCTTTCTTGGCGCTTTTTGAAAGGCTGCAAAGCAGCCAATCAACAAGCGTCATACTACTTGCCCCAAGAGGCCGTCACAGCCATGCCTACTATTGGCATGGCTATGATTGGCCAGTGCAGCATGTGACCCAGCCTCTATTTAAGCTGGAGTCACGTAGCGCCGCACATCACTCTGCTCTGAACAGTGTAGGGAGAGGTTGCAGCTGTGACTGTTAGGGCGAGATTAGGCAGTGATTAACTCCTCCAAAACACTTAAGTCAGTGATCGATCTACAGCTGTGCATCATTGAACTGCTGCTATTCAATTGCTCACTGTTTTTAGGCTGCCCAGAGCGTTTTTCAGTCACTTTTTTCTGGGGTGATCGGCGGCCATTTTGTGTCTTGTGGTGCGCCAGCACAAGCTGCCACCAAGTTCATTTAACCATCAATAGTGTGGTTATTATTTGGCTATATCCTACATACGGGGGCAAGCTGTCACCAAGTCCATTTAACCATCGATAGTGTGGTTATTTTTGGGCTATATCCTACATCAGGGGCAAGCTGTCACCAAGTCCATTTAACCATCAATAGTGTGGTTATTTTTTGGCTATATCCTACATCAGGGTCAAGCTGTCACCAAGTGCATTTAACCATCAATAGTGTGGTTATTTTTTGGCTATATCCTACATCAGGGGCAAGCTGTCACCAAGTCCTTTTAACCATCAATAGTGTGGTTATTTTTTGGCTATATCCTACATCAGGGGCAAGCTGTCACCAAGTCCATTTAACCATCAATAGTGTGGTTATTTTTTGGCTATATCCTACATCAGGGGCTTGGCTGTGCTTTCTATTTTATTGAGGGGTGAAATACAATTGCCAAAATAGCAGTACCCTAAATCTGGTGTTTCAGCTGTGGCCAGCAAATTGTAATACTGTCTGCTGTCTGGCAAAGGATATATTTTTGTTCTGGGTTGAAATACAATTCCCAACTTAGCAATTTCCTAAATTAGTGGTTTCTGCTGTATCAGGGCTACTTTAAATCTATTCATTAAAAGGGTATATTAGATTCAAGGTGCTGATAGGGTCATTCTCAATAACTTCACACACACGCTACTGTGCATTTCCAAGTCTAATTCTGTCTGTAAACGTATACCTGTCACCTAGCGCCTAAATAATAGGCCTCAAATTTATATTCATCTAAATCTGTGGTTATTGCTGAGGCTGGTCAAGTTATTTTGGGTCCGTCAAAGCACAG
The DNA here is from genome assembly GCF_014858855.1 of Bufo gargarizans. Lineage (NCBI taxonomy): Eukaryota > Metazoa > Chordata > Amphibia > Anura > Bufonidae > Bufo > Bufo gargarizans. Next base: position 584,060,737 of record NC_058080.1, on the reverse strand, counting down.
TTTTTGATCTGTGTTGAAATACAATTCCCAACTTAGCAATTCTCTAAATTAGTGGTTTCTGCTGTATCATGCCTACTTTAAATCTATCCCTAAAAGGGTATATTAGATTCAAGGTGCTGATAGGGTCATTCTCAATAACTTCACACACACGCTACTCTGCATTTCCAAGTCTAATTCTGTCTGTAAACGTATACCTGTCACCCAGCGCCTAAATAATAGGCCTCAAGTTTATATTCATCTAAATCTGTGGTTATTGCTGAAGCTGGTCAAGTTATTTTGGGTCCGTCAAAGCACAGTTTTTGTTCTGGGTTGAAATACAATTCCCAATTTAGCAATTCTCTAAATTAGTGGTTTCTGCTATATCAGGCCTACTTTAAATCTAACCCTAAAAAGGTATACTAGATTCAAGTTGCTGATAGGGTCATTCTCAATAACTTCACACACACGCTACTGTACATTTCCAAGTCTAATTCTGTCTGTAAACGTATACCCAGCGCCTAAATAATAGACCTCAAATTTATATTCAGCTAAAACTGTCATTACTGCTGTGCCTGTATTAGTGTAATACGGTACCTAAATAGATAGCCAGATAGTGTTAGGTGTCTGTAAAAAACGTCCTGAATTTGAATTCAATACATTGGGCCAAATAATATTTTTCTAATTGTGGTGAACGGTAACAATGACGAAAACATCTAGTAAGGGACGCGGACATGGTCGTGGTAGTGTTAGTGGACCCTCTGGTGCTAGGAGAGGACGTGGCTGTTCTGCCACAGCCACACGTCCTAGTGTACCAACTACCTCAGGTCCCAGTAGCCGCCAGAATTTAAGCGACTTTTGGTGGGGCCCAATGCCGTTCTAAGGATGGTAAGGCCTGAGCAGGTACAGGCATTAGTCAATTGGGTGGCCGACAGTGGATCCAGCACGTTCACATTATCTCCCATCCAGTCGTCTGCAGAAAGTGCACAGATGGCGCCTGAAAACCAAGCCCATCAGTCTGTCACATCACCCCCATGCATAACAGGGAAACAGGGAGCCTCAAGTTATGCAGCAGTCTCTTATGCTGTTTGAAGACTCTGCTGGCAGGGTTTCCCAAGGGCATCCACCTAGCCCTTCCCCAGCGGTGGAAGACATAGAATGCACTGACGCACAAAGACTTATGTTTCCTGATGATGAGGACATGTGAATACCACCTCAGCACGTCTCTGATGATGACGAAACACAGGTGCCAACTGCTGCGTCTTTCTGCAGTGTGCAGACTGAACAGGAGGTCAGGGAGAAAGACTGGGTGGAAGACGATGCAGGGGACGATGAGGTCCTAGACCCCACATGGAATGAAGGTCGTGCCACTGACTTTCACAGTTCGGAGGAAGAGGCAGTGGTGAGACCGAGCCAACAGCGTAGCAAAAGAGGGAGCAGTGGGCAAAAGCAGAACATCCGCTGCCAAGAGACTCCGCCTGCTACTGACCGCTGCCATCTGGGACCGAGCACCCCAAAGGCAGCTTCAAGGAGTTCCCTGCCATGGCACTTCTTCAAACAATGTGCTGACGACAAAACCCGAGTGGTTTGCACGCTGTGCCATCAGAGCCTGAAGCGAGGCATTAACGTTCTGAACCTTAGCACAACCTGCATGACCAGGCACCTGCATGCAAAGCATGAACTGCAGTGGAGTAAACACCTTAAAAACAAGGAAGTCACTCAGGCTCCCCCTGCTACCTCTTCTGCTGCTGCCGCCTCGGCCTCTTCTGCTGCTGCCGCCTCGGCCTCTTCCTCCGCCTCTGGAGGAACGTTGGCACCTGCCGACAAGAAAACAGGGGATGTACCACCAACACCACCACCTCCGTCACCAAGCATCTCAACCATGTCACACGGCAGCGTTCAGCTCTCCATCTCACAAACATTTGAGAGAAAGCGTAAATTCCCACCTAGCCACCCTTGATCCCTGGCCCTGAACGCCAGCATTTTGAAACTACTAGCCTATGAAATGCTGTCATTTAGGCTGGTGGACACAGACAGCTTCAAACAACTAATGTCGCTTGCTGTCCCACAGTATGTTGTTCCCAGCCGGTAATACTTCTCCAAGAGAGCCGTGCCTTCCCTGCACAACCAAGTATCCGATAAAATCAAGTATGCACTGCGTAACGCCATCTGTGGCAAGGTCCACTTAACCACAGATAGGTGAACCAGTAAGCACGGCCAGGGACGCTATATCTCCCTAACTGCACACTGGGTAAATGTAGTGGCAGCTGGGCCCCAGGCGGAGAGCTGTTTGGCGCACGTCCTTCCGCCGCCAAGGATCGCAGGGCAACATTCTTTGCCTTCTGTTGCCTCCTCCTCCTACTCGGCTTCCTCCTCCTCTTCTTCCACCTGCTCATCCAGTCAGCCACACACCTTCACCACCAACTTCAGCACAGCCCAGGGTAAACGTCAGCAGGCCTTTCTGAAACTCATATGTTTGGGGGACAGGCCCCACACCGCACAGGAGTTGTGGCGGGGTATAGAACAACAGATCGATGAGTGGTTGCTGCCGGTGAGCCTGAAGCCCGGCCTGGTGGTGTGCGATAATGGGCGAAATCTCGTTGCAGCTCTGGGACTAGCTGGTTTGACGCACATCCCTTGCCTGGCGCATGTGCTGAATTTGGTGGTGCAGAAGTTCATTCACAACTTCCCCGACATGTCAGAGCTGCTGCATAAAGTGCGGGCCGTCTGTTCGCGCTTCCGGCGTTCACATCCTGCCACTGCTCGCCCGTCTGCGCTACAGTGTAACTTCGGCCTTCCCGCTCACCGCCTCATATGCGACGTACCGACCAGGTGGAACTCCACCTTGCACATGCTGGACAGACTGTGCGAGCAGCAGCAGGCCATAGTGGAGTTTCAGCTGCAGCACGAACGGGTCATCGCACTGCGCAACAGAACCACTTCACCACCAATGACTGGGCCTCCATGCCAGACCTGTGTGCCCTGTTGCGCTGTTTTGAGTACTCCACCAACATGGCCAGTGGTGATGACGCCGTTATCAACGTTGCAATACCACTTCTATGTCTCCTTGAGAAAACACTTAGAGCGATGATGGAAGAGGAGGTTATTTTTCCTCCCAGGAGGAGGAGAAGGAGGAAGAGGGGTTATTTTTAGCACTTTCAGGCCAGTCTCTTAGAAGTGACTCAGAGGGACGTTTTTTGCAACAGCAGAGGCCAGGTACAAATGTGGCCAGCCAGGGCCCACTACTGGAGGACGAGGAGGATGAGGATGAGGAGAAGGTGGAGGAGGATGAGGATGAAGCATGGTCACAGTGGGGTGGCACCCAACGCAGCTCGGGCCCATCACTGGTGCGTGGCTGGGGGGAAACGCAGGACGATGACGATACGCCTCCCTCAGAGGATAGCTTGTCCTTACCTCTGGGCAGCCTGGCACACATGAGCGACTACATGCTGCAGTGCCTGCGCAACGACAGCAGAGTTGCCCACATTTTAACGTGTGCGGACTACTGGGTTGCCACCCTGCTGGATCCATGGTACAAAGACAATGTGCCCACCTTACTTCCTGCACTGGAGCGTGATAGGAAGATGCGCGAGTACAAGCGCACGTTGGTAGACGCGCTACTGAGAGCATTCCCAAATGTCACAGGGGAACAAGTGGAAGCCCAAGGCGAAGGTAGAGGAGGAGCAAGAGGTCGCCAACGCAGCTGTGTCACGGCCAGCTCCTCTGTGGGCAGGGTTAGCATGGCAGAGATGTGGAAAAGTTTTGTCAACACGCCACAGCTAAGTGCACCACCACCTGATACGGAACGTGTTAGCAGGAGGCAACATTTCACTAACATGGTGGAACAGTACGTGTGCACACCCCTCCACGTACTGACTGATGGTTCGGCCCCATTCATCTTCTGGGTCTCCAAATTGTCCACGTGGCCAAAGCTAGCCTTTTATGCCTTGGAGGTGCTGGCCTGCCCGGCGGCCAGCGTTTTGTCTGAACGTGTATTCAGCACGGCAGGGGCCGTCATTACAGACAAACGCAGTCGCCTGTCTACAGCTAATGTGGACAAGCTGACGTTCATAAAAATGAACCAGGCATGGATCCCACAGGACCTGTCCATCCCTTGTGCAGATTAGACATTAACTAACACTAACAACTCCCCTTAACCATATATTATTGTACTCCAGGGCACTTCCTCATTCAATCCTATTTTTATTTTCATTTTACCATTTTATTGCGGGGCAACCCAAAGTTGAATGAACCTCTTCTCTGTCTGGGTGCCGGGGCCTAAAAATATCTGACAGTGGCCTGTTCCAGTGTTGGGTGACATGAAGCATGATTCTCTGCTATGACATGAAGCCTGGATCTCTGGTATGGGACCTCTCTCCTCTGTCTGGGTGCTGGAGCCTAAATATATGACAATGGACTGTACCAGTTTTGGCGGACGTGAAGCCTGATTCTCTGCTATGACATGAAGACTGATTCTCTGTTATGGGACCTCTCTCCTCTGTCTGGGTGACGGGGCCTAAATATATGACAATGGACTGTTCCAGTTTTGGCTGACGTGAAGCCTGATTCTCTGCTATGACATGAAGACTGTTTCTCTGCTGACATGAAGCCTGAATCTCTGTTATGGGACCTCTCTCCTCTGTCTGGGTGCCGGGGCCTAAATATATGACAATGGACTGTTCCAGTTTTAGCTGAAGTGAAGCCTGATTCTCTGCTATGACATGAAGACTGATTCTCTGCTGACATGAAGCCTGAATCTCTGTTATGGGACCTCTCTCCTCTGTCTGGGTGCCGGGGCCTAAATATATGACAATGGACTGTTCCAGTTTTGGCTGACGTGAAGCCTGATTTTCTGCTATGACATGAAGACTGATTCTCTGCTGACATGAAGCCTGAATCTCTGCTATGGGACCTCTCTCCTCTGTCTGGGAGCCGGGGCCTAAATATATGACAATGGACTGTTCCAGTTTTGGCTGACGTGAAGCCTGATTCTCTGCTATGACATGAAGACTGATTCTCTGATGAAATGAAACCTGAATCTCTGTTATGGGACCTCTCTCCTCTGCCTGGGTGCCAGGGCCTAAATATCTGACAATGGACTGTTACAGTGGTGGGTGATGCGAAGCATGATTCTCTGCTATGACATGAAGACTGATTCTCTGCTGACATGAAGCCTGAATTTCTGTTATGGGACCTCTCTCCTCTGCCTGGGTGCCTGGGCCTAAATATCTGACAATGGACTGTTCCAGTGTTGGGTGACATGAAGCCTGATTCTCTGCTATGACCTGAAGACTGATTCTCTGCTGACATGAAGCCAGATTGTCTGTTATGGGACCTCTCTCCTTTGCCTGGGTGCCAGGGCCTAAATATCTAACAATGGACTGTTACAGTGGTGGGTGACGTGAAGCATGATTCTCTGCTATGACATGAAGACTGATTCTCTGCTGACATGAAGCCTGAATCTCTGTTATGGGACCTCTCTCCTCTGCCTGGGTGCCTGGGCCTAAATATCTGACAATGGACTGTTCCAGTGTTGGGTGACGTGAAGCCTGATTCTCTGCTTTGACATGACGACTGATTCTCTGCTGACATGAAGCCAGATTCTCTGTTATGGGACCTCTCTCCTCTGCCTGGGTGCCAGGGCCTAAATATCTGACAATGGACTGTTACAGTAGTGGGTTACGTGAAGCATGATTCTCTCTTATGACATGAAGACTGATTCTCTGCTGACATGAAGCCTGATTCTCTGTTATGGGACCTCTCTCCTCTGCCTGGGTGCCGGGGCCTAAATATCTGACAATGGACTGTTCCAGTGGTGGGTGACGTGAAGCCTGATTCTCTGCTATGACATGAAGACTGATTCTCTGCTGACATGAAGCCTGAATCTCTGTTATGGAACCTCTCTCCTCTGCCTGGGTGCCAGGGCCTAAATATCTGACAATGGACTGTTACAGTGGTGGGTGATGCAAAGCATGATTCTCTGCTATGACATGAAGACTGATTCTCTGCTGACATGAAGCCAGATTCTCTGCTATGGGACCTCTCTCCAATTGATATTGTTTAATTTTTATTTATTTTATTTTAATTTTAATTCATTTCCCTATCCACTTTTGTTTGCAGGGGATTTAACTACATTTTGCTGCCTTTTGCAGCCCTCTAGCCCTTTCCTGGGCTATTTTACAGCCTTTCTAGTTCCGAAAAGTTCGGGTCCCCATTGACTTCAATGGGGTTCGGGTTCGGGACGAAGTTCGGGTCAGGTTCGGATCCAGAACCCGAACATTTCCGGGAAGTTCGGCCAAACTTCTCGAACACGAACATCCAGGTGTTCGCTCAACTCTAATGATAGTAATGGATTCTGGCCAGAACATCACAAGAAAGTTGAGAAGGTATGGTTTTGGGTTTGGGGACCCTGTAGGCCCTATCGATAACTAGATCTTTATTTGATAAATAAGGTACTAAAGCCACAAATAGGTATTTTAGAAATTTTTGAAGTTGAGAATCTATTATTGTTTCAGGAATGTTTCTGAAGTGAATGTTATTTCTGCTGGATCGATCTTCCAGGTCAGCTAGTTTTAATCTTCTATTGCATTACTAGTGTCCACCAAGATGTTATGAGCTACAACAAATTCATCCATTTTATCTTCTGGATGTGTTGTACGTTCCTCAATTGCCTCTACATCTGCATGTATTGCCGCTACAGCTTCCTTTATGTCATGGTGGATGGAATTTCTTAGCTCTTTAAACATAGCTTTAATTTCATGTAGGGGGATTTGTATGGATGGCGTGCTTTTCTGGATATCCCTTCGTTCAGAGATAATAGGAGATACAGCAATACTCACTGTTAGAGGATCGCTTTCATATTCATATGAGAGGTGATGATGATTCATCAGGGCTCTCTGAGACTTCCTGGAAGGAGAAGTGCTGTGAGTGAACTTGGCTGGCGATGCGCCGTCTGAATGGCGGGAATTGGCACCATCTTGTGAGCTTGCTTGCGCTGGATAGAAAAAGGCAGTAAGTTTAGAGGGCGTCGCACCTTTTTTTCCCTCTGGTCATGATGGTAGTTAGTCCTGGTTGCTTTGTGGTGATTTTTGCTCTATTTAGCCTCTTCTGTGTTTAGTTGTATGAACCACTGTGAGTGCTTGGTGCGGAACTCCTCTCCTATGCATCTTCTCTGCTCGGCTTCCTCTATGCGTCCTCTCTGCTCGGCATCCGGCCATGCCATCACTATATTTACTATAGCATATATAGTATATTGTTTTCAAAACAAGCCATATGTGCAGTGAGCAGAAGTGTTAACCAAATCAAAGTATCCGAACTGGACTTTAATCCGAATTTCAGAGAAAATTTGATTCGCTGTGAAGCTGAATTTCCTCGTGCTTCATGGTGACAAATCAATTTTTCCTGAAATTGTGGTAAAAAAAATAATCATACTCACCTCATCTATATGAGGGTAAAATCTCATACACGATGACGTATGATGTCACCATGCTGACCACCTTGATGTTGTCATCACGTACCGCTCAAGATTTCACGAGGGATCTTCAATCAAGATTGCTGCAGCAGCCTCTTCATGCTCAAATGGATAAGGTGAGTGTAATGCTGCAGAACCCCAAGCATCCAGGCAAAGATCTGAACAAACGTGGATTTATTGAAAACACAGCAGTAAAGTCCAAGCCAGAAATCATACAGAAATAACGTAGTCCAAATAATAACCTCTGTGGGAAAACGTCAGAGAAAAGCCAGACCAGGCTAAAGTTCATACAGAATAGTCCGTGAAACCAAATACCTAAGGATGAGACTGAAGTATCCAAGGTCCGATCCGAGGCCACACACGGTGCAACTGTAGAGCAGAGACGAGGTTTCCAGAGGCATTCACTAAATGGAGACACTCAGAGTTCATGCATGGAACAAACTTAGTGAATCTGAACCAGCATACTCCCAGGTTGTAGAGACAACAGTGAGCACTGGTCAGCCAGGGAGATCACCTTTTAAACACCTGCTGGCCAATCACAGAGTGCTGCTTGTCAGAACCTCATAGGTCATGCGATGATCCTACTCATTAGCACCTGTGCAGCAAATCCCTAATCAACTTTGAATTTGCGCACAGATGCTTTACCTGCCAGTGGCTGACGTAGCGCATAAGATGCACGCACACTCAGCCGCGCATTCCTTTGCGAATAACCCCTCGGGGTGCACACGGACACCCAACAGACTCGGCACGGGATTGTGCCAGCATGGACACCGGAACAGAACCCGCAGGAGACACCAGAGGCAGGACCGGCCGCGACGTATTGCCATCAGCCCGGCAATTCTGCCTCAGAGATCCCCGCGGCCCTCCCCTCCGGCGCCCATGCGGACGCCCCACCGTATCTGCCCGCAAGGGAACCAAAACCGCAGAGTCCCTTACAGTGAGTATTTATTTATTTACTTAGTTTAACCGATTAACCCCTGAATAGAGATGGCCTTGCGGTTCGCCTGGCCCAGAGATCACGGGCATCCAGTATGGTTTTACAGCCTTGACCCTTACGCACAGAGATTGTTCCAGATTCTCTGAATCTTCGGATGATGTTATGCACAGTTGATGATGATAGATGCAAAGTCTTTGCAATTTTTCACTGGGTAACACCTTTCTGATATTACTCCACTATCTTTCTGCGCAACATTGTGGGAATTGGTGATCCTCTACCCATCTTGGCTTCTGAGAGACACTGCCACTCTGAGAAGCTCTTTTTATACCCAATCATGTTGCCAATTGACCTAATTAGTGTTAATTGGTCTTCCAGCTCTTCGTTATGCTCAAATTTACTTTTTCCAGCCTCTTATTTCTACTTGTCCCAACTTTTGGGGGATTTGTTGACACTGTAAAAATTTGAATCAACGTATTTTTCCTTTAAAATTATACATTTACTCGGATTAAACATTTGATTTGTCATCTACGTTCTATTACAAATAAAATATTGATATTTGCCATCTCCACATCATTGCATTCAGTTTTTATTTACAATTTGTTTAGTGTCCAAACTTTTTTGGAATCCAATTTGTATGAGCTGAAGGTTTTTCAGGTTCGCCTGCCATTAAAATGAATGGGACCCGCCGTGAACTTGCGGTTCGCGAACATTTGATCGCGTTCACACGATCGCGTTCACGAACCGTCCCGGCAGATGTTCGTCCATCACTACCCCTGAAAGCCCAAATTTTTTATCTCAGATGAATGCATCTGATGGGTTCAATGATGTGGGCGGCGTAATCTCCGTTCACTGTCATTGCGCCCGCTACTTACAAAGATGCACTTCGTGACCAAGTAATACTTCACGAAGCAAAAATTCTGTAAACTTCACTCATCTATTGTGAGCAGGTTTATATCCGAGCTGAAAATAATCCTTACTTGGTCATGTTTTCAGTTTCACAGTGATGCATAATTGTAAGAGGAAGTTAATTTTTGGCTTTGGCAAGACAATTGTATCTGTCTCCAAAACAAACACAGGGGAAGTACAGAAATATTACAGCTTACAACGAAAAGACACACTCTTATAATTGCTATTGTTCCAAAAGGTTAACCATGGAGGAAAATGTTATGAGTATTTATTATTAAACACCAGTCAATATGATTTGTAACATTTCTAGCTCTTATTTTATTTAAGGGTGGAAAAGCAGCAACAAAGTCCATATTCCAAAAAGTTTTATGTATTTTAAGATTCTGTTTTTCATACAATTATTTTGCACAGAACGATCAGTGCAATGTCACAGAAACTCAAAGTGAGGGCTCATGCACACGACCATATGTATTTTGCAATCCACAAAAAAATGGATGGCATCTGTGTGACATCCATGTTACATCCGTTTTTTGTTGATCGATTGTAACAATGCCTGACCTTGTTCACAAAATGTTACTGCCAGATCTCTGACAAGCTCTCACAGACGTTCTTCGGTACCTCTTGATTGAGGTTCTTTTGTTTCGGTTTCGTTTTGTCATCTCGTTTCCCTCTCTCAGCTGTCATCTAGTTGCTCTGATTGCATCCCTTTATATCCCCTCCCATACTGCATCACTTTGCGATTTATACAACTTCCTGGATTGTGCTCACTGCTAGATGCTGCAACTGCTAGTTCCTCAGTTAAGTCTTTTCCTTTATTTGTGTTTTCCTGTTGGCTTGATTCTAGGTGACCCTGACTCCCTCCGTATTAAGTGCAGGGAGCCGGTGGTCGTGTCCCCTCACTATTGAAGGGTTTTCAGGTGTCACTCAGTCTAGGTACGAGGGCATGCAATTTTCTATCATTAAGATCTTTGCATGGGCTGAGCAGTCAGAGAGAGCTCTAGGGCTTTTATAGGGCTCACCCATATGTTCCTTAGTTTGGGATCAAGTCAGTTGGATCTTTATTTGTGACTTCTAGTTTCCTGCAACACCATCCGTGACATTATAAACCGCCCAAACCATCTTAAGCATGGATCCGGTTTCAGCCTTGATTGACCGCGTGCAGGGTCTTTCACTGGAGTTAGCAAATCTCCGTAAAAATGTCTCTCAGTTTCAGGTGACCCGTTCTGCTTGCGTTCATGGAGTTTGTACTGAGCCTAAGATCTCGCTTCCGGATACGTTCTCCGGGGGTAGTGAGAATTTCGTTCATTTTAGAGACGCTTGCAAACTCCATTTTCGCCTGCTTCCCCGTTCCTCTGGTGATGAGGAGCAGAGGGTGGGGATCATCATCTCGCTTCTCAGGGATAACGCTCAGTCTTGGGCCTTTTCACTACCGGTGGGGGGATGGCCCCTCCAATCCGTGGATTAGTTTTTTGTAGCCCTGGGTCAGATATATGATGATCTGGATCGTATTGCTCTGGCTGAATCTAGACTGCGTCTTTTGTGCCAGGGTAAACAGTCTGCAGAAATATACTGTTCAGAATTTCGGAGATGAGCAGCTGATTCTGGTTGGAACGATGCTGTACTCGGAAGTCAATTTTGCCATGGTTTTTTGGAGGGATTGTAAGATGCATTTACCTTTCATGAGAGACCTGCCTCCTTGGAGTCTGTCATGTCTCAGGCTGTTTGTATTGACAGGCGTCTTATAGAGAGAGGAGAGATCACTCCTTCCTGTCATATTCAGTCCAAGGACAGTGTGGCTGTCTCATTCAGTGCGCAGGGGTCTCAGTCTCTCTCAATCTCCTCTGAGGAGGAGCCCATGCAGCTGGGTTTGCTTGCCTCTAATAATAGAGGTTTTAGCTCATCGAGGAGGGTTTGTTTCTGTTGTGGAGGTATAAATCATTTGGCAAATGTATGCCCCTCTAGGAGATTCAGGTAGTTTTTTGAGAATAATAAAGAAACAAAAAGAAAAAAATCCTCTAAAAACATTCCATCTGTTACTATTGGCAAGGTTGATGCAGAAATTGAAGGTTTCCCATTTGCTTGTAGTTCCCGTTTTGTCCAGGGTGGCGCTAGGGAGGAAGAACATTATTTGTGAGATTTTTGTAGATAGTGGAGCAGCTGTCAATCTCATTGAAAGTCAATTTGCTATAACACATGGTTTCCAGGTATGCACTTTGGGAAAGGATATACCTGTTTTTGCTATCCATTCCGCTCCACTTTCTCAAAAATCGTTAAAGGGCATAGTTCACAATATCCGTTTGACTGTGGGTAATGCTCATGTTGAGGATGTGTCATGTTTCGTCTTAAGCGGATAACCTACTCCTCTAGTGTTGGGACTACCCTGGCTCACTAAACATAACCCCACCATTGATTGGCAAACAAGGCAAATAAATGGTTGGAGTGACTTTTGCGCAGAGAATTGCCTCTTGGCGTCTCTTTCAGAGGTTTCCACCAAGACTGTACCATCTTTTCTCTCAGAATTTTCGGATGTGTTTTCAGAGAGTGGTGTCCAGGAGCTGCCCCCTCATCGGGAGTATGATTGCCCTATTAATCTCATCCCAGGCACCAAGCTGCCTAAATCTCATTTATACAATCTCTACCAACCTGAAAGGGTCGCTATGCGTACGTATATCTCTAAGAGCCTGAGAAAGGGACACATCTGACCCTCGAAGTCACCTGTTGCCGCAGTTTTATTTTTTTTTGTTAAGAAAAAAGATGGTTCTTTAAGACCATGTCTGGATTTCAGGGAGCTGAACAGTATCACAATTTGTGACCCTTATCCGCTTCCTCTGATCCCAGACCTGTTTAACCAGATTGTTAAAGCTAAAGTTTTTTCTAAGTTGGATTTAAGAGGGGCATACAACCTGGTCAGGGTCAGGGAAGGGTCAGGGTCAGGGAAGGGGACGAATGGAAGACGGCCTTCAATACCCCTGAGGGTCACTTCGAGAATTTGGTTATGCCTTTTGGTTTGATGAATGCTCCAGCCGTCTTCCAACATTTTGTGAACAGCATTTTTTATCATGTAATGGGGAAATTTGTACTAGTGTATCTAGATAACATTTTGATTTTTTCTCCTGATTTCAAAACTCATAGGGACCACCTACGTCAGGTCCTGCTCATTCTGCGGGAGAATAAATTGTACGCTAAACTGGAAAAATGTGTGTTTGCGGTTCCAGAAATTCAATTTCTGGGTTCTCTTCTCTCCGCTTCTAGTTTTCGCATGGACCCTGAGAAGGTCCGCGCTGTACTTGATTGGGAGCTTCCTAAGAATCAGAAGACGCTGATGCGCTTTTTGGGTTTTGCCAATTATTACAGGAAGTTCATTTTGAATTTCTCCCTGGTCGGTAGATGCGCGTAAGGCCTTTTCTAGCATCAAAGAGAGTTTTGCTTCCGCTCCCATCTTGGTACAACTTGATGTCTCTCTACCTTTCATTGTTGAGGTGGATGCTTCTGAGGTGGGTGTGGGTGCGGTCTTGTCTCAGGGTCCCTCTCCTGCCAAATGGCGACTGTGTGCCTTTTTCTCAAAGAAACTCTCCCCGCAGAGAGAAATTACGATGTGGGAGATAGGGAATTGTTGGCCATCAAATTAGCTTTTGAGGAATGGCGCCATTGGCTAGAGGGAGCCAGACACCCTATTACCGTGTTTACCGACCATAAGAATCTGGCCTACTTGGAGTCAGCCAAGCATCTGAACCCGAGACAGGCCAGATGGTCTTTATTCTTTTCCAGGTTTAATTTTGTTGTCACGTTCTGCCCTGGGGTTAAAAATGTGAAGGCCGATGCCCTGTCACGTTGTTTTCCAGGAGGGGGGAACTTTGAACCCGGGTCCCATTTTGGCTGAAGGGGTGGTCGTCTCTGCTCTTTACCCTGATTTGGAGGCAGAGGTTCAGGCAGCCCAGGCAGAGGCTCCTGATCTTTGTCCTCCTGGGAGGTTGTTTGTGCCTCTCGCTTTACGACTCAAGGTTTTTAAGGAGCATCACGATACTGTCCTTGCTGGACACCCGGGGAGCAGAGCCACAGTGGATCTCATTGCTCTGAGATTCTGGTGGCTGGCTCTTCGTAAGATGGTTGAGGGTTTTGTGGCAGCCTGCGAGACCTGCGCTCGTGCCAAGGTCCCTTATTCACGGCCATCGGGTCCTCTCCTCCCGTTACCCATTCCTTCCCGTCCTTGGACGCATCTGTCCATGGACTTCATTATTGACCTGCTTCATTCCTCGGGGAAGACTGTGATTTTGGTAGTAGTAGACCGTTTTAACAAAATTGCGCATTTCATTCCTTTTCCTGGGTTACCCAATGCTAAAACGCTGGCGCAGGCATTTGTTGATCACATTGTCAAACTGCATGGCATTCCTTCAGACATAATCTCGGATAGGGGCACGCAATTTCTTTCCATATTCTGGAAGGCCTTCTGTTCTCGCTTGGGGGTTCGGTTGTCATTCTCTTCTGCTTTTCACCCGCAGTCGAATGGCCAGACAGAACGTGTCAATCAGAATCTGGAGACATATCTGCGCTGTTTTGTGACTGAGAATCAGGAGGATTGGTGTTCTTTTTTGTCCCTTGCTGAGTTTGCTTTAAATAACTGTCGCCAGGAGTTCTCGGATAAGTCACCATTTTTTGGTGCATATGGGTTTCATCCGCAGTTTTGGACAATCTCTGGAGGGGGGACTTCTGGTTTACCTGATGAGGAGAGATTTTCCTCGTCTTTGTCATTTATTTGGCAAAAGATTCAGGGTAATTTGAAGAGGATGAGTGAGAGATATAAGCGTGTGGTGGATAAGAGTGGAATGTGGATGATCTGGTGTGGTTGTCTACTAAGAATATCAAATTGAAGGTTCCCTCCTGGAAGTTGGGTCTTAAGTTTATTGGGCCTTACAAGATCTTGTCCGTCATCAATCCCATTGCCTTTCGTCTTGATCTTCCTCAGACTTGGAAGATCCATAATGTTTTTCACAAGTCCCTATTAAAACCTTATGTCCAACCCACTGTACCCTCCTCTTTGCCTCCTCCTCCGATTGTGGTTGATGGTAATATTGAATTTCAGGTCTCTAGGATTGTGGATTCTCGCATTATCCGCGGTTCTCTCCAGTACCTCATTCATTGGGAGGGTTAAGGTCCTGAGGAGAGGATGTGGGTCCCAGTGGCGGACATTAAGGCCACTCGTCTCATCAGTGCTTTCCATAGATCCCATCTTGAGAAGGTGTGCTCTGAGTGTCCGGAGTCCACTCGTAGAAGGAGGGGTACTGTCACCGCCAGATCTCTGAGAAGCTCTGACAGACGTTCTTCAGTACCTCTTGCTTGAGGTTCTCTTGTTTTGGTTTAGTTTTGTCATCTCGTTTCCCTCTCTCAGCTGTCATCTAGTTGCACTGATTGCATCAATTTATATACCCTCCCATACTGCATCACTTTACGGTTTATACAACTTCCTGAATTGTGCTCACTGCTAGATGCTGCAACTGCTGGTTCCTCAGTTAAAAAATGAAGAATCCCACCAGGTGTGACTTTGAATGCTCATAAGGAATTTATTCCAAAGTAACAGTATGTCCCATATTCTAGGACGCGTTTCGGCTAGACAGCCTTTTTCAACAGATAAATGTCCATTACAGAGTGCAGATATATATACACACACCTCGATGTGAGGATAGGGAGTCAGATATGCATAATTTCATAATCCCTGTTAAGACTCCTTGGGTGTAAGGTGTCCAGGGTATGGATCCAGTAAGCCTCCCGCCGTAATAATAATTTCTTGACGTCACCACCCCATCTGGGTCTGGTGACCCGTTCTATGACCTGGAATTTTAGTTGAGCAATAGTGTGTTTAAATTTTTCAAAATGGGAGGGAATGGGTAACAATAAGTTCTTGGTCCTAATAGCGGACTTATGCTTTCCAATACGATCTCTAATGCTCTGCATTGTTTCTCCAATATATAACAACCCACATGGACATTTTATTAGGTATATGGCATTAGCAGACGCACAAGTGAAAAAACCATCCACTGGGTATATACATCCAGTATGTGGGTGATAGATTTTGGGTCCTTTAATTATATTAGAGCACTGAAAGCAGTGCAGACACGGAAAAGTGCCCTTCCACTGTGTAGCCAGAACACTGTTTCAGGGTACCTCTGATGCTCCCCAAATCCGCACGTACTAACTTATCCTTATAATTTTTAATTTTTTTTTGTTACAAATAAGGGGCGGATTTTTAAATTCATCAATCAGGGGATACGCTTTTCCTAACAGATGCCAGTGTTTCCTTATAATATTGTCCAATGTCTGATTAAAAGGATGGTATTTATGGATCAACTCCACTCTTGGGGTTTTATCTTTTACTATTTCAGGACTATGGGGGTTATTTAGATCACTCAAGGTTTTTGTTAGGACTGATGACGGGTACCCTCGTTCTTCAAACCTCTTGGTCATTTCTTCAATTCTGAGTCCCTGTATAGAGGAATTAGAGACGATCCGTCTAACCCTCTGATACTGGGACTTCGGAATTGCTCTTTTCAGAGAAGGTGGGGGGCACTGGTAAAGTGGAGGATACTGTTCCTGTCGGTCTCTTTTCTAAATAAATCAGTGGAGAGGTTACCCTTCGGATCCTTAATTACCCTTGTATCGAAAAAACTCACTGTGTGGTTATCACAAGTTACCGTAAATTCTAAACCAGTGCACGCGTGGTTCAAATGAAAAAGGAAAGACGCCAGGGTCTCACGTGGCCCCGCCCATATGCAGAAAATATTGTCGATAAATCTTTTCCACAATAAAATGTGGTTACAATACCACTCAGTGTTATATACAAAATCATCCTCAAATTTCGACATATACGCATTTGCATAGGGCGGGGCCATGTTCGACCCCAAAGCGGTCCCCCGCCTCTGTATGTAATAAGCGTCTTCAAACATAAAATAGTTCTCATATAAGACAAGATGGAGAAGTTGTATAAAAAATTTGCATTCAATAGGGGAATATTCACTTTTTTCCAATAATGACTTAACTGCCTGTATACCTCCACTGTGTTCAATGGAGGTATACAGGCTCACCACATCAATTGTTACCAAGAAACTTTCTGGTGGAACAGGACCTAACTGGACAATAGTGCTGAGAAAATGTCTGCTAAGAAGGATGGAGTATCCTTTATAAGGGGTGTAAGTATCTTTTCCAGCACTATTGCCAATGGTGATAGAATTGGTCCCACTGAAGCCACTATCGGGCGTCCTGAGGGGTCAATCAAGGTTTTATGGACTTTAGGGAGCACGTAAAAAACTGGTGTTATTGGTGTTTGATTGATCAAAAAGGTAAACATATTTTTATCAAAGACACCTAGAGTAGCAAAGTGATCAACAGTCTTCAGGATTTTTTCTTTTAATACGGAAAACCAGATCTCCGGTCAAAAGTTTGTATGTATCATGATCCGAGAGTTGTCGCTTAATCTCTGCTACGTATTTCATTTTGTCCATGAGGACATTCAAGTCACGTCTGCTGGGATTCTTCATTTTTTACACGTGGAATTGGTCCTATCCCGTGCGGCGTGCATCAAGCGGGCGCTGGCCGACTCATCCTTATACCTGGTTCCTCAGTTAAGTCTTTTCCTTTATTTGTGTTTTCCTGTTGGCTTGATTCTAGGTGACCCTGACTCCCTCCGTATTAAGTGCAGGGAGCCGGTGGTCGTGTCCCCTCACTATTGTAATGTTTTCAGGTGTCACTCAGTCTATGTACAAGGACATGCAATTTTCTATCATTAAGATCTTTGCATGGGCTGAGCAGTCAGAGAGAGCTCTAGGGCTTTTATAGGGCTCACCCATATGTTCCTTAGTTTGGGATCAAGTCAGTTGGATCTTTATTTGTGACTTCTAGTTTCCTGCAACACCATCCGTGACACAAAATGGACAAGAATAGGACATTTTTTGCGGAACGGACTTGCGGACCTACGGATAGGAAATGCGCATGGAGTAATTTACCTCTTTTTGGCGGCCCATTGAAATGAATGGTTCCACTTATGGGCCACAAACAAAACGGAATGGACACAGACAAAAAATACGTTTGTGTGCATGAGCCCTGACTCATAGATATAAGCAATTATATTTCTTGAAATTTGTTTCAGGTCATTTCAGCTCTGCTTCCAAATAATCATTCAGCAGATTCAATTCAGATATAAATAAATTTGACCCAAATCAAAAGCGGTGAGATGTTGTGTATGACACTCTGAGGTCTCCTGGGAATGTATCTAACCCCTATTAATGCCAAGACAACATTAGTAAAGCAACCTGTTTAATAAAACATTGTATTGTTGGATTATTATTATTTTATTTGTATTTTTTTCTGAAAAAAGTTGAGAACATGATTCCTTTTGGTGGGAGATGCTATCTTCTCTGTTTTCTGACCTGAATGGTAGCTATCATTTTTGAGAGATTCATCCAAACCAAATTGCAAAAGATTCAGACTGATTTAGAATAAATTTAGGTTTAATTCGCTCATCTCTACTCAAAGATGTGAAAAGTGGCAATTATAATAGAGTACAAATCATAGATACCTTATAGTATTTTTTGGAAAAATCTCGGAAGATCTTCATCCCTTGCAGCGCCACTTTTAGCCTTCTTTGTTTTCTTCATTATCAGGTATCTGTGTCATGTTCCTGGAGAGGCTGCACGCAGCAGCAGGGACCTTCACTGTCATTACATGCACTTCAAGCCGTTGTGCACGCAGCACAACTACATCTGGTAAGTACCACTTGCTGTTTTAGTTTTGCACATTGTCTGTGATCTTCTCCCCACTTAGGTTTTACAGTACAAAATCGCGTAATATAATGCTAATGATGTCAAGAGAACCAGTTGCAGAATTTTACATTCAAATTGACATGGTGTTAGAAGGTAGAGCTTTGGCTTTGATATTTTCATTTTACAAATTGTTTCAATGTTAACTAGGTAGGCGTCCTGAGCTTGCTTCGTAGAAAATAGTTCTATATAACATAGTAAATTCGGGGGTCATTTATAAAACAGAAATACACCTAAATTAAAAATATTTCAGGTGCAGATTGCAGTGCAAAGATTTAAGAAAGGAGCTTGGTGTCGGCAGGGAAGAGGACGGGCCAGCCCATCTCAATTACCATTTTCTACGCCTGTTTTAGGTGGAAAAAATTGTCTAAATGTAAGACAGCTCAGAAGCTTTCTTACATGTAGAACTGGTGGAAGATCGTCTGAAGTTATGGAGAGGCCTTTAGCTCTTCATAACTAAGTTGGATCCACCACCAGAGCAGGACTTTGTTAAGACCAGCGTCTAAAACGCCAGTCTCAATAAATGTGTCCCATAGTTTGTAAAGCTGAAAAAATACATCTGTCCATCCAGATCAGCCTGTTATCCTGCAAGTTAATCCAGAGGAATACCCCAGTGAGGGGTATTCCTTCCCGACTCCAATCAGGCAATTGGAATAACTAAACAATAATTAAAACCTGTAATAATATTACACTCCAAAAATACATCAATGCCCCTTTTAAACTCTTTTAGTGAGTTCACCATCACCACCTCCTCAGGCAGAGAGTTCCATAGTCTCACTGCTCTTACAGTAAAGAATCCTCTTCTATCTTTGTGTACAAACCTTCTTTCCTCCAGACACAGAGGATGTCCCCAGGTCACAGTCACAGTCCTGGGGGTAAATAGATGATGGGAAAGATCTCTGTTCTGACCTGTGATATATTTATACATAGTTATTATATCTCCTCTCAGTCGTCTTTCTTTAAAACCGAATAACCCTTATTTTGATAATCTTCCTGTGTACTATAATACAGCCATTCCAGTTATTACTTTAGTTGCCCTTCTGTGATCCCTCTGTCTGTTTTTCACAAGATCCCAGAACTAGAGTTGAGCGAACACCTGGATGTTCGGGTTCGAGAAGTTCAGCCGAACTTCCTGGAAATGTTCGGGTTCGGGATCCGAACCCGATCCGAACTTCGTCCCGAACCCGAACCCCATTGAAGTCAATGGGGACCCGAACTTTTCGGTACTAAAAAGGCTGTAAAACAGCCCAGGAAAGGGCTAGAGGGCTGCAAAAGGCAGCAACATGTAGGTAAATCCCCTGCAAACAAATGTGGATAGGGAAATGAATTAAAATAAAAATTAAATAAATAAAAATTAACCAAAATCAATTGGAGAGAGGTCCCGTAACAGACAATCAGGCTTCACGTCAGCCACCAGTGCAACAGTCCATTGGCATATATTTAGGCCCAGCACCCAGGCAGAGGAGAGAGGTCCCGTAACAGAGAATCTGGCTTCATGTCAGCAGAGAATCAGTCTGCATGTCATAGCAGAGAATCAGGCTTCACGTCAGCCACCACTGCAACAGTCCATTGTCATAAATTTAGGCCAAGCACCCAGGCAGAGGAGAGAGGTCCCGTAACAGACAATCTGGCTTCATGTCAGCAGAGAATCAGTCTTCATATCATAGCAGAGAATCAGGCTTCACGTCACCCACCACTGGAACAGTCCATTCTCAGATATTTAGGCCCCGGCACCCAGGCAGAGGAGAGAGGTCCCGTAACAGAGAATCTGTCTTCATGTCAGCAGAGAATCAGTCTGCATGTCATAGCAGAGAATCAGGCTTCACGTCAGCCACCAATGCAACAGTCCATTGTCAGATATTTAGGCCCAGCACCCAGGCAGAGGAGAGAGGTCCCGTAACAGACAATCTGGCTTCATGTCAGCAGAGAATCAGTCTTCATATCATAGCAGAGAATCAGGCTTCACGTCACCCACCACTGTAAGAGTCCATTTTCATAAATTTAGGCCCAGCACCCAGGCAGAGGAGAGAGGTCCCGTAACAGACAATCTGGCTTCATGTCAGCAGAGAATCAGTCTTCATATCATAGCAGAGAATCAGGCTTCACGTCACCCACCACTGTAAGAGTCCATTTTCATAAATTTAGGCCCAGCACCCAGGCAGAGGAGAGAGGTCCCGTAACAGACAATCTGGCTTCATGTCAGCAGAGAATCAGTCTTCATATCATAGCAGAGAATCAGGCTTCACGTCAGCCACCAATGCAACAGTCCATTGTCAGATATTTAGGCCCAGCACCCAGGCAGAGGAGAGAGGTCCCGTAACAGACAATCTGGCTTCATGTCAGCAGAGAATCAGTCTTCATATCATAGCAGAGAATCAGGCTTCACGTCACCCACCACTGTAAGAGTCCATTTTCATAAATTTAGGCCCAGCACCCAGGCAGAGGAGAGAGGTCCCGTAACAGACAATCTGGCTTCATGTCAGCAGAGAATCAGTTTTCATATCATAGCAGAGAATCAGGCTTCACGTCACCCACCACTGTAAGAGTCCATTTTCATAAATTTAGGCCCAGCACCCAGGCAGAGGAGAGAGGTCCCATAACAGAGAATCTGGCTTCATGTCAGCAGAGAATTAGTCTGCATGTCATAGCAGAGAATCAGGCTTCACGTCACCCAACATTGGAACAGTCCATTGGCATATATTTAGGCCCCGGCACCCAGACAGAGGAGAGGTTCATTCAAATTTGGGTAGCCTCGCAATATAATGGTAAAATGAAAATAAAAATAGGATTGAATGAGGAAGTGCCCTAGAGTACAATAATGTATGGTTAAGGGGAGGTAGTTAATGTCTAATCTGGACAAGGGACGGACAGGTCCTGTGGGATCCATGCCTGGTTCATTTTTATGAACGTCAGCTTGTCCACATTGGCTGTAGACAGGCGGCTGCGTTTGTCTGTAATGACACCCCCTGCCGTGCTGAATACACGTTCAGACAAAACGCTGGCCGCCGGGCAGGCCAGCACCTCCAAGGCATAAAAGGCTAGCTCTGGCCACGTGGACAATTTAGAGACCCAGTAGTTGAATGGGGCCGAACCATCAGTCAGTACGTGGAGGGGTGTGCACACGTACTGTTCCACCATGTTAGTGAAATGTTGCCTCCTGCTAACACGTTGCGTATCAGGTGGTGGTGCAGTTAGCTGTGGCGTGTTGACAAAACTTTTCCACATCTCTGCCATGCTAACCCTGCCCTCAGAGGAGCTGGCCGTGACACAGCTGCCTTGGCGACCTCTTGCTCCTCCTCTGCCTTGGCCTTGGGCTTCCACTTGTTCCCCTGTGACATTTGGGAATTCTCTCAGTAGCACGTCTACCAACGTGCGCTTGTACTCGCGCATCTTCCTATCACGCTCCAGTGCAGGAAGTAAGGTGGGCACATTGTCTTTGTAGCGTGGATCCAGCAGGGTGGCAACCCAGTAGTCCGCACACGTTAAAATGTGGGCAACTCTGCTGTCGTTGCGCAGGCACTGCAGCATGTAGTCGCTCATGTGTGCCAGGCTGCCCAGGGGTAAGGACAAGCTGTCCTCTGTGGGAGGCGTATCGTCATCGTCCTGCCTTTCCCCCCAGCCACGCACCAGTGATGGACCCGAGCTGCGTTGGGTGCCACCCCGCTGTGACCATGCTTCATCCTCATCCTCCTCATCCTCGTCCTCCAGTAGTGGGCCCTGGCTGGCCACATTTGTACCTGGCCTCTGCTGTTGCCAAAAACCTCCCTCTGAGTCACTTCGAAGAGACTGGCCTGAAAGTGCTAAAAATGACCCCTCTTCCTCCTCCTCCTCCTCCTGGGCCACCTCCTCTTCCATCATCGCCCTAAGTGTTTTCTCAAGGAGACATAGAAGTGGTATTGTAACGCTGATAATGGCGTCATCGCCACTGGCCATGTTGGTGGAGTACTCGAAACAGCGCAACAGGGCACACAGGTCTCGCATGGAGGCCCAGTCATTGGTGGTGAAGTGGTGCTGTTCTGTAGTGCGACTGACCCGTGCGTGCTGCAGCTGAAACTCCACTATGGCCTACTGCTGCTCGCACAGTCTGTCCAGCATGTGCAAGGTGGAGTTCCACCTGGTGGGCACGTCGCATATGAGGCGGTGAGCGGGAAGGCCGAAGTTACGCTGTAGTGCAGACAGGCGAGCAGCAGCAGGATGTGAACGCCGAAAGCGCGAACAGACGGACCGCACTTTATGCAGCAGCTCTGACATGTCGGGGTAGTTGTGAATGAACTTCTGCACCACCAAATTCAGCACATGCGCCAAGCAAGGGATGTGCGTCAAACTGGCTAGTCCCAGAGCTGCAACGAGATTTCGCCCATTATCACACACCACCAGGCCGGGCTTGAGGCTCACCGGCAGCAACCACTCGTCGGTCTGTTGTTCTATATCCCGCCACAACTCCTGTGCGGTGTGGGGCCTGTCCCCCAAACATATGAGTTTCAGAATGGCCTGCTGACGTTTACCCCGGGCTGTGCTGAAGTTGGTGGTGAAGGTGTGTGGCTGACTGGATGAGCAGGTGGAAGAAGAGGAGGAGGAAGTCGAGTAGGAGGAGGTGGCAACAGGAGGCAAAGAATGTTGCCCTGTGATCCTTGGCGGCGGAAGGACGTGCGCCAAACAGCTCTCCGCCTGGGGCCCAGCTGTCACTACATTTACCCAGTGTGCAGTTAGGGAGATATAGCGTCCCTGGCCGTGCTTACTGGTCCACGTATCTGTGGTTAGGTGGACCTTGCCACAGATGGCGCTGCGCAGTGCACACTTGATTTTATCGTATACTTGGTTGTGCAGGGAAGGCACGGCTCTCTTGGAGAAGTAGTGCCGGCTGGGAACAACATACTGTGGGACAGCAAGCGACATGAGCTGTTTGAAGCTGTCTGTGTCCACCAGCCTAAATGACAGCATTTCATAGGCCAGTAGTTTATAAATGCTGGCATTCAGGGCCAGGGATCGAGGGTGGCTAGGTGGGAATTTACGCTTTCTCTCAAATGTTTGTGAGATGGAGAGCTGAACGCTGCCGTGTGACATGGTTGAGATGCTTGGTGACGGAGGTGGTGGTGTTGGTGGTACATCCCCTGTTTGCTGGGCGGCAGGTGCCAACGTTCCTCCAGAGGCGGAGGAAGAGGCCGAGGCGGCAGCAGCAGAAGAGGCCGAGGCGGCAGCAGCAGAAGAGGTAGCAGGGGGAGCCTGAGTGACTTCCTTGTTTTTAAGGTGTTTACTCCACTGCAGTTCATGCTTTGCATGCAGGTGCCTGGTCATGCAGGTTGTGCTAAGGTTCAGAACGTTAATGCCTCGCTTCAGGCTCTGATGGCACAGCGTGCAAACCACTCGGGTCTTGTTGTCAGCACATTGTTTGAAGAAGTGCCATGCCAGGGAACTCCTTGAAGCTGCCTTTGGGGTGCTCGGTCCAAGATGGCGGCGGTCAGTAGCAGGCGGAGTCTCTTGGCAGCGGGTGTTCTGCTTTTGCCCACTGCTCCCTCTTTTGCTACGCTGTTGGCTCGGTCTCACCACTGCCTCTTCCTCCGAACTGTGAAAGTCAGTGGCACGACCTTCATTCCATGTGGGGTCTAGGACCTCATCGTCCCCTGCATCGTCTTCCACCCAGTCTTGATCCCTGACCTCCTGTTCAGTCTGCACACTGCAGAAAGACGCAGCAGTTGGCACCTGTGTTTCGTCATCATCAGAGACATGCTTAGGTATTATTCCCATGTCCTCATCATCAGGAAACATAAGTGGTTGTGCGTCAGTGCATTCTATGTCTTCCACCGCGGGGGAAGGGCTAGGTGGATGCCCTTGGGAAACCCTGCCAGCGGAGTCTTCAAACAGCATAAGAGACTGCTGCATAACTTGAGGCTGAGACAGTTTTCCTGGTATGCATGGGGGTGATGTGACAGACTGATGGGGTTGGTTTTCAGGCGCCATCTGTGCGCTTTCTGCAGAAGACTGGGTGGGAGATAATGTGAACGTGCTGGATCCACTGTCGGCCACCCAATTGACTAATGCCTGTACCTGCTCAGGCCTTACCATCCTTAGAATGGCATTGGGCCCCACCATATATCGCTGTAAATTCTGGCGGCTACTGGGACCTGAGGTAGTTGGTACACTAGGACGTGTGGATGTGGCAGAACGGCCACGTCCTCTCCCAGCACCAGAGGGTCCACTAACACCGCCACGACCATGTCCATGTCCACGTCCGCGTCCCTTACTAGATGTTTTCCTCATTGTTATCGTTCACCACAACAACAAAAATATTATTTGGCCCAATGTATTGTATTCAAATTCAGCTGAATATAAATTTGAGGCCTAGTATTTAGGCGCTGGGTGACCGGTATGGATTTACTGACAGAATTAGACTTGGAAATGCACAGTAGCGTGTGTGTGAAGTTATTCTGAATGACCCTATGTGCACCTTGAATATTATATACCCTTTTAGGGATAGATTTCAAATAGCTCTGATATAGCAGAAACCACTAAATTATGAAATTGCTAAATTGGGAATTGTATTTCAACCCAGAACAAAAAATGTGCTTTGACGGACACTAAATAACTTGCCCAGCCACAACAGTACAGCGGTAACGACAGATTTAGCGGGATATAAATTTGAGGCCTAGTATTTAGGCGCTGGGTGACCGGTATGGATTTAGTGACAGAATTAGACTGGGATATGGCCAAAAAATGAACAGACTATTGCTGGTTAAATGCACTTGGTGTGACAGCTTGACCACCCACACTACTGAGGGTTAAATGCACTTGGTGACGGGCGCAGCTTGCCCCTGATGTAGTATATGGCCAAAAAATGAACAGACTATTGCTGGTTAAATGCACTTGGTGTCACAGCTTGACCAACCACACTACTGAGGGTTAAATGCACTTGGTGACGGGCGCAGCTTGCCCCTGATGTAGTATATGGCCAAAAAATGAACAGACTATTGCTGGTTAAATGCACTTGGTGTGACAGCTTGATCAACCACACTACTGAGGGTTTAATGCACTTGGTGACGGGCGCAGCTTGCCTCTGATGTAGTATATGGCCAAAAAATAAACAGACTATTGCTGGTTAAATGCACTTGGTGTGACAGCTTCACCCTGATGTAGGCTTTAGCCAAAAAACAACCACACCATTGAGGGTTAAATGCACTTGGTGACAGGCGCAGCTTGCTCCTGATGTAGTATATGGCTAAAAAATAAACAGACTATTGCTGGTTAAATGCACTTGGTGTGACAGCTTCACCCTGATGTAGGCTTTAGCCAAAAAACAACCACACCATTGAGGGTTAAATGCACTTGGTCGCAGCTTGTGCTGGCGCACCACAAGACGCCGATTACCCCAGAAAAAAGTGACTGACAAACGGTCTGGGCAGCCTAAAAACAGTGAGCAATTGAGTATCAGCAGCTCAATGACCCACAGCTGCAGATCGATCAATAATCAAGTCCTTTGGAGGAGTTAATCTGCCTAATCTCGCCCTACTGTCGCAGCCGCAACCTCTCCCTACGCTAATCAGAGCAGAGTGACGGGCGGCGCTATGTGACTCCAGCTTAAATAGAGGCTGGGTCACATGGTGCTCTGGCCAATTACAGCCATGCCAATTGTAGGGATGGCTGTGACGGCCTCTTGGGGCAAGTAGTATGACGCTTGTTGATTGGCTGCTTTGCAGCCTTTCAAAAAGTGCCAAGAAAGCGTCACAAAAGCGCCAAGAAAGCGACGAACACCGAACCCGAACCCGGACTTTTACGAAAATGTCCGGGTTCGGGTCCGTGTCACGGACACCCCAAAATTCGGTACGAACCCGAACTATACAGTTCGAGTTCGCTCATCCCTACCCAGAACTGTACACAGTACTCCATGTGTGGTCTGGCTAGTGATTTGTAAAGTGGTAGGACTATGTTCTCATCACAGGCATCTATGCCCCTTTTGATGCAACACATTATCTTATTGGCCTTGGCAGCAGCTGCCTGGCACTGGCTTCTAAAAGTCAATTTCCATGTCAGTGTTACCCAATGTTTTACCATTTAGTATGTACTGGTTACTTGCATTACTCCTTCCCATGTGCATAACCTTACATTTGTCAGTGTTAAACCTCATCTGCCACTTCTCTGCCCAAGCCTCCAATCTATCCAGATCTCTCTGTAGCAGTATATTGTCCTCTTTATGGTTAATAACTACACAGTTTACTGTCATCTGCAAAAATTTATATTTTACTGTGCAAGCCTTCTACAAGATCATTAATGAAAATAGAGAATAAGAGAATAAGAGAATAGGGCCCAATACTGACCCCTGTGGTACCCCATTAGTGACAGTGACCCAATCTGAGTGTGTACTGTTAATAAGCACCCTTTGTTTTCACTGAGCCAATTACTTGTCAACATACAGACATTTTCCCTCAGTCCAAGCATTTTATGTAGCAGAGTATCAAATGCTTTGGAGAAGTCCAGATATACAACATCCATTGCCTCACCCAGGTCAAGTCTAGAACTTACCTCCTCCTAGAAACTGATTCATTTAGTTTGTCATGACCGATCCCTTATGAAGCCAAGCTGATGTAGTGTTATTTGCTTATTTTCATTGCGGTACTCCAAGACACATCTCTCAGAAAACCTTCAAAGAGTTTACCCACGACAGATGTTACAGTATTAAAACAAAGTCGATTCGCTCATCCCAAATTATGATGTTGCCAAATTAATATTTTCTTTTAATTTTATTTTTGGGCATTTTTGCTTTTCTGCCTGCAGCCTCTCAGTTCCTCAATGTGTCCCTTTCCTTCTCCAGGCTGGCTAAGATCACAGCCAGAGCTAGAGATATGGAACTGGTCTTGTTTGAAAGCTCACAGTGTTTAAATGAAGCATTATCTCCCCTACATTGGGGAATATAGCAGTTAGAACTTGGCTCAGGAGTGCAAACACCTGCTATTATTCCCAACCAAACTTGTTGCCAAGCCCCTAAGACTGAACTGTTAGTGCCTTTTATCAAAGCCCGAGCAGAACTTGGGCAAAACTGTTAAGGGGTTTATTATGCAATGACCTGCTGGGGACTGCTGTGAAGAGAATGGGAGGGGTAGTTGTGGTATGGATAGGAGTTATAGTAGTCCGTGGTGGGCCACCTTCTCCCTGGCTGTGATGCTCTCTGCTGCGATTGGGCAGCTCACAGCCAGGGAGAAGGAGACACCCCTTGAGAAACCCAGCCGTCTCTCACTCCTTGTACCGATGTTGCTAATTAGCATACAGGGCGGTAAAGTAGGGAATGGAGCAGTCGAGCTGAAAAAATAAAAAGCACCCTGACATCTCCTAATAAAGCCCTACACTGCCAGGTAATAATATTGGAATGTTAGGACCAGTGAAAGGTCCTCTTTAACATTAAAAATGGACATTAACCCATTATTAGAAAATTAATCATTTGCAGTTGCCCTCTGGGGTACTGCATATTTTGAAGCTAAAATATTTTATAAATAAATTAAACTTTTTGTTTTCCAGTAAGTAATTTACACTATACAGCAAATCCTCACAGCAATGAGTGTTCTTCAGTGCTCACATTGTGCTGAATAAGGATACTTCTAGATCAGTACTCACAATGAGAACACGCTTGATATCCAGCAACGCAGTGCCATGGACTATTTGTGGGATTCTATGTTGTCTATTACAGCATTACATAACATTATCTTCCATTACATTTTTGAAATTTTGCATTACGTAGTTATTTAGTTATTACATAGACATATGTCCATGGGCTATGGACCTCTTTGGGGGGTATCGTTTTTATTATTGTCTTGTACTTATTGTGGGCTAAAAAACAACAACTTTCCAATTGGTTTTGTTATTAAAATATTATAAAAAAAATACTTAACTGTTTTCTGCAGCTTGCCAATGTTAACATGTAGTGCAACCAGCTCTGTTTCCTTCATATTAAAATCTATACAAGAAACTGATAGCTCAATGGGTTACCCTTATCTCTACATTTTCTCTTTTAAGTTAAATGCTAATGAATTTGATAAGAATTGAAGATTCAACAAGAATTCTATACATTTGCATTATTTAGTTAAAGGAAATCATCACCATCAACTGTTACTGATGTAACCAGGCAGTACTCCAGACTAAAAAAATTACCTAGGAGTAGAGTTGAGCGAACACCTGGATGTTCGGGTTCGAGAAGTTCGGCCGAACATCCCGGAAATGTTCGGGTTCGGGATCCGAACCCGATCCGAACTTCGTCCCGAACCCGAACCCCATTGAAGTCAATGGGGACCCGAACTTTTCGGCACTAAAACGGCTGTAAAACAGCCCAGGAAAGGGCTAGAGGGCTGCAAAAGGCAGCAACATGTAGGTAAATCCCCTGCAAACAAATGTGGATAGGGAAATTAATTAAAATAAAAATTAAATAAATAAAAATTAACCAAAATCAATTGGAGAGAGGTTCCATAGCAGAGAATCTGGCTTCCCGTCACCCACCACTGGAACAGTCCATTCTCAGATATTTAGGCCCCGGCACCCAGGCAGAGGAGAGAGGTCCCGTAACAGACAATCTGGCTTCATGTCAGCAGAGAATCAGTCTTCATGTCATAGCAGAGAATCAGGCTTCACGTCACCCACCACTGTAAGAGTCCATTTTCATAAATTTAGGCCCAGCACCCAGGCAGAGGAGAGAGGTCCCGTAACAGACAATCTGGCTTCATGTCAGCAGAGAATCAGTCTTCATATCATAGCAGAGAATCTGGCTTCCCGTTACCCACCACTGGAACAGTCCATTCTCAGATATTTAGGCCCCGGCACCCAGGCAGAGGAGAGAGGTCCCGTAACAGAGAATCTGGCTTCATGTCAGCAGAGAATCAGTCTTCATATCATAGCAGAGAATCAGGCTTCACGTCAGCCACCACTGCAACAGTCCATTGTCATAAATTCAGGCCCAGCACCCAGGCAGAGGAGAGAGGTCCCGTAACAGACAATCTGGCTTCATGTCAGCAGAGAATCAGTCTGCATGTCATAGCAGAGAATGAGGCTTCACGTCACCCACCACTGCAACAGTCCATTTTCATAAATTTAGGCCCAGCACCCAGGCAGAGGAGAGAGGTCCCGTAACAGAGGATCTGGCTTCATGTCAGCAGAGAATCAGTCTGCATGTCATAGCAGAGAATCAGGCTTCACGTCAGCCACCACTGCAACAGTCCATTGTCATAAATTTAGGCCCAGCACCCAGGCAGAGGAGAGAGGTCCCGTAACAGACAATCTGGCTTCATGTCAGCAGAGAATTAGTCTGCATGTCATAGCAGAGAATCAGGCTTCACGTCAGCCACCACTGCAACAATCCATTGGCATATATTTAGGCCTAGCACACAGGCAGAGGATAGAGGTCCCGTAACAGACAATCTGGCTTCATGTCAGCAGAGAATCAGTCTTCATATCATAGCAGAGAATCAGGCTTCACGTCAGCCACCAATGCAACAGTCCATTGTCAGATATTTAGGCCCAGCACCCAGGCAGAGGAGAGAGGTCCCGTAACAGACAATCTGGCTTCATGTCAGCAGAGAATCAGTCTGCATGTCATAGCAGAGAATGAGGCTTCACGTCACCCACCACTGCAACAGTCCATTTTCATAAATTTAGGCCCAGCACCCAGGCAGAGGAGAGAGGTCCCGTAACAGAGGATCTGGCTTCATGTCAGCAGAGAATCAGTCTGCATGTCATAGCAGAGAATCAGGCTTCACGTCAGCCACCACTGCAACAGTCCATTGTCATAAATTCAGGCCCAGCACCCAGGCAGAGGAGAGAGGTCCCGTAACAGACAATCTGGCTTCATGTCACCAGAGAATCAGTCTGCATGTCATAGCAGAGAATGAGGCTTCACGTCAGCCACCACTGCAACAATCCATTGGCATATATTTAGGCCTAGCACACAGGCAGAGGAGAGGTTCATTCAACTTTGGGTAGCCTTGCAATATAATGGTAAAATGAAAATAAAAATAGGATTGAATGAGGAAGTGCCCTGGAGTCCAATAATATATGGTTATGGGGAGGTAGTTAATGTCTAATCTGGACAAGGGACGGACAGGTCCTGTGGGATCCATGCCTGGTTCATTTTTATGAACGTCAGCTTGTCCACATTGGCTGTAGACAGGCGGCTGCGTTTGTCTGTAATGACGCCCCCTGCCGTGCTGAATACACGTTCAGACAAAACGCTGGCTGCCGGGCAGGCCAGCACCTCCAAGGCATAAAAGGCTAGCTCTGGCCACGTGGACAATTTAGAGACCCAGAAGTTGAATGGGGCCGAACCATCAGTCAGTACGTGGAGGGGTGTGCACACGTACTGTTCCACCATGTTAGTGAAATGTTGCCTCCTGCTAACACGTTGCGTATCAGGTGGTGGTGCAGTTAGCTGTGGCGTGTTGACAAAAGTTTTCCACATCTCTGCCATGCTAACCCTGCCCTCAGAGGAGCTGGCCGTGACACAGCTGCCTTGGCGACCTCTTGCTCCTCCTCTGCCTTGGCCTTGGGCTTCCACTTGTTCCCCTGTGACATTTGGGAATGCTCTCAGTAGCGCGTCTACCAACGTGCGCTTGTACTCGCGCATCTTCCTATCACGCTCCAGTGCAGGAAGTAAGGTGGGCACATTGTCTTTGTAGCGTGGATCCAGCAGGGTGGCAACCCAGTAGTCCGCACAGGTTAAAATGTGGGCAACTCTGCTGTCGTTGCGCAGGCACTGCAGCATGTAGTCGCTCATGTGTGCCAGGCTGCCCAGGGGTAAGGACAAGCTGTCCTCTGTGGGAGGCGTATCGTCATCGTCCTGCCTTTCCCCCCAGCCACGCACCAGTGATGGACCCGAGCTGCATTGGGTGCCACCCCGCTGTGACCATGCTTCATCCTCATCCTCCTCCACCTCCTCCTCATCCTCGTCCTCCTCGTCCTCCAGTAGTGGGCCCTGGCTGGCCACATTTGTACCTGGCCTCTGCTGTTGCCAAAAACCTCCCTCTGAGTCACTTCGAAGAGACTGGCCTGAAAGTGCTAAAAATGACCCCTCTTCCTCCTCCTCCTCCTCCTCCTCCTGGGCCACCTCCTCTTCCATCATCGCCCTAAGTGTTTTCTCAAGGAGACATAGAAGTGGTATTGTAACGCTGATAACGGTGTCATCGCCACTGGCCATGTTGGTGGAGTACTCGAAACAGCGCAACAGGGCACACAGGTCTCGCATGGAGGCCCAGTCATTGGTGGTGAAGTGGTGCTGTTCTGTAGTGCGACTGACCCGTGCGTGCTGCAGCTGAAACTCCACTATGGCCTGCTGCTGCTCGCACAGTCTGTCCAGCATGTGCAAGGTGGAGTTCCACCTGGTGGGCACGTCGCATATGAGGCGGTGAGCGGGAAGGCCGAAGTTACGCTGTAGCGCAGACAGGCGAGCAGCGGCAGGATGTGAACGCCGGAAGCGCGAACAGACGGCCCGCACTTTATGCAGCAGCTCTGACATGTCGGGGTAGTTGTGAATGAACTTCTGCACCACCAAATTCAGCACATGCGCCAAGCAAGGGATGTGCGTCAAATTGGCTAGTCCCAGAGCTGCAACGAGATTTCGCCCATTATCACACACCACCAGGCCGGGCTTGAGGCTCACCGGCAGCAACCACTCGTCGGTCTGTTGTTCAATACCCCGCCACAACTCCTGTGCGGTGTGGGGCCTGTCCCCCAAACATATGAGTTTCAGAATGGCCTGCTGACGTTTACCCCGGGCTGTGCTGAAGTTGGTGGTGAAGGTGTGTGGCTGACTGGATGAGCAGGTGGAAGAAGAGGAGGAGGAAGCCGAGAAGGAGGAGGTGGCAACAGGAGGCAAAGAATGTTGCCCTGCGATCCTTGGCGGCGGAAGGACGTGCGCCAAACAGCTCTCCGCCTGGGGCCCAGCTGCCACTACATTTACCCAGTGTGCAGTTAGGGAGATATAGCGTCCCTGGCCGTGCTTACTGGTCCACGTATCTGTGGTTAGGTGGACCTTGCTACAGATGGCGTTGCGCAGTGCACACTTGATTTTATCGGATACTTGGTTGTGCAGGGAAGGCACGGCTCTCTTGGAGAAGTAGTGCCGGCTGGGAACAACATACTGTGGGACAGCAAGCGACATGAGCTGTTTGAAGCTGTCTGTGTCCACCAGCCTAAATGACAGCATTTCATAGGCCAGTAGTTTAGAAATGCTGGCATTCAGGGCCAGGGATCGAGGGTGGCTAGCTGGGAATTTACGCTTTCTATCAAATGTTTGTGAGATGGAGAGCTGAACGCTGGCGTGTGACATGGTTGAGACGCTTGGTGACGGAGGTGGTGGTGGTGGTGTTGGTGGTACATCCCCTGTTTGCTGGGCGGCAGGTGCCAACGTTCCTCCAGAGGCGGAGGAAGAGGCCGAGGCGGCAGCAGCAGAATAGGCCGAGGCGGCAGCAGCAGAAGAGGTAGCAGGGGGAGCCTGAGTGACTTCCTTGGTTTTAAGGTGTTTACTCCACTGCAGTTCATGCTTTGCATGCAGGTGCCTGGTCATGCAGGTTGTGCTCAGGTTCAGAACGTTAATGCCTCGCTTCAGGCTCTGATGGCACAGCGTGCAAACCACTCGGGTCTTGTCGTCAGCACATTGTTTGAAGAAGTGCCATGCCAGGGAACTCCTTGAAGCTGCCTTTGGGGTGCTCGGTCCCAGATGGCGGCGGTCAGTAGCAGGCGGAGTCTCTTGGCGGCGGGTGTTCTGCTTTTGCCCACTGCTCCCTCTTTTGCTACGCTGTTGGCTCGGTCTCACCACTGCCTCTTCCTCCGAACTGTGAAAGTCAGTGGCACGACCTTCATTCCATGTGGGGTCTAGGACCTCATCGTCCCCTGCATCGTCTTCCACCCAGTCTTGATCCCTGACCTCCTGTTCAGTCTGCACACTGCAGAAAGACGCAGCAGTTGGCACCTGTGTTTCGTCATCATCAGAGACATGCTGAGGTGGTATTCCCATGTCCTCATCATCAGGAAACATAAGTGGTTGTGCGTCAGTGCATTCTATGTCTTTCACCGCTGGGGAAGGGCTAGGTGGATGCCCTTGGGAAACCCTGCCAGCGGAGTCTTCAAACAGCATAAGAGACTGCTGCATAACTTGAGGCTGAGACAGTTTCCCTGGTATGCATGGGGGTGATGTGACAGACTGATGGGGTTGGTTTTCAGGCGCCATCTGTGCGCTTTCTGCAGAAGACTGGGTGGGAGATAATGTGAACGTGCTGGATCCACTGTCGGCCACCCAATTGACTAATGCCTGTACCTGCTCAGGCCTTACCATCCTTAGAACGGCATTGGGCCCCACCATATATCGCTGTAAATTCTGGCGGCTACTGGGACCTGAGGTAGTTGGTACACTAGGACGTGTGGATGTGGCAGAACGGCCACGTCCTCTCCCAGCACCAGAGGGTCCACTAACACCACCACGACCATGTCCACGTCCGCGTCCCTTACTAGATGTTTTTCTCATTGTTATGGTTCACCACAACAACAAATATATTATTTGGCCCAATGTATTGTATTCAAATTCAGCGGGATATAAATTTGAGGCCTAGTATTTAGGCGCTGGGTGACCGGTATGGATTTAGTGACAGAATTAGACTTGGAAATGCACAGAAGCGTGTGTGTGAAGTTATTCTGAATGACCCTATGTGCACCTTGAATATTATATACCCTTTTTGGGATAGATTTCAAATAGCTCTGATATAGCAGGAACCACTAAATTATGAAATTGCTAAATTGGGAATTGTATTTCAACCCAGAACAAAAAATGTGCTTTGACGGACACTAAATATCTTGCCCAGCAACAACAGTACAGCGGTAACGAGAGATTTAGCAGGATATAAATTTGAGGCCTAGTATTTAGGCGCTGGGTGACAGGTATGGGTTTAGTGACAGAATTAGACTTGGAAATACACAGTAGCGGGTGTGTGTGAAGTTATTCTGAATGACCCAATGTGCACCTTGAATATTATATACCCTTTTAGGGATAGATTTCAAATAGCTCTGATATAGCAGAAACCACTAAATTATGAAATTGCTAAATTGGGAATTGTATTTCAACCCAGAACAAAAAATGTGCTTTGACGGACACTAAATATCTTGCCCAGCAACAACAGTACAGCGGTAACGAGAGATTTAGCAGGATATAAATTTGAGGCCTAGTATTTAGGCGCTGGGTGACAGGTATGGGTTTAGTGACAGAATTAGACTTGGAAATACACAGTAGAGGGTGTGTGTGAAGTTATTCTGAATGACCCTATGTGCACCTTGAATATTATATACCCTTTTTGGGATAGATTTCAAATAGCTCTGATATAGCAGGAACCACTAAATTATGAAATTGCTAAATTGGGAATTGTATTTCAACCCAGAACAAAAAATGTGCTTTGACGGACACTAAATATCTTGCCCAGCAACAACAGTACAGCGGTAACGAGAGATTTAGCAGGATATAAATTTGAGGCCTAGTATTTAGGCGCTGGGTGACAGGTATGGGTTTAGTGACAGAATTAGACTTGGAAATACACAGTAGCGGGTGTGTGTGAAGTTAATCTGAATGACTTAATGTGCACCTTGAATATTATATACCCTTTTAGGGATAGATTTCAAATAGCTCTGATATAGCAGAAACCACTAAATTATGAAATTGCTAAATTGGGAATTGTATTTCAACCCAGAACAAAAAATGTGCTTTGACGGACACTAAATAACTTTCCCAGCTACAACAGGACAGCGGTAACGAGAGATTTAGCAGTATATAAATTTGAGGCCTAGTATTTAGGCGCTGGGTGACAGGTATGGGTTTAGTGACAGAATTAGACTTGGAAATACACAGTAGCGGGTGTGTGTGAAGTTATTCTGAATGACCCAATGTGCACCTTGAATATTATATACCCTTTTAGGGATAGATTTCAAATAGCTCTGATATAGCAGAAACCACTAAATTATGAAATTGCTAAATTGGGAATTGTACTTCAACCCAGAACAAAAAATGTGCTTTGAAAGGAAACAAAATAACTTTCCCAGCTACAACAGGACAGCGGTAACGAGAGATTTAGCAGGATATAAATTTGAGGCCTAGTATTTAGGCGCTGGGTGACAGGTATGGGTTTAGTGACAGAATTAGACTTGAAAATACACAGTAGCGGGTGTGTGTGAAGTTATTCTGAATGACCCAATGTGCACCTTGAATATTATATACCCTTTTAGGGATAGATTTCAAATAGCTCTGATATAGCAGAAACCACTAAATTATGAAATTGCTAAATTGGGAATTGTACTTCAACCCAGAACAAAAAATGTGCTTTGACGGACACTAAATAACTTTCCCAGCTACAACAGGACAGCGGTAACGAGAGATTTAGCGGGATATAAATTTGAGGCCTAGTATTTAGGCGCTGGGTGACCGGTATGGATTTAGTGACAGAATTAGACTGGGATATGGCCAAAAAATAACCACACTATTGCTGGTTAAATGCACTTGGTGACGGGCGCAGCTTGCCCCTGATGTAGTATATGGCCAAAAAATGAACAGACTATTGCTGGTTAAATGCACTTGGTGTCACAGCTTGACCAACCACACTACTGAGGGTTAAATGCACTTGGTGACGGGCGCAGCTTGCCCCTGATGTAGTATATGGCCAAAAAATAAACAGACTATTGCTGGTTAAATGCACTTGGTGTGACAGCTTCACCCTGATGTAGGCTTTAGCCAGAAAACAACCACACCATTGAGGGTTAAATGCACTTGGTGACAGGCGCAGCTTGCCCCTGATTTTGTATATGGCCAAAAAATGAACAGACTATTGCTGGTTAAATGCACTTGGTGTGACAGCTTCACCCTGATGTAGGCTTTAGCCAAAAAACAACCACACCATTGAGGGTTAAATGCACTTGGTGACAGGCGCAGCTTGCCCCTGATTTTGTATATGGCCAAAAAATGAACAGACTATTGCTGGTTAAATGCACTTGGTGTGACAGCTTCACCCTGATGTAGGCTTTAGCCAAAAAACAACCACACCATTGAGGGTTAAATGCACTTGGTGACAGGCGCAGCTTGCCCCTGATTTTGTATATGGCCAAAAAATGAACAGACTATTGCTGGTTAAATGCACTTGGTGTGACAGCTTCACCCTGATGTAGGCTTTAGCCAAAAAACAACCACACCATTGAGGGTTAAATGCACTTGGTGACAGGCGCAGCTTGCCCCTGATTTTGTATATGGCCAAAAAATGAACAGACTATTGCTGGTTAAATGCACTTGGTGTGACAGCTTCACCCTGATGTAGGCTTTAGCCAAAAAACAACCACACCATTGAGGGTTAAATGCACTTGGTCGCAGCTTGTGCTGGCGCACCACAAGACACAAAATGGCCGCCGATCACCCCAGAAAAATGTGACTGACAAACGGTCTGGGCAGCCTAAAAACAGTGAGCAATTGAGGATCAGCAGCTCAATGATCCACAGCTGCAGATCGATCAGTTAATCAAGTCCTTTGGAGGAGTTAATCTGCCTAATCTCGCCCTACTGTCGCAGCCGCAACCTCTCCCTACGCTAATCAGAGCAGAGTGACGGGCGGCGCTATGTGACTCCAGCTTAAATAGAGGCTGGGTCACATGGTGCTCTGGCCAATCACAGCCATGCCAATAGTAGGCATGGCTGTGATGGCCTCTTGGGGCAAGTAGTATGACGCTTGTTGATTGGCTGCTTTGCAGCCTTTCAAAAAGCGCCAAGAAAGCGTCACAAAAGCGCCAAGAAAGCGACGAACACCGAACCCGAACCCGGACTTTTACGAAAATGTCCGGGTTCGGGTCCGTGTCACGGACACCCCAAAATTCGGTACGAACCCGAACTATACAGTTCGAGTTCGCTCATCCCTACCTAGGAGCCATTGGCTCCAAAACAGAAAGTGAAATTTAGGAGCAAAATAAAAAAAATGTGTTGCCAAATTTAAATACATATATAAGTATGATATAAAAAATTGCCTCATTCACACGTCAGTGTTTTGGTCAGTGATTGTGAGCCAAATCCAGGATTGGAGCCTCCACAGCCAAAAGGTAAAGAGAAAGATCTGCACCTGTTCTGTGTTTAGAGCCGCACCTGGTTTTGGCTCAAAAATCACTGATGGATATCACTGACTGAACACTGACTGTGTGAATAAGGCATTACTGTAAACTGTGTCCCACATCTCTCTCCTCCTTCTCATTTCATTTGGTCCTCTTACAGCTGAACTTAAAAACTTGAACTTTCATCACTATTTACATAGTTCAAAATGTAGGCTTTATTGGTCCCAATAAACAGTCAAAATGACTGACTGTCAAAATGTCAGCATCACTTGGCCATCCTGTGTAATGAGGCATCCTCTTTCTTTTAGATTCAAACCAGCATCTTACTCAGAGCTCAGGATTAAATGGCTCAAGTGAAGGGCCTTCTGAGCTAATTTGGATTAGATTATCCAGTGTAGAACTATAAATTGATTGCATACTTTTGATTTAATTCTGTTTTGGGCAGATAAACCTTCGTTTAAAATTGGATTGAGTTCTACTTTTCAATAGTACCATCGTGGGGAATATATATATATACATAATTTATTGGCCAACTTTTATTAAGCAGTTCTCTGGACTTTTAATATTGATGACCTATCATGCTCGCTGCTATGTCTATGGCAAAGCAGCAGCGCTCATGAAGAGATACGGGAGGTGGCACTTACACACGTCTCCTCATACAGCTCTCCTCATAAACCTCATACAGCTGATTAGCGGGGTGTGGGGTATCAGACCCCCTGCCAATCTGATATTGATGACCTATCCTGAAGTAGGTCATCAATATTAAAAGCCAAGAGAACCCCATTAACTCTTTATTTGGGGAATAAAAAAAATATATAAAAAAAAACTTTCCACGCCTACCATCACCTATCTGAACTTCCAGCACCAATGGGGGTCGCATAGGGTCGGTGCGGGCCTGTCTCCTGTGATCCTGCCTCCGTGTTGTCTGCACTAAAGGTAGAATCTTCAGAGCAGTGTGGTCTCCACAAGCAGAAGGTCAGGAAGTGTGCCATGAAGGGGATGGGGGAACAGCACAGGGGCCTCCTGATAATGTACCAGCTATGGTATGCAGCCAGTTAGACTACCCAATTTACTATGTGGATGCCGAAGTGTTTAGGAAGGCAGAGTATTGTACTTGTGTACTCGCAAGCTTGCCATTCTTGCCAGTGGCAAGACAGTACCCTAGGAAAGTGTAATTATATATTTGGGACAGTGATACAGTCTTTTCTATAAAAATAAAACTAATATATATTAAATTGTATTACTATAGATATTTTCTTACTCAGCTATATTCATTTTATGTTAGCTATATCAAATAGTAATTTTAGTTATTTTTAAAACATATTTTCCTTTTACATCAATACTGGAAAACACTTTTGCTCACTTACCTTGAACTTTGGTTAGTCTTCAGTTCCAGATACCTTTGTTCCATAATCTCCATGTTAATTGTGTGATTGGTTTGCTTATCTTACATGAACCACACTGCCTCTATAATATGTTTTACACCAGGCCAATGACACATGTTGATTGAGGGCACCTCATTGCAATTCTTAATAACTGGAATGTAATTGG
Source organism: Bufo gargarizans (assembly GCF_014858855.1). NCBI lineage: Eukaryota > Metazoa > Chordata > Amphibia > Anura > Bufonidae > Bufo > Bufo gargarizans. The sequence goes on along the minus strand of NC_058080.1, from coordinate 584,022,004 downwards.
AAGATAAAGTTCCAATGCATAATTTATCTTCAATTCTGCAGAAACAGTGCCAAGGATGATCTGCCGTGAAACGTCTAAATCAGTGGAAGTAATCAGACGATAGGAAGATTTATGCTCAACGCTTTTAAAGAAGTAATTATCATTCTGCATGGGGACACAATACTCAGTCACTATGCAGGACGTGGAACTGATGGGATTCTTATCAAGACTTAGAGATGTGGTTGTCTATACAATAAAATACTCACAAAGAATAATATCATCTAATCATGGATTTCCCATCATGTTATCGAAGGTTTTATTAACTAGTGCAGAAGCTATTAACTCCAGTCATAAAGAAATCTTGTAATTTGTTTGCAAACTCTGATACAATTTGAGGGAGATCTTTTAAACCTGATAGGAAGGAAAAGTGGAGAGTTTGCCCATAGCAGTCAATCTGCTCTTCTTAAGGGATTAAGGGATTTACTTATGCATAAAAGAACGTGAACACCCCAAAATCAGTAGTATTATACCACTATTTTTACACCAATTGCAGGATGAAGGATTAACACATTTTCTTATGTATAAAAAACATAAATATTCTAAAATCAGTAGCATCAGGCCATAATTTCACCCCAATTACAGAATGAAGGATTAACTGATTTACTTATGTTTAGAAGAACGTGAAGCCCCCAAAATGAGTAGTATCAGACCGCTATCCCCCCCCCCCAATTGCATAATCTAGGATTAACACATTTACTTATGTATAAAAGAATGTGAACCCTCCAGAATCAGTAGTATCAGACCACTATTTCACCCCAATTACAGAATCTAGGATTAACGGATTTACTTATGGATAAAAGAACGTGAACCCCCCAAAATCAATATCAGACCACTATTTCACCCAAATTACAGGATTATGGATTTTCTTTTGTATAAAAAAAGGGAGCACCCCAAAATAAGTAGGATCAGGCCGCAATTTCACCCCAATTACAGAATTAAACATTAACAAATTTTCTTTTGTATAAAAGAGTACGAAGCCCCCAAAATGAGTATTAGACTGCTATTTCACCCCAATTACAGAATATAGGAATAACGGATTTATTTATGTATAAAAGAACGTCAACCCCCCCAAAATCCATACTATCAGACTGCTATTTCACCCCAATTACAGAATCGAGGATTAGCGGATTTACTTATGGATAAAAGAACGTGAACCCCCAGAATCAATATCAGACCACTATTTCACCCCAATTATTCAGGATTATGGATTTTCTTATGTATAAAATAAAGTTAACACCCCAAAATTAGTAGGATCAGGCCACAATTTCACCCCAATTACAGAATCAAAGATTAACGGATTTACTTATGGATAAAAGAACGTGAACCCCCAAAATCAATATCAGACCACTATTTCACCCAAATTACAGGATTATGGATTTTCTTATGTATAAAAAAAAGGGAATACCCCAAAATAAGTAGGATCAGGCCGCAATTTCACCCCAATTACAGATTGAAACATTAACAAATTTGCTTTTGTATAAAAGAGCGCAAAGCCCCCAAAATTAGTATTAGACTGCTATTTCACCCCAATTACAGAATATAGGAATAACAGATTTATTTATGTATAAAAGAACGTCAACCCCCCCAAAATCCATACTATCAGACTGCTATTTCACCCCAATTACAGAATCGAGGATTAACGGATTTACTTATGGATAAAAGAACGTGAACCCCCAAAATCAATATCAGACCACTATTTCACCCCAATTATTATTACAGGATTATGGATTTTCTTATGTATAAAATAAAGTTAACACCCCAAAATTAGTAGGATCAGGCCACAATTTCACCCCAATTACAGAATCAAAGATTAACGGATTTACTTTTGTATAAAAGAACGCGAAGCCCCCAAAATTTGTATTAGACTGCTATTTCACCCTAATTACAGAATCTAGGAATAACGGATTTATTTATGTATGAAAGAATGTGAACCCCCCAAAAATCCATACTATCAGACTTCTATTTCACCCCAATTACAGAATCGAGGATTAACGGATTTACTTATGTATAAAAGAACCTGAACCCCCCCAAAATCAGTAGTATCAGGCAGCAATTTCACCCCAATTACAGAATCAAGGATTAATGAAATTACTTATGTATAAAAGAACATGAAGCCCCCAAAATCAGCAGTATTAGAACAATTTTTAACCCCAATTAGTGTAGCAAGTTGTATTAGAATGGCTTCTCTATTAGCCAAGCATTACACTGTTCAATCGGACCCCTGCACTCTCCCAATAGTGTGCATAAAGTCTCCCTATTATATCCCTACACTATCTCTGTACTGTCCCTGGACTGTTCAAATGTAATATTTTGTAAATAACATAATCACTGTCCCTAGCTCCTGTCATGTTTCTCCCTGCACTAAGTTGACAGTAAAATGGAGGACACAGGGCAGGAAGAGACTTTTTATAGGGCTGTAACATCACAGGGGCTGGCTATCTGCTGATTGGCTAGATGCATGGCATTATGGGTGATCCCTCCTTCTCAGGCTTCTTACTTTCACTTTGTAGCATGTGCAACAGCCATTTTTGAAAAAGTTCAATTAGATACCACAAATCGCCAGGAAATATGAATTTGTGGCAAATCGAAATGTTCCTGAAGTTCGGGTCGACTTCCACTTTGTTAACTTCGATTCGCTCAACACTAATGGATCCCTCAAATGGATGTCACCTGAATAAAACTCTATCCTATCTGTATGATGTTTTTGGATAAATTTGCATGCATTTAAGATAAAAAACTAGAAAAACTAAAGCTCATAAACATCCAATTATGAAAAAGTTATTTATTGTTACATAATAAATAGTGTATACAATACCATTAAAAATCAGGATAGGGAACAGAGAAAAACACCAACCCAGCAACCTACAGATCACTAAATCCAAGTAGATATGTGTACAATCAAAAATTCATCATTTACATGATATCATGATAAATTGTAAAGGTGAGATCTCAGTAGTAAATAACATAAAAAGGACAACAGATTGCAATACTACCCAGGATGCAAGGGTCCTCATATAAGACACATTATAGTGTAAAGCACCTATGGCTAAAATGTACACCATCTAAATGTCCTAAATATAATCTGAAAGTCTGCACAGTGTTTAGAAACGAGAGACTCACCCACTGATGATCGGACCTAAGTTCCTGGGATGGCGTTACCCCGACGTGCGTTTCGGCATGCCTTCGTCCAGACGAAGGCATGTAAAAACGCTTGTCGGGGTAACGCCATCCCAGGAAGTCAGGTCATATTATCAGTGGGTGAGTCTCTCGTTTCTACACACTGTGCAGACTTTCAGATTATATTTAGGACATCAGGTCATGCCATATCCCTTCTGGGAATTAGATGGTGTACATTTTAGCCATAGGTGCTTTACACTATAATGTGTGTAAAGCACATGATATCATGTAATTGATGAATTTTTGATTGTACACATATCTACTTGGATTTAGTGATCTGTAGGTTGCTGGGTTGGTGTTTTCTTCTGTTCCCTACCCTATTTTTCAATGGTATTGTATACACTATTTATTATGTAACAATAAAGTACTTTTTTTTATAAGTGGATGTTTATGAGCTTTAGTTTTTCTAGTTTTTTGCCTCATTTAGAGAGTTTTTCCTAGTTACAACGTATATTTGGGAGTCCCTATATATAGCCGCAATATTGCAGTGGTTACTTTTTCTGGCAGGAACACCCATGGTTGAATTCGTTTTTTAATGCATTTAAGATAGACATTTGATGTGACAGCTTAATTAAAGATCACACATCCTTACATTACAGGTGAATCAAGCTGTTTTGCATACACTGCGGGAAAATATCCCAAAAACCTAACATAAACCAATGTACTGAATGCATTTTAGAAAAAGCATAGTAGAAATAGCCATAGTAGAAGGTAATAAAATCCATCCAGGTGGTAAAATTTCCATTGAGCTTTATTAATCCAGCATAAAAATGATACAATGTTTCGACCCTCAAAGGTGTCAGGCATACTCGTATAGCATCCACCTAGTCTATAAAAGTCTCTGAATATGTTAAACATATGCACTGCAGGCATTTATCTGTATATCTATTGAATATCAGTCTAAACAGAGTCTTATTTTGTGAAGATGGACATGATCTTGAGGTACAGATACAAAGACTTCACCGTAATCTGACCTTTCAGTGAGCAGGCAGACCATCTTCACTGGTCTTTAATGAAGAGGTGTCTATGCAGTGAATTGAGATTTAGAAAAGAGAGTAGGGAGGCAGGAAAGGAGCCTGATAAGAGAAGGAAGCACCTTTCTCTCATAAGATGTATTATAAAGTTTCTTGTATTCACATGTACTATTCATTTATGGGAAAAAGAAAAATACAGTTACTTTTGAAAACCTTACTTATTTACAGTAGTTCAGGCTCCAGAAATCCTTCAGTGACATTTCCCACTTTTAACCAACTGAATTCACTGACTAGAAAAAGAGAAATGAAAGTTACTGACTAACCTTATAATTCTGACTAACTTTTTTTTCCTCAGGAAACTATTGTCATTAATAAAACTTACAGTATTACTTAAAAACGACTGATCAGAAGAGAACATGGCTCTGTGCAATGGAGGTCTGCTTTAACATATAATTGAAAGACAGAATTTCAAGACACCTCAAGAAATCTCACAATAAGAAAGGTAAAACATTGCAATATCTTTTAAGAAACAATTATATGGTGATATTGTATTTGATGCAGTTTGAACAGATTGTAAACTATTGAGTCTTCCTAATTTGTGGTGAATAGTTGTCTAAAAGATCAATCAGTACTGCTATGTTACCGCAGCATCTACTCTCAGTTTTTAGGATATTGATTTCATATATTGGATGGCTGACGAGCCTTTATTCTGTAATGTCCCATGCGAGGATAGGTCAATGGTACTAGTTGTACACACTCTAAATTAGTAGAAATTTGGCAATAGTCTCATTCCTATGTTTTATCCAAGTAAGGCTTCATGCACAAGGTCGAGTCCGTATTCGGTCTGCAAACAATGGATCTGCAAAATATGGATACCTTCTGTCTGTATTCAGAATTTTTATCACTTTTATCAGTAGTGACAATTATTCATGTCCACGATACGGACAAGAATAGGACATGTGCTATAATTTGCTGAATGGCCACATGGATCAGCAAAAATAAATATGTGTGTTATGGCCTCATGGAAATTAATGGGCTAGTGAGATATCCTCAAAAAATATGGATATCACATGGATGGGAAGTTTGGTCATGTGCAAAAGACCTAAACTTTGCTTTCACATTAATTTTAATTGTTTTATGAATTGCCTTGCAATTTGTATAATGTCTCCTCTATATTTTATGGATATTGATCATATTAATAATACAAGTGTGCATTTTTATCTTGAATTCAAAGCACGATAAGGTGTCATTTTCTCATAATCTCTTTACAAAAGAATAATCTACAAATCAATCTGTTTTGTAGAAAAAATAAAAAACTGCCACGTGTTTAGTACTGTAAGATGAGAGTTATGCATCAGCTTATTGCGAGAACAATGCATTACCCTGTTCTACAAAGTTAAATCCCACATTCTATCGATACATGGGTGATCAAGCTTTCCAGTTTGACCATACATAGATGTATCAGTATGCCTAGGATTGTACCATGTTTGTGTCCTATATCAAACAATTCTAACTAGCAAAAAAAAAATAACTAGATAAAAAATGAATTAAGCTGTATGCCAGCTGTCAAACAAATGCATCAAAGGCAGTATACATTTTTTACAGGACTAGTTAGGGAGGATTATTAAAACTGGTGCTAAGGAAAACTGTCTAAGGAGCACATAAAAAACAATTCCTTTTTCAGAGCTCGTTTGGAAAATTATTCTGATGGTTGCTATGGGAAAACAAGCTAGTTTTACACCAGTTTTGATAAATCTCCCCCAATGACTACCATTATTAACGATGAGCGAAGCTTAGGAAAACTTCGATTTGCAACAAATCTTGTGAATTCTCGCATTTCATGGTAATGAATTGGTTTTTCCTAAAATGATGGCTGCACATGTTACAAAGTGAAAGTAAGAGGCCCCTGAATGTGAGATCACCCATAATGCCATGCAGCCATCCAATGCCCAGGTGGCCATCCCCTTTGGTGTCGCAGCCCTATAAAACCCTCATCTTACGTGGTCTCCGCCATTTCCCTGTGTGCTGAGCATAGGGAGAGATGTAGCAAGCGCTCATGCCCTAGAGACAGTGTTGTTGAAAAGTGTATTAAGAGAGAATATTGGAGAAGGAGAGTGTAAGGAGAGTGTATCGCCATGTGCATCACGTTCTAGTGCATCAACATTCAGAGTTAATCAGATATTTTAGTGATACAGTTAGTGTGATTCAGTATTAAAGACACGTTTGATAAATCGCCATGTGCATCATGTTCTACCGCACCGACATTCAGAGTTAATCCGTTTTTTTAGTGATACAGTAAGTGTGCCTCAGTATTAAAGGCAGGTGTAATATATCGCTGTGTGCATCACATTCTAGTGCACCAACATTCGAGTTCATCAATTATTTTAGTGTTACAGTGACTGTACACTGCTTGTGACTTGCACACATTGTGCTCAAACTGAGTGCATAAAACAACTGGAAGCATCTTGTTTTAAATGTAATAATTTTTATTGTCCTGATGAAGGGGGATGTTCTGCCCCCGAAACGCGTAGACCTTCTTTAATAAAAGATTACCTTAATTGGTACCTTCAGAGTAACGATTTCTTTCTGCATTAGCGCCACCCAGAATGGTTTGTACCTTTTTTAATTTTTCTGCACGTATTTTATCCTGATAACCGTTATTACGGCAAGGGATACAGACCAGGGGCAGCAGACACAGTCTTTTCTTCTCCCGTGAACTGGACGGGTAATCATCCAGAAAAACGATTCGGGGGCATTGTGACCTATCACAACCCCATTTGGTAAGTATAATTAGTGCTTTCTCTTATACCTAGTACAGTAAGGTTCTACACACGAGGCGCTGCCTCCTCTCTTCTTTTTTCCCCCTTTTATGTACACTGCAAAAAGAAAGACAAAAATAATGCAGCACTCACCGGGAATACTCTTTGCAGCTTTATTTACATAAAAAGATCAGCGTCATGCGGGTAAAGCACAGCAAGAGGGCAACAACCGTTCCGCGCTTGTTGTGCTTTTTCAAGCCATCAGTGACTGAATCGGTGTGGCTCATAAATACTCCCACACCTTGGTCACTGATAAAAATGAATGACACATGCATGAACCAATCAAAGAACATAGACAAGCAAAAAACACAAAATTAAACTACTAATATTATAAAAACACTGCTAGGTCATTTTTGTCATTTAACCCCAGAGGGCCCAAGGCTCCACTTTTTATAATCCAGGCTGCTTTTTTCTGCAGTAAAATACGACCTCTGTCACCACCCCATACTGGAAGCTGGACAACTTCAATCCCTGCACATTCTTTGAATCTGATGTACAAACATCTGATGTTTTTACCAATGTAAAACCTCCCACAGGGGCAAAAAATAGCATAGACTACAAATTGCGTTTTGCAAGAAATAAATTGGTTGACCGCGCAGTCAGCGCCTCCTAGCTTAAAAAATCTCTTTCTATGCATATGTTTACACATGGAGCAATGACCACATGCAAAATAACCTTTCAAGGGGAACTTCTCCAACCAATTTCGTTCAGGTGCTTGAAAATTACTCCTCACAATAACAAAATTGTTTTACGTCTCCTAAAGCTGGCAATGGGGTTAAATTGTGTTTTTTCTTCGAAAACATTATCCTGTGCTAAAATATGCCAATTGTTAAGGATAGCACGCTTGATGGCTGCAGCCATAGGGGAGTAATCACATGTGAACACTGCCCTATCTTTGTTCGCTTCAGATCTAGGATTAACCTCTTCAGGGGTGGATGCATTTCTATATGCCATATCAATTACCTTGTCTGGATAGCCATGTTGCAGGAAGTGTTTTTTATTCATTTTTGATTGCTCAAAATACTCATCCTGATCTGACACAATTCTTTTGAGACGCATAAATTGTCCATATGGTACGGCCGAGTTTACATGAGGTGGATGGAAGGAGTCGTAGTGTAGTAGTGAATTTGTGGAGGTCGGTTTTCTGATTTCCACTTTAACATCCAGAAACTCCAACTCCTCAAAATTTATTTTGCTTGTGAATCGCATATTCATCTGGTTTTTAGTATTAAGATACTCCAAGAATTCATCAAACTGCACAACGGTCCCCGTCCATATGATGAACACATTGTCAATAAATCTATAAAATGTCTTGATGTAACATACAAACAGGTTATCAACTGTGAATACATATTTCTCTTAAAAAACTGAAAGGAAGAGGTTAGCGACAGTGCATGCCACTGGGGTCTGTATAAACCAATTCTTGTTAAACATAAATGCGTTATGCATTAAAATAAAATGCAATGCGTCAGTAACAAAATCCACAAAAATCCCTGAATTATTATGACTTTCCAAAATATCATGGACATATTGCACCCCCAACTCCTGTAGTATTCTAGTTTATTAATGCCCAACCATCTTGCCATTCCAGTTCTTTAATTGTATCCTAAAAGTCACCGGTATCCCTAAAAAATTTGGGAATTCCCTTCAATAATGGTTGTAAAAGCCAGTCAGTATACTGGGAAAGAGGCTCAGTGACTGAGCAAATTCCCATTATAATAGGGCGCCCAGGTGGGTCCACCAGTGACTTTTGCACTTTTGGTATGCAGTACCACACAGGTCTAACAGGAAATTTCGGGAACAGCCTCTCTGCGGTAGCTGTGGAGAAAACTCCCATATCAACATATGTCCACAACAGGGACCTTAATTGTTTCTGATATAGTAACATAATACGTAAGGCCAAAAAAAGACATTTGTCCATCTAGTTCGTCCTGTCATCCTGCAAGTTGATCCAGAGGAAGGCAAAACAAAACCTGTGAGGTAAAAGCCAATTTCCCCCACTTTAGAGGAATACAAAATTCCTTCCCGACTCCAATCAGGCAATCAGAATAACTCCCTGGATCAACAATCTCTCTCTAGTAGCTAGAGCCTGTAATATTATTACACTCCAGAAATACATCCAGGCCCCTCTTGAATTCCTTTATTGTACTCCCCATCACCACCTCCTCAGGCAGAGAGTTCCATAGTCTCACTGCTCTTACCGTAAAGAATCCTCTTCTATGTTTGTGTACAAACCTTCTTTCCTCCAGACGCAGAGGATGTCCCCTCGTCACAGTTACAGTCCTGGGGATAAATAGATGATGGGATAGATCTCTGTACTGTCCCCTGATATATTTATACATAGTAATTAGATCTCCCCTCAGTCATCTTTTTTCTAAAGTGAATAACCCTAATTTTGATAATCTTTCAGGGTACTGTAGTTTCCCCATTCCAGCTATTACTTTAGTTGCCCTCCTCTGGACGCTCTCCAGCTCTGCTATGTCTGCCTTGTTCACAGGAGCCCAGAACTGTACACAGTACTCCATGTGTAGTTTGACTAATGATTTGTAAAGTGGTAGGACTATGTTCTCATCACAGGCATCTAGGCCCCTTTTGATGCAACCCATTATCTTATTGGCCTTGACAGCAGCTGACTGACACTGGTTTTTGCAGCTTAGTTTGCTGTTTATTAAAATTCCTAGATCCTTTTCCATGTCAGTGTTACCGAGTGTTTTATCATTTAGTATGTACGAGTGACTTGCATTATTCCTTTCCATGTGCATAACTTTACATTTTTCAGTGTTAAACCTCATCTGCCACTTATCTGCCCAAGCCTGCAATCTATCCAGATCGCTCTGTAGTAGTATACTGTCCTCTTCAGTGTTAATTACTTTACACAGTTCAGTGTCATCTTCGAAAATTGATATTTTACTATGCAAGCCTTCTACAAGATCATTAATAAATGTATTGAAGAGAATTGGGCCCAATACTGACCCCTGAGGTACTCCACTAGTGACAGTGACCCAATCTGAGTGTGTACCATTAATAACCACCCTCTGTTTTCTATCCCTCAGTAAGTTACGGTACTTACCCACATACAGACATTTTCTCCCAGTCCGAGCATTCTCATTTTATATACTAACCTTTTATGTGGTACAGTGTCAAATGCACGTGTAGATTCAATTTTCAGGGGAGCATATACAGACGTGGACAAAATTGTTGGTACCCTTTGGTCAATGAAAGAAAAAGTCACAATGGTCACAGAAATAACTTTAATCTGACAAAAGTAATAATAAATTAAAATTCTATAAATGTTAACCAATGAAAGTCAGACATTGTTTTTCAACCATGCTTCAACAGAATTATGTAAAAAAATAAACTCATGAAACAGGCATGGACAAAAATGATGGTACCCCTAGAAAACACAGAACATAATGTGACCAAAGGGACATGTTAATTCAAGGTGTGTCCACTAATTAGCATCACAGGTGTCTACAACCTTGTAATCAGCCATTGGGCCTATATATATGGCTCCAGGTAATCACTGTGTTGTTTGGTGATATGGTGTGTACCACACTCGACATGGACCAGAGGAAGCAAAGGAAAGAGCTGTCTCAAGAGATCAGAAAGAAAATTATAGACAAGCATGTTAAAGGTAAAGGCTATAAGACCATCTCCAAGCAACTAGATGTTCCTGTGAGTACAGTTGCACATATTATTCATAAGTTTAAGATCCATGGGACTGTAGCCAACCTCCCTGGACGTGGCCGCAGGAGGAAAATTGATGACAAATCTAAGAGACGGATAATCCGAATGGTAACAAAAGAGCCTAGAAAGACTTCTAAAGAGATTCAAGGTGAACTTCATGCTCAAGGAACATCAGTGTCAGATCGCACCATCCGTCGTTGTTTGAGCCAAAGTGGACTACATGGGAGACGACCAAGGAGGACACCATTGTTGAAAACGAATCATAAAAAAGCAAGACTGGAATATGCCAAACTACATGTTGACAAGCCACAAAGCTTCTGGGAGAATGTCCTGTGGACAGATGAGACAAAAATCGAAGTTTTTGCCAAGGCACATCAGCTGTATGTTCACAGACGAAAAAATGAAGCATATCAAGAAAAGAACACTGTCCCTACTGTGAAACATGGAGGAGGCTCTGTTATGTTCTGGGGCTGCTTTGCTGCGTCTGGCACAGGGTGTCTTGAATCTGTGCAGGGTACAATGAAATCTCAAGACTATCAAGGAATTCTAGAGAGAAATGTACTAGCCAGTGTCAGAAAGCTTGGTCTCAGTCGCAGGTCATGGGTCTTGCAACAGGACAATGACCCAAAACACACCGCTAAAAACACCCAAGAATGGCTAAGAGGAAAAAATTGGACTATTCTAAAGTGGCCTTCTATGAGCCCTGACCTCAATCCTATTGAGCATCTTTGGAAGGAGCTGAAACATGCAGTCTGGAAAAGGCACCCTTCAAACCGGACACAACTGGAGCAGTTTGCTCATGAGGAGTGGGCCAAAATACCTGCTGAGAGGTGCAGATGTCTCATTGACAGTTACAGGAAGCGTTTGATTGCAGTGATTGCCTCAAAAGGTTGCGCAACAAAATATTAAGTTAGGGGTACCATCATTTTTGTCCATGCCTGTTTCATGAGTTTATTTTTTTACATAATTCTGTTGAAGCATGGTTGAAAAACAATGTCTGACTTTCATTGGTTAACATTTATAGAATTTTAATTTATTATTACTTTTGTCAGATTAAAGTTATTTCTGTGACCATTGTGACTTTTTCTTTCATTGACCAAAGGGTACCAACAATTTTGTCCACGTCTGTACATCTACATTTTTCAGGTCACTCCGCTTACTCAGCCACTGTAGGGCTCTTTTTTCTTTGGCATTTAAATAACTTTTTGGGGAGGGATATACCAAAGCCTTAACCTTTTAATACTTGTTTTTTAAAATAAATCCAGATTACCGCCGGCCGGCAAGGGTGGGGAGAAAGTGGAACGGACACCTTTAGAGAAAAATGTATCATTATTATCTCCTTCTTGTTGTTGCAATTAACACCACTGTATCTCCAGTAAAGTATCAACAATCTGTTTGTCACGGTCCATCCTGTGAGAGAGGGGAGAAGATCGAATAGACTTGCTGCACGTGAGGCTATCTGACAGGTCTCTCTGTTTTCCTCTATTTATGTTGTTGTTTGGCAGGATCTCATCTCTTCTCAGATGCCGCTGATTATCAGTGATGAGGCTCTATTTAGATCCGCCTCACACTGCTGACTATGCGGTTGATAGTTTTTGCTTGGAGTTGCTAGTGCTGGTTTGTCTTGGATATCCTGCTTCTCCATACATCTCTAAGCTAAGTACTTGTTGCCTTCGCTGTTTCTTATTATCAGCGAAGGCAACGAAGGTGCGTGTTGTTTCTAGGCGAGACACAGGTTCCTTCATTCTGGAAGGAACCTGCTGTCTCATCCCCTGCTACCTATTCTAGGACTCGTCAGTTTTAGCAGGGATTTAGGTATCCGTGGGGCGTTTTCCCTTCCCCTTAACCTGTGACACAGTTTTTCCATAGGGTCACTCTCTTTATTCAATCTAAAACCTATAGGTCCCAATGTGCATGGTGCCTCACCATCTAATTCAGATTTATTACTATTTTTGAAACCCTGAAAGTGCATGAACAAATTAAGTTTTGTAACAGATTTAAATAAATCCACCTCAAATGATATTTCATCAAAACCATTTACCAGACCATAGTTTAACCCCTTTGATAAGACAGAAAAGCAGTCACTGTCCAATTTTACTTGTGTCAGATTGATCACATTGCAGCTAGCTTCCAGATTCAGGGTTGGATCTGGAATCACAGTCTCCACATGACTTGTTTCCGCTTGTATCCGCCCTTTGGTTTTATTCATGAATGGGCCTCCCCTCCTAATGAATGGGCATCTTCTCCTAAAGGGGCTCAAAACAGGAAGAAGATTCAGCAGATTTGATCACTTTTAGGGGACATCACATTATCTTTTAGGTCCTTAGACACGCTAGAATCAGAGTCTATTGTCCAGCCATCATTGTATCTTTTTCTCCCTTGGCGATTTCTTCTCAAGGGTCGTCTTTTCATCATCCAATCGAACACTTTCTCGTTATCGTAGTCTTGTTTATCATGGATATATGTGTATTTATTTCTTTACTTTATCTCAGATTGGACTGGAACCAGACGTTTCTCCAATTTCTTTAGATAAGCTTGCAACTGTGTGTCAATAAGCCTAATTTTGTATTCACATTTGGCTATATTTAATTCAGCAATCGCTCTTTCATATTCTTTGATGTTTCTGGACAAGACCAGTTGCAATAATTTAAAGGAATGTTCCAGGTGTAAAGTTTTCCATTGTGCTACAAAATCAACATTGTCCTGGTATTGTGAGATATCTTCCCACACTCTTAGCCCCCGTGTGTAACATACGATTGCACGGAATTGATAGTCCAAAATAAATGCACTTCTTTTTCAGATAGTTGTGTGATTTTCATCTCTAAAGTGTGAGTGCTCATTGCTTGCCAGCTGTTAGTTTCATTACACTGTGCAAAAAACATGCCCACATCTGCACAAAAATTGATCGCTGTTTCACAAGAGAATAGTGCAGATTCAGTTTCTGTGTCCATTGCAATATCCATTCTCATATTCCAGCGTGCTCTGACTCTGAACAAAAGTCCAAAAATGGAGTAGAGAGTATGGTTGGTACTGCTGTAGGTGTGGAATTTAATTTGGTGCTGCTTTCTTTTTTTCTTTCTTTTTGCAAATACCACATGTCTTCATGCTGAGCACCACCGTTACTCACATTTAACCAGTGCAGCACCAAATTAAATTCCACACCTACAGCAGTTCTGACCATACTCTCTACACTTTACCGTGACTGTACACTATGGCTAACAGACAGTTGCCTGGGCCCTCCAAAAGAACAAGCAGTGGCAAAACTGTTGCTGTAGCCAGCACAAGTAGCAGCAGAAGAAGGGGCGTGGCAGCAGCCGCATCAACAGACCAGAGCTACCACTGTCATCCAGCGATCGTGTTTTGACCATCAATCCAGCTGTACTCAACACCATCTCAAGTGAGAACAGATACACACAGCCAGGAATCGGGGGGTTCCTCTGACACCACGCATAGTTGACATGGCCGAGAAACTAGACTTTGTGCCCTCACCTGTTCTGAACCTGCCTTTTGCTGCTCCTTCTACTAAGTATTGTATGCCACCTACTCTGCTTCTCAGCAAGGATGAGCTTTGTAAGGACTATCAGCAGTTACAGACCAGCCCAGACTTACAGGAGAGGTTTGCACAGGCAAGGGTGACAAATGACAACCAAACATTTATACATGATGTAGACAATTGCACGTGGGAGCTGGGTGAAGAGGGGACATCATCATCATCAGGGGACGAGGGTGGCAGCATGCATGTGAGACAGGTGGATAGTAGCGTGCCCATGAGGCAGCAGGGTGGAAGCAGTGGGAGACCTGGAGCTAAACACAGAACGGGTACACTGTTCGCTACTTAGGAGACTACTTGTGAGGAACACACTAGCAGTGCACAGGTTCAAAAAAGCAGCAGAAAGCAGGCATCATGCAGTGGTGGAGTGAAAATGCTATACTCGGCAGTGTGGGATTTTTTCATTAAGTCACTGGGGAACATTAGGGTGGTGGTATGCAGGGTGCTAATGGCCTTGCATGGAGCATCACCATAAAGTTGCGTGGGAAAACTGTGCAACTCACTTAGTGTTACAGCCTGATGCAGCAACCGCTGCATCTCCCACTGGTCTGCAGCCCCTCTCAAGCAGTCATATGTCAACAGAAGGAAGCTGTTGTTCCTTCCCATCAAATTCAATGTCATCTAGTTCCCCGATGCTCCTCCTTATCGTCACTTGTACCAACAGCAATCACTCACCGAGGCCTTTGCAAAGAGACAGAAGCATGTGTGCACTCATCCAACGGTGCAGAAGCTGAATGTGCTCCTGGCCAAGTTGCTGGTAGTAATGTCATTCCCTTTCCATGTAGTTGACTCTGTACACTTCAGAGCTAAGATGGAGAGTCCTAAGCCAACATAACTTTTCCAAAAAAACTGTACCAGCCGTGCACACGTACGTTGAGCAGAAGTAGGGCCAGTCCTTGGGCCTCTCTGTGTCTGGTAGAGTTCACGCCAGTGCTGACATATGTAGTTTTACCTATAGTCAAGGACAATAGTTCACAGCCCACTGGGTAAATTTGATTCACTCCTAGGCACACCAGCAACTTGGCCAGGTGATAGTAATGCCTCCTTCCGTTGTAATGCTGGGATTGTTGCGCAAATGTCCTCCTTTAGCTCTTCATCCTCCACCTTGTCTTCACCCTCATGCTCTTCCCTAACATCCCCTGATATGCGACATTTCCACCCGTTGGAACTTCATGCTCCATATGTTAGACCACCTGTACAAGCAGAGGAAGGCGGACAGCGATTTCTTAGGCCTCTTTCACGCGATCATTATTGTGCATCAGTATTTGATCAGTATTTGTAAGCCAAAAGCAGCAGTTGGTCCAAAACATTAAATTACATTGTATTATTACATTGTATCTTTGTCTTACAATTACTGAGCAAAACTGATTCAAAATACTGACCAAATACTGACAGTGTGAAAGAGGCCTAACTGATGCACAAAATAAAGGATTCGGCCCTTTTCTCTATTTCTGTACTTCTGGCAGATCAGTGTTTTGCGTATCCGTAAATTGCAGATCTGCAAAATTAGGATCTGTAAATACAGTACAGACCAAAAGTTTGGACACACCTTGTCATTCAAAGAGTTTTCTGAAAATTGTAGATTCACACTGAAGGCATCAAAACTATAAATTAACACATGTGGAATTATATACATAACAAAAAAGTGCGAAACAACTGAAAATATGTCATATTCTAGGTTCTTCAAAGTAGCCACCTTTTGCTTTGATTACTGCTTTGCACACTCTTGGCATTCTCTTGATGAGCTTCAAGAGGTAGTGACCTGAAATGGTTTTCACTTCACAGGTGTGCCCTGTCAGGTTTAATAAGTGGTATTTCTTGCCTTATAAATGGGGTTGGGACCATCAGTTGCATTGTGGAGAAGTCAGGTGGATACACAGCTGATAGTCCTACCGAATAGACTGTTAGAATTTGTATTATGGCAAGAAAAAAGCAGCTATGCAAAGAAAAACGAGTGGCCATCATTACTTTAAGAAAGAGTCTGAAAAATTGGGAAAACTTTGAAAGTGTCCCCAAGTGCAGTCACAAAAACCATCAAGAGCTACAAAGAAACTGGCTCACATGCAGACCTCCCCAGGAAAGGAAGACCAAGAGTCACCTCTGCTGCTGCGGAGAAGTTCATCCAAGTCACCAGCCTCAGAAATCGCAGGTTAACAGCAGCTCAGATTAGAGACCAGGTCAATGCTACACAGAGTTCTAGCAGCAGACACATCTCTAGAACAACTGTTAAGAGGAGACTGTGTGAATCAGGCCTTCATGGTAGAATATCTGCTAGGAAACCACTGCTAAGGACAGGCAACACGCAGAAGAGACTTGTTTGGGCTAAAGAACACAAGGAATGGACATTAGAACAGCGGAAATCTGGGATTTGGTCTGATGAATCGAAATTTGAGATCTTTGGTTCCAACTAGAGTTGAGCGAACACCTGGATGTTCGGGTTCGAGAAGTTCGGCCGAACATCCCGGAACTTCGTCCCGAACCCGAACCCCATTGAAGTCAATGGGGACCCGAACTTTTCGGCACTAAAAAGGCTGTAAAACAGCCCAGGAAAGAGCTAGAGGGCTGCAAAAGGCAGCAACATGTAGGTAAATCCCCTGCAAACAAATGTGGATAGGGAAATGAATTAAAATAAAAATTAAATAAATAAAAATTAACCAAAATCAATTGGAGAGAGGTTCCATAGCAGAGAATCTGGCTTCCCGTCACCCACCACTGGAACAGTCCATTCTCAGATATTTAGGCCCCGGCACCCAGGCAGAGGAGAGAGGTCCCGTAACAGAGAATCTGTCTTCATGTCAGCAGAGAATTAGTCTGCATGTCATAGCAGAGAATGAGGCTTCACGTCAGCCACCACTGCAACAGTCCATTGGCATATATTTAGGCCCAGCACCCAGGCAGAGGAGGGAGGTCCCGTAACAGAGAATCTGTCTTCATGTCAGCAGAGAATTAGTCTGCATGTCATAGCAGAGAATGAGGCTTCACGTCAGCCACCACTGCAACAGTCCATTGGCATATATTTAGGCCCAGCACACACACAGGCAGAGGAGAGAGGTCCCGTAACAGAGAATCTGGCTTCATGTCAGCAGAGAATCAGTCTGCATGTCATAGCAGAGAATGAGGCTTCACGTCAGCCACCACTGCAACAGTCCATTGGCATATATTTAGGCCCAGCACACACACAGGCAGAGGAGAGAGGTCCCGTAACAGAGGATCTGGCTTCATGTCAGCAGAGAATCAGTCTGCATGTCATAGCAGAGAATCAGGCTTCACGTCAGCCACCACTGCAACAGTCCATTGTCATAAATTTAGGCCCAGCACCCAGGCAGAGGAGAGAGGTCCCGTAACAGACAATCTGGCTTCATGTCAGCAGAGAATTAGTCTGCATGTCATAGCAGAGAATGAGGCTTCACGTCACCCACCACTGCAACAGTCCATTGGCATATATTTAGGCCTAGCACACAGGCAGAGGAGAGAGGTCCCGTAACAGACAATCTGGCTTCATGTCAGCAGAGAATCAGTCTGCATGTCATAGCAGAGAAGGAGGCTTCACGTCACCCACCACTGCAACAGTCCATTGGCATATATTTAGGCCTAGCACACAGGCAGAGCAGAGAGGTCCCGTAACAGACAATCTGGCTTCATGACAGCAGAGAATCAGTCTGCATGTCATAGCAGAGAATGAGGCTTCACGTCACCCACCACTGCAACAGTCCATTGGCATATATTTAGGCCTAGCACACAGGCAGAGCAGAGAGGTCCCGTAACAGACGATCTGGCTTCATGTCAGCAGAGAATCAGTCTGCATGTCATAGCAGAGAATCAGGCTTCACGTCAGCCACCACTGCAACAGTCCATTGGCATAAATTTAGGCCCAGCACCCAGGCAGAGGAGGGAGGTCCCGTAACAGAGAATCTGTCTTCATGTCAGCAGAGAATTAGTCTGCATGTCATAGCAGAGAATGAGGCTTCACGTCAGCCACCACTGCAACACTCCATTGGCATATATTTAGGCCCAGCACCCAGGCAGAGGAGGGAGGTCCCGTAACAGAGAATCTGTCTTCATGTCAGCAGAGAATTAGTCTGCATGTCATAGCAGAGAATGAGGCTTCACGTCAGCCACCACTGCAACAGTCCATTGGCATATATTTAGGCCCAGCACACACACAGGCAGAGGAGAGAGGTCCCGTAACAGAGGATCTGGCTTCATGTCAGCAGAGAATCAGTCTGCATGTCATAGCAGAGAATCAGGCTTCACGTCAGCCACCACTGCAACAGTCCATTGTCATAAATTTAGGCCCAGCACCCAGGCAGAGGAGAGAGGTCCCGTAACAGAGAATCTGGCTTCATGTCAGCAGAGAATCAGTCTTCATATCATAGCAGAGAATCAGGCTTCACGTCACCCACCACTGTAAGAGTCAATTTTCATAAATTTAGGCCCAGAACCCAGGCAGAGGAGAAAGGTCCCGTAACAGACAATCTGGCTTCATGTCAGCAGAGAATCAGTCTTCATATCATAGCAGAGAATCAGGCTTCACGTCACCCACCACTGTAAGAGTCAATTTTCATAAATTTAGGCCCAGAACCCAGGCAGAGGAGAAAGGTCCCGTAACAGACAATCTGGCTTCATGTCAGCAGAGAATCAGTCTTCATATCATAGCAGAGAATCAGGCTTCACGTCACCCACCACTGCAACAGTCCATTGGCATATATTTAGGCCTAGCACACAGGCAGAGCAGAGAGGTCCCGTAACAGACAATCTGGCTTCATGACAGCAGAGAATCAGTCTGCATGTCATAGCAGAGAATCAGGCTTCACGTCAGCCACCACTGCAACAGTCCATTGTCATAAATTTAGGCCCAGCACCCAGGCAGAGGAGAGAGGTCCCGTAACAGAGGATCTGGCTTCATGTCAGCAGAGAATCAGTCTGCATGTCATAGCAGAGAATGAGGCTTCACGTCAGCCACCACTGCAACAGTCCATTGTCATAAATTTAGGCCCAGCACCCAGGCAGAGGAGAGAGGTCCCGTAAAAGAGGATCTGGCTTCATGTCAGCAGAGAATCAGTCTGCATGTCATAGCAGAGAATCAGGCTTCACGTCAGCCACCACTGCAACAGTCCATTGGCATAAATTTAGGCCCAGCACCCAGGCAGAGGAGGGAGGTCCCGTAACAGAGAATCTGTCTTCATGTCAGCAGAGAATTAGTCTGCATGTCATAGCAGAGAATGAGGCTTCACGTCAGCCACCACTGCAACAGTCCATTGGCATATATTTAGGCCCAGCACCCAGGCAGAGGAGGGAGGTCCCGTAACAGAGAATCTGTCTTCATGTCAGCAGAGAATTAGTCTGCATGTCATAGCAGAGAATGAGGCTTCACGTCAGCCACCACTGCAACAGTCCATTGGCATATATTTAGGCCCAGCACACACACAGGCAGAGGAGAGAGGTCCCGTAACAGAGGATCTGGCTTCATGTCAGCAGAGAATCAGTCTGCATGTCATAGCAGAGAATCAGGCTTCACGTCAGCCACCACTGCAACAGTCCATTGTCATAAATTTAGGCCCAGCACCCAGGCAGAGTAGAGAGGTCCCGTAAAAGAGGATCTGGCTTCATGTCAGCAGAGAATCAGTCTGCATGTCATAGCAGAGAATGAGGCTTCACGTCACCCACCACTGCAACAGTCCATTGGCATATATTTAGGCCTAGCACACAGGCAGAGCAGAGAGGTCCCGTAACAGACAATCTGGCTTCATGACAGCAGAGAATCAGTCTGCATGTCATAGCAGAGAATCAGGCTTCACGTCAGCCACCACTGCAACAGTCCATTGGCATATATTTAGGCCTAGCACACAGGCAGAGGAGAGAGGTCCCGTAACAGACAATCTGGCTTCATGTCAGCAGAGAATCAGTCTGCATGTCATAGCAGAGAATGAGGCTTCACGTCAGCCACCACTGCAACAGTCCATTGTCATAAATTTAGGCCCAGCACCCAGGCAGAGGAGAGAGGTCCCGTAACAGACAATCTGGCTTCATGTCAGCAGAGAATTAGTCTGCATGTCATAGCAGAGAATCAGGCTTCATGTCAGCCACCACTGCAACAGTCCATTGGCATATATTTAGGCCTAGCACACAGGCAGAGGAGAGGTTCATTCAACTTTGGGTAGCATCGCAATATAATGGTAAAATGAAAATAAAAATAGGATTGAATGAGGAAGTGCCCTGGAGTCCAATAATATATGGTTATGGGGAGGTAGTTAATGTCTAATCTGGACAAGGGACGGACAGGTCCTGTGGGATCCATGCCTGGTTCATTTTTATGAACGTCAGCTTGTCCACATTGGCTGTAGACAGGCGGCTGCGTTTGTCTGTAATGACGCCCCCTGCCGTGCTGAATACACGTTCAGACAAAACGCTGGCTGCCGGGCAGGCCAGCACCTCCAAGGCATAAAAGGCTAGCTCTGGCCACGTGGACAATTTAGAGACCCAGAAGTTGAATGGGGCCGAACCATCAGTCAGTACGTGGAGGGGTGTGCACACGTACTGTTCCACCATGTTAGTGAAATGTTGCCTCCTGCTAACACGTTGCGTATCAGGTGGTGGTGCAGTTAGCTGTGGCGTGTTGACAAAACTTTTCCACATCTCTGCCATGCTAACCCTGCCCTCAGAGGAGCTGGCCGTGACACAGCTGCCTTGGCGACCTCTTGCTCCTCCTCTGCCTTGGCCTTGGGCTTCCACTTGTTCCCCTGTGACATTTGGGAATGCTCTCAGTAGCGCGTCTACCAACGTGCGCTTGTACTCGCGCATCTTCCTATCACGCTCCAGTGCAGGAAGTAAGGTGGGCACATTGTCTTTGTAGCGTGGATCCAGCAGGGTGGCAACCCAGTAGTCCGCACAGGTTAAAATGTGGGCAACTCTGCTGTCGTTGCGCAGGCACTGCAGCATGTAGTCGCTCATGTGTGCCAGGCTGCCCAGGGATAAGGACAAGCTGTCCTCTGTGGGAGGCGTATCGTCATCGTCCTGCCTTTCCCCCCAGCCACGCACCAGTGATGGACCCGAGCTGCGTTGGGTGCCACCCCGCTGTGACCATGCTTCATCCTCATCCTCCTCCACCTCCTCCTCATCCTCGTCCTCCTCGTCCTCCAGTAGTGGGCCCTGGCTGGCCACATTTGTACCTGGCCTCTGCTGTTGCCAAAAACCTCCCTCTGAGTCACTTCGAAGAGACTGGCCTGAAAGTGCTAAAAATGACCCCTCTTCCTCCTCCTCCTCCTCCTCCTCCTGGGCCACCTCCTCTTCCATCATCGCCCTAAGTGTTTTCTCAAGGAGACATAGAAGTGGTATTGTAACGCTGATAACGGTGTCATCGCCACTGGCCATGTTGGTGGAGTACTCGAAACAGCGCAACAGGGCACACAGGTCTCGCATGGAGGCCCAGTCATTGGTGGTGAAGTGGTGCTGTTCTGTAGTGCGACTGACCCGTGCGTGCTGCAGCTGAAACTCCACTATGGCCTGCTGCTGCTCGCACAGTCTGTCCAGCATGTGCAAGGTGGAGTTCCACCTGGTGGGCACGTCGCATATGAGGCGGTGAGCGGGAAGGCCGAAGTTACGCTGTAGCGCAGACAGGCGAGCAGCAGCAGGATGTGAACGCCGGAAGCGCGAACAGACGGCCCGCACTTTATGCAGCAGCTCTGACATGTCGGGGTAGTTGTGAATGAACTTCTGCACCACCAAATTCAGCACATGCGCCAAGCAAGGGATGTGCGTCAAATTGGCTAGTCCCAGAGCTGCAACGAGATTTCGCCCATTATCACACACCACCAGGCCGGGCTTGAGGCTCACCGGCAGCAACCACTCGTCGGTCTGTTGTTCTATACCCCGCCACAACTCCTGTGCGGTGTGGGGCCTGTCCCCCAAACATATGAGTTTCAGAATGGCCTGCTGACGTTTACCCCGGGCTGTGCTGAAGTTGGTGGTGAAGGTGTGTGGCTGACTGGATGAGCAGGTGGAAGAAGAGGAGGAGGAAGCCGAGAAGGAGGAGGTGGCAACAGGAGGCAAAGAATGTTGCCCTGCGATCCTTGGCGGCGGAAGGACGTGCGCCAAACAGCTCTCCGCCTGGGGCCCAGCTGCCACTACATTTACCCAGTGTGCAGTTAGGGAGATATAGCGTCCCTGGCCGTGCTTACTGGTCCACGTATCTGTGGTTAGGTGGACCTTGCTACAGATGGCGTTGCGCAGTGCACACTTGATTTTATCGGATACTTGGTTGTGCAGGGAAGGCACGGCTCTCTTGGAGAAGTAGTGGCGGCTGGGAACAACATACTGTGGGACAGCAAGCGACATGAGCTGTTTGAAGCTGTCTGTGTCCACCAGCCTAAATGACAGCATTTCATAGGCCAGTAGTTTAGAAATGCTGGCATTCAGGGCCAGGGATCGAGGGTGGCTAGGTGGGAATTTACGCTTTCTCTCAAATGTTTGTGAGATGGAGAGCTGAACGCTGGCGTGTGACATGGTTGAGACGCTTGGTGACGGAGGTGGTGGTGGTGGTGTTGGTGGTACATCCCCTGTTTGCTGGGCGGCAGGTGCCAACGTTCCTCCAGAGGCGGAGGAAGAGGCCGAGGCGGCAGCAGCAGAATAGGCCGAGGCGGCAGCAGCAGAAGAGGTAGCAGGGGGAGCCTGAGTGACTTCCTTGGTTTTAAGGTGTTTACTCCACTGCAGTTCATGCTTTGCATGCAGGTGCCTGGTCATGCAGGTTGTGCTCAGGTTCAGAACGTTAATGCCTCGCTTCAGGCTCTGATGGCACAGCGTGCAAACCACTCGGGTCTTGTCGTCAGCACATTGTTTGAAGAAGTGCCATGCCAGGGAACTCCTTGAAGCTGCCTTTGGGGTGCTCGGTCCCAGATGGCGGCGGTCAGTAGCAGGCGGAGTCTCTTGGCGGCGGGTGTTCTGCTTTTGCCCACTGCTCCCTCTTTTGCTACGCTGTTGGCTCGGTCTCACCACTGCCTCTTCCTCCGAACTGTGAAAGTCAGTGGCACGACCTTCATTCCATGTGGGGTCTAGGACCTCATCGTCCCCTGCATCGTCTTCCACCCAGTCTTGATCCCTGACCTCCTGTTCAGTCTGCACACTGCAGAAAGACGCAGCAGTTGGCACCTGTGTTTCGTCATCATCAGAGACATGCTGAGGTGGTATTCCCATGTCCTCATCATCAGGAAACATAAGTGGTTGTGCGTCAGTGCATTCTATGTCTTTCACCGCTGGGGAAGGGCTAGGTGGATGCCCTTGGGAAACCCTGCCAGCGGAGTCTTCAAACAGCATAAGAGACTGCTGCATAACTTGAGGCTGAGACAGTTTCCCTGGTATGCATGGGGGTGATGTGACAGACTGATGGGGTTGGTTTTCAGGCGCCATCTGTGCGCTTTCTGCAGAAGACTGGGTGGGAGATAATGTGAACGTGCTGGATCCACTGTCGGCCACCCAATTGACTAATGCCTGTACCTGCTCAGGCCTTACCATCCTTAGAACGGCATTGGGCCCCACCATATATCGCTGTAAATTCTGGCGGCTACTGGGACCTGAGGTAGTTGGTACACTAGGACGTGTGGATGTGGCAGAACGGCCACGTCCTCTCCCAGCACCAGAGGGTCCACTAACACCACCACGACCATGTCCACGTCCGCGTCCCTTACTAGATGTTTTTCTCATTGTTATGGTTCACCACAACAACAAATATATTATTTGGCCCAATGTATTGTATTCAAATTCAGCGGGATATAAATTTGAGGCCTAGTATTTAGGCGCTGGGTGACCGGTATGGATTTAGTGACAGAATTAGACTTGGAAATGCACAGAAGCGTGTGTGTGAAGTTATTCTGAATGACCCTATGTGCACCTTCAATATGATCTACCCTTTTAGGGATAGATTTCAAATAGCTCTGATATAGCAGAAACGACTAAATTATGAAATTGCTAAATTGGGAATTGTATTTCAACCCAGAACAAAAAATGTGCTTTGACGGACACTAAATAACTTTCCCAGCCACAACAGGACAGCGGTAACGAGAGATTTAGCGGGATATAAATTTGAGGCCTAGTATTTAGGCGCTGGGTGACAGGTATGGGTTTAGTGACAGAATTAGATTTGGAAATACACAGTAGCGGGTGTGTGAAGTTATTCTGAATGACCCTATGTGCACCTTGAATATTATATACCCTTTTAGGGATAGATTTCAAATAGCTCTGATATAGCAGAAACCACTAAATTATGAAATTGCTAAATTGGGAATTGTATTTCAACCCAGAACAAGAAATGTGCTTGAACGGACACTAAATAACTCGCCCAGCTACAGCACTAAGGACAGATTTAGCGGGATATAAATTTGAGGCCTAGTATTTAGGCGCTGGGTGACAGGTATGGGTTTAGTGCCAGAATTAGACTTGGAAATACACAGTAGCGGGTGTGTGTGAAGTTATTCTGAATGACCCAATGTGCACCTTGAATATTATATACCCTTTTAGGGATAGATTTCAAATAGCTCTGATATAGCAGAAACCACTAAATTATGAAATTGCTAAATTGGGAATTGTATTTCAACCCAGAACAAGAAATGTGCTTGAACGGACACTAAATAACTCGCCCAGCTACAGCACTAAGGACAGATTTAGCGGGATATAAATTTGAGACCTAGTATTTAGGCGCTGGGTGACAGGTATGGGTTTAGTGCCAGAATTAGACTTGGAAATACACAGTAGCGGGTGTGTGTGAAGTTATTCTGAATGACCCAATGTGCACCTTGAATATTATATACCCTTTTAGGGATAGATTTCAAATAGCTCTGATATAGCAGAAACCACTAAATTATGAAATTGCTAAATTGGGAATTGTATTTCAACCCAGAACAAGAAATGTGCTTGAACGGACACTAAATAACTCGCCCAGCTACAGCACTAGGGACAGATTTAGCTGGATATAAATTTGAGGCCTAGTATTTAGGCGCTGGGTGACCGGTATGGATTTAGTGACAGAATTAGACTTGGAAATACACAGTAGCGGGTGTGTGTGAAGTTATTCTGAATGACCCAATGTGCACCTTGAATATTATATACCCTTTTAGAGATAGATTTCAAATAGCTCTGATATAGCAGAAACCACTAAATTATGAAATTGCTAAATTGGGAATTGTATTTCAACCCAGAACAAAAAATGTGCTTTGACGGACACTAAATAACTTTCCCAGCCACAACAGGACAGCGGTAACGAGAGATTTAGCGGGATATAAATTTGAGGCCTAGTATTTAGGCGCTGGGTGACAGGTATGGGTTTAGTGACAGAATTAGATTTGGAAATACACAGTAGCGGGTGTGTGAAGTTATTCTGAATGACCCTATGTGCACCTTGAATATTATATACCCTTTTAGGGATAGATTTCAAATAGCTCTGATATAGCAGAAACCACTAAATTATGAAATTGCTAAATTGGGAATTGTATTTCAACCCAGAACAAGAAATGTGCTTGAACGGACACTAAATAACTCGCCCAGCTACAGCACTAAGGACAGATTTAGCGGGATATAAATTTGAGGCCTAGTATTTAGGCGCTGGGTGACAGGTATGGGTTTAGTGCCAGAATTAGACTTGGAAATACACAGTAGCGGGTGTGTGTGAAGTTATTCTGAATGACCCAATGTGCACCTTGAATATTATATACCCTTTTAGGGATAGATTTCAAATAGCTCTGATATAGCAGAAACCACTAAATTATGAAATTGCTAAATTGGGAATTGTATTTCAACCCAGAACAAGAAATGTGCTTGAACGGACACTAAATAACTCGCCCAGCTACAGCACTAAGGACAGATTTAGCGGGATATAAATTTGAGACCTAGTATTTAGGCGCTGGGTGACAGGTATGGGTTTAGTGCCAGAATTAGACTTGGAAATACACAGTAGCGGGTGTGTGTGAAGTTATTCTGAATGACCCAATGTGCACCTTGAATATTATATACCCTTTTAGGGATAGATTTCAAATAGCTCTGATATAGCAGAAACCACTAAATTATGAAATTGCTAAATTGGGAATTGTATTTCAACCCAGAACAAGAAATGTGCTTGAACGGACACTAAATAACTCGCCCAGCTACAGCACTAGGGACAGATTTAGCTGGATATAAATTTGAGGCCTAGTATTTAGGCGCTGGGTGACCGGTATGGATTTAGTGACAGAATTAGACTTGGAAATACACAGTAGCGGGTGTGTGTGAAGTTATTCTGAATGACCCAATGTGCACCTTGAATATTATATACCCTTTTAGAGATAGATTTCAAATAGCTCTGATATAGCAGAAACCACTAAATTATGAAATTGCTAAATTGGGAATTGTATTTCAACCCAGAACAAGAAATGTGCTTGAACGGACACTAAATAACTCGCCCAGCTACAGCACTAAGGACAGATTTAGCGGGATATAAATTTGAGACCTAGTATTTAGGCGCTGGGTGACAGGTATGGGTTTAGTGCCAGAATTAGACTTGGAAATACACAGTAGCGGGTGTGTGTGAAGTTATTCTGAATGACCCAATGTGCACCTTGAATATTATATACCCTTTTAGGGATAGATTTCAAATAGCTCTGATATAGCAGAAACCACTAAATTATGAAATTGCTAAATTGGGAATTGTACTTCAACCCAGAACAAAAAATGTGCTTTGACGGACACTAAATATCTTTCCAAGCAACAACAGTACAGCGGTAACGAGAGATTTAGCAGGATATAAATTTGAGGCCTAGTATTTAGGCGCTGGGTGACAGGTATGGGTTTAGTGACAGAATTAGACTTGGAAATACACAGTAGCGGGTGTGTGTGAAGTTATTCTGAATGACCCAATGTGCACCTTGAATATTATATACCCTTTTAGGGATAGATTTCAAATAGCTCTGATATAGCAGAAACCACTAAATTATGAAATTGCTAAATTGGGAATTGTACTTCAACCCAGAACAAAAAATGTGCTTTGACGGACACTAAATAACTTTCCCAGCTACAACAGGACAGCGGTAACGAGAGATTTAGCGGGATATAAATTTGAGGCCTAGTATTTAGGCGCTGGGTGACAGGTATGGGTTTAGTGACAGAATTAGACTTGGAAATACACAGTAGCGGGTGTGTGTGAAGTTATTCTGAATGACCCTATGTGCACCTTCAATATGATCTACCCTTTTAGGGATAGATTTCAAATAGCTCTGATATAGCAGAAACCACTAAATTATGAAATTGCTAAATTGGGAATTGTATTTCAACCCAGAACAAAAAATGTGCTTTGACGGACACTAAATAACTTTCCCAGCTACAACAGGACAGCGGTAACGAGAGATTTAGCAGGATATAAATTTGAGGCCTAGTATTTAGGCGCTGGGTGACAGGTATGGGTTTAGTGACAGAATTAGACTTGAAAATACACAGTAGCGGGTGTGTGTGAAGTTATTCTGAATGACCCAATGTGCACCTTGAATATTATATACCCTTTTAGGGATAGATTTCAAATAGCTCTGATATAGCAGAAACCACTAAATTATGAAATTGCTAAATTGGGAATTGTACTTCAACCCAGAACAAAAAATGTGCTTTGACGGACACTAAATAACTTTCCCAGCTACAACAGGACAGCGGTAACGAGAGATTTAGCAGGATATAAATTTGAGGCCTAGTATTTAGGCGCTGGGTGACAGGTATGGGTTTAGTGACAGAATTAGACTTGAAAATACACAGTAGCGGGTGTGTGTGAAGTTATTCTGAATGACCCAATGTGCACCTTGAATATTATATACCCTTTTAGGGATAGATTTCAAATAGCTCTGATATAGCAGAAACCACTAAATTATGAAATTGCTAAATTGGGAATTGTACTTCAACCCAGAACAAAAAATGTGCTTTGACGGACACTAAATAACTTTCCCAGCTACAACAGGACAGCGGTAACGAGAGATTTAGCGGGATATAAATTTGAGGCCTAGTATTTAGGCGCTGGGTGACCGGTATGGATTTAGTGACAGAATTAGACTGGGATATGGCCAAAAAATAACCACACTATTGCTGGTTAAATGCACTTGGTGACGGGCGCAGCTTGCCCCTGATGTAGTATATGGCCAAAAAATGAACAGACTATTGCTGGTTAAATGCACTTGGTGTCACAGCTTGACCAACCACACTACTGAGGGTTAAATGCACTTGGTGACGGGCGCAGCTTGCCCCTGATGTAGTATATGGCCAAAAAATGAACAGACTATTGCTGGTTAAATGCACTTGGTGACGGGCGCAGCTTGCCCCTGATTTAGTATATGGCCAAAAAATGAACAGACTATTGCTGGTTAAATGCACTTGGTGTGATAGCTTGACCAACCACACTACTGAGGGTTAAATGCACTTGGTGACGGGCGCAGCTTGCCCCTGATGTAGTATATGGCCAAAAAATGAACAGACTATTGCTGGTTAAATGCACTTGGTGACGGGCGCAGCTTGCCCCTGATTTAGTATATGGCCAAAAAATGAACAGACTATTGCTGGTTAAATGCACTTGGTGTGATAGCTTGACCAACCACACTACTGAGGGTTAAATGCACTTGGTGACGGGCGCAGCTTGCCCCTGATGTAGTATATGGCCAAAAAATAAACAGACTATTGCTGGTTAAATGCACTTGGTGTGACAGCTTCACCCTGATGTAGGCTTTAGCCAAAAAACAAACGCACCATTGAGGGTTAAATGCACTTGGTGACAGGCGCAGCTTGCCCCTGATGTAGTATATGGCCAAAAAATAAACAGACTATTGCTGGTTAAATGCACTTGGTGTGACAGCTTCACCCTGATGTAGGCTTTAGCCAAAAAACAACCACACCATTGAGGGTTAAATGCACTTGGTCGCAGCTTGTGCTGGCGCACCACAAGACACAAAATGGCCGCCGATCACCCCAGAAAAATGTGACTGACAAACGGTCTGGGCAGCCTAAAAACAGTGAGCAATTGAGGATCAGCAGCTCAATGATCCACAGCTGCAGATCGATCAGTTAATCAAGTCCTTTGGAGGAGTTAATCTGCCTAATCTCGCCCTACTGTCGCAGCCGCAACCTCTCCCTACGCTAATCAGAGCAGAGTGACGGGCGGCGCTATGTGACTCCAGCTTAAATAGAGGCTGGGTCACATGGTGCTCTGGCCAATCACAGCCATGCCAATAGTAGGCATGGCTGTGATGGCCTCTTGGGGCAAGTAGTATGACGCTTGTTGATTGGCTGCTTTGCAGCCTTTCAAAAAGCGCCAAGAAAGCGTCACAAAAGCGCGAAGAAAGCGACGAACACCGAACCCGAACCCGGACTTTTACGAAAATGTCCGGGTTCGGGTCCGTGTCACGGACACCCCAAAATTCGGTACGAACCCGAACTATACAGTTCGAGTTCGCTCATCCCTAGTTCCAACCACCGTGTCTTTGTGCGACGCAGAAAAGGTGAACGGATGGACTCTACATGCCTGGTTCCCACCGTGAAGCATGGAGGAGGAGGTGTGATGGTGTGGGGGTGCTTTGCTGGTTACACTGTTGGGGATTTATTGAAAATTAAAGGCATACTGAACCAGCATGGCTACCACAGCATCTTGCAGTGGCATGCTATTCCATCCGGTTTGCGTTTAGTTGGACCATCATTTATTTTTTAACAGGACAATGACCCCAAACACACCTCCAGGCTGTGTAAGGGCTATTTGACCATGAAGGAGAGTGATGGGGGGCTGCGCCAGATGACCTGGCCTCCACAGTCACCGGACCTTAAAGGGCTTCTGTCAGCCCACTAAACCTTTTTTTTTTTTGGTTAATAATAATCCCTATACTGCGAGCTCCCTATACATAAGCTAAATATTCATTTTGGTTCAGTAGAATTTGTTAAAAATCTATTTTTATAATATGTAAATTACCTTGCTACCAGCAAGTAGGGCGGCTACTTGCTGGTAGCAGCCGCATCCTCCGATCCTAATGACGCCCCCTCCTCAGTGTGATTGACAGGGCCAGGGAACGAAATCGTTCTCTGCTGGCCCTGTTTGAATTCCAAATCTCGCGCCTGCGCCGTACCTGTCTTCAATTGGCGCAGGCGCACTGAGAGGCGGCCGCTTGCTCGGCGCTTCATCCTCAATGCGCCTGCGCCGATGACGTCATCGCATACACCTGGAAGAGAAGACGCCAGCATCGCGAGGTGGTACAGACCTTCTCTCAGAAAAACTGTTACAACTGACCCTGGAGAAGTATCAATACCACCTCAAAGAAAGAAAACACAGACAGTTTATTAGGGGCCTTTCCGATTTTAAAGAAAATCGTATCTACTCTTCATTGAATAGCACCAAGAGATATACTAAATTAAGTAATTCGGAAAGATCTTCTACTTAAACAGACCTTTCAGATTCTGAAAAAGATATAGGTTCCAAACCTAATAAGTACCCCAACAGTGGCAACTCCAGAAGGGGTAGATTTTGAGGTTCCTATAGGGGTCGCGATAATCTTTTTTTAGGGCAACCAAATCAGACCCTGGAATACCCACTGCGCAGTCGCACACAACA
Organism: Bufo gargarizans; assembly: GCF_014858855.1. Taxonomy (NCBI): domain Eukaryota; kingdom Metazoa; phylum Chordata; class Amphibia; order Anura; family Bufonidae; genus Bufo; species Bufo gargarizans. The sequence continues at coordinate 583,991,176 of NC_058080.1, read as the reverse complement.
ACCCCCAGTATAATTTCAAGACCTCAGGTAGTCAACCTATCCTCACGCCTCTTTAGCCAGGATGAGATTAAGACCTTGGAACTAGGTCTATCGTTTGTACCTACCCCCAAGTTTGATAGATTTACCATAGTCAAGGTTCTCAACTTATTCATTCGCAAACTGAGGTGGCATAAGCACTTTAAACATATGGATAAGCGTCAATGCCTTGAGTTGGGGATCCCTGTGGAATTACTGGAGGATGTACAACTTCTGCATTCTCTAAACATGGAAGAGGAAGCTGCCCCTGGCACAGGTCCCTTTACAACTCTAAAGTTAACCTCCTCCCGTCCGCCCATAGGATATAAACGTCCTATGGGTGGATCTCTATTTCTGAACGGACGTTTCTGAACGTCCGTTCAGAAACTGCAGCTGCACGCTAATCGTGCAGCTGCTGATCGGGTTGCCCGCTGTCAGTGACAGCAGGGCAACCCAGAGAGAAGGCAGGGACAGTGCCCAGGTGTCCCTGCCTTCTAGATCGCTGCATACACAGCGCTCACCGTCATGTGACCGCCGGGACCGGAGAGTGTAGGAGTTGTGTGAGGTCTTTCAGAGACCTCGATCAGCCCTGCACTGAGGCTGTACAGCGCTGTATTGCGCTGTACAGCCTCTCTGGGGGGGGGGGGTGCATTTCTCCTGTAACTGGGGCTACTATGTCAGTCCCAGTTACAGGAGAAATCAACAGTGAAAAACAAAAAGAAAAAGTGAAGTAAATGTCCCCCAGAGGTCTTGTATGACCTTATGGGGGACGAAAAGTGTAAAATAAAACTGGCACCTTATCCCCTAGTTTCCAAAATGGGGTCACTTCTTGGGAGTTTCTACTGTAAGAGTGCATCAGGGGGCTTCAAATGGGACATGGCATCTAAAAACCATGTGGAGTTCCTTTTCTTCTGCGCCCTGCCGTGTGCCCATACAGCAGTTTATGACCACATGTGGGGTGTTTCTGTAAACCGCAGAATCTGGGTAATAAATATTGAGTTTTGTTTGGCTGTTAACCATCGATATGTTAAAGAAAAAATTGGATTAAAATGGAAAATCTGCCAAAAAAGTGAAATTAAAAAATTTGATCTCCATTTTCCTTTAATTCTTATGGAACGCCTAAAGGGTTAACAAAGTTTGTAAAATCGGTTTTAAGTAACTTGAGGGGTGTAGTTTCTACAATGGGGTCATTTATGGGGGTAACTACTATGTAAGCCCCACAAAGTGACTTCAGACCTTAAAAAGTGGGTTTTGGCAATTTTCTTAAAAATTTGAAGAATTGCTTCTAAACTTCTAAGCCTTCTAACGTCCTAAAAAAATAAAATGACATTTCCAAAATTATGCCAACATAAAGTAGACATATGGGGTATGTTAAGTAATAAATATTTTATGAGGTATCACTTTCTGTTTTAAAAGCAGAGAAATTGAAATTTAGAAAATTGCAAATTTTTCAAAATTTTTGGTAAATTTGGGATTTTTTCATAAATAAAGGTGAAATATATTGACTCAAATTTATGACTATGATGAAGTACAATGTGTCACGAGAAAACAATCTCTGAATGACTTGGATAAGTAAAGGAGTTCCAAAGTTATTACCACATAAAGTGGGATATGTCAGTTTTGCAAAATTAGGCCTGGTCAGGAAGGGGGCAAATGGCCCAGATGGCAAGTGGTTAAAAAGCATGAAAATGCCACCCACTTCAGGTGAAATATCCTGTATTGATGTCTTCCTTAATATGGTCACGAAAGACTAAGAGGACCTCAGAGTCTCTGTACATCATTTCAACTGCACCACCGCCATTTCTATTTTAGCTGATGACCTCCATGTCATCATTAAACCGGCTGATAAGGGGGGTAACATTGTGGTCATGGACTTATTGCACTAAAGGAATGTGTGTAAAAAGTTATTGTCTGATAAAGAGACTTATGAAATCCTTGAAAGAGACCCCACGGATATGTATAAATGTGAATTGAGAGCTATCCTTGATGACGCTAAGGCTGCTCAAGTCATTACATCTGAGGAGTATGCCTTTCTTTATCCTGCACATCCCTGTAGATCTACTTTTTATTGTCTCCCTAAAATCCACAAAGGGATGTCCCCCCTTGAAGGGAGACCAATTGTCTCGGGGGTAGGCAATTTAAATTAAAATTTGGGGATATTTATTGACCGTGTCTTAAAGGGTCCACATTGCCATACCATGTTAGAGATACTACAGACCTTCTCAAACGTCTAGAATGCCTGGTATTAGAGGAGACTTGCCTCCTATCAAGTGTTGATGTGGAGGCCTTGTATTCCTCCATACCTCATAAGCTGGGTCTGACAGCTGTTGAACATTTTCTCAGGTCCCGTGGTTGTCAATATCGCGCCCACGGCCAATTTAACCTCCACATCCTTGAATTCACTCTAACCAGAAATTTCTTCTCGTTTGATAACAAAATCTACCACCAGCTCAGGGGTACCGCGATGGGGAGTCCCTGTGCCCCATCGTATGCAAATGTATTCCTGGACTGGTGGGAAGAGACTCTGTTTTTTAGGGATGAGGAATCGGAGGATATATCTAAAATTGGTTTGTGGGCGCAATATATCGATGATATCTTTATCTTATGGGATGGTGATAGAACTCGGTTTGTATCCTTGTGTTGCATCTCAATCAGAATTATATTGGGATGCATTTCACTTGTGAATCGCACCCAGTCAGTTTACCATTTCTGGATATCAAGATCATGAAAAATACCAAGGGTGAATTGGACACTTCCATCCACAGGAAACCTAACTCTACAAATTCCCTCCTGAGATGGGAGAGTAGTCATCCTCTCCCACTTAGGAGGGGGATTCCAAGCGGACAATATCTCTGTTTGAGGCGGAACTGTTCAAATAAGCAAGAATTTGTCACCCGGGCAACTGACCTGAGGACAAGGTTTCAGCAAAGGGGATATCCAGACCACGTCCTCAGGTCCGCATATAAGGCAGCTCTGTCTCGCCTGAGATCTTCCCTCCCTACCCCTAATCAAACCTATAGGCCAGACAGGGGCTGAACATTTAGTCCAAATGCCAAGGTGTTACGAATTATCACTAATTTTGATAGGGGATCTAAACAGACGAGGCAGATTGTTCAACATCACTGGGAGGTCCTAAAAATGGACCCTGATTTAGATGAGGTATTGGGGGAACACCCCCAGATTACCTATAGACTGGGGCGCAATTTGCTTGACAAGCTTGTGCATAGCCACTTCTCCTCCAACGTGATGCAGTCCAACTGGTTGCGGTCCAACATTGTGGGGTGCCATAGATGCGGTAATTGTGTGGTGTGTAGACACATACAGACAACTAAATCCTTTATCAGTTCAGTCACGGGAAAATAGTACTCCATCTCACAATTCATCAATTGCCAGTCTAAGGGAGTGATTTACCGCATCCAGTGTGAATGTGGGATGGAGTACATTGGTAAAACTATATGTGAGTTCAGAAGGAGGGTAAGTGAACACCTAGGTGATATCTCGCACAAATGAGATACCCCGGTGTCAAAACACATACATAAAGTCTATAATGGTAGAGCCCAATTGTTGTTTATAGGCATTGATCTAGTTAAACCCCCATTCAGGGGAGGGGATTGGGACAAGAGTCTCCTCCAACGCGAATCACGCTGGATATTTTCCTTCAAGACCACTGCCCCCTTGGGCCTCAATGAGAGACTCGATTATGGCTGTTTTATCTTATATATCTGCGTTACCCCCTCTCAATGTTTCCTTCATTGGGGGGATAGAATATTGAGTATTTGATCCTTATTCCTCTGCATCCTAGTCAAATGGTGCGTTATTTTATCGACCCAGATCTCTCTTCGGGGAGCCCTGTTCCTAGCTGTCCTGCAGTAAATGTCAATACAATTATGCTGCAATTTGATTTGCAGCGTTACTAAGGATGCTCTGATTTCAGCGCGCCCTGTGTGGTTTCCTGTTTACCGGTCTCCAGGCAATCACCTGAGCCACCTTCCCGCATCTGAGATTGGCCACCCATATCACGTGATCGCGGCGCCGGTGTCTGACGCGGCGCGTCCTCTGGAGCTGAGGATGGAAGGGCGGTCCCTCCTGGTAAGGCACGCACAGGTACTATTTAAATCCCACAGATAAATGTATCTTTGCGGCTGGTAGATTGTTATGTTATCTCCCTAAACTATAGGGACACTATCTAATTGAGGATTATCATACGCTCATAGACTGACCAGCATTGGAGCATCAACCCCTCTGCAGAATTGCATCCCAACACAGTGGGGTGACAATATACAAGAAATCTTTTTATTTGTACCAGTTTTTGCTGTGGTTATTTATCGGTTTTCTGTTTCACTCTTTCCTTTTTTGCACCGTCTTTCTCCCCTGAAGAGTCGACACGGAGAAACGTGCCACGTCGGGAGGTCTTTAGGAATTGTAACTGGCAATATATCTTTATGATGTGCCAAATGTTCTCAATAGGTGAAAGATCTGGACTGCAGACTGGCCATTTCAGTACCCGGATCCTTCTCCTACTCAGCCATGATGCTGTGATTGATGCAGAATGTGGTCTGGCATTATCTTGTTGAAAAATGCAGGGTCTTCCCTGAAAGAGATGACGTCTGGATAGGAGCATATGTTGTTCTAGAACCTGAATATATTTTTCTGCATTGATGGTGCCTTTCCAGACATGCAAGCTGCCCATGCCACACGCACTCATGCAACCCCATACCATCAAAGATGCAGGCTTCTGAACTGAGCGTTGATAACAACTTGGGTTGTCCTTGTCCTCTTTGGTCTGGATGACATGGCGTCCCAGATTTCCAAAAAGAACTTCGAATTGTGACTCGTCTGACCACAGAACAGTCTTCCATTTTGTCACACTCCATTTTAAATGATCCCTGGCCCAGTGAAAACGCCTGAGCTTGTGGATCTTGCTTAGAAATGGCTTCTTCTTTGCACTGTAGAGTTTCAGCTGGCAACGGCGGATGGCACGGTGGATTGTGTTCACTGACAATGGTTTCTGGAAGTATTCCTGAGCTCATTCTGTGATTCCCTTTACAGTAGCATTCCTGTTTGTGGTGCAGTGTCGTTTAAGGGCCCGGAGATCACTGGCATCCAGTATGGTTTTACGGCCTTGACCCTTACGCACAGAGATTGTTCCAGATTCTCTGAATCTTCGGATGATGTTATGCACAGTTGATGATGATAGATGCAAAGTCTTTGCAATTTTTCGCTGGGTAACACCTTTCTGATATTGCTCCACTATCTTTCTGCGCAACATTGTGGGAATTGGTGATCCTCTACCCATCTTGACTTCTGAGAGACACTGCCACTCTGAGAAGCTCTTTTTATACCCAATCATGTTGCCAATTGACCTAATTAGTGTTAATTGGTCTTCCAGCTCTTCGTTATGCTCAAATTTACTTTTTCCAGCCTCTTATTGCTACTTGTCCCAACTTTTTGGGGATTTGTTGACACCTTGAAAATTTGAATCAACGTATTTTTCCTTTAAAATGATCCATTTACTCGGATTAAACGTTTGATCTGTCATCTACATTCTATTACAAATAAAATATTGACATTTGCCATCTCCATATCATTGCATTCAGTTTTTATTCACAATTTGTTTAGTGTCCCAACTTTTTGGGAATCTGGTTTGTATTTACTACCAGCATTGGGGTACCAGGCCTGGACCCCTTTTCATATTTGTTATGTTGATGCACATTCATTAAAAGTTATAGTTTATTAAGTATATTCCCCACCTTCAGTGGGCCCTTTGGTGTTGAACCTTGGAATATTAGTGAAGCTCCTACACCTTGGAGCTTCAATTGTATTTTTGTTTGATGTTTTTCAACAGCAAGAACAGGGATGGATGATGCTAAATACAGGGATATTCTTGAGCAAAACCTGTCCACTCTGTGCGTGATTTCAGGCTAGTATGGAGGTTCACCTTCCAGCAGGACAATGACCACAAACACACTGCTAAGGGTACTTTCACACCTGCGTTGTGAGGATCCAGAAATCCATATGCAAACGGGTATCATTTGTAGACAAATGCATTAAAATTCTGTATCCGTCTCTCCGGAGTCATCTAGAAAAACGGATCCGGTATTTATTATTTTTTTTGCATTTTTAAAGGTCGGCGCATGTGCAGACTGGTAAACCGGATCCGTTTTGCCGGAACAATAGGTACCGATCCGGCATTAATATATTTAAATGGGAATTTATGACGGATCCAGCAAGTGTTCTGGAATTTTGGCCGGAGAAAATTTTCTCCGGCCAAATACCGTAAGAGGGACTGAACTGAAGACATCCTGATGCATACTGAACGGAATGCTTTCCTTTCAGAATGCATTAGGATTAAAACTGAAGCATTTTTTTCCGGTATTGAACCCCTAGGATAGAACTCAATACCGGAAAAGAATAACGCTAGTGTGAAAGTACCCTAAGGCAACACTTGAGTGGTTGAAGGGGAAACATGCAAATGTGTTGGAATTGTCTAGTCAAAGCCCAGATCTCAATCCAATAGAAAATCTGTGGTCAGACTTAAAGATTGCTGTTCACAAGTGCAAACCATCCAACTTGAAGCTGCAGTTTTGCAAGGAGGAATGGGCAAAAATCCCAGTGTTAAAATGTGGCAAGCTCATATAGACTTATCCAAAGCGACTTGGAGCTGTGATTGCCGCAAAAGGTGGCTCTACAAAGTATTGACTTTAGGGGAGTGAATAGTTTTGCACATTGACTTTTTCTGTTATTTTGTCCTATTTGTTGTTTGCTTCACAATGAAAAAATAACAATCTTCAAAGTTGTGGGAATGTTCTGTAAATTAAATTATGCAAATCCTCAAACTCCAGGAAAAAGGTCAAGGGGGTGAATACTTTTGCAAGGCACTGCAAGTGCTGAGTTGGCATGTGGCTTGGATTGATTTTATCACTGGATTAATGACCTCTCTACAGTAATTTAACTTGTAATCTTATTATTCTCGTGATCATGTGGTGACATCATGGTCACCATGTGATCATGTTTGAAACGCTTGTTTATGTAATGTTTTTTTTAAACCCGAAAGGCCATATTGCTCTAGCATATTACTGTTTTTATTGACTTTTAGATGGGTGTACTTCTGTCTAATCAGCCATTACAACGGTCCCATTGATTGATAGGCTGAATGGGGTTTTAACATAGCGATTCTTGACAAATTAATTCATAACTAATCAAATTTCTTGTCAAACTTCGGCGAAGCTGCCGAATGTAATTTTTCAAAATTTCGTTCATCTCTAATAGTCTTTTTTTTTTAAAGAGAATTAAAAATGTTTCTGCATTAATAATTTTTCAATTATGTATATTTATAAATGACCTATTCTTTTTAATTGATTATTTTAACAGCTTTCCGTTTGTCACGCTGATAGTGATTTAAGCAGTTTAAGCAATTATTCTTAATTAAATCAAAGCAGCACCACCAGCTGCTTCCATGAAAACAGAATGTGTCCTGACAGTGCTTATCTAAAGAGAAAGTAACAGAAGTACAGTGCACATGGTCTCATGGACATTTCTGATAAGGAAATCAACTTCATAAATTAAGATACTTTATAAAACAGTGAACAGAAGTCATACAAGTTAGGTTAACATCAGACGTTTCATAATTGCTGCAGCAAAATAGAATACATGTAAATAATACAGTTTAATATAAGCCCATACACATGTACTGTAGAGGAAAAATTCCACACAGAATAGAAGGCATGTACCCCATGCTAAATTTGCAGTGGGATCCCTAAGTTTGAAGCAAATCTACAGTATTTCTGTCTTTGCTATACCTGGCCTCACTATTATAGGTTACAATGTCAACATAAAGACAGCTGGAATGAAACTTTTGAAGGTCCTCAGCATGTCAGTATTTACTTTTTTCATGTAGGTCATTTGGTAAGTGAAACAATTTATGATAATTAGGATCTTAGCCAGTTCCTTGGAGCTGTATATCTTCAGAAAGTTTTTTTTTGCCTGTAATTTATCATTAAAAAAATTACCTATTGCCTTCTACTACACCACACAACCGGTTCTTGCAATGCCAACATAACTACTAAGCAACATTGGCATGAGCAGCATGGGGACTACTACAATTAGCAAGTGCAGTATATTTTTCTAAGCTATCCTTGGCACTAAAATTCTGGCACACATCCTAACTAACTTAGAAAGTGGTCCCTCAAGTGCAATATTAATTTTAGAAATGAGTGAATCAATTCAGTTGATTCAGAATTCATTACGAATTTCCCATACATTTCCAATCCTAACAAACCAGAATTTCTTGTGATTTGTCAGGAAAAAAATACTGTGTTTCTGTATTGCATTTCCGGAATGAAATGTGTAAGTCAATTCTTCTTGAATTTCTTTTCCAAAAACCCAAAGGTATTCAAATTAGTTTTCCTTCCAAAAATAAAAGAATACTAATCCTGCTTGATGCCAGCAGCAGTAAGATATGACAATTTGCATATATTTTTGTCAGAAACAACGAATAGCATTGGCTGCACTAAATTACTTCGTAAGCATACTAGGTTGTCTCCATAATGAGAGAAAACCCCAAGACCCTGATAAAGGCCACTCCGCTAACTAGGGCGATTTTCTCTTGAGATGTTTAGATTTTTATTTTATTTTATCTATTTAATTTTTTTGAAGGAGAACTGACTTGCACACACCATTGAGCGAAGTATAATACTAGGAAACTCAGTATTCTTTTCTTTTTGGAAAAGTACTGACTTGTACCTCTCTCTTGTCTTCAAGGGCTCATATTTTACTCTGGTTTTTAAGAGAAAAAAAATGGGTCCAAAGAGACCTTAGAGTGTTATATATCAGTTTTTAGGTCAATTGGAACATTTATTTGGGTGAAAGTAGAACCAATTTGGACCCTAATCAAATAATAAAATATGGTTAATTGGACATGAAATCAATTTCAAGAAATTAGCTAATTTTTAATTAATTTGTTCCAGGAGGACTATTGTAATTTAAATAGCTAGTATAGGTGAATATAAGAGGCTTTATAATATATATTAACTATCTGGGATCAGGCAGCTTTGTTCTTTCCTGGTTTTAAAATTGATGTATTTTTAGCTCTACTATGCTAAGTATTTTGGACTCTGCTATATCTTGTAAGATAACACTCTACCACTATTCACAGTAAGGTAAGACATCTTACTATCTGGTAGCAGGCTCCTCATCCCTTATCCTTGTTCCTTAGACTTTTGCTGTGAAGGTGGAGACAGAGATGGGAATTAAAAGATATACAGATGTAGTAGAGTTAACACGTGTTTTATGAGATGTGTTATCTAAACTAAATGCGTTAAGCAAACACCTTAGATTGCTTTTCAGTGGCTTTTGTTTCAAGATAACACGCTGAGTTAAGAAATTTGAGTTAGGAGTTTGAGTGTTAACCCTGCTACATCTATATGTACAGGGAAAAGGGGAGGAAAGCAGTTTTAAAAGATCAGGTGGAAGTATTTATTTATTTTTTTTAATTCTGTTTATTTGGAGCAGATTCACCAAAAAGGAAACAAGGCAAGGGTCATGTACCCACATATCATACATTACACATACTTTCCCCACATGGCCTCCAGAGGAAGCCAGGGGGTCACAAACAGTTACATGAGGAACATGAGTTTAGTATACATGAATCTGACTGCATTTTTCAATTTTTCTAAAAATTGTAAAAGCAAATAGAAATCAGAAATAAATAAAGAAAAGAAAGGAAAGAGGGGGGAGGGAAAGAAATAGGGGGGATGGGGGGGGGGGAGGCAGGACTATACTGCCAGGGGTCCCAGGGTATTACCTAGAGAAGCTTTAAGATACCATGAGGTATACTGAAAGGGCTTAACCAGTTCCCCAATCTCTGTCGGACTAAAGTGCGCGGCAATAAAAATACGCCATTTATTAAAGAATTTGGAAGCTGAACCTTCTTTGTGCCTAGACGCTTCAATCCTTTCAAATTCAGAGATCACAGCGGGAATGTCTGGCATGGCATCTGTGAGCCATCTTTGGAGCAAGACTCTTTTGGCTACTAATAAGACTGAGTGCAACAAAATCGGTATCCGAGTTTGGTTCTCCGGACGGATATAATGGAAGACCAGGGCCTGGGGTTCCATAGACAATTCCACCGACCAGTTCGTCTTAATATAATCAATCACAGCGGCCCAAAATTTGACTACCTCAGGACACGTCCAAATGCCATGCCAGAAATCCGTAGCCGCCAACTTACAATTGGGACAATGTGTGATACGATCCGGAAACTGGGGAGAGGCTGGAAAGTTAAAACCATAGATTGCCCGATGCATCATCCTAAAAAAAGTTTCACGCCAAATCTCACCTATCACGCACTGGCGTACCTTACTCCAACCTTCCAGGATCTTTACCCCAATCTCGTCATCCATGGTGATATGTTCCCATTTCTTAAAAAGTGTGGAAACCTTGGCTTTCGTGAAATTTCCTGAAAAGGCCCTATGCAGCCTAGAGAGAAACTGTTTGGGGGGAGAAACTGAGGATCTCATCGAAGGAATTTTTGGTCGCCTCCGTCGACAAATCACGCAATCTACGTGAACAGAAGCCCACAATCTGCATTATTTGCAGGAAATGGGAATCCGGCAGGGCGTATTTTTCCTTCAGTTCTTTTGGAGTCAGCCAGCGTTTGTCCCCTAGATGCATCAGATGCTCCGCCCTAGTCAAACCCCTAGATATCCACAGCTCAGGAGGTCTCAAACTAGTTCCCGAAGGAAATTCCGGATGACCCCATAACGGCATCCATTTAGAGATTGCATGAGGCAGATTTACTGTCTTCCTAACCGCCTTCCAGGTTGCTATCTCTCAATAAAAGCGAAGATTTAATATCCCCAGGTAATGCAGACAGGTTAGAGTGAAGGCACGACACCAAGTTCCATGGGGCAACCAGGTTTTGTTCCACTTCCCTGTTAGAGAAAAGATCAGTATCGTGCACCCAGTCGGATATGTGACGCATAAGACATGCTAGATTGTAACCCCGTATATTCGGGAATTTCACTCCTCCTTCTGGTTTCCATAGCATAAGCTTCGAAAGAGAGATATGAGGGCGCCTGCCAGACCACAAAAACTTTGTAAAAGCCTTATTTAGTGCAGTGACATCAGTATGTTTCAGTAGAATCGGAAGCGTTTGGAGAGGGTAGAGCAGCTTAGAAAAACTCATCATCTTAATGAGCTGGCACCTCCCCAACAGGGATAGAGGAAGTGAATGCCATCTCTCTAGTTCAGATATTATTTTCATTATGAGGGGAGGATAGTTTAGCGAATATAGTGACCCCGGGAGCTTACCAATTTTGACCCCTAAGTACGTAACCTGTTTCTTAACAACAGATAAAGAGAGACCAATATCCCGCCAAAGCTGCGGTGGGTTAGTGGCGTGTAGCTCTAGAATCTCACTTTTAGACGAGTTTATTTTATATCCCGAGAAGGACCCAAAAAAACTCAGGAACTCCATTAAGGGGCCTAAGTATCGCTGGGGAGTGTCCATGAAAATCAAAAGATCATCAGCATACAAAGCTAGTTTGACCTCCTTCTTGCCTATGGTAATGCCCGTGTACAAGTCAGAATCCTCTAGAAATCTAGCTAAAGGCTCGATGGCTAGGTCAAAAAGAAGGGGGGAAAGCGGACAGCCCTGTCTAGTCCCTTTCTGAAGGGGGAAAACCCGAGACAAAAAACCTCCCGTATGAATGCGTGCCGCTGGGCTAGAATAAAGACCCCTCAAAAAAGTACGGATATCCCCAAAAATCCTGAATTTATCGAGCACCGCCCCCAACCAGTCCCAACGTACTGAATCAAAAGCCTTTTCCGCATCTAAAGCCAACAAAATAGGGGCCCAGGCTGGCTGAGGGCGGCGCCCGACCCAGTCCAATGTTGCCAATACCTTCCTAATATTCGCCACCCCCGACCTCCCTTTAATGAAACCTACTTGGGAAGGGCCTACCAGGGTAGGCATTAAGAGACTCAATCTGTCAGCCAATATTTTAGTCAATATCTTGAGATCCTGATTAATGAGTGAGATCGGGCGATACGAGCCTGGATCTTGTGGGTCCTTATTTGGTTTAAGTATCAGTTTAATGTGGGCAACATTAACATGAGCTGGAAAACTACCTGTGTGCAGAAGATGGTTAAAATAGTCCGTCATCGTAGGGGCAAGGTTTTCTTGTAACACTTTATAAAATTCTCCTGAGAATCCGTCAGGGCCTGGCGCCTTACCGTTATGTAAGGAACGTATTATATGTAGCACTTCCTCAGCAGTTATTTCCGCATTTAAAGATCCCTGTTGTTCCTCCGTCAGGGAAGGCAATTTAACGTCTGACAGAAATCGCCTACCCTTTTCAGGGTCTTCTGGAGTGTCACTGTAGAGACGCTCATAGTATTTTCCCAGCAAATCATTTATCAACTTAGGATTTGTTTGGACCACTCCCCCCTCCTCTTTCAGAGCTGTGATGACTGTAGGAGCCCTTCTGCCCCGCCAACATTTTGCCTGACTTATTCCCAAATCTGAACAGATCCGTCTGGAACTCCGACCTATACATTGCCTCTCTTTTATCCACCCAAACTTCAAAGGTGTTTCTAGCTGCGATCCAGGCCTCCTTATTCCGAGTGGTGGCCACCCGAAGGAATTGAGTGTATGCCTGTCTAAGGGCCGAGCTAGCCTCCTGGTATTGTTTTGCGACCTCCTTGCGCAAATTGCTGACATAACTGAGAATTCGACCCCTCAGGACCGCTTTAGCAGTCTCCCAGTGGGTTGAAACATCTGATGCATCCCGGGGATTGTCACCCTGGAACTCCCACCACCAACCTTGCAGTGTATCTTTAAAGTTGTCGTCTTTGGCCAGAAAAGAAGGAAAGCGCCATAAAAAATCAGTTCCTCTAGGGTAGGTATCCTGCAGGGAAATGGAGATAGGTGAGTGATCGGAAATAAGTAAGTCATGAATTTCAGCGGAGACCACCCTAGATGACATATGCAAGGGAAGGAAAAGATAGTCAATACGAGACCATACATTATGTGCGTGCGAAAAATGCGTATACTCCCTGTCATCGGGGTGTATAGAGCGCCAGGTATCATATAATCCTGTAGAGGTTAATAAGGGAGGTATAACCTTGTCAGAGAGCCTTTGTGAACTGACCATCCCTCTTCCGGTCTTCCAGAACAGATGCGACTGAGTTAAAATCGCCACCCACAATTCTGTTGTGAGTTCCATCCAGATGCAGTCTGTTCTCCAGAAGAGCGTAAAAGGGGGCATTATTATCATTTGGGGCATACACATTATGGATGCTATAAGAAATTCCTCCAATCTCCACCAATAACCTATGCCATCTGCCCTCACTGTCATGAGATTCTGATAATATTTTCCCTGAGAAATTTCTATGTAGTAATGTGAGTACTCCAGCTTTGCGCTCCCTGGCCGAGGATCCGCACACAGAACCTACCCAGTATTTTTTCATTCGGAAGAAATCTTTATCCTCCAAATGAGTCTCCTGCAGGAGAACTACATCAGGTTGAAGACGCTTCAGGTGGCGCAAAATCTTTGACCGCTTCTGCGGGGAGCGTAAACCCTTGACATTCCAGGAGATAATTTTCATTGTAGCTCTGGTACGTACGGATCCCTGAGCAGAGAAAGCCAAGGGAGAGGGGAGGAAGGAAGGAGAAAGGAGGGAGGGAAAGAGAACAAAAAACACAAGACAAAAACCAATATACGTGCAACCAAATAGCACTGCCTAGATGTGTGGCAGCAGAAGTCAAACCGCTAGGCCGGATACAGCTAGATGGTGACAGCTGTGACTAAATCTAGTTATAGACTTTCCTTTTTTCCGCCATGGCAGAGCTCTCACATACCTGGCCTAAACAATGGCAATTTGTACGACTGAACAGTAAAGGCCTTAGCGTGGAGCATAGAGCAGAATAACAAAACAACCTTAATCAGGAACAAACTTAGCAGCACTAACAAAATACTGCCCCTCAGGATTGAGTCCCAACCACATTTCGAATTGAGGAATATCAACGCCCCCTTCTGGAGGGCCTTTCTAGGCCACTGCGTGAACGGTCATTCCCTCGTCGAACAGCTGGATCCAATGAGTCCTTCAAAGTAGACCGCTGGGGAGAGAGGGGTACATCATGCGTTTCCGAGTCTATAATCCCATCTAGGGCCTCCTTTGCCTCAATGGGGGATCTAAAGGTAATAGTCCCTCCATGTGCTCTGTGAATCTTCAAAACCGCCAGAAAAAGAAGCTGAAATCTGATGTCCCTTTGGTAGAGCTCAGTGCAGACTGGGCTGAAAGCCTTGCGTTTCTTCGCCACCTCAGCCGAGAAATCCTCAAACAATAAGATTTTGTGGCCCCTGATAGTTATCTGATGCCGTCTTTTACGAAAACTGCGGAGTAAAGCCACCTTATCATTGAAGTCCAGCAATTTAAAAATAACCTGGCGAGGCCTCCCATCCCCACCGCGGGGAGACTCAGAGTTTGAGTCCCTAGAAACGCCTCTATCCGGGCCGATCCTGTGGGCCCTCTCCACTCGACAGAAAAACTTTAGGCCCAGGGCCTCAGGCAATTCTCTCTCACATATATCCAAAAGGTCCAGTTGTTTAATGGATTCAGGCAAACCAACCACCCTCAGGTTATTGCGGCGTGACCTGTTTTCAAGATCATCAACTTTAAACCGCAGGTATTCCAGGTCATGCTGCTGAGATTTCAAAACAGCCTCAGTGTCCCCTGCTTGCTGTTGCAAGGAGCGCAACTCTTTTTCAAGGGCCCCCACTTGTATGCTGGTCTGGTTTACCTCCTCCCTCAGGGAGTTAAATGAGGCCAGTATTGTTGTTTCCAGCGTTTTCTGGATGTCCGGCATTATGCGCATCGCCATTTCAATGGCTAGTTGTTTATAGTCCAACGTGGCCGAGCCACCTAAAGGGGACCCCTCTCCCTGGGTGCTCTGAGAACCCTCCTCCCTGAATAATAGTGGCTGAGTGTCCGCCATTTTTGCCGCGCTCTGTGAGGCTTCTAGCTGCGCACCTGTGATCTTCTGCCCGCTCCGGAGGAGATATCTTTCCATCAGCTCCTCGATGCAGGTAAGTGGTGTCAGTCGGACGTCCTTCAGGGTCGGCAAGCAGATCCCTGCGCTACAAAATGACAAAGGTATTCGGCGATATGCAGGAGCTCTGAGCGCTGCGTCCTCACATGGCGGCGCCGGAACCGGAAGTCCTGGAAGTATATTTTTAAATAAGATATATTACAAAGTTTATTATATTCACCAGTACTGTTCAATTCTCAGAACATATTTATAGTTGAAGGTTTACTTTAAGTGAATGGTCAGTGTAATAGTTTCTTGCACAGTTGATTAACGAGAGCAATACCCTTTGTAGAAAGTCTGTAAAGGAACTGGACCACTTCAGTGATGTGGGTCCTTTATCCTAAAGCTTATTTTAAAAATCAAAGAAAGTGATGAAACATGGCACCTACACATCCCAATTACACTCTTTTTGAATCCAACACTTTCATACTTTAAAAAGTTTCAGGGGCATCCATGCAGTGGATCCAGGGCATGCAAAATCGTCCTGGCACTTTTACTACCATCCCAAGCATGGCTGGTACTCTCAACAGAGACCCCTGTACCCTGGATTTTGTTACTAATTGAAACCATTTTTAACTGTCTATGTTATGATTACTGAAGAGATGAGGAAGAAAGATTTGTTTTAAAATGAAGCTTGTGTTCCATACATTATTTGCAATGGATTGCTCTCTCTAAAGCAGGGGTCTCAAACTCTATTTACCTGGGGGCCGCAAGAGGCAGAGTCTGGGTGAGGCTGGGCCGCATAAGGGATTTCACAAAAAAAAAGTCATCGACCCCCCATGTCAGCCAGCAGCCCCCCATGTCAGCCATCATGCCCCCATGTCAGCCATCAACCCCCCATGTCAGCCATCAACCCCCCATGTCAGCCAACTTGAATGGGTTTGTTAACCATCCGTCCCCCACAATTTTTTTAAAATAAGTTCTATTTTATTGTGGTGCGGAGGCACGGCCAGAAACACCAAGGAAGTGCTTTCATGGGGTTCCGATCCATGTGTTCGTTCTGCATCTCTGTGATTGTGGACCCATTCAAGTGAATGGGTCCACATCTGTGATGCAGAGTGCACATGGGCCGGTGCCCATGTATTGCGTTGCGGACCTGCCGTATGCGGGTCGCAATACAGCCATGGGCACACAATGGCCGTGTGCATGAGGCCTAAACCATAAACTCCTATAAGAAAATAATAATCAATAATACACTTTATTGGCAAAAATTCATAAGAAGAAAATTTTTGCCAATAAACTCTATAATTGATTTCATGCGTCCTGGTATTTTCTTATAGGAGTTTATATTGTGTTTTCCAGGCATGTGTGCTGCTGAGCAAAGCAACACATGGTAATTGCCCTCTATTCAATTATTGGCTCCTCTGACCCTTTATTTTGGTGTACTGTAGAGATAGCCCCACGCTGCAGGCCCCCATGTAACACATGTAACTGGTCTTGTAACTGGTCTTGGTCTG
This sequence comes from Bufo gargarizans, assembly GCF_014858855.1. NCBI lineage: Eukaryota > Metazoa > Chordata > Amphibia > Anura > Bufonidae > Bufo > Bufo gargarizans. The sequence goes on along the minus strand of NC_058080.1, from coordinate 583,974,613 downwards.
TTATTTGATTCTGTAGTTCACCTGAATTCTAAATGTAAAACTCCAGCAGCAGCTTCTGCCTTCTTCAGCCAAGTTTCCTCTGGGCTCGGCTCGGCCAGGTTTCCTCTGGGCTCGGCTATGCGTCCTGAATCCTGATCGTGAATCTTCTGGCTGCCCCTGCTGATCAGCAGCTCCGTGACTCCTCCCCTGTGTCCTGTGTTGCTGCTGGCTGAGGCAGGCTTACATACGTTACACAGCTGTCACTCTGTGGAAAGTGTACTCGCGGCGCATAGACTCTCTGCCTGGAGTCGGACTCAGAGATCATGTGAGAGAGGGGCCGGGCGCTGCGCTGATTTTTTTTTTTCATTCATTCATTTTTGCGCAGGCCGGCCATTGGTGCGGGCCACAAAATATTGTATTGAGGGCCGCAAATGGCCCGCGGGCCGCGAGTTTGCGACCCCTGCTCTAAAGGCTGCAAAAAGTAGTAACAGACACACTAATTTATCAATTATATATTAATGTGCAGTATTGTTTGAGAATATATATTTTAATCCTTGCATAGCCAGCAAAAGAAGGCTGATGTATTCATAATATGCAGGCTCTACCAGTCCTACAGCTGCTGATTGACAGTTTTCTCCATATGAAAATTTTAGGGAAAAAGCTGACAGTCAGCTTTCCCACCCTTTGGTGATTTGGCATAGGCAAGTTTTGGCACTGCCTGGTGACACTTATAATTTCTCTGGACTGCACTGTGCTTTAATAAACCCAGTCTGGGATTTACATTACTTTGAGCTTTTTATTCATTTAGAATTTTTCATTAAGCCTTCCATGATTTTTCATAAACAAAAGAACCCTTTGCTTGTTTCAACTAGAATTCAATTTATTAAACAGTTTCTGCATTGTAAAATTACATTTCATGAGTTACGAAGTATGCAAGTATTATAATTAAGATTGTTTTTTATTGAAAATGAAAAAAAATTGTAATTTAAAAATGCTGAACAATATATGGAGACTTAAACTGGTTTGATTGTAAGAGACTCATCATCATTCCTTGAAGCTATTCTTTATTATTGATGTTATTGAAGAGGACCTTTCACTGGAGCTGACATACTAATATTAGTACCTGATAGTGTAGGGCATGATCAGTAGATGTCTGTGCGCAAGTTTTTTTTCAGATCGGCTGATCCGTTGGAGTGCTGTGCCCCTCATTCTCATTTGCTGCCCTGTATGCTAATTAATAGCATCAGTACAGGGGGGAGGAGAGGGCCGAATTTCTCAAGGGAGAAGGTGAGCTTTTTTACTCCCTGGCTGTGACTCCCCTTGAGAAACACGACCGCCTCTTCCTCCCTGTACCAATACTAGACTAGCAGGAGTCCAACTCCCGGCATTGCTAATCAGTAGTTTGAATAATCTGTGACGCTCCAGTTTGCATTGGAAACTCCTCACTACGCACCAAGCACAGTGCAATATATCATATAGTAGCTGTGCTTGGTACTGTAGCCGAGGTCCTTTCACTTGAATGGCCATGTGACTAATGCACTGGAAGCCAGTGAAGTTAAGTCTGTGTATCGAGACATTCTGTATTGAGCTATTTATTTATTTATTTTTCAAAGATCTGTACTATTTTTCAGTAACTTTCTTTAGACTTCAGTGGGACGTTACAAAACCGCAACGTCCCGTCCGGCTTGGGTATCAATACCATAGTACTGGCCCACTCACTTTTTGACTCCTCAATGATGTTTAGCTACAACATTTGCTGCACCTCCTCCGAGATGGCCTGTCGCCGAGCTTCGGGTACCAGATATGGTTTTAACTAGAGTTTTGCCTGAGGGTCAGTGACAATGTCATGCTGGATTATGGAAGTGCGTCCAGGGAGGTCCGAGAACACATCTCCTAGAATTCCCGGCTGCGGGCTGTCTTTAGTACAGGTTTTCCTATTTTTTCACGGTTTGAGTAAATTCACATGGTAAACCTGCTCTAGCTTTCACCGCACAGGTTGGTGTACCTTGTAGTTTACATCTCCAATTTTCTCAAGTACTTCGTAGGGCCCCTGCCACCTAGCCAGGAATTTACTGTCCACGGTCGGCACCAGAACCAAAACCCAATCACCCGGGTTAAAGATCCGGACCTGAACCTGCCGATTATAGACCCGACTCTGGGCTCGCTGAGCTGCCTCCATATGCTTCATAACAAGAGGCAACACTGTCTCTTTCCGATCTTACGTCTGGGTAACATACTTAATGACACTTTTATGTGGAGTGGGTTGTTGTTCCCACGCCTTTTTGGCCACGTCCAAGAGATCGTGAGGGTGTCCGCCCATATAGCAGTTCAATGGGAGAGAACCCAGTAGAGGCCTTGGGTACCTCTCGCAGTGCGAACATGAGATAGGGCAGAAGAAAGTCTCAGTCCTTCCCATCTTTAGACACTACCCTTTTCAACATAATTTTTAATGTTTGGTTAAACCTTTCTACCAGACCATCCGTTTGCGGATGGTAAGCGGACGTCCATAGTTGTTTTATGTCCAGCAACTTACAGATTTCCTTCATCACCTCATCACCTTAGACATAAAAGGGGTCCCCTGGTCGGTCAGAACCTCTTTAGGTAGTCCTACTCGGGCAAATATCTCCATTAACTCCTTAGCTATGAGTTTGGCCGAGGTATATCGCAGTGGCACCGCCTCCGGGTACCGAGTGGCATAGCCTAGGATGACTAAGATGTGTTGATGTTCTCTGGCGGACTTCATAGCTATTCGGTCAAACGGTAGCTTGATAATCATGAGAGGTACTAGGGGACTACCGAAATGTTGCTGTGGGCTAGTTATGTATCTGGCAGGTTGGGCAAGATTTACAAAAATCTTCCAGTTCTCTGAATATCCTCCAACTGTTCAATAGGCTCACCCCGTAGTTGGTTTACCCGATACAACATATCCTGATGAACCATAAAATGGGGAAATACTGACTTTGCCCTAGGTTGCTGTTATTCACCATCTACTATTAACACATTTTCCCAGGCTCTGGAAAGGGTTGGGTCCCGAGGTTGGGCGGTATCAAAATTATCCCCCATTGAGGTTTGCCAATTCAGGACCCGGTGGCAAGTCCTCTAGGTCTCTCACCATCACACTTAGTGGGGTTGTTTTCCCCCTTCCGCCAAAGTGGCGGTCACCCCTACCGCTGGCCCTTTGGTCTTAGGTTCCCAGGGTTCTGGTCTCCCCCCTGAGCAGGGCCCCTCTGCTAGGGTTACCCCTGTCTCATGGGTATCAGTAATTCTCGTAGCAGGCCACAGTGCCAGGAAGTCTCTCCCTATTATTAGTTCATAGTGTAGATTGGTGGCGATGGCCACCTCGTGGGTCCACCTACCGGCAACCGTGGATAGAGACACCATAGTGGTGGGGTAGTCTTTTAAGTCTCAATGAATACACATTACCCTGACTATCCAGCCAGTATACTCAGCGAGTCGTACCAGTGTAGCACTTACCAGGGACACCAGTTTTCCAGTCCAGCAATACCACCGCTAGAGTGTTTCCTACTTCCACCTGGCACAAATGGTTGTCTATAGTCTCTGGGGTACCGGAGGCACACAGCTTTCTGGCATATAATGAGTGGTGGTAGCCATAGTTAGTGTCCACGGGCTCACCCTGACGGGGACAGTCAGCCCTTACGTGGCCAGGCTCCTGGCACCACCAGAAGACTATAAGAGCCTGGTTCGTAGGGGGTACATCCCGGGTGGGTTTTGTTGGCACAAGTCGTCAGCCTGGGGTGGAGATTTACAGGGTTTAAATGCCTCCCTCCCAAAATAACCTCCCTGTAGATTCCTGGTAGCCTCATAGCATTCCACCAGGTCCACTATCTCAAGGGCATTACCAGGAGACACCTGGCCAATCCAGTGCTGGAGAGGGTATGACAAAGCCCTCCAGAATACATCAGCCAACAGAAGGTCCAGAATAGCAGTGGAACTCAGCATGTCAGGATGCAGCCATTTTTGCAGGTGTAATAGATCATAATACTGAGGGGTTAAACTCCCACTGATGCACCCGCTGGGCCTGGACCAACACATTCACCCCCAGTCTTGCCAGAATCTCACCCTTTACTGTCGTGTAATCGGCCGCTTGATCGTCAGGTAAGTCTAAATACACCTGCTGGGGTAGCTTCTCCCTCACGGCCACCTTTTTGAACACTGCCAAATAGGTTTCAACATCATCCGAGAGGGTCATCTTGGGGATCGCCACACGGACCACTTTCCAGGCATCGTGGACGCTCTGGGCATCCTCCAACAATTGTGGGGGTTCACTCTGGTAGATAGGATAAGCGGACACAGTACAGAGGCAAAATACAAGTGCTTAACTCAAACTTCAGTGCTTATTCACACTTGCGGCAGTTGCACAAAATAACACGTCACTTTGCAGTCTTTGGTGTTAATTCACACACAAATGGAAAGTTCAATTTGCACAGAACAACATGTCACTTTACAGTCTTTGGTGTTAATTCACACACACAATGGAAAGTTCATATTGCACAAGTCACCTTGTTGTCAGTTCTGCCTCCCGTAGTCCACAGCAGGCTTTAGGGGGCCTGTTCCCCCTGCAAATGGGTCTCAGCCCTCCAGTCCGGCACATAACCGCAGATCCCAACACAGAGACTCAGCTGCTTAACCCAGCTGCCTATTTAAGGACAGCCAGGTGCTGCCAAAACCCGGACCGGCACTTAAACTCCAGTCCGGTATTTGACCTTAACTGGCTGGAAACCAGTCCAGCCGCACATGTTGGGGGGAAAATTCCTGCCTTCCCAGACAAAACCCCTCACTGTGTCACATCATCTAGGCACAGGCTGTACAAAACTTCCACAATGTAATAATAATAGATAAAACAATGTTACTATGACAAAATAAAAATGATAAAATACAATCTGATATAGTGGATTAAGAACAAAAGATACTAAAACATATTAAAATATGTATAAAAAATATTAGGCTGGCAACTCATGTCCGTCATTGTCATGCTGTCTCAAGAAAGCACATGCATCACTCCTCTCTTTCTGTGTGATTTGGGACTAGTGTTCAGTGAACTATCCTTCAGCACTGCAGAATTAATCCTTTCCTCCTGCCCTATCTAGGTGCTGGTTAAGTGCTGATCATCCTACCTATTTAGCTGGGCTGTAGATCCATCTCCTTGTCTGAGCGTTGAGGTTTTCTACTTGCTAGTAACCAGTAAAGGTGATCTCGTTTGTATATCCATGTACCGAAACCTGTCTGTCTTCTGATTCTGCTCCTTGCCACCTGCCCCGACCTTGGAACTGTGACCTGGATTACGCTTGTATTCAGCTTTTCCTGACCTTGTTATTACTATTTGGAATACGCAAGTACACAACCTGCCCTGACTATTGGACTGTGTGCAGACTACGATTTCTGCCAGAGTTCTTGGTGCTTTGCACGGGTATCTCTGACACCGTGGGTCAGCAGCTAACTACACCAGGACTTCTCCAGGAGGTAGCAGCCTAGTCGGTTTTGGCGAAGTCCAGATCCCTGCATAGGGGATAAAGGGTGAATACCAGGGAATTGCCAGGTCAATGCCCTTAGGTTTAGCCCAAAGCCAAACTGGTTAGCACAGTCGGTCCACACCCACTGACCGTAACAAAAATATATACAAAGAAATATAAAAAATAAAGTGAAAGGCTTGCAACATCCCCTGTGGATATTGCATGCAGAGACAATTTAATCTTGGATATTGCAGTTGACAGTAAATCTTTCCCAAAGTTGTGATTCCTTGTTTTAGAAAATATATTGAAGTACCAATGTTTAACAGGATTTTAGGGAACAGTGAATTTACAAACTGATCTCAAGTGTGGATATTCCTTTGGTCTGTAGATGATTGTCTGAGAGTAGTTAAACAGTATCTAGATACATTATCTAAATAGTTCACATGACCGTTTAGCTATACGTTCTTCTGATCCATCAGTAGAACATGAAAAAATAAAACTATTTTGAGCATTAGTTATGATCAGTTTGCATCAGTTTGTCTCAGTTCGGTCAGAAATCAATTATTGAATGGAGAAAAAGTTCTGCAAGCAGGAGCATCTGGTGGATCATGTTTGATCTACAGCATCCAGCTTGCTTGTGGCCACAACTCTGCTTCTGGTGGGTCCAGATGTTTTAACAGCGCATGCACTGTGCTCTTGCCACTTTAGTTTTATTGCTTTCCTTTTGTCAAGTTGGATGCTATATTTGATGGAATCTTTCCGGTATATATAAGGGCAGCACTGCTGCTGTGTGTTGATCCCTGCTGGTTCTGAACAAATTTCGGACTCTTGTAGTACCACAAATAATTTAAAGTATTGTCATTACGACTGGCTCTTTTGGATCTCTGTCATTAATTTAATTAATGAGTCTTTTAACTTTGCAATATCTATGATTTAAATAATTTAATGAGAACATTAATGGTCTACTTCTAAAAAAGAAAATTTCTCCTGGTCATGTAATAGAGGCACACATAGATGGGTCAATAGAGATGCAATAAAGCGCTTTAAAGGTAAACAATGATATTTCCATTCAATGACTGCAAGCATTTTGAAAACTGTGAGAAGATGATATAGAAAGTATATTGGAAAAATTGAAAAGCTTTCCTTATAGAGAAATTAACATTTGTCTGACAACCCCCTTAGCAATTTGCTCTCATCAACTTAACCACAAAGTCACATGGCCATACACTCTTCACACTTTATAGAGACCATGCCATGCCCTCATAACTCCTGGATCAAAATGCTATTAAATCACAAAGACCTCAAATATGGCACTTTTGTAGTAAATTGCTTATTTGTAAATCACACTCTTTCATTTTTGCCTGTAAGAGGAAAAATGCATTCTAGTACTAATAAATGCAAGTAACTATGAAAGTCAGAAGAGTGGCAGTGAATAATGCCGGGTACACATGTGCATCTTGTTGTGGCCTTCCACAACATACTCAAGAGCAAATATGGCGCTACGTGTATATGAGCCCACTAGACAGTGTGGAGTGGAGGACCATGTTTTACATGGGAGATACCAAGTCCCATATATTCCATGTGTGAAAATAGTCAACAAGTTTTGGCCATGCCGACTACACTTGATGCTACCATCATAAATCCACTCATGACTATATGCTATATTGACTAGTGCACTACTGCACCTACTGCTCACCACTTGGCCAGTATTGAAGTGGTATGTGACTTTGTTATAGTGATCGATATGTCCTTCTGATAAGTTTATTGACGATGATTGAGAAGCGTAGGAAATCCTACTTCAGTCAATCCATAATTGAGTGGGTAAGAATGTTCCAGTTATTAAGTATCCTGGAGGGATATGTAATTATTGTTGAATGCATGCTCTGCTGATTTTTAGACAGCAGTTTGGTTTAATTTATACTGAGGGTCCTTTGGTGGATGGTGGGTTTTGGCTGCTTGAAAGGTCTCAAATGTACTGCATGTCATGTTTTTGTGAATGTGCTGTGCAAATAAAAAATATCACGGGCAGTGAGGGGCATTTATATATCTATTTTTGCCACTATTGTAATGTCATGTTATGGGATGCACCATATTTGCACCATAATTTGCAACCTTTTGAGATGTTGCCACTTTTCCGAACTAGCCCGGCATAGTGGGTGGAGCCTATCATAGTCTGCTGTATTTACTATAACTTATACCTTAAACTGGCATGAGTTATAGCTCAAGTCTAAGCCAGCCACTGGCTGGTGTAGGTTTCAGATTCTGGTGCTTGGGGTGCCAGAGATGAACCTAATTTATTGAGAGGCATCTGTCTGTATATAAATTAGGTGGGTTGAAGACTGGTGTATGAGAAAGCCAATCTTGATAAATGTTCCACAGTGTTTATTTTCAACTGATCACTTGGGGACACATCACCACTGAGGCCAGTCATATGTTGCAGCATCGCACATGAGCACAAGTTTACATGCAGGGACTGGAAGCACTGTGATGCCAGTTCAAGAAGATCCATGGAGCCAGAACCAAGTGGCGGAGTGCTGGTACCTATACTTCCCTCCACAGGTCTAGCTGGGTGAAGGTGACATAAAAAAAATAAAAAAATCAGAATTGGACAATCCCTTTAAGCAATTGTAGGGATTGCATGACATTTTTAGTTGTCTTCAGAATGTGGAATGGAAAAAAAAAACTATTTTATGCTTTATTTTCATTTAATATATTTTTTTTAAAATATTCATGCTTTATGTTCAACTGATTTTTTAAAATTACTTTAACTTTACCTTTGACTTTTTTTTTTTTTTAAACTTTTGCTTTAAAATGTACTTTGATTTAGAGATAATGTTAAAGATGACTGTGGTGAAAGCTTCAAAACCCCAGAATTTTGTAGCCACAGGAAATTCAGATTACAAATCACTACTTCCTTATGTCTACAAAATGAAAATAATGCATGTCTGTGATTTTTAGATTCTCCTTTTTCCATACCACGTCAATATGTGTGACACCATTCTGTGGAATTTGTGCTTTTGCAACATTTTTGTTTGCCAAGTGTTGACATTTACAGTCTAAGCATTTCTATTATTTTACCATTCTGAAAGTCATCTTGCTTCTTATATTAGAGAATAAACAATCAAGGCCATGTGCACCCTTGAAAATATTTTTTGTCCTTGAAATTCATATAAAATGAAGGATGAAGTAGCTTTGCAACAAATCTTAATTTAAAAAGTTCTCTACCATTTTGTTTCACAGCTACTCTGCAAAATATGCATCTCCATAGTAACAGACAGCAAACTACTTTATACTACTATACATAGTGGCGTACCTTCAATGGAGACAGACCACGCAACTGCTACAGGGCTTGGCAGTGGGAGGGGCAGAGCTAAATTTATTTTCTCAACAAGAAAACACAGCTTTTTCATGCAGCCTCCACTAGAAGGTACTCAATGCAAAGAGATTATTTCAGCTTCCATTTCAGTCAATCAAAACTTTGAACATTCCTAGGCACTGAGCTCCCCCTAGTGGTGGCTGCAGAAAACCAGCTTTGTAATAAATGGCAAGCAGGAGATTTATATACATATACACACTTTTTTAATTAAAATTTTCAACTTAATAAAAAAAATTATGAATTTGGGGTGTTGCACTGTGCGTTGCCTGGGTGTGATTCTTGCATGCATACTGGGCAACTGTGTGGTGCAGGTGCACCTATGATACATTTTGCTGTGGGATCCTACAGGAATTGTGTATGTCCCTGACTGTACACTAAATTCTGTGTCAATGATTTTGCAGTCAATTCCTTTCTGTCTTCTCCTTCTGGTAACCATTTATCTAAAATTCACATTCCCACCTATAACTTGGTTGAACTTGATGGACTTATGTCTTTTTTAAACCATATTAACTATGCAACTATGTAAAACAGGGATCAGCAATCTTTGGCACTCCAGCTATTTTGAAACTACAACTCCCAGAATGCTCCATTCACTTCTATGGTAGTTAGAAGAACACCCAAGTATGTTTGCATGCTGGGAGTTGTTGTTTCACAGCAGCTGGAGTGCTGACGGTTGCTGATCCCTGATGTAACTTATCAAATGTACTTTAATATAAAGTAGGCTGCAAATGGAAGAAAATACGAGACTGCAGAATTACACTACATATAATTTGCTGCCTGGTTTACAATGGAACATTCAGTCTGCAAAAGGAGCTGTAGACAGAAAACAATAGGTAATTTATCATTGAGATCTATTGAAAAGCTTTTTCTTTTTGGATTCAAGAAAACATTAAAAGAAAATTGGATGCCAATGTAGACGTAGACTTTAAAAACGTTGATAACTACAGACGAGCAAAGTTATGGAAAATTAAATTTGGCTGCTTCGCTGAATTTCACAAAGAAATACACTTTGTGGTGAAGAAGCCCCCCCACGATCCCGCCACCCCCCATCATTGAACCCCTCAGATGCCATGTTCATCTCTGATCGTGGCATCTGAGGCTACCATTTAGGCCTTTCAGGGATTAATCAGGTTAAAAAAAATAAAAAATACTCACCTTATCCATTTGATCGTGTAGAGGCCGTCGCAGCCATCTTGACTGAAGACACCATGCAAAATCTCGCTCTGTGACTTGATGACATCTTGACACTGACTGGCATGGTGACATCATATGTCACCGAGTGCGAGATTTCGAGTGGTATCTTCAATTAAGATAGCTTCAATGGCCTCTTTACGCCAAATCATTGAGGTTGAGCATTTTTTATTTATTTTTTACTGCCATTTCAGGGGAAATGGATTAGTTAGCACGAAGTGTAAGAAAATTTGGCTTTGCGGCAAATCAAATTTTTCCTGTAATTCGAATCAAAGTTAATTTTGCCCTTCAATTTGTTCAACACTAGTCATAGCATAAATAGCATTTACTACATCACAGTATATCCTGTGTATCAAAATATTCTACATTATTTTTTTGGTCAAAAATCTTTGTACTATTTTGAGCTACATTATTGCAGCTATGACATATGTGGAAATTGTGAGTAACTTCCTTAGACTTGAGTGGGGGGAGCCCCACACAAATAACAAAGTTCACATATGAAACAGGCAGCTAAGTACATCTCTTATGTTATATAACATTTAGAGTCTGACACAATAGTTATGAAAAAAATCACAGAAAGCAGATAATAATGCACTAACACAATAGATGCAAACATTATATATAGACTAAGCCCTCACTCTGATATGATAAAATCCAAGACTCTCAGCCAATATATTTTGATCAAAACACATCTGTGCCCACCTACCCGCGCCAAGGTGATCTCAGTCAGGCAGGTCCTACTCTAAACCTACCTATGCCATTGGGCTTTCATGTTCAGGAGAGAAGACCCTTCACATATAGTGTGCTGCTCCTAGTCACCTCTATGTGCATCCAACTGATGAGAGGAGGAGCAAGCACAGCTACATGTACCACCTAATTAAAGACGCCTGTTAGATAGGCGGGGCAAAAGTGCACAAGAATGCTACTCCCATTAAAAAAATATAAGCACATTCACACTTGAAGGTGCCACTAGCCATGGACATCCACAAATTTATCGTGCAGGATGTTTTTTTATCTTTGTTTATCTTTTCTCTGTGAATTTTACAATAGTCCCAGTGTTGTAATAAATATTATGAAGCAGGAGCGAAACCCGGGTCGGGCAGCTTTTTTATTATATATGCGTTGTTGAAAGAGGAAAACTCTGTGAGCATAATAAAGTATACTGAGTGCTTTTACCTACGGGTCTGCTCTATGTTGATTTCCTATAAAGGAACATACGCTAACGTTTGCTGCCGGCTGATTTATATACTGGGGAGGAATGATGAATATGCTTGTTGCTGGTCAGTTCAGAGTCTGAAGAGGTGGAAAAAGAAGATCAAGTGGAACAGCCACCTGAAAAATCTGTAGTTTTTGTGCAAACTTCTATCAAAGTTGTTTCAGCGCAGACCCAAAAAAATATATATATATACTTTTTACGTCCTCCTTCTCCCTATCTCCTTTGTGGCAGCCAGGGCTCATCCAAAGACAATGCAATGTCTTTCACATCATTGTCATCACTTTCTGCTTCTCTTGCTCAGACTCAGCTCTGTCGTCAGCTATTGATAACAGAATGCATGGCCAGGAAGCAACTGTACATACCCATCAATCAGCTGGTGTGCAAACCTGGCCAAGGTGCTTGAGGTGCAGTTTTTGCCATTCCATTTAGTAGACTCTTTTGCTTTTAGAGAGCTGATGGTGTTTGATCAGCCTTTCTGGAAGATACCTATCCAGCATTATTTCTCCCAAAAAGCCATCCCTGCCTTGTACTTACTCTCACGTGGAAGAGAGCATGGGCTACTCCTTGTGATTGTCACTGTGTAGGTAGGTGTACGCCATGGTGGACACCTAGACCAGCTGTTACAAGCAGGAAAAATACATGTGTTTTATGGCCAATGGGTCAATGTTTTTTGCATCAATGGTGAGGCAGTACCCAAGCAACAAGGCCAAGTCCTTTTGATCTCTCCTTGATTGTGTTGTCTTGGCTTCCACACCAGGCACTTATCCGCCTACTCCAGCTCCCCCTCTTTCCTATCACATGTGTCAAGTCAAATGTTGCCATGCTGTGTTGGACGAGAGTAGCCACTTTAATAGACATCCGGGGCCATGATGATAAGGGTGACACCGGCTAGAGCAACCAATCATCTCAGTGGAGGAACAGAGCCGGAAATAACTGGCTCCTTGGGCATGCTGCCAGGAATGTTGATCTGTATGCTTGTCTATGCACTGACAGGCATATCATTAAATGAAGTAGTCTGATTATTACTGGATACCCATTCTTTTAGACCCTTGTTATTAAATCAAAATCAGAGAATTTTTCCCCTACTCTGAAAGAGAGGTCAAATTATGTTTTTACCAGGAAACGCTCTGTACGCAGCTTGCATACTCTGGCCTGTCTTTAGCACATACCCTGACACCATGGACTTCTGGGCAGGCAGACTAGAACGGTGGCCCGAAATGGCCCAGCATGCTCTATGTCTTCTTGATTGCTCAGTCATCTTGGACAAGGTTTTCTGATCTGCAGGGGAATTGGTGACACCCAAATCGACCAAGTTGCCCTCCACCATTGTCCAAAACATAACTTTTCTCAAAATGAACCAAGTCTGGATTCAAGAGGATTTTCACACTTCCCTTCCTGAGTTTGATAAATAGATCAGGCCTTGCTGAGGATGTCCCATCTTGCTACTGTTGCTGTCTTCCCATCTGCCTACCATCATGTTCCCGATGGCTGCTGCTGCCATCATGCCACTGCCTGCCTGTTAACATGTACCGTATGGCTGCTGCTGCTGCCACATCCGCAGCTGCTACTCCTCACAGCTAATCCCCTTCTGCTACCATTATTGATGTTACGCATCCACCATTACTACTACTACTACCCATAAATAGCCGATCTGCTGCTTTGAATGTTCCATGCTATGCTGCTACTGCTGCCGCTACTATTGTGGCCATGTGCCTCTATTACCTTATTCCTTCCATATCCACACTAGACTGCTGCTGCTCCCAATTAAAAGGGAGAATTCTTCTAGGCTCGTTCCGAACAAGCCACTTTTTCTTCTGACAGTTATCACTTGTGTGTGTGTCATATGGGCAGGCATTCTGCCCCCCTGAAGGCATAATTTTCGGATGCTTGGCCCCCTAACAAGCCACTGTTTTTCCCCATAACAACCTGTATATATAAACACCATCTTGATAGGGACAATTTTTGGAAGGTTTGGAATCTGAAAAGCATAATACATGCCACGCCCAGTGTTTGTAAACACGCTGTTTGTAAACGCTGTCAAACATGCATTTACCCATAGCTAGGTATATCAGTGTTTCTCAGACATGATTTGCGGTGCTGAAATTGCATTCAAGAGCTTAGGGAGGAGGGGGGGGAGAAAAAAGAAAAAAATAATTAAAAAAGTAACGAAAAGAGATAGCATCTTTTCCTATAAATTCTCAGGTCTAGGAGACTAGAAGGTCTTATATACTAATTTATAGGGCAATTGTAGCAAATTTGATTGAGTTACAATTGATTCAGGTCTGAACCAAACTTTTTGAAAAATTAAACGAACCTGAACTAAACCAATTCTCAAAAGGTTTGCTCATATCTAGTCTCAAATTAATAAAGAAAAAGTACTTTAGATGTTAAAGAGGACCTTTCACTGCTCCTGACATGCCTGTTTTAATACCTCCATGCATTCCCCATGTAATAACAATTCTGGAGCATCTATTCTTATGGCTCTATGTTGTGCCATTCCTTTATAATTTGCACTATAAGTTATGAATGAATTGCTATTAGCCTTCAGTAAGGGTACAGAGGGGCGGTAACCAGTTGGAGGTGTGTCCCTGCACAGACTCACTCTATCCAATCAGTGCTACCATTTTCCGACTGTGTGACACTTTCCACATTTTCCTCACTGCCATCATGGGTAAAACGGGCAATTGATCAGAGTTGCAAAAAGAGATGAATATTGTTTTTTAGACCAAGGGTATCAGTATTTCTGAAACAGCGCAGTTTGTGAACTGTTGCTGTGGTGAAAGTGTATCATGAGAGGTACAAAGTGCACCATGGTGAATAAGCAACATGGCAACTGTGGAGCACCGTGTGTCAGTGATATGAAAGGTGAATGTCGGCTATGAAGGTGCATGAGGGCGGACTAACACACTACAGTGGAGCAGTTCACCGCCAAAATGAACCAATGGGCTACCAGATGTGTGTCTAAAACAGATGGATTGGACTTCCACTGATTGACAAAGGGTTGCTTATTCCATTCAGTTATGTTTTCTGCTTCATCGAATGGATGGATATTGGCGTGTCAGGCTAGAACCATCAGAGAACCATTGCTGAAAGAACACAAGTTTGTGGTGCCAGTGTCAAGGTCTGGGAACTGTTTTCATTACATTTATCCATGTGGAAGTCATCTCAACTGATTTGGTTTGAATCCATCTTTGCAGATCACATACACCCATCCATCCTAATTGTCTTCCCTGAGGCATATAGGACCTTCCAGCAAGACAACGTAACATCTCACTCGGCTAGAAATGTCCAACATTCATTGGAAGAGCATGACCAAGACTTCCAAGTACTACCCTGACTCCCTAACTCCCCAGACTTGAACTCAACTGAGCACACAGTATGTGCAACCGCCTCAATCCTTGTGTTCACTCTATGGAGCCCCCTCCCCTACACCCTTTAGCAGCTGTTGGATGTACTGCAGTAAGCATGTCTCCAGATATCTACTAGGATCTTATTGAGTCACTCTCAGCCCATCTAGCTGCTGTCCAGTGTCCATGCTGCACATGGCAGTTACTCTGGATATTAGCTGGTGTTCATAATAATATGACTCAACTGTGTAGATGATAACTGGGCAGTATCATGCGTACAAGGCTACTTGCTCAAATTCATAAATCATTTTAAAGGCCCCCTTTTCTGTGTTTTCTGTGGCCTAGGCAACATCTGATATGAGTGAGATATAAAATTTGATGATCCATTAGAAGTAACAATATCAGCAGGTTTGTGTTACTACATAGCTGATGTATAATGTTCCTGTTTAATGATGCTTTATACAGTAAGTGGTTCTAGCATTGCAATACTGATTTCATCGTCCTATCTCACAAATGCTTTTTTCACAGACCAACGATAATATGAACACCCCCACCCACACACTCATCTCTGTTCATAAGATCTGAAATACTCTGAAATTATGCTTTCTGTGAGCAAGCGGCTAGTCTAAAAAACATTTTCTTGAAATTATATTTTAAAAAGATATTGCATAATATATAAGTTTATCTAAACATACAATAAAGGTGATATAGCCTGCATCAAAATGATTACACCAAAAGGTAATATTAAATTTCCTTTATTAATTCAATTAAAACATGACTGCATTAAAATCAGAGGAATGCAGATGATTGTAAGAGAGAAGACAGGTTAAAAACAACCTAACTAGTAGGGAACTAACTCACATGCAGACCACGGCAAGTTAATATATGAACGTACCAGAAAGAAAAAAATAAAAATAAATATATATATATATATATATGTATATATACTACAGTGACATCAAATCCAAGTGGAATCTGCCTAGGCATCCAAATACCTGAAATGTACAGCAACTTCACAATAGGCCGCACATAAAGCCCAGTATCACAAACCACACAATAGTGGATATTAAAAAACTTACACCCAATGTCTGCATGGAGGTCCCCCACTTATCCAATGTGTTTCGCCAATGGCTTCGTCAGGGAAAAAGAAAATACAGGGATAGTAGCATCCACCTATATATATCTTTGCCGCACTGAATTTCCCAATTGGAGGCATAATTGCTTTAGCCAGCAATAATGGCGCCGCGTGATCAGTATCACGCGTGTATCCAAAATGGCTCCATAAATCCCGCAATACCAAAAAAAACACATAGGGACATACAAACATCACGAGAGTTCAAGCAGGCACATGATTCCAAATCCTACAAGACAAGAACCATGATACGACCAATCACATGACCGCAATCGAACACATGTTATCACTAATCTCGCGAGAGTGAAGAGCAACACCGAAAATCACATGACTGTAAGGTCATGTGACCATACCCAGACTCTCGCTGGAAATCTGGAGCCAACAAATAAATATATAAATTAAAACTAAAAATAAAGGGCAAATAGGACAATCTCCAATTGGAAAACAGGCACAGGCACAGGCACATACATCATAGCTGTGAGGACATTAGCAGCTCGACCTCAGATATGTATACAGTGTATCACAGTATACAACACACAAATAAATTATAAATACCCACAGATGTATACAAGTTTATATATTAAAAAGACAATATCAAGTCCATGTCCCAAAATTCATTGTATAAATATAAAGCATAAATTGCTCAATAAAATTCTTAATATAGTGAAGAACATGAATAATGAAATAAGTACAAAAGAGATAGACATAATAAAGTGTTCGTTGTGCGAAAGTGCATGTGCAAATAATGCAAACATGCAGTGGCAAAGTGAAATATTACTAAACATTTCTAACCACACAATCATGTTTTAATAGTGTAAAAGGGAGAAGAGTAAGGCCTCATGCACACGACAATTCAATTTTTTGCGGTCCACGAACCGCGGATCTGCAAAAAACGGAAGCCGCCATGTGCCTTCCGCAATTTGCAGAATGGGTGGCCCATTGTATAAATGCCTATTCTTGTCCGCAAAACGGACAAGAATAGGATATGCTATATTTTTTTGAGGGGCAACGGAACGGTGCAACGGATGCGGACAGCACCGGGAGTGCTGTCCGCATGTTTTGCGGCCCCATTGAAGTAAATGGGTCTACACCCAAGCCGCAAAAAATGCGGCTCAGATGAGGACCACAACAACGGTCGTGTGCATGAGGCCTAAGTTCTGCGAGGACACCCTGCACACAGATGTCCCCACCCAACTCCCCACTCCATTAATGAAAACAGGACAATGGAAAAATTACACAAATTAAAATAAAAAATAAAAATCTTATGTGTCAAATATCAAAACTAAGACCATTACCCAAATATTAATAAAAAGCTAATAAAAAAATCATGAACTGCCAAATCATAAATAAATCAATAGTATACATCAGATCCATAGAATATCCAGGGACAAGTCGATATTATCCATTGCAAACAAAAATGGATTAAATCGGGTATCCATCACTCAGTGTCATCCAGAAGATACAATAAGGTAAGTGGAATCTAAAAAGAATTGAGATAAAAAGAACAATAAATATAAAAATAAAGACCCTCCAAACATAACATCCGGCATCAAATGGGGCCACCCATATTCTTCAAAAGCAGAAAGAATCAAGGAATAGCAGGGAAAAGATGAATCTCAATGCCACCCATCTTTAATTAATTTCACGGGGGGTTAAAATCAGACAATGAGGTATTCCAATCAGAGGAATGGGGCAAAACTGTTATATTCATTAAGACCCTAGGGGATAACGTACAGAGTTTATGAATCCATCGGGATTCTTTCTGTGCTAAGAGTTGTTTCCAGTCACCTCCTCAAATGGTTTGATAGACCCGATCAATACCCTTCACCCTGAGGAGATCACCATTACTATCATGGTTAAGTCTAAAATGTTTCGGTAGAGAATTAAGACTCAAGATGAATTCGCTATCTGCGGCTGCAAAAATATCCCGTACATGTTCATGTACCCTTTTTTTTATTCTCGTGTAGTCATCCCAACATATGCCTCCCCCATGGACAAGTGGCATGATAAATGATTCCAGTTGTCGAGCAGTCAATCTTATAGGTGATCTTTTATATATATATATATATATATATATATATATATCTCCTTGCCACTTGCATCCTGGAACATTTAAAATTTGTCAATGTTTGGACATGCTACACATTTTCCATAGGGGGAGCACCCCAATTTTGGGCCTTCAGAGCCAAAGATACTACCAGGTCTCACACCTTGGTGATGACTTTTAACAAGAATGTCCTTCAGATTTTCAGATCTACGATAGGTCAATGCCGGTTTCTCAGGTATATATTCACAAAGTTCCAGATCAGTTTTTAGGATTGGCCAAGATTTTGTCAACGCTTGTCGGACTAGGTCACACCTGGAATTAAAATTGGTGATGAAACAAATTGAATTCACAGTTTCAGTTTTACTCTTACTATGTAGCAACACCTCACGATTGCTGTTTACTGCCCTCCTTAAGGCCTTCCTAATAGATCAGTTACTATAACCTCATTGCTGAAACCTGCCAGTAAGTTCACTTGCCCATTTTTTAAACATTGTCTCATCTGAACAAATCTGTTTTATCCGTAGAACTGTCCTACAGGAATGTTGTTAATTAAATGGTGAGGGTGGGCCGAGGATGTATGTGACACTGTGTTGGTCGCTGTGGGTTTTCTATATAGATCAGTTTGAATATATCCCATAGAGTCCACCAATAATTCCATATCTAGAAAATCCACCTTCTGTTTTCTATATTTGTATGTCAACTTAATGTTATAAACATAACAAGTGAGAGTGAATCTGGACCGCACATCCTCAATACTATGCTTTTGATATAACAACAGTTTTTCAGCATTATAAAACATGGCTTCTCGGCACAATAATAATAATAAATATAATCTTATGCTATGCACTAAAAGGAAGCATTAGTATACAGTCTGATCAAAGCGCATAGGCCCTCTTACCTGCAACAAGGTTGCCTCTTCAAGTGGGGACCTACTCTAACTTTAGTGCGGCACTGCGCAGCAACCACCAGCACCTCTGCACTGCGCCAGCAAGAGACGGGACCCAGTGGCCACACAGCACCCTCACTGTGCGGCAAAGCCACCTTGGCCCTGGGTCCCATTGCTCCACCACCACAGCATAAGAGAAGCAATGGCCACCGCCCAGCACCGCATAATGTGAACAGGTGCAAAAAGCTGACCTGTTCACAGACTTTCAGGAACTCCAAATGAGAGATAGTAGGAATTTATAGACCCTTAGCAGACTCCTGCTGATTAAAAATTCCTGGGCCGAATGGGTGCTGTGAGAGTGAAGAGTAAATTTGGGACCGCACATCCTCAATACTATGCTTTTAATATAACACCTGTTTTTCAGCATAATAAAACATGGCTTCACAGCACAATATTAATAAATATAACCTTATGCTATGCAGTAAAAGAAGGCATTGGTATACAGTTTGATCAAAGAGCATAGGCCCACTTACCTACTACAAGGTTTCCTCTTCAAGTGGGGGCCTACCCTAACTTTAGTGCGTGCGACCACCAGCACCTCCGCACTGTTCAATGTAGTGATAAATTCCTCCAGCTCCTTCATTTCGGTTCAATGTAGCGATAAATTCCTCCAGCTCCTGGGTGGATTACTGCCAAATAATCAAAATATTGTCAATGTATTGGGTCCAAAATTGGACCCTATCAATTGACTGTACCGGATTGGACATAAAAAGTTTGCATTCCCATTGGCCCAAAAATAAATCTTCATATAACACTGCAAAGGCCGCCCCCATTGCCGTACCTTGTAATTGAAGATAAAAACGCTCCTTAAACACCAAAAAATTGTGTTAAGGCAAATTCCAGTGCTCGACAAATAAACTCATCGAGTTTTGAATCCAGACTGCTCATCTGCATCGTACGAGCCACTGCTGTCACCCCATCTGAATGTCTGATGGATGTGTATAAGGATTCAACGTCGCAACAAGAAGCATGTTTTATTGGATAGGAATACCGTTGATTTTCCTTAAAAGATCAGAGCTATCTTTAGTATAAGATGGTAATAATTACACAAACTGTTTCAGATACAAATCAAGACAGAACGGATGTATAAAGCTGTTAATCCCTTCCACAATTGCCCTACCTGGTGGTGTATGTAAATCTTTGTGTAATTTCAGGAGCAGGTATAGTGTTGGTATTGTAGGTTCCGCCACCTTCATCCCTATAATTTGTTGAATGTCCA
The DNA here is from genome assembly GCF_014858855.1 of Bufo gargarizans. Lineage (NCBI taxonomy): Eukaryota > Metazoa > Chordata > Amphibia > Anura > Bufonidae > Bufo > Bufo gargarizans. Next base: position 583,954,689 of record NC_058080.1, on the reverse strand, counting down.
AAACTGCTTCATCCTGGGCCTATAAGAGGATACACTCCAATTCTGTTTGATATTTCGAGAGAGGATTAAATGTAAGTTTCCTACAGCATGTTCCATCTGTTAACTGCCGAAAGGCCTCTTTCTCATACATTTCAGTAGGCCATGATACCACATTTCCTTCTTTATCTGAGGGTTTGAACCCCCCTCTTCATCTGCCATAGTTGACTAGTAGCCTCTCTCTGCTCCCTATCAAGATTATCAAAATAAATATTTTCAGGTATTTTTTTTTATTCCTCAGACACTAATTTACCAAATAAATCTATATCTGGACAGAGTGAAGTCTGAGGAAATTTGGTGGATTTGGGTAAAAGATTAGAAGGGTACTCACCCCTTTTATGTTCTTTCAAAAGCTCCCTCAAAACCAGCAGAACTTCCCGTTCCTGAATAGATTCTAACTGATCATTTTCATCTTGTTTCCTGGCAAAGATCTTCTTAAAAGCCAGTTTCCGTGCAAATAGTTGTAAATCTTTTACTAGAAGAAAATTATCAAGTTTAGTGGCAGGACAAAAGCTAAAACCAAGGATTAAAACTCTATTTGTGCTGATGTAAGGGGTTGATCAGATGAATTAACTACCTTCAGGTTTGCAGAGGAGCCATTACCATAGCTATTTTCTTGTCTCTTATTTCTCCCTTGATGGCCGTCTCCCTCAAATCTCCTTTTCCCTAATGGCATGGGGTATCTATTGGATTTGGGGGAAACCTGTGATGTATTAGTATTCGTAGATGATATCGGAGATACAGGTAAAGAACTTGCGCGTCCAAAGCCTTTCTGGACCGCCATCTATATATCCTGTTGTTTTCTTTATCCAACACATCCCTTTGGAATTTCTTAGTTTTGGTCGCTGAAATCTGATCACCCCATTCCTGCAACCATTTGTCCATATTATTATTATTATTATTATTTATTATTAAAGCTCCATTCATTCCATAGTGCTGTACATATGATAAGGGATATACATACATAATACAGACAATTGCACTAAGCATAAAAAAACGAGCTACAGACTGGTACAGAAGGAGAGAGGATCCTGCCTGTGAGGGCTTACAATCTACAAGGTATGGGAGAAAGACACAGTAGGTAAGGGGGAAGCTGGTCATGGTGGTATAGAGTCAGCAGGGTCACTCACTGGTTGTAGGCTTGTCTGAAGAGGTGGGTTTTCAGGTTTCTTTTGAAGGATTCCACTGTAGGTGAGAGTCTGATATGTTGGGGTAGCGGGTTCCAGAGTGTCGGGGATACACTGGAAAAATTTTGGAGGCGATTGTGGGAAGAGGTGATAAGAGGAGAGGAGAGAAGGAGGTCTTGTGAGGATCGGAGATTGCATGAGGGGATGTATCGGGAAAGTAGCTCAGAGATGTAGGGAGGGAACAGGTCGTGGACGGCGTTGTATGTATTTGGTAGTATTTTGAATATATCTCTATTGATAGTATCCATTTCCTCTTGGGGACACTCAATTTGTACAGTCTAATATCCCTTCAATTTCTCCCTCAATGGTAGATAATGTTTTCTCATTGAAGGGGATAATCAATCCCAGGAAAGTACGTGAACATAAATTGCATGTTTTATATCACTTTATATTTTAAAGTGATATTGCATAATATATAACTTGTAATGCATAATTCTTAGCTAAATCAAATAAACCTATCAGGTTATATGTGTTTAATTTGCTTTATGCATTTTGTGGAATCACTATCACATCACTAATCAGCAATGTATACTTATCGAGTCACTTGCCCTATGTAAAGCCTATTCATAAGTAAAGCTGTTTAGTCATAAAATGGGTGAAGAGGTACCTGATTTCTCACATAAACCACATTACTGTAATGTTGCCAGTCCATGTTCATCTGCATCTTATCTCTCCCTCTGTGCATGTGCAATGACCTCCTGAGGAGCAGGTGTAGAGAATGGCAGTTGTAGTGGCCCCAATCAAGTGCTGTGTCAAGTTGTATTCCCTTAGGCCATTGCTCCCTGGGGATCAATGCAGTGGAATTATAGTACTGAAGAAGGAGGCCAGAGCTAAATGTAACAAAGTCCTCTTTACTAAGTGCAACCTAGAACTCGAAAATAAATACAGCAGTAGACATTTAGTGAAATTATTCTCTGGCACCAGCAAGGATATGGAGGCAGATGTTGTTGGCAATTCAGCACTTAGTTGAAACTGGCCTAGTGTTTTTTTGGTGATGGGTGGCTTGGCTGTAATCCCTCACCTTACAGCAGTGTCTGTAGATGCTGATGTAGCAGTTCACTCTGCTGTGTCAAGTCTTTACATTAAGGCAATTTGAGTAGTTCACTCTAAAGAATCTTTCTAGGAGCCAAGCCTTTAGATAACAACTCCCCGAGAGGAGAGGAACAGGGTAGTTAACCTTGCTCCAGCAAACCTATGCTATCCTTTCCGTACTGGGAACTAAGGCCAGATACAAACAGAAAAACATATCATACATAAAAATATACAATTTGTAATACCACAGGTCTGGCATACTACACATGGCCGCCGGAATGCTACTCATTCCTCCTGCTGCACCATGCTGCTTATGGCCTTCCCCACCTACTTCCTCCTGTTCTGGCTGGTGCTCCCATAAATCAAGTGCAGCGTACCTCATGGGAAGTGTGAGCAGTGCTGGCCAATCAAAGGGCAGCAGGAAGTGTCTTGGACTACCAAATGCACGGTATGCATCAGGCAGTCTAAGAAGCAGTGCAGACACCATAAATGGCAGAAGAGGAAACTAGAAATTGGTAGCTCTGCAGCTAGTAACACTGGAAACAGGAACAGTAACAGGAAAACCATCCAGCCCCCAAAAAAACGTACAGAAAATATTTACAAATAGTTTATTGTCTTCAGATTTGTTTGGGTAGAATTTATCCAGAGATTGAGAGAAAGAAGTAGAGAGGAAAAGTGGTATAGAAGGACCCATGGATGTCATCATCATGTGACATGAGGGGCGAAGCTCTGGTGTTGTGAATGGAGGAGGAGAGGTAATGGCACTACTGTTTTCTTCTGTATGTTGGGAGCAGTTGTGTGAGATCTGGTAGCCAGGGAAATAATGGAAGTTATACATCTTTCCATATACACTCTATGTGCATCCGGGTCTGGTTCGGAGTCTTTTAATGAAACTACTAGGGGTAATTGCAAGGCTGATATCGTCGTCAGGAGGAAGCTAGTGGTCGATGCACAAGATGGAGCGTCAGTATTAGAGGAGTAGGCAAATACCGTATTTAAGAGAAAGCCAGTGACCGATGCACAAGATTGAGCATCAGCATTGGCAACAGAGCAGGAGAGACTAGCTTGATTACAGGCTGAAAGCAGAATGTCTGTGAAGGTTCTCATTTATCCAGGTCATGGTATATCTGTAAAGAATAAATCAAGGCAACTGGACTTACTGTAGATTTCTTGAAAACGTTTCACTCATTATTCCAATGAGCTTTCTCAATTCTGAGTGACTGTACAATAATTCTCTGGGAATAAATATGTAACTGAATCAACATCTGGTAATTATACCCAGCATGGGGTCAGAGGTCATGATACCCAGCTTGGGGTCAAAGATGTTGATTCCATTATCCTAATTGGAGTCAGTAGGTAATAAAGACTTCCCAGAAAAAGCACAATAATCTCACAAGGCAGGAAGTGCAAGGCTGGGCTTAAATAGAATGTTCAATCAGGGAACATGGTCGAGCAAACTAGTTCCATGTGCCTGAAACTAGAGGCACATGGAACTAGGCTTCAGTTCAGCACAGGAGCTGTCCAGACAGCTGAATAGCTCAGTGGGAAGAACTGTAGCCTGGGACACAGGAGTTCTAGTCCTGAAATTCTTCCTACTGTATAATATCCACTGCTCAAAATTACATCATGGGCATGCTGAGTGTTGTAGTTCTCACCTTATAAGTCTTGAAGAATCTAAATCCCTACTGGATGCCCCAACCCACAGCTGAATGTGCCTGTGGACTTGGCTTTATGAAACCTGGCATATTCGACTGATACACATGACATAATTCTATAGATAATACATTCAGGTCTGCTACATATTATGCACTTCTAATTTTGACAAATTCAGCCATGCTACATATGACACCCTTCTATAGATAACGCATGTAGCTCTCCTACATACGTCACCCTACTATATAGGACACATTCAGATCTGCTACATACTGTATGTGAGAGACAGTGAGAGAAAAAATTTCCAAGCACTTTCAATTCAAGTGGAATCAATTTGTACTTGAATCCAATTTCTTGGCAGATTTGAACGAATCGGATTGAAACTAATTTTTGAAAATTCGCTCATCTCTAATATACAGTACGGTAGGTTGTTAATATGCGGTAAAATACATTTTGATGGCAGTGTCCCTTAAATTTTGTAACTCTGGTATATTAATTAGATTTTTCCAGAAGAGCATTAATGAGAATCTAAAAGTTGATGTAGCCATCTTCTGAGCACTCAAACGTACATATTATAGGGATGCATGTTCATATTCATGATTCATATTCACAGGGGTCTCTCCAAATCTAGGGCACGGAAACTGGCAAACTGAAATAATGCCTATTGGGGATGTCATACCCATATCGGCTTTTAGCTGTACTATCTAAGAAGCAGTATGAACTTTCGCTGTCTACGTCTTTTAGGGCTTTCTCCAGTTTTCCGGTCATTTCACCTACTCATTATTATGTAATAACCTGTGGAGGGAAGATGCTTTACATAGTACTCACTAATACCTCGCTCAGAGGAGACAGCAGGATCAACGGAGCGAGGCATGGGCGAGTACTATGTAAAGCAAAGGACAGAATACTGATTACCAGAGAACCCCTTTAAAGAAAATTAAATATTGTACGCTGGACAGATAAAATAATTATTAATTAACAATTAATTAGTATAGGGCAGCTACTTACTTCTGAAAATGTATGTCCATCATATTATATACTTCTGAGTGTCATCAGAACTTCAGCAAATTACTGTTGGTTTCTGATATTATAAATTATAAAAAATACCAACTTGTATTTTGCTGTGAATCCCCCCAGGAAAAAATCCTCAGTGTTTACCCCATCTTGGTTTTTAACCCTAATAGAAAGTTAAATGTGTAAAACCAAAGTCTACAGTTTTCACATACAGTCTGCCAAAGATCAAGCTGTGAATATCATCACAGCCAGGCTAAGTGTAATACAGGGCATCTGTCTTCTAAAAGAGGTCAAGCAAAACATTGAAGCACAGATACAGGTTATTTTTCCCATATATCACAATTACTGCTAGCCCATCAGTGTCTTTGGATTATTTGTCTAAATAATTCTACTCCATCTGAACTGCAAGCAAAATGCATTTATATCTGCTTACTGAAATTGATGACTACTCTAATGACAAATGACCACAATGACACCATGTGAATTAGTAACGTTCATCCTTTTGTGTCAAGGCTATGTCTGGAATGTAGGTCTGTCTAGTAGAATTTAGTGTCACCTAGCTAGACGTAACGAAAATTAAGCTTTGCATCTGGTAAGTGGCCACATCTGCGTGATGGAAGAATATTTTTCATCCTCATACATTTTCAAATAAAGCGATCAAGGGTAAAAAATAATGAAAACTGCTGTACTTGCCTTTCAAATCCTCAACTTCTCCTGTGCAGACAGTTTCTTGATCCCTCATAAATCTTTGTTTACTCTGCTGCAGCCAATCACTGACCGAATTGGTAATATCAGAAAGGTCAACACCTCACCACTGTGGATAGTGATTGGCTGCCCTGCTCTTTATTCTAGATGACTCATCCTTTCTGCAGTGCAGTATTTGAAAGGAGAGCAGAATCCATTTATTATTCAACCCTTCTGTAGCGCACAGTGGGTATGGACCAACTAACCAATTTAACTTTGTCTATACCTAACAACATTGTCCTAGAGGTTCCCAGGTATTCACCTATCACCCCTGTAGAGGGATCTGGACTTTGCAGCAGGGAACCAACCAGACTGGTACCTCCTGGAGCAGTCCTGGTGTAGATGACAGGTGTCCCATGTAGGTCAGAGACACCAGTGCGACGAACCAAGGACTCAGGCAAAAAGCATAGTCTGAACACAGTCCAATTGCAGGCTGAGCATGTGCATATTCCATTTAGCAATTCCAAGGTTGGGGCAGGCTTAGTACATGCATAGTCTAGGTAACAGTTCGAAGGTCGGGGTAGGGGGCAAGGAGCAGAATTGGTAGACAGGCAAGGTACTGTACATGGGTAGTCAGACAAGAGATCATACCTTTGCTGGTTACTAGAGACTAGAAAACCTCAAAGCTCAGGCGAGGAGGTGGATCCACAGCCCAGCTAAATAGAGAGGCTGATAGGGAGCCAGCTGTGGACACATGCCTCCAGCTTAACAGCTTTATTTTAACTGGGACTGGGCTTTGACTGGGACTCACTGATATTGATGACCTATCCTGAAGAAAGGCCATCAATATCTGATCAGTGGAGGTCTGACACTCCGCACCCCCACGATCAGCTGTTCCCTGCAGCTTCCAGTACTAGAACTAGCACTTCGAGTATAGCAGAAAGCTCAGCCAGAGTGTACTTGCCGTGCCAGGTTACTGTAGGTCAGCTCCCTTTTGCTTGAACAAGAGCTGAGCTGCAGTAACCTGGCACAGCCACCACACTCTGAATAGAGGTGTGCTTCTGACTTCATTCACAGTGCTAATCCTGGTGCTTGAGGCTGCAGGAAAAAGTGGATTGATGGGGGTGTGGGGATGATCAAATATTGATGAGTTAATGAATTGTAAATTAATCAAATTTGACCCAAATTTTGAAAAAAAAAATAGTTACATCTGAATACGAATTCTTGTTGATTTGATTTGGGAAATTTTGTTTGTCCCATTGAAGTGAATGGAAGAGGAAGCTGTAATAACTGTGCACCACCACGGCATGCAGATAAACATTGAAGAGAACACAGCACTTGTACCACAGACCCTTCAACAGCTGATCGGCGACGGTGCTGAGAGGTCATGCCGATGAATGAGACAGACTAGACTGCAGATGTATCTTACCTTCATATGTCCTGGATGTCCACACAAACTGGGTTTTCGACAAGATCAGGAATATTTATAAAGTTTAAATTGTTTATTTATGAATCACACTTGAACTCAAGGTCAGAAGATGAGAGAATGAAAAACATGTCTTCATCACACTACATTAAAAGATATTCTGTTACTCCTACCTTGAGATAAATAGTGTGCCCGTTTCCTGCCGATCCACTCTTTCATCTATCACTATCTGCCCTTATTTTTTCAAGGACACAATTTTCGCAATCTATGTTATTCTAGGAATAATAAAATGTGAGCAGCATTTCTCAATAGAGAAGAATATGAGACATGAAGCAAAATGACAAGCATAAGGCCAACATATAATGCATGTACTACGAGCAGTTCTCAAAGGTTATGCTCTGACTACTTGAGCATCTTAATTAACTTAGGTCTGTGGAGTTTTTCTAAAATGTTCGTTGCTTCAGGCTAAATATTTAACCCACACAAATCCATTGTATTTTATATCAAGAAGACTAAGGTATCGGTCACATTTGCATTGTTATCCTCTGCTGCTCTACAGAAATAACAGAAATGCCAGATCTGTTGCATGATGGACCCCAGTGACACACAACAGACCTCATTGACTATAATGAGGTCTGCACGGTTTTTATCATAGGGACTGGCATTTTACCAGACAGTATAATGGAACGCAGATTCCAGTTTAACCCCTTTGTGTGTCTGATCTTTAGACATATTAATTTGTAGTCAACAGTATACAATACTGTATGATCAAGAGCAGTAAATTTAAAGTAAATTGTATGAAATGCCATTCACACGTGTCTAAAAAGATCAGTGATTTTCAAATATGCAAGTCTTTAGGGTTTTTCTTAAGAAAGGTTGTGTTGTCAACCTGTGCACTGCAAAAAGTGAGATCTGTAAGCAAGGCAGCTAACAAAATATATAACCATGCTGCTGCAGATTACTGGCCATACACTAGGACTGTACTGTGTGAGGGCACCATGAATAGAAAGATCCACAGTATGCCAAGGCGAAATGTTAATACATTGTCAAAACTTAGAGTCAAATGACTTTACAATAGGATATGAATTGTGCGCACACATTTGTAATGCTAATTGTCAGCTATGGTGGTGAGGAACATTCAACAGGCGAGATTTACCAATAGTTTTACGCCACTTTTGTAGTGGAAAAAAGTCACAAATTATGGCACATACCATATGTGCACCATCATTTGTGACCTTTTTAAGCTTCTTGGGACTTTTCCAAGGTGCAGAGAAAAGAGATGGGGCTTAGTGAGAGGAGCCGGGCTTCACATTAGCAACTGGATTTACTATAACTTTTGCCAGAAAGTGGTGTAAGTAGTTGGTGTAGACTTCAGTATCTGGTGCACAGCAGGGCAGATCTGCACCTAATTTATTAAGAGGCATGTATCTTTCATAAATTAGGCACATCTCACGCCAGTGCAGGGAGACCAAGACTGTTTTGAGAAATGTCCCTCAATGGGTTACACAGAAAAGTTCACATGTGTTGACAGAACATTTTGAGACCATTTTTGATGCCTTTATTTTTAGTTTGAGTAAGTGGATTTTCTTTAATGGAAGTAAAATAAATAATATGCACTTTAGGGGAGATTTATGTAAAGGAAAACTGGTTTAGTTGCCCATAGCAACCAATCAGGCTCCACCTTTCATTTTCCAAAGGAGCTCTGACAAATAAAGGGTGGGATGCGATTGGTTGCTATAGGCAACTAAGCCAGTGTTCCTTTTTTACATCAGTTTTGAAAACTCTACCCCTTTGAATTTTTGTGTAGACTCCCAGAAACTACACCCAGCGGTATCAAAAGCCTTTTTTTTGTTTGTTTTTTTGTTTTTTAACATGGATCTAGGTTTAGGGTTTATTTGAATGTGCCTGCTTTGTGTCATTTTTTTTTTTTTCTATGATTATCTCCAAGTTTCCATAAGGTCTGCACATGTACATCCACCATAGGCACTTGAATTCTTTGTTTTATTGGGGGGCTGGGGATCAGGGTCTGCTGTGGTTAATCTGCCTTTTAAGTGTCACTGTCACTTCTGTGATGACAGTCAGTACTTTTACCCTGGGTTCACACCTGAGCGTTCTGAAAGGAGCGCTCTGTATGCGCGATTGTACGGGCGTTTGCAATCGCGCATACAGAGACAAGCGAACGCCCATTGTCGCGTGTTCGCGAATGTCTATTTACGGGAACACGCGACAAAACGCCCCAAAGAAGCTCATGTACTTTTTTGAGCGTCGGGCGTTTTACAGCGCGATCGTACGCGCTGTAAAACGCCCAGGTGAGAACCATTCCCATAGGGAAGCATTGGTTTCTCCTTGTTGAGCGTTTTACAGCCCGTAGGAACGCGCTGTAAAACGCTCAGGCGTTAACTTAGGGTTAGAGTACTGATATGCTGAACTCCACAGCATGTGCCAGTGCTGCGAGGGAGGTGAATCCAGTGAAGCTCACTGTTCCTGGCCTCCGAGTGATGATTGACAGGTTAATTTCTCATGTGTAACAGAACAGAAACCAGTCAGTCATCTTCCAGAGCCGGGGGAAGGTAGGGACAGTGACCCTCATCGGACTCCCTAGCAGAGCTGGCATGTCAGTAATCTGAAATTACTGACTGCCATCACAGAAGCGACAGACCACTGAAATCAATGAGGGCAGCATAGTGTAGGTGACTGGTTCACATTAAAGATTTGCACATTTTTATGCACATCAATAGCTTTAATCTACTCAGATAGATCCCTCAATGGTAACTTATAATGAGGTCATATAAAGAAATAGCTCATGTCTCCATGCATTCGGAAAATTTGAGTTACTTTACATTCAATCTCAGATGTACAGTATACTATTATATTGACACCAGTAGACAATGGGCTTTGGAAGTGATAATTGGGAGATAGTCTTACTGATAGTTAATGCATGAACATCATGGCACCTAATTAAATGTATGGCAGTATGTTTCTCAAGATTTCAGATTATTTACTAATTATATAGCCAATAATGAATGCACATTTACATTTCACACGGGGCAAGATTTTGAACATGTCTAATAGATGAGTCCAAAAGCTTAATTTATTCACAGTGGTGGCAATTTTGAGGAAATTGTTTCAAAGCTGTTCTAAGAGATGATGTTGAATCACAATGTAGCCCCCTTTACTGTATATGGAACTAGAGAAACAGTTCCCTACTTTTGGAAGGGATATCTTTCCCATCCTTTTCCCATGCAGCATTGCCCTACACTCTCCAAACCTTGGAAGTTCACAAGAAGAATCCGAACCTTCAAAGAGTCACTTACCAATAAATTGCTACTTATGTCAGTTTTGTCAGTATTCCTATCAATTTCATTACTTTTGATAAAATGTGTTTTCTATTGCAGAGCATATAAGTGGCCAGATACATCCATCTTTTCCAATGGATTGCTGCACAGAATCGGTGAGTAAATTTTCCTTTACTTTATACAGTATTATGCCTCATTCACACAGTCAGTGTTCGGTCAGTGATTTCCATCAGTGATTTTGAGCCAAAACCAGGTGCCACTCTAAACACAGAACAGGTGCATAGCTTTCCCTTATACCTTATGTCTGTGGAGGCTCCAGTCCTGGTTTTGACTCACGATCACTGATGGAAATCACTGACCAAACACTGACGTGTGAATGAGGCTTTACTCTTTTTGTCTTTTCAGTATTGCCGATAGTATCCAAGCAGATTCCAGCTCTAATTTAGCCAGCACATATGCGAAAATGCAATTACAATACTTACAATCTTTCTTAGATTTTCTGAGTTAGGCTCAGCATTTCCAGACTCTTAGCCGACAACATTGCCTTAGATGAACTGTACTCAGAATAAAGTGGAATTACCTTATTAATGCTGGTGCCATATGCAAAATTTTATGAAAGGCTACTCACCTTTTTTATTTTGCTTGTAATATTCATAGAGCAAAAAGACTGAAATGCTAATATAAGTTAAGCAATGAAATCCAGTAAAAATATAATATAACCTCCTGTAAAATAACCAGATTCAGTAGATTAAAATTGTAAACTACGAGTCCTGCTGCCTTCTCCACGATAGATAAAATCATTGAATTATTCCCAGTATTCCAGGTAGAACAAAATACAATTGTTTTTAATAAAATAAAAAATAGCTAAAATAATCATGCTGAGTTGATAGGATTTGACAATAATGATCTCAGATCTATGAAGGGATGTTTTCTCAATAAAATACTGCTGTTTAAAAAGGCCTAAACAGGTGCCCAAACTATATATTTATGACCTATCCTCAGGATAGACCACCAATATCTGATTGGTGGGGGTCTAACACCTGACATACCCACTGTTTAGCTATTTGAAGAGGCCATGGCACTTCGATGAGCACTGTGGCCTCTTCCCAGCATACCAAGCACAGTGTCATACATTGTAGAGTGGCTTTCTTGGTACTGCTGTCCAGGTCTATTCACTTGAATGGGACTGAGCAGCATCTAGGCCATATGACCAATGAACTTGATGTCACTGGCCTGGGAAGAGGCCACAGCACTCACAGGAGTGGCAGGGGTGCCAGGAGGTGGTCCCAACTAATCATATGTTGATGACCTATACTGAGGATAGGTTATCAATATATTAAACACCTACTATGGCCACTGAGTTTCTGCTGTTTTACACGTCAAACACCTGGAGACATTCGTGACCACATCACCTGAGGTGTCTTTCCCTGGCAGTGCTGCACTCCCTTGGCCCGAACAGCTCTCCCATGTGGAGATTGGAGGTGCTGTTAATTCTCTGGGGTAGCCACAAGCCTTTTAAAGGCTTCATATGAACATAGCAAATCTCCCATAAACTGCAGTGGTAATTAATGGTAATTCAATGCAGTCTATGGGAGAAGCGATCTGATGATCACATGTTTAAGTTCCCTAGAAGGACTTTAAAAATAAAAAAAATACAGTATATAAATATTCAAATCACCCCTTTCCCCATTTTATAAATAAAATAAACAGTATTTTAAAATGCCTGTACTTTTTAAATGTAAATGCAGTTATTCAGTATGGTGAATGCTGTTACAGAAAAAAATGGGCAGTTCAAAAGAAAAAAGCCATAGGATGGGGGGAGGGGTCAGAACATGGTGATACAAAAAGAAATTCATTCATGAGAATTAAAACGCAAGAAAAACTATATGAATGTGGTATTACTATAATCGTACTGACAGAATGGAGTGAACATCTCAATTTTACCACTTACAGAACATTGTAAAAACGAAACCCATAAAACTATGGCAGAATGGGATTTTTTTCAATTCTAACCTATTTGGAATTTTTTTCCAGCTTCTTACTACATTGTATGCAATACTAAATGCCATTAGAAAGTATAACTTATCCCACAAAAAACAAGCCCTTATACCGCTATGTGAACGAAAAATGCAAAAGCTATGGCCTTTGGAAGAATGAAAACAAAAAAATCGGAAACTCGTGTGGTAATGAAGTGGCTGAAATACATGCACAATAAAATGCTTCAAAATGAAGCACTGCAATCGTAAAGTAGCATAAATGACATGTTAAATAATTTAGTAAAATAAATACAATTAATTAATTAGCGAATTTCAGGATCCCCCGCTAAGGGTATCTGAAACTTACATTGCATCTAACATTCCCATAGCAAAAACCAGCTGTTTCTCTGAAATAAGCAGACATCAATGGAATCAGCAGCTCCATACAAGGGAAGGAAATGCTCATTGGATATCATTTTGTTTGTCTCTCAAGTTAGCATACCCATATAGTATACATGCCATATTGCTTATCTAATTTTCTCTTTTCAGACCATGAATGTCAGTTACAACAATAATAACAACAATTACTACGATGACTATTATTACGAAAACGGATCCTTATATGTCACTGATACAGAAAGGGAAAATGAAGTAAGCATTTCGCTACAAATTCTACCTTCTGTACTATACTCAGCAGTATGCATACTCGGGGTCATTGGGAACGGCCTCGTAATTGGAATTGTTGCATTTAAGATGAAGAAATCCGTCAACACCATCTGGTTGTTGAATCTTGCATTGGCAGATTTCATGTTCTCATTTTCCTTACCTCTGACTATTGTCTATACAGCAATGGACCATCACTGGGTTTTTGGAAAAGCCATGTGCAAAATGAACTCATTTATTCTGTTCTTGAACATGTTCACCAGCATCCTTATCTTAACCACCATTAGTCTGGATCGTTGTATAACCGTTATATTTCCTGTTTGGTCTCAAAATCATCGTTCTACAAAACCTGCCAGTGTTCTGGCTCTTGGAGCATGGATGATTGGATTTCTCCTTAGCACCCCTTCTTTTATTTTCCGGGACACTGAACCTAGGGACAACAGTATAATATGTTTTAATAATTATACAATGTTCGGTATCAGAAATGGGCCAAAAATTCATGCCATGATGACCATGATGCGATTTGTATTTGGATATTTAATCCCTCTCATAATTATTACTATTAGTTATGCTATAATTGTCTTCAAGCTCAAGAAAAACCATATGGCAAAATCAGGAAAACCGTTTAAGATCATATTTACCATCATTGTGGCTTTCTTTATCTGCTGGTCTCCATATCATATTCTACATATCTTGGAGATGTATCAAAATATTTTACCAAGCATCTTGTTTAAGGTTGGCCTACCAATTGCCACTGCTCTTGCTAGCGCCAATAGCTGTATAAATCCTATACTGTATGTCATTATGGGCCAAGATTTTAGGAAGTTCAAGCTGAAAATACTATCAAGACTTGATAATGCATTGAGTGATGATACTATACACACACGTCACAGCTTTAAAAGTATGACACATCGTTCTTCCATGACTGACAAAGAGTCCATGATATAGCATGCTTGCATTCCACCAAGATGCTGTATTTTTCGGTATACTGATTGTGAAGTTTGTAAATCCTATTGGTCAAATAGGTTTTAATATTTGGATTTAAAGTTTTTACTGTTGGCTGGATATATTTGCTGGTTTTTAACAACTAAAAGTGGGCAGGTTAAAAAAAATGATATTTAAAAAACAAAATTCCAATGAACTGTTTCGATTTTACAAAATGAAATACAGACAAAACATTATAGGAATTATCCCAGAGCATTTCAATGAAGTATTATTGTAATATACATGCAATAAAAATATTATAACTTTTTATGTACATTGCATTTTCCTCTATGGTAGGGCCCTTCCTGTTTATTCATCTGATCTGCCTTCTCCTCCATTTAAAGGTGGGCTAACATGCTCACTAGCTTTCTTGCCCTCTTCTTCTTTTTCATGCTGGTGTAGAGGTCACATAGTGAAGCAAGTGAATCAGCCTATACACTTTTTAATTGTATATCCCTACTTCTAAATTCATAGAAGTGCATAGCTATAGCTTTCTCTTGACAGTGAGAAGGAATTTGGGGTAAGACATTACATGCAATACTTTTCACTGAAGATATATGTGAGGGACTATTCTGTATGCAGGGAAAGAAGGGATTTACAAGAGCTAATTGCAATGTATCCAGCGAGATGCAGGTCCTTGGTGAGCTGCTGTCCACCCACAGAAAAGGAAAAAAGTACTCCTGATATGTGAGTAAAAAAAGAGTTTTAAATACATGAGATAATCCACTTAAAGGGGTTGACTGGTTTTCACATATTGATTACCTATCCTTAGGGTAGGTCAAAGATCAGCAACCTTCGGCACTCCAGCTGTTGTGAAATTACAATTCCCAGCAAGCTCCATTCATTTCTATGAGCATTCTCAGAAGAGCAGAGGAAGTATGCATGCTGGGAGTTGTAGTTTGACAACACCTGGAGTGGCCGAGGTTGCCTTCCCCTGCTGTAGGTCATTAATATCAGGTCAGCGGGGGTATGACTTCCAGCACCCCCACGATCAGCTGTTTGAACAGAACGCAGATCTCTTATGAGTGTTGAGTTCTCATCATTATCATCATTATTTACCTGCTCACTGTTGACATTGCAATGGTGGAACCATCTAATTACAGCTGCTCAGCCCCATTCAAGTGAATGGAATGGGACAAATTTACACCTATGCTTCCTGATATTTGCAGGCAATGTACAAAGCAAAATAAAAGTTAACACTAGGTAGATATACAGTAGATTAGTAGATGATGTTAAGACACATCAGTTTACCATCAATGGATTCTAAGATCTCAACTAGGCTTGAGCGAATTGAGCTTGGAATAATAGATCCGCAGTTGATTCATTCACAAACTTTTATGCTAATGCTGTTTCCGTACATCAGTAAAATGTATTGGCTCCATGGAGCCAAACTTCGTCTCGCCTGAAGTCGCGCAAGACTTTGGTAAATTACTAATGTATTAATATGTGCTTATTTAAAAACAATCTAAAATGGGAATCTGAAGTTGGCTTTGGTACTGGCTGGTACCTGGGTACCAAAGCTCACTTTGGATTCCTATTTAAAATGTTTGTAAATATGCAGATAGGAATACAGTAGTAATTTACCGAAGTCTCACGGGACTTCGGGTGAGATGAAGTTTGGCTCCATGGAGCCAATACATTTTAATGCTGTATGGAAACAGCATTCAAATCAAAGTATTTGAACAAATTGACTTTGGATCTATAAGCCTAATCTGAATTTACAGAACAAATTTTCAAAAGTAATCTTTTACAAATATAGAAATAGAAAAAAGTACCGCGCCACTCACCATCAGTCTTGAACTGCAGTTTTATTTCATGCTAATAAAAAGGTGGTGGACATAGAACACTGCACAGGTACAGTCATGTGAAAAAATTCGGACACCCTTTGAAAGCATGTGGTTTTTTGTAACATTTTTAATAAAAGGTTATTTCATCTCCGTTTCAACAATACAGAGAGATTAAAGTAATCCAACTAAACAAAGAAAACTGAAGAAAAGTCTTTTCAAGATCTTCTGTAAATGTCATTCTACAAAAATGCCTATTCTAACTGAGGAAAAAGATAGGACACCCTCACATGTATTCCCTCTTAAATTGGCTCAGATCTCACACAGGTATATCACACCAGGTGCACATAATTAGTAGATCGTTACTCTGCATGTTGAATGAGGCTTGCCCTATTTAAACCTCAGACATTTAGTTTGGTGTGCTCCTGACTGTTGAAGTGAGAGTGAGCACCATGGTGAGAGCAAAAGAGCTGTCAGAGGACTTCAGAAAAAAGATTGTAGCAGCCTATGAGTCTGGGAAGGGATTTAAAAAGATCTCAAAAGATTTTGAAATCAGCCATTCCACTGTCCGGAAGATAGTCTACAAGTGGAGGGCTTTCAAAACAACTGCCAACATGCCCAGGACTGGTCGCCCCAGCAAGTTCACCCCAAGGGCAGACCGCAAGATGCTAAAAGAGGTCTCCAAAAACCCTAAAGTGTCATCTCGAGAACTACAGCAGGCTCTGGCTACTGTTGATGTAGAAGTACATGCCTCTACAATCAGAAAGAGACTGTACAAGTTTAACTTGCATGGGAGGTGTGCAAGGAGGAAACCTTTGCTTTCCAAGAGAAACATCGAGGCCAGACTGACATTTGCCAGAGATAAAGTTGACAAAGACCAGGACTTCTGGAATAATGTTCTTTGGACAGATGAGTCCAAAATTGAATTATTTGGACACAACAGCAGAGGACATGTTTGGCGTAAACCAAACACAGCATTCCAAGAAAAGAACCTCATACCAACTGTGAAGCATGGAGGTGGAAGTGTCATGGTTTGGGGCTGCTTTGCTGCAGCAGGACCTGGTCAGCTCACCATCATAGAATCCACGATGAATTCTACTGTGTATCAGAAGGTGCTTGAAGAACATGTGAGACCATCAGTTAGAAAATTAAAGCTGAAGCGGAACTGGACCATGCAACATGACAATGACCCAAAACATACTAGTAAATCAACCAAAGATTGGCTGAAAAAGAAGAAATGGAGAGTCCTGGAATGGCCAAGTCAAAGTCCAGATTTGAATCCCATTGAGATGCTGTGGGGTGACTTGAAAAGGGCTGTACGTGCAAGAAACCCCTCAAACATCTCACAGCTGAAAAAGTTCTGCATTGAGGAGTGGGGTAAAATTTCCTCAGACCGATGTCGAAGACTGGTAGATGGCTACAAGAACCGTCTCACTGCAGTTATTTCAGCCAAAGGAGGTAACACTCGCTATTAGGGGCAAGGGTGTCCTATCTTTTTCCTCAGTTAGAATAGGCATTTTTGTAGAATGACATTTACAGAAGATCTTGAAAAGACTTTTCTTCAGTTTTCTTTGTTTAGTTGGATTACTTTAATCTCTCTGTATTGTTGAAACGGAGATGAAATAACCTTTTATTAAAAATGTTACAAAAAACCACATGCTTTCAAAGGGTGTCCTAATTTTTTCACATGACTGTATGTGAATCGGCAACAGCTGTTTCGCGCTTATCCGCGCTTTGTCAAGCCTCCTTTGACGTGCAGGGGAGGAGGATTTAAATACCTCCTTCCCATATACGTCACTGCCATACATGTGCATGAATACATAAAAAAAACACATATACACAACCTTTAAAAACATTCAAATGAAGACAACCAAATCATTTTTATTATTTAACCCTAAAGGTCTCATAGCTTGCGTTTTAATTATCCATGCTGCCTCCCGTTGAAGGAGGATACGTTTTCTGTCTCCCCCTCTTATAGGGGTCTGGACTCTCTCTATCCCTGCACATCTCAAAGTCTCCTCCCTCCATGTTCAGCATGTATATGCTCAATTAATCTGGTCGCCCCATTTTTATTGATTATTGATTTTTTGTGTTCCCTGAAGCGTATGTATAGGCACCTGTGTGTTTTTCCGATATAATATCTCCTACATGGGCAAAAGATCACATATACCACAAATTGGGTTTTACAGTGTATAAATTGTTTCACAACATGTCCCACACTGCCTATTGGTAGATATATCTGTTTGTGTACAAAATTGCACATAAAGCAGTGTCCACAGGTGTAATTCCCCTTAGGGGCACTCCTGCCCAGCCAGTTATCCACTGGACGGGGGAGGTTGATCCTAACAATGGCATCCCCTATAGTCCTACTTCTGCGGAAACTAATGATGGGGTGACTCTCCACTCTGGCTGATAGAGTCATGTCCCTCTGTAACATCTGCCAATTATTAGAAATTCTAATTATAAATAAAAACAGGCACTCATCATCTGGTATATTATAGATTAGTATTTTTACTCAATATAATGGTATACATAAAATAGACATAAAATTTACATAAAATTCAGCGTTAAAACAATATCATAGAATAACAATCTGGTAGACACCTCCTTTGTTATATCTTGCACTTTGGGATAGGTCTAGTGGTACTTCACCTAATACCTAATTAGTGCTACCTTCTTAAAGATCATATAGATTAATAAATACATATATTCTTATACGTCCCTATTACAGTTCCCTGTGCAATAATTGAATAATTGAATAAAGTGTCCACAATCCGTCCACTGTGGATATGTTCGGAAAAAAAAAAGAAGAAATCTCCTCTGGTGTGCAATTTCAAACAGTTGTTATATACCACAATTCCATTAGACGTCCCCAATGTAAGGGTTAATTTCGTATTGTCTCTAAGGGTTAGGTGTCAATATTGTACGGGTTTGTAGCTAGGGCGTCCCCCTGATGCCCTCCCTCTTACCTTGCCCTTTGGGGTGGACTTTCCTCCAAGGAAGTTGCTTTTGGCAGGGTCAATACTCCTGTGATGCTCTCGTGTCTCCTGGAGTATCACACGAGGTTCAATGTTTGTCTCTGCTCGCTGCTCTGACTTCCGGTCTCTCGGCGTTACACGTAATCTCCTCTTTGCGTGTCACCGACCAGGAAGAGCTCTTTACGTGTCACCGACCAGGAAGAGCTTGCCAAACTTCTCTTTGCTTGCACTTCAGTGTATGCGGTTGCAAAAGTCAATTTCTTATAATAACCCGTACTATGGTTAGTCGGTCTTTTTTGCAGGTTTAGGTGGGTAGTTATTGCTCGTAGTATCAGCCAGACGCGTTTCAAGGGGTCACCCTCTTCCTCAGTGGCAATAATGTGAGCACTACTACCCCCTTCTTTTATACCATGGCTTTTTAAAACCCACCTAAAACCCGGCATGGATTACTAGTGTCCGTCTTCTCCACATCTTTTGTACATTCAATAAAACTATATAAAACACTATATAGAGTGATACTAACACAATCCATTATGACAATTCTCGAATATATTCGTCCAGTATGTTGATATATTTTCTAATTATTAGAAATTGCTTTTTTAATTGTGGGAGCCATTAAGGAATAATCGAATGTGAACACTGCTCTACCCGCTTCACCTCCATTGTACTGTCTCCTTCTTTTTACTGATGTTCCTTTAATGTGAAAAACACAAAACTGATAGCATCTGTGTGGAAAAAACTGAAACACTGAACGCAGTTGCAGAAAAAACTGACTAAACTTGCTTGCGTAATGGTGCGATTTTCATTGAACGCATCCTGAATAATTTTGCCACAATCTGTATCGTTTGTATGAAAGAGGCCTAACGGTGGTTCCTCACAACACTTTAGCACTTTTTGGAAAAACGGTGCTTCAGTTTTTGAGGCATTTTTTGTGCCAATACCAAAAATAAAAAAAATAAAAAACTGTTGTGTTCATAATAATAGCAGTGTTTAAACAAAGGAACAAAGCTCAAAATCCTTCTAATAGTTTTTATTTTCATACACACAAATGCATTAGAACACTACACATTCTATTCCAAATCAAAACATGAAGAAAAATATATCAAATTTGTTTAATGATTATTAAACATTAATGATTGTTATGTGATTATTAGACTGTTTAAAAAAATAGCAGTGTTTGTATTCTTCATTACAAACTCATTCACTATATAAACTGAAAAATGTTTGAAGATTTTGCTTTCCTTTAAATCACTTAACTAATACTTAGTTGTATAACCACTGTTTCTGAGAACTGCTGGACATCTGTGTTGCATGGAGTCAACCAGCTTCTGGCACCTGTGAACAGGTATTCCAGCCCAGGATGATTGGACTACATTCCACAGTTCTTCTCTATTTCTTGGTTTTGCCTCAGAAACTGCATTTTTTATGTCACCCCACACGTTTTCTATTGGATTAAGATCCGGGGATTGGGCTGGCCACTCCATAACATCAATCTTGTTGGTGTGGAACCAAGATGTTGCAGGTTTTGTGGTGTGTTTGGGGTCGTTGTCTTGTTGGAACACCTATTTTAAGGGTATTTCCTCTTCAGCATAAGGCAGCATGACCTCTTCAAGTACTCTGATGTATTCAAACAGATCCATGATCCCTGGTTTGCGATAAATAGGTCCAACACTGTAGTATGAGAAACATCCCCATATCATGATGCTTGCGCTGTAGCTGTCCAGCTAAGACCTGTCCTAGGTTGCTAGTATAGCTTATATGTGTATACAGCTGGACCTGCCAATAGTCTTAATACAGTTTCTATGTTTATGTGTTAAAGACAAAAGCAGAGTTATTTTCTGTGACATCATGTTTTGGATGTCATATAACTGTTATATATTGTGTTCACAGAAGCAGAAAAGATAATATGCCTTTAAGATGCATTATATTAATGTAAGGTAAGCTCAGTGACACAGCAGAAACAACAGAAAGCATAATGTTAATCTTTTGTATCTGGGCAGAAGTCTAGACCAATCACAGCCAGCTTCAGACACAGCAAGAGCTTTCACCAATCACAGCCAGCCTCACACACAGCCTGTGTGGGGAATTCCCCTAGTTGCAATGATTACTCAACAGAGAGAGGAGCTGAACAGACACACAGTTCCAGTCAGAGTCTAGTTTTATGGAAACAAGAGGCCAAATAGGTATTTAGAACAGTTATATAATGTTCATATTGTTATATACTGAAACAGTTATATGTATGTTTACTTACAGTTCCACCAAATTGCAAGCTACAATTGCGAACTACAAAGTGTACAATCCAAATTCAAATTACATATTGCAATCCAAATTGTGCTGTGCCTGCCATATGCGCCACGAAGCTTCACTGTCCTCACAGTGTACTGTGACTTGAATTCAGTGTTTGGGGGTCGTCTGACAAACTCTCTCTGGCCACTAGACCCAAAAAAGAACTATCTTACTTTCATCAGTCCACAAAATGTCTCTTTAGGCCAGTCAATGTGCTCTTGTGACAAATTGTAACCTCTTCAGCACATTTTTTTTCAACAGTGAGACTTTGCAGGGGCTTCTTGCAGATAGCTTGGCTTCACATAGGTGTCTTCTAATTGTAACAGTACTCACAGGTAACTTTAGACGTTCTTTGAACTTCCTGGAGCTGATTGTTGGCTGAGTCCTTGCCATTTTGGCTATTCTATCCATTTGAATGGTAGCTTTTCGCTTTCTTTCACATCTTTCAGGTTTTGGTTGCCATTTTAAAGCATTTGCGATCATTTTAGCTGAGCAGCCTATCATTTTCTGCACTTCTTTAAATGTACAACATTTGCTGCCTTTCTTTCTTAAATAAGGGCAATAATTGGCACCTGTTTTTTAAAGAATGAATGACCTCGCTAATTGAACTCCACACTGCTATTATTTTGAACATGCCCCTTTCCATTAGTGATTCAATTACACAGAATCACTGTTGGGTCTGTTGGATTTATATTGCTCTACTACACCTGCTAGCAAATTATTTGCCATGTGGAAATATAATTTCTACCAAAAACAGTGATTGATCAGGTTAGTGATGTCTGACTGCTATTATTTTGAACACAACTGTAGATATATCCTACATGAAATTACACTTGTTCCTAATTAACAGACATTATTACGCTGTTGAACAGTGCTGGACTGAGACAAAATTTTAGCCCTGACATTTGAAAACACACAGACAGACATGAACCGCTCACATATGTGCTACACTCTCACAGGACACGGGCTGCATATGTACCAACACAAGTGCTACTCTCGCACAGGACACTGGCTGCATATGCACCACTCACAGAAAAAACATGTACCGCCCATCCAGCACTCACACAAAGGACATGTACCACTCACTAGGGTTGCCAACCGTCTAGAAATTTCCGGACAGTCCATAAAAATAGTCAAATTCTTGTGTCCGTGAAAAAAACTAATAGATGGTATTTTTTTTTTTTTTTTTTTTTTTTTTTTAGTTTTTAGGCCAATGACACTTAACTAGATTAGTTTGCAGCTCACAGTAAATATTGGTAATGAGCTCTTATCAGTATACTGAACTATAGACATATATTACTTATAATATTTATAAGTTTTCCAATTTGTCTGTAAAAAATGTTGGCTGTCCATGATTTTGGGATAAGTTGTCCAGAAAAAAGAAAACTTCTGCTTGACAAACCTGCACAGGACATGTTCCACAAATCCACCAATCGCACTAAGGACACGCATGTACCAATCTCACATAGGTTACTTTTTGCACATGCACCACTCACATAGGTTGCGCATCCCACAACCATCACTTACACATAGACCATTTGTAGCACATGCACCACTCACAAAGAAAATGTGTAGCACATCACCACTCATACATGACATGTGCAGCACATACACCACACACACAGAGGACACATACCCTACTAGTAAAGGACAAACATCGGCCGTAACGATTCACGAACGCGATCAAATGTTGGCGAACAGCAAGTTCGCGGTGGGCCCTATTCACTTTAATGGCAGGCGAACCTGAAAAACCTTCAGGTCATATATGCAGCCACCAAATACAAGAGGGGCACAAATCGTTCCACAGCATGGACAGTGACATACCAGAGGGGATCAATGGCAAAAATTCCCCCCAAAAATATGTATTTTAATCAAGGGCCATTTTTATGCATCTTAAAGGGAAATTCTTAGAACTGTGCCCTGCTGGAGCCTAGAAAATTTTTATTTTAGGCCACGGTAATACGGTACTTAAAAATTAGGCATTCACCTGACATAAAAGAAATTGTGATTATGTGGTTCAAGGTACATTATGCGGTCAATAGATAAAAATGTTAATGTAGGCCACTGGAGTACAAGCCCCAAACATTGGGCATTCACCAGACAGAAAAGAACAAATAATTATGTGGCTGGAGGTAGAGTAGACGGTCATTGGATATCAATTTTACTGCAGGCCAGTGGACTGCAGGTCCCAAACATTAGGCATTCACCGGACATAAAAGAACAAGTAATTAAGTTGTGGCTGGACGTTCAATTGATATCAAATTTACTGCAGGTCAGTGGACTACAGGCCCTAAAAATTATTCATTCACTGTAGAGAAAAGAACAATTGATAATGTGGCTGGAGGTACATTAGGCGGTCACCGTATAACATCTTTACTGTTAGCCAGTTAGACTACAGGCCCCAAACAATAGGCATTCACCGGACAAAAAAGAACAAGTAATTTTGTGGCTGGAGGTATATTTTACGATCATTGGACATCAATTTTACTGCAGGCAAGTACAAAAAGATGTCAAATAGATATGTTTAAAAGAACGAAAAATATAAAATTGGATTAAAAACATGGCTAACAAAATCCCCCCTCTTAAAAAAAAAAAAATGATAATAGTTGAAATTCGATAATACGTGGTTGTCACAGGTGTTGAATTCCTCCGGGGTCCCAAACATTAGGCATTCACAGGACAGAAAAGAACAAGTAATTATGTGGCTAGAAGTATATTAGAAGGTCATTCAATATCAATTTTACTGCAGGTCAGTGGACTACAGGCCCCAAACATTAGGCATTCACTGGACAGAAAAAAACAATTGATAATGTTAATGGAGGTACCTTAGGCGTTCACCGTATAACAATTTTACAGTTGGCCCGTTAGATTACAGGCCCCAAAAATTATGCATTCAACATACATAAATGATCAAGTGATTATGTGGCCGGAGGTATATTAGACGGTCAATGCATATCAATTTTACAGCAGGACTATGGACTACAGGCCCCAAAAATTATTCATTCACCATACATAAAAGCACAATTGATAATGTGGCTGGAGGTACATTAGGCGGTCACTGTACAACAATTTTACTGCTGGCCAGTTAGATTACAGGCCCCAAAAATGATGCATTCAACGTACATAAATGATCAAGTGATTATGTGGCTCTAGGTATATTAGAGGGCCATTCAATATAAATTTTACTGCAGGCCAGTGTAGTACAGGCCCCAAACATTAGGCATGTTAGGGTTGATCATGATGAGTCAAACCATATATTACTTTTCTATACAGGTTTAACTGTGGTGCCGAGATATATAAATTGTTCTATTTAAGTAAATTTGCTATTTGCAGCACCAGAGGCTGGCCATACTATCTACCCTCCCTTCTGAGTTACAGGGCTAGACATCTAATCTAACCCTGTGTTTTTGCTGCAGCACTGAGGCTCAGACACTCTGCGCTTGTGCACTAAATAGGATGCTGCTTTTCTGGGCTTGGGAAGCAGCAGAAGATCTATAGGGCATACACTGAATCGGGTCATTGACTTGGCAACTGTGCGTTGGATGTGATGAGCACTGCTTTCTGAGCTCATCAAATCCACTGTACAGGCACTGAGTCATTGAGGCTCCGCACTGGCACAAGAACGCAAGTCTAGATGAGATAGTACTCCAAATAGCTAATTTACATGAATTTATTTCAGTACTTATTTACCATATAGAGAAAAAAACATATTGTTGACCTAGCATGATCAACCCTACCAGGCAATATGCCTGGTTTAATAGGTTTGATCACGCTGACAGATGCGTTGACTTAGCAGATGTTCAATGTGTTATTTATTTGTCTACATCATTACAGTGTACAGTATGTTAGTCATTTCTAAATAAATGACAATATGGTCTTCAACACTGTACAAAATAAGCCCTTCCTATGACAATAAAGCGACTCTGGCATATCAGAGAATACCTTTAGGCAATCAGTTGACAAAGAGGCTTGAATCCCTTGAGTTGACAGAAATGTCCAAAATGGTGAGTGTTGATCTTATCAAGCATTTGCATAAAACAAATAGATTTAGGATGTGTAAACCAGACTGTTATAATCTTGCTCTTCACTTTCCAGCATTAATCAAATCTTCAGTTCCACAGTTTATAGCCTTGGGCAATGCTTGGACAAACTCAGTAAGCAGAAATTCTCAGGAAAATGTGTCAGCAATATTACTTGTTGCAGAAGATAGGGATTTGAAGATAAAATGCTACCATAAAATTATCAGGAGCTGCCGCTGAATGAAATTAAATCCCAGGTTTAATTTTTTAAGGACTTTTTGAAAACCAAACAAGCAATCTAAATTGTTGAAATGGGAAACTCCTTCACCTTTCCCTTTTGCGTTCCACCTTTCATGTGTTTCAATAACAATAATGTTCCCATTCAAGTAAAAACATTGTAGCACAAGGTTTCAGCTTTACTTACTGCAAACCCCCTTAAACCCTTCCCACGTAGGGTGCTTTCACAAAGTCATTGTTTGATCAGTGATTTCCATTAGTTGTGAGTAGAGTTGAGTGGACACCTGGATGTTCGGGTTCGGCAGGTTAGGCCGAACTTGAACAAAAAGTTTGGGTTCGGGACCCGAACTTGACCCGAACTTGACCCCGAACCCGATTGAAGTCACTTTTGGGCACTAAAATGGCTCTAAAATAGTCCTGAAAAGGGCTAGAGGGCATCAAAATGTGCTTAAGAGCATGGCAAATGTTCTGCAAACAAATGTGGATAGGGAAATGACTTAAAATAACATAACATACAGAAAAAAATTAAAATAACAATCTGGATCTAGGAGTAGGAGGTTGAGGAGGCGGTGGATGGGTGGATATGGCGGTGTACGTTGATGTGGCGGTGTAGGTGGAAGCGGCATTGAAGGAGGAATAGGTAGACAACACTGATTTGTGTTATTTTTTATTTTTAAATTGGGGTATCCCCAAAATATTGGGACATACTGTATAACAAAATAAAACAAAGAATAAGTGCACTTGAGTACAAGAATGAATGGTTGAGACTGGTATAAATGTCTATTCTGCACAAGGTACGGACAAATCCTGTGGGATCCATGCCTGGTTCATTTTAATAAACGTAAGCTTGTCCACATTGGCTGTGGCCTGTGATAATGCTCTCTGCCGTGCTAAACACACGTTCACACTATACACTGGCTGCAGGGCAGGTCAGCACCTCCAAGGCTGACAAAGCTTTTCCACATTTGGGCCATGCTAACCCTGCCTTCTCAGGTGCTGGCGGTGCCCCAGCTACGTTGGCGACCTCTTCCTCCTCCTCTGCCTTTGCCTTGTGCTTCCACTGTGCCCCCGCTGTCAGGTGGGAATGCTATCATCAGCGTGCGCTTGTAGTCGCGCATCTTCAGATCAGTAACAGATGTTTTCACTAAATTTAGTTCCCTGTCAGCAATGCAGAGCAGGGGTTCAGTCACTGCAAAATGGGGGTCATGTCATCCAGCAATAGAACAGAGGATTTTGAGAGATTTAGGCCCCTGTCAGCAATGCAGAGCAGGGGTTCATCCACGGCAAAAGGGGGTTCATGTCACTCAGCAATACAACAGAGGATTTTGAGAGATTTAGGCCCCTGTCACCCAGGCACAGCAGGGGTTCATTCATGGCAAAAGGGAGTACATGTCACCCAGCAATACAACAGAGGATTTTGAGAGATTTAGACCCCTGTCATCCAGGCACAGCGGGGGCTCATTCACGGCAAAAGGGAGTACATGTCACCCAGCAATACAACAGAGGATTTTGAGAGATTTAGGACCTTGTCACCCAGGCACATCAGGGGTTCATTCACAGCAAAAGGGGGTTCATGTCACCCAGAAATACGACAGAGGATTTTGAGAGATTTAGGCCCCTGTCACCCAGGCACAGCAGGGGTTCATTCACGGCAAAAGGGGGTTCATGTCACCCAGCAATACAACAGAGGATTTTGAGATATTTAGGCCCCTGTCACCCAGGCACAGCAGGGGTTTGTATACGCCAAAAATTGTAAAATGTCACCCGACAATTGAAATTAAGAATTTTTTAAATTTTGGGCACTAAAATTGGCACTTTTTTAAATTAAAATGTCTCTAAAATAGTCCTGAAAAAGGCTAGAGGGATATAAAAGGCAGTAAAAATGTGTTCAAGAGCAGGGCAACTGCTCTGCAAACAAATGTGGAGAGGGAAATAACTTAAAATGAAATAAAATAACTAAAAATTACAAATGATTAACCTGCAACTCAGAGAAGGAGGTGGATATGGAGTTGGAGGTTGGGGAGGCGGTGAATGTGGTGTTGTAGGTGGAGGCAGCAGGTAGCCAACAATGTTTATTTTTATTTTTTATATGGTAGGTAGGTAGCCCCCAAAATATTGGGCCAAATAAAAAAAAAGAAAACAAAGAATCATTGCATTTGACTTGAGTACAAGAATGTATGTTTGATGGTGGTATAAATGTCTATTCTGTACAAGTTACAGACAAGTCTTGTGGGATCCAAGCCTGGTTCATTTTAATGAACGTGAGCATGTCAACGTTGGCTGTGGACAGGCGGCTGCGTCTGTCTGTAATGATGCCTCCTGCCATGCTAAATACACGTTCAGAGAGTACACTGGCTGCAGGGCAGGCCAGCACCTCCAAGGCATACAGGGCAAGCTCTGGCCATATGGACAATTTGGAGACCCAGAAGTTGAATGGGGCAGAACCATAAGTCAGTACTAGAGTTGAGCGAACACCTGGATGTTCGGGTTCGAGAAGTTCGGACGAACTTTCAGAAAATGTTCGGGTTTGGGATCCGAGCTGTACCCGAACTTCGCCCCGAACCCTATTGAAGTAAATAGGGACCCGAACTGTTCGGCACTGTAAAATAGCCCAGGAAAGGGCTAGAGGGCTGCAAAAGGCAGCAAAATGTAGGTAAATCCCCTGCAAACAAATGTGGATCGAGAAATGAATAAAAAAAATATATATATATTAACCAATATCAATTGGAGAGAGGTCCCATAGCAGAGAATCAAGCTTCATGTCACCCACCACTGGAACAGGCCACTGTCAGATATTTTTAGGCCCCGGCACCCAGACAGAGGAGAGAGGTCACATAGCAGAGAAACAGGCTTCATGTCATAGCAGAGAATCAGGCTTCATGTCACCCACCACTGGAACATGCCACTGTCAGATATTTTTAGGCCCCGGCACCCAGACAGAGGAGAGAGGTCCCATAGCAGAGAATCAGGCTTCATGTCACCCACCACTGGAACAGGCCACTGTCAGATATTTTTAGGCCCCGGCACCCAGACAGAGGAGAGAGGTCCCATATCAGAGAATCAAGCTTCATGTCACCCACCACTGGAACAGGCCACTGTCAGATATTTTTAGGCCCCGGGACCCAGACAGAGGAGAGAGGTCACATAGCAGAGAAACAGGCTTCATGTCATAGCAGAGAATCAGGCTTCATGTCACCCACCACTGGAACATGCCACTGTCAGATATTTTTAGGCCCCGGCACCCAGACAGAGGAGAGAGGTCCCATAGCAGAGAATCAGGCTTCATGTCACCCACCACTGGAACAGGCCACTGTCAGATATTTTTAGGCCCCGGCACCCAGACAGAGGAGAGAGGTCCCATAGCAGAGAATCAGGCTTCATGTCACCCACCACTGGAACAGGTCACTGTCAGATATTTTTAGGCCCCGGGTCCCAGACAGAGGAGAGAGGTCCCATAGCAGAGAATCAGGCTTCGTGTCATCCACCACTGGAACAGGGCACTGGCAGATATTTTTAGGCCGCGGCACCCAAACAGAGGAGAGGTTTATTCAACTTTGGGTTGCCCCGCAATATAATGGTAAAATTAAAAAAAGAGGATTGAATAAAGAAGTGCCCTGGAGTACAAGAATATATGGTTAAGGGGAGGTAGTTATAAATGTCTAATCTGCACAAGGGAAGGACAGGTCCTATGGGATCCATGCCTGGTTCATTTTTATGAACGTCAGCTTGTCCATATTGGCAGGCGGCTGCATTTGTCTGTAATGACACCCCCTGCTATGCTAAATACACGTTCAGACAAAACGTTGGCCACCGGGCAGGCCAGCACCTCCAAGGCATAAAAGGCTAGCTCTGGCCACGTGGACAATTTGGAGACCCAGAAGTTGAATGGGGCCAAACCATCAGTCAGTACGTGGAGGGATGTGCACAAGTACTGTTCCACCATGTTAGTGAAATGTTGCCTCCTGCTAATACGTTCCGTATCAGGTGGTGGTGCAGTTAGTTGTGACGTGGTGACAAAACTTTTCCACATCTCTGTCATGCTAACCCTGCCCTCAGAGGAGCTGGCTGTAACACAGCTACGTTGGCAACCTTTTGTTCCTCCTCTGCCTTCGCCTTGGGCTTCCACTTGTTCCCCTGTGACATTTGGGAATGCTCTCAGTAGCGCGTCTACCAACGTTCGCTTGTACTCACGCATCTTCCTATCACGCTCCAGTGCAGGAAGTAAGGTGGGCACATTGTCTTTGTACCAGGGATCCAACAGGGTGGCAACCCAGTAGTCTGCACACGTTAAAATGTGGGCAACTCTGCTGTCGTTGCGCAGGCACTGCAGCATGTAGTCCCTCATGTGTGCCAGGCTGCCCAGAGGTAAGGACAAGCTGTCCTCTGTGGGAGGCATATCGTCATCGTCCTCCGTTTCCCCCCAGCCATGCACCAGTAATGGACCCGAGCTGCGTTGGGTGCCACCCCGCTGTGAACATTCTTCATCCTCATCCTCCTCCACCTCCTCCTCATCCTCGTCCTCCAGTAGAAGGCCTTAGCTGGCCACATTTGTACCTGGCCTCTACTGTTGCAAAAAACCTCCCTCTGAGTCACTTCGAAGAGACTGGCCTGAAAGTGCTAAAAATGACCCCTCTTCCTCCTCCTCCTGGGCCACCTCCTCTTCCATCATCGCCCTAAGTGTTTTCTCAAGGAGACATAGAAGTGGTATTGTAACGCTGATAACAGCGTCATCGCCACTGGCCATGTTGGTGGAGTACTTGAAACAGCACAACAGGGCACACAGGTCTCAGATGGAGGCCCATTTATTGGTGGTGAAGTGGTGCTGTTCCGCAGTGCAACCCGTGAAACTCCACTATGGCCTGCTGCTGCTCGCACAGTCTGTCCAGCATGTGCAAGGTGGAGCTCCACCTGGTGGGCACGTCGCATATGAGGCGGTGAGCGGGAAGTCCGAAGTTACGCTGTAGCGCAGACAGGCGAGCAGCGGCAGGATGTGAACGCCGGAAGCTCGCACAGACGGACCGCACTTTATGCAGCAGCTCTGACATGTCGGGGTAGTTGTGAATGAACTTCTGCACCACCAAATTCAGCACATGCGCCAGGCAAGGGATGTGTGTCAAACCGGCTAGTCCCAGAGCTGCAACGAGATTTTGCCCATTATCGCACACCCCCAGGCCGGGCTTGAGGCTCACCGGCAGCAACCACTCGTCGGTCTGTTGTTCAATACCCCGCCACAACTCCTGTGCGGTGTGGGGCCTGTTTGTCCCCCAAACATATGAGTTTTAGAATGGCCTGCTGATGTTTACCCCGGGCTGTGCTGAAGTTGGTGGTGAAGGTGTGTGGCTGACTGGATGAGCAGGTGGAAGAAGAGGAGGAGGAAGCCAAGTAGGAGGAGGAAGCTACAGGAGGCAAAGAATCCTTGGCGGCGGAAGAACTCTCCGCCTGGGACCCAGCCGCCACTACATTTACCCAGTGTGCAGTTAGGGAGATATAGCGTCCCTGGCCGTGCTTACTGGTCCACGTATCTGTGGTTAGGTGGACCTTGCCACAGATGGCGCTGCGCAGTGCACACTTGATTTTTATCAGATACTTGGTTGTGCAGGGAAGGCACGGCTCTCTTGGAGAAGTAGTGGCGGCTGGGAACAACATACTGTGGGACAGCAAGCGACATGAGCTGTTTGAAGCTGTCTATGTCCAACAGCCTGAATGACAGCATTTCATAGGCCAGTAGTTTAGAAATGCTGGCATTTAGGGCCAGGGATCGAGGGTGGCTAGGTGGGAATTTACGCGTTCTCTCAAATGTTTGTGAGATGGACAGCTGAACGCTGCCGTGTGACATGGTGGAGATGCTTGGTGACGGAGGTGGTGGTGTTGGTGGTACATCCTCTGTTTGCTGGGCGGCAGGTGCCAACGTTCCTCCCGAGGTGGAGGAAGAGGCCGAGGCAGCAGCAGAAGAGGTAGCAGGGGGAGCCTTAGTGAGTTTCTTGTTTTTAAGGTGTTTACTCCACTGCAGTTCATGCTTTGCATGCAGATGCCTGGTCATGCAGGTTATGCTAAGGTTCAGAACGTTAATGCCTTGCTTCAGGCTCTGATGGCACAGCTGGCAAACCACTCGGGTCTTGTCGTCAGCACATTGTTTGAAGAACTGCCACGCCAGGGAACTCCTTGAAGCTGCCTTTGGGGTGCTCGGTCCCAGGTGGCGGTGGCCAGTAGCAGGTGAACTCTCTTGGCGGCGGGTGTTCAGCTTTTGCCCCCTTCTCCCTCTTTTGCTACGCTGTTGGCTTGGTCTCACCACTGCCTCTTCCTCTGAACTCTGGAAGTCAGTGGCACGACCTTCTTTCCATATGGGGTCTATGACCTCATCGTCCCCTGCATCGTCTTCCACCCAGTCTTCCTCCCTGACCTCCTGTTCAGTCTGCACACTGCAGAAAGACACAGCACTTGGCACCTGTGTTTTGTCATCATCATAGACGTGCTGACTCTGATGAGGTGGTATTCCCATGTCCTCATCATCAGGAAACATAAGTGGTTGCTGCGTCAGTGCATTCTATGTCTTCCACCGCTGGGGAAGGGCTAGGTGGATGCCCTTGGGAAACCCTGCCAGCAGAGTCTTCAAACAGCATAAGAGACTGCTGCATAACTTGAGGCTCAGACAGTTTCCCTGATATGCATGGGGGTGATGTGACAGACTGATGGGCTTGGTTTTCAGGCGCCATCTGTGCGCTTTCTGCAGAAGACTGGGTGGGAGATAATGTGAACGTGCTGGATCCACTGTCGGCCACCCAATTGACTAATGCCTGTACCTGCTCAGGCCTTACCATCCTTAGAACGGCATTGAGTCCCACCAAATATCGCTGTAAATTCTGGCGGCTACTGGGACCTGAGGTAGTTGGTTCACTAGGACGTGTGGTTGTAGCAGAACGGCCACGTCCTCTCCCAGCACCAGAGGGTCCACTAACACCACCACGACCATGTCTGCGTCCCTTACTAGATGTTTTCCTCATTGTTACCGTTCACCACAATAAGAAAAAAATGATTTGGCCCAATGTATTGAATTCAAATTCAAGCCTTTTTTAACAGACACCTAACACTATCCGGCTATCTATTTAAGTACCGTATTACACTAATACAGGCACAGCAGTAACCACAGATTTAGGGGAATATAAATTGTCGGCCTAGTATTTAGGCCCTGGATGAAAGGTATCCTTTTACGAACAGAATTAGACTTGGAGATGCACGGTAGCGTGTGAAGTTAATGAGGATGACCCTATCATCACTTGAATTTGCACCTTGAATGTAATATACCCTTTTACGGACAGAAATACACTATGTGAGATGCACAATAGTGCGTGCAAATTTAAAGGCTTATGCTTTCAGCAATTGCAATTTAACAGTTTGTGTAATATATAGAGATGTCGCGAACATAAAATTTTCCATTTTTGCAAATGTTCGCGAACAGGCGAACCGGGCGAACCGCCATTGACTTCAATAGGCAGGCGAATTTTAAAACCCACATGGACTCTTTCTGGCAACAATAGTGATGGAAAGGTTGTTTAAAGGGGACTAACACCTGGACTGTGGCATGCCGGAGGGGGATCTATGGCATAACTCCCATGGAAAATTACGCAGTTGACGCAGAGTCGGGTTTTAATCCATAAAGGGCATAAATCACCTAACATTCCTAAATTGTTTGGAATAACGTGCTTTAAAACATCAGGTATGATGTTGTATCGAACTCCCTGTTTAACGCACCGCAAACAACCGCAAACAGTCCATTTGCACAACCGCAAACTCCCCATTTGCACAAGGTTGGATACCAAGCTAGCCATGTCCCGTTCCTTGTCCTCACTGATGTGATTGAAGGTCTCTTCCTCCACCCAGCCACATACAACACCAAGGGTCCCCGAAAGGTGACAACAAGCCCCCTGGGACGCCTGCTGTGTTTGGTCTTCCACCTCCTCAAAGCCACCTTTCTCCTCTGACTCCTCTTCTTCAGACTCCTCTCTCTGCGATATTATAAGGTGTGTTAAGTAGTACTATTCCTATCAGTTTAATCCCTGTTATGTCCCCTATCAGGGGACGTGTATATGGCATCGATTTCAGGAACCGGGAGATGGAAAAAGATGCTTGGTCGGTCCTCCTACTTCAAATTTAGGGCACTGCGCGTGCAATCGAATGTGCCTCCAGATTTGAGCGGTGTGTTAAGTAGTACTATTCTTATCAGTTTAATCCCTGTTACGTCCTCTATCAGGGGACGTGTATATGGAATCGATTTTAGGAACCGGGAGATGGAAAAAGATGCTTTAATCAGTTTAATATCTGTTACGTTCACTAGTATTAGTGTTAAGCAAAAGTATTTTGCTGTATTTGTGAGAGGAGAGGCTGATTACACGGCTACTTACTTGCCCCTGTGAGGCCAGGCTGGCTGGGTACTAGGCTATTTATAGGCTCCTGTAGGCCTAGGCTGACGACGATTCAGCTGATTTCACTACCTATGAGTCAGCTCTAGGATACAGCAGCATGGTGTGGAGGCTCCTTACGGCTGGGCGATGGCAGAATGTCTTAGCAGGGCGCTGGTATTCACGGTAGGATCGGAGTGGTTTGCACGGGACCAACGCTGCGGTCCGCGACATGTAGTGCTCTGAGATGTAGCAGAGTCGGGCGCTAAACGGTTGAATGATGGTTGTTAGTTGGTTCAAGTCATGCACGCTGTGTTTTTATATCAATGGTAAAAAAATTTTTTTTTTTTTAAATGCTGTGGTATTGTATTTGATGGCATGGTGCCTACAGGGCGGCATGCGATGCGCAGTACTCTGGTTCAAAGCAGAGTGGGGTGCTAACGGTCTAGTGAATGCTCGGCTGTCTAGGGGCTCGTTGGGGGTCATTGCATATAGTTGTTGGCCTAGCAGGCGCCTGGTGTAGGTATGGTCGCAGGTTTCCTCTATTGGGGAAAAAAAAAAAAATGTGTGTTTTTAACATGCAGGGGCACATCTGTAGCTAACGCCAAACATGCAAGGAGTTGGGGTATGTATACCAGGGGTCCGCATGTGGGGATCCATGCAGATCAGTCGAGGCGCCCGCATTTGAGTTCTGATGCTCCTGTAGGTAAGAGTGGTTTATCTATAAACTGTATGTTATGGGCACGCATGTGTCAGCGGTTCTGTGCTGGGGTATAGGTGCATTATATGTTGCTTTATTGTCGTTGCTTCAAGGTTCATGTTCATACACGTTTATGTTTCTTGGGTGGTGCTGTGGTGACCATCCCAGAGAAAAGGAAAAAAAAAAAAAAGCCTGCAGCATTATGTGGAGGCGTTACCTTCAAAGCTATGTCCATGTGTCTGCATTTACAATTTATACTCTGCTCACCACTAGAGCTGCGTTCATGCATTGCTGTTGCATCACATTGATACCCTGTTATCTCAGATTGCATTCACAGCTGCGTTATACCGTGCTCTTCATGCTCACAGCTGGGCCCATACCATGTTTCAGGCACTACTCACATCCACAGCTGCGTTCACCCAGCTGTTCATACATCACTTCGGCTTCCACTTAAGGCCGCATTTTCCTTTTCATTGCTACATCATGGTTACTCAGTATTTTCTCTGGGGCAGTCAGTGCACCGCTCTGATACGTTCTCCTAATGAACATAGCTGCTTTCCTTCAGGTTTACGTTTCTTCCCTCACTGGCGCCTGGCCCCGCCATTAGGGTCTCTCTCGCCTGGCGGTTAATAAATCCTGTCACGACTACAGGCGATTACGTCCCGATCCATTATCAGAGTTAAGCGGCATATGCCATCTTCTAATTTTTGGGTCCTTTATTAATAATAAGAATAATTAAAGCGGTGGCCTGGGGAAGTATAGGTGTAGTATTTGCTACCAGCAATAGTTGGTGTCCGAGCAGGGCCCTTAGCGAATGGTTGGACTTCATTAAGTCTTCCATCACATTCACCATTGTTATTTCAGTCTGCAGCTCCCGGGTTCAGACCTTCTTGTAATATGTTCATATGATCGTCAACATAGGGGTAAATCGTTTCTGACTACCGACCGCTCTTTCAAAACATCAACTTTAGCTACCTCCAAAAACAACGGCACGTGACAAAGAGGTAAGGTATATAGAAGTCGCTGATATGTACGGTATATTCCACACCTTCATCAGGTAGAGTTTTCTGCGTTCAAAGCGGGTGTCGTAATGGTATGTATATGTTTACTCTAAATAAGGTCTATGCTTTTTGGCCCCTTTAGGCTGCCCTACAGCAGCAGTTACGGCACAATTCTACTGCTTGTTGCAAGATAGGGTTAGATAGGTTAGGGACACCTTTCTGATAGCCGATCCGAACACAAGTGTTAAGCAAAAGTATTTTGCTGTATTTGTGAGAGGAGAGGCTGATTACACGGCTACTTACTTGCACCTGTGAGGCCAGGCTGGCTGGGTACTAGGCTATTTATAGGCTCCTGTAGGCCTAGGCTGACGACGATTCAGCTGATTTCACCCACCCACCCACGCCATCTTACAGTCACTTCATATAGGGGTGGCCCCCTTTAGGCTGCCCTACCGCAGCAGTTATGGCACAATTCTACTGCTTGTTGCAAGATAGGGTTAGATAGGTTAGGGACACCTTTCTGATAGCCGATCCGAACACAATTATTATTATAAGGTGTGTTAAGTAGTACTATTCCTATCAGTTTAATCCCTGTTACGTCCCCTATCAGGGGACGTGTATGGAATAGATTGTAGACAACCACAAAGAGTTGTCAATAGTTGACACACTCATGACATAAATTGTATTCCTCTATGCGTCAATCTTAGTGTAGTGAGGACTGTGCTCGTGCGCACGTTTGGGAGATTGCTGGCGATGGGGGTTTTTCAAAGCCTATGGTCGTGCTGAGGTAGTTCAGTGACAGTTAAGTGACCCAGAAAACAATGATTCTGCAGTGTGGGCCCAATGTTGGCCTTGTAGGCTTTAATGATCACCTTAGATGATCACAAAGAAAATGAATGTTTTTTCTATGCAAAATTATCCAGCCGATCGCTTTTGGTCTGTTCACAATGAAGCAACGACCTTATCATCTGGGGTGTGCCAACATTGCCATTGCCAACACACTCATAGAGGTGGTCGCTTCATTGTGATACGCAAGCCTCTTCACCACAACAAGGGAACAATCACGAAGGGGAATTGACACATGTATGTGCCTTTTTTTTTTTTTTTGTTTGGTTTTTGAAGCCACAGTGCAACACTAGAGGCCAGAAAAATTTGGCATGTGCACATGCCTGTAAAATTGGGTATTGTTGCAGCCGCTGCTGTAGCAACGGCCGGAAAAATTGATGTTTTCCAGGCAGAAAGTGCACTAAAACATTGCGACTTGAACCCAAGTCATCCGGCATGCAGAGATTAAATACAGCAGCGTGTGGACCATTGAATAGCCAAACGCATCTCATCAGGCCTTTTTTAGTCAAATGCATCCCCCACTGTCAGTCCCTTCGGGATCCATCCCTCATTCATCTTAATAAAGGTGAGGTAATCTAGACTTTTTTGACCTAGGCGATTTCTCTTCTCAGTGACAATACCTCCTGCTGCACTGAAGGTCCTTTCTGACAGGACACTTGAAGCCGGGCAGGCCAGAAGTTCTATCGCAAATTGGGATAGCTCAGGCCACAGGTCAAGCCTGCACACCCAGTAGTCAAGGGGTTCATCGCTCCTCAGGGTGTCGATGTCTGCTACCTGTCGGTCAAGTCATTCTCTGAGGGTGGAACCTGAAGGGCTGTGGTGATGCGTAGGACTTAAAAAGCTCTGCATGTCCTCCATCAACAACACGTCTGTAAAGCGTCCTGTCCTTGCCGGCGTGGTCGTGGTAGGAGGAGGATTACTTTCACCTCTTCCCCTGTTAGATTCCCGTTGTGCTGTGACATTACCCTTATACGCTGTATAAAGCATACTTTTTAATTTATTTTGGAACTGCTTCATCCTTTATGACTTCCGGTAATTTGGTAACATTTCAGGTACTTTCTGCTTATACCGGGGGTCTAGTAGCGTGGCCACCCAATACAGGTCATTCTCCTTCAACCTTTTTATACGAGGGTCCCTCAACAGGCACGACAGCATGAAAGACCCCATTTGCACAAGGTTGGATGCCGAGCTCCTCATGTCCCGTTCCTCGTCCTTACTGATCTCATTGAAGGTCCGTTCTTCCCCCCCCCCAGCCACGTACAACACCATGGGTACCAGATAGGTAACAACGAGCACCCTGGGATGCCTACTGTGGTTGGTCTTCCTCCTCCTCAAAGCCACATTCCTCCTCTGACTCCACTTCCTCAGACTCGTCTTCCAGCGTTGCAACAGGTATAGCAAGCGATGCTTATAAGGCTGTTTCTGGTGGTGATGATAGTGACACGCTCCAGGAAGAAAACAAATGGGATGATGTCGCTGATGTTGCCTTCGGTGCGACTGACTAGGTTTGTCACCTCCTCAAAAGGACGCATGAGCCTACAGGCATTGCCCATGAGCATCCAGTAACGTGGCAAAAAAATTCCCAGCTCCGCAGAGGCTGTCCTAGCACCCTGGTCAGACAAATACTCGTTGACGGCTTTTTCTTGTTGGAGCAGGCGGTCGAACATTAGGAGTGTTGAATTCCAACGTGTCGGGCTGTCGCAAATCAAGCGCCTCACTGGCATGTTTCGGCGCTGAATGTCTGAAAAGTGCGCCATGGCCGTGTAGGAACGCCTGAAATGGCCACACACCTTCCTGGCCTGCTTGAGGACGTCCTGTAAGCCTGGGTACTTATGCACAAAGCGTTGTACGATCAGATTACACACATGTGCCATGCACAGCACATGTGTCAACTTGCCCAAATTCAATGCCGCCAACAAATTGCTCCATTGTCACACACCACTTTGCCGATCTCCAGTTGGTGCGGAGTCAGCCACTGATCCACCTGTGCGTTCAGGGTGGACAGGAGTGCTGGTCCGGTGTGACTCTCTACTTTCAGGCAAGTCAACCCCAAGACGGCGTGACACTGTTGTATCCGGGATGTGGAATAGCCCCTGGGGAGCTGGGGGGGTGCCGTTGGAGCAAGACGCAGCAGCAGAAGAGGACTAAGCCGAGGAGGTTATGGAAGAGGATGGAGTAGGACGAGTAGAGGAGGTGGCAGCAGGCCTGCCTGCAAGTCGTGGCGGTGTCACCAACTCCTCTGCAGATCCACGCATTCCATGCTTGGCAGCCGTCAGCAGGTTTACCCAATGCGCAGTGTAGGTGATATACTTGCCCTGACCATGCTTTGCAGACCAGGTATCAGTGGTCACATGGACCCTTGCCCCAACACTGTGTGCCAGACATGCCATGACTTCCTTTTGCACAATCGAGTACTGGTTGGGGATTGCCTTTTTGTGCAAAGAAATTTCGTCCAGGTACCTTCCACTGCGGTGTCCCAATAGCTACAAATTTTTTGAAGGCCTCAGACTCCACCAGCTTGCATGGTAAAAGCTGGCGGGCTAAGAGTTCCGACAAGCCAGCTGTCAGACGCCGGGCAAGGGAGTGACTTTGTAACATTGGCTTCTTACGATCAAACATGTCCTTAACAGACACCTGACTGTGGGCAGATGAGCAGGAACTGCTCAAGGCGAGAGGCGGAGTGGCGGGTGGTTGAGAGGGGGCAAGGAGGACAGCAGTGGTTGACGTGGCTGAAGATGCTGGACCAGGAGGAGGATGGTGGCTTTGAGTTTGTGTGCTGCTTTTACTCATGTGTTGATCCCATCGGCATTTGTGATGTGAGATCATGTGCCTTCGCAAAGCAGTTGTACCTAGGTGGGTGTTGGACTTCCCACGACTCAGTTTCTTTTGGCACAGGTTGCAAATGGCATTGCTGTTATCAGAGGCAGACACACAAAAAAAATGCCACACTGCTGAGCTTTGCAATGATGGCATTCTGGTGGTGGTAACAGCATGCGTTGATTGGCGTGCTGTCTGGCTGACCATGGGTGCCGATACATGCTGTCTGACTGTGCCACTAGCTCCTTGTGACGACCTCCCCCTGCTTCCAACTCGTCTCCTCCTCCTCTCTGTCTCCCCATCTGAACTTTCCCCCTGTTCTTCTTCTCTTCGAGCGGGCACCCACGTGACATCCACGGACACATCATCATCAACCGCTTCACTTGTATCTGACAACTCAGCAAAGGAAGCAGCAGCGGGTACAACATCATCATCATCATCATCATCATCATCACACCGTACATCCAACTGTGTAATGCTGCCTGACTGAGAAATATCCCTGTTATCTACATCCTCTGGCAATAATGGTTGCGCATCACTCATTTCTTCCAACTGATGTGTAAATAACTCCTCTGATAGATCAAGTGAAGCAGCTGTGGTGCTAGTGTTGGTGGTGGCAGCAGGCGGGCGAGTGGTAACTTGAGAGGTGCCCGAAGCTGAGCTGGAGGAGGATGGTGCGTAAAGGTTCCGAGCGGAAGCTGTAGAAGATTGGGTGTCCTGTGTTAGCCAGTCAACTATGTCCTCAGAACCTTTCGAGTTCAGGGTACGTGGCCTCTGAACACTGGGCATTAGTCTAAGGCCAAAGGGAATCACAGCACCACGACCACGACGGCCCCTGCAGGGTGGCCTGCCTCTGCCTGTCATTTTTTTTTAGATTAGTTAAGTTGTACTAAGTTGTTTTTCTTTAAATGTAATCTAATGTGACACCAGATATGAGTTGCGCTGGTGACACTATGCACTTGCAGGGCTGTGAGCCTGACACACATGCTGGCAGGCAGGCAACTGCAATTTGATTACACAGGAAAAAAAAAAATGCAGACTGATGTTCTAGCCCTAAAAAGTGCTTTTTGGCGTGCTGTCCTTACAGCTGAGATCAGATGAGTCTTTCAGGACTGGAGTGGACACTGAATACACTTGCGTAGCTATCGATTTCCATATTAGATCAGCAGCATCTACACTGTCCCTCCTCTCACTAAGAATGCAGCTTCCGAATTAATCTAAAATACAGTCATGTGAAAAAATTCGGACACCCTTTGAAAGCATGTGGTTTTTTGTAACATTTTTAATAAAAGGTTATTTCATCTCCGTTTTAACAATACAGAGAGATTAAAGTAATCCAACTAAACAAAGAAAACTGAAGAAAAGTCTTTTCAAGATCTTCTGTAAATGTCATTCTACAAAAATGCCTATTCTAACTGAGGAAAAAGATAGGACACCCTCACATGTATTCCCTCTTAAATTGGCTCAGATCTCACACAGGTATATCACACCAGGTGCACATAATTAGTAGATCGTTACTCTGCATGTTGAATGAGGCTTGCCCTATTTAAACCTCAGACATTTAGTTTGGTGTGCTCCTGACTGTTGAAGTGAGTGAGCACCATGGTGAGAGCAAAAGAGCTGTCAGAGGACTTCAGAAAAAAGATTGTAGCAGCCTATGAGTCTGGGAAGGGATTTAAAAAGATCTCAAAAGATTTTGAAATAAGCCATTCCACTGTCCGGAAGATAGTCTACAAGTGGACTTCCAAGAAAAGAACCTCATACCAACTGTGAAGCATGGAGGTGGAAGTGTCATGGTTTGGGGCTGCTTTGCTGCAGCAGGACCTGGTCAGCTCACCATCATAGAATCCACGATGAATTATACTGTGTATCAGAA
This sequence comes from Bufo gargarizans, assembly GCF_014858855.1. Lineage (NCBI taxonomy): Eukaryota > Metazoa > Chordata > Amphibia > Anura > Bufonidae > Bufo > Bufo gargarizans. The sequence continues at coordinate 583,913,798 of NC_058080.1, read as the reverse complement.
GGTGCTTGAAGAACATGTGAGACCATCAGTTAGAAAATTAAAGCTGAAGCGGAACTGGACCATGCAACATGACAATGACCCAAAACATACTAGTAAATCAACCAAAGATTGGCTGAAAAAGAAGAAATGGAGAGTCCTGGAATGGCCAAGTCAAAGTCCAGATTTGAATCCCATTGAGATGCTGTGGGGTGACTTGAAAAGGGCTGTACGTGCAAGAAACCCCTCAAACATCTCACATCTGAAAAAGTTCTGCATTGAGGAGTGGGGTAAAATTTCCTCAGACCGATGTCGAAGACTGGTAGATGGCTACAAGAACCGTCTCACTGCAGTTATTTCAGCCAAAGGAGGTAACACTCGCTATTAGGGGCAAGGGTGTCCTATCTTTTTCCTCAGTTAGAATAGGCATTTTTGTAGAATGACATTTACAGAAGATCTTGAAAAGACTTTTCTTCAGTTTTCTTTGTTTAGTTGGATTACTTTAATCTCTCTGTATTGTTGAAACGGAGATGAAATAACCTTTTATTAAAAATGTTACAAAAAACCACATGCTTTCAAAGGGTGTCCTAATTTTTTCACATGACTGTAGATGCTGTCCAGGAGGTGGGAGGGTCTAGGAGGGAGGGTCTGCTGCTGATTGGCTGGAATGTGTCTGCTGACTTTGAGGTACAGGGTCAAAGTTTATTTAATGATGATGTATAGGGGGCGGACCGAACATTGCATATGTTCACCCGCTGCGGCGAACGCGAACAAGCTATGTTCGCCGGGAACTGTTCGCTGGCGAATAGTTTGTGACATCTCTACTAATATACCCTTTTACGGAACAAAAATACAATTGGAGATGCACGCTGAGTGTAATATACCCTTTTACGGACAGATTTAAACTTGGCCTGCAACAGCAGAAACCACTGATTTAGGGTATTGATATTTTGGGAATTGAATAGCAATTCAGTAGGACGTGTAGCTGTGGCAGAACTACCACGTCCTCTCCCTGCACCAGAGGCTCCACCAACACCACCACCGCGACCATGACCGTGTCCCTTATTAGAGGTTTGCCTCATAGTTGGCGTTTACAAAGCAAAGTAAAAAGTGGTTAAGTCTGTTAACAAAAATTAACGGCCAATAAAAACCCTGATGTAGAGTATGGCACTCAATTATTATTATTTTTTAACTCTATATGACAGCGTTATTTATGGCCATAATGTGACTCACTTATGCACGTGTAATCACAGATTTGCAATATATTAGAGGTTTCTTTTAACCTAACCAAAAAGCTGTATTTCTGTCCTAAATGTGACAGTCACTTATGCACATGTAATCCCAGATGTGCAGTATATAAGATGCTTTTTTCACCCCAGTATGCCAAAGCCGTGTTTATGGCCTAAATGGGACTGTACCTTATGCATTTGTATTCCCAAATGTGCTGTATGTAACCAAAAAGCTGTATTTCTGTCCAAAATGTGACAGTCACTTATGCACATGTAATCCTAGATGTGCATTACATGAGAGGCTTTTTTCACCCCAGTATGCCAAAGCCCTATTTATGGCCTAAATGAAACAGTCACTTATGCATTTGTAATCCCAAATGTGCAGTATATAACCAAAAAGCTGTATTTCTGTCCTAACTGTGACAGTGATTTATGCATGTGTAATACCAGATGTGCAATATATTAGAGGCTTTTTTCACCCCAGTAACCAAAAAGCCATATTTATGGCCGAAATGTGACAGTCACTTATGCTTGTCAAATCCCAGATGTGCAGTATATTAGAGGCTTTTTTCAGCCTAACCAAAACACAGTATTTCTGTCCTAAATGTGACAGTCACTTATGCTTGTCTAATCCCAGATGTGCAGTAAGTTAGAGGGCTTTTTCACCCTAACCAAAAAGCTGTATTTCTGTCCTAAATGTGACAGTCACTTATGCACGTGTATTCCCAGATGTGCAGTATGAGATGCTTTTTTCACCCCAGTATGCCAAAGCCATATTTATGGCCAAAATGTGACAGTCACTTGTGCATTTGTAATCCCAAATGTGCTGTATGTAACTAAAAAGCTGTATTTCTGTCCTAACTGTGACAGTGACTTATGCATATGTATTCCCAGATGTGCAATATATTAGAGGTTTTTATCACCCCAGTAACCAAAAAGCCATATTTATGGCCTAAATGTGACAGTCGCTTATGCTTGTCTAATCCCAGATGTGCAGTATATGAGATGCTTTTTTCACCCCAGTATGCCAAAGCCGTATTTATGGCCTAAATGTGACAGTCACTTATGCATTTGTATTCCCAAATGTGCTGTATGTAACCAAAAAGCTTTATTTCTGTCCTAAGTGACAGTGACTTATGCACGTGTAATCTCAGATGTGCAGTATATTACAGGCATTTTTACCCCAGTAACCAAAAAGCTGTATTTCTGTCATAAATGTGACAGTGATTTATGCATGTGTAATCCCAAATCTGCAGTATATGAGAGGCTTTTTCACCCCAGTATGCCAAAGCTGTATTTCTGTCCTAAATGTGACAGTGACTTATGCATGTGTAATCCCAAATGCGCAGTATATAAGAGGCTTTTTTACCCCAGTATGCCAAAGCCGTATTTATGGCCTAAATGTGACAGTCACTTATGCATGTGTAATCCCAGATGTTCAGTATATGAGAGGCTTTTTTCAGCCTAACCAAAAAGCTGTATTTTAGTACTAAATATAACAGTTACTTATTCAAGTATAATCCCAGATGTGCAGTATATAAGAGGCTTTTTTCACCCCAGTATGCCAAAGCCGTATTTATGGCCTAAATGTGACAATCGCTTATGCATGTGTAATCCCAGATGTGCAGTATATTAGAGGGTTTTTTTTTTTCACCCTAACCAAAAAGCTGTATTTCTGTCCTAAATGTGATAGTGACTTATTCAAGTATAATCCCAGATGTGCAGTATATAAGGCTTTTTTCACCCCAGTATGCCAAAGCCGTATTTATGGTCTAAATGTGACAGTCACTTATGCATTTGTATTCCCAAATATGCTGTATGTAACCAAAAAGCTTTATTTGTGTCCTAAAAGTGACAGTGACTAGAGTTGAGCGAACACCTGGATGTTCGGGTTCGAGAAGTTCGGCCGAACTTCCCGGAAATGTTCGGGTTTGGGATCCGAACCCGACCCGAACTTCGTCCCGAACCCGAACCCCATTGAAGTCAATGGGGACCTGAACTTTTCGGCACTAAAAAGGCTGTAAAACAGCCCAGGAAAGAGCTAGAGGGCTGCAAAAGGCAGCAACATGTAGGTAAATCCCCTGCAAACAAATGTGGATAGGGAAATGAATAAAAATAAAATAAATAAAAATTAACCAATATCAATTGGAGAGAGGTCCCATAGCAGAGAATCTGGCTTCACGTCACCCACCACTGGAACAGTCCATTCTCAGATATTTAGTCCCAGGCAGAGGAGAGAGGTCCCTTAACAGAGAATCTGGCTTCATGTCAGCAGAGAATCAGGCTTCACGTCAGCCACCACTGTAACAGTCCATTGTCATAGCTGTGGCGTATTGACAAAACTTTTCCACATCTCTGCCATGCTAACCCTGCCCTCAGAGGAGCTGGCCGTGACACAGCTGCCTTGGCGACCTCTTGCTCCTCCTCTGCCTTGGCCTTGGGCTTCCACTTGTTCCCCTGTGACATTTGGGAATGCTCTCAGTAGCGCGTCTACCAACGTGCGCTTGTACTCGCGCATCTTCCTATCACGCTCCAGTGCAGGAAGTAAGGTGGGCACATTGTCTTTGTACTGTGGATCCAGCAGGGTGGCAACCCAGTAGTCCACACACGTTAAAATGTGGGCAACTCTGCTGTCGTTGCGCAGGCACTGCAGCATGTAGTCGCTCATGTGTGCCAGGCTGCCCAGGGGTAAGGACAAGCTGTCCTCTGTGGGAGGTGTATCGTCATCGTCCTGTGTTTCCCCCCAGCCACGCACCAGTGATGGGCCCGAGCTGCGTTGGGTGCCACCCCGCTGTGATTATGCTTCATCCTCATCCTCCTCCACCTCCTCCTCATCCTCGTCCTCCAGTAGTGGGCCCTGGCTGGCCACATTTGTACCTGGCCTCTGCTGTTGCAAAAAACCTCCCTCTGAGTCACTTCTAAGAGACTGGCCTGAAAGTGCTAAAAATGACCCCTCTTCCTCCTCCTCCTGGGCCACCTCCTCTTCCATCATCGCCCTAAGTGTTTTCTCAAGGAGACATAGAAGTGGTATTGTAACGCTGATAACGGCGTCATCGCCACTGGCCATGTTGGTGGAGTACTCGAAACAGGGCACACAGGTCTCGCATGGAGGCCCAGTCATTGGTGGTGAAGTGGTGCTGTTCCGCAGTGCGACTGACCCGTGCGTGCTGCAGCTGAAACTCCACTATGGCCTGCTGCTGCTCACACAGTCTGTCCAGCATGTGCAAGGTGGAGTTCCACCTGGTGGGCACGTCGCATATGAGGCGGTGAGTGGGAAGTCCGAAGTTACGCTGTAGCGCAGACAGGCAAGCAGCGGCAGGATGTGAACGCCGGAAGCGCGAACAGACGGCCCGCACTTTATGCAGCAGCTCTGACATGTCAAGGTAGTTGTGAATGAACTTCTGCACCACCAAATTCAGCACATGCGCCAAGCAAGGGATGTGCGTCAAACCGGCTAGTCCCAGAGCTGCAACGAGATTTCACCCATTATCGCACACCACCAGGCCGGGCTTGAGGCTCACCGGTAGCAACCACTCGTCGGTCTGTTGTTCTATACCCCGCCACAACTCCTGTGCGGTGTGGGGCCTGTCCCCCAAACATATGAGTTTCAGAATGGCCTGCTGATGTTTACCCCGAGCTGTGGTGAAGGTGTGTGGCTGACTGGATGAGCAGGTGGAAGAAGAGGAGGAGGAAGCTGAGTAGGAGGAGGTGGCAACAGGAGGCAAAGAATGTTGCCCTGCGATCCTTGGCGGTGGAAGGACGTGCGCCAAACAGCTCTCCGCCTGGGGCCCAGCTGCCACTACATTTACCCAGTGTGCAGTTAGGGAGATATAGTGTCCCTGGCCGTGCTTACTGGTCCACGTATCTGTGGTTAGGTGGACCTTGCCACAGATGGCGTTGCGCAGTGCACACTTGATTTTATCGGATACTTGGTTGTGCAGGGAAGGCACGGCTCTCTTGGAGAAGTAGTGCCGGCTGGGAACAACATACTGTGGGACAGCAAGCGACATGAGCGGTTTGAAGCTGTCTGTGTCCACCAGCCTAAATGACAGCATTTCATAGGCCAGTAGTTTAGAAATGCTGGCATTCAGGGCCAGGGATCGAGGGTGGCTAGGTGGGAATTTACGCTTTCTCTCAAATGTTTGAAATGGAGAGCTGAACGCTGCCGTGTGACATGGTTGAGATGCTTGGTGACGGAGGTGGTGTTGGTGGTACATCCCCTGTTTGCTGGGCGGCAGGTGCCAACATTCCTTCAGAGGCGGAGGAAGAGGCCGAGGCGGCAGCAGCAGAAGAGGTCGAGGCAGCAGCAGAGAGGTAGCAGGGGGAGCCTGAGTGACTTCCTTGTGTTTAAGGTGTTTACTCCACTGCAGTTCATGCTTTGCATGCAGGTGCCTGGTCATGCAGGTTGTGCTAAGGTTCAGAACGTTAATGCCTCGCTTCAGGCTCTGATGGCACAGCGTGCAAACCACTCGGGTCTTGTCGTCAGCACATTGTTTGAAGAAGTGCCATGCCAGGGAACTCCCTGAAGCTGCCTTTGGGGTGCTCGGTCCCAGATGGCGGTGGTCAGTAGCAGGCGGAGTCTCTTGGCGGCGGGTGTTCTGCTTTTGCCCACTGCTCCCTCTTTTGCTACGCTGTTGGCTCGGTCTCACCACTGCCTCTTCCTCCGAACTGTGAAAGTCAGTGGCACGACCTTCATTCCATGTGGGGTCTAGGACCTCATCGTCCCCTGCATCGTCTTCCACCCAGTCTTGATCCCTGACCTCCTGTTCAGTCTGCACACTGCAGAAAGACACAGCAGTTGGCACCTGTGTTTCGTCATCATCAGAGACATGCTGAGGTGGTATTCCCATGTCCTCATCATCAGGAAACATAAGTGGTTGTGCGTCAGTGCATTCTATGTCTTCCACCGCTGGGGAAGGGCTAGGTGGATGCCCTTGGGAAACCCTGCCAGCGGAGTCTTCAAACAGCATAAGAGACTGCTGCATAACTTGAGGCTCAGGCAGTTTCCCTGGTATGCATGGGGGTGATGTGACAGACTGATGTGCTTGGTTTTCAGGCGCCATCTGTGCGCTTTCTGCAGAAGACTGGGTGGGAGATAATGTGAACGTGCTGGATCCACTGTCGGCCACCCAATTGACTAATGCCTGTACCTGCTCAGGCCTTACCATCCTTAGAACAGCATTGAGCCCCACCAAATATCGCTGTAAATTGTGGCGGCTACTGGGACCTGAGGTAGTTGGTACACTAGGACGTGTAGCTGTGGCAGAACGGCCACGTCCTCTCCCAGCACCAGAGGGTCCACTAACACCACCACGACCATGTCCGCGTCCTTTACTAGATGTTTTCCTCATTGTTATCGTTCACCACAACAACAAAAATATTATTTGGCCCAATGTATTGAATTCAATTTCAGGCCTTTTTTTACAGACACCGAACACTATCTGGCTATCTATTTAGGTACCGTATTACACTAATACAGGCACAGCAGTAACCACTGATTTAGCTGACTATAAATTTGAGGCCTATTATTTAGGCGCTGGGTGACAGGTATACGTTTACAGACAGAATTAGACTGGGATATGCACAGTAGCGTGTGTGTGAAGTTATTGAGAATGACCCTATGTGCACCTTGAATCTTATATCCCCTTTTAGGGATAAATTTAAAGTAGGCCTGATACAGCAGAAACCACTAATTTAGAGAATTGCTAAATTGGGAATTGTATTTCAACCCAGAACAAAAACTGTGCTTTGACAGACACTAAATAACTTGCCCAGCTACAGCAATAACCACAGATTTAGCTGACTATAAATTTGAGGCCTTTTATTTAGGCGCTGGGTGACAGGTATAAGTTTACAGACTGGGATATGGCCAAATTAGACTGGGATATGGCCAAAAAATAACCACACTATTGATGGTTAAATGCACTTGGTGTGACAGCTTGACCCTGATGTAGGATATAGCCAAAAAATAACCACACTATTGATGGTTAAATGCACTTGGTGACAGCTTGCCCCTGATGTAGTATATGGCCAAAAAACAACCACACTATTGAGGGTTAAATGCACTTGGTGACAGGCTCAGCTTGACCCTGATGTAGTATATGGCCAAAAAATAACCACACTATTGATGGGTAAATGCACTTGGTGTGACAGCTTCACCCTGATGTAGGATATAGCCAAAAAACAACCACACTATTGAGGGTTAAATGCACTTGGTGACAGCTTGCCCCTGATGTAGTATATGGCCAAAAAATAACCACACTATTGATGGTTAAATGCACTTGGTGTGACAGCTTCACACTGATGTAGGATATAGCCAAAAAAACAACCACACTATTCAGGGTTAAATGTACTTGGTGGCAGCTTGTGCTGGCGCACCACAAGACACAAAATGGCCGATCACCCCAGAAAAAAGTGAATGAAAAACGCTCTGGGCAGCCTAAAAACAGTGAGCAATTGAATAGCAGCAGTTCAATCATCCACAGCTGCAGATCGATCTCTGAATGAAGTCTTTTGGAGGAGTTAATCACTAGCCTAATCTCGCCCTAACGTTGCAGCTGCAACCTCTCCCTACACTGATCAGAGCAGAGTGACGTGCGGCGCTACGTGACTCCAGCTTAAATAGAGGCTGGGTCACATGCTGCACTGGCCAATCACAGCCATGCCAATAGTAGGCATGGCTGTGACGGCCTCTTGGGGCAAGTAGTATGACGCTTGTTGATTGGCTGCTTTGCAGCCTTTCAAAAAGCGCCAAGAAAGCGACGAACACCGAACCCGGACCCGGACTTTTACGAAAATGTTCAGGTTCGGGTCCGTGTCACGGACACCCCAAAATTCGGTACGAACCCGAACTATACAGTTCGGGTTCGCTCATCCCTAACAGTGACTTATGAACGTGTAATCTCAGATGTGCAGTGTATTACAGGCATTTTTCACCCCAGTAACCAAAAAGCTGTATTTCTGTCCTAAATGTGACAGTGACTTATGCATGTGTAATCCCAAATGTGCAGTATATGAGAGGATTTTTTCACCCTAACCAAAAAGCTGCATTTCTGTCCAAAATGTGACAGTCACTTATGCATGTGTAATTCCAGATGTGCAGTATGTAACCAAAAAGCTGTATTTCTGTCCAAAATGTGACAGTGACTTATGCATGTGTAATCCCAGATGTGCAGTATATTAGAGGGTTTTTATACCCTAACCAAAAAGCTGTATTTCTGTCCTAAATGTGACAGTCACTTATGCTTGTCTAATCCCAGATGTGTAGTATATTAGAGGGGATTTTTCACCCCAGTATGCCAAAGCTGTATTTCTGGACTTGCAGATAGCCTATGCTGGTGCACTATCGTTGCATAAAATGGCTGCCGATCAGATATTGATGAAATGAAGAAAAAAAAGTTTGTTTTCAGCAGTAGTTTGCTCAGGGCAGGCTTAAAAAAATGTGGATGTGGGTCCCAGTGGCGGACATTAAGGCCACTTGTCTCATCAAGGCTTTCCATAGGTCTCATCCTGAGAAGGTGGGTTCTGAGTGTCCGGAGTATACCCGTAGAGGGAGGGGTACTGTCACTGCCAGTTCTGTGAGAAGGTCTGACAGACGTCCTTCTCTACCTCTTGCATGATGTTCTTTGTTTTTGTTTCACTTTCTCATCTCATTTCCTACTCCCAGGTGTCACCTATTTAGACTAATCCTCTTTTCTTTATATTCCCTCCCATACTGCCTCACTTTGCAGTTTATACTACTTCCTGGATTGAAGTGTTTACTGCTGGAGGCTTCTGCTGCTGCTGCTTGTTCAGAAGTCCTGCAACATCATCCGTGACACCCCCACCATCATGTCAGTAACAAGAACCCCCTCTATATCATGTGCCAGTAGCCAGAGCCCCCCATATATCATGTGCCAGTAGCCAGAGCCCCCCATATATCATGTGCCAGTAGCCAGAGCCCCCCATATATCATGCGCCAGTAGCCAGAGCCCCCCATATATCATGCGCCAGTAGCCAGAGCCCCCCATATATCATGCGCCAGTAGCCAGAGCCCCCCTATATCATGCGCCAGTAGCCAGAGCCCCCCTATATCATGTGCCAGTAGCCATGGGGCCCCCTATCATGTGCCAGTAGCCATGGGGCCCCCTATCATGTGCCAGTAGCCATGGGGCCCCCTATCATGTGCCAGTAGCCATGGGGCCCCCTATCATGTGCCAGTAGCCATGGGGCCCCCTATCATGTGCCAGTAGCCATGGGGCCCCCTATCATGTGCCAGTAGCCATGGGGCCCCCTATCATGTGCCAGCCCAGTAGCCACCAGTATTGACTACCACGCGGTTCCGGTGCCCCCTACTAAATTGCGCCCTAGGCAGCTGCCTAAGTCGCCTTACAGGTGGCGCCTGCCCTGGACGTTATATCTCCATAACAGCACACTGGGTAAATGCAGTGGCGGCTGGGCCTGAGGCCTGACCCACAAAACACTTTTTCTGTAGATCGCTGAGTATATAAGCTAGTTCTCGATAAGATCATTACCTGATCTCTCCCTCACAGCAGCTGCAGCCTCTCCCTACACTAATCCGAGCAGAGTGACGGGCGACGCTAAGTGACTCCAGCTTAAATAGAGGCTGGGTCACATGCTGCATGCGGCCATTCACAGCCATGCCAATAGTAGGCATGACTGTGATGGCCTTTTGGGGTAAGTAGTATGACGCTTGTTGATTGGCTGCTTTGCAGCCTTTCAAAAAGAGCCATAAAAATCGCCGAACACTGAACCTGAACTTTTACGTAAATGTTCGGGTGCCGAAAAACCTAAAGTTCGGTACGAACCCGAACTTTACAGTTCGGGTTCGCTCAACTAGTTGTTAGCCAAAACCAGATGCGAGTCAAAGAGGTGCACTATACCTTATCTCTGTTTAACCTCCACTCCTGGTTTTGGCTCCAAATCACTGATGGAAATCATTGATGTGTGAATAAAGATGGATTTACATGTACAGAGGAGCAGCCAATTATGCTTCCTTCCCAACAGTCTGCTGCTTGTTTAGTGGTGGTGAAGTGCTGCATTTACATGCAGCAATCACCTCCACAGTAGGAGGACGAGGGATTGCTATTCTGATTGCTCGTCCTCATACAGCTGTATTGTTTCTGGCCAGCAGATCGTAGTTTAAACAGCATGATTTGCTGGTCAGAAAAGATAATTTACTTGCCAGCACTATCGACAGTTTCATCTGATGAACTAGTGTTTCACTCGTTCATCCAGTGATCTGCAGCACCTTTAGATAGGCAGATTGTCGGGAACGAGCATTCGCTTAAACATTTGTCCCCAATAATCTGCATGTGTAACTCCACCATAATGCCTTAGTTACTATTTCATCCAGGCAGCCAAAGTTGACAAAATTATAACTAGTTTTTTCTAAATAGTCTTAAAGGGGTTGTCCAAGTTATATTTATTGGTGACATATCCTCAGGATAGGTCATCAATATCAGATCGGCGGGGGTCCGACACCCGGCACCCCCTCTGATCAGCTGTTTGAAGAGGAGACTCGCACGGTGTCAGCGCTGCCTCCTCTTCACTGTTTACCTTCTAGCCGTTGCATCTGCAGTGGTGAGCAGGTGTAATTACACCCAAGCCTTCCCATTCATTTCAATAGGAAGGCTTGGGTGTAATTACACCTGCTCACCACTGCAGATGCAACGGCTATAAGGTAAACAGTGAAGAGGAGGCAGCGCTGACACCGTGCGAGTCTCCTCTTCAAACAGCTGATCAGAGGGGGTGCCGGGTGTCGGAGCCCCGCCGATCTGATATTGATGACCTATCCTGAGGATAGGTCATCAATAAATATAACTTGGACAACCCCTTTAATTCTGATTAAGGCAAATGTGGTACCTCAGGATAGGTCATCAGTATTAGTGATGAGCTGCAGGGGCTATATTAGAATTTGTGATATTTCATGAATATTTTGTAGAATATTCGTCATATATTTGCAAATTTCGAGAAATTCGAGATTATTTTATCGAATGTGCTAAATAGTCAATGTAAAAATCGTGTAATGCGAATTCGTAACGCGAAATACAGGCATGGGTCACTTTGGCTACATTTTTCAAGCTGGTATAAGTTTCCTGAGACTGGAGAAAATGGTTGGCATGGCAGAACATTAGAATAGCTTTATATGCAGATAGAGTCAAGTGCTCCAATATATTTGCGATTGAGTTAATCGTCAGTGATTAGAATATTTTTTCGCACTACGTGCAACTTCACATTTTAGCAGGTCTGACTACAGATTAATGATTGGTGCACTAAGTATTATTGTGAACTTGACATTGCTTCCTTCTCATTGGCCCACAAGCAAGAAGCAGAGAGGAATCGTGCTCCGATGGAAAAAAATGCTGAATATTCGATATAAAGAATATATAGCACTATAGTCAAAATATTCGCAAATTCTCGAAGTGGCAATATTCGTGATAAAAAAATTGCTATTCAAATATTTGTGCTCAACACTAATCAGTATCTGATTGGTGGGGGTCCGACACCTGGACTTCCGCCGATAAGATACGATGACCTATCCAGTGAATAGGTCATCAGTAAACTAAATCTCAGAAACCTTTTTAACCCCTTAAGGACTTAGGATGTACTGGTATGCCCTGTTTCCCTGTGTCTTTAAGGACTCAAGGCGTACCGGTACGTCCTAAGTTAAAATTTACATTGCGGCGCGGCAGGGATTAATTGTGATAGGATACCTGCTGAAATCATTCAGCGGGCATCCTGTCACAACGCCAGGGGGGGGGGGGTTCCTGTGACCCCCCCCCCCCCGTATCGGCGATCGCCGCAAACTGCAGGTCATTACAGACCTGTGGTTTGCAGCTTTAACCTTATCCGGCGGCGGCGGTGCCATTGGGTCCCCATGCGGGGGGGGGGGGGGACCCGGTGGCATGGAAGACAGACAATGTCTAAGGAAGGCATCTTGCTGCCTTCCGATGAAGAGCCTGTGAGAGCCAGCCCCTGGATCTCACAGGCCCCGGAAGCTGTATGAATAATACTCACTGTATTACTCATACAGCCAATGCATTCCAATACAAAAGTATTGGAATGCATTGTAAAGGATTAGACACCAAAAAATTCAAGTCCCAAAGTGGGACAAAAAATAAAGTGAAAAAAAGTTGAAAAAATACAGTTCCCCCCCAAAAAAAATTAAAAAGTTTCAAGTAAAAATAAACAAACGCAATTTTCCCCAAATAAAGTAAAAAAATAATTGGTAAAAAATAGGGGGGAGGGAAGTATACATATTTGGTATCGCCGCATCCGTATCGACCGGCTCTATAAACATATCACATGACCTAACCCCTCAGGTGAACACCGTAATAAATAAAAACTGCTAAATAAACCTTTTTTTGTCGCCTTACATCACAAAAAGTACAACAGCAAGCGATCAAAAAGGCGTTTGCCCACAAAAATAGTACCAATCTAACCGTCACCTCATCCCGAAATAAATGAGCCCCTATCTGAGACAATCGCCCAAAAAATAAAAAAAAAACTATGGCTCAGAATATGGAGACACTAAAACATGTGTAAAACTTGCATAAATAAAAAAATATATACATATTTGGTATCGCCGCGTTCGTATTGACCGCCTCTATGAAAATATCACATGAACTAACCCCTCAGATGAACACCAGTAAAATTTTAAAATAAAAACTGCTATTTCTTGTTATCTTGCCTCACAAAAAGTATAATATAGAGCAACTAAAAATCATATTTATCCTAAACTAGTACCAACAATACTGCCAGCCTAACTCGTAGTTTCTAAAATGGGGCCACTTTTTGGGAGTTTCTACTCTAGGGGTGCATCAGGGGGGCTTCAAATGGGACATGGTGTAAAAAAAAAAATAAACAGTCCAGCAAAACCTGCCGTCAAAGAAACGTATGGCATTCCTTTCCTTCTGCGCCCTGCCGTGTGCCCGTACAGCGGTTTACGATCACATATGGGGTGTTTCTGTAAACTACAGAAACAGGGCCATAAATATTGAGTTTGGTTTGGCTGTTAACCCTTGCTTTGTAACTGGAAAAAAATATTGAAATGGAAAATTTGAAAAGTCAAAAAAGTGACATTTTGAAATTGTATCTCTATTTTCTATTTATTCTTGTGGAACACCTAAAGGGTTAACGACATTTGTAAAATCAGTTTTGAATACCTTGAGGGGGTGTAGTTTCTTAGATGGGGTCACTTTTATGGATTTTCTACTCTAGGGGTGCATCAGGGGGGCTTCAAATGGGACATGGTGTAAAAAAAAAAAACAGTCCAGCAAAACCTGCCTTCCAAAAACCATATGGCATTCCTTTCCTTCTGCGCCCTGCCGTGTGCCCGTACAGCGGTTTACGACCACATATGGGGTGTTTCTGTAAACTACAGAATCAGGGCCATAAATATTGAATTCGGTTTGGCTGTTAACCCTTGCTTGGTAACTGGAAAAAAATATTAAAATGGAAAATCTGCCAAAAAAGTAATATTTTGAAATTGTATGTCTATTTTCCATTAATTCCTGTGGAACACCTTAAAGGGTTAACAAAGTTTGTAAAATCAGTTTTGAATACCTTGAGGGGTGTAGTTTATAAAATGTAGTCATTTTTGGGTGGTTTCTATTATGTAAGCCTCGCAAAGTGACATCAGACCTCAACTAGTCCCTAAAAATTGGGTTTTTGAAAATTTCAGAAAGTTCAAGATTTGCTTCTAAACTTCTAAGCCTTGTAGCATCCCCAAAAAATAAAATATCATTCCCAAAATTATCCTAACATGAAGTAGACACATGGGGAATGTAAAGTAATAACTATTTGTGGATTCATTACTATGTATTATAGAAGTAGAGAAATTGAAACTTGGCAATTTGCAATTTTTTAAAAATTTTGGGTAAATTTAGTATTTTTTTTTTATAAATAAAAATTATTTTTTTTTAACTTCTCGGCACCCCCTACGATCTCAGAATGGCCTGGATAAGTCAAAGCGTTTTAAAGTTATCAGCACTTAAAGTGACACTGGTCGGATTTGCAAAAAATGGCCAAGTCCTTAAAGTGAAATAGGGCTGAGTCCTTAAGGGGTTAAAGGGGTTTTGAAGTACTTATATATTGATGGCCTATCCTCGGGATCAGCCATCAATATCAAATAAATTGGAGAGGATCAGACAACTCACCCCTGTCCACTACACAGAGGGCTGTATTTTTAGGTTTACTGCACTGCAGCTGATCGTTGGGGGTGCATGCTGTTGGACCTTAATTACCTATCTTGAGGAAAGGTTATCAATAATAAAAAGTGCCAGAAAACCCTCAAGATGGTGCTCTGTGTGGATAAAGGGGGTAATTTATTATGAAAAATATGATACTTTTAGCTTACTTAAGGTACAGATCTGCAACTTTTGCTTGCTCACACCACTTTTTCAAGAAAAAGGAGGAGTGATATGGGAGCAAGGAAGAGAACGGGCCGGCCAGCCTGTATCCTTTACCATTTTCTTTGCCAGTTTATGGCATGAAAAATGGTCTTAAACTATGCCTGCAAGGGAGCTGGCATAGTTTACACTATGTCGCATGGCCTGCGCCTCTAAATAACTTTGGTGCATCTGCCGCCAGAGCAGGGGGATTAAGGCCGGTGTATAAATCACTGGTCTTGATAAATGACACCCAGCATATTTAGCTGCAGGTCCATCAACATCCCCCCCTGCCTCTTCCTGCTGCTTCTCAGGTTGATGATTGACAGGCTGTTCTGTATGACTATACACAGCAGCCTGTAAGTCACTGCAGAAAGAGGCAGGAGAGGTGGAGGGCTTACCCATGAATATACCAGACTCCTACACAATGTCAGCATTTGTAGAAGCCAAGTGGTAAAATATTTTTGTGCCGTTTTGGCTACTAGCAGTGTGGTCCTGTAGCTGTTATATGCTGCCTTTATAGAGAACAGCATATCAAGCTGACAAATATGCTTTAAAGAAAGAAATAGAAAGATAAGTTATTCTGTGCATGAAAGAACTCTTCAAATATGGAGAATAGCAAGCAGTCCAAGAAAAAAGACCTCCAACAATCAGACATATTCCCTAACCTATTGATAGGAGATCAGGTTTGATCTTCTTTAAAAATCCCTCCAAGCTTTCCATCCAATACTGTATTAGAGCAAAAGAAGTTTAATTCTTACTTGACAGTTGTACCATGTCATGTACCATTCACTATGAGGACGCCTTCAGAGTTTATTGTAGAAATTTTCTGTGACTGAAAATCAGTTTCATCCTTGCGAATTAGGCTTGTAGAAATGTATCTGCTTAACACTAAAGAAACCCTATTAAAATGAATAGAACAGTTATTCAATCATAGAAAATTTCTGAAACAACATTTAGCACATGAGAAGGCACCCTAAATGTCGTATATGGTCAGTGCATTCGTATTAATTAGAGATGGCCTTGCGGTTCGTCCGGCAGTCGTTTCGCTGCAACTTTTGCTCGTTCGCTACACATGCGAGCTGCCATCTTAACTGACAAGTCCGAGGAGGCACAGGAAAGTCCTTACCTGTGCTTGTGTGCGAGCTGGTCTGATATGAAATGCGGTCACCGGGAGCAGGCAGTTCCGAGAACAGTCTCCGGGGGCCTTCATCGGGCTGTTCTCGGAACACAGCGAACTGGCAATCACTGCATATGGCGATGTTCGCAGGCGCCATATTATTTTTGACCCATGACACATCCATCAGGTGGGACAGGACATCTAATTGAGACATTTCAGCACATGGACACACCCCCACCCTATAACAGAACCCGATCTGGCAGCCATTTTACATTCTGTGTTTTGCCAGTGTAGGGAGAGGTTGCTTTGTTAGGGACACCAAACGCTAGCTAATAGGGCCACAAAAGTCTTTTTAAGGTTTGATATAGGTGTGCTATTGATAGCTGTGATATACTGAGGGGTGTGATGTACTTATAATATACTTTCTATGTTAGAAAGTATATTATATTATAGTGCATTTGTATTGTGCAGCAGTTGTGTGCAGTTCTGCTACGATACCATAGTAATATAGAGGGACAAGCGCTATTGGAACAACTATTTGAAACGGATGTGATATAACTGTTGCCCCCCTGATTAAGGGGTGTTATATACCTGCTTCCAAAAAATACTGATTGACGGCTGCGATATACTGGATCTGTTGTTCAAATATAAACAGGTTGGTGTGATATAACATTCGTGGCAAAATATTATAATTTAGGGGTGTGATATACCTGCTTCCAGAAAATACTGATTAAGGGGTTTGATATAATTGCTTCCACAAAATAATGATTGAGAGCTGCGATATACCTGCTTCCACAAAATACTGATTAAGGAGTTTGATATGCCTGCTTCCATCAAATATTGATTGAGGCCTGCAATATACCTGCTTCCACAAAATACTGATTATGGGGTTTAAAATACCTCTTTCCACCAAATATTGATTGAGGGCTGCAATATAACTGCTTCCACAAAATACCGATTAAGAAGATTGATAATACAAACCGGATTCCAAAAAAGTTGGGACACTAAACAACAAATTGTGAATAAAAACTGAATGCAATCATGTGGAGATGGCAAATGTCAATATTTTATTTGTAATTGAACGTAGATGACAAATCAAACGTTTAATCCGAGTAAATGTATAATTTTAAAGGAAAAATACGTTGATTCAAATTTTCACGATGTCAACAAATCCCCAAAAAGTTGGGACAAGTAGCAATAAGAGGCTGGAAAAAGTAAATTTGAGCATAACGAAGAGCTGGAAGACCAATTAACACTAATTAGGTCAATTGGCAACATGATTGGGTATAAAAAGAGCTTCTCAGAGTGGCAGTGTCTCTCAGAAGCCAAGATGGGTAGAGGATCACCAATTCCTACAATGTTGCGCAGAAAGATAGTGGAGCAATATCAGGTGTTACCCAGCGAACAATTGCAAAGACTTTGCATCTATCATCATCAACTGTACATAACATCATCCGAAGATTCAGAGAATCTGGAACAATCTCTGTGCATAAGGGTCAAGGGCGTAAAACCATACTGGATGCCCGTGATCTCCGGGCCCTTAAACGACACTGCACCACAAACAGGAATGCTACTGTAAAGGAAATCACAGAATGGGCTCAGGAATACTTCCAGAAACCATTGTCAGTGAACACAATCCACCGTGCCATCTGCCGTTGCCAGCTGAAACTCTACAGTGCAAAGAAGAAGCCATTTCTAAGCAAGATCCACAAGCTCAGGCGTTTTCACTGGGCCAGGGATCATTTAAAATGGAGTGTGGCAAAATGGAAGACTGTTCTGTGGTCAGACGAGTCACGATTCGAAGTTCTTTTTGGAAATCTGGGACGTCATGTCATCCGGACCAAAGAGGACAAGGACAACCCAAGTTGTTATCAACGCTCAGTTCAGAAGCCTGCATCTCTGATGGTATGGGGTTGCATGAGTGCGTGTGGCATGGGCAGCTTGCATGTCTGGAAAGGCACAATCAATGCAGAAAAATATATTCAGGTTCTAGAACAACATATGCTCCCATCCAGACGTCGTCTCTTTCAGGGAAGACCCTGCATTTTTCAGCAAGATAATGCCAGACCACATTCTGCATCAATCACAACATCATGGCTGCGTAGAAGAAGGATCCGGGTACTCAAATGGCCAGTCTGCAGTCCAGATCTTTCACCTATAGAGAACATTTGGCGCATCATAAAGAGGAAGGTGCAACAAAGGCCCAAGACGATTGAACAGTTAGAGGCCTGTATTAGACAAGAATGGGAGAGCATTCCTATTTCTAAACTTGAGAAACTGGTCTCCTCGGTCCCCAGACATCTGTTGAGTGTTGTAAGAAGTAGGGGAGATGCCACACAGTGGTGAAAATGGCCTTGTCCCAACTTTTTGGGGATTTGTTGACACCATGAAATTCTGTTTCAACATATTCTTCCCTTAAAATGGTACATTTTCTCAGTTTAAACTTTTGTTCCGTGATTTATGTTCTATTCTGAATAAAATATTAGAAGTTGGCACCTCCACATCATTGCATTCAGTTTTTATTCACGATTTGTATAGTGTCCAAATTTTTTGGAATCCGGTTTGTACATGTTTACACAAATATTTTATGAGGTCTGCGAGATACCTGCTTCCACAAAATACAGATTGAGGGCTGCGATATCCCTGCTTCCACAAAATACTGATTAAGGGGTTTGATATACCTGCTTTCCACCAAATATTGATTGAGGCCTGCAATATAACTGCTTTGACAAAATACTGATTAAGGAGTTTGATATACCTGCTTCCACAAAATACTGATTGAGGCCTGCGTGATACCTGCTTCCACAAAATACTGATTAAGGGCTTTGATATACCCGTTTCCACCAAGTATTGATTGAGGCCTGCGATATACCTGCTTCCACAAAATAAAAAATTAAGGGATTGACCTACCTGCTTCCATCAAATATTGATTGAGGCCTGCGATATACCTGCTTCCACAAAATATAAATTAAGGGGTTTGTTACAACTACTTGCATAAAATACTGATTGAGGGCTGCGATATACCTGCTTTCAGAAAATACTGATTAAGGGCTTTGATAAACCTATTACCGCCAAATATTGATTGATGTCTCCAATATACCTGCTTCCGCAAAATACTGATTAAGGGGGTTGATATACCTGTTTCCACCAAATATTGATTGAGGCCTGCGATATACTTGCTTCCACAAATACTGCTCTTCTCTAAGGACTTCGGCACTGGGTCATTTTGAAAATTACAGGCAGAGAAAGAGGCAGGCCATTCCGCAGGGTTGGTAGGGGTCGGGTAGATGCACCAGGAGCCTAATTGGGAAGTTGGAGAAGGCGCATACGATTACTTCAAAGGATGCACCAGAGTTGGTTGAGTTGCTCATTCAGCCTCCTGCTTCTGTACCCTCCTCACTCTCTGCTGTGTGCACCCCAAAAGACACCACCACCACCACCATAGCCCTTCCACTCGAGTCAGATGAATTATTTTCCCATCCATTCCCAGACCTTACCGATGCGCAGCCATTCTTAACATCGGTTGAGGAAGAGGAGGTAGAAACGGCTGCCACCCAGCGGTCTGACAACAGTAGCCAGATCAGCCAAAAGAGGATGGTCCCTGCTGTTGCTGCCTACTCCGAGATCTCAGTGGTGGTAAAGGTGACGATGATGAAATGTCGATGGATGTCACATGGGTGCCCACAAGAGAGGAAGAGGAGGGGAGCTCAGAGGGAGAGACGGAGCAGCAGAGAGGGAGAAGATGAAGAAGCAGGCAGAGCTCGCAGGTAACAGGAGGCAAAAAGCATACTGCAAATGTATCTGGAGCAAGCCATCCACCATGCACAGACACTTCTGGCGCTCCCATGACACTGACACATTGCTCCACAGTATGGGCTTTTTTTTTAACGTTTTAGCTGCTGACAATAGTGTTGCCATCTACAGCCTATGCTGTCAACGCATAAATCGCGGTAAGCTCAACACTCACCTAGGGACAACTGCCTTTAGAAGGCACCTGGCGTCAAATCACCGAGCCCAGTGGGAGCAATGCCGTCAGAACCCACAGAGCCACACCCCCTGGCGCTTCACGTCCTGCCTCATCCCCTCTCTCCTCCCATGTGTCCTCCACTCCACCTTCCACCGTGCCGTCGTCGCGTTCATCTGGCAAAAGGCAGGCTTTCATGGTCCAAATGTTCGAGCGTAAAAAGTTGATGATGCCAGATAACACTCTTGCCCAACAATTGCCATTTAAACTGGTGCACTCAGAGGTCTTTAGAAAATTTGTGGCCATTGGCACACCGCAATTGAAGGTACCCGGAAGTAAATATTTGTCCCAGAAGAGCATCCCAGAGCTATATGGCCATCTTCAGCGGCAAGTGAATGTATCTCTGATACAGTGTTGGTGCCAAGATACATCTGACCAAAGACACGTGTTCTAGCAAACACAGGCAGGGAAGGTACATAACTTTTACTACCCACTGGGTGAAACTTCTAACAGCCGTCAAGCATATAACCCGTGGCTCCAATGTGGATTTGGCGTTGCCGCCATGGATTGCATGCAGGCTTGCCTCTTCTCCTCCTCCTACTCCATCCTCCGTATCCTCCTCAGCTGACTCCTCCTTTTCCACTGCTACCACCTCTTCCGCTGCACCCCCCCAAGCTCCCCAGAACCTATTCATGGGCCAGGTGAGACATTGCCATGCTGTGCTGCAGCTATTGTGGCTGGAAGCCAAGAGCCCCACCAGTCCTGCACTGCTTTCAGCTCTGCGGTCATAGACCGATCAGTGGCTGACCCCACTCAATTTGACAGTTGGTAAAGTGGTGTGTGACAACGGTGCCAATCTGCTGAGCGTACTGAAACAGGGCAAAATTACACACGTGCCATGCATGGCACGCATCCTGAACTTAGCCGTGCAGTGATTTGTTGCCAAATACCGTGGGGTCCAGGATGTTTTGCCTCGCTCCAGATACATTTGCAGTCTGTTTTTGCCTCCTTGGCTGACTCCTCCTTTTCCACTGCTACCGGCTCTTGCGCTGCATCCCCAAAGCTCCCCAGAACCTGTTAGACATTGCCATGCTGTGCTGCGGCTGTTGTGCCTGGATGCCAAGAGTCACACCGGTCCTACACTGCTTTCAGCTCTGCAGTCACAGGCCGATTAATGGCTAACCCCGCTCAATTGGACAGTTGGTAAAGTGGTGTGCCAATCTGCTGAGTGTGCTGAATTATGGCAAAATGACACACATGCCATGCATGACACACTTTCTGAACTTAGCCGTGAAGCGATTTGTTGCAAAATGCCCTGGGGTCCAGGATGTCTTACTGCAAGCTAAGAAAATCTCTGGCCATTTTAGAAGATCTTACACGGCCATGGTTCGCCATGCTGATGTTCAGTGGCGACACCACCTGCCCATCAGACATCTGATTTATGACTGCATGACGCGATGGAATTCCACTTTGTATATGCTTGATAGGCTGCTCCAGCAGTTAATGACTACCTGTACGAACTCTGCAGCATGAAGCTTGGTTTTTGGGAAGCTTGGTTTCTTTTCACCGCGCCAGTGGCTGCTCATGCGCGACACAAGCAGACTTCCGCGGCCATTTGATGAGATCACCAAACTGGTCAGTTGCAGCCAGGGTGCCATCAGTGATATGTTACCTTACGCCTTCTTTCTGGAGCGTG
The DNA here is from genome assembly GCF_014858855.1 of Bufo gargarizans. Lineage (NCBI taxonomy): Eukaryota > Metazoa > Chordata > Amphibia > Anura > Bufonidae > Bufo > Bufo gargarizans. The sequence goes on along the minus strand of NC_058080.1, from coordinate 583,892,422 downwards.
AATTGCATTGTGTCATTGATCAAGCCATTGAGGAGCAGAAGTTGGAGGATGAAAAGTCACAATGCTGAATTAATTCCGAGAGGGGCTACTCCATCTTAACCAAGTCAGCAGGAGTGAGAAGAGGAGTCAGAGGAGGATGATGGCTTGGGGGAGGAGGGGCAAGAAGAGCAGGCTTTAAAGGGGGACTTCAAACTTGTCAGGGATCCCTGGTGTTGTCTGTGGCTGGCGGGAGGAGACCGAGAATGACATTCTCCTGGGCGATAAGCAGGAGCCAGTGCGCTCCACCGCTTCCAATTTAGTGCAAAAGGGACCTTCATGCTCCAGTGTTTGAAGAGGGACCCCCGTATAAAAAGTATAGAGGGCAAGGACCAGTACTGGGTGGCAACGTACTTAGACCCCCGATACAAACACAAAATGGCGGACATGTTACCAGCATCATAGATGGCTGGCAGAATGCACCATTGCCAGGCCTTGCTGAGACAGATGCAGCAGTCTTGCTTCAAAAGATGCTGCATTCAGCGAAACGGGTGCGGGTACCAATCCTACCGCGACTGCAAAAAAAAGGGAGGTTTGAAGATGTGTTGGTCACTTCGGATATGAGAAAATTCTTGCAGGCAGCCCATCGACAGTCGCCCTTCGGATCTAGACTCAGGGAACGCCTAGAACGACAGGTGTCCGATAGTATTGATCGAGCACCATAGTGCTTGGGTGCTTGAGGTTTTGGGCCGAACACCGCAATGGAAGTCAATGGGAGAACCCGAGCGTTAAACCAGGCATCCCCTGCTCTGAAGAGGTGAGGGTGTCTGGTTTATACGAAAAGTTCCTAAATTGATGGAAACCCCACCAAAATGGTTTGGAAACAGCATGGGGTAGATGTTTGGATGCACCTTGTACTCCCAGTTCGCTACTGGGAACGATGTTGTCTGAGTAGTACGCCACTTTTACCGACTTGTGGAAATATGCACACACGCGGCGCACCTTCACCAGTAGCTCAGGCAAATTGGGGTAGGTTTTGAAAAACCACTGAACCACTAAGTTTAAGAAGTAGGCTAGGCATGGGATGTTTGTGAGCTTGGCGAGCTCCAAAGCAGCTACCAAGTTATGGCCATTATCAGACACAACCATGCCTGGTCTCTTATCCCTTGCCACAGCTCTGCGGCCAGGTGTTTTGTCACCTAAACAGATCAGCTTCAGTACAGCCTGTTGATGCTTCCCCACTGATGTTCTACACTGCTTCCAGCTACTGACTGACTGGTGCTGCAAGAGGATAATTGTGAGGTGGAAGTGGAGAAGGAAGCGGAGGAGAAGTGGGGGTTGGAGCCACTAACGTAGGCGGTGGCGGAAACCCTGATGAAATTATGGCCTGCAATCCTTGGCGTTGGCAGCACCTGTGCCATCCCAAGGTATGACTCGCTCCCAGCCTCCACAACGTTCACCCAGTGTGCCGTTGGGGAAATGTAGCATCCCTGGCTGAATGCACTTGTCCATGTGTCCGTGGTTAAGTGGACCTTTCCAGTAACTACATTGGTCATGGCAGGTGTGATGTTAAGGGACACATGTTGGTGTAAGGTGGGCATGGCACACCTTGAAAAAATTGTGACGGCTGGGGACTGCATAACAGGGGGACGTCTGTAGACATCAGGCTGCAGAAGGCCTCAGTGTCCACAAGCCTAAATGGCAACATTTCCAGGGCCAGTAATTTGCTAATTTAGTGCTTTGGACTGTGGGTGGCTGGATGGGTAGTTGCTCAAATGCCTGGGATAAGGACATTTGTACGCTGCGCTGGGACACGGAAGTGGATGTGGTCGCTGATGGTGCTTGCGAAGGTTTAGGTTCAGGGGTGGGAGGCATCCGGGCCTGCGCCTTTGACAGGGGATTGTTAAGTGTGTAACACAGGGGAAGAAGAGGCAGTGGTGTGACCTGCCGACACTTATTACGATACTTGGATGCCATGTGGCGGATCATGCTGGTGGTGGTGAGGTTGCTAGTGTTCATGTCCTGGCTCATTTTGGTATGGGACAGGTTACAAACTTAAATTTTTTTGTCGTCTGCACTATCCTAAAAAAAAAAAAAAAAACATGCTGTGGAACACATACCCCTTGGCAAGGGAGATTTCCGCAAGGGGGTGCTCCATGGAACAGTTGCGGGCCTGTTTGGTGTGGCCCACCTTCTCCCTTTTGCCACCCCACTGCCTATTCCAGGCTGATTCCTCCCCCTCTGTACTGCTGTCCTCGCTAGGCTTTCCACCTTCCCAGGTTGGGCCAGTGACTTCATCGTCCACCACCTCCTCTTCCACTTCCTCACTCTGCTCATCCTCCTGACTTGTTGACCTAACCACAACCTCAGTGATTAACAACTTTGTCTCATCCTATTCATCAACCTCTTGAGACAGTAATTGCCGTTGACTTATTGAGAACTGTTTCTCATCATCATCCACCTCATTAAACAGTAATTGCCATTCCCCACTGTCATCTTCTTGTGACTGGGGATGCTCAAGGTTTTGGGAATCAGGGCACAAGATCTGTCCCTCTTCAAGCGTGCCAAATCAATGAATGGAGCAAAAAATAGCTCCTCGGAATATCCGAGAGTAGGATGACTTGTTTGCCCAGACTCTTTATGGTGGAAGGAATGAGGATCAGGGTGGAAATTGAGTAGACTTTTGGCTACCAGGACTGGACTTGGTGGAAGACAGCGTGGTGCTTAAGCCACTGGAAGCATTATCTGCTGCAATCCAACCGACCACCTGGTCGCACTGGTCTGACTTCAAGAGTGGTGTCCTGTGCCACCCTGCAAACTGGGACATAAAGCTAGGTATCGTGGATGATTTTTTTTTTTTCTTGTGCTCTGGCAGCAGGTACAGTTTCACCATGCCCATGGCCTCTGCGTGCACTTTCAGCCACTTCCCTGTCCCTTACTGCTCCCCTTCTTCATATTAAATGTTATATATGCTTGAAAGTGTGCCACAAATACAGTAGCATACAATTTGGAAGTGTATGTGCAAAAAAAGGTATTTAGGATGTGGAAACGTCACACAGGAGATATCCCACAGATAATGTCAATGCTGTCACCAGCGGCTAATAAAAAAAATACAGGGAATGTCACAGATATTTGGAATGAGAAAACGTTATACAGGAGAGGTACCACAGGTAATGTCACTGTCCAAAGCTTCTACGTAAAAAGTACACTATATGTCATAGATACATCTTTTTTTTTTTTAAGATCGCACGTTACTAGTGTTGATCACTAATATTCGAATTTGCGAATTTTTATCGTGAATATCGGCACTTCGAGAATTCGCGAAGATTTTGAATATAGTGATATATATTCGTAATTTCAAATATTCTAGAATTTTTTTTAATCAGTACTCATGATCCCTCCCTGCTTCTAGTTTGCGAGCCAATGAGAAGGCTGCAATATCTTTGACTTGTAGTAGTGTTGATTGCAAATTTTCGTAATGCAAATTTTCGTAATGAGAATCAGAGATCGTGAAAACTCAGATCCGATGGTATATTCTAACTCCCAAGCATTCCCATGGTGACTCTTGTTGGGGAGAAGTATGCCAAAGTGGAACAACTGTACAGACTTAAAAAAAAATACGAATATTCAAAAAAATGAATATATAGCGAATAATAAAAATATAGAGCAATTTAGCTAATATAATGCTATAATCTTCTTTGTCTAATTGTTGACATTTTTTTCTCATCTGAAGTTACAACTATAAAAAAAAAGATTATAGCACTATTAGCTAAATTGTTCTACATTCATATTTTTTTTTAATATTCGCTATATTGCTATATATTCGTGTTTTAGAATATTCGAAAAACGAATATATAGCACTATATCGAATATATTAGTTTTTTAGAATATTCGTCTTTTTTCCATTTGAAGTCATGATTCCTTGCAATCAATACTACTCCTAACGAATATTCAAATTTGGAAATATTCTACGAAACATTCATGAAATATCGCAAATTTGAATATGAGGTTTGCCTGACACTAAACTCAACGGGGCCTGCCCCGAACGGGCAGTTCGTGAACATTTGATCGCAAACACGCTTTCACAAACCTTCCTGCCCAATGTTCGTCCATAACTATTAATTATATATCTAGGTAGTATGTACAAGATCCCAAAAATGGGCATCACTAAAGTATATTCTGCTAATATATTATTTTCATTGCATAAGGTTTGTTTTAATGTATGGCTAGAAAGACTCTAAGTTTCCTATAAATGTTCATTTGCTGTTGCTTGGTGTTTAAGTAGAATCCAGATTACTCAGTGATTGATTACTCAAGTCCCAATTATTGGATTTAAGGTGTAAAGATGCATTGATCACATATTCTATTTGTATGGGTATTGAGCTTGTTGTCTTTATTTATTTATGCCCTTAGATATTGACTATTCCATTTTCTATGGAGATCGTCACAAGCTGGTTCATTTTTTATCTAGACAAAATACCTATAGGACTTATTTTTACTGCTATCAGGGAAAATATCGATATTGTAAATTATTTAGTCATGTTTTGTTAACAGAGCTATTTATTAGGCTTAGCAGACTCATTAAAGGGGTATTCCGGTTCCCTGAATTGGGTCTGCTTTAAAAGCATTGTGCAGGCTTTGCAAATGTCTAATATACTATAATAAATGTTTTTGCGCTGTTCTCTAATAATTAGTGATGATCGAGCACAAAAGTATCCGGGTGTTTGGGTGTTCGGCCCAAACACATTGCTATATTGCTATATTCGTGTGCTCGGCCGAGCACCCGAGTTTAATGGAAGTCAATGGGATACAACAAGAGGGGAGGGTGCATGGTCCATTGTAAAAGGTCAGAAAGTGACAGAAACACCACCTAAATGGATCGGGAACACCATGGGGACGATGTCTGTATGCATCTTGGACTCCCAGGTCTCTGCTGGGAACCATGTTGGTCGTTCAATTGTATATAAAGTGCAATTGCTGCAATAAAATTACAAGCAAGAGGCACTCCGAAACAGCCTGTATATCACATAAAGGAGGGCCTCATTCACATTGTGGTACAATTGTTAAGGTAGTGGGACTCCTACAATCATAAAGCCTATACACTAAGTGAAAGGGCTGCCAAAAATTACAAGGAACCGGCACTCCAAAACACCCTTTTGTTACACATAAAGGAGAACATCATACACACATTTGGAGCAAGGGCCTGCTAATCTGACCATCTAAAACCTTAGGGGTAAGGGCCTGCTGCCGCATTGGTGACTCTAGTTAACCTCTGGGCGACTGCATGTCCCCGAGACGGCGATGATCAATTTGGATGTCTGCCCTATCAACTTTCGATGTTCTTTTTTGCGTCTACCATGTTGATCACGAGGAACGGGGAATCCAAGGAAGGCAAGCGGGTGTCGGTCAAATCACACACTCCCGAATCGTGGAGGTAGTGACGATAAATAACAATACCGGACTCTTAAGATGCCCTGTTATTGGAATGAGTAATAAAAAATTGCAGGGAATGTCACTGCAGTGTTTTGGATGAGGAAACGTTATACAGGAGATGCCCTGCTGCCGCTTTGTTGACTCTAGATAACTTCTGCCTGATCGCACGTCCCTGTGACGTCCACAATCCATTTGGATATCTTCCCTATCGACTTTCAATGTTATTTTATGCGCCTAACATGGTGACCACCGGTAACGGGGAATCATTGTTCGATTTCGGAGAGAGAGCCTGATAAATGGCTACGGCTATTACTTCAAAGCAAGGCAGCATGAGTTGCGGGCCTGCAGGTGAGATGACCCTGTAAAAGATTTCAGTTGTGGGCCTGAAGGTAACCTTACCCTGTAAAAATTTTTGAGGTTCGGGCCTGTTGGTGAGCTGACCCTGTTAAACATTATATGCTAGTGCCTGCTGATGAGCTGACCCTGTAAAACATTTTGTGGTGGCCTGCCGCTGAGCTGACCCTCTAAAAAGTATTATGCAAGGGCCTGTATGTGGGCTGACCCTGTAAAAGATTTAAATCGGGGGCCTGCATGTGAGCTGACCCAGTAAAGATTCGAATTGCGGGCCTGCAGGTGAGCTGAACCAGAAAGAGATTTTAGGTGAGGGCCTGCTGGTGAGCTAAGGTGGAACTGACAAACACAAATAGAATGTTATGGCTGCATTAATCTGAAGGTGACCGTGATACAGCTCAACAGATTGTTTCCATCTGCATCTTTCTAAGCAATCTTTTATCCAGACTCATTCATTGTGCCAATATGTGGCCTTTTCATGCTGCAATCTCCACACCATGTCATCTTCCAACTCATTTTTATCACCATGCTGCTGCTGATGCTACTTAAAAGGCCTTAAACTGATCACCAGGCCCACAATTTAATTAAGGTTTTGTAATCGATAAACCCAACTTGCTTTTGTGGGCTGCATCAGTGGCGTAGCTAGAATTGTCTGGGCCCCACTGCAAATTTTTAAATGGGGCTCCATCCCACAGTATTTTTTAGCGACCCCCTTCCTTTCATGCTCCCCCCATTTCTGTGGCTAGTAAAGATCGTTCACTCAGACCAGGGCCGGCAGCTGTTCCATCAGTTTTATACACTGTCTATGCTGTCACTGTATATAATTTTATTGTGTAAGACTGTTGAGGGGGCCCTGACCAAATCCTTTAGTCATCCTCCTGGATGTGCCCCTTCTGTGTTAGGGCCCCAAAGCTGCAGCTTCCCCTGCTTCCCCTATAGCTACGGCCCTGGTCTGCATTAATCTGCAGGTGACCGTGAAACAGCTCCACAGATTGTTTCCACCTGCATCTTTCTAAACAATCTGTGGCCTTAGTCTTTTATCCAGACTATGTGGCCTCCTCATGCTCCCATCTCCACACCATGTCACCTTGCCACTCATTTTTATCACCTGCTGCTGCGGATGCAGCTTAAAAGGGCTTAAAGTGATCACCAGGCCCACAATCTAAGGTTTTACGCACAAAACCAAAGTAAAAAATCGATTTTATAGGAAAAATTGATTGAAAACATTCTTTCCTGTATATTTGCTTGTATATAAAGTGCAAGTGCTGCCAAAAATTACAAGGAAGAGGCACTCCAATACAACCTGTATATCACATAAAGGCGGGCCTCATTCGCATTGAGTTACGAGCCTGCAGGTGAGCTGACTCTGCAAAAGATTTTCGATTTGGGCCTGCTGGTGAGCTGACCCTGTAAAAAATGTGAGTTGCGGGCCTGCAGGTGAGCTGACCAAGTAAAAGATTTTAGGTGCAGGCCTGCTGGTGAGCTGACCCTGTAAAACATATGTGAGGGCCTGCTGGTGAGCTGACCCTCTAAAACATTAGGGGCAAGGGCCTGCTGGTGAGCTGACCCTGTAAAACATTATATGCGATGCCTGCTGCTGATCTGACACTCTAAAACATTAGGGGCGAGGGTCTGCTGCTGAACTGACCCTCTAAAACATTATGGGCGAGGGCCTGCTGGTGAGCTGACCCTCTAAAACATTAGTGGCAAGGACCTGCTGCTGAGCTGACCCTCTAACACATTAGGGGTGAGGGCCTGCTGCTGAACTGACTCTCTAAAACATTAGGGGCGAGGGGTTGCAGTTGAGCTGACCGTATAAAAAAAATGAGTGGAGGGAATATATATACTCTGGATGAGGAGGAAGAGAAAACAAGATTCAACCATATACTCTTTTTTTTTTTTTTTTTTTTTTTTTTTTTTTGTGATGGAAAAGGTGCATGGGAATACACTACAGTAGATTGAGCACATTATAAATTATAGATTGAAATTGCCTTTATGTTAATCATCAGCTCAGCTGTCCTCTGGTGGAGTTGAGAAGTCAGGGGGAATTCAGACCTTGTTCATTTTTATCCGAGTCAACCTTTCAGCATTGCCAGTGGACAAGCGGATAGGCTTATCTGTTATAATGCCACCAGCAGTACTAAATACACGTTCAGACAAAACACTGGCGGAAAGGCAGGCCAGCACCTCCAAGGCGTAGAAAGCAAGTTCGTGCCAAGTGTCCAGCTTGGACACTCAGTAGTTGTAAGGCACTGAGGGATCATTTAGGACGCTGACACGGTCTGCTATGTATTTCTTCACCATCTTCCAAAACTTTTACCTCCTTGTACCACTAGGCCGCACTTCAAGGTGAGGTTGCTGGTGAGGTGTTATGAAAAGTGTCCCATGCCTTGGAGAGTATTGCCCTGCTTTTGTTGGAACTGCTGTGTGTTCCCCTTGTCTCTCTTCCTCGGTTGCCCAAGGAAGTACGGACTCTGCCGCCAGTGTTGTCAGATGGAAAATTTTGGCGCAATTTTCCAACAAGGATCTTCTGGTATTGGACTATTTTGCTCATCCTCTCCACCAGAGGAATGAGATATGAGAAGTTCTCTTTGTAGCGGGGGTCGAGAAGGGTAAACAGCCAGTAATCCTTGTAATCTAAAATGCGTATAACGCGAGGGTCGCTAGAAAGGCAGCCTAACATGAAGTCAGCCATGTGTGCCAGAGAACCAACAGGCAAAACGGCTATGTCGACCTCAGGATGTTTCTCCATCTCCTCATCATGGTCCAATTCGCGCTGAGAAGACGCCACATTCAGAGCGTCGTCCTTAACCGCCTCAGGACCGCCATACACAGGATCGCGTCCTGGCGGCGGTCCTGTTATTTTGGGTGGACGCGCCGGTGCGTCATCTCTCGAGAAACAAGATTTCGGTCAAAGCCGGCCCGGGCATGCGCATGGCGGGCAGGCAAAAGTTAGAGTTGTATTTCGTCACCAGCCTGCCAGCCAATGATCGTAGCTGACAGGCTGGCGATTTTTCGAAAAATCTAATCAGAAGCCAGTTAACACTTTATATTTATAAATATAAAGTGTTAAATGGCTTCTCTGCTTCTCTGCTGGTCCTTTCGGTCGGTTGGTCTCGGCAGAGGAGCAGGCATCACAGTGAGTAGCCACCAAACACTACACTTAGCCCCAGATCACCCCCCAGCACCCCAATTAACCCCTTGATCGCCCCTATCAATCACCTAGTGAAAGGGGAAAAAAGTGATCAGTGTAAACTGTCACTTTTTTTTTCACTGGTATTGACTGATAGTTTTAGGATAGTTAAGGCCCCTTGGTTAGGTAGTTTAGCGATCGTTTAGCGCCCAGCCCACCGCACTGCAGTCACTGATTCGCTGATTAGCGTATCGCTAATCAGTATTTGTACTTTTATAGTATCTGTAAGTGATCAGAACTGATCAGTCAGATCTATAATAGTATTAGTGTCACCTTAGCTCACCCTCCACCCAAAACGCAGTGTTTGCCCGATCAGGCCTGATCGGTTGCCCACACGTGCGTTCACCCAAGCCCTCCCCGCCGCAGTGACAAAATTTTTATTTATTTTTTTGATCACTGCACAATCACTTTACAAGCGCTGCGGCGATAAAAAAAAATCAGTTTTGATATTTTTTATCAATCGCAGCGGACTCCGGTACTTCGCTAGCCTCCCATTTGTAAGACAGGCTTGCTTTTTTTTCTTGGGTAGTCTCAGGGAATACCCCCTAAATTTAGTTGACCAAATGGCAAACAAGGGGTATTCTTCTGAAGAGGCATACAGACTTCTGACCCAGTCGGATGAGGAATGGGAACCCTCATCTGACGAATCTAGCGGGTCAGAATATGAACCTGTAGAAAGCAGTGGCAGTCTGACCCAAAGTTTGGACGAGGAGGTTGAGGTCCCTGATAGCACCAGGCGTACCCGGCCCCGTGTTGCTAGACCACAGGTTGCACAGGATCCGCTTCAAGGGCAGCAGAGTGGGGCTGGCGCTATCGGATTACGTGGTGAGGCATACACCAGCAGCGCAGCTCATCCTGGACCTAGTACCAGCACTGCCGTACAACATGGTGAAGTGGCTAGCACCAGAAGGGCAGTTGAAGCTGGTATGGTGGCACGTGCAATAGTTACCGCGTCGCAGCCACCGCACAGACAGGCCCGTAGACCCCCTAGAGTCCCTGAGGTGCTGGCAAACCCTGATTGGCAGTCCCCAACTTCAGCCGCACCATTAGTTCCCCCTTTCACCGCACAGTCTGGAGTTCGGGTTGAGACAGCTCAGATCGGTTCGGCCCTGGGATTTTTTGAGCTGTTCATGACTGCGGAGCTCTTGGACTTAGTTGTGGCAGAAACAAACCGATATGCCACTGAATTTATAGCCGCCAACCCGGGAAGCTATTATGCCCAGTCTTTCCAGTGGAAACCCGTCCAGGTTTCCGAATTACATTATTTTTTTTCTGGGCCTTCTCCTCAACATGGGTCTAACCAAAAAGCATGAATTGCGGTCATATTGGTCCACGAACCCAATTCATCACATGCCCATGTTCTCTGCTGCCATGTCCAGGACACGATTTGAGACCATCCTGTGTTTCCTGCACTTTAGTGATAACAGCACCTCCCATCCCAGAGGCCACCCAGCTTTTGACCGGCTCCACAAAATTCGGCCCCTCATAGACCACTTCAACCAGAAATTTGCAGATTTGTATACCCCTGAGAAACATCTGCGTAGACAAGTCCCTAATACATTTTACCGGGCGCCTTGGCTTCAAACAATACATCCCAAGCAAGCGCGCCCAGTATGGGGTCAAATTGTATAAGCTCTGTGAAAGGGCCACAGGCTATACCCACAAATTTCGGATTTATGAGGGTAAAGATCAGACCCTGGAGCCAGTCGGTTGCCCTGACTACCTGGGGAGCAGTGGGAAAACAGTCTGGGACTTGGTGTCACCTTATTTGGCAAGGGGTACCAGTCTTTATGTGGACAATTTCTACACAAGTGTGCCCCTCCAGGCATTTGTTCCTAGAACAGATTGCCTGCTGCGGCAACACATGACCTAGTCGCAGGGGCTTCCCCCAACGGCTCGTTACCACCCGTCTTGCAAGGGGGGAGAGGGCTGCCTTGTGTAACCAAGAACTGCTCGCGGTGAAATAGAGAGACAAGCGTGACGTTTACATGCTCTCCTCCATTCACGCAGACAGGACAATCCAAATTGAACGAGCAACCAGTGTCATTGAAAAGCCCCTCTGTGTCCACGACTATAATTCGCTCATGGGAGGGGTGGACTTCAATGACCAGATGTTGGCCCCTTATCTCCTTTCCCGCAGGACCAGACGCTGGTTTAAGAAGGTGTCTGTATATTTAATTCAATTGGCTGCAGAAGCAGAAGCATTGCGCTGCTGTCAGATTACACAAAAGTCGGTGTATACGGCGCTGCAAGACGAGATTTCTTCTCTGCAGTAAAAGATACGTTTGCCGAGGCATATGAGCTGAGGAGGCGGCGGTGTTCATATGCTTTGGCAGACACTTTGTATATAGAAAAAAAAAAAAAATCCCGGCAATGATTTATTTATCCACATCGATTGATGTGAATAGAGAAATCAGGTTTGCCAGGGCATATGAGCTAAGTGGGTATGGATGTTGGGCGGAGCTCCTATGTCCTGGCAGACGCCTTTCCCCTCCTTTTTTTTTTTTTTGGCAGAGATTTTTTCATCCACATTGATCAATGTGAATAAAGAAATCTGTGCAGTTCATTTTTTCTTTCAGCCCAGAGGCTGAACGAAAAAAAATTCTCATTACCTGTATGCTTAATATAAGGAGAATAGCAGAAACTCTTAATGCTGGCCATACATGTAATGATTGCAGAGACCCTCAAATGCCAGGGCAGTACAAACACCCTGCAAATGACACCATTTTGGAAAGACACCCCAAGGTATTCGCTGAGGGGCATATGGAGTCCATGAAAGATTGAAATTTTTGTCCCAAGTTAGCGGAAAATTAGACTTTCTGAGAAAAACAAATAAAAAAAAATCAATTTCCGCTAACTTGTGCCCAAAAAAAAATAATATATGAACTCACCATACCCCTCATTGAATACCTTGGGGTGTCTTCTTTCCAAAATGGGGTCTCATGTGGGGTATTTATACTGCCCTGGCTTTTTAGGGGCCCTAAAGCGTGAGAAGAAGTCTGGGATCCAAATGTCTAAAAATGCCCTCCAAAAAGGAATTTGGGCACCTTTTGCGCATCTAGGCTGCAAAAAAGTGTCACATGTGGTATCGCCGTACTAAGGAGAAGTTGGGGAATGTGTTTTGGGGTGTCATTTTACATATACCCATGCTGGGTGAGAGAACTTTTCCCATTTTATTATTCAAAGTTGGCATTTGACCAAGATATTTCTCACCCAGCATGGGTATATGTAAAATGACACCCCAAAACACATTCCCCATACCACATGTGTGACACTTTTTTGCAGCCTAGGTGGGCAAATGGGCCCACATTCCAAAGAGCACCTTTCGGATTTCACAGGGCATTTTTTACAGATTTAGATTTCAAACTACTTCTCACACATCTGGGCCCCTAAAAATCAAGGGCAGTATAACTACCCCACAAGTGACCCCATTTGGAAAGAAGACACCCCAAGGTATTCCGTGAGGGGCATGGCGAGTTCCTAGAATTTTTTATTTTTTGTCACAAGTTAGCGGAAAATTATGATTTTTTAATATTTTTTTTTCCTTACAAAGTCTCATATTCCACTAACTTGTGACAAAAAATAAAAACTTCCATGAACTCACTATGCCCATCACAAAATACCTTGGGGTGTCTTCTTTCCAAAATGGGGTCACTTGTAGGGTAGTTATACTGCCCTGGCATCATAGGGGCCCAAATGCGTGCGAAGTAGTTTGAAATCAAAATCTGTAAAAAATGGCCTGTGACGGTCTGAGATGGCCGCACTTCCCTGAACTCTGTGACACCGATCTCTATATACAGCGATCTTAGCAATTATATGGCCTGAACTCAGCTAAAGATGGTAAAGATCGGGAACGCTAGAGCTGGAGATCATTCTGCCTCCAACAAAGTGCAAGCCACGCCAGGAGAAATGGATAAATTCCTAAAAAAGGCAGCCTCAGCTTATGTGGCACGGGACTCAAAGATGGCGCCTGAACACTCACAGAAAAGCCTAGAGCGGTCGCTGGAAAGATCAGAGGAAGACAGCGACACTGAGGAACCGCAGGGCAAAGGTTCGCTCCCTATCACCAGGCACTATTTAAAGCATGCCCTCTGCAAGGCTATGGAGCCGGTTTTGGATGAAATTACCGCGCTACGTCAAGAAATGAGACAGGTGGGGGACAGAGTAGAGGCACTTGAATCACATCAGGCCTCAGTCCTGGAACACCAAAAGGCCACCTCTACCTCCTTCCAAAGATGCAGCACTTGCCTAAACGACCTGCACAACGCCGTGGAAGACCAGGAGAACAGGGGGCGCCGAAACAACCTGCGCTTCAGAGGGATCCCTGAGGCAGCCCAGCCAGGTTAAAACGGCGGTCCAAGAGGCGGCAAGAAATCGTCCTGATTTTTCCTATGAGGGATTGCAGATATCAGTCTTTCAAGACCTAGCCCCATCCACTCTCAGAAAACTCGGAGCCATGAAACCACTGACGGAGTGGCTGCGCTCCCATAAAATACAATACAAGTGGAACTTTCCTTTTGGTATATCATTTTCCCGGGAGGGACGACGCTATAACAACTCCACCTATTCGGAATTAGAAAACCTCTACGATCAACTGCAAATTCCGTCGTTGCAAGTGGAAAACTGGGAGCTGTTCCAGGACCTCGCCGGATTACCTGAAGTCCCTACAATCACCCTCTTTGTGCTGCAGCGGACCCCCAAAGCACAGAGATCTGGGAAAAGAGGTCGCCAGCTGACACCAAAAAGACTCACCCAAGCCTTTTTTCAATCCCAACGGGACCTTAATCAAGCTTAAGGAGTTTCAAACAATCTTTAATGCCGATCGCCGACATATCTCCTCCACGTCCTATGTACATGCATTCATCTCTCAACACGTCACAATAAGTGACATTTATCGTCCTTTACCATGGTCCGAGGCCCTAATATCCAGCCCAACCCCCCCAAAGAAACTAATATCACAACTCTTCAAAAGGCTAAACATCCCATCGACCCCCACTAAACCAGCATTTGTCCGCCACTGGGAAAGGGATCTGGGACAGGAACTATCATACTCCATATTACCAGACATATTGTCCTCCCCGCATTGTTCATCCAGATGTGTTCGTATACAAGAGAATGGATACAAGATCCTGACCAGATGGTACAAAACCCCTGATATCACCTCACTGTATTCGGTAACTGCCACTGACACATGTTGGAGATGCAATGCAGATAGGGGAACTTTTTTCCACATCTGGTGGAATTGTCCACTTATTAAGGTATGGTGGGAGGAAATATTTCAAATTAGTAATTCAATTTGCAAGACCAAGATACCAATGACTGCGAGTAGGGCCCTACTCAATCTTGATTTGGGCAAGACAGATCATTCTATGCCCTTCCTATTCAAACAGCTTTTGATGGCAGCTCGATTATTAATTCCAAAGCATTGGCTGTCATCTGCACTTCCCTCCATAGAGCACTGGAAACTGAAAGTTGATCAGATCTTCCGATTTGAGGAACTTTCTTCCTGGGAAGCTAGGAATCATCTAAAATTCCGACAACAATGGCACCTATGGCAGAAGTTCAGGCACCCGAGCTATACATAAAGTCCTGATCCTCACTTCGTCTGAGTTTGATGACTTATACCCGTTTAGACTTACCCCAGAGGGAGACTAGACCCCATGCCAACCTCCCCATATTGTATTTCCCTGGTTACCCCTGCCTCTAGTGCTAAACTGAACGTGGCTAAACATTATTGCTACAATATTTCTTGACTCATTATAATGAAAATTTCACTCTTCTGTAACTGCGACTGCCTATCTTTTGCAATGTCCAACCCACTGAGAATGCCACTCTCGTGTAATCTGTGACCTTCTATCTTTGCATGCTACGATGTGTATCACCTTGCATGATGTGTAAATTTATATTAATGTACCTTGTTACATGTGTAAATTTTAAATTAATAAAAAAAATGGCCTGTGAAATCCAAAAGGTGCTCTTTGGAATGTGGGCCCCTTTGCCCACCTAGGCTGCAGAAAAGTGTCACACATGTGGTATCGCCATACTCAGGAGAAGTTGGGGAATGTGTTTTGGGGTGTCATTTTACATATACCCATGCTGGGTGAGATAAATATCTTGGTCAAATGCCAACTTTGTATAAAAAAATGGAAAAAGTTGTCTTTTGCCGAGATATTTATCTCACCCAGCATGGGTATATGTACAGTGGGATGCGAAAGTTTGGGCAACCTTGTTAATCGTCATGATTTTCTTGTATAAATTGTTGGTTGTTACGATAAAAAATGTCAGTTAAATATATCATATAGGAGACACACAGTGATATTTGAGAAGTGAATTTTGCCCACCTTACTTTCCAAAAAAGGTAATAAAAGTGATCAAAAAAGTCGCATGTACGCCAAAATAGTACCAATCAAACCGTCATCTCATTCCGCAAAAATCATACCCTACCCAAGGTAATCGCCCAAAAACTGAAAAAAACTATGGCTCTTAGACTATGGAAACGCTAAAACATGATTTTTTGGGTTTAAAAAATAAAATGATTGTGTAAAACTTAAATAAATAAAAAAAAGTATACATATTAGGTATCAACGCGTTTGTATTGACCGGCTCTATAAAATTATCACATGACCTAACCCTCAGGTGACCACCGTAAAAAATAAAAAAATTAAAACGGTGTAAAAAAAGCACAAATTACCACATGATCAAACCTGTCAGATGAATTTTGTAAATAACAAAAAGTGCCAAAAAAGCTTTCTTGTTACCTTGCCGCACAAAAAGTGTAATCTAGAGCAACCAAAAATCATGTGTACCCTAAACTAGTACCAACAAAACTGCCACCCTATTCCGTAGTTTCTAAAATGGGGTCACTTTTTTGACGTTTCTACTCTAGGGGGGCTTCAAATGGGACACGGTGTCAAAAAAAGTCAGTTTTGAATACCTTGAGGGGTGTAGTTTATAGAATGGTGTCATTTTTGGGCGGTTTCTATTATGTAAGCCTCGCAAAGTGACTTCAGACCTGTAGTGGTCCCTAAAAATTGGGTTTTTGTAAATTTCTGGAAAATTTCAAGATTTGCTTCTAAACTTCTAAGCCTTGTAACATCCCCAAAAAATAAAATATCATTCCCAAAATAATTCAAACATGAAGTAGACATATGGGGAATGTAAAGTCATCACAATTTTGGGGGGTATTACTATGTATTACAGAAGTAGAGAAACTGAAACTTTGAAATTTACAAATTTCTCCAAATTTTTGGTAATTTTTTTTATTTTTTATTTTTTTTGGACTTTGTTTTTTTTTTTATCACATATTGTACTTCATGACACTGGTAAAATAATCTCAGAATGGCCTGTATAAGTCAAAGTGTTTTAAAGTTATCAACACTTAGGCCCCTTTCACACGGGCGTTGCAGGAAAATGTGCGGGTGCGTTACGGGAACACCCGCGATTTTTCTGCGCGAGTGCAAAACATTGTAATGCGTTTTGCACTTGCCTGAAAAAAATTGCGCATGTTTCGTGCCCAAACCCGAACTTCACAGAAGTTCGGGTCTGGGATCGGTGTTCTGTAGATTGTATTATTTTCCCTTATAACATGGTTATAAGGGAAAATAATAGCATTCTGAATACAGAATGCATAGTAACATAGTGATGGGTTAAAAAAAAAAAAAAAAAAAATTATTTAACTTACCTTAGTTTACTTGATCGTGTAGCCCGGCATCTCCTTCTGTCCCCTTTGCTGAACAGGACCTGGGGTGAGCATTAATTACATGAACAGGACCTGTGATGACGTCACTCCGGTCATCACATGATCTTTCACCACGGTGATGGATCATGTGATGGAACATGTGATGACCGGAGTGACGTCATCACAGGTCCTGTTCATGTAATTAATGCTCACCCCAGGTCCTGTTCAGCAAAGGAGACAGAAGGAGATGCCGGCTACGCGATCAAGTGGACTAAGGTGAGTTAAATAATATATATATTTTTTAAAACCCCTCCATCACGATGTTACTATGCATTCTGTATTCAGAATGCTATTATTTTCCCTTATAACCATGTTATAAGGGAAAATAATAATGATCGGGTCTCCATCCCGATCGTCTCCTAGCAACCGTGCGTGAAAATCGCACCGCATCCGCACTTGCTTGCGGATGCTTGCGATTTTCACGCAACCCCATTGATTTATATGGGGCCTGCGTTACGTGAAAATCGCACAATATAGAGCATGCACAATATAGAGCATAAGTGATGCGTGAAAATCACCGCTCATGTGAACAGCCCCATAGAAACGAATGGGTCAGTATTCAGTGCGGGTGCAATGCGTTCAACTCACGCATCGCATCCGCGCGGAATACTCACCCGTGTGAAAGGGGCCTTAAAGTGACACTGGTCAGATTTTGCAGCAGAGTGTCACGAACTGTGGGGATCAGAAACCTATGGCTGGCATTACTATCTCCTGATTGGCTAGTCTGTACAGACTAGGCCAATCAGAGCACTCGCAGGCTCAGAACCATCCTCATTGGTCCCAGGCTGGTTAGCTGAGATTGCTGGCTGTGTGTAACGGCTGCAATCTCAGCACTGTCACCATGTATATAGACATGATGACAGTTTAGTGCCATGATGAGTATATTTGTCATGGAGCTCTAAGTAGCGGTGTTCCATGACTAATGTACACGTCAAATAGAGTAAAGGGGTAAATAAAAATGGTGTATGATTATTTGGAGCAGTATTCTGAAAAGTATTATTACCCACTTGTCGACCGCCCATTGACTATCTATGTCCAGGAGTTCCACATTTAACTCTTAATGTACTTGCAGAATTTGCAGCTGCATCTACATGTTAAGGACAACTAGACTCCCCATAGAGAATGCAGAGACCATTTTATGTATTTAGTATTTTTATTATCCTGGCTTCTCAATTGCTTTTTGCGCAGCACTCAATGAACGTTGTGCATGCAGATCAGGATGTGTCAATGCCGCTTACTGCACCAGTTCTAGAAAATATGATCACTGGGGGCCAGATAACAGCATGATTTGCTGGGTCTTAGCAGATGAGATCTGCAGAGAGGCTCAACCAGCTTATTAAAACCTCCTATGGCTGTTTTTCCCATGTCACTGGGGCTAATGTGTCAGCAATTTAAAAAAAAAACATATAATGTTGTAATGTTCCCCAAAAGTATTTTTTGTATACACAAGTGTAAAATAAAAATAATAATAAAAAATAAAATATAAAAAAATATGCTACCACTAGCCCACAGAGCAGCTTCTAGCCCCATGACCATAACCCATATATATTCCCTATAGGAAAAAATACTTTAGTGGAAAGGGGGCACACTATAAAAAAATATTTTAGCTGCCTTTTATGCTATTAAAAGTTTCAAGAGGATTCCATATGCAACATGGAGAAGTTTCAAGAGGATTCCATATAGCTACTATGGAGTCCTTGAACAGAGGAATCTCAGCCTTGGATGGCTATGATTCCTTTTCTATCTGGCAGTAGGACTCACCTTTAGAGAAGTGTGTTGTTGGATATTGCCACAAGGGTGCTCGAGGGAATAGATGGAGGAAGCAAACAGACAGATCTTCTGTCTTGGGTGCCCAAACCCAGCACCACAATTGGAAAACATTTTGATTTTTGCTATGAGGCTTTTGATTTAAATAAGGTGCACACATGCTGTTACATTTTTTATATTTTGTCTCTTCAAACTACTTTTTGTGCTACTTATTGTACAATATGCATAATGTATCTTTTAACATCCTCCTCCAAATATATAATGTATTAGGTGAAATTATTTTAGGTGAAATTATATTATCAATACAAATTTCATTATATAGAGCAGCTTGCCACTTAAAAGTTGGAACTTAAACAAGTTTTGCCAATTAGACTTTCCTTAAATGCTGCACATTATTGACTGGGCATGACAAATAGCAGCTATACAGTATTTGAAAGTAGGTGTTCTTTCAGATTGGTAGATCGGTATTGATGTAAGGCACTTCTTCATCAATAGACTTTCAAGTAAAAACACAGTCATTGATTGCTTCTTGGTGAGAGGAAAACATATTTACTGTGGATTATAATGTTCTAGCTGCATTCAGTTTCTTAAATATACCGTAAGCATAAAACTTGTGCCCTGAAATTCTTCAGGATAATTACATAGTATATACAGAAAATCTGTATGGTTACAGTATATTGTATACAATGGAACTGCTTGATTTATGAATGTATTGAACTTTTCTCAAAAGTGGAAAAGAGATGTGGTACAAAAGTAAAGATGTGCGTTATGACCAGCACAAGGCTGTGTTGAGAGTTTTAAAATGAACCATAGTTGGGATTCCATATAAAGCATTTTCACACTATAGCTATCTCCATTTGACTTTGCATATGTAGAGATATTCTCCCCTAGAAACATTGATAAACAGCGGCACAAAGAGGCTCTAGGCCTCAGTACAAAGGAGTTATACAACCTCTGTGCTCTGTCATTCAGGCTCTGTACATATGGCATTGCCATAGAGGGTGTCATCACCAGTGATGATTGTTCAGCAAAATCTGGAAGGGTAAGTTGTAGAGTGCTAGGTGGTCTGTGCTAAATGGAGGAGAAAAACAAAAATGACTTTTATGAAAATAATGGGATCCTTTAGCAATTGTAGTGCAATAGACTGGGTTGAATGGACACAGTCATCAAAACATTTTTTAATCACATATAGAGTTGAGCGGACACCTGGATGTTCTGGTTTGAGAGGTTTGGACAAACTTTGGAAAAAGGTTCTAGTTCGGGACCTGAACTTACTCTAACTTGACCCCGAATCCCAACCCCATTGAAGTCAATGGGGACCCGAACTTTTGAGCACTAAAATGGCTGTAAAAATGTCATGGAAAGGGCTAGAGGGCTGCAAATGGCATCAAAATGTGGTTAAGAGCATGGCAAATGTTCTGCAAACAAATGTGGATAGAAAAATTACTTTAACATAAAATATGTAAAACTAACAAATTATAATCTTGATCTAGGATGACTAGGTCCATATGGAGTAGAAGGTGGATGTGGCGGTGTAGGTGGAAGCGGCAGTGGAGGAGGAGGAGGTGGCCTAACCTGCTTTTTGGTTTTAAATTTATTTATATTTTTTTAAATTAGAGTACACCCCAAAACATTGGGAAATATAACCTGTGATAACCCCCTCCAGTCGTGCTAAACACATGTTCAGACAATACACTGGCTGCAGGGCAGGCCAGCACCTCCAAGAGGTAAAGGGCAAGTTCAGGCCATGTGCCCAATTTGGAGACCCAGAAGTTGCAGGGGCTGACCCCTGTCAGTCAGTTCGTGTAGGCATGTGCAAACTTACTGCCCCACCATGTCGCATGTCCCCGTGAGGTTCACGATCCAATTTAATATCTGCTCTATCAACTTTTGATGTTCTTTTCTGCGCCTACAATGGTGATCACGAGTGGCGGGGAATCAGGGTTCCACACCGGAGAGGGAGCGTGAGAAAGAGACCAAATTTAAGGGAGATAAATTTATAAAATTTGGGGGGGGATCGAGCGGAAATGTGGTAAAAGCTGTTAAATTGCAAATGTGTGATAAATTACAGAAGCCCAAATGTGGGCCAAAAGAGTATAGTGGAATTATGGGAAAAATTATTGAGGTTAAAATTTTTGACAAATTACAGAAGCCCAAATTTGGGCCAGAAGAGTAAAGCAGAATTATGGGAAAAATTATTGAGACAAAAATTTTGAACAAATTACAGAAGAGTAAAGCGGAAATATGGGAAAAGCTGTTAAATCGTAAACGTGGTACAAAATACAGAAGCCCAAATGTGGGCAAAAGAGTAAAGCGGAAATGTGGGATAAAGTATTGAATAGCAAATGTGGTACAAATTGCAGAAGCCCAAATGCGGGCCAAAAAAGTAAAGCGGAAATGTGGGACAAATTACAGAAGCCCAAATGTAGGCCAAAAGAGTAAAGCGGTTATTTGGGACAAAGTATTGAAGTGCAAATGTTGGCCAAAAGAGTAAAGCGGGAATGTGGGACAAATTATTGAAGAGCAAATCTGGTACAACTTGTTAAAGTTTGAGCATTGAATCAAAGGAGGTGGCGCACATCAATTAAAGAAGAATTTCTGAAATTGTATTCCCTGTCACCTATTCAGAGCAGGGGTTTATTCACATCTAAAATTGTATAATGTCAACCGAAGAATGTAACTGAAAAAATATTGAAATTTATTAAGCTGTCAACTAGGTAGAGGAGAATTTATTTTTTTACCTGTCTATAGTATATCAGTGATACATGACACCCAAAAATTGGTGAATTTTACCAGAAAATGTAACTGACAAATTATTATATATTTTTTTTTCTCGTTCTGCTAGGTATAGCAGTGGTACATCACACCCAAAAATAGTTGAATTACAACAAAGTGTAACTAACATATTTTTTTTACCTGTCTAATAGGTAGAGCAGTGGTTCATGACACCCAAAAATTGGTGAATTTCACCAGAAAATGTAACTGACAAATTATAATATTTTTTTTTTTTCGTTCTGCTAGGTATAGCAGTGATACATCACACCCAAAAATTGGTGAATTTCCCGGAAAAATTTTACTGACAAAGTAGTGAAATTACAAAAAATAAAAAATGTACAAATAAGAAATAAAAATATTGATCTAGGAGGTGGAGTTCCATATGTTGTAGGAGTTTGAGGAGGCAGTGGACGTAGCGGTGTAGGTGGAAGCGGTGGTGGAGGAGGACGAGGTAGCCAACAAGGGTTTTGGGGTTTTTGGTTTTAATTGTATTTTATTTTTTTAATTAAGGTACACTCCAAAAGAGTGTGAAATATCCAAACTACAAGAATGAGCAATTGCGCTGCAGTATAACAATGGCTGGTTAAGGCCGGTATACATGTCTATTCGGGCACAAGGTACGGACAAGTCCTGTGGGATCCATGCCTGGTTCATTTTAATGAACGTGAGCTTGTCCACATTGGCTGTGGACAGGCGGCTGCGCTTGTCTGTGATGACACCCTATGCCGTGCTAAACACATGTTCAGATAATACACTGGCTGCAGGGCAGGCCAGCACCTCCAAGCTTAAAGGGCAAGCTAAGGCCATGTGCCCAATTTGGAGACCCAGAAGTTGAAGGGGGCAGACCCATCATTCAGTATGTGTAGGCGTGTGCACAGATACTGCTCCACCATGTTGGTGAAATGGCCACCCAGTAATAAGCACAAGAATGTGGGCAACTCGGCGGTGGTTGCGGAGACACTGCAGCATGCAATCGCTCATGTGTGCCAGGCTGCCCAGAGGCAACGAAAAGCTGCCCTCTGTGGGAGGTGTATCGTCTGTGTCCTCTGTATCCCCCCAGCCACACACCAGTGATGGCCATGAGCTGGTCTGGGTGTCACCCTGCTGTGAACATGGTTCCTCCTCCTCCATCTCCTCCTCTTCCACCTCCTCATCCTCCAGAACTGTGCCCTGGCTGGACAATTGTGTACCTTTTTGGTTTGTGGGTGCAGGAACCCACCCTCGGAGCAACTTGGAAATGACTGGCCGGAAACCCTACAAAATGATTCCTCTTCCTCCTCCTCATCCTCCTGTGCAACATCCTCTTCCATCATCGCCAGCAGCGTTTTTTCAAGGAGGCATAGAAACGGGATAGTTACGCTGAGAACAGCGTTATCGGCACTGGCTATGTTGGTGGAATACTCGAAACAGCGCAACAAGGAACACAGGTCTCGCATGGAGGCCCAGTCATTAGTGGTGAAGTGGTGCTGTTCCACCGAGTGACTCACCCGTACATGCTGCAGCTGAAACTCCACTATCACCTGCTGCTGCTCGCACAGTCTGCCCAGCATGTGCAAGGTGGAGTTCCACCTTGTAGGCACATCGCATATGAGGCGGTGAGCGGGAAGGCCGAAGTTCCGCTGCAGCGCTGACAGGCGAGCAGCAGCATGGTGAGAACGCCAAAAGCACGCACAGATGGCCCGCACTTTATGCAGTAGCTCTGACATATCATAATTTTTAAGGGATCTCTGCACCACCAAATTCAGCACATTCGCCAGGCAAGGGATGTGCGTCAAACCGGCTAGTCCCAGAGCTGAGATTTTGCCCATTATCGCACACCAACAGGCCGGGCTTGAGGCTGACTGGTACAAACCACTCATCGGTCTGTTGTTCAAGGCCCGTCCACAGCTCTTGCGTGGTGTGGGATTTGTCCCCCAAACAGATACGTTTTAAAACTGCCTGCTGTCAGAAACATTTTAAAACTGCCTACCACTGGCTGTGCTGAAGTTGGTGGTGAAGGTGTTACGCTGACCGGATAAGGAGCTGGTAGAGGATGAGGAAGCAGAGTAGGAGGAGGAAGCAACAGGAGGCAAACTGAAGCGCCCTGTAATCCTCGTTGGTGGAAGGACATGCGTCAAACTGCTATCCGCCTCAGGCCCAGCCGCCACTGCATTTACCCAGTGTGCTGTTATGGAGATATAACAGCCCTGACCTTGCTTACTGGTCCACGTATCCATAGTCAGGTGCACCTTGCCACAGATGGCGTTGCGCAGTTCACATCTGATTTTGTCCCCTACTTGGTTGTGCAGGGAAGGGATGGCTCTCCTAGAAAAGAAGTGGCGGCTGGGCATGATGTACTGTGGGATAGCCACTGCCATAAGGTCTTTAAAGCTATCCGTCTCCACCAGAAAGAATGCCAGCATTTCAAAGTCCAGTAATTTAGAAATGCTGGCATTCAGGGCTAGGGATCACGGGTGGGTAGGGGGGTACTTCCTCTTCCTCTCCAGAGTTTGGGAGATGGAGAGCTGAATGCTTCCTTGGGACATTGTGGAGATGCTTGCTGACCCAGGTGTTGGTGTTGCTGGCAGATCATCTGTTTGCGGGGTGGCAGGTGGCACTGTCACTCCAGAGGTGGAAGAAGAGGCCGAGGCTGCAGCAGAAGAGGAAGCAGGAGGAGCCAGAGACCTTTCTTGTTTTTTGAGGTGTCTACTCCACTGCAGCCTGTGCTTTGCAATTAAATGCCTGGTCATGCAGGTTGTTCTCAGGTTAAGAATGTTTATGCCTCGCTTCAAGCTCTGATTGCACAGCATGCAAACCACTCGTGTCTTGTCGTCAGCACATTGTCTGAAGAACTGCCATACCAGGGAACTCCTTGGAGCTGGCTTTGGTGTGCCAGGTCCCTTGCTGCGGTGGGCAGTAGCAGGCATACTGCCTAGAGGACGGCAGCTCCACTTTTGCACCCTGCTCCCTCTTCTGCTGTGCTGGTGGCTTTGTGCGACCACCGCCTCTTCCTCTGAACTACATAGGTCACTTGCATGACCTTGATTCCATGTGGTGTCGAGGACCTTATCGTCCTCCACATCATCTTCCACCCAGTCTTCACCCCTGCTTTCCTTGTCGGTCTGCACACTTTCGAAAGCCCCAGCAGTTGGCACCTGTGTTTCGTCATCATCCGAGACGTGCTGCGACGGTCCTCCCATGTACTCATCTTGAAAGATAAGTGGTTGGGCATCGGTGCACTCAATCTCTTCCACTTCTGGGACAGGGCTAGGTGGATGGCCCTGGGAAACCCTGCTAACAGAGTCATCAAAAAGCAGAAGAGACTGTTGCATGACTTGGGGCTCGGACTGCTTGGCTGATTTGCAAGGGAGTGAGGTGAAAGACTGATGGACATCAGCTGCAGGTACCAACTGTGGTCTTTCAGCAGGAGACTGGGTGGGAGACAATGTGAAGGAACTGGATCCACTGTCAGCAACCCAATCTACTATTGCCTGTACTTATTCAGGCCTCACCATTCATAGAGCCGCATTAGACCCGACCAAAAACCGCTGCAGGTTCTGTCGCCTACTCGCATCTGAGGAAGTGTTTTTACTTGTGCGTGTGGCTGGCACAGATACAGACTACAAAATGGATGTATTTCAAATGCCTGAATCAAAAACCTGTATATACAGGGTGTATCTCACACGGCCTGACCCACAGTAGTCCTCAATTAAAGATTTGTTTGCCTAAAATGGCTGTATTTCAAATACCTGAATCAAACCCCTGTATTTAAAGGGTGTATCTCACACGGCTTGACCCACAGTAGGCCTCAATTAAAGATTTGTGCTCCAAATGGCGGTATTTCAAATATCTGAATATAACCTAAATGTATAAAGGGTGTATCTCACAATGACATATGCAGCAAAGGCTGCCAAATAAACTATTTTTTGCCAAAACGGCTGAATATGGTAGCAATATATAACCCAGGAATTTCAAACGTCAAGATGCTGCAAGGCCTGAAATATTGTGTATTTTGCCCCAAAAATTGTGTTTTATTAATGAAAGAATATAAGCCCTGTATATACAGGGTGTATCTCACACGGCCTGACCCACAATAGGCCTCAATTAAAGATTTGTGCACCAAATGGCGGTATTTCAAATATCTGAATCAAACCCCTGTATTTAAAGGTTGTTTTTTACACGGCCTGACCCACAGTAGGCCTCAATTAAAGATTTGTTTGCCCAAAATGGCTGTATTTCAAATACCTGAATCAAACCCCTGTATTCAAAGGCTGTATCTCACACGGCCTGATCCAGACTAGGAAGTTATCAAAGAATTGAGCCCAAAATGTCTTTATTTCAAATAACTGAATAGAAAGACAAACAGGGTGTTTGTGTAATAACTGAATTTGACAGCAGTATATAACCCTGTAATTTCACACGTGCTAATGCTGCAAGGCCTGAAAATAGTGTTTTTTGGCCAAAAAGTGTGTTTTTAAAACCACTGAAAAATTATGGCTGTATTTCTAGCTTAAATTGCACACGGACTAATCCAGATGTTGTATATTGCCAAAAAAAGTGTGTGTGTAGGGGGGGGGGGGGGGTTTGTAACTTGAATTTGCAGATCTGGAAAATAGTGTTTTTTGGAACAAAAAGTGTGTTTTTAAAAACCCAGAAAATGATGGCTGTATTTCTAGCCTAAATTGCATACTGACTAATGCACCAGATGTTGTAAATTGCCCAAAAAATTGGGATTTTCAATGTCCCAAAAGCTCAGATGCAGTGCTAGTGCACTGAGCTTGCATAAAATGGCCGCCGCCGCTGCCCACCTAACTGACTTATTAAAGTTATATTTTTTTTTGGTCACTGGGCTCAGGGCAGGATAAAAAAGTTATGCCCTCCACCCACAAAACACAATGTATGTAGATCGCTGAGTTAGAGTCAGAGTTTGAGCTAAGATTCAGTCCTATTCTCACTGAAATCACCAGCAGAATCCTCTCCCTACGCTAAGCACAGCAGAGTGACGTGCAGCGCTACTTTACTCAAGCCTATATAGAGGCTGGGTCACATGCTACACTGGCCAATCACAGCCATGCCATTAGTAGGCATGGCTGTGATGGCTTCTAAGGTCAGACAGTTAACCGCTTGTTGATTGGCTGCTCTGAGCCTTTCAAAAAGCGCCAAGAAAGCTCCGAACACCGACCCCCGAACCCAAACTTTTACTGAAATATTCAGGTTCGGGTCCGGGGTCCAAAAATCCTAAAGTTTGGTACGAACCCGAACTTTACAGTTCGGGTTCGCTCAACCCCAGTCATCAATATTTGCAACCCAGACAAGTTTTTCACCAAATTCCAATTATAACAGCACTGATGATTATATTCCATATAAACATTCTCAACCATACTTGAAATACACCATTATTTATAACTATTTCTGAAGCTACTACACTAGTGTACTGTGTATTCTCTACAAGTAGATGCCTGCTTTGTGCAGTGAAGAATGATCAGTGCATGCTCAGGAGACGAAGCAGCTAAAATAATACAGTACAAGCCGATTACCTTATAGATGAAAGTTTAATTCTCACTTTCAAGTGTGTTTTCCAGCAGTAAATCCTCTGTGCGTGTTTCTGTGACTTCAATTCTCTTTTGTGAAAGTTTGGTTTTCAATTTCAGATACATTCTTCATATTTACTATAAAACCTGCCTACTGATCCGATAACTTTGAATACTTTTCCCCCTCTCGTCAGTAATGTGGTATACAGAGTAAAATATCTATGGCTGATTTACTTTCATTGACTTAGGCTAATTTCACACTAGCATTTTAGTTTTTCAGTATTGAGATCCGTCATAGGGACTCGGTGCTCAGCCATAAACAGCAGGGCGAGTCATTTGATGCTGGCCACGTCACATGACCCCTGCTACTCTGTATTTAAACAGACAGCCTGCTGGCCACAGGTTGCTTGTTATTTAGGTTCTGTTGTGATTTTGCATACCTGGCATACTTACCCTCTGTGTATCTCCTGACGATCCTCTGCCTGCTCCTTCTGTACTGCGCTGCTCTCCTGGTATTCAGACCCCTGCTATCTCCTTAGGATCCTCTGCTGACTCCTTTGGTACTTCACGACACTCCTGGTATTTATGACCCCGGCTTCTCCTGACTATTCTTTTCTTGCTCTATTTGTACTTCGTTGCTCTCCTGGTATTGACTCGGTCTGTTCACTCTCTGTTGTGTCTGTTCTGTCCTCCCAGCACTTATTTTAAGCTAGGGATTGCCTTCCAGTTGTCCCCTGTCATTAGGAATTGCGAGGCAAGTAGGCAGGGCCAGGGGTGAGGGTGGAGCGCAGTGGTCACTATCCTCCCCCGTGTGTGTGTGTGTGTGTGTGTGTGTGTACGCGACCGTTACAAGCATGCTATTATTGCTTGTCCTCCTCCGCCCCAGCACCATCCTCCTCTGACTTTGTAAAGAAAAAGGATGGTACCCTGAGACCATGTCTGGACTTCCGTGAGCTCAATCATATCACCGCCCGTGATCCTTACCCCCTTCCTTTGATTCCGGATTTGTTTAGTCAGATTGTCGGTGCCAAGGTGTTCTCTGAGGTGGGCATATAATCTGGTAAGGATCAAGGAGGGGTATGAGTGGAAGACCACATTTAATACCCCTGAGGGTCATTTTGAAAACCTGGTCATGCCCTTTGGGTTAAACAATGCTCCTGCGGTTTTTCAACACTTTGTCATTGACATCTTTAATCATCTGGTGGGGAGGTTTGTCGTTGTATATCTTGATGAGATACTAATTTATTCACCTAATATCGAGACTAATCAGGATCATGTGAGACAGGTGTTACAGATCCAAAGAGAGAATAAGTTGTATGCTAAGATGGAAAAGTGTGTACAGGTTTGCAGTACAGGAAGTGCAATTTCTGGGTTACCTGCTCTCATCCTCAGGTTTTCGTATGGATCCCGAGAAGGTCCGTGCCGTGTTGGACTGGGATCGACACAAAAATCTGAAAGGCGCTTATGCGGTTTTTGGGGTTTACCAACTACTACCGTAAATTTATCTTGAACTATTCATCGGTGGTTAAACCTTTAACAGACATGACTAGGAAGGGTGCTGATATTTCTATCTGGTCTGATGCGGCATTACAGGCCTTTTCTGCTGTGAAAGGATGTTTTGCTTCGGCCCCTATTCTGGTGCAACCAGACATGTCTCAGCCATTTATTGTTGAGGTTGACGCTTCTGATGTTGGGGTAGGAGCAATATTGTCGCAGGGTCCTTCACCCAGTAAATGGCACCCATGTGCATTTTTTTTCTAAAAAACTCTCGACTGCTGAAAGGAATTATGATGTGGGGAATAGGGAATTGCTGGCCATTAAGTTGGCGTTCGAGGAGTGGCGGCATTGGTTGGAAGGAGCAATTCATCCTATTGCAGTAATTACGGATCACAAGAATCTGGCCTACTTGGAGTCGACTAAGCGACTGAACCCAAGGCAGGCCAGATGGTCATTGTTTTTCACCAGATTTAACTTCATCGTCACTTATTTATTGCCCTGGGGTTAAGAACGTCAAGGCGGATGCTTTGTCACGTAGCCTTCCTGGCGGTGGTGAGTCTAATGACCCTAGTCCCATTTTATCTGAAGGGGTGGTTATATCCGCTATTTATCCTGATCTAGAGGCCAGGGTGTTGGAGGCACAGGAGGATGCTCCGGACTCTTGTCCTCAGGGGAAATTATTTGTTCCCTCCGAATTATGTCACAAGGTGTTCGAGGAACATCACTGCACGGAGATTGCTGGGTACCCTGGGAGCAGATCAACTGTCGATCTCATCTCTCGCAGATTCTGGTGGCCGGGGTTGCGTAAGTGTATTGAGGACTATGTGTCAGCCTGTGGTACCTGTACACGTGCTAAGGTGACACATACTCGGCCTTCCGGATCTCTGCTTCCATTGCCCATCCCTTCCAGACCGTGGACCCATTTGTCCATCGATTTTATCACGGATTTACTGAATTCTTCGGGAAAGACTGATTCTGGTGGTTGTCGATCGTTTTAGTAAATTGGCACACTTTATTGCATTACCTAGTCTACCCAATGCTAAAACTCTTGCAGATGTTTGTCGACAACATCGTGAAACTACATGGCATTTCCTCTGATGTGGTGTCCGATAGAGGGACTCAGTTTGTTTCCAGATTCTGGAGAGCGTTCTGTACTCGTCTGGGTGTACTATTGTCCTTCTCTTCGGCTTTTCATCCTCAGTCGAATGGACAGATGGAGCGCACTAATCAGAATCTGGAGACTTACTTGAGAGGTTTTGTTTCAGAGAATCAGGGACAGTGGTCTTCATTTTTGTCGTTAGCTGAGTTTGCTATAAATAACCGTAGACAGGAATCCACTCATATGTCACTGTTTTTTGGGGCATGTGGGTTCCATCCACAGTTTGGTACATTTTCTGGTGCTCATAATTCCGGCATTCCTGAGGAGGAACGTTTTTCCTCTTTGTCTTCTATTTAGCGGAAAATCCAAAATAACCTGGAAAAGATGGGCAACAGGTATAAGCGTGCGGCTGACAGGAGACGTATGAGTAGTCCGGACCTGAGAGCGGGTGATTCTGTGTGGCTGTCTACAAGAAGCATTAAACTTAAGGTACCTTCTTGGAAGTTGGGACCAAGATTTATTTGTCCATATAAGATCACTGCCATTGTTAACCCTGTAGCCATCCGTCTTGAACTTCCTCAGGCATTGAAAATCCATAACGTATTTAATAAATCGTTGATAAAGAAATGTGTTGAACCGTCCTCCTTGCCTCCCGCTCCTGTCATGGCGGACGGCAATTTAGAATTTCAGATAAGCAGGATTGTGGACTCCCGAGTTCTCTGGAGATCCCTCCAGTATCTCGTTCATTGGAGAGGGTACGGACCAGAGGAAAGAATGTGGGTTCCAGCGACTGATGTTAATGCTAGCCGTCTGGTGAGAGCATTCCACAGAGCTCATCCTGATAAGGTCGGTCCTGGGTGCCCGGAGGTCACCCGTAGAAGGGGGGTTATTGTCACGCCGGTGATAGGTTTGAGAAGGTCTGAAAGAATATCTGCACATTAGTTATCTGACAGCCTCTTTTTGTTTCATTTTGTCCATGTGTTGCTGGTATGTTCACACCCCCTGTTCAGGTGTGGATCATAGGACCTTCACCTCCCCCTATTTAGTCTGACTTTACCCATCACTCCTTGCTCTGGATAGCTTTACTTGGTTTTTAGAAGAGCTGGAGTGTGGTTCATGGTGAAGTCCTGTTCGTCCATCGTCCATCATCCATCATCCATCAGCCTCAGAAGTTCAGTGTTCCGCTCGTTGTTTTGTATTCCCCCCCCACCTTTGTTTACTAGGCCTCAGCGAGACACTGGTTCCTTCACCAGGGAAGGAGCGGGTTGTCTCTGCCCGGTCATTACTATTAGTGCAACCGAGGGCCACCAGGGTTTTCTAGGTTCCTGTGTATGGGTATATCTACCATCGAGAGGTGCCCATACGGATAGGAGTTAGGGCCAGGAGCAGGGTTTTATAGGTGGTGACCCTTTTCCTTCCCTAGCGTGAGGCCTAGTGTATTTTCCCTTCCTTCTTGTTGTCCTTTGGTGTTCTCCCCTACAACATCTGTGACAGACATTGTCATCATGCTGCTTAGGACCTGGCGCAGGAGGGTGTGATGATGTCATTGCAACCCCATGCATCTGTATACTGCCTCATAAGCTTAAAGGGAACCTGTCACCGGGATTTTGTGTATAGAGCTGAGGACATGGGTTGCTAGATGGCCGCTAGCACATCTGCAATACCCAGTCCCCATAGCTCTGTGTGCTTTTATTGTAAAAAAAAAAATTAATAAAATTTGATACATATGCAAATTAACCTGAGATGAGTCCTGTCCCTGACTCATCTCACATACAGGACTCATCTCAGGTTAATTTGCATATGTATCAATTTTTTTTTTTTTACACAATAGTAGGTATGGCTGGTGGAAGTTGACGGATGGAATGGAGCATGTGGGACCAGGCTTATCCAGCTCAGTAGATGAACAAGCACATTACTATACAGATTAATTACCAGGGACCACCATTAAAATGACATAAAGGGATTTTCTCAACTGGATCCTTTTTGTAACAAAAATTTCGCCCTATAAGACACACTTTTTTACCCCCAAAGTGAGGGGGAAATGTCAGTGTGTCTCATGGAATGAATACTAATGTGTACTTCCATTATGGAAGCGTTCATTAGTAAAGGAGGACCAGGAACAAGTGAATGCACTAACCTCTTCCTAGTCTTCTCCTGGAGTGACCATGCACTGTGCTGTGACCTATGCACAGTGTGAGGACGTCGGTACACTCTGTGACCTCACGCTGTTTGCAGTCGGGTCATAGCACAGTGAGGCAGGAAGACCAGGAATAGTGCTGCATCTGGAAAAGGAGTGGTGAGTTGATTTTTTTCTTTATTTTTGTCTGATCTGAGGTCTGATGAACTTGGGGGTCTTATTAACATTGTAGTCTAATCTGAGGTCTGAATGAGGGTCTTTTACACATTGGTGGTCTGATTTTCGGTCTGATTGGGGGTCTTATAAACATTTGGCGTCTGAGCTGAGGTTTGAGTGGGGGTCTTATTATTAACATTAGCGGTTTGGGCTGAGGTCTGATTGGGGGTTTTATTAAAATTGGGAGTCTGAGCTGAATTCTTATTAACATTGGAGGTCCGATTGGGGCTCTGAGCTGAGGTCTGTTTAACATTGGCTGTCTGAGCTGAGGTCTGATTAACATTGGGCATCTGATATAAGGTCTAATGAAAAATATTACAGAGCAGGAGGAACTCAGCTGACTGACACATCAGAGGTTCAGATAGGTATGTTTAACAGGTAAATAAAGTTTAGGAGGCAAGTCTTTTTAATAAGGGACATCAACCTGAAATTAGTGGGGGGGTTCAGAAGCAATGTCACAAAATACTATTTTAGGGCTCGGTGTGAAGCCATGCCTGTACTGTGGACCGCAAATTGCGGTCCGCAATGCACGGTCACGGACCGTGGCCTAGCCGTATGGGGATCGTGGACCCTATTCACTTGAATGGGTCCGCGATCCCTCCGTTCCACAAAAAGATAGAGCTTTCTTTTTGTGGTGCAGAGGCACAGAACGGAACCCCAGGAAGCACTCCATAGGGCTTCCGTTCCGCATCTCTGGATTTGCGGACCCATTGAAGTGAATGGGTCCGCATCTGTGATGCGGAATGTACATGGAATGGTGTCCATGCATTGCGAATCCGCAAATGCAGTCTGCAATACCGTAACGGGCAGCACACGTTCATATTAACGAGCCCTTATAGAAAGAGTAGTAGTTGATTGGAACACACTTCCAGCACACGTAGTTGGAATCCTATAGTAAGTGAATTTATACCCGACTTGGATATACATACATATAAACTGAGAGAAAAATAAAATGGAAAGCTTAATATAACAGCAAACTAGATAGGCCACGTCTTTTACTGCCATCATTCTACAGTATGTTTCTATGATATATAGTTTTGTAGGAAAATATTCCCTATTAAATTGTACTTTTTCCATTGAAATTCCTCATTATACATAGGAGTCATCTAGATTTTATTATTATTGTTATTATTATTCAGTGATCTGCAGTTGTCAATCACTGACCAGGACTGGCCACTTGACTCCTAAACCCAAAACGAGCAGTGATTTAATTGAATAAATGACATTATACTAAATCTTTTCCCATAAAACAATATATCATTCTGCTCAGCTCCTACTGCTGCTGGCAGACAGCATGTTCAATGTAATAGGTTAAATTAGCGGCTTGACGAACATTAGCAACAGACAATATCAGAGACATAGTTGTTAATTTGGACAACTTTCATTGTAATTGTGTAGACTATCTATTGTATGGTCCTTTGTGTCACGTGTGTCATTTTGTGATTAGGTTAGCACAGATTAAATCCCTGATGTATTGAGTAAGAATGTCAGAGAAATCCTGGCTTTTCTCTGTCACCTAGGGTTGGCAGTGGCAGAAATGAGTTGGGTTTTTCTCTTTATATCATTTCATAGCAATAAGCCACTGATGAACCTGCCAATCCAATCCTCTTCTCATGTTGTGAGGCCCGTGACACTCTGAGGTAAAGTACTAGGTTAGAGACAGAGGTTACATTACTGATACTATAAAGTTTGAAAGCAAGGTACAAATTTAGCAGGCAATTTCAAGGTGAATGCAGTCAGGAGCAGGGCCGTCTTTAACACGGGGCAGCAGCCCCGGGTCCAGTTGCTCCTGGGGGCCCAAGGCAGCTGCCTCTTGAGCCCCGCTTGCCACTGCCCACAATCGCTGGCTCTGTGTCCCGATCCTAGTAGGCATGGCTCGCATAATGAAGGACTTACCCAGAGGACTGGGAAATGGTAAAAGCTCTATACTCACCTCTTCCTGGTCCTCAGCTCTCCACTGTGAAGGCTGCGCAGATGTGAGGTCGCGCTGTCACTCTGTGCGTGCCAGTTCACAGTACAGCGGACTGAAGAGGAGGAAGACCGAGCACGGGCGGTGCGGAATGGTGGCGTCCGGAGCAGGAAAGATAAGTGTTTTTTTTATTATTTTACTTTATTTGAGGCTTATGTGGGCACTGGGAAATGAAGAGAGGCACATGGGGTCTGAAGAGAGACATATGGGGCTGGGGGCTGAGGAGAGGCATATGGGGGCTTAAGAGAGGCATATGGGGTCTGATATGAGGCATATGGGGGCTGATATGAGCCATATGGGGCCTGATACAGGAGCTAAAGAGAGGCATATGGGGCTGATGAGAGGCATATGGGGCTGATGAGAGGCATATGGGGCTGATGAGAGGCATATGGGGGCTGATGAGAGGCATATGGGGGCTGATGAGAGGCATATGGGGGCTGATGAGAGGCATATGGGGGCTGATGAGAGGCATATGGGGGCTGATGAGAGGCATATGGGGGCTGATGAGAGGCATATGGGGGCTGATGAGAGGCATATGGGGGCTGATGAGAGGCATATGGGGGCTGATGAGAGGCATATGGGGGCTGATGAGAGGCATATGGGGGCTGATGAGAGGCATATGGGGGCTGATGAGAGGCATATGGGGGCTGATGAGAGGCATATGGGGGCTGATGAGAGGCATATGGGGGCTGATGAGAGGCATATGGGGGCTGATGAGAGGCATATGGGGGCTGATGAGAGGCATATGGGGGCTGATGAGAGGCATATGGGGGCTGATGAGAGGCATATGGGGGCTGATGAGAGGCATATGGGGGCTGATGAGAGGCATATGGGGGCTGATGAGAGGCATGGGGCTCTTATCTGAGGTCTGATAGGGGGTCTGATCTGAGGTCTTATTGGGGTCTTATTAACATTGGGGGTCTTTTTTTTTTTTTTTTTTTTTTTATATTACAATATTTTTTTATTATCATACAAAAACTACATACCGATATTCCATTTACAGTACTATAAAATCCATAAGTCCGTCAATTCTAGTTTTTTAACAATAGTTAGATATAATTTCATGCAAGTGCCCATAATTATATGCATATTAACTAAATCAAATAGAGTTCTCACTTCCTGGGAAGAGAGTAGGACCCACCCGGCATCAAAAGCTTTATTAATGCAAATAGACTAAGACATCTTATTTAATATTATCTCTATATGGGGAGGGAACAGAGGCCCGCAGCCCGGGCGGCCCGCCAAGCAGCGAACACGCACCCCATACGGCCTCCCTCGAACACAGGTAAGCACCACCAACAGGATCAACACTCGTGTGGTGAATCATCTGGTGCTCACATACACCGTACGGGGCGAACTCACAGCGATCTTTAATCGCACACTTCCGTAGAACCGAAGGAAAACAGAGGGGGGTCCAGCAGTCTTCTATCGCAGTGGTATAAAGCCCACTCACGCGTTTTACTGCCTCATCCCCGTGTGGTTAAGTTGAATATTGATGCCCTATTTTACAGATGTAAATGATCTGCCTCGGATTCACCACAGCGAGGGCAGTCAGAGGAGGTTCTAAGTCCTCTCCTATATAACCATATAGGTGTCACATATATTTTGTGCAAAATATTAAATTGTACAACAGTGTGATTAAAATTATGCGAGACCAATTTTAAACTTTCCCCTATATTCTCCCAGTTTGGAGAGCCCGTCTCTGAAAGCAAAGATGACCAGGCTCTCTGTCCTGGTGAAAAAACATCCGAAAAAAACTTTTTCATTAAGTGTCTATAGCAGTGAGATACTTTAATTCTCGTGACAATTTTCTTGCAAATTAAATCATGTAAAAATTCAGGAGTATCTATAATAAGGAGATAGCGATTCGCAGTGCTAGAAAGTGCTGACCTTAATTGAAAATATGCATACCAAGCCACCTCACCTAAATTTGCCCCTTGCTTTAATTCCGCAAGGGGCAAAATGTGTCCACCACTGACCACTTGATGCAGGTACTGAACATTCTTGGTCCTCCAATACTGGCTGCAACTCAAATCGTTTAAATTCAAAAGCTTTGGGTTATGCCATAATGGAGTGCAGATGAGTGATGCCCTAACACCACACCAGTTCCTTATATTTCGCCAAGACTTTATAGCCATTCTGCAGAAAAGTGTATACCCATTTAGTGCATTTGATAAATAGTCAGACTCAAGTACTGTAAAAAAATCCGCAAAGCCTGAATCTTTCACCACCTTACTGCAGAAATGGCTATTTTCCCACTCATTAAACAAGCAGAGTTGAGAGGCCACAAAATAGCCCCTAAAATAGGGGAGGTTAAGACCTCCCCGATTATAGGGCATAGAAAAATAGAGTACCTTCAATCTCACACGCTTCCTCCCCCATATTAGATCATTAAGCATCCGCTCTATCAATCTGAAGTACTTATCTACAATCCATACAGGCGAATTGCATCTGTTTTGGATAAAATCCTTTGTGCCGTGGAAAACAACGGCTCTCTGGTGCAGGGGATGTCCACGCAATTGGGTTCAGTGCAGAGCGACATCTCTTTAATTAGAGAAGACTTAGTAAAGATCCGTGACCGAGTCCTCAATGTGGAAAAAACTGTTTCCCTGCAAACCGATATAGCCACCTTAAAATCTAAAACTTTGCTTCTCGCCTCAGAAAATCAAGTGCTACAACATAAGCTAGAGGATCTTGAGAATAAGTCAAGGCGGAACAATGTCCGTATAATTGGTTTTCCAGAAGGGGCTGAAGGCCGGCAGTTAGAGGAGCAACTCAAAGATGTGGTCATGCACAATCTAGGCAGCGATAATTTTTCTCCTATGTTCCAAATAGAAAGAGCCCACCGAATGCCAGGAGGAAAACCTACTCCAGGGAGGCCGCCGCGTACAGTTTTAATGAAACTATTACTGTCCGCTGATAGAGATATGATATTAAGAAGAGCCAGAGAATGTACACCCATTGAATATCAGGGTTCTAGGTTGCTCTTTTTTCCTGACTTTGCGCGCCAGACTCAGGAAAAGAGACGTAATTTTATAGAGATAAAGAAGCGCTTGGCGCTAAAAGATATCAAATATTCTCTACAGTATCCAGCGAAATTAAGAGTGATCTATAATGGGACTTCCCTGTTTTTTGAGACTCCACAACAAGCGTCAGACTGGATTGATCAAACGGGCATTTGAAATTGTGTATTATCATGTTCGAAGGGATGGCTGGGAGGCGGGGCTAGGTTGGGGGAGAATGGCCGGAGGCTAGAGGTTCGCTGACTAGATCGGGCGGATCAACGGAGAGGGGGGATGGGGGGGGGAACCCACCTTGCAGATCGGGGTCTTTTTTTTTTTTTTTTTTTGATTGATGTCTATTAGAATTGTATCTTGGAATGTCAGAGGGCTCGGGGAAAGGGTTAAAAGGCAAGCTATTATGGATGCAGTAAAAAGATACCTTCCAGCAATTATTTGTATAGTAGAAACTCATCTCACTAAAGAAACCCTGCGCCGTCTGGCAACGGGATGGCACTCTCAATCTTATCACTCCACCTTCAGCGGATCTTCCAGGGGCGTTTCAGTCCTGATTCATAATTCTGTAGATTTTATCCTTATAAAATCCCATATAGATGATCAGGGTAGATTTATTTTCCTACACGGTAAGCTGTATGGCCACAGTTATATCCTGGCTTTCTTCTATATACCCCCTCCATTTTCAATGTACCCATTGACTCAGCTATTGCTCTTTGCTGAAAATAGATCAGAATGTCGGTTAATCCTGATGGGGGACTTTAATGCGGTTATGGACCCCAACAAGGATAGATTCACTTTAGATGCAGATCGGGGGAGGAACCCTTGTAACTCCTTGTTGCCCCAGTTTTGTTTAGAGGTAGGAGTGGTAGATATATGGGAACATCTCGGCGGAGGAAAGAGAGTATACTCTTGTGTCAGTAGGGGGGGAGAGCAATGTCTCGGATTGATCTAGCACTCACCAATGAGAGCAATTTGAGTAATATCAGTAAGATACGATACGGAGTAAGAACTGTTTCGGACCACTCACCCGTGCTAATTGAGGTTCGCACTGGGGAGAATAAGGATAGAAGGGGGCTAGGATTCAAGCTGAACCCATATTGGCTTGCCATTATGGAGAATCCTCAGTCTATTAAACTACTGATATCCTCCTTTTGGGAGGTGAACTCTCCCTCTGCTAACATCAACATAGTATGGGATGCCCTGAAAGCATATCTAAGAGGGGTCTTTATAAGTGAGATTGCTGCAGCAAGGAGAACATTTAGGGGTAAAGAGGAGGAATTGGTTAAGATCGCTGTATCTACAACTGAGCGTTTTACCAGCCAACCCACGGAATACAACAGGGAAGAGATGCAGAAGGCTAGCTGCCATTTGGAGAAGTATTTAGTAGAGAAAGCAAATCATAGAGTATTCTTTAAGGGGCTCAAATATTTTTCAGAGTCTGGATGCCCTGGTAAGCTCTTAGCAAGAATAATCACACAACAAGATAGAAAAAATCAATCTATTACTTCAATCCGGAACTTAGAGGGGGAAACTATAACAAATCCAGAGGGGATCAGGGATACCTTTCTTCAATATTTTGCTCAGATATACAGATCCTCTCCCGGTATGTCATCCGAACTGGCGATGCGGTTCTTGGTTAGGATTTCACTTTCTACTCTGAATGAAGCTCAAATAGAATTTCTGGAAGAGGAGTTGTCTCTCTCTGAGCTGAAGGAGGCTCTTGGGTCTATCTCGGGGAGCTCATCGCCAGGACTGGATGGCCTTCCATATGAAGTTTATCGTAGGTATGGTGAGACGATCCTCCCCCAGCTGTTAGAGGTGTTTTCCCAAGCAATACAGGGAGGGGGGTTTACCATGCTCTATGATGGAGGCTCTTATTGTTTTAATTCCAAAAAAGGATAAAGACCCGGCAGAATTGAGCTCCTATAGACCAATTTCTTTATTAAATACCGATGTTAAGTTATTATCAAAAATTTTGGCTAGGAGGCTCTCGCGGGTTATATCCACCATTATCCACTCAGATCAAAATGGTTTTATGCCAAGAAGGGGCACCCATCACAACCTACATAGGCTATTCATGAATATTCAGTCCCCGGGGAGCGGCACCCGCTCCATCCTGTCGTTGGATGCTATTAAAGCCTTCGACAGGGTGGAGTGGACCTTTCTCTGGGAAGTGATGAAAAAAATGGGCTTTGGCCCAAGATTCTTGGCGATGGTACAGCTCCTATATAACTCCCCAGTTGCTAGGATAAGGATTAATGATATGACAACAGAGTTTTACATTAGGAAGAGGCACCCGTCAAGGCTGTCCTCTTTCCCCCCTGCTATTTAATATTTACATTGAACCCTTAGCGGCTAGTATTAGGCAGGATCCGAGGGTGGCTGGCTTTGGCACAATGGGGAACTATGATCGAGTATCCCTTTATGCAGACGACATTTTGATTTTTATGCATCAAACAGACACTACTCTTCCTCGCATAATGGACCTGGTTGGTCTCTTTTCCGGTCTGGAGATCAACTGGGAGAAGACCGTCCTTCTCCCTATAGACGAACTAAGGGGTGAATGGGATAACCAGCTAACGATCTCAGATTCAATAAAGTACCTGGGGATAACCGTTTCTGCCAAACCCCAGGAATACCTACAGCTTAATCTGCTTCCCCTGTTGATAAAGGGCTAAAATTAAGATATGGCAAAAAAATCCTGTTAGCGAGAGCGGACAGAATTTCATTAATAAAAATGGTAGTGCTGCCCCAGGTTCTTTATATCCTGTGCAATTCGCCAACATTGGGGGTCTTAATGGTGGAATGATCTGAGGAACAGTCAGGTCCATAAATATTGGGACATCAACACAATTGTAACATTTCTGGCTCTATACACCACCACAATGTATTTGAAATGAAACAAACAAGCTTTAACTGCAGACTGTCAGCTTTAATTTGAGGGTATTTACATCCAAATCAAGTGAACGGTGTAGGAATTACAACAGTTTGCATATGTGCCTCCCACTTTTTAAGGGACCAAAAGTAATGGGACAGAATAATAATCATAAATCAAACTTTCACTTTTTAATACTTGGTTGCAAATCCTTTGCAGTCAATTACAGACTGAAGTCTGGAACGCATAGACATTACCAGACGCTGGGTTTCATCCCTGGTGATGCTCTGCAAGGCCTCTACTGCAACTGTCTTCAGTTTCTGCTTGTTCTTGGGGCATTTTCCTTTCAGTTTTGTCTTCAGCAAGTGAAATGCATGTTCAATCGGATTCAGGTCAGGTGATTGACTTGGCCATTGCATAACATTCCACTTCTTTCCCTTAAACTCTTTGGTTGCTTTTGCAGTATGCTTTGGGTCATTGTCCATCTGCACTGTGAAGCGCCGTCCAATGACTTCTGAAGCATTTGGCTGAATATGAGCAGATAATATTGCCTGAAACACTTCAGAATTCATCCTGCTGCTTTTGTCAGCAGTCATATCATCAATAAATACAAGACAACGAGTTCCATTGGCAGCCATACATCCCCACGCCATGACACTACCACCACCATGCTTCACTGATGAGGTGGTTTGCTTAGGATCATGAGCAGTTCCTTTCCTTCTCCATACTCCTTTTCCCATAACTCTGGTGCAAGTTGATCTTGGTCTCATCTGTCCATAGGATGTTGTTCCAGAATTGTGAAAGCTTATTTAGATGTCATTTGGCAAACTCTAATCTGGACTTCTTGTTTTTGAGGCTCACCAATGGTTTACATCTTGTGGTGAACCCTCTGTATTCACTATGGTGAAGTCTTCTCTTGACTGTTGACTTTGACACACATACACCTACCTTCTGGAGAGTGTTCTTGATCTGGCCAACTGTTGTGAAGGGTGTTTTCTTCACCAGGGAAAGAATTCTTCGGTCATCCACCACAGTTGTTTTCCGTGGTCTTCCGGGTCTTTTGGTGTTGCTGAGCTCACCGGTGCGTTCCTTCTTTTTAAGAATGTTCCAAACAGTTGTTTTGGACACGCCTAATGTTTTTGCTATCTCTCTGATGGGTTTGTTTTGTGTTTTTTCAGCCTAATGATGGCTTGCTTCATTGATAGTAACAGCTCTTTGGATCTCATCTTGAGAGTTGACAGCAACAGATTCCAAATGCAAATA
The DNA here is from genome assembly GCF_014858855.1 of Bufo gargarizans. Classification (NCBI taxonomy): domain Eukaryota; kingdom Metazoa; phylum Chordata; class Amphibia; order Anura; family Bufonidae; genus Bufo; species Bufo gargarizans. Next base: position 583,851,606 of record NC_058080.1, on the reverse strand, counting down.
GCACACTTGAAATGAACTCTGGACCTTTTATCTGCTCATTATAATTGGGGAAAAGAGGGAATAACACACACCTGGCCATGGAACAGCTGAGAAGCCAATTGTCCCATTACTTTTGGTTCCTTAACAAGTGGAAGGCACATATGCAAACTGTTGTAATTCCTACACCGTTCACCTGATTTGGATGTAAATACCCTCAACTTAAAGCTGACAGTCTGCAGTCAAAGCACATCTTGTTCATTTCATTTCAAATCCATTGTGGTGGTGTATAGAGCCAAAAATGTTACAAATGTCTCAATGTCCCAATATTTATGGACCTGAGTGTATCATCAAAAATATATTTTTATTGTCCCCCTCTAAACCCTAGGTGCATCTTATGGGCCGGTGCGTCTTATAGGGCGAAAAATACGGTACTTGCTTGCTCCTCCTCCCGACCTCCCCTGCCTTTTGCGTAAGCCGCGCGCCATGACATCACGCAGAGGCACTGTAACGCTAGGGTGAGTCAAGCCCTGGGCTCCTTCCTGAACTGCAGGCAGTGCCCGCTTCCAGCCCTGAGCCCAGCTGCCCAGAGCATTGATCCTAAGCCTGCTGGAGTCTTTAGAACTGTAAGTATTTACAGTAATTCACTGTAAGCTATAAAATATATATATATATATATATATATATATATATATATATATATATATATATATATATATATATTTGTTTTATGTGAGTAAGGGTGCTGGGTGGTAGGAGAAGGGGCGATGGAAAAGGGGGAGGGGTACAGGGAGGGGTTAGTAGTACAGTACTATCTGCACATTGTAAAAAAATAAAAGTAATCTGCAATATACTATATACTGTATTGGTGTCAGAAGTTGTGCTTTTTTAATTTTTAGAGTAATGATATAGCCATTTTATTTGATACTTTTGTGCTGATTATTTTTTTTTCTCTCCATATATTAAGGGACACTATAGTCACCAGAACCACAACAGCTAAATGTAGCAGTTCTGGTGACTATAGCATGTCTCTGCAAGCTTTTTACTGTAAACACTGCCATTTCAGAAAAAAGGCAGTATTTACATTAGTACCAAGGAATACTCATCAGACGGCCACTAGAGGTCCTTCTTAGTAGTGATGGATGAACATCGGCCGGGACGGTTCGCGAACGATCAAATGTTTGCGAACAGCGCGTTCGTGGTGGGCCCCATTAACTTTAATGGCAGGCGAACCTGAAAGACCTTCAGGTCATATTTGCAGCCATCAAATACTTACTAGAAGTGCACAAATAGTCCAACAACATGAACAGTGGCATACCAGAAGGGAATCAATGGCAAAAATTCCCACAAAAAATATGTATTTTATGCGTCTTAAATAGAAACTCTAAAAAATGTGCGCTGCTGGAGCATAGAAACATTTTATTTTAGGGAGTAAGGAAACGAGAGTACGGGCCCCAAAAATTAGGCATTTACCTGACAGAAAATAACTAGTGATTATTAGTGATGAGCATGAGGTGCCATATTCGATTTTGCAATATTTCGCGAATATTCGTTATATTCGCCGAAATCGAATATTCTCTAATTTTTTTTTATTGCGTCTAAATATGCAAATTTGTAGTCGCATGTTGCGATCTATTAAATGTCTATAATCTCTAGTGTTCAGTTCAGTGTATACAATACAACTTTTCTATATTTACGGTTTTGAATATTCGCTGTATTGCAATATAAAATCAGACGAATATTATAAAAAACAATGTTATTGCAATATAGCATTAGCCAGTAGCCAATAATGGTAAAAATTAAATTAAAGATTTAAAAAATACTAATGCACTAAATCCGCTGTGTGTTTTACGAATATTCTAGATATTCACATACATAATTGACCACGAATATTGCAAATATTCTAAAACCTGATATATCAGCAATACGTTGAATATTCGTAAAAATACACAGCTTAAACGGCAATGAAATGTTCGTATGCTCATGCGCATGCGTTTGATGAACTCCCGGCCGGAAGTAACCAGTTTCATCTTGAATCCATCGTGCGTCAGTTTGTTCCATGCGATTGGAAAGATGGTGGCCAGCAAGTTTAACCCTTTCACGACCGCAATCTGTATATATACGTGATAGCTGCACATATCCCGTGCAGCTACTACGTATATATACGTTCTGGCAGCTCTTTAATCCAAGCGCTGCAAAGCGCTTGGATTAAAGCTTCTGCCCCTGCCCTGCTGCTGTCACGGACAGCATACAGTGCAGTAATGCCGGCAAGGGACCAATCAAAGTGGCCCCTTGCCGGCAATCGATCCGATTGGTTAGTCTGTGCAGACTAACCAATCGGATCGTGGCAGTGTTAAAATGCCGGTTTCATGCTCTGATCTGCGCTCTGCAGATCAGAGCATGAAATCAGGTAATATGTCCTCGGGTAATAAACCCCCCTCCCGCCGATCTGTGCCCCCGATCTGTGGCTGTGCCCCCCCTTATGCCGCCTGCAGCTCAACTTCTACTAGCTGCCGTGATTTGGTCCGCCCCCTCCCCGCCCCATGCAGTCATTTTGTAGCCTCGGCGATCCCCCCCCTACCCATGCAGTCATTTTGTAGCCTCCCCGATCCCCCCCCCACCTTTCCAGCGCTGCCCCCCAATCCCCCTGCTGTGTGCGATGGCGGCGGCTCAATTACTGAGCTGTCGCCATCAGCAGAGTGTCAGCTCTATGCTGACACTCTCCTGTAACCCCATAGATGCCGTGGTTGCGGCATCCATGAGGTTAACAGAGGGAGGGAGCTCCCTCTCTCAACCATCGGGGCTGCAGCGCTGTGATTGCAGCACCCGATGGTTGCCATGACAACCGGACGCTTTGCAAAAGCGTCCTGTTGCCATGGAAAGGTGTCCAGTGCTGCCACCTACAGGAGGTGTCCAGTGCTGCCACCTACAGGTGTCCAGTGCTGCCACCTACATTGCAAAGTATAGTACAACTATCAGCCCCACTGGATCTTGAAGATCCAAGAGGGAACTGATAAAAAAGGGAAAATAATAAAAGTAAAAATAAATAAATAAAAATGTAAATTAAAAAAAGAAATTGCCTTTTCCTATAAAAAAATGAAAAGAATAAAATAAAATACACATATTAGGTGTCAGCGCGTCCGTAACGACTGCCTCTATCAATATATCACATGATAGACCCTGTCCGATAAACACCATAAAAATAAAATAAAAAAAACTGTGCCAAAAAAGCTATTTTTGTCACCTTACATCACAAAAAGTGCAACAGCGAGCGATCAAAAAGGCTTATTGACCCCCAAAATAGTACCAATCAAACCGTCACCTTGTCCCGCAAAAAATGATACCCTATTTAAGACAATCGCCCAAAAAATAAAAAAAGTTATGGCTCTCAGACTATAGAGACACTAAAACATAATTTTTTTGGTTTCAGAAATGCTATTATTGTGTAAAACTTAAATAAATAAGAAAAAGTATACATATTAGGCATTTCCACGTCCGTAACGATCTTCTCTATAAAACAATCACATGACCTAACTCCTCAGATGAACGCTGTAAAAATAAATAAATGAAAACTGTTCCAAAACAGCCAATTTTTGGGTCACCTTGCCCCATAAAGTATAATAATGAATGATCAAAAAATCCTATGTACCCAAAATTGGTACCAATAAAAACCTCAACTCTTTCTGCAAAAATAGAGCCCCTGCACAAGACGATCGGCAGAAAAATAAAAAACATATGGCGTTCAGAAAACCAATCCAGCACAATCTGCCTTCCAAAAACCGTATGGCATTCCTTTCCTTCTGCGCCCTGCCGTGTGCCCGTACAGCAGTTTACGACCACATGTGGGGTGTTTATGTAAACCGCGGAATCAGGGTAATAAATATTGAGTTTTGTTTGGCTGTTAACTCTCAATGTGTTAAAGAAAAAAAAATTATAAAATGGAAAATCTGCCAAAAAAGTGAAATTTTGAAATTTAATTTCCATTTTCCTTTAATTCTTGTGGAACGCCTAAAGGGTTAATAAAGTTTGTAAAATCAGTTTTGAGTAACTTGAGGGGTGTAGTTTCTACAATGGGGTCATTTATGGGGGTTTCCACTATGACGGCCCCACAAAGTGACTTCAAATCTGAACTGGTTCTTAAAAAGTTATTTTGGAAACTTTCTTAAAAATTGCAAGAATTGCTTCTAAACTTCTAAGCCTTCTAACATCCTAAAAAAATAAAATTACATTTCCAAAATGATGCCAGCATAAAGTAGACATATGGGGAATGTTAAGTAATAAATATTTTATTAGGTGTCACTTTCTGTTTTGGAAGCAGAGAAATAGAATTTTGGAAAATTGAGAATTTTTCAAAAATTTTGGTAAATTTTGGATTTTTTCATAAATAAAGGTGAAATATATTGACTCAAATATATGACTAACATGAAGTACAATGTGTCACGAGAAAACAATCTCAGAATGGCGTGGATAAGTAAAAGTGTTCCAAAGCTATTACCACATAAAGTGACGCATGTCAGATTTGTAAATTTTTAGCTGGACACTGGGGCATCAATGACCCTTGGTCATGAAATGGTTAAGAGCTGAGGAAGAGATCCTCATCATAGTAAGTATAAGTAAATTGTACATTCTATCGCACACGCTTGTTTGGCATATCTTACTAATATTCTTATGTAGGTTTATTGAATTGAATTTTTCGTATGTCTTTGTATGTGGAAACTATTTTCGGATGGCCATTAAATTGGCATAGCACATACTTTGATTAGATATAAATAATAGGTTGAAACAAGTATTGTTGACATTCAAAGGTAATATTTTTTTCATATAATCATTAACATCTACTCATACTAGATAATGCCTCATGCACACAACAGTATTTTTTCACGGTCCGCAAAAACGGGGTCCATAGGTCCGTGATCCGTGACCGTTTTTTCGTCCGTGGGTCTTCCTTGATTTTTGGAGGATCCACGGACATGAAAAAAAAGTCGTTTTGGTGTCCGCCTGGCCGTGCGGAGCCAAACGGATCCGTCCTGAATTACAATGCAAGTCAATGGGGACGGATCCGTTTGACGTTGACACAATATGGTGCAATTGCAAACGGATCTGTCCCCATTGACTTTCAATGTAAAGTCTAGAGTCCCTTTTATACCATCTGATCGGAGTTTTCTCCAATCCGATGGTATATTTTAACTTGAAGCGTCCCCATCACCATGGGAACGCCTCTGTTAGAATATACTGTCGGATATGAGTTAAAACTCATTATTCTAGACAGTATATTCTAACACAGGCGTTCCCATGGTGATGGGGACGCTTCTAGTTATAATACACTACAAACTGTGTACATGACTGCCCCCTGCTGCCTGGCAGCACCCGATCTCTTACAGGGGGCCGTGATCAGCACAATTAACCCCTCAGGTGCCGCACCTGAAGGGGTTAATTGTACTATCATATCCCCCTGTAAGAGATCAGGGCTGCCAGGCAGCAGAGGGCAGACCCCCCCCTCCCCAGTTTGAATATCATTGGTGGCTGCTGCGATGTTCGTGTCCGGCCGGGAGCTCCTCCTACTGGTAAGTGACAGGTCTGTGCGGCGCATTGCTGTCACTTACCAGTAGGTGGAGCTCCCGGCCGGACACAGACATCGCAGCTCCCAGGTAAGTATGAATCTTTTATTATTGTACTATTGCTAAGTAACCTTGGCAACCAGGGCTGCAGTAGCGTCCTGGTTGCCATGGTTACCGATCGGAGCCCCAGCGATTAAACTGGGACTCTGATCGGAACTCCGCTGCCACCAATGATCGGGGGTGGGGGGGGGGGGGAGATGGGAGGCCGCACACTGGCCACCAATGTTGTTAATGCTATAGAGGGAGGGGGGCCGATGGGGGGCACACACTATGCCACCAACGAATAATTATTACAATACAGGGAGGAAGGGTGGGGCCGATGGGGGCGCACACTGTGCCACCAACGAATAATTATTACAATACAGGGAGGAAGGGGGGCCGATGGGGGGCGCACTCTGTGCCACCAACGAATTATTACAATAGAGGGAGGGAGGGGGGGGACCGCACTGGCCACCAATGATATTCAAACTGGGGAGGGGGGGGTTTGCCCCTTGCTGCCTGGCAGCCCTGATCTCTTACAGGGGGATATGATAGTACAATTAACCCCTTCAGGTGCGGCACCTGAAGGGGTTAATTGTGCTGGTCACGGCCCCCTGTAAAGGATTGGGTGCTGCCAGGCAGCAGGGGGCAGTCTTGTACACAGTTTGTAGTGTATTCTAACTAGAAGCGTCCCCATCACCATGGGAACGCCTCTGTGTTAGAATATACTGTCGGATATGAGTTTTCACGAAGTGAAAACTTAGATCTGAAAAAGCTTTTATGCAGACGGATCTTTGGATCCGTCTGTATGAAAGTAACCTACGGCCACGGATCATGGACACGGATGCCAATCTTGTGTGCATCCGTGTTCTTTCACGGACCCATTGACTTGAATGGGTCCGTGAACCGTTGTCCGTCAAAAAAATAGGACTGGTCTTATTTTTTTGACGGACAGGATACACGGATCACGGTCTCGGCTGCAAAACGGTGCATTTTCTGATTTTTCCACGGACCCATTGAAAGTCAATGGGTCCGCGAAAAAAAAACGAAAACGGCACAACGGCCACGGATGCACACAATGGTCATGTGCATGAGGCATTACTAAAATAAATAGTTAAGCATTTTTGATATGACAATAAACGTTTGGTCTGCCATCAAAGCACTATCTCACTGGCATCTGCTATATATTTATATGCTATCCATACATTCATGTGTCAGACGTGTCATTATGTATGGATAGCAGACAAATATATATCAGATGCACATTGCACATCTAATTTCCTGCCTCACACAATATACCCACACTCAGGGGCGTAACTAGAAGTGACTGGGCCCCACAGCAAATATTTGTAAGGGGCCCCCCTCAGCGCGCTTCGCACCTCCCTCCTCCTGTGTAAACCCCACTCCTTTGGCACAGTGTAGCGGTATACTGTATATTGTGTGGCACAGTGTAGGCTATATGTGTATAACATAAACATATTTCATATAAAAACTTAGTTACTTGGCTTGGCCCTTGGGGATCTCGGACACCACTTCAACACTTGGCTGTGGGCTCAGTGGAGCTGATGTGTTTTATCCTAATGAGAAAGATTTCATAATAAGGATTTAGAGAAGGGGCAGAGGGATAGCAGAGCAGAGAGAGGCTGGTGCTGCTACTAGGGGCTCATACCATGGGGGAGTAATAAAGCCCACCATAATGCCCCCCAGTAGTAATAATTCTCCTTATAATGTGACAGTGCAAAAATACCCCCTTGTAATGCCCCCAGTTGAGCTAATGTTTCCATAGTGTCCCCATAATGTGCCAGTATAAAATACCCCTATATAGTGCCCCCAGTAAATTCCCCCATAGTTCTCCTCTCCCCCCTCCCTGCTAGTGCCCCCCATAATGTACCAGTATAAAATGCCCCATATATAATGCCCCAGTAGATGCCCTTCAGTGTCCGGCCTCTGATAGGCTACCGGCCTAGAGTCCCTATAAGGCCCTCCAATAATGTGCCAGTAAGTGTCCCCATAGACGCCCCCCATCATGTGCCATTATCAAGTGCCTCTCTCCTCCCCCCCCATGTGCCAGTATCATAGTGCCAAACCCACCCATGTCCCAGTATCAAGTGCCTCTCTCCCCCCCCCCCCATATCCCAGTATCATAAGTGCCATCTCCCCCTCCAAAAAAAGTGCCAGTATCAAGTGCCTCCCCCCCATGTGCCAGTATCATAGTGCCAAACCCACCCATGTGTCAGTATCAAGTGCCAAACCCACCTCCCATGTGCCAGTATCAAGTGCCTCCCCCCCATGTGCCAGTATCAAATGCCAACCCCCCCCCCCACATGACAGTATCAAGTGCCTCTCTCCCCCCCTATGTGCCAGTATCATAGTGTCAAACCCACCCATGTGCCAGTATCAAGTGCCAAACCCACCTCCCATGTGCCAGTATCAAGTGCCTCTCTCCCCCCCCATGTGCCAGTATAAAGTGCCAAACCCCCCCACATGACAGTATCAAGTGCCTCTCTCCCCCCCCATGTGCCAGTATAAAGTGCCAAACCCCCCCACATGACAGTATCAAGTGCCTCTCTCCCCCCCATGTGCCAGTATCATAGTGCCAAACCCACCTATGTCCCAGTATCAAGTGACAACCCCCCCCCACATGCCAGTATCAAGTGCCTCTCTCTCCCCCCCATGTCCCAGTATCATAGTGCCATCTCCCCCCCCAAAAAAGTGCCAGTATCAAGTGCCTCTCTCCCCCCATGTGCCAGTATCAAGTGCCTCTCTCCTCCCCCCATGTCCCAGTATCATAGTGCCCCCCCCCCCCAAAAAGTGCCAGTACCAGGTGCCAACCCCTCCCCCCCCATGTGCCAGTATCAAGTGCCTCCCGCTCCCCCCCCCCCATGGCAGTAACAGTCGGGTATTAAAAAAAATAAAAATAAACACTTCTACTTAGTAGAAGTCTCATATTGTTTCAGTCAGTTGCAAGGCAGCCTTTATGGCTGTGTGGGTTAATGCTTTGCCATTGATATATTGGAGGTTGTGGGTTCGAATCCCAGACACACTAGGAGACAGTAAGATTAGATCCCATTAGCGAGGGGGCCCTGCACTGAGACAAGAATCGATGATATTTAACTAACTTGAAAATAAACTGTCACACACGCTGACGGGGCGCAGGTAGTTACGGCTGCTTGTGTGTAGTGTGTGTCAACAGAAGGCGGCCGGACGGGCCCCCAGTGGCGTAGGACCCCATAGCCACTGCTATGGTTGCTATGGCGATCCCTACACCACTGCCCACACTGCATACCATCAAACCACCACCCCCAACACACAAACACACACGCAGTCTATTCAAACAGCGGTCCAGTTGTTCTTAAACTACAACTCCCATTATGCCCTACTATAGGATGATAGCTGTAGGCTGTCATGGAATGATGGGAGTTGTATTTTTGCCACAGCTATAGGGCCGCAGTTTGCTGGAGGGCCGCAGTGTGCGGATAGCTAGTCTAAAGATTCTAATAAGTGTCCTGTTGGTCAGGAGACGTAATTTTTTACATTCTATATTCGCTGGTTCATTTAGCGTTACCCAGGGTGCACCACGTGGAGGCGGACCAGCTTTACACCCCATACCGTACCGTCACGTCACTAGACAGGTACATCTCTCCTCAGATGGACAATATCTAATAGCTTATACCCCACACACATACAATTTCAATACAATTTATATTTTATACATTTACGTTAACCTAAATTGTAGTATTTCACTCTCAAACAATAATAATTGTTGGTTTGGTGGTTGTGATGATGATGACATGGTGGTGGTCAGTTACTGCGGCATCAAGGCAGCGCACGACGAGCGTTTCCCTGTAATTAAACTACAACATGCAGAGCTTTTAGTTAGACTGCCTCTCGCCGTGTGCTGCCTTGCTGCTGGAACTTTTCCCTCGCCACCAGCGGTGTAGCTGCAGGCCCGGCAGATGTTCCATCTGTTTCCTTCACTGTCTCTGTTACATAATTTCATTGTGTAATACTGCCGAGGGGGGCCTGACCAAATCTTGTAGTCCTCCTCCTTCTGTGGGATGGGCCTCTTCTGGGTCAGGGCCGCAAAGCAGACGCTTCTCCTGCTTCCCCGATAGTTACAACCCTGGCCGCCACCATTATAGTAAATGTTGACGGATCGTTATTCTTGTCGCTGTGGCATATTTAGAGGGGCTGCTTGGGGGCCCTGACCCAGAAGGGGCCCATCCTGGAGGAGGACTAAAAGATTTTTTCAGGGCCCCCTCAACAGTATTACACAATGAAATTATACACAGTGACAGTGTATGAAATGGCTGAAACAGCTGCGGGGCCTGGTCTGAGAGAGCGATCTTTACTATCCACCGTTATGTGGGTGGCATGAAAGGAAGGGCTTGTGAAAATATTTCAGTGGTAGGTAGGTTGTCCCCATTAAAAATGTTGCTGTGGGGCAAAGTCATTTCTAGCTACACCACTGTCTGGGGGCATAAGTGAACTAGCGGCAGGACGGATCTGCTAATGTTAAAGTTGCGTAATATTAGTTTTTTTTTAAATTTTTTTGATTAAATGATTCCTTTTTTAATCACGCGGCGCCTGTTAGAGAGAGGATATGATGACCTCCGTTCACACGCGGACAAAAAGGTCATCATTCATGACATCATGGATGAGCTGAGAAGGGTGCATGGTGGGAAACACACCCCATTGGCCATGCTGAAGAAGTGGTCGGATCTCAAGCGGCGGCATCATGAGAGAATCCGCCAGATCCGGGATACTCACTGTCCAGGTACAATGATTATTGAGTGTTGGTGAAATAAACAAAAGTAATGTAATGCTGCGGTACATTTATTTGTGATTATTATTTTTACATAAGTCTAATTTGTTATTATAGGTGCTCGCCTTCCCTCTGTCAGGCGCAGGCCTGCCAGTAGGGATTCATGGGAGGTCTCTGCGTCTGAGGGGGAGGAGGAGGAGCAGCCAGGACCCTCAGGGCCCACAAATGCCCCTGCACCATCACAGGAGGAGGAAGAGGCTGGACCGTCAGCCCTACAAGAGTCCCCCCCCCCCTCCCCTAATTTTGGAGGATGATGAAGAGGAGGAAGAGGATGATGGAGTGGTCACCACCCCACACAAGGAGGGTAAATATGTGCTTTTGTTGTTTAAACTCATTCACACACACACACACACACACACACACACACGTATTAGTTTAGTTATATTGGATAACAGAAAGTCCCACACTTACAGTTCATTACAAGCAGGGTGACAAGAAAGTACTATCGCAACACTCTTTACAGTCTGTCACCCTTCAGGTTCCCTTCTGAGATTGTTCTGCGTTGGGATGGCCTGTCCACACTTTATCTTAACAGCCTTTTTAACAGCACCGTTATGAGAACATAGGATGGAGTATGTGTGAGACCTGTCCCACCCAATGTCTATGTTAACTATTAAAACCCGTTCAAAAATCAATATTAAAGACAAAACCCCAGAAACAAAACAGGTGTGCTTATTTCAGACGTACTGATTAAGGTAAATTATCTCCCTGAGGCGTACATCCCCTTTGAGACATACCAAGCATCCCTGATTCTTTCCTTTGGTTTGCATATAGCAACTTCAATCCTTAGTTTCTAAATATAATATTGTTTAAATACATTTTTTAATAATTATGGCAAAAATAAAGTTATAACAAGAACACTATTGTGCCAACGACCTGCCAACCCCGTCGTACTTTGCCACAGTCACCATACATGGCTCTTTTACTCAAGAATAAAGATTCTATATATCAATTTTTTTTATTTATTTTTTTAACAGTACTTAAAGCATTGGGAAAAAAAAATGACGGTCATTCAACGGGACTATAGGACCCTAATCAGGCAGTTCCGGGAGCAGCACTGCTGAAAAATAAGGGAGATCAGGCTGCAGTACTCCCACCAGATGGCTGTTTTGGAGGAGCAGCACAACAAGGCCATGGGGGAGCTCATGAACCTCCATGATCAATTAAAGGCCTTGCCTTAAGGCACATTGTTAATTTATTTTATTTTGTTAATTTGTTATTAATATACTATTTTCATGGTTAAAAAATATTGTGTGTTTGTTTTTATTTTATTAATTTAAGTTTTCTTATTAATTTTTAAACATTAGGTTAGAGTAAGGCCCCTATACTCCATCACAAACTCATCAGTAGACTGACAAACATCACCTGCAGGTACATATAAAAGGGACATTATTTGTCCTACACAGAACTTCAATGCATATTGATAATAGAAGTCCTTGATAATCGTTGAGTAAATGGCCTACACATAATTATTAAGCAATTGGATAATATCAGCATTTATGGTTGGTGTAGGCCTTATAATCCACCGTTAATCTCAGAATCATCTTGACAAACCAGAAGCAGGCATATGGTTATTTAACGTTGTAGTTTAAGGTCTACACATAGCCCTGACTCACTCTGCAGGAACAGACAGCAAAATGTTATTCGTTTTTAGCGTTAAGTGTAAAAGAAAATTCACATTTTTTCTCTATTATTCGTTAATCCAATTTTTTTGGGGAAAATAAAAACAATTGAAGACATCAAGTTTCACCTATAAATACAAGAAATAACTACTTTCAACATAAACACATTGTTGCGGAGCTTCAAGGTATACCCTCAATATCTTCACTTAAATCCCCTTGTAGCTGAAGAAACAGGTCAATACGCACCTGGTTTCAAACCTCCAACAGCCTCATTTACATACAATACATAGATTACTATGGTACAAGGAAAGGTGGGGTAAGACAATAGCAAGGGCTGATGGGAGGTTGAGGGGGTAGGGAAAGAGGTACAGACAAGAAAGACATTCGATAAGTGGCGATGTTTGCCACAATGCTCCCCCAGAACCAAGCTGGCATACACAGTCTGATCCCAACGGATCGGCTTGGGGATGTCCGGAGGAGCGCTCACAGATCACTTTTCAAGTTAAGTTTGTCTGGATAACCCGTCGGCGTTGCCATTTTGCTTCCCAGGGCGGTAGTGGATGGTAAAGTCAAAAGGCTGCAGCGCCAAACCCCAGGGCAGCAGCCCGGCATTGTCTCCTGACACCCTGTTCAGCCACACCAGCGGGTTGTGATCTGTGAATAAGGAAAAGGGTTGTCCATACAAATAGGGCTGCAGCTTTTTAAGGGCCCACACCACGGCCAGGCATTCTTTTTCTATGGCGGCATAGCTTACTTCCCGGGGTAAAAGTTTTCTGCTTAGGTAAGCCACTGGATGCTCGCCGCCATCTTCTCCGACTTGGCTCAGTACTGCCCCCAATCCAAACATAGAAGCGTCTGTGTGGACAAGAAAGCGTTTAGTTGGATCAGGGGCGGCAAGAACAGCTGCATTCACAAGAGCCGTTCTTAGTTGCTGGAATGCCTGCTCACACTATGAGGTCCAGACTACTATCTTAGGAAGATTCTTGCGGGTCAAATTGGTGAGGGGTTTGGCCAGGGTACTGTAGTTGGGTACAAATTTATGGTAGTATCCTGCGGTACCTAGGAATGCCAGTACTTGAGTTTTGGTACGAGGGGTTGGCCATTTGGCTACAGCCTCTACCTTAGCCGGTTCGGGTTTTTGTTGGCCACTCCCTACCCGGTGTCCTAGGTATTGGACTTCTGCCATCCCTATATGGCGCTTACTGGGTTTCAGAGTTAATCCTGCCTCCCTAATACGGTCTAGTACGGCTCCTATGTGGGTCAGGTGTTCAGTCCAGGAGTGGCTGAAGATCGCTATATCATCTAGATAGGCGCAAGCATACTCCTGGAACCCATCCAATAGCCGATCCACCATCCTCTGAAAAGTAGCTGGAGCGTTTTTCATCCCGAATGGCATGACCTTAAACTGGTACAGGCCAAACTGGGTGACAAACGCCGACTTAGGGATGGCGTCTTCGGCTAGGGGAATCTGCCAATACCCCTTACAAAGATCTATTGTCATTTTGTCCAGGAGCTCATCTATCCGGGGCATAGGGTAGGCATCGGATACGGTCTTATCATTAAGCCTCCGGTAGTCTACGCAGAAGCGGGTAGTCCCATCCCGCTTCGGCACCAGAACTACTGGGGAGGCCCAAGGGCTTTCAGAGTGCTCTATGACTCCTAGTTGTAGCATTTCTTCAATTTCCTTGCGCATATTATCCTTTACGGATTCAGGTATGCGGTAAGGAGGTTGGCGGAGAGGGGTCTGTCCTGGTGTTTCTACTCTGTGGGTGGCTAGCGGGGTGTACCCGGGGAGATTAGAAAAAGTGGTTCCTTTTTCCCTTATTAGACTATAAGCCTGCGCCCTTTCCTGGGGACTCAGCCGTTCCCCTAACTGAACCTCTTCCAGGTCCTCTTTCTGGCCCTCTTTCTCTAGGAGGTCTGGGAGAGGTAAATTGTCAAAGTCCTCTGCGGCAGAGGCGCAAATAGCAGTCACCTTTTCTATGCGCTCGTAGTAGGGCTTCAGCATGTTCACATGGAGCATGCGTCTGCCCCCTGCTCCAGCGCACGGGCCGATCACATAGGTGGTATCGCAGATTTGCTCCACCACCTTGTATGGGCCCTGCCAGGAGGCCTGCAGCTTGTCATTAGGGACTGGCTGTAGGATTAACACCTTCTGCCCGACCTGAAAGCTGCGGTCCCTTGCCCCCTTATCATACCATCTGCTCTGTCGTTGTTGGGCCACTTGGAGGTTAGTACGTACCGCCTGGGTCAGAGCCTCCAAGCGTTCCCTAAACTCCAGCACATATGGGACAATAGGGGTACCATTCGTAGTTACCCCTCCCTCCCAGTGTTCTCTGATAAGGTCTAAAGGACCCCTCACTCTCCTCCCGAACAATAATTCAAAAGGGGAGAATCCCGTGGATTCTTGGGGTACTTCCCTATAGGCAAAGAGCAAGTGGGGCAAAAACCGTTCTCAGTCTTTTTGAGTGTCTATGAACGTGCGGATCATCTGTTTGAGTGTTCCGTTAAACCGTTCGCAGAGCCCGTTGGACTGGGGGTGGTAGGCGGAGTTTAAGATCGGTTTCACCCCACACACTTTCCAGAGTTGGTGGGTGACCTCTGCAGTGAACTGGGTGCCCTATCCGATATAATCTCCCGGGGAAATCCCATACGGGAGAATATTTGCATAAGGGCATCGGCTATAGTTTCTGCATGTACATTGGTCAACGCCACTGCCGCTGGGTATCTAGTGGCGTAGTCCACTACGGTCAAGATGTATTTCTTGCTGGAGGGACTGGGTTTTGCTAGGGGTCCTATTATGTCTACAGCTACTCGACTGAAGGGTTCTTCAATTATGGGCAGGGATCTGAGTTTGGCTTTATAGCGATCCCCTCTCTTCCCTACCTTCTGGCAGGTATCGCACGTTTGACATTATTGTCTAATATCCTTTTAGATACCTGGTCAGAAGAAGTTCTGCGTCAGCCAATGTTTCGTTCGGCTGATTCCTAAATGTCCTGATAATGGTATAACAACCGGGTAGGCCTCTTGGATAGTTGGTTGAGGGACAAAAGCAGAGGTGAGCTCCCCCAAGTCGTTGCCCAAAATAACATCAGCGGGCAAATCCTGCATGATTCCCACCTCCACGTTTCCATGCCCTGCCCCCCAATTCAAATGCACCTTGGCAGTGGGAACTTTGTAAATTGCTCCCCCTGCCACCCGTACAGCTACACAGTCTCCGGTGAGGGTGTGCTTAGGCACCAAATGATTTTTGACCAGGGTTAACGTGGCCCCAGAGTCACGTAATTCTTGTATACTCTTCCCCTCCATGTGTACCACCTGGCGGTTGTCTGAGGCGGCTTGTATGGGGTTTACCTCGTGTAGGATCCCCAGAGGCTCTTCTATTGAGGCGACTGTGGATGTTGGGAGCACAGATTCTCTTTGGCAGCAGTGTACTGCAGCCCGATTGGGGGGAGGAGGACCCTGGTGGTTCCAGTTCTGGCGAGGTTGCTTACGTGGGCAGTCTCTCTGGATGTGCCCCTGTTGGTTGCAGGTGTGGCAGCGGATCGGTGGTCGGGTATTGTACCTAGGAGGGTACTGGTTGTGGCTCGCGGCTGGTCGTGGGTGAGCCAAGGTAGTCACTGCTGGCATGCTGGCAGAGGGGTGGTAGATCCATACGTGGTCCGGTGTGGTGTGCGTTTGTCTCGTCTGGTGTCTTGGAACTCATCAGCTAGCTTGGCTGCCTCTGGTAGGGTACGGGGTTTGTGATCTCGTACCCAATTTTGCAGTTCTGTGGTCAGTCCATTAAAAAACTGCTCCATTACTATTAACTGGAACATCTCTTCCATAGTGGTGACCCGTGTCGCTTCCATCCACCCCTTGGCGGCTCGTTGTAGTCGGTGTGCCCATTCAGTGTGTGAGTCTTTTGTTTGTTTCTTGATATCCCGGAATTTGAGTCGGTATGCCTCAGAGGTAATGGCATACCGTGCTAGGATGACTTGTTTGACTTTGTGATAATTCCTGGTGTCTTCGTCTGGGACCGTTCGGTATGCCTCTGCGGCGCAGCCTGACAATCTACCTGCCAGCAGGGGTACTTGGTCGGCTGGGCTGATGTTGTGTAGCTGGCACAACCTTTCGAAATCCTGTAGGTATTCGTCAATATCACTTTCTCCTTCTGTGTAATTTTTAAAAGCTTGGTAGGGAATCTTAGCTTTTCCCTGGGTAGTGCTGGTGGGCGCTGGGGCTCCTTCCCCAACTCGCTGAATAGTGTTTTGCTTAGCTACAATGTACTCGTGTACATCTGCTATCAGTCTTTCTAGTGTCTCCACGGAGGGGGTGTTTGGGTAAAAAGCTAACCTGCTATTGAGCTCTCTTGTAAATTCTGTTGGCTCTGTCTCCTGTGGAGTTGCCGCAGTGGTCGCTCTGTCCCCCTCCATGAGTTCGGCCACAAGAGTAGCTTTGGTTTTGTTGCTGGCTTTTCTTCCCCTTGCTTCCAATAATTCCTTTAACGTAGTTCGTTTCAATGTTGCATAATTCGTCTCCATTCACCGTTCGTTAGAATGACTGCACATATTCTTGAACTCCGGTATATCCGAATGGCTGTTTCAACGAACTGCTGCTTTGCTGTGCGGTTTGAATCCCGTGGCTTGCCACCAATTGTTGCGGAGCTTCAAGGTATACCCTCGATATCTTCACTTAAATCCCCTTGTAGCTGAAGAAACAGGTCAATATTCAAGAGACAATTTCCCCAGTGACTGGACAACACACAGTTTGGGAGTCAACTGACTTTACTAGGCATGCGCACCTGGTTTCAAACCTCCAACAGCCTTATTTACATACAATACATAGATTACTATGGTACAAGGAAAGGTGGGGTCAGACAATAGCAAGGGCTGATGGGAGGTTGAGGGGGTAGGGAAAGAGGTACAGACAAGAAAGACATTCGATAAGTGGCGATGTTTGCCACACACATTATTTGTAAAATTGACATAAACTTGACGGATTGATAATATTTAAAATAAATAAATAATAAGTTATAAGAATATACATTTGTATCCAGCCAATTAAATCATTAGTAACAAAAATTGTATTATTATTAAAAGAGCTCAATTAATAAGACTGAGAACTAATATCAAATTTATTTAGAAATAATTGTGGATACCCCACAAAAAAAAAAAATAATAAAAAAAAATTGGGAAATAATAAGCAAAATGGTAAAGGCATGTTGTAAAAACTAAACAGCACGGATCCTTTATAGCGCACTTATTACAAAAAAATGTAAATGTTCTGGCATTGCTTCCGCCAAACAGACCGAAAAATGTGATTATACAGTAGGTATTTTTTAAATTAAGTTTGCTGTCTATATATATTTTGCATGTGCAAATTATCATTACATAATTGTCAAAATTTTTAAAAAAATATATAAAAGTAACTGTCCCTATATACATGTGTCATTCAGGCTTCATTAACAAAACCAGATTGTCACACGGATGAGTATAACGCCAGTCAGACCCAACCATGTAGATAGGTCAACACGGAAGTCAGTCATCCCTCCCAGGACAACAGACAACACCATGTTCGAACCTTAATCTGTAGTAAAAAAAAAAAAACATAAAAATAATAAAATACATTTTTTTCATTAGGTTTATCAATAAGTCCAGTACAATTTTTAGTGCACGAGATCTTTTGACAAGGGAAGGCCACATGTGGTCCACAACTTACTACATCGTGAACCACAACACTGGCGCCCCAAACCCAATTTATTTAAAAAAAAAAACAAACTAAAATAAAGTAAAATTAATTCATTTTGTAAATGAAACCTAACACAGGATTTAAAAAAAAAAAAATTATTATTTAGATACATATTTCTTTGTATAAATATTGACAATACATAATTAACACAGCACATGCATGAATATGAACAATCCAAACCATGTTTTTAGAATTCTACACTCTAGACTTGTTATAGTGCAAAGTAGAAAAAGTGATCCATGCTGGTTGCAGGATTAAGAACCTTCATGTTTTACAGTTAACACTGTAGTAAAATGTAGACTCAAAAGTTATGATTCATAACTATTCCGAATAAGGGAATTAACTACTTCAACCCCCCTAGCTGAAACACCCTTTATGACCAGGCCACTTTTTACACTTCTGCACTACATTACTTTTACCGTTTATTGCTCGGTCATGCAACTTACCACCCAAATGAATTTTAACTCCTTTTCTTCTCACTAATAGAGCTTTCATTTGGTGGTATTTCATTGCTGCTGACATTTTTACTTTTTTTGTTAATCGAACTGTAACAACATTTTTGCAAAAAAGTGTCACACATACGGTATCGCCGTACTCAGAAGAAGTAGGGCAATGTGTTTTGGGGTGTCTTTTTACATATACCCATGCTGGGTGAGAGAAATATTTATCTCACCCAGCATGGGTATATGTAAAAAGAAACCCCAAAACACATTCCCCAACTTCTCCTGAGTACGGCGATACCACATGTGTGACACTTTTTTGCAGCCTAGGTGGGCAAAGGGGCCCACATTCCAAAGAGCACCTTTCGGATTTAACAGGCCATTTTTTACACATTTTGATTGCAAACTACTTTGCACGCATTTGGGCCCCTAAAATGCCAGGCCAGTATAACTACCCCACAAGTGACCCCATTTTGGAAAGAAGACACCCCAAGGTATTTCATAATGGGCAAAGTGAGTTCATGGAAGTTTTTATTTTTTGTCACAAGTTAGTGGAATATGAGACTTTGTAAGGAAAAAAAGAAAAATAATCATTTTCCTGCTAACTTGTGACAAAAAATAAAAAATTCTAGGAACTCACCATGCCCCTTACGGAATAACTTAGGGTGTCTTCTTTCCAAAATGGGGTCACTTGTGGGGTAGTTATACTGCCCTGGCATTTTAGGGGCCCAAATGCGTGCAAAGTAGTTTGCAATCAAAATGTGTAACAAATTGCCTGTGAAATCCAAAAGGTGCTCTTTGGAATTTGGGCCCCTTTGCCCACCTAGGCTGCAAAAAAGTGTCACATATGTGGTATCGCCGTACTCAGGAGAAGTTGGGGAATGTGTTTTGGGGTGTCATTTTACATATACCCATGCTGGGTGAGATAATTATCTCGGCAAAAGACAACTTTTCCCATTTTTTTATACAAAGTTGGGACTTGACCAAGATATTTCTCACACCGCAGGGGTATATGTAAAATGACACCCCAAAACACATTCCCCAACTTCTTCTGAGTACAGCGATACCACATATGTGACACTTTTTTGCCGCCTAGGTGGGCAAAAGGGCCCACATTCCAAAGAGCACCTTTCGGATTTCACAGGCCATTTTTACACATTTTGATTGCAAACTACTACGCAAGCATTTGGGCCCCTAAAATGCCAGGGCAGTATAACTACCCCACAAGTGACCCCATTTTGGAAAGAAGACACCCTAAGTTATTCCGTAAGTTTATTTTTTGTCGCAAGTTAGTGGAATATGAGACTTTGTAATAAAAATGTTAAAAAAAAATCATCAATTTTCGCTAACTTGTGACAAAAGATAAAAATTCTAGGAACTCGCCATGCCACTCACGGTATACCTTGGGGTGTCTTCTTTCCAAAATGGGGTCACTTGTGGGGTAGTTATACTGCCCTGGCATTTTAGGGGCCCAGATGCGTGAGAAGTAGTTTGAAATCAAAATCTGTAAAAAAAAACTCAAGAGAAGTTGGGGAATGTGTTTTGGGGTGTCATTTTTACATATACCCATGCTGGGTGAGAGAAATATCTTGGCAAAAGACTACTTTTCCCATTTTTTTATACAAAGTGGCATTTGACCAAGATATTTATCTCACCCAGCATGGGTATATGTAAAATGACACCCCAAAACACATTCCCCAACTTCTCCTGAGTACGGCGATACCACATGTGTGACACTATTTTGCAGCCTAGATGCGCAAAGGTGCCCAAATTCCTTTTTAGGATGGCATTTTTAGACATTTGGATCCCAGACTTCTTCTCACGCTTTAGGGCCCCTAAAAAGCCAGGGCAGTACAAATACCCCACATGTGACCCCATTTTGGAAAGAAGACACCCCAAGGTATTCAATGAGGGGCCTGGCGAGTTCATAGAATTTTTTTTTTTTTGGCATAAGTTAGCAGAAATTGATTTTTTTTTTGTTTTTTCTCACAAAGTCTCACTTTCCGCTAACTTGGGACAAAAATTTCAATCTTTCATGGACTCAGTATGCCCCTCAGCGAATACCTTGGGGTGTCTTCTTTCCAAAATGCGGTCATTTGTGGGTGTTTGTACTGCCCTGGCATTTGAGGGTCTCCGCAATCATTACATGTATGGCCAGCATTAAGAGTTTCTGCTATTCTCCTTATATTGAGCATACAGGTAATGAGATTTTTTTTTCCGTTCAGCCTCTGGGCTGAAAGAAAAAAATGAACGGCACAGATTTCTTTATTCGCATCGATCAATGTGGAAAAAATCTGTGCCAAAAAAAAAAAAGGAGGGGAAAGGCGTCTGCCAGGACATAGGAGCTCAGCCCAACATCCATACCCACTTAGCTCGTATGTCCTGGCAAACCCGATTTCTCCATTCACATCAATCGATGTGGATGAATAAATCATTGCCGGGATTTTTTATAGTTTTTTATATATAAAGTGTTTGCCAAAGCATATGAACACCGCCACCTCCTCAGCTCATATGCCTTGGCAAACGTATCTTTTACTGCAGAGGAGAAATCTCGTCTTGCAGCGCCGCATACACCGATTTGTGTGTAATCTGACAGCAGCGCAATGCTTCTGTCAGAATGCACATCAGTGCTGCAGCTAGTTGATCGGTTGGTCCACCTGGAAGGTAAAAAAAACAAAACAAAGAAAAAACCAGGCCGCAATGCAATAATTTAATTAACTTTATAATAACCTTTGAACAGAACATATAAACTTTATTTAACTTTTGGAACTGAACGTTAACTTTTTTGCTTACTGGTGTTTTTTTTTTTTTTTTTTTTTTTTTTACCTTTATAGGACAAACCTCTCCTTCCCCATGGGAAAATGTGCAAAGCGCCAATCGCCCAAAGATGTGGCGAAGTGCATTATGCACTTTGTCCAAGGTGAAAGGAGAGGTTTGCAGCAACTGTGTGTGAATGGGCCCTAATAGCCCTGTGTACCTGTCCTGTGAGATGTGATCCCTATGCTAAGTATACCTGTGTGTGTGGTACTTCCAGAAACACTCCCCTAAGCATAGGGCAGGGTGGTCAGGGCAGTCAGG
Organism: Bufo gargarizans; assembly: GCF_014858855.1. Classification (NCBI taxonomy): domain Eukaryota; kingdom Metazoa; phylum Chordata; class Amphibia; order Anura; family Bufonidae; genus Bufo; species Bufo gargarizans. The sequence goes on along the minus strand of NC_058080.1, from coordinate 583,830,338 downwards.
ACAGAAATAGCGGGTGTCACGCCTTATTCCACTCCTGCTACAGACACGACATCTTTTTCGGGGTGACGGTTGGGTTGAGGTACCAGCAACGACATTGGGGAAATGTCGCTCGTGTAGAAGGCTAACTACACTGGTGGATGGGGCCACGGAACCTCCTGGATACAGGAGGTTCTCGATGATCTCTTCCTGAAATTTGAGGAAGGATCCTGTTCTCCCAGCCTTACTGTAGAGAACAAAACTATTATACATAGCCAATTGAATTAAATATACAGACACCTTCTTATACCAGCGTCTGGTGCGTCGGGAAACTAAATACGGAGCTAAAATCTGGTCATTGAAGTCCACCCCTCCCATGTGAAGGTTATAGTCGTGGACTGAGAGGGGCTTTTTAATGACACTGGTTGCTCGCTCAATTTGGATTGTCGTGTCTGCGTGAATGGAGGAGAGCATGTAAACGTCACGCTTGTCTCTCCATTTCACCACGAGCAGTTCTTCGTTACACAAGGCAGCCCTCTCCCCCCTTGTAAGACGGGTGGTAACGAGCCATTGGGGGAAGCCGCGCGACTAGTTCGCGCGATGCCACAGCAGCCAATCTGTTCTAGAAACAAATGCCTGAAGAGGGCCACACTTGTGTAGAAATTGTCCACATAAAGATGGTATCCCTTGCCAAATAAGGATGACACCAAGTACCAGACTGTCTTCCCACTGCTCCCCAGGTAGGCAGGGCAACCGACCGGCTCCAGGGTCTGATCTTTTCCCTCATCGATCCGAAATTTGTGGGTATAGCCTGTGGCCCTTTCACAGAGCTTATACAATTTGACCCCATACCGATCGCGCTTGCTTGGGATGTATTGTTTGAAGCCAAGGCGCCCAGTAAAATGCATTAGGGACTCGTCTACGCAGATGTTTTGCTCAGGGGGATTTCTGGTTGAAGTGGTCTATGAGGGGCCGAATTTTGTGGAGCCGGTCAAAAGCTGGGTTACCTCTGGGACGGGAGGTGGTGTTGTCGCTAAAGTGCAGGAAACACAGGATGGCCTCAAATCGTGCCCTGGACATGGCAGCAGAGAACATGGGCATGTGATGAATTGGGTTCGTGGACCAATATGACCGCAATTCATGCTTTTTGGTTAGACCCATGTTGAGCAGAAGGCCCAGAAAAGTTTTAATTTCGGAAACTTGGACTGGTTTCCACAGGAAAGGCTGGGTATAATAGCTTCCCGGGTTGGCGGTTATAAATTGTGTGGCATACCGGTTTGTTTCTGCCACGACTATGTCCAAGAGCTCCGCAGTCAAGAACAGCTCAAAAAATCCCAGGGCCCCAACCGATCTCAGCTGTCTCAACCCGAACTCCAGACTGTGCGGTGAAAGGGGGAACTAATGGTGCGGCTGAAGTTGGGGACTGACAATCAGGATTTGCCAGCACCTCAGATATTCTAGGGTGTCTACGGGCCTAGCTGTGCGGTGGCTGCGACGGAGTAACTACTGCACGTGCCACCGTACCAGCTTCAACTGCCCTTCTGGTGCTCGCCACTTCACCATGTTGTACGGCAGTGCTGGTACTAGGTCCAGGGAGGGCTGCGCTGCTGGTGTATGCCTCACCACGTAATCCGACAGCCCCAGCCCCTCTCTGCTGCCCTTGAAGCGGATCCTGCGCAACCTGTGGTCTAGCGACACGGTGCCGGGTACACCTGGTGCTATCAGGGACCTCAACCTCCTCGTCCGAACTTTGTGTCAGACTGCCACTGCTTTCTATAGGTTCATATTCTGACCCGCTAGATTCATCAGATGAGGGTTCCCATTCCTCATCCGACTGGGTCAGAAGCCTGTAGGCCTCTTCAGAAGAATACGCAACGCTTGTAAAGTGATTGTTCAGTGATAAAAAAAAATAAAAAATTTGTCACTGCGGCGAGGCGGGCGTGGGTGAACACACGTGTGGGCGACCGATCAGGCCTGATAGGGCAAACACTGCGTTTTGGGTGGAGGGCGAACTAAGGTGACACTAATACTATTATAGATCTGACTGTGATCAGTTTTAATCACTTACAGATACTATAAAAGTACAAATGCTGATTAGCGATACGCTAATCAGCGAATAAGTGACTGCGGTGCGGTGGGCTGGGCGCTAAACGATCGCTAACTACTTAACCAAGGGGCCTAAACTATCCCTAAAACCTAACAGTCTTACCAGTGAAAAAAGTGACAGTTTACACTGATCACTTTTTCCTTTCACTAGGTGATTGACAGGGGTGATCAAGGGGTTAATTGGGGTGCAGGGGGGTGATCTGGAGCTAAGTGTGCTGTTTGGTGCTACTCACTGTGATGCCTGCTCCTCTGCTGAGACCAACCGACCAAAAGGACCAGTAGAGGAGCAGGGCAGCCATATAACACATTATATTTACAAATATAATGTGTTAGATGGCTTGTGATTGTTTTTTTTTTTTAAATCATCAGCTTGCCAGCCACGATCATTGGCTGGCAAGCTGATGACCTGACCCCCCTCGAACAAATGCCGGCCCGCGAGATGACGCATCGCTGCGTGACTCTGCCTGGAGCTGCCGCCTCCGGATCGCAATCCTGCGTGAGGCGGTTAAATAACCGTTACGTACACTATTATAAAAAAAATATGTATACTGTCGTAAAGGTCTCAAATATCTGGTTTGTACCTGGATTTAAATAAGGTCTAATGCTCCCTGAACCACTTGTTCACATTTTATACAAGATGCATGATGGCATTGTCTTCTTGAAGACTGCTCATGGCATCATGGCAGAAAACATTAATTAATGTATTATTAACCTGGTCACTTGATCTGTTGAATTAGTCCTGTGACCTAATTCTTTCAAAACATACTGTTGCTCAATGCTGAACATACACTTGAACAACTGTAGCAACGCCAGAATATAGCACTGGAACCACAGGCTTGTACAGTAGGCACTAGGCATGATGGGTGAATCACTTCATCATCATCTTTTTTAGTTGAGCGTATCACTCTGGAACATGTTAAATCCTGAATCATCCGACAACATAAAATTATGAAAATGCTCCAGAGTCCGATCTATAAGCTCCCTAGCATGTACATTTTTCATAGATCAAAATTAAATAAATATGATATGTTTTTTCATAAGGGTATTGAAAACAAATGTTCAGTACCAATGTCTCGATTTCCCTTTTCATTGTGCTTTTTAAAAAAGCACCTACTTTCAACGTTAAACATTTCAAAGGATTTTGATTGTGGTTTTAGTAAGATTTGTTTCCCCCAAAAAATTTTTGTTATTGCCAATCAGGATAATAAAGTTTATATTTACATATATCTTAAATATCAACCTTTTACTTATCAGTTCTACACTTCAATTTTTTTTAAGTGTTTATAACATTTATTACACACATTTTAGGACTCTGGTCAATCTATGAATATTTCGCTCTATGTTTGATACTTGACACAGTATTGACTTTTCTGTAAATTACAAACATAATTTTTACAGAAGCAGAAGATATATATTTCTGCATTGTTGTTTATGAAATTAAAAGAAAAAGAATACGGAGCAGAAAAATATATAAACACATTACTTAATATTCCACTTGGTGGCTCCAATAATATTATCTAATAAAAATAACGTATTTAATTTTGTAAGTGTACTAAAGGAATAGTATTAAAGCTACAATTTCAGGCCAAAATAAACTGCAAACCTGTAAGAAATCAGCATTGAAATATAAACTATGTAGTTAAATTAATAGAAAAATAGTATACACGTCAAAGCACAAATTGTAGTCTTATTAGGCCCCTACATGACTCATATAGATCAGGATAGTCCGCTGCATCCACCAGAGGATATTTTAAAATGGTATAGTATGAGGCCCATATATAGCTAGGCTCAAATCAGCAGGACATGCAGCAGCAGTAGCAGTAGATCGAGTGTTTTTAGGCCCCTAGATGACTCGTATATATCATGAGTCTGGACAGGCGGCAGCATCCAACAGAGGATATTTTAAAATGGTATTGAATGAGGCCCACATATAGCTAGGCCCCAAATCAGCAGGACATGCAGCAGCAGCAGTAGATCGAGTGTTTTTAGGCCCCTAGAAGACTCAGATATATCATGAGTCTGGACAGGCGGCAGCATCGAACAGAGGATATTTGAAAATGGTATTTAATGAGGCCCACATATAGCTAGGCCCAAATCAGCAGGACATGCAGCAGCAGTAGATTGAGGGTTTTTAGGCCCCTAGATGACTCAGATATATCATGAGTCTGGACCGGCGGCAGCATCCAACAGAGGATATTTTAAAATGGTATTGAATGAGGCCCACATATAGCTAGGCTCAAATCAGCAGGACATACAGCAGCAGCAGCAGTAGATCGAGTGTTTTTAGGCCCCTAGATGACTCATATATATCATGAGTCTAGACAGGCGGCAGCATCCAACAGAGGATATTTTAAAATGGTATTGAATGAGGCCAACATATAGCTAGGCCCAAATCAGCAGGGCATGCAGCAGCAGCAGTAGATCGAGTGTTTTTAGGCCTCTAGATGACTCAGATATATCAGGAGTCTGGACAGGCGGCAGCATCCAACAGAGGATATTTGAAAATGGTATTGAATGAGGCCAACATATAGCTAGGCTCAAATAAGCAGGACATGCAGCAGCAGTAGATCGAGTGTTTTTAGGCCCCTAGATGACTCATATATATCATGAGTCTGGACAGGCGGCAGCATCCAACAGAGGATATTTTAAAATAGTATTGAATGAGGCGCACATATAGCTAGGCCCAAATCAGCAGGACATGCAGCAGCAGCAGTAGATCGAGTGTTTTTAGGCCTCTAGATGACTCATATACAGTACAGACCAAAAGTTTGGACACACCTTCTCATTCAAAGAGTTTTCTTTATTTTCATGACTATGAAAATTGTAGATTCACACTGAAGGCATCAAAACTATGAATTAACACATGTGGAATTATATACTGCTTTGCACACTCTTGGCATTCTCTTGATGAGCTTCAAGAGGTAGTCACCTGAAATGGTCTTCAAACAGTCTTGAAGGAGTTCGAAAAGATGCTTAGCACTTGTTGGCCCTTTGCCTTCACTCTGCGGTCCAGCTCACCCCAAACCATCTTGATTGGGTTCGGGTCCGGTGACTGTGGAGGCCAGGTAATCTGGCTCAGCACCCCATCACTCTCCTTCATGGTCAAATAGCCCTTACACAGCCTAGAGGTGTGTTTGGGGTCATTGTCCTGTTGAAAAATAAATGATGGTCCAACTAAACGCAAACCGGATGGAATAGCATGCCGCTACAAGATGCTGTGGTAGCCATGCTGGTTCAATATGCATTCAATTTTGAATAAATCCCCAACAGTGTCACCAGCAAAGCACCCCCACACCATCACACCTCCTCCTCCATGCTTCACGGTGGGAACCAGGCATGTAGAGTCCATCCATTCACCTTTACTGCGTCGCACAAAGACACGGTGGTTGGAACCAAAGCTCTCAAATTTGGACTCATCAGACCAAAGCACAGATTTCCACTGGTCTAATGTCCATTCCTTGTGTTCTTTAGCCCAAACAAGTCTCTTCTGCTTGTTGCCTCTCCTTAGCAGTAGTTTCCTAGCAGATATTCTACCATGAAGGTCTGATTCACACAGTCTCCTCTTAACAGTTGTTCTAGAGATGTGTCTGATGCTAGAACTCTGTGTGGCATTGATCTGGTCTCTAATCTGAGCTGCTGTTAACCTGCGATTTCTGAGGCTGGTGACTCGGATGAACTTATCCTCTGCAGCAAAGGTGACTCTCGGTCTTCCTTTCCTGGGGCGGTCCGCATGTGAGCCAGTTTCTTTGTAGTGCTTGATGGTTTTTGTGACTGCGCTTGGGGACACTTTCAAAGTTTTCCCAATTTTTCAGACTCACTGACCTTCATTTCTTAAAGTAATGATGGCCACTCGTTTTTCTTTACTTAGCTGCTTTTTTCTTGCCATAATACAAATTCTATGCGACACCATTAGTTATTATTATAAAAAATGTTGTGCAAATTTTCTGCCACGAGAATATGTGGACTATGTCACCATGTAGCCCTAGCCTTATATCTATCTGTGTCACAAACCAGTGGGTGTGAACCCACTGTGCCACAGTAACCCTGATGGTGGGGATAGACTTTCCCGAGGGGAACACCAGGTCGCTACCTCTTGAGGAGGGAAGGCACACAAGGCAGATGGTCCAGGCGGACCAGGAGATACCTGGGTAGGTACTGGAAGTACAAGCGTAGTCAGGCAGGCAGGGTCGTTACCAGGAGCAACAGTGCAGGACCGAAGGATGAGTCAGATGCATAGTCAGACAGGCAAAAGGTCAGGGCAGGCGGCATAGGAACAGGTCAGGCAATCCAGATCGGCAACAGGAGAGTCAAGCCAAGCAGGCAGGGATCAGACAAGTAACAGAATCCAGGAACAAGGTATAAGTCAGGAGCACATGCGAGTATCAGGAGCTAGCAAAGACAAGGACATTGACACTGAGGCATCTGGGAAGGGGGAGTGGCCACTTAAGTACCTGCAGGAGAGCCTGGGTTGGTCAGCGAGGTCACATGACCCAACCCATGAAAAGTAGGGAGTGATGCGCACCGCCCCTAGGGCAGTGTAACACGAAACCAGCAGCAAGCATGCTGTGGCCAGGGTTGAGTGGAACCTGTGGAGTGGGATCCTCAGCACCACAGCACGTACAGCGACAGAGCCCATGACTGCAGCGGTGGACTGAAGGATCACCGGTGAGCACAGCACCCAAGACCATGGCGGTAATCGGGGGAACAGTGGCGCACAGCAGCCGCTGTTACAATCTAAAACTTAGAGACAACCCCATAGGCTTTTAAAGGTGTTGTCCGAGTTCAGAGCAGAACCCGGAAAATATTCCATCTGGGCTCAGTCACCATGAAAGAGTGGAGCAGCTCCCCCTTTCCCTGCGCTGAATCATGCAGGGTAAGTGAATTTTTGTGAAATCTGATCTTATCTGGCTCTTCATGGGCATGCTAGGCAGAAGCATCCACCTAGCAGTGAGCCTGGAGTCGTCACCTCTGGGCGGGATTTAGTGCTGCCCTAGCCTGCTTTTACAGGCTAGGGCAGCGCTATATACTTTCCATTAAAGCCGGTAACGTCACCGGGAACACTACTAGGCAGAAGTCTCCACCTAGCAGTTTCAAAAGGTAAACAAACAGCCTTGGCCTGTACTATTTAGCGTAGGGCAAGGGAGAGCATTGGAGCTTAAAAAGCTCTGATACTCCACTCATTCATGGCGAAAGAATGCAGAAAGTTTTGTAACCTTTCATGAGATTGTGTTAGCCCTCCATTCGAGTGGTGTGTCCCCCGCTGTTTTTGGCGCCTGATATGTTAATTTAGACCATCGGTACAGGGAGGAGGAGACATTTGGCTTTCTCAATAGGTGTCTCCTTCTCCCTGGCTGTAGCGTGGTTCAATTGCAGCGCAGAGCGTCACAGCCAGGAAGAAGGTGAGATGTTTTTTCTCCCTGGCTGTGACACAATCCGCGTGGACCACGCTACAGTGCCCATTGAAAAAAACAAATGCCTCCCCCTCTCCCTGTACCGATGGCCTAAAATAAAAGCGGGGGACACAGCCCTGGGGACGGAGGGGTATTTTAGATTTTTTTAAAAAGTGCTTTCATTTGTAGGGGCCACTCTATCTGGTAAGCATACCAGTTTGTAACACATAATCCTCAAGCACATGAACGTATATAATTTCCGTGTCCATTTCTTTTTTTTGCGGACCATATATGAAACCAATCATTTCAATAAAAAAAAAATGGTAGTTACTCCGTGTGCATTCCGTTTCTGCATGTCCGGATTTCCGTTCCGCAAAAAAATAGTCCTATTATTGTCCGCATTATAGACAAGGATAGTACTACACACGGATGTCATCCATATTTTTTGCGGATCGCAAAATACATACTGTCATAAGGGCTAAACCTGTAATCTGTTCTGGATGGAAGGAGACTAAACATTGTGATAACTAGTGCCAAAAGAATGGAACCTGAAGGATGTATAGTAGAAGAGTCTGCAGTCTTCCCTCATTCTCTGAGAGCCAAAGGAGGTACTCAGGACTAACATAAGGTGCATCAGGCTGCAAGCTGTAGAAGTTTCTAAATGACACAGCTGGTCTCTGAATGTAAATAGGCTGCATCTTTCATTACGCCTGGCCCAAGATTTTTGTGTCATTATCTGTAGAAGCTCTAGGCCAGGGATGCTCAACCTGCGGCCCACCAGCTGTTGCAAAACTACAACTCCCAGCATGCCCTAATAGCTGTAAGCTCTGCAGGGGGGCTACAGACTGGGCATCCCTGCTCTAGGCACTCTTGTGCTTTTACTGATTCTGCATAAACAGCTGGCATAGTAATATTTAGAGTGCAGGAGAATTGTGCAGCATTTAACCTTGCATTCCAACTTCATTGGACAACTCTCCTGTTCTTGCTTCTGCTCTCTCTTGCACACTGACCTATAAAATTGCTTTGTAGAACACACTTTATATAGTATAAAATAAATTACATTCAGCCATTAAAGATTATGGCAAAAATATGACCCATATTAAGGTCAAAAAGATTCCTCTTGCTGAAAAGGAAAATTATTTCCTCCTTGGCTATACAGAAAAAAGATTTATATAAATTGGGAAAAAAAAGCACAAAGAAACAATTTTGGGTGAACTTTACCTTAAAGGGGTTTTCCAGAATTACTATGGTTTTTAATTGATCTGCTCATGTAGTTGCTTACCTTATGCACATCTTCCCCATACATTTTTTTTCTCAATTTGGACAATCCTGACCTGTTTTCACCATGTAAGCCTGGTTTGTTCTCATCCTGTAGGTAGAACTTCCTGTTGCTATATCCAACCAAACCCATGATACACTTCTCTTTTCTCTCCCAAAGCTCCAGCACTGTCCCTAACAACACCCAGCTAGTTTATAGCTCCTCCCACCCAGCTAGTTACATAGACACTCCCCTATCACTACCCCTAACATCACCCAGCTAGTTTATAGCTCCTCCCACAAGCTAGTTACATAGACACTACCCTATCACTACCCCTAACAACACCCAGGTAGTTTATAGCTCCTCCCACCCAGCTAGTTGCATAGACACTCCCTTATCACTGCCCTTGTATGGACATCACAGGAAATAAGAAAGAGCTACATGGACACGGTCATGTGGCCACTGTCCAGAATGGAAGACAGGGGCAATAAAGGTAAAAAAAAATATACATTGCAAAATTCCAGCTAGCTTCAAAAATAATTATTTTAAAGGATGTTGATGCACACTGTAAAATCTCTTTAAGGCCTCATGCACATTGTAACGGATCACCTGGCACCCCGACTGAGTACCTCCATTTACGGATGCGCCTAGCGTTTCCTGAGGCTTCCAAGCACTCTGGCAGACACCACAATCACCAAACCGAAGAAGCAGATAAATCCTCTTGATGCATATGAATGCTGTAGGCAGTTGAATAGGACACCATACGAATAGGTTTTCACTCCTAGCAGTCAAACTGGGACAGCATGCAATAAATCCTCCCCCAAGAATGAGACGACACTTCACCTTGAGGTTTAAAACAGGAACTGACTTTATTTAGACATAGCACACCTACTTTAACCCCCCCCCCCCCAACAGCCTCATTTGCATACAATAGGGCACATGGAGGTCTACGGTACAAGGAAGGGTGGGGCCCGACAATAGCAAGGGCTGATGGGAGATGGAGGAGGGACAGGAAAAGGGGGAGGAGAAGAGGCACAGAACAGCAATGCCTTTAACATAACAGCAAGAGCAAGAGACACACAGCCCACAATACATCGCAATACAATCCAACCGAACCCATAACAACATACACAATATTCAAGACAGCCCGAATGCAATCTGCTACACAGTCTCAAAGGCCATTGTTCCCAAAAGTCACATGTCCACGGATGGTCCTTAAAGGGCCATTAGCAGCAATATAAAATACCATATGCCCAAATTGCATTCAAGCGTACAAATTTACCAGGGGCCATAGTCAGCAGGTAGGAGGCGGGTAGCCAGTCCTCTCCAATGCCCAGTGGCGAGGCGGGTTCTGCCACACACATAAACGTATTTTATTTCTGTGTCTGTTCCGTTATTTTTTTTGCAGACTGGAACCATTCATTTGAATGGGTCCGCAAAAATTTACTCCGTGTGCATTCCGTTTCTGTATATATTTATGTATGTTTGTTCTGCAAAAAAATAGAACATGTCCTATTATCATCCACATTACAGACAAGGATGGGACTGTTCTATTAGGGGCCAGCTGTTCCGTTCCACAAAATACGGAATGCACAGAGACATATTTTTTGAGGATCCGTTTTTTGCGCACCGCAAAATACATACAATCGACAATCGTGTGCATGAGGCCTAAGGTGTATCAAACTCTCAGCCAGAAGTTACTATATTTTTGCCCTATAAGTCGCACTTTTTTCCCACCATTTTGAAAGTGCTCATTAGTACAGTAGGACTGGAGGACAGAGGGAAGCTTTGAATGCAGCACTTCCCGGACTCTGTACTTACCTCTTCCTGGTCCACTCGTTATGCTGCAGCGGTGTGTGTAATGACCCAGAGTTGCTACCATTTCCATGTGTTTCCATTTATAGCACCTAATATATTTCCTATAGTGTGCATATTTATTCCTACAACCGTTAATTTCAAGTGTAATAACTTGGTCCACCAGCAGATGGTGGCAACAACATTGGCAGTATTACTTCCCTGGAGAGGAACCTTTTGGGTTCCTGCCAGCCCTCTGTAGCTAGAGGGAGGAGTTTTAGTTAGTTAGAGTCAGTGTCTAGTCACCCTCTTTAGGGAGAGGTTGTGTGCTGGCTAGTAGAGCACTGTCTGCTCTGCTAGGCCCAGAGACCCTGCTTCTAAAGTCTACATGGTTGCTTGTCCCCTACTGGGCTTGCCTCCTTCCAAGCTGGGCGGAAGCTTGAGGTACTCTAAAGCCAGGACAAGAAGTTCCTAGGACTATAAGTAAGAGATAGAGCTGAGATTGTTGCAGAGGAGAATTTGCCTGCCAAAGTTAAGCCAATACCCGCTGATGACCAAGATAATGTTTGAAAGCTGCTTGGATTACCTATTTATGCCAAGTAAAAGCAACTGTTCAACGTTACTACAAAGTCTGGACTTCATTTATTCCACTTGCTCATCATTTAAGATCAACTACCCCTTTTGCACTGCTTCGGATCACATCACGTCTGGGATCCACGGATATCTAGGTAGGAACACTGTGACACGTGTACATAACATCTACACGGGGGGTTCTTATTTAAATTGGGACTGTGATCTGAGGTCTAATTGGGGGTCTTAGGAACATTAGGGGTCTGAGCTAAGGTCTGATTAACATTGGGGTCTGATTGTGGCTCTAAACTGAGGTCTGATTAACACTGAAGGTCTGATTGGGGCTCTGAGCTGAGCTCTGATGAAAAATATTTGTTTCTTATTTTCCTCCTTATTTTCTTATCTTTTTCAGGTTTTGAAAATGTAGAGTTTTTACAGGATGCAAGATGCAAGGCGGACTTTCTTTCCTAACATGGGAAACTCAAAGTGAGATAAATATGTCTTTTGTCAAAGAGGCCTCAAGGTGGCACTGGGGATTCCCTTCATACTATACAGAAAACAGCTAGCCCAAACACAGCACAAAGGAGAAGAAGGAATCATTTATTTCTCCTTATATGCCTACAGATCAAAATTGAAATTTCCCAATGTTTTTATAGGCGATTCTACAAATACAGTAACTCGGTCGATACCATAGAAAAAAGATGACTTTGAGGTAAAATATATATTGCACAAACTGAGTAGCAGAACAAGGCTGCTTTCACACAGTCTGCATATGGCTGCATTTCTGTGTCCTTATTATGACCACAATACACTGACCTACAATTATTCTACACAGAGGTATAACTAAAAGATCCAGGACCTCAATGCTAAATCTGCAGCTCCCCCACCCCTACTATGTGCCATTTAGAATACTGGTGTCCTTATATGGCAGAGGGACATATGGGCCCAGGTAAGACTGCTACCTTTGCACCCCTTATAGCTACACCTCTACTCCTATTGAAGCAGACTTAGAATAGCCTCCAAGTAAATGGTGAATGGCTGCAATTTCCTATGCAGCTGGTGACTGAGAGTGTCATTGTGCAGGAAAATCTGTCAAGAGGTTACAGAACTAAACCAGAATTTAGTTTAAATCATTATCCAAATCTGATTATCCAAATCTGCAAGGGTCCAGAGATCAAACTATTACCAATTTGTAAGTGATGACATATTGTAGCAATACACTATCAATGTTAAACACAGGATAGAGGTGTTCATGATGCACAAAATATTGTGGTCCCACAATAATTGTGCCAAGTGCTTCATTTTGTCCAAATACCAAAATCAAGTGTGTATGCACTGAATGAATCAATATGTGCATAGATCAGTGGATCTACTTGACATACGGAGGTTGAGTCACTATTCTATTACTCAGGAGCAAGAATATCATTGGTGACCAGCGCTAGGGATGAGTAAATGAATTCTAAAGTAAACAAATTCTCAGTGAAAAAATGTTTCCCAAAATTTAAGTGAAATCCAAATTTTTGGTGATTTCATTTAGGCTTATTTCTAAACATTGTGTCAGTAATTTTTTCAGTTCAGAAGACAGGAAAGATGAAGAAGGAGAATCACATGACCCTAGGAAGTATTTGTATATAAACACCAGGAGGCAGGCTCGGAGTGATCAGGGGATTCACCTGTTCCCCTGTGGGCCCCTCAGCAAGGTGGGCCCCTAGTCTCCCACCCCCTGCAGAAGTAGAACACAACACAGTAGACTGAATATAATACATATAGATAGGCAGTGTACAGCACCTTAAGAAGCTACCCGGTGTATTATTATAGACACATCATTGGGTACAATTCATTTATAAGTACAGAGGCAGGACAGCCAGTATCCTCATTTTCCAGGCACCTGCCTTCTTAAAGCTGCTGCAAGGGACCACATATTCAATCACCTTGTAGTGTCCTGCTGCTGTGTGAGCAGGTAATATTTGTATGTATCCGTATGGTGGGCCCTAGACAGTCCAGTCCAACACTGCCAGGAGGCATTTGCTGCCAAAAAGCAAAAGGTTCTACAGTGCAGTGTGTTATTAAACAAGTTGTTTGTTACCACCAGCAGCCATGCATTACCCATAGTCATATACTGCATGTAACTGTTTCTTTAAGATCACTAATGCTTGTTACAATGGCGTTTCTTGGCCAAAACAGTCTGTCTTATGTTGACAGACACCGACTTTCTGTAAGGAAATTAGGGCTATTGTTCATGTATACTCACAGAAATAATATAAAATCATTTCTATTTCTATTGATATTTTACCTTAGATAAAACTTAATTTTAAAGGACATACATATCATAAAAGTCATCCTGAACTACCAGTTTTTGGTTTTTTTGTCTCTAATAATAAGTATGCAGACATCTACATGGAGAGGCAATATGTCCAAGACTGTATGTCATATTTGACTAAATAAGGGCTCATTTAGAACACCGTATTTATGTGCCCGCATCCATTCTGCAATTTAGCAGAACAGATGCAGACCTATTAATTTTAATAGGGCCACAAAAGATGCATACAGCACACCGCACACTTATGACCAACATCACAATAAATTAACCCTTAGGTTTGGAAATCTTTATATTTTCAAGGCGTTCCCCAATACTATTGGTTCATCAGGGGTAAATAGGTGCAGATTGCCAAATATAACTACCATTAGCAGAGTTTAGACAATCTAGAACATACAAAAAAAGAAACAAAGAAACAAAACAAAAAACAAAAAAGGCATCCCCATATGACCCAAAGTAATAGTATAGTTTGATTCATAGTTCATAGCTTGCATCATTCTCAAAGTGCAGCATTTCTAAGTGCACTTGAGATATTCAGGATACTAGATGGGCCAAATGGTTCTTATCTGCCGACACATTCTATGTTTCTAGGTTGTGATAAATATTCAACCTTAAGGTAACTCTTCAGTACATCAGAGAATATGTATACAAACAGGATATGCAGTAAATATACAGTAGGTGCTACTACAGATGCTATACTGGATAGTACACTGAAAAGATGTTCACGAAAAAGATAGTTCTCACCAGGAGAAAATATGCTTCCTTATATCAATGTCTTATATCTAACAGGTGTGACACAGTGAAGGGTATAGTCTGGGAAAACAGGTATTTTCCTCCCAGCGTGTGCTGCTGGGCTGATTTACAGCCAGGGGGGTCAAACACCGGACTGGATTTTAAGTGACGGTCAGGGTTTTGGCAGCATCTGGCTGTCCTTAAAAGACAGCTGGGCTCAGCAGCAATGTCTGTGCTGGGATCTGAGGCTTGTGCCAGGCTGGAGGGCTGAGATCCGTGTGTAGGGGAAACAGGCCCCCTAAAGCCTGCTATGGACTGCTGGATGCAGAACTGCCAACAAGGTGATTTTTGCTGTATGAACTTGCCATTGTGTGTGATTTAACGCCAAGACTGCAAAGGGACGTTTTTGTTGTATGAACTTGCCTCGTGTGTGAATAAACACTGAAGTTTGATTTAAGAACTGGTAATTTGCCTCTGTACTGCGTCCGCTTACCCTGCCTACCAGAGCGAATCCCCACAATTGGTGGAGGATGCAGGCAAACGCAGTGAGGCTATCATAAACACTGAAGTATTTTAGTTTTTGCATTTTCTCCTGTCACAGTTGTATGTCCTGGATCAGACCAGCTTAATTCCAACTCGTGTCACTCGGCAAAATGGGAGCAGTAATGAATGCCCTCGTGGAGGCTAACCTGCAACAGTGGGAGGCTAATAAGCAGCAGCAAGAAACAAACCAGCTGCTGTTACATGTGATGGCTTTACAGGCGGCAGGAGTGTCCCAGAGTGTCAGCGATGCCCGGAAACCGGTCCATGCTGCGATCCCCAAGATGACCTCCTCGGATGACATTGAAACCTATATGGCGGTGTTCAAGAAGGTAGTCGTGAGGGATAAACTACCCCATGATCAATGGGCTGAGGTCGTCACTCCGTTCTTGGCATCTGGACCCCAGCAGGTGTATTTTGACTTACTGGACGAGCAAGCGGCAGATTACAAGAAGGTCAAGAGTGAGATTCTGGCAAGACTGGGGGTGAATGTGTTGGTCTGGGCCCAGTGGGTGCATTAGTGGGAGTTTAACCTGGCTGAGCCCGCAAGACCCCAGTATTATAATTTGCCTATAGTCCTAAGACTGTTTTTTCCTTATCTTGACATATGCCTTTCACTCCCATAAAACTTAAGTTTTATTACAGCTGAATCATTACTGACCATTAAATCTACCCATTTAAAAACTATCAGTTGTGTTGCCTATTTTTTGTTAATGGATCAATTTATACTCAGTTCAATATCTGGACTGTAATTCAATAAGAGGCTGGAAGCTGCGCGCTGGCTCCAGACTCCCCCCTATTCTTATGCTGATTACACTTGATGCCAAATACACTCCTGTAACAGACCATTTCAGCAGACAAGGGGTTAAAATCAGTTTAGGCGATATGCCCCTTTCTGAGAGACAGGCACAGCTACTGCAGAACACCAACCTCCCGTACTGGATGCAAAATAGCACTCCAAACTGGAACTATGTCTGTAGCTCCTGCTAATTTGTTGTGTGATCTGCTGTTTATGGTTACGCTTATCCCCAAATGTGATTCTCCACATTATAGAGTCCAACACAGGCTCAGTCTTCATGTCCTGTGCCCCTTTGTGCTCTTACCTGTACTGATTATGTTAATTGATTTGAATAAAATGAGATTTTTTTATCGTGATACATCCTCGCTCTTTTTTTGTATAGTTTGTAGTAGGTTGAGGAGTTAGGTATTGCAATTTGGGTTGTTGTAGGTCATAAGTGTCAGAAGCCTGGCCATGTAAGAGCTGACTGTCCCCATCGGGTTGAGCTCATGGATACTAACTATGGCTACTGCCAGTCGCTATATGTCAGGAATCTGTGTGCAACAGGTACCCCAGAGACTCTAGAAAATAACCACTTGTGCGAGGTGTAAGTGGAAGACACTCTGGCAGTGTCTCTGCAGGACTCTGGGAGTCTGGTGTACCCTGGTGCAGCCCGCTGAGTATACTGGCCGGAAAGTCAGGTTGATGTGTATCCATGGAGACTTAAAAGACTACACCACCTCTCTGGTGTCTCTAACCATGCTGGCCGGCAGGTGGACCCACGAGAGACTTCCCGGGGTTCCAGGCCCTGTGGCCTGCTATGAGAGTTACTGATACCCATGATTCAGGGGTAGCCCTAGCAGAGTGGCCATGCTCAGGCGGGAGGTCAGAACCCTGGGAACCCGAGGCCGAAGGGCCAGCAGTAGGGGTGACTGCCACTTTGGTGGAAGAGGGGAGACAACCTCCCTAAGTGTGATGGTGAGAGACGTGTAAGACTTGCCGTCGGGTCTTGAATTGGCAGACCTCAATGTCTCCGGGGATAATTTCGGTATAGCACGATCCCGAGCCTGGGAGAATGTATTACTAATCGATGGTGAACCACAAAAACCTGGGCCGAGTCGGTGTTTCCCCGTTTTGTGGTTCATCAGAATATGTTATATCAGGTAAACCCACTACAGGGTGGGCATGTTGAACAGTTGGTGATGCCCCAGACTTATCGCAAAATCGTGTTAGAAATAGCCCACCAACACGTTTTTAGGGGTGACCTGGGGTTGCAGAAAACACAGGACCGTATACTACAGCAGTTTGGCCCAGTATATTCAGAAAGATGGACGAGTTTTGTAGGTCTTGCCCGACCTGCCAGGTAACTAGCCCCCAGCCCTATTTCCGTAGTCCCCCAGTACCGCTCCCAATCATCAAGGTTCCGTTTGAGAAAACAGCTATGGATGTCATAGGCCCAGTGCCAATGTCCGCCAGAGGCATCAACACATCTTAGTCATCCTAGACTATGTCACTCAGTACCCGGAGGCGGTGCCACTGCGTCATACATTGGCCAAATTCATAGCTAAAGAGTTAATGGAGATGTTTTCCCGAGTAGGACTACCTAAAGAGGTTCTGACTGACCAGGGGATCCCTTTTATATCCAAGGTTATGAGGGAACTTTAAATTACTGTACATAAAACAGCTATGGACGTCTGTTTATCATCCGCAAACAGACGGTCTGGTAGAGAGGTTTAACAAAACATTAAAAAGCATGTTAAAAAGAGTGTTGTCTAAGGATGGGAAGGACTGGGATCTTTTTTTGCCCTATATCATGTTTGCTGTGCTTGAGGTGCCCCAAGCCTTTACTGGGTTCTCGCCCTTGAAACTGCTATATGGCAGACATCCTCGCGGTTTGTTGGACGTAGCCAAAGAGGCATAGGAACAGCAACCCACTCGGCATAAAAGTGTCCTTGAGTACATTACCCAGATGCAAGAATGGATAGAGACAGTATTACCTCTTGTTAGGGAGCATATGGAGGCAGCTCAGCAAGCACAAAGTCGGGTCTATAATCGGCAGGCTTGGGTCCGGATCTTTAACCCGGGTTATTGGGTTTTGGTTCTGGTACCGACCGTGGACAATAAGTTCCTGGTTAGGTGGCAGGGGCCCTACGAGGTACTCGAGAAAGTTGGAGAAGTAAATTGCAAGGTACACCAGCCAGGGCGGCAAAATCCAGAGCAAGTTTACCATGTTAATTTCTAAAACCTTGGAAATGTAGGGAGTCCTATACTGAAGACAGCCCGCAATCCGTTTTTCTAGGGGTAGAGGTTCCGGACCCTCTGTCTGATGCAAGAAAAGCGGTTGCCACAGTAAAAATTGCTGACAGTCTTTCCTCTAAACAGGCTCAGGAGGCCAGGGAGTTCGTTAGTCGGAACACGGATGTATTCTCGGACATCCCTGGACACACTTCCACATTCCAACATGACATTTCGCCACAGGCGAAAGTCTGGTTAAAATCATACTGGCTGCCCGAGACTTGGCGACAGGACATCTCAGAGGAGATGCAGCTAATGCTGTGAATAGACGTCATTGAGGAGTCTAAAAGTGAGTGAGCTAGTCCTATAGTCTAAATACCCAAGCTGGATGGGACATTACGGTTTTGTAATGATTTTCATAAGCTGAACGAGATATCTAAATTCGATGCATATCCCATGCCCCGGGTGGATGAGATAATCGAGAAGTTAGGACAAGCGTAGTATTTTTCAGTTTTGGACCTCACGAAAGGGTACTGGCAGGTGCCCTTAAAAGAGGCTGCCAAAGAGAAAACTGTCTTCATCACGCCTGAGGGGCTATATCAGTATAAGGCGTTACTCTTTAGTCTGCATGGCGCCCCCGCCACTTTTCAACGTCAAATGGACATTGTGCTTCATCCACATCGGCGGCATGCTTCAGCTTACCTTGACGATATTATCATTCGCAGTACTGAAAGTCACCTGCCCAAAGTATAGGCCGCAGTGGACTCCCTTCGGAAGGCTGAATTAACCGCTAACCCAAAGAAATGTGCGATAGAGTTAGAGGAGACTAAATACCTAGGGTATGTCATTGGGCAAGGAGTAATCAAACCCCAAGTAAACAATACAGAGGCGATACGGAATTGGTCCTGACTTGTCACCTCTAGGCAAGTAAAGTCATTCCTGGGGATGGTGGGTTATTACATGAGGCTTGTCCCCCACTTTGCTACGATAGCCACGCCATTGATAGGGCTCTTGAAGGGACATAAGTCAGTGATGGTTCACTAGGATGATCGAGCAGAAGAGGGGTTCTCTGCTTTGAAGTTGGCCCTGTGTGGGTCCCTGGTTTTGGTGATGCCTGACTTCAAGCTGGAATTTACAGTACATACAGATGCATCCGAAGAAGGCCTCGTGCTGTACTATCCCAGGAAGTCAACAGGGGAGGAGCATCCCATTGTCTTCCTCGGCTGTAAACTCACCCCAGCCGAGACCAGGTACAGTATAGTAGAGAAAGAGTGCCTGGCTATCAAGTGGGCACTCGAGTCTCTCCGCTACTATTTATTGGGGAGAAAATTCCGCTTGGTGAGCGAGCACTCCCTTCTCAAGTGGATGAACCAGGCCAAAGACAGCCTGGGACACCCGATGGTTCCTTTCCCTACAGAACTTTATATTTACAGTGGAACACAGGGCAGGCTGGTTACAGAGAAATGTGGATGCCCTGTCCCGAGTACATTGTCTGGTGAGTGTTCACCCTCTCAGTGTTGAACAAAGGGGGGGGGGGGGTGTATGTGACACAGTGAAGGGTATGGTCTGGGAAAACAGGTATTTTCCTCCCAGCGTATGCTGCTGGGCTGATTTGCAGCCAGGTGGGGTCAAACACCGGATTGAATTTTAAGTGCCAGTCCGGGTTGTGGCAGCACCTGGCTGTCCTTAAAAGTCAGCTGGGCTCAGCAGCAATGTCTGTGCTGTGATCTGAGGCTTGTGCCGGGCTGGAGGGCTGAGATCTGGGTGTAGGGGAAACAGGCCCCCTAAAGCCTACCATAGACTGCTGGAAGCAGAACTGCCAACAAAGTGATTTTTGCTGTATGAAATTGCCATTGTGTGTGAATTAACACAAAGACTGCAAAGTGACTTTTTGCTGTATGAACTTCTCTCGTGTGTGAACAAACACTGAAGTTTGATTTAAGAACTGGTAATTTGCCTCTGTACAGCATCCGCTTATCCTGCCTACCAGAGCGAATGCCCACACAGGGTAGGATCATTCCCAGATATAATGTTGACCCTATACAAGTCCATATATCAGCTGATGTGTGACCATATACACATACGCATATAGGTGATCTATAGTATATGCAGTTATTAATCCCTCAAGTGCCACACAGTTTATAGTGCCTCAGTTGCCAAAAGGAATGTTAAATGTCCTAGGTACTGTAAGGGATCAGATCTTTTTCGGCGGTCATTCTCACATTCTCATTAGCTTCACCACAGCCAGATTGCAGGTTCTAACGTGAGATTTATTTTACAGGCTGTAACAAAGTCCAGTACCTTTGGGGGATTGTGGCCCAGAAGTCTGCCTGACTCTGGCCTAGCGACCGTCAATTCCCAGACCTCGCAGAGTCCCCCAAAGCTCAGGCTAACACCTAGCCCGGTGGCCCCTCAGCCAGCCCGGCTGAGACCATTCTTCCAGAGCTTCCAGCAGGCCTCTGTTGCACCAAGACTCTCTCTTTGACTTAGGGTCTTGGCTGGGCTCTTATCCTATACTGATTGTGTCACCTGGTGTGCCTCAGACCTGACGACTGAGGAGGAAGCCACAAACTCCTGCCATGAATCTCCCCTAGCAGCAATGAGGCCTGTCACTGCATCACATACCCTTCCTCCTTTGTTCAAGCCCGTAGGGGTAAAAACTAGCATCAAATCCAGATGCTCGTGAATGGGCATCGACCTGGCCTACAGTCTTCCCCTTATTCTGCCAGAACCAGGACAACAGTGCTCGGTTTGTCACCCTCATGAGTTTATTACAGAGCCGATAAGACCTATGCGATTTTCTTGCCCATCTCATGAGCAGGTACTCTCTTTCCCGGGTGAGGGTGATGCGCTTTCGCATCCTGGTCTCTCTTTTATTTTTTCTGTTCCTCTCCACATTTGGCATTTGGTTTCTGGAACTTCTCTCAGAAGATGTTTTTATACGACCCTAACTCTAATCTACAACCAGGCATGAATGTGTCTGATAATGGCCATAACTTGGTGGCGGCTTTGGAGCTTGGCAAGCTGACACACATCCCATGCCTAACACACATCTTAAACTTAGTGGTTCAGCAGTTTCTCAAAACCTACCCCAATTTGCCTGAGCTACTGGTGAAGGTGCACTACATATGTGCACATTTCCGCAAGTCATCGTCAGCTTCAGCCGGTCTATTAGCGCTGCAGCAGCACTTGAAATTTCCAGGTCACCGGCTGTTGTGCGACGTGAGCATGCACTAGATCTCTACGTTCCACATGTTGGCCAGGCTTTGTGAGCAGCAGAGGTCAGTAGTGGAATACCAGCTGTAACATGGTCGTCTCCCTTCCAGTCAGCTTCACTCTCTTCACAAGCGAGGAGTGGGCATGGATGTCTGACCTCTGTGAGGTTTTAGTAAACTTTGAGGAATCAACACAGATGGCAAGCAGCGATAACGCTATTATCAGCGTAACCATCCCACTTTGTGTCTACTCAAACACTCGCTGCTCACAATTAAGGACAATGCTTTACATGTGGAAGAGGTGGAAAATGGGGGAAGACATTAGACAGGGTGATGTTAGACCACCCTCAGTTCATCTTCTCAGCGCGAATTGGACAATGAAGAGTAGTAGTAGGAAGAGCAGGAGATTATTGCCTCCGCTACAGAGGGTAGTACCCATCTGTTCTGAGTTGGTGGGCAGAAGAGGAGAAAGAGGATGAGGGGATTGAGAGTGATCCTCCTGATGACGACAGTGAAGTCTTGCCTGTTGGTACTCTGGCACACAAGGCTGACTTCATGTTAGGCTGCCTTTCTCACGACCCACGCTTTATACGTATTTTAGACAACACTGGTTGTTCACCCTTCTCGACCCCTGCTACAAAGAGAACTTCTCATCTCTCATTCTTCTGGTGGAGAGGATGAGCTAAATGGTGCAATACCAGAAGGTCCTTGTTGAAAAATTGCTCCAAAAATTTCTAACAATGCTGGCGGAAAAGGCCGTAATTCCTTGGGCAACCAAGGATGGGGGACAAGGCGAATACATAGCAGTTCCAACAGAGGCAGGGCAACACTTTCCAAAGCCTGGGACAGTTTCATGAAACCCTGCCAGCACCCTCACTCTGATGCACATTCACAAGGAGGGAAAAATTTGGTGAAGGTGTACATAGCAGACCGTGTTAGCGTCCTCAATGATCCTTCAGTGCATTACAACTAGTGGGTGTCCAAGCTGGGGACATGGCACGAACTGGCGCTCTATGCCTTGGAGGTGCTGTCCTGCCGCCAGTGTTTTGTCTGAGCGGGTATTTAGTGCTGCTGGTGGCATTATAACAGATAAGCGTATCTGCCTGTCAACTGAAAATGCTGACAGGTTAACTCTTATAAAAATTAACAAGGCCTGGATTGCCCCTGACTTCTAGACTCCACCAGATGAAAGCGGCTGAACATAAAGGCTCTTCAAACGTGTTGTTTATAATGTACTGAATACACTGTATTCCCATGCACCCCTTCAACCACAAAAAATGGTATATGGTTGAATCTTCCTATTCTCATCCTCCTCTGCCTCTTCCATTGTATCAACATGCTTATTCATCGCATATAATGCCCTCGCATATATACCCTTGCATCTAATGTTTTATGAGGTCAACTCACCGGCAGGCCCTCGCATATAATTTTTTTAAGGGTCAGGTCACCTGCATGCCCTCGCATATAATTTTTTAGAGGGTCAGCTCACCAGCAGGCCCTCAATTACAATCTTTTACAGGGTCAGCTCACCTGCAGGCCCACACATATGTTTTACAGGGTCAGCTCATCTATTGGCCCTGACATATAATTTTTTCAGAGTGTCAGCTCACCAGCAGGCCCTCACCTACAATCTTTCACAGGGTCAGCTCACCTGCAGGCCCATGCATATAATGTTTTACAGTGTCAGCTCACCTGTAGGCCCTTGCATATAGTTTTTTAGACAGTCAGCTCACCAGCAGGCCCTCACCTACAAATCCAGTCTCACTATCGAAGAGACTGGTCAACACAATCCTCACTACTGGGGGTCGCGTAACAAGTTATCAGGGAGGAGTCTAGTTTGTTATCGGAATTAACCAGACAAATTGCTCCACCAACTAAGAATGTCCATGCACCACCACCCACAGAATCGAGAAAGAGCTATCAATCTTTCAATCCTTTCCGTGTTGGGGCCGGGTGAGGTTTCCTGTGCTGAATCAAATTAAGCCGCAGGCTCCACTCCTGGTGGTGCCCTTCTGTCAATTTTTCTAAGTTTCAGCTTTGCAACCATACTCCCCCCGATACCTAAAGACTTTGGTTTCCCCGAAGCTGCTCGGCGGGTCATGGGAATAACGCCGCCGGATCGCCAGTCGGCATCATTTATGGTCGTAACTATGACGGTATCTGATCGTCTTCGAACCTCCGACTTTCGTTTTTGATTAATGAAAACATTCTTGGCAAATGCTTTTGCTTTGGTTCTTCTTGCGCCGGTCCAAGAATTTCACCTATAGCGGCGCAATATGGATGCCCCCGGCCGTCCCTCTTAATCATGGCCCCAGTTCCGAACCGGAGTACTATTCCATTATTCCTAGCTGATGTATTCAGGCAACCCGGCCTGCTTTGAACACTGTAAATTTTTTCAATGGTCAGCTAAGCAGCAGGCACTCTACCATCATTTTTTAAATGGTCAGCTCAGCAGCAGGCTCTCAACTATAATGTTTTAGAGGTTCAGCTCAGCAGCAGGCCCTCACCCCTAATGTTTTAGATGGTCAGATCAACAGGTCCTTGCTCCAAATGTTTTAGAGGGTTACCAGCAGGCCATCAATCATAATTTTTCAAGGGCATGTATTATGCCCTTCTTTATGTTTAACAATGGGTGGGAGTGCCGGTTCCTTGTAATTTTTGGCAGCCCTTTCTCTTAGTGCATACGCTTTATGAATGTAGGAGTCCCACTACCTGAACAATTGTACCACAATGTAAATTAGGCCCTCCTTTATGTGATATACAGGTTGTATCAGAGTGCCTCTTCCTTGTCATTTTTGGCAGAACTTGCACTTTATATATAAGTACCGTATTTTTCGCCGTATAAGACGCACCGGCGTATAAGACGCACCTAGGTTTTTGGGGAGGAAAATAAGAAAAAAAATATTTTTAACCAAAAGGTGTGCTGTGGGTTTGGAACTAGGTGGTCTGTGGATGGCACTATTACTGGGGATCTGTGGATGACGGACACTGTTATGGGGGGATCTGTAGATGACGGACACTGTTATGGGGGGATCTGTGGATGACTGACACTGTTATGGGGGGATCTGTGGATGACGGACACTTAAGGGGGGATCTGTGGATGACGGACACTGTTATGGGGGGAACTGTGGATGACGGACACTGTTATGGGGGGATCTGTGGATGACGGACACTGTTATGGGGGGATCTGTGGATGACGACACTTATGGGGGGATCTGTGGATGACGGACACTGTTATGGGGGGAACTGTGGATGACGGACACTGTTATGGGGGGAACTGTGGATGACGGACACTGTTAGGGGGGAACTGTGGATGACGGACACTGTTAGGGGGGGAACTGTGGATGACAGACACTGTTATGGGGGGATCTGTGGCTTTCACTGTTACAGGGGGATCTGTGGCTGGCACTGTTACAGGGGGGGATCTGTGGATGGCACTGTTATACATGTGTCATCCACAGACCCTCCCAGCCCATAACTGTGCCATCCACAGATCCCCCGCCGCTCCTGTATACTAATATCATATGTCTTATTCAATTAATAGTTTTTAAATATGCCTCTTTATTCCTAAAAGTACCTTAAATCCGAAGCGCTTCAGTACAATGCCGGCAGGCCGGGCAGCCGGCGCGGCGCGTCACTCACTGACGTCACTTGCCTGCGCCGCCTGCTTCATTCATAAAGTAGGCGGCGCAGGCACGTGACATCAGGGAGTTACGCTGCCGCCCGCCCAGCCTGCATACTACTGAAGCGCTAAGGATTTAACCCCTTAAGGACACAGGGCGTACAGGTACGCCCTTGTGCCCTGGTACTTAAGGACACAGGGCGTACATGTACGCCCTGTGCATTTTCGATCACTGCCGTGCGGCTGGCAGTGATCGGAACCCGGTGCCTGCTCAAATCATTGAGCAGGCACCTAGGCTAAATGTGCGGGGGGGTCCCGTGACCCCCCCATGTCGGCGATCGCGGCAAACCGCAGGTCAATTCAGACCTGCGGTTTGCTGCGATATCTGCAGTTTATGATCCCCGCGGTCCCTGACCGCGGGGATCAGAAACTTTAGGATTCAAAACTTTGTCCAGTATTCCTCCCCCTGCACCCCTGAGTTATTTGGGCACGGTGGGAGGTGCAGGGGGAGGGTTGCGGGCGGTGCGGGCAGTGCGGGAGGCGGGCGGTGCGGTAGGCGGGATCGCGATCCCCCGCCCGCCTCCCATTGCGTAATCGTTGGCGTCTAGTGGGTATACCAGGGTGCCAGCACATTGCTGGCACCCTGGTATAAACGGCTGACATCGGTGATGCGATGTCAGCCGTTTAACCCTTTCCATACAGCGGTCCGTACGGACCGCTGTATGGAAAAGGTTAACAGTAAGAGGGAGCTCCCTCCCTCTCCCATCGGGGGGCTGCTGTGCCTTTGCAGTCCCCCGAATGGAGAGGGAGAGAGCTCCCAGGCAGCCCCCCCAAGCCCCGTCCTTACCCTTCCCCGTCTGCGCAGTTCTGACCATAACTGAGCAGACGGGGAAGGTTCCCATGACAACAGGACGCCTTCTCAGGCGTCCTGCTGTCCATGGTTCTGAACAGATCTGTGCTGAAAGGCATAGATCTGTTCAGACAAAGTGTAAAATACAGTATAGTACTATATATTGTACTGTACTGTATTATGTAGACATCAGACCCACTGGATCTTCAAGAACCAAGTGGGTCTGGGTCAAAAAAAAAGTGAAAAAAGTGAAAAATAAAGTAAAAATCAAAAAACACATTTATCACTGATTAAAAATGAAAGAAATAAAATTCCCTACACATGTTTGGTATCGCCGCGTCCGTAACGACCTGATCTATAAAACGGTAATGTTACTTTACCCGAACGGTGAACGCCATAAAAATAAAAAATTAAAAACTATGATGAAATTGGAATTTTGCCCACCTTACTTCCCAAAAAAGGTAATAAAAGTGATCAAAAAAGTCGCATCTATGCCAAAATTGTAACAATCAAACCATTATCTCATCCCGCAAAAATCATACCCTACCCAAGATAATCGCCCAAAAACTGAAAAAGTTATGGCTCTTACACTATGGAAACACTAAAACATGATTTCTTTTGTTTCAAAAATGAAATCATTGTGTAAAACTTACATAAATAAAAAAAAAGTATACATATTAGGTATCGCCGCGTCCGTATTCACCGGCTCTATAAAAATATCACATGACCTAACCCCTCAGATGACCACCGTAAAAAAATAAAAATAAAAACGGTGTAAAAAAAGCCATTTTTTGTCATCTTCCGTCACAAAAAGTGTAATAGCAAGCAATCAAAAAGTCATGTGCACCCCAAAATAGGGCCAATCAAACCGTCATCTCATCCCACAAAAAATGAGACCCTACTTAAGATAATCGCCCAAAAATTTAAAAAACTATGGCTCTTAGACTATGGAGACACTAAAACTTTTTTTTGTTTTAAAAATGAAATTATTGTGTAAAACGTACATAAATAAAAAAAATTGTATACATATTGGGTATCACCGCGTCCGTGACAACCTGCTCTATAAAATTACCACATGATCTAACCTGTCAGATGAATGGTGTAAATAACAAAAAAAAAAAAAACGGTGCCAAAAAAGCTATTTCTTGTTACCTTGCCGCACAAAGTGTAATATAGAGCAACCAAAAATCATATGTACCCTAAACTTGTACCAACAAAACTGCCACCCTATCCCGTAGTTTCTAAAATGGGGTCACTTTTTTGGAGTTTCTACTCTAGGGGTGCATCAGGGGGGCTTCAAATGGGACATGGTGTCAAAAAAACCAGTCCAGCAAAATCTGCCTTCCAAAAACCGTATGGCATTCCTTTCCTTCTGCGCCCTGCCGTGTGCCCGTACAGCAGTTTACGACCACATATGGGGTGTTTCTGTAAACTACAGAATCAGGGCCATAAATAATGAGTTTTGTTTGGCTGTTAACCCTTGCTTTGTAACTGGAAAAAAAATATTAAAATGGAAAATCTGCCAAAAAAGTGAAATTTTGAAATTGTATCTCTATTTTCTATTAAATCTTGTGCAACACCTAAAGGGTTAACAAAGTTTGTAAAATCAGTTTTGAATACCTTGAGGGGTGTAGTTTCTTAGATGGGGTCACTTTTATGGAGTTTCTACTCTAGGGGTGCATCAGGGGGGCTTCAAATGGGACATGGTGTCAAAAAAACCAGTCCAGCAAAATCTGCCTTCCAAAAACCGTATGGCATTCCTTTCCTTCTGCGCCCTGCCGTGTGCCCGTACAGCAGTTTACAACCACATATGAGGTGTTTCTGTAAACTACAGAATCAGGGCCAGAAATAATGAGTTTTGTTTGGCTGTTAACCCTTGCTTTGTAACTGGAAAAAAAATATTAAAATGGAAAATCTGCCAAAAAAGTGAAATTTTGAAATTGTATCTCTATTTTCTATTAAATCTTGTGCAACACCTAAAGGGTTAACAAAGTTTGTAAAATCAGTTTTGAATACCTTGAGGGGTGTAGTTTCTTAGATGGGGTCACTTTTATGGAGTTTCTACTCTAGGGGTGCATCAGGGGGGCTTCAAATGGGACATGGTGTCAAAAAAACCAGTCCAGCAAAATCTGCCTTCCAAAAACCGTATGGCATTCCTTTCCTTCTGCGCCCTGCCGTGTGCCCGTACAGCAGTTTACAACCACATATGAGGTGTTTCTGTAAACTACAGAATCAGGGCCAGAAATAATGAGTTTTGTTTGGCTGTTAACCCTTGCTTTGTAACTGGAAAAAAAATATTAAAATGGAAAATCTGCCAAAAAAGCGAAATTTTGAAATTGTATCTCTATTTTCTATTAAATCTTGTGCAACACCTAAAGGGTTAACAAAGTTTGTAAAATCAGTTTTGAATACCTTGAGGGGTGTAGTTTCTTAGATGGGGTCACTTTTATGGAGTTTCTACTCTAGGGGTGCATCAGGGGGCTTCAAATGGGACATGGTGTCAAAGAAACTGTCCAGCAAAACATGCCTTCCAAAAACCAAACGGCGCACCTTTCACTCTACGCCCCGCTGTGTGGCCGTACAGTAGTTTACGGCCACATATGGCGTGTTTCTGTAAACGGCAGAGTCAGGGCAATAAAGATACAGTCTTGTTTGG
This sequence comes from Bufo gargarizans, assembly GCF_014858855.1. NCBI lineage: Eukaryota > Metazoa > Chordata > Amphibia > Anura > Bufonidae > Bufo > Bufo gargarizans. The sequence continues at coordinate 583,802,299 of NC_058080.1, read as the reverse complement.
CTGTTAACCCTTGCTTTGTTAGTGGAAAAAATGGGTTAAAATGGAAAATTAGGCAAAAAAATGAAATTCTCAAATTTCATCCCCATTTGCCAATAACTCTTGTGCAACACCTAAAGGGTTAACAAAGTTTGTAAAATCAGTTTTGAATACCTTGAGGGGTGTAGTTTCTTAGATGGGGTCACTTTTATGGAGTTTCTACTCTAGGGGTGCATCAGGGGGCTTCAAATGGGACATGGTGTCAAAAAACCAGTCCAGCAAAATCTGGCTTCCAAAAACCATACGGCGCACCTTTCACTCTACGCCCCGCTGTGTGGCCGTACAGTAGTTTACGGCCACATATGGGGTGTTTCTGTAAACGGCAGAGTCAGGGCAATAAAGATACAGTCTTGTTTGACTGTTAACCCTTGCTTTGTTAGTGGAAAAAATGGGTTAAAATGGAAAATTAGGCAATAAAAGGAAATTCTCAAATTTCATCCCCATTTGCCAATAACTCTTGTGCAACACCTAAAGGGTTAACAAAGTTTGTAAAATCAGTTTTGAATACCTTGAGGGGTGTAGTTTATAGAATGGGGTCATTTTTGGGTGGTTTCTATTATGTAAGCCTCGCAAAGTGACTTCAGACCTGAACTCGTCCCTAAAAATTGGGTTTTTGTAAATTTCTGAAAAATTTCAAGATTTGCTTCTAAACTTCTAAGCCTTGTAACATCCCCAAAAAATAAAATATCATTCCCAAAATAATTCAAACATGAAGTAGACATATGGGGAATGTTAAGTCATCACAATTTTTGGGGGTATTACTATGTATTACAGAAGTAGAGAAACTGAAACTTTGAAATTTGCAAATTTTTCCCAATTTTTGGTAAATTTGACTTTTTTTTATGCAAAAAAAAATATTTTTTTAACTTTATTTTACCAGTGTCATGAAGTACAATATGTGACGAAAAAACAATCTCAGAATGGCCTGGATAAGTCAAAGCGTTTTAAAGTTATCAGCACTTAAAGTGACACTGGTCAGATTTTCAAAAAATGGCCTGGTCCTAAGGTGTAAAAAGGCTGTGTCCCTAAGGGGTTAAGGTACTATTAAGCATAAAGGGGCATATTTAATAACCATTCATTGAATATGACATATTTTATTAGTACACCGGAGCGGCGGGGCGGGCCTTTAGTACAGTGACTGCACCGCCCCGCCGCTATTGCCGGCCCCAGCTCCTCCTCCCAGTCCCTCCCCGAGTCCTCGCTCTCTTTACATCGCTGCCAGCGATGTAAAACTGACTGCATTCGCCGTATAAGACGCAGGGGCATTTCTCCCCCATTTTGGGGGAAGAAAAAGTGCGTCTTATACGGCGAAAAATACGGTATATATACACAAAAGAATGTTTCTTAACAATTTTTCTTCTAAAATCTATTTTATCTTTGGTTTTGTGCATTTTATCGTCAGTCTGTAAAAGTGGCGTACTACTTGGACAACATTGCTCCCAGGTCACAATATTCATCCAAACATCCTCCCCATGCTGTTCCCAAACCATTTCCGTGGTGTTTCCATCAATTTCTGACCTTTTCCTATGAACCAGAGCAGGGGGTGCCTGGTTTAATTCTCGGGTTCTCCAATGGACTTCCATTAAACTCGATTGCTTGGTAGAGCACCCGAGCATCCCAATGTGTTCAGCCAGAGCACCGTATCACTTTGGTGCTCGATCAACACTACTCAACAAAACTAAATAAAAAAAATTACCACTGATATAAATACATGTAAAATGTATATTAGTAGCTCATCCTGAGTGTCCATCTAATATTTCATCACCTTATAAAATCCATCTAGTCATCTGATGACAAATCCATGCAATGTCCTGTGCTAGAGATGAGAGAATCGGTTCTAAATATATTCAATTTGAACCAACTTTTGGAAAGATTCAAGTTGCTTTTGGATGCAACTAGTGATGAGCGGCAGGTGCCATATTCGATTTCGACGAAATTCGCGAATATTCGATAGAATATTCGTTTTATATTCGTCGAAATCGAATATTCGTCATTATTCTTGTTATCGCGATTAATATGCGATTTAAGTCATCGCATATTGCGATATTTTTTTTTAATTTTTTTTTTACTTAAAGGCTACTCTCCTATTGAAATCGCAATTCGATTATTTCAAGTTATAATAATCGAATTTCGATTTTAACTTAGCACTGCTATATTCCATATTCGTTAATTCTAGCCTAATATGGAATATAGCAGTGCTAAGTTAAAATCGAAATTCGATTATTATAACTTGAATTAATCGAATTGCGATTTCAACTTGGACCTGGTTTACTATGGTTGGCTTGGTAGAATTAGCGAATATGACGAATATATTCGTTATATTCCACAAAACGAATATGGCGAATGTATTCGTTATATTCCACAAAACGAAGATAACGAAATATTCTCCATCTTCGTTTTAGCTACCTATTCATCAACTTCGCTAATTCTAGCAATCATATAGGAAAGTTTACTATAGAGACAGCTAAGTTTAATTCGCTATGCGATTATATGACTGCTTTTTAAAAAAAAAAACAAATAGAATAATTATAATACCTGATAATTATTATAATTATTCTATTTATTAAAAAAAAGCAAAGTAATATAATCACATAGCGAATTAAACTTAGCTGTCTCTATAGTAAACTTTCCTATATGATTGCTAGAATTTGCGAAGTTGATGAATAGGTAGCTAAAAAGAAGATGCAGAGTACTTCGTTATCTTCGTTTTGTGGAATATGACGAATACATTCGTTATCTTCGTTTTGTGGAATATAACGAATATATTCGTCATATTCGCTAATTCTACCAAGCTATTGAAGCCAACCATAGTAAACCAGGTCCAAGTTGAAATCGCCATGCGATTAATATAACTCGAAGTAATCGCATGGCGATTTCAACTTAGTAATGCTATACAGTTGTGTCAACGCTAGCGCTCCCTCTTTTCGCATATCGTTACTGCCGAAGCGCGAGTTCTCATCCTTCGCTATGAATGAAACGAACACTGTACCTACAATACACAACAAAGCCAGCACATGGCAGTGTTAACCTAAACTAGGTAATTACATTCCTCCGCTCTCACACTCCTTCATCCAGCATAGGGCTGCTTCCCCAGGCTGTCAATCCAAGTCACCTCCCCCTCCTAACCCTACTATCCACAGCAAAGACAAAGGCCCAGATTCAAGAAGCACTTGCGCGGGAACAAGTGTGATTTGCGCCGCGCAAGTACTGATTTGCTCCTATGCAAATTTGCGGCTGTTTCTGTAAACCAGTTAAGCCTGAAATGCGGCCATTTTCCCGCGCACGCAGCCTAGCTGTTCCTGCGCAATTTTCGTGCAATTTTGCGCGGGGTGTAAGTTGCGCCTTCATGGAATTCCCTCAGCGAATATGCAAATTGGGTACTGCCGATGATTCAGAAACATGCGCGTGTGATGCGCATCTTGCGCTGGAAGCGTGCAAGCTTTTTTCCCTGGGCAAACTTGCTCCTGTTAAAAGCAGGGGCAAGTTAGCAAAAGATGGCCAAATGTCATCTGAAGGAGCGCGCAACTTCAGCAGCACCTAGACAGACGATCTGAACAAGCAGAGCACCCACATTTTCGGGACCTCACATCTGTGCACCAACATGCCAGGGGCAGCTATGGTTCTTGATATTCTATTGACTGAGCCGACTCGTAGGAGGGCACGGGAGAGGATTTACAGAGGGCGCTACAACCTTTTTCAGATGACTGATACTGAGGTGTATCGCATGTTTCGCTTTAGCCCTGAAGTCATCCTTGAGTTGGTAACAATCCTGCAGGATGACATCAGCAGCCCGACCCATCGGGGACAGGCAGTGCAGCCACTGGTGAAGGTAGTGGCAACCCTTCATTTTTTGGCAACTGGCTCATTTCAGCGCACAGGTGGAGTGGTGGCGGGGATGTCCCAATCCAGCATGAGCAGGTGTGTGCACCAAGTGATCCCTGCAATACTCAGACGAATGGGCACACAATTTATCAAACCAACCACGGCTGACGTGCGGCAGAAGGCAATCAGTGATTTTTATTTATTAGCCAGATTTCCACGCACTGTGGGTGCAATAGATTGTACCCATGTGGCACTACGCCCCCCCCCCCCCCCGGCACCTCGAGCATATCTACTGCAACAGGAAACATTGGCATTCGATAAATGTGCAGATGATTGTGGATGCACATGGCCTCATATGGCATGTCCGTGCCAAACACCCAGGGTCAAGCCATGACAGTTTTATTTACCGACACAGCCCCATCCCAACCGAGTTTGACCAGAACATGTATGGAGACAGCTGGCTGATTGGTGAGTGACATGGGTGTCAGGTATGACTGCCCCCCCCCCCCCCATGATGCACACATCACAAGGGGCACATGCACGACTAACATCCTCCTGTCTTTTCCCTTCCAGGTGACTCTGCCTATGCCCTGGGACCTCACATGATGACCCCATTTCGTAACCCTCAAACACCAGGAGAGGAAAGATATAACGAAGCCCATGCACGTACCCGTGCGGTGGTGGAGCGCACATTTGGCATCCTTAAATCTCGATTCAGATGTCTGGATAAATCAGGGGGGACCCTATTGTATTCACCCAACTTTGTATGCCAAATCGTAGGGGCATGTAGTATTCTCCACAATTTAGCTCAAAGAAGGGGCATGCACATTGAGCTACGCAATGACCTTACCCCCGAACCACGCAACCCCCCCCCCCCCCCAAGAAACACTACCGGATCTTCTGAGGGAAGAGCAATCCGGAATGGTCTTGTGGAACGTCTCTTTGCACATTAAACACACCCTGATCTTGTCACAAGTATAATGCATGTATGTACACCACTGTAGTCCCTAGCACACACCCGACACATGCACCCCCAATTGGATTAGACCCAACAATACCCCATGGTATTAGGGAGCAGCAACGCCGCGTCAAGGCTCCAATTATGTTGCTGTCCATTCATACACCTTTCACATGGCAGAGGGTGACACCCCTTTTCCAGCAGGAGTGCCACCCCCCCCCCCCCCCATTCACACACCAGTCACACTGTAGTATACACTCCTCACCGTGTGTAGGGACTACAAATAAATCTAAAAACTCATATCCTGAGCATATAAAAAAAAAATAATCTCATACCCTGAGCATATCGAAAAATAATAAAAAAATCATATTGTGTTGAGCAAAAAAATGTAGACATAAAATTATTTTTTTGTTTTTTTCTTTGGGCCAAGGGTGCCCCGGCTCTGGCTCCTCAATCTCCGTGGTGCGGAGGAGGCATGGGGTGGGGATGGAGGGGTGGGGGGAGCATCAACCCCTACTTCCACACTCCTTGCAGGTGGTGGCTGCATGCCCTCCATGGCGTTGGCCAGGCGGGCAAGGATGGTGTTGGTCTGGGCCAACATCCGCATTTGGCGGGTGGTGGTATCCCGCTGATGCCGGCGGGTAACTCTCGCCTCCTCCTGCACTGCAGCGGTGTTGGCCTGCACAGCAGCGGTATTGGCCTCCACCGCAGCTGTCATCCTGCTTAACAAAGCTGGTGTGGTCTCCAGAGCCACCAAGCAGGTGACTATGGCCTTAGAGTTGCCACTAATTTCCCCCAGGCTCTGTGCCACATGTTTGTCCCGGTCCTCATGCAGGGTGAGGGCATGCTGCATAGAGGTGGAGGTGGATGCCATGCTGTCCGCCAGACGACGCACCTCTCCCACCATGGCCCCTATATGGCGGGTCTGCAGGGCCTGCTCCTCCAGCAGACCGTCACGGAGGCTGGAGGATATATGCCTCGTTTTGGACAGAGCCTTCCTGGGAGGAGAGGCTCGGCCACGGACAGAGGGAGAAGGGGAAGGGTCCACAAGGGAGGGGCTTGCCCTGAAGGGGCTTGCCCTGGAGGGGGATGACGTGCTGGGCAGGGGGGTGGTGGGTTGCACAGGGATGGTGGTATCCTCCTGGAGGGAGCCAGAGTCCTCCTGGATGAGGAAAAAGGAATCCTCCTCCAATACCACTTGCTCCTCCATACTTGGCCCCGGTATGATCTCCTCCTGGACCAGCATAGCCAGAATGTCCATGGGGCCTGACTGGACCCCTGGCTCTGGACTGGATGGGCTGGGTCGAGCCGCAGCCGAAGACGGCCCAGCTTCTTCTTCCTCATCACCACCTGTGGATGACACCAAAACGACATATTTTGCTGGTGCAACACACTTCTCATATGTTCACTTGTACCCCCTCCCATGATGCACAGCAGATATGAAAGAAAAATAACTTACCAGTCCCCAAGTTCCCAACAGTGGAGTCGTACCCTTCAAGTCCCTCCACCTGCTCCTGCACGAACGTTTGTGCAATAAGCTGCTCCTCCTGATTGAGCCGGATCATACATCGCGGACCACCTCCCGTGCCACCGGTATGCTTCCTGATAAGAGCCAGTTTTTCATGGACCCTGCGCCTCATATCATTTAATTTCTTCTGGATGTCATCCCAGGTACTCACTTCATTACCCAGGGCATTGATGTCCAGGGCAATGGCTTCATATATAGCCCTCCTTTGGGCAATGGTGGTGTTTGCCCGCTGGGCACCATATAGGACTTCCTTATGCTGCTGGAGTGCAGCAATCAGGATGTCCATCTCTGCAGCCACAAAGTTGGCCTTCCTTATTTTGGTCCCTTTGGGAGGTGCCATGTCTTGCAAAAGGGCTGAATTTCCTTGCTCAGGGGGGGGGGGTAGGAAAAAGCAGGATGAAATTCAGCAAAGAACCTGCGCAAGTCTGCTCCTATTTATTTGCTCAGTGCAAGCAGCTGAGCAGGATTTGCCCTGAAATTATGCTAGCAAACCTCTGCTGAGCCGAAAATTCCTCATTTACATAGGGGCACACCCACTTTGACTTGCACGGCCTTGCGCCCTCAGCTTTGCCTTAAACAGGAGCAAATTAAATGAACAAACGATTCCTGAATCAGGTGGCAATTTGCCAAAATTGCTCCAGCGCAGAGAAATTCAGCTGAGCGGCTCAGGTGTAAGTAATGGGCAAATCTACCTGAATCTGGGCCAAAGACTTATATACTACCGGCACATACTGCAGCGCAGTGTCCTGCTCCACGTCTCACTCTGCCGATTCGGCTGTGTGCAGAGCAGTAGTTATGATTGCGATATTATGTCCCAGTTGTATATTCAGATTGTTACACCAGGGTGGAGGGGGGGAGAGCTTGGACATAATATCGCTATCATAACTACTGCTCTGCACGCAGCCAAATCGGCAGAGTGAGACAAAAATTTGCATAGAAAGATAGCCTAATCCCTAATTAAATAAATAAAAATACATACAGTACAAATATATATTACTGCATATGGTGTTACTTTACTTTATGAATAAAAATGAATAATTTATATACATGTATATGTGCGTGTACATAAATATATATTATAATTATTATTATTTATATTATAATATAACTTGTAATATATTTTTATATTTGTAAAAAATGCATTGCTAGTTATCAATAATATCAGTATTTACATTTCTATGCAGTCTATGCATTGCGATTGGTAGTGGAACTATGTATATACACAATATACTGCTGCACTGGATATAAATATAACATAAAAAACTTCTGGGGACTTAAGCTTATATTAGCAAATGTATATCAAATGAACTTTACTGAGGCTTTGAATAAGGTTGCACCCCATCCCCCCTCCCCTACAGGCAGTCTGTGAATTAGATCGCACGCTATCTTTCTACACACTGATGCCCTGCCCTCCCATTCACTGAAAGCCCGTAGACAAAAGGAACTCCCTGTTAGGGGAAGGGGGGTATTGTCTGCAGGCTGAAAGTGCAGGTTATTTTCTGGCTGGAGACCTTTTCACTGCGCTTCTGGTGGAGTACGTGTTTATTAACTAAAATCAGGACAATAGCTAAAATAATGACCAGCAATAAAAAATAGCAATACATATAAATAAGTGATAGATCCAGGAGCATACACAAACGAATAAATTAATATCCCATAAATACTGTAGGTCCTTCACTAACTGCCTGCTGCCTCTGTTATATGGCAAATTCCATTAAAAGGTTGAAGCGCTGACATTGATAGTTACTTACCAACTACTGACACCTTGTCTATACTGCAACAAATTGCTGTGAACTTTGAGATATATATATATATATATATATATATATATATATATATATATATTCTCTATTCTATGCTGCTACAATTATATTAGAATATGGAAGTGTCTTATTCCCCTCTGTGAATTGGAACACTATCTAACTCTGCTACATAAACTATGATATTTATGGGATATTAATTTATTTGTTTGTGTATGCTCCTGGATCTATCAGTATTTTAAATTTATTGCTATTTTTTATTCATTGCTATATTGTATTGCTGGTCATTATTTTAGCTGCTATATTGATTTATTATATGTAAATATATTTTATATATTTATATTATATATACATTTACATGTTGTATAATTAGTGTAATATTGTATAATTATTTTTTTAATACAGAGGTTATCTATATATGTCCATTATACTGTGCAATACATTATATCTAAATCACCATACCTCATATGGATCATGGAATAAATAATTATACAATATTACACTAATTATACTATATGTAAATTTACATATAATATAAATACTGTATTAACATTCAGCCACTATAGGAACATAGCTAATAAATACACTGTATCCACTACTTCAGAGAAAAACAAATAAATAAAAATAAATATGGAAAACTCCATCAAGATACAAAACAATATACACTTAAAGGATAAAAAAAAACAGATGAATGCAATAATATTGATTGTGTATCTGACATACTTGAAGCAAACTATCTTATTACTTGAAATTGGGACATTCTCTAATAACTTTCTTATCCCCTAAAGGTATTTACATGCAAATCGCGATTCATATGCTAATGCCGCCCTTCATTAAGGTTGCAAGTACATACAAAGGGATCGACTAATGGTGTACATTGCAGTATTATACCTCAGTATCGCTGACTACACTGCCTGCGCCTGACTTGAAGCAAACTATCTTATTACTTGAAATTGGGACATTCTCTAATAACTTTCCTACCCCCCACTCTCAGTATGGATACAATAGGATCTAAGGCCCCTTTCACACGGGCGAGGAGGGGCTGGAAGGGTTAAAAATAGGGCTCGAGGGGTTGAGAATAAATAAAAAATAATAAATTACTGTACAATGGACTAACTATACATTCATATATTTATGTATCGATTACAATTATGATTCAGTACATCTAGAATATTAGACTATATATTTGCATATGCAGCTCTATAATATATCTGTATACACCGCTCCATTATGTCTTTAGATCTGTGATACAAGTGGATTAGATTTGGATAACACCTGGTGATACATTGTACCGGATTTTGTGCGGTCTACTGCAGATATATAATAGAGCGGTGTGTACAGATATATAATGAAGTGTTGTATACAGATATGTAATGGAGCAGTGTACAGTATACAGATATATAATGTAGTGGATACACAGTGTATTTATTAGCTATGTTCCTATAGTGGCTGAATGTTATTACAGTATCGAAAAACAACATGTACAGTATGGATACATTTGTATTTAGCAAAGCCTTTTGAACATTTCCTCCTTGAGGGCAGCCCCCACAGAAACCCCTTCTGCCAGGACAATTCCCACACCTATTCTTGCTATTCTTAATGTTGGATCTCTTTCTCCACAATTGCGCAATGGAAACCTAATATGAATTATGATGTTAACACTGACACCATTAAAACAAATAATATTGTTACATGAAAAACAAAAATAAATAAATTAATACAGCTCCAGCGCTGGGTGAGTTTTAAAATACACCAACAGTTTACAGGCAAAAATAGACCAATATATACAGCGTTGCTGCTATATTGATTTATTATATATAAATATATTTTATATATTTATATTATATATAAATTTACATATAGTATAATTAGTGTAATATTGTATACTTATTTTTTAATACAGAGGTTATCTATCTTACTATCTATCTATATCTATATATGTCCATTATACTGTACAATACACTATATCTAAATCACCATACCTCATATGGATCATGGAATAAATAATTATACAATATTACACTAATTATACTATATGTAAATTTATATATAATATAAATACTGTATTAACATTCAGCCACTATAGGAACATAGCTAATAAATATACTCTGTATCCACTACTTCAGAGAAAAACAAATAAATACAAATAAATATGGAAAACTCCATCAAGATACAAACCAATATACACTTAAAGGATAAAAAAACTGATGAATGCAATAATATTGATTGTGTATCTGACATACTTGAAGCAAACTATCTCATTACTTGAAATTGGGACATTCTCTAATAACTTTCCTACCCCCCACTCTCAGTATGGCTACAATAGGATCTAAGGCCCCTGTCACATGGGTGAGCAGGGGCTGGAGGGGTTAAAAATAGGGCTGGAGGTATTAAAAATAGGGCTGGAGAGGTTAATAAGGGGTATAATACTCAAGTATGTCTGATACACAATCAATATTATTGTATTCATCTGTTTCCTACCCCCACTCTCAGTATGGCTACAATAGAATCTAAAGCCCCTTTCACACGGGCGAGGAGGGGCTGGAGGGGTTAAAAATTAATAAAAAAATAATTTAACTCACCTTAATCCACTTCTTCGAGCAGCCCGTCTTCTCTTCTGTCTTCTTTCTTAAGGACCTGGGTAAAAGACCAGTGGTGACATCACTACGCTCATCACATGGTCCGTCACATGATCCATCACCATGGTGATAAGCGCAGTGACGTCACCACTGGTCTTTTACCCAGGTCCTGAAGAAAAAAGACAGAAGAGAAGACGGACTGCGCGAACAAGTGGATTAAGGTGAGTTAAATTATTTTTTTATTAATTTTTAACCCATCCAGCCCCTCCTCGCCCGTGTGAAAGGGGCCTTAGATCCTATTGTAGCCATACTGAGAGTGGGGTTAGGAAAGTTATTAGAGAATGTCACAATTTCAAGTAATAAGATAGTTTGCTTCAAGTATGTCAGATACACAATCTATATTATTGCATTCATCTGTTTTTTTTTATCCTTTAAGTGTATATTGTTTTGTATCTTGATGCAGTTTTCCATATTTATTTTTATTTATTATTTGTTTTTCTCTGAAGAAGTGCATACAGAGTTTATTTATTAGCTATGTTCCTATAGTGGCTGAATGTTAATACAGTATTTATATTATATATAAATTTACATATAATTAGTGTAATATTGTATAATTATTTATGCCATGATCCATATGAGGTATGGTGATTTAGTTATAGTGTATTGTACAGTATAATGGACATATATAGATAGTAAGATAGATAACCTCTGTATTAAAAAAATAATTATACAATATTACACTAATTATACTATATGTAAATTTATATATAATATAAATATATAAAATATATTTATATATAATAAATCAATATAGCAGCAACGCTGTATATATTGGTCTATTTTTGCCTGTAAACTTTTGGTGTATTTTAAAACTCACCCAGCGCTGGAGCTGTATTAATTTATTTATTTTTGTTTTTCATGTAACAATATTATTTGTTTTAATGGTGTCAGTGTTAACATCATAATTCATATTAGGTTTCCATTACGCAATTGTGGAGAAAGAGATCCAACATTAAGAATAGCAAGAATAGGTGTGGGAATTGTCCTGGCAGAAGGGGTTTCGGTGGGGGCTGCCCTCAAGGAGGAAATGTTCAAAAGGCTTTGCTAAATACAAATGTATCCATACTGTACATGTTGTTTTTCGATACTGTATTAACATTCAGCCACTATAGGAACATAGCTAATAAATACACTCTGTGTCCACTACATTATATATCTGTATACTGTACACTGCTCCATTACATATCTGTATATAACACTTCATTATATATCTGTACACACCGCTCTATTATATATCTGTATGCAGTAGACCGCACAAAATCCGGTACAATGTATCACCAGGTGTTATCCAAATCTAATCCACTTGTATCACAGATCTAAAGACATAATGGAGCGGTGTATACAGATATATTATAGAGCTGCATATGCAAATATATAGTCTAATATTCTAGATGTACTGAATCATAATTGTAATCGATACATAAATATATGAATGTATAGTTAGTCCATTGTACAGTAGTTTATTATTTTGTATTTATTCTTAACCCCTCGAGTCCTATTTTTAACCCTTCCAGCCCCTCCTCGCCCGTGTGAAAGGGGCCTTAGATCCTATTGTAGCCATACTGAGAGTGGGGGGTAGGAAAGTTATTAGAGAATGTCCCAATTTCAAGTAATAAGATAGTTTGCTTCAAGTCAGGCGCAGGCAGTGTAGTCAGCGATACTGAGGTATAATACTGCAATGTACACCATTAGTCGATCCCTTTGTATGTACTTGCAACCTTAATGAAGGGCGGCATTAGCATATGAATCGCGATTTGCATGTAAATACCTTCAGTGTTTAGGGGATAAGAAAGTTATTAGTGAATGTCCCAATTTCAAGTAATAAGATAGTTTGCTTCAAGTATGTCAGATACACAATCAATATTATTGCATTCATCTGGTTTTTTTTATCCTTTAAGTGTATATTGTTTTGTATCTTGATGGAGTTTTCCATATTTATTTTTATTTATTTGTTTTTCTCTGAAGTAGTGGATACAGTGTATTTATTAGCTATGTTCCTATAGTGGCTGAATGTTAATACAGTATTTATATTATATGTAAATTTACATATAGTATAATTAGTGTAATATTGTATAATTATTTATTCCATGATCCATATGAGGTATGGTGATTTAGATATAATGTATTGCACAGTATAATGGACATATATAGATAACCTCTGTATTAAAAAAATAATTATACAATATTACACTAATTATACTATATATATATATAAATGTATATATAATATAAATATATAAAATATATTTACATATAATAAATCAATATAGCAGCTAAAATAATGACCAGCAATAAAATATAGCAATGAATAAAAAATAGCAATACATTTAAAATAGTGATAGATCCAGGAGCATACACAAACAAATAAATTAATATCCCATAAATATCATAGTTTATGTAGCAGAGTTAGATAGTGTTCCAATTCACAGAGGGGAATAAGACACTAACATATTCTAATATAATTGTAGCAGCATAGAATAGGAGAATATATATATATATATATATATATATATATATATATATATGTATCAAAGTTCACAGCAATTTGTTGCAGTATAGACAAGGTGTCAGTAGTTGGTAAGTAACTATCAATGTCAGCGCTTCAACCTTTTAATGGAATTTGCCATATAACAGAGGCAGCAGGCAGTTAGTGAAGGACCTACAGTATTTATGGGATATTCATTTATTTGTTTGTGTATGCTCCTGGATCTATCACTTATTTATATGCATTGCTATTTTTTTATTGCTGGTCATTATTTTAGCTATTGTACTGATTTTAGTTAATAAACACATACTCCACCAGACGCGCAGTGAAAAGGTCTCCAGCCAGAAAATAACCTGCACTTTCAGCCTGCAGACAATACCCCCCTTCCCCTAACAGGGAGTTCCTTTTGTCTACGGGCTTTCAGTGAATGGGAGGGCAGGGCATCAGTGTGTAGAAAGATGGCGTGCGATCTAATTCACAGACTGCCTGTAGGGGGAGGGGGTATGGGGTGCAACCTTATTCAGAGCCTCAGTAAAGTTCATTTGATATACATTTGCTAATATAAGCTTAAGTCCCCAGAAGTTTTTTATGTTATATTTATATCCAGTGCAGCAGTATATTGTGTATATACATAGTTCCACTACCAATCGCAATGCGTGACTGCATAGAAATGTAAATACTGATATTATTGATAACTAGCAATGCATTTTTTACAAATATAAAAATATATTGCAAGTTATATTATAATATAAATAATAATAATTATAATATATATTTATGTAAAAACACAACCAGCACTCTGCCCTGCCTTTATGCTGGATGTTGAATAAGGCATTGGTGTACATTTTGGCCAAAGCGTAATAAGCCACTCACCACGTCAAGGTCGCCTTCATGAGTGGTCCCTAACACTATTTCTACCTTTTATGGGCCATGACAGCCACATAAAGTCCAGGGAGCGCAGGTACAGCATGCACGCCAAGCACACTCTGCTTTTAACCCCGTCCGGTGCCATTACAGCTTTCATCGGGTCCAGGGATGCAAGTACTCACATGCATGCTGAGCCCACTTTATACTTCTCCTGGAGCCTAATGGCTACTGGTAGGTGCTGTATAAGCAGACTCAGTTTTATACTGACTTTAAAACCAGCCTCCAGGGGGCAGATTAACTGGACAGGTGTGCTTGACTGCTTGGAGATCGCCACGCCTCCAATACGTACTACAAAGAGAAAAATATGGAAAATTTCAGCCCGCACAACCCCTAGCAGGTGCAGATTGCTGTGGCGAAATAGAGATATAAATGTAAAAACACAAAATGCAATCGCACACTGCAACCAGCACTCTGCCCTGCCTTTATGCTGGATGTTGAATAAGGCATTGGTGTACATTTTGGCCAAAGCATAATAAGCCACTCACCACGTCATGTGCATGCTGTACCTGCGCTCCCTGGACTTTATGTGTCTGTCATGGCCCATAAAAGGTAGAAATAGTGTTAGGGACCACTCATGAAGGCGACCTTGACGTGGTGAGTGGCTTATTACGCTTTGGCCAAAATGTACACCAATGCCTTATTTAACATCCAGCATAAAGGCAGGGCAGAGTGCTGGTTGCAGTGTGCGATTGCATTTTGTGTTTTTACATTTATATCTCTATTTCGCCACAGCAATCTGCACCTGCTAGGGGTTGTGCGGGCTGAAATTTTCCATATTTTTCCCTTTGTAGTACGTATTGGAGGCGTGGCGATCTCCAAGCAGTCAAGCACACCTGTCCAGTTAATCTGCCCCCCTGGAGGCTGGTTTTAAAGTCAGTATAAAACTGAGTCTGCTTATACAGCACCTACCAGTAGCCATTAGGCTCCAGGAGAAGTATAAAGTGGGCTCAGCATGCATGTGAGTACTTGCATCCCTGGATCCGATGAAAGCTGTAATGGCACCGGACGGGGTTAAAAGCAGAGTGTGCTTGGCGTGCATGCTGTACCTGCGCTCCCTGGACTTTATGTGGCTGTCATGGCCCATAAAAGGTAGAAATAGTGTTAGGGACCACTCATGAAGGCGACCTTGACGTGGTGAGTGGCTTATTACGCTTTGGCCAAAATGTACACCAATGCCTTATTCAACATCCAGCATAAAGGCAGGGCAGAGTGCTGGCTGCAGTGTGCGATTGCATTTTGTGTTTTTACATTTATATCTCTATTTCGCCACAGCAATCTGCACCTGCTAGGGGTTGTGCGGGCTGAAATTTTCCATATTTTTATATATATTTATATACACGCACATATACATGTATATAAATTATTCATTTTTATTCATAAAGTAAAGTAACACCATATGCAGTAATATATATTTGTACTGTATGTATTTTTATTTATTTAATTAGGGATTAGGCTATCTTTCTATGCAAATTTTTGTCTCACTCTGCCGATTTGGCTGCGTGCAGAGCAGTAGTTATGATAGCGATATTATGTCCAAGCTCATATTCGCTAATTCTACCAAGCCAACCATAGTAAACCAGGTCCAAGTTGAAATCGCAATTCGATTAATTCAAGTTATAATAATCGAATTTCGATTTTAACTTAGCACTGCTATATTCCATATTAGGCTAGAATTAACGAATATGGAATATAGCAGTGCTAAGTTAAAATCGAAATTCGATTATTATAACTTGAAATAATCGAATTGCGATTTCAACGTAATTCTCAAATCCGACAGTACATTCTAGTATATGGAGACGTTCCCATGGTGATGGGGACGCTCCATGAGCACGGAAGTCGGCAGAAGCGGCAACGGGCACTGACTGGAGCAGCCAGGAAGCCAGGAATCCAAAGGACAGGTAAGAACAACTTTAGGGAAGTGGGAAAAAAAAAAAAAAAAAAAGAATATTCGAAATATCGAATTTATATCAATATATTCGAAATATTTGCGAATTAGCGAAGTGCCGATATTCGCGAAAAAAATTTGATATTCGAATATTCGCGCTCAACACTATTAACAACTAGTGTTGGGTGCGAATATTCGAATAGCGAATATTAATCGCGAATAACGGCACTTTGAGAATTCGCAAACATTTAGACTATAGTGATATATATTCGGAATTCCGAATATTCTAGATTTTTTTTTCAACAGTAACCTCCCTTCTTGCTTGTGGGCCAATGAGAAGGCTACAATGTCTTTGTCTGAGCTTAGCAACATCCCAAGCAACCAATAGGAAAGTTGCCTACCCCTTACTGTATAAGATCCTCCCCAGCAGCCCTTGTATGCAGTATTTTTCAGATCTGAGAGAGACAGCCGTGTTATTGCTGTGCTCTCTGCTTTCCTGTGTCATTACATTAGATAGATCGTTAGTTAGCTTATATATATAATACAGATCGTTAGTGGGAGATAGTCAGTGTACGTTAGATAGTGATATAGGGTAGATGATCTTTCTGTCCATACATACATGCTACAGACATAGTGCTGTGATGTCACAAGTTCACAACAATACTTAGTGCACTAATCACTAATAAGTAGTCAGACCTGTTAAAATGTGAAGTTGCACATATTGCGCCAAAATATTCTACCAAATATTCATGAAATATTGTGAATTCGAATATTGCCCCTGACGCTCATCACTATTAACGACTTTGACCGAATTGAATCCAAATCAAATTTTGAGCAGTTCACTCATCTCTATTCCGTAAAAATGATGTCAAAATCCATATATACAAATCACAGAGGATATTATTCAAGCTTTTTAAAATCTTTTCAAACTATGTAGAAAGTTACCTAATAATCTTTGAGCTAATGAATGGTTGCTTTTTTTGGTGAAAATAACTTGATCTGTAGGTCAACTAATGTTGGTGGCTTAGTAATAAGCACCACTGCAGTTCTGGAGCCTTGATATTGATTCTGACCTGCAATGATCTCCTCCATGTGATGTTGTATTCTCTTGAGATCCAAAAAGTACAAGTAGATAGACTCACTCCTAATTTAGCCTCGCCGTCGGTGTATTTAAGTGGCAGTAATTAACTGCATAAGCAGCAGGTGTGCATCATTTACACTATGCAGATATCTTTGCTGTATATGATCACACTGGAGGTTGAATGCTATACTAAATATTTGGATATTTTTACATTTTGAAAATATAGTTTTTCTTGTTTCACAATTTTACTGGGAAGTCGTATAAGTGCCCAGGGATTGTATGGAATAGCAGAGGTTAAAACTCAGACTTTAATCATACGTCCTGTATGTATCCAGGGTGCAGATGTTCTGAGCTAAGTTGTGGCAAATTTATTATTTGACAATGGATTCAGATCTGACAGTTTTTTGTCAGGTATTGAAGGCAACAGGATTTAATTTGCAATTTTGCTTCATGAATCATAAGTAGGAATAGATAAGGTGCTTCATACCATATTTTATGCAGTGACCTGTCACGCTACCTGATGAGTCCGCAGAAGTCTCAGCTCTCATCTAGTAATACTGCTCCGGAAACGCTCAATGCAGATGCCTTTATGACAAGACACCTACATTTAGTTTGCAATGAATTTATTAACGTTATCAGCATGATGGCAAATGTATAAATTAGTAACAAAAGGACAGTTAAAAAAGAAAGTCACCGCTGGCGATGTCTGTGTCTACATTTAGCACATGTGCTGCATTCATTCTTAATGTACAGTGCACAGACAGTAATTGTGGTGACAGGTAAGATGACATGTATGGACTGCTTTTAAAGATTATAGTACTGTTACATCACTATCACAGCAACAAAAATCACAACTGCAAATACATATTAAATATACAGTTGCAAGAGAATGTATGTGAACCCTTTGGAATGATATGGATTTCTGCACAAATTAGCCATAAAATGTGATCTGATCTTCATCTAAGTCACAACAATAGACAATCACATAATCTGCTTAAACTAATAACACACAAAGAATTAAATGTTACCATGTTTTTATTGAACACACCATGTAAACATTCACAGTGCAGGTGGAAAAAGTATGTGAACCCTTGGATTTAATAACTGGTTGAACCTCCTTTGGCAGCAATAACTTCAACCAAACGTTTCCTGTAGTTGCGGATCAGACGTGCACAACAGTCAGGAGTAATTCTTGACCATTCCTCTTTACAGAACTGTTTCAGTTCAGCAATATTCTTGGGATGTCTGGTGTCAATCGCTTTCTTGAGGTCATGCCACAGCATCTCAATCGGGTTGAGGTCAGGACTCTGACTGGGCCACTCCAGAAGGCATATTTTCTTCTGTTTAAGCCATTCTGTTGTTGGTTTAGTTCTATGCTTTGGGTATATACACAGCTATGTATACACACTTACACAAAGAATGCCATCAATTACTGATACCACCTCCCCGTGTACAGCTATCAGTGACTGACAGCTATCTATATATACACACACTTACACAAGGAATGCTTTCAATCACTGATAACACTTTCCCTGTGTACAGATATCAGTAACTGACAGCTATCTATGTATACACACTTACACAGAGAATGCTATCAATCACTGATAACACCTCCCCTGTGTACAGGTATCAGTGGCTGACAGCTATCTATATATACACACTTAGGCCTCTTTCACACTACAGTTTTTTGCGTTCCGTATACGGTCCGTTTTTTGCGTTCCGTATACGGTCCGTATACGGAACCATTCATTTCAATGGTTCCGCAAAAAAACGGAATGTGTTCCGTATGCATTCCGTTTCCGTATTTCCGTTTTTCCGTTCCGTTGAAAAGATAGAACATGTCCTATATTTGGCTGCAAATCACAGTCCGTGGCTCCATTCAAGTCAATGGGTCCGCAAAAAAAACGGAACACATACGGAAATGCATCCGTATGTCTTCCGTTTCCGTTCCGTTTTTTGCGGAACCATCTATTGAAAATGTTATGCCC